>NC_068573.1:27586133-28836133 GCF_025698545.1 Gossypium raimondii | reverse complement strand
AAAAGATTTCTGAGTTAATTTATTGAATTCCTCAACTATATCAGAGTAAGTTCTATTAGAAAATCTCAAATATAAATCTTGGGAAAATTCATTCCAAGTAACAAAGTTCTTTTGCATATGTAACCATCAAACTAAACCTCTGCCTTTCTAGAGAGGTACATTGTAACAATTTCTAGTTTTTGATGGTCAGCAATGGAGAATATTACAAAGTATTTTTGACATTTTTTTATCCAACGCCTAGGATTAACTTCTTCAAACATTTGCTGTTCAATTTTTAGCCTTGGAGTAAAGGTAGAGAATCCATTTGTTGAGTCAGAGGTCTCCCCTTCATTCTGAAAAAAGTGTTACCTTGTTGGGGAGTGTAACAACTGTCAAGTATCTTCTTTGGCAGCAACCCTGATTGTTGTGGCTTGAAGGTAAATCTCTTTTGATCATCAATCACAATGACTTCTATTGGATGTTTACCATCCCTCCTTTGGAAAGGAATGGTAGTAGGGTTGGGAGTGTTTTCATCAGAAGTTACTGCAAGAGATTGGGGTTTTTTATCCTTATGCATCACTTTCTCTATACAAGTTTGGGTCTCTTGGAATCTAGCATCAATACTTCTTTGCTGGTCCTCACACATTTTTTGAACTGTTGCTTCATGTGCCTGCATAGATTCAAGCTGTTTCTGAATGGTTGTGACTTGTTCCTGCAGTTGATGCAATCCAATATCCTTTGTCATGATCATCTTCCTTTTGCTTTTACCCTGGTCGGTATGGATTGATGGATCTCTGATACCAATTTGTTATGAATCCAAATAATGGATTCAAGCTTGAATAAGAATGGGAGATTTCAAAAGAAGGCTGAATTTCCTTTCATAGATAGATTAAAAATGTATTACATTCTTCAATATATTTGCTTAGCTCATGTAACTAACCATAGGACATCTGGACAGCTGTAAGAAACAATACATTACTAATAAAAATTATGTATATCTATCAGTCGCATTCCAACTCAACTCACAGTTCAGCTTCCCTTATCTTCTTTAGCCATCAGCCTTTCGTCTTTCTCACGAGCATTCTTCCAAGGGCCTTCATTGTTGGGCTTTGCGCCCTAGTTTGTGCCTGCATCCTTGTTAGGCCATTCCTTACTCTTCACCATACGGGTCATTTGCATAACAATAATTGAAACAGAGGACTTAAAAGGATACTTCGTATATTACTGAAGTTGTCGTTTGTAAGCAACAATACGCATATATAGTGAGTTTTTTACTAATTTTCTTAACAAATTTATATTTATGTTTCTACAAGAACCATTACCTAGTGCAGTCTGACAATCCTTGCATCAACTATCATCGTCGGAATCATGAACAATTCTAGACCTTTTCACCCCCTTAACAGTTGGAACACTAGCTCTATCATCTTCGACGGCATCAGATTCAGACTCCACTTCATGTGACAACTCTTTATCTGATCCATTGCCATCATTGTTTCCATCTTCAGAGTCACTGCACCTTCCATTTTCATTTTCATTTTCATTTTCATTTTCATTGTCATTATCATTTCCAACATTGTTGGGAACAGCTTGTCCGACAACAGCTGTTGTTGGGTCCAAGATTTTGAAGTCTCGACAAGTGCTGCGTTTAGCGTGCTTCAATAAGTTCATCTTGGTTGCTTTGCTGAGTCGAATCAGATGTTTTTCATAATCTTCAATCTGGAATATCAGCTCTGGGATGCATTTATTCTCCCTTTTGATCTTGTTTATCATTCCTTTGCTGTTAGCGTTTTCTTGTTGAGCCTGCAACTCATTTTTATATCAGAAAAATGCAGTTGCTCAAGCAAAAATCCAAAATAAAATTGAATAAAGGACTAAGGGTGTAAAAAGTCAAGCCAAGCTCGAACTGTAAGAATCCCAATCTAGACCTGACTGGCTTTAGTTCAACCAACTTCATTCAAGATGAAAATCAAATTGCTTGAGCTTGCTTAATTAAACTCATTTACCTAAAAAAATTCTAAAACGAAAGTGAGTAAAGGACTAGGGGTAATGAGCAAAACTGAGCTTAAGTAGTAAGAATCTTAATCTCTAGCTCAACTCTAGCTCGATCAGGTCTCACTTTTAAAACTGACTCAATTGAAGATGAAAAGCAAAATACCTGAGCTTGCTTGATTAGGCTTATTTACCTAGTAAAACATGAGCTCGAGTGGCATACTCAACATCAAGCTCAGTTGTTTGTGCTTAAGCTCAACTTTGAGTGTTAACTCGATCAACATTTTCAATACTAATTTAAAACAGAAAAAGATCAAGCATTAAAATACTTGAATTTGGCTCGCCCAATAACTCAAGTAGCTTGTGAGCATAGACGGCTCGCTTTTACACCCCTATAAGCAACAACAAAATGCCAACAGGATTAAGGTCTGTACTTGTTGCATCTCTGCCACAAAGTTATAAAGCGGAACGGTGAGCTCCTTGCAAGTTAATTCGACAAGCTTCTGGAATTGAAGGCTTGGTAAAAGCTGCTTCTGACCTTTAGGGGCAATCTTGAGCTTTGAAATCAGAGCTAAATTCTTGTAAAATCTTGCGGTTAATCTAAGAAAATGCTCAGCTTGATTATCTGTATTGTATAATATCATAAATTCAGTTTAAAAGAATGATAGAAAAGTTAGAGATTTTGATCTTAATTGCAAAGTTCTTGCTTACCCTTAAGGCTCATCAAAACAAAGGAAGATAATACTTCAACAACGGCTTTAATCCTCGAATATACAATTTCCTCAAATGTGAAACCCAAATTATGCTCTCCATTCTGGTCATGATGAATGGTCTTTTGAGCAACTTGTGAAGCTGCCTTTAGCTTTTTAGTTGACCAATCCACGTCGATAATGACATTGTCTGTTATTTGAAGAAGACAAGAAGCTATAGCAATGGTTGTTGACTGGTTTACAACAAGGTATTCCGAGACTTGCGATAAGTCACTGTTGTTTGGTCCTATAAACTTTAAGAGCTCCTTTAACATTTCTTGAGCCACAAGCAAATCTGTTGGTGGTGAGCTCAAACTAGTGGCTAGTCTAACCATGCTTTTTGCAATACTGGAATTTGTTGTGTTGTTGGTTTTGCACATACGAATAGCCCAAGCTCCATGAGAGTTCCTCCATTTGCAGGGCAATTTGTGACCAATCATCAACAGGATATCACAAAGAATCTGAAAAACAAAGAATTACACTTGGACTGATTTTGTTTCTGAAAGTAGCAGTAGTTAAACCGAAGGAAATAATCATATACCTCAACCGTCCGAAAAGCTGATAGTTTCATAAGATCAGTGAGCAGCGGCTTCAAATATTTCTGAATGAATAGCTCTTTGTTTTTTATATCTTGGTCATCAATTTCAGAGGCTTGATCACATTCATCATGCAAATCAGCATTCTCAAGTTCAGGAACTGACAAGAGATTCTCAAGCAAGTGAGTCAAACAAGAACCACATAGACTGACTGTTATCATTTCTTTCAAGCAAAATAATGCTAGAAGGAGATGTTCCTTTCTTTCCTCTGCATCCTTTTTTGCTTTGCTTTCTTTTTTCCTATGACTAGTTGCAACATTTGAACCAGGTTTGAGCAGAAGAGTTAATCTCAGCAATGGAGGCCCCAGCATATTGATTTCCCCATAGATCAACTTCTTCATTGGACCTTCATTTCCCACAGCGGCTGAAGATTTTACATGATGAAGGGATGCATTCAAAGCAAATGAAATGATCTTAAAACAACTCTTTGATGTCTTGCTTGAGGATGACTGGCTATGATTCTGTGAAGTTGCTTTTATGTCAGAGCTTTCACTACTGTATAACTTCAGTGCCATTAGCAATAACTGATGGATGCTTGAAGTTGCCAAGAAAAATGTATGTTCTTGAATCAATTTGGGGTTGCCTGAGTCAATGTCATCTGTTGCATCTTTAGCAGTAGCTCGTAAATTTGGTCTTTTGCCAGCATTGCTTTGTCTTGAAGTACTTGCCTCCTTTGCCAATGAATCATGGCGGTCAACAAACTGCATAATCTCCTTTTCAAGTTCAACCTTTTGATCTGCTGCTTTCTCCAAATCCATTGCAACGGTATTCAATACCACTTCAATAACTCCAGACAAAATCAATGCAGAACATTTCCATTTCTCTTCATGAACAGCTGCAGAGCTTGCGTCATGAGTTTGACCAAGAATGTCTGCTTCAATACGAATACAACAAACTAGTATGGGAAAGAAACCGAGTTCAACAAAAGGAAATAGAGACTAATGCACATAATGTCCTAGATATTAAGCTGGGGTACAATTAAGAAGTCTTCTTTTGTTTTCTTCATAGTTCATGTTGAGGGGGGATTGGCTCCTCCAGGAGAAGTATTCGAAGTGTCGTCCTCGGGGACGCTGACCCGGTCTCTCAACAATGGGAAGGTATTATCCCTCAGGAAAGGGTTTTGCCCCCCCTCCACAAAGAGCCGTATACTATTCATGGAGGGGGGCACCTCGACCGGACATGAGTGTCTTGACCTTGGTGGGATTCGAACCCCTAACTTATGGAATATACCCCAATAGGTGACTTATATTCCATAGGTCAGGGGTTCGAATCTCACCAAGGGCGAGATGCTCACGTAACCTCTTGGTGGGTGGTTGTATGTCCATGTACGGTCGAGGCGCTCCCTCCATGAACCATACACGGCTCTCTGCAAGGGAGGGGGGGGCAAACCCTCCCCCGGAGGACAATACCTTCCATTGTTGACAGTCTGAGTCGGCTACCCAAAGGACGACACTTCAAAGACTTCCCCCAGAAGAGTCGATTCCGTCATCAACAGTTCATATCCAAATAGAAAGATACAAACAATATAAAAGGAAGAAAACCTTCAAACCTTCCAAATTTGCATTTCTTAGAAACTTCCGGATCTTCAAAAAAGCACCGGAAAACACCTCGGTAGACATGTTCCTGCCATCCTGAAGTAGTTTCACATTATGATGTGAGACTCAATATATTACCGGTGTGACTTTTAGAAAAAAAAAATTCATATGCCATCTTCAACACCATGAATTGGATTTTTGTACATGTACATTTAATGACGACAATACCTCATTCTCTTGCGAGAGGGAGAAACCGAAACATGCCCCAATAGAATCCAAAAGTTTATCGGTTTTGCCATGAGTCTGAAGAAGTAAAATCCAGGAGATACAAGAAAGAAGGCAATCCAGGGGCTCCTGAATAAGTACTTTGCCATTTTCTGATTTAATGCAAGAGCTAACTCCAAGCTGGACATCCGGACCCTGTGGAGATCACACTTCATGTCAAGTTATCAACTGCAAGTTATCATAACTTGCATAACTACACACCAATTCTCTAATATGCAGGATGGATAAGAATAACACTACAAGTTCTCCCGTTAGAAAATCAAATATTTGAAATGAAAGGTCTTTGTTTAAATTCAGGATCTATGCTGCTTCGACTCTTTATTTTCCCTGAAGTATCCATTTCTAACAATTGTATCCGGCAAATATCCAGACATAGACCATGTCAGACACGTAACCGTATCCAACATTCACCCTTAAGTCCTACTAACTTAGCTTAGGACTAGTAAAAGCTTTACATAAGTTATTTTAGAGCTTCAATAACTACCTCTTTGAAAAACTGGAGAAAATGAGGTAAGAGAAAATCAAAGACAAGCCCTCCAATTGCCGGATCTGCTAGAACGAGCTTCACCAGTCCTTGATACACAACTTGCTTCACCTTTGCCTAAATGCAGCAATTTCACCAGTTAGAAACATAGTTCATAAGGAACAAAAAGAAACAGTAAAGCTAATATACAAAGAGTACCTGCTGATAAAGACATCTCTGCAGCAAAGCACTCAACTCCTGAAAGAGATCTCCCCCCATGCTGCAAGGTATGTCAGCTTGCTGACTGCAGCTTGCTTGGCTAGACGAGTCTTGGAGAAAAAACAAGCCATCCCCCTTAGGTTGCTTCTCCGCTAGTATAAGCTCGATAATGGAATTTGTTGCTGCAACACGAACTGCTTCTTCTCTTCTAAACACAGCCTTGCGCACAACCAAAATAGCATAATCCTGAAATGTTGAAACAAACAATTAAATTATAAGCATTCTACAAATGAGGCAAATCTTCCACCTCGTGATATAACATTTTTCTTCAGGATTGCAGATCACTGATCAGAAACTGAAACATAATTACTAAAAGATATAATTTGATGTAAGTCACATTTCAATATTCTAAAAAAACATTTCGTTTCTTTCACTCATTTCTAGTGATTCTCCATAAACAGCTGCCCACCCAACACACTAGAGGCTAATTTGCATTTTTAAGTAACTTTATAAGTTAAAAGCTGGCTGCCTATGCCCATTAAATTGTGCTTGAGATATATACCCGAAGATCACGGCTGAATCTGATGAGAGGCAAAAGGGCACTGACAAGATAAGAGGCAATTTTTCCATCCATGAAAGTGAAGTAATCCAGCAATTCCTTAAGCCGGGGAATATGTTCCATCATAGGGTAAGGATAACACTGAATGAGATAACAGAGCAGCCTGCACATCAAAACCAGTGCTATCAATAACCAAAAATAAAACAAAACCAACATTTTATCTTTGCAGTTACCTTAATATTGGCCTACTCAGCTCTGGCTTCAAAGAGAGAATGCGAAACTTGACTTGCTCCATAATCTGTGTCAAAACCTTCAAATCAATTACTGAAGCATTCTCATAGGGAGAAAAAGAAGTACCAATTAATCATTTCCAGGGAGAAGGAGATCATAGTTCAAATAATTATTACTAAAAATAGGAACATGTTTCAAACTAAAAGTCTTCACGCAAAAGGCTGATAGATCATCAAAAAGCTTCAAACATTCCTCATTTTATGAAGGCAACTGCAAGACATACCAGTTTCATAATAGAAAGGGAGAGAGCATAGGAAGAGAAAAGAACAAACAAGATAGTTGTTATCCCATAGTTTAATATTTGAAACATTTCCATCATAATTGAATTCCTATTCCATTCTGTATCTCTGGCAATGCTGGTCGGCAGCTTTATACAAAAATTATGTAGTCTAATTGTGATTGCATAACTAGACAAACCTCGTTTCTTGCCATATCATGAACCTCAAATAGAGTTTTCAGCATCTGAATACCAAGCTCTTCAATGCCAAGGAGACCATTAGAATTGCCGAGCTCTTTGCAGTTTACCTCCCCAACTGACTCTAGCAAGATAAAACCAAATTGCAAAATACTAGGCACCATGTGCTCCCTCCCATAGTTGCTCTCATTTACCTACACACCAGCACAATGATACATAATGCAAATTTAAATATATGATTACATGATAGGAACATAATTCATAGGGCAAAAGAAGGGAATTACAGCTCTTAACACGGACTTCTCGACCACTTTAACACTCTTCAGATATTCTCCCTTAATATCATCCGGTATCCATTTACATTCTCTAAATGAAGGAACAAGTCACATACACTTTAATTAACTACTAGCAGAATTTGAAGGTTTTAAAGGAGTGGCCCCTTACTTGGTGAATTTATAGTCACGGTATGCGGTAAGCAAAGCTGTTTTCAAAATAGCCATTGAGCTTTCACTAAACCTCCGTACCCTTGACACTGACAATAAAACAGCCACCGTGAAATGATTAAAAGCTCGAAGATCAGATTTAACTAACCCCATAACCTCTTTCCCCAAAGAAGGATCCTGCTTGACTGCAAAGTTAACATGCAACAAAACAGTCCCTTCAACTTGCCTAACAGTGGAAGCCATTTTTGAACCCAATTCAGACCCAAAAAAGTACACAATCCCTTCAATAATCTCCCTTTTATTGAACCCTTTCGAAGCCAAAACTAACAACTGATAAACAAGGGAAGGCAAGTCCATCAAATCCACAGTTTTAATCCCCACGAAAACTTTCTCCAAAAACTCGTTCCCTCTCGTTTTATCAAGAAAACTAAACTCTTTGGCAATGGAAACCATTTTAAGCAAAAATCCTTTCGACCATTTGGAATCAAGAATCTTATCCACGACGGAATTCACATAATCCCCACCTTTTTCCTCCGCGTTTCGAATCAACTCGAAACATTGCGGCAAAAGATCGAACAGTTGGGCGTCATCCACTGAAACAACCCCTGATAAATCTGATGCAACCAAATCAATAACCAACTTGAGGTCTTCTAAAGGAACATGGATCAAAAGGGTGTTGAAATTTTTTATTGTTCTGAGGGAATTCGAGTCGTGGGGAAGCGAAGGGAATAGTTGAGTGTATGATGAGAGAAGAGAAGAGAGCAAAGAACAGACAGTGGGGGTTCCGGGAGAGAGTGAAATGAGGGAGAGAAGAGAGATGACGTACTCGCAGACGACGGAGGAGGGAGAAGGAGAGGCGGCGCGTGAATGGAGGTAAGAGAGGAGGTCCTTGTGACAGTGAGGAGAGAGGAGAAATGGAGGCAGTGAAACGTTGGATTGTTGATGGCTGTTGGAAGGTTGCTTTCGTTGAGCTAAATGCACGATATCGACGTCGTTTAACGGCGGCGCCGCCGATTCCGTGGTGGCCATTGCTGTAATTAGTTGCAGTCTGGGAATCTCTCTCACTATCTATCTGTATTTCTCGAGGCGGGAAATTTCGAGTTTAAGCTTTTGCATTTTGCGCGGGAAAATCTGACATAAAAGCAATCCATATCTGGGCCGGACCCGGTTTAAAATTTTTTCATTTTTGGTTTTCGCCCGGTTCAAGCCACTGCCTCGTTTCATTTTTCTATACGTACACATTCTCTAAATTAACCATTAATTTTCGAATAAATTAATTAAATTAAAAAGCGTAATGTGAAATTTATGTTTATATTTTTTAATTTGAGTTTTATTCTTAAATTTAATTATTAATTTTTTAAAAAGAATCAAATCACTTTTCTTTAGCTTAGATACTAATTTAAATATTTTTTAGCAATATTGACATAACATGATTATCTATATGTACTTTATATTGATATGATATTATTTATTTTATATGTCACATTAATAAATAATTTTAAAATATAAAATATTCAAAATTCAAAACAATATAAAAGTAAATAAAAAAACATAAACTACAAGTGGATTGTCATGGGTGTCATTCATAAAAATTTAACATTTTAGTCCGTATTTTCATTATAAAATTGAAATTCAACTTTTTTAAAGATTGATGATTAAATTCGATTTTTAAAAAAATTAAGACTAATTTTAACTAAAAATAATGATCAAATTGACAAAAAAATTAAAATTAAAATTATGCCCTAATTAAAGTAGAAGATAGCATTCGAACTTATCAAAATAAATATATATATTAATATTAAGGCTAGTAATTAATCCCATGGGGTTTTTTTTAAATTATGATTCTATTATTTATATAATAAATAAAAATTGAATTTTATTAATTAATAATATTTTTCTAAAATTTGTTAAATGTTCAAGGTTGATTATGAATCTTAAATCACCTTTTAAGTGAACCATTTAAAATTATTAAAATATATTGTTCGAAAATTTTGAATACTTTTTAAGTTTAAAATTCAAATCCAAATCTTCATCTAACATTTACAACGTTATTTAGTAATGAAGTAAATTCACTAAGATATCATAACTAAACTCTCTATTATATACCATTACAAAAGCAACTTAAATTTATGTTTTAACAAATATTATTTTTATTAGTGGGTTACCCTCATAGGATATTCTTAATTTCTTTGGGTCAAATTTGTTCACCATATATGACCTTATTTTATCTCATCTTCACCGTTGCATCTTCTATATGAAATTTATTATTATTAATCATAATCTTGCAATGCCAGTGAGAGGATATGATTTACTTTTTGAATAAGCTATGATTTCTACTATTGCAAGTGAAGTCGTGTCAAACATAAATCATATACCTAACATATCAACTTTTGACTCTGATATTAACTAAGCATATACTTTCAATATATCAAATTATATAAGTTATATACACATAGTCGGTCACTTACTCAGGATTGGTAAGTTACACTATAAACATCGCAAGTGAATGAATCCATAAACAGATCCGGGATAAATTTAACTTGGGCGTTATTCGATGTATTGTCAGTTTAGACAATCGTATATGTCTCTATCTTTCTGAGAGTCATCCCCTCTGATACATAAGATCGGGTATCTTCCCAATTAGACTTGATAGGTAACATAATAGTCATTTGAATCAATTGCTCATTTTTTTCTCAAACTATGAACTATTTATATTATTTACTAAGACAAGTTGTCTTTTTGCATCATAATTAATCCCTATGATGCAACTTATTTATTAGTTAAAAGTTAGGTAATTAGTGAGCCAATATGTGTTTTGTTCATTTTTTTTTGTTTTTTTTTTGTGCAAAAGTCAGTGAGAACAATTATAAAAAATAATAATTTAACAATAAAATTTTATTAACCAATATGTTTGAAAAATTACAAGCATAAATGACGAAATAACTACACTACACTAATTCAATCAAAATGTTTCTTTTGTTACTGTACAAACCCAATAATGCCCGGGCCCAACTAAACCTAGAATGGCCCAACACCTGACCCAAACTAAACAACCCACTAACTAAATTCCAGCAGCAACCCTAGCAGCATACAACCTCCAACCCTAGCCGCCGCACATCAGCCCTGCACCACCACCCTTTGCGCACGTACGTGTCCCACGTACATCCCCAGTTGGCCGAATCTGCGCAACAAACGGCAAAACAGACGCAAAGAACAAGTAAATGAAAGAGAAAAACGCAAAAAAAATGAGAGAATAACAGAAATACAAAGGTGTTATGTTATTTCTTTGATTTTTTCTTCATTTTTCGGCTATATAAAGCCGAGGAAAATCTGTAAATAGGGGGGAAGGATGAATAAAAAAGGATTCAATATCAACAAACAAATTTTCTTTTCCGAATACAAAAGGTGTTTTTTCATTTTCTCAGCATTTTGAGTTTCATTTTTTTTCTTTTAGCCTTTTTTATTATTTTATTTTTCATTGAAAATAAAAAAAAGGAGGAAGAAACTTACCTGGTCGCCAGAGTCGACGGGCCGGCGTCTTCTCCATCGACGGAGGCGTTGTGCTCGCTGAAACTCGCGGCGGCGATCGAAGGACTGGCGGCGGCTTCTGGGGTTGGGGTTTTGAAACCCTAACAGAGAAAAATGAAAAAGAATCAAGGGTTTTTTTTTTGTTTGTTTTAGTTATAAATGTTTTTTTTTTGTTAAAATTTAGTTTAAATAAGAAGGATAAAAAGGCGCCGTTTTGAAGGGGCCAGACCCGCGCGGTGACTCGACCCGGAGGGAAGGATCCGCGCGTTCTGGCCTGAATGGGGAAATTGTGCGTTTAGTCCTTTTTTTTGCGTTTCGTTTCAATTAAACCCTTTTGTTTCTTTTTAAATTGGGCGCATATTTGATTTTTGTTTCAAAACGGTCCCCATTCTCTTGCTTGATGTTTTAGGGCGGATTATTTTCCATTCGGCCCCTCATGTAATTCGCGTGTTGCAAATCGGTCCTCCTTTTATTTTAATGTCATTTATTAGTTATTTTGCATTTTAATCCTTTTTCACACCATTATTATATCATTTATTCCATTTTATGCTTATACACCATTTATAAGATATATATATATATATATATATATATTTTTATAACACATATTCCTTTAAACGTTTATAAATCCATGCATTTTATATATAAATATATGTATATACATATACATTCTTGTATTATTTTATTTTCATATCTTTATACATACATATTTTTCTTATTATAATGCGTACATATTCTTAGACTTCTTAAACGCATGCATATATTTTACATACGTTTTACATGTTTCATTTTATCTTTTTAGCTTTTATATATTTTATATTTTATAGATATATACATATTCATTTCTTTTATGTCTGTAAATGTATATACATATACATATTTTTATATTTTCATTTTATTTTCAAAATTTTCATGAGCACATGTACATACTTTTATATTTTTTTTCACGATTTTCAAATACATACATGCATTTTCTATTAGTTTTTGATTGATATATTCCATTCTATCTTTTTACATGTATCCTTGTATATGTGTGTTAAATAAATGTGTACACATATTTGCAAATTTACTTGTATATTGTACTTGTATATATATTTTGTAAATATTTATTCACATATGTTTTAAATTAAAGTTTTTGTTTCATACTGTACATTAACTTTTTAACATACCTTTTGGGAAATATATTTTGGTTTTGCCACAACATTAAAATCATCATATTTTTACAAATTTCCAAAATATTTGGCATTCATGATTCTCGAGAAAGATCGTGTCCTAACTTACTAGATTGCGATTATTTTTCGATGAATTTAGAAAGCCAAGTGTTTGTTTGCAATAAATTCACAAATTTCAAATAAAAGCTTATTCTCGGGAATTCAAAAATGTTGGGTCCTAACTTACTCGTCATGACATTTTCTTCTCGAAATAAGAATTTTCAAAAGCAAAAGATAATATTCGGGTATTTTGAGGATTTAAAAACATTGTGCCGTAACTCACTGGGTGTGGTGTTTTATTTCTTTGAAATAAGAATGTCTCATCATTTTAATTCATTCATGAAATAAAAAGTTTCCTTGTAAAATCTTTTCAAATTTTCGACACCAAGGCATTAAAAAATCAATTTGGTACCAATTTTGGGCGTTACGAGGGTGCTAATCCTTCCTCGTGCGTAACTGACTCCCGAACCTGTTTTCTCAAATTTCGCAGACCAAAATTATTTCTATGGTGGGTCGATCACACCCCAATCAAGGATCGGTGGCGACTCCAATTTTATTATTTTTAAGTCGACAACTAAATTTTTGTTTTCAAAAAACGGTTTCGACAGCTTGGCGACTCCACTGGGGACACTAGAGAGTCGAGCCATGAATTGATTATGTTTTGTCTTTTTGTCGAAAATCAAAAGTTTTTAAAAAATCATGATTTCCCTTCGCATTCATTGATCTTTTATCATGGAATGTCGGCTACTTTGCATTTACATTTGCATTTTTGCATTACATGGTCAGTTTTACCCTTAAGTGGGAGCGAGAAACTAGTCCTTTGTGAGGTTTTCACCTCCGTGCAGGGTAGTGGACCGCTTCCAGGATACATCCGTACCTATGTCTTCGTGAGATTTTCATCTCCGTGCACCATAGGGAAATGTATTCCCCAATCGAACTCGGTCCATATGAGCCTATAATGGGTGAGGATCGAGAATCTGCTGGTTCGGTACCTTACTCTCTAGAAACTAAACCTCATATAGTGAGCTTTAAGAACTTGCCCTAGGTAGAGCTATACCAAACCCTAGTGGATTCCTGAATAAATGTTCTTGCTATTTCATGTTTGTATTGGATTATATCTTTTTGGTGTGATACTAACTTGGGTTTATTTTGTTTTGGCTGCATGACATCATGATCGTATTACATTTGCATCTTAGAAAAGAGATGTTGATTTGAGTTCGATTACTAGATTAGAAAGCTTCTTATGGAATACGGGTTTCTTGATAAGGTGGAAGATAATACGGTGGTCCGAGGAAAACAAGGCATGAAAAGCCTAACAAGAGGAGTATACGACTTTGCTGTATGACCTGAGGATTCAAATCGTCAAAGTTTATTCAAAAGTCATCAAAGGTCCCAATCTCATAAAGAAGCTAATGAACGTGAGTGAGCAAGGAGTTACGACCTAGATCAAACAAAAAGGAGTTCAAATTCGCGAGATACATCTTAATATCTGAATGGTCGATGTCTTCGCTTGGAGTACAAAGGTGAAGCCGTATATATATATCCGCTTTAAGTAAAGAGATTTGTTTTCTAGTGAAACTTTCTAGTAAAGAATTAAACATGAATCGACGTCTCTCTTTGCATTCATTTCATGCATTTGCATTTCATTACATTATATGCATTAGACACCTTTAAATGATCCTAATGAACTAAAACCATTGCTCAGTTAACCTAGAAACCAACCAACCAACCAAACTGTAACAACCCGGTTTTGACCCTAATCGGAACAGTGGTTTCGGGACCACAAATCCGAATTAGAAAAATATTATTATTATTATTATGTGTGTTTATTTTGTGTGTATGTGGTTGTGTGAAATTTTCGTGTTTTAATTTCGTCGTTTAAGTGTCCGATTTAATAAAAGGGCTTAATCGCGTAAAATAAAAATTTAGGGGTTAATTATAAAAGCACCTAATTGTTGTTGTCTTTATAACTTAGAGGTTTTATAATGCAAATAGTCCACTATGTAAGTTAGTGGGTGGCAAAGGACTAATATAACCTTATTATATATGTTTTGTTTATAAATTATTAAAGGTTAAATAAGTAAATTAATAAATAATGTATAGTATAATAAAACAAAACATAAACAAGCCATTATCCTCTCTTTTGTTGGCCGAATGTTGCAAAGAAAGAAAACATCTATGGCATTTAGGGTTTCGACACTTTGCTAGCTTGATTAAGGTATGAAATTGTTTCGGTTTTTGATAATTTTTACGTTTTTGAGATTGTTGCTTTGAATACTTCAGAACCCATGTATTAATTTTGTGAATTGTTGATGATTTTGAAATGTGCCATTGATGAATATTTGTGTTTTGTGATGTTTGATGATGAATAATGGAAGATATGTCTTAGATTAACATGTTTTGTCTTGGGATTTTTGATGAATTTGAGTATTTAGGGCTAAATTGTGAAAATAAGTTTTTGAGGGACTAAAATGGGAAATAAATGAAATACATGGACTTGTATAAATACAATGAAGATTCGGCCTAACTATGGTGTTGTGAGATTTTGTGTAATTTGTGTTTTACTTAATAGGGACTAAATTGCAAAAGTGTAAAATGTCCGGGCAAAATGGTAATTTGCCCTTTTATGTGTTTTGGATAAAATTGAATGATTTGATGAATAAGAGGTTAAATTTGAATATGTTTAGATCATGAATGAAGAAAATGTAATTAGATCGAGGAAAGTCGAAAGTAATCGAATAGTCGATCGAGTCCGCGGATATCCGAGGTAAGTCTATTAGCTATTTAATGTCATAAAATCAGTATATAGGTATGTATATGTGCTGTATTTTGATGAATTATAATTGAAAATATGTTGGTTGAAATAATTAAAAGTATGAGTGAATTATATGCATTATTGTTACATGTTGAATCATAGGTATATACTTATATAGTCATTTGAATTTAGTTAAAGTATGAAGGTATATAAGTATATACATGTATAAATTATTAGATTAATCAAAGGTATGTATAAGGTATACGTATATATATAAAAAGGGTTCGAATGATTATAAAAGTATATATATATATATATAAACTCTTGGATTTGATTTGTGATATGTATGTTATGTTTGTATATATATATATAGATTCGAATAAGCATGCAAAAATACGTGCATGTGTTGTGTATTGAATTTAGATATGTCATTATATATGTATATACGTGTATAAACCTTTGGAATTAATTTAAGACATGGAATTCATGAGTATATATGTGGTATTGAAAAGTATGTTTATGTGTGAGATGAAAATATATGTATATGCAATATTTGATTGGATATGTTTACATATATGAATAGGTACTTAATCCGAATTTAGGTAAGATATATGTGTAAGATATTATGAAATGCGATGAATCAAGTATATGCGTATATGTTCTTGAAATGAATTTAGGTATGGAACTTATATATGTTTAAGAAAGTTTCGATTATGTGAATTTATTCATGCAAAAGTCTCGAATGGAAATGAATATATGAGGTTGTTAGTTTGAATGACTAATATAAAGTGATCGAATGTAAACCAGACTTATTGTCTAGCGTGGGATGCGGTGATATAATTCAAAGCTATGTGCCTAGCGTGCTTAATGCCGTGAATTAATTCAGACTTTACGTCTAGCATGCTTAATGCCGGTGATACATTTCGGACTATAGGTCTAGCAGGCTATAAGCCGGTGTATCGAATCAGGTTTTAAAACCTAGCAGGCTAAGTGCCGGTGAATCTATTTAAACTATGTGAGAATATGAAATTGATATATCTATAAATTTTGGTTATATGAAATCGATGTATACATAAATATTAGGTTTTTATATGCTTGGTGAGTATACATCTACATTCTGGTTTTTGCATTTGATTAAACATAATTGTATGCATTTGGTGTATACAAATGATAAAGGCATATGTATATCGGTATATGCGGTTGTTGAATTTATAAATGCACATGGGGATATGCAGTTATTAAATATATACATGGAGCCTATGTGTTTGATAATTATTTATGGATGCAATTGGGATATATATATAAATGTACTCATTAATTTGTATATGATGAATATGTATATATATATATATTCGAATGTATGTATTAGCGATGTACTCAGTATAAATTCATAATGAGTCTATATATATATACATATAAGTGAATATAATATGTGATTGGTATATATATATATGTGTATGATCAATTTTATGCACATGATAAGTACATATGTGAATTTGAAAGTATGCAAGTAATAAAGTGTATATACATTCGGTTTTTAATTGTTGATAAATATGTATGCATTTGTCTATAAGTATTTGTTAATATATATATATTTTTGTTGTTATGCTATAGACTTACTAAGCTATAAAAGCTTACTTTGTTTGTTTTCTATCCATTTGTTTTTTTAGATTTTGGAGACGCGTTACGAGCTCGGGATCATCAAGATAGTCCATCACACTATCGACTTCTTTTGGTATTTTGTTAAATGTTTGAACTCGATCTTATGGCATGTATAGGTTGAGCACGATATTAATTACATTTTGATTGTAAATTATAATAGCTATGCGAAAGTAATTAAAATTTCATGTTGTGATCAGTTTAGTTGCAAAAAAAAATGGTTGTGTTTGTTCGGTAATGCCTCGTAACCCTAATTCGGCGACGGATACGGGTTAGGGGTGTTACACAAACACCGTTACGGCACTCGAACAAAGATTAAAGATATGGATCAGAGATTGGAAAAACTCGAACAGTGTCAGAAGGAGATGCAAGACCGACTTCATCTACAGGTGCAGGAGCGGTTAGACAAATTGAAACAAGAGATGTCTGAGAAGATGAGAGAATCCCAAGAAGATATAGTGACAAAGTTAACCCAACTAATAACTAAGGGAAGTGATAAAGGAAAGGGCCCCATGGCAAATGTCGAAGAGAGAAATGATGATGAACCTCTCTATCCTTCAGGCTTCACCCCTCCACATGTTCGAACCCAAGTTGAATACCCGCACAAACCTACTGTTACAATCAGGCCTCAGTAGTGCCAGGCTAGTGCTTCGAACTTTCAAGTTAAATTGGGCTCTAACCCCGAAAACTACCCTGTTAACTCTGCCATTCCTGATTTCGATGAAGTGGCTGAAAAGGAAAGAATAAATGAGGAGTTACCGAAACAGTTAGAGGAAATGTGCAAGTGGCTCGAGGAGAAATTTAGGGCGATGGAGGTCACTGAAGGCTATCGTGGGATTGACGCTAAAGAGCTGAGTTTTGTTCCGGATTTGGTACTCTCCCATAAGTTTAAGATGCCAGAATTCGAGAAGTACAATGGGGCAAGTTGCCCAGAAGCACATATCACCATGTTTTCCAGGAGAATGGCTGGATATGTTAACAATGACCACTCTTGATTCATTGTTTCGGGATAGCCTCATGAGGCGACATCTAAGTGGTACAATCAATCGAGTCGTACCACGATTAGTTCATGGAGGGATTTGGCCCAAGCATTCATGAAACAGTATAGTCATGTGACGGACATGGCTCCTGATAGAATCACCCTTCAAAACATGGAGAAAAAGCCGAGTGAAAGCTTTAGGCAGTACGTACAGAGATGGAGGGAAGTCGCAGTCCAAGTTCAGCCACCGCTCTTAGAGAAAGAAACGACCATGCTGTTCATTAACACACTGAAAGCCCCATTCATTACGTATATGTTAGGAAATGCTACAAAAAGCTTTTCTGACATAATTATGAATGGTGAAATGATCGAAAATGCTATAAGAAGCGGGAAAATTGAGGCGGAAGAGAGTAACAAGCGGTCAGCCTCAAGGAGAAGAGAAAATGAGGTGAACAACAAAGGTTATTCTAAATCAGTTGCTGTAAGTCATCCAGAAAAGGGGGTTGCTAGTCAACAAAGTTCAATGAGACAGGAATCTGGAGTGAAACCAGGTACTGAGAAGCTCCAGTTCACGCCAATTCCGATGTCATATAAGGAGCTGTACCAAAGCTTATTTGATGCACACGTTGTTTCTCATTCCTACTTAAAACCCCCACAACCTTCGTATCCCAAGTGGTATGATGCGAACGCACAATGTGACTACCATGCAGGAATTACAGGGCACTCAACTGAGAATTGCATTACCTTCAAAAAGCTAGTTGAAAAACTCATCAACATGGGTGTTGTCAAGTTAGGTGACTCATCAAGTGCAGAAAATCCGTTACCCAATCATGATTGAGGATGGAGGGCCTGCAATGTATGAAGAAGTGGTGAGAAATTTACACATCGATGCCATATATACAGACACATTTAAAAGGATCCTTGTTAGATATTCGCCTTAGAGGTGTTCTAAATAATGGGACTGTAGAGGAAACCCCTAAAGTATTTAGAGTCTGTTAGAGTAATGTTCAGAACACACTTGTTGCTTTCAGCCTAGAAGCAATAAGAATTTCTTTGTAAAATAGGCTCACGTCTGAATATTATTATTTTAATGAATACATTTTTGCAATCATCATCTTTGAGCAAATGTTCTTTCATTCTTTACGATTTTTTTTCATTCCTTCAGATTTTTTCTGCCAAACCATTCATTCATTCATTCATATTATTCATATATTCTTTGTATATCCTTTAGCACCTACAATAGGCCCTTGGATATCAATGACATGAGTGACGCTGCTACAGACTCAGAATCTCCTTTTGGGTGAGACATGTGTTTAGAGGGATCTCACAGCTTTGAAGGTGGCATGGATTGTAGCTTATCTCCAGACTTATTGAGGATGGTAGAGGATAGACAGATCCTACCTCACAAAGAATCATTAAAAGTTGTGAACTTGGTGAAGATTGGAATTAATATGACTTCAAAGACAAAGCTGAGTTACTTCAAGAATTCAAAGATGTCTACGCATGGTCATACCAGGATATTCTCAGGTTAAGCACTATCATTACAATCTGAACAACAACACGATATTAGAAATTTACAGTATGTTCAAGATTAATATCATGAATGATGCAGTGAAAACTCTACCGGAGCAGTGCCTCTCTCTTTAGTTCATCACGGTTTTTTCTATTGAAGTTGAAATTCTTTCTCTCCGGGTATTGGCTGAGCAAGTTGGATGAAGCAGAATAAATCCGATTGCAATGTGATCAATTGAACTTGATAGAAGGAAGAAGGCTAAAAGCTATTCATCACGGTCAGATGTGCCAGAAATGAATGATGCGAGCCTATAACAAAAGGTTCATCTTAGAGAATTCCACGAGGGTGACCAAATGTTGAAGATCCTCCATCTACAAAAAATATTATGGAGGGAAGCAGATGCCAAATTGGGTGGAACCTTATGATTATAGAGAAGGTTTTTTTCCAAAAGAGCTTTAATTTTGAGCGAGATGGATGATAAACCTGTAAAGTCCTGTAAACTCAGACTCAGTCAGGAAATTCTCCACCTAAAGAAGGAGAGGACCAAGGTAAAAACCCGCAAAGGGAAGTTTGAGTCCAAAAAAAAAGAAGTGATGTGAAAAAATGAAAAGATGAAAATGAAAAATGAAAAAGTAAAAATGGAGAGGCTAAGGTAAAAACCCGCAAAGGGCGCCTTAGACCAAAGGGGATTTGAGTTGAAAACCCAAAAAAGGGTGGCTCAAATGTTGATCAAAATGGCATTTGAAATTTTCAGAGCAGCTCAAATACTGATCAGAATGGGGGCATAAAGTGGTCTTGCTATACCTGAATCAACAGGAAAGGGTAGGCGACATCTTGGGGCATCGACAAAGTACTCCTAAACACATGTTAAACTCAGAATGGTCTTCAGAAAGTCTGTACAGCAAAGTTCAATCTGCGATATCTGGGGCACCTAACCTGTATACCATTTTTGTTATTCTTGGACCACTTTATTCATTTCCAAGATACGCATTCCTGAATCAATGTCTTTGTTATCCATCTTTATTATCTTTGATAATTTATTTCATTTCGAGCTATGCTCAGAACCAATTCAATTTTATCCATCATTTTGTTCTCTTTGCAAGTGTGTTGCATTAGAATAATAATTAATGGACCAATAAAAATTTCACAATGGAAGTTTGAATATTACTCTAGAAGTTTCTAAATAATACGATAACCTGAAACAGAGCTATTATTTAGAACACATCAAGCTTAAAGGTTGATATCTAATAAGGAATAGTCTAAATTAAGACTATCCCTTTGAGTTTTATTGTCTAAAACATTGATTGAAAAACGACAAGATGTCATGTTGGTGACAAAGCTTTAATGAACAAGCAAGTAATGATCACCGAATAATAAGAAGAAGTTGTTCTTAGAGAAGATTTCTTCATTTGTGCATGAGCATTTTGTACAACACCCTGGGAATAGTGTAAGAGACCAAAAAGTTTCACATCCTGTATCCTTGAATTGTGATAACAAAGGATTGAAAAAAGGCCAAATATTTTACTCTTGGGTTACAACGGGAAAGGATGGCACAATTTTTGCATCCCACTGGATCAAACATGGAGGTTTACAGTGGGGGTAATCTGGTCAAACGTTTTTGGAGACGCCAGCTGAGCAAAAAAGAGCCATAGCACATTGTCAATAAAACTTTAATAAACTTTGAGTAATGATAACCTAAGTGATAAGAAGGGATCATTCTCGAAAAATGACATTCTGCATTCATTCAAATGTCATTCATACATGCCTAGTTAGGAGCATTTGATTCATTCTGTTCATGACATCCTATTAGGCATAACTAGGTTCATAAAATGAATCATACAGGTCATGTTCCACAGAGAGCAGATCGAAAATAAAGCCTTCCTCCCTCAGTTGTAGTGGAGCAAGTTAAAGATAACAGATCTTGCCTTCCTGCATCGACAGCGAAGCAAATTGAAGATTACAGATCTTATCTCCCTAAGCAGTAATAGAGCAGATCAAAGATGGCGGATTTTACCTCCCTGTGGTTACAGTGGAGTACATTGAAGCCAGTAATTCTACTTCCCTGGGCAACAGTGGAATAGATTGAAGATTACAGATCTTATCTCCCTAAGCAGTAGTGGAGCAGATCGAAGATGGTAGATTTTACCTCACTGAGGTTGCAGTGGAGTATATTGAAGCCAGTAATTCTATCTCCCTGGGCAGCAGTGGAATAGATTAAAGATTTCAGATCTTGTCTCCTTAAGCAGTAGTGGAGCAGATCAAAGATGGCGGATTTTACCTCCCTATGGTTACAGTGGAGTACATTGAAACCAGTAATTCTACTTCCTTCGGCAGCAGTAGAATAGATTGAAGATTATAAATTTTATTTCCCTAAGCAGTAGTGGAGCATATCAAGGATGGCGAATTTTACCTCCCTGAGGTTACAGTGGAGTACATTGAAGCCGGAAATTCTATCTCCCTGGGCAACAGTGGAATAGATTGAAGATTACAGATCTTATCTCCCTAAGCAGTAGTGGAGCAGATCAAAGATGGTGGATTTTACCTCCCTGAGGTTACAGTGGAGTACATTGAAGCCAGTAATTCTATCTCCCTGGGCAACAGTGGAATAGATTGAAGATTACAGATCTTATCTCCCTAAGCAGTAGTGGAGCAGATCAAAGATGGTAGATTTTACCTCCCTGTGGTTACAGTGGAGTGTATTGAAGCCAATAATTCTACTTCCCTGGGCAGCAGTGGAATAGATTGAAGATTTTGGATCTTGCCTCCCTAAGCAGTAGTGGAGCAAATCAAAGATGGCGAATTTTACCTCCCTGTGGTTACAGTGGAGTACATTGAAGCCAGTAATTCTACTTCCCTGGGCAGCAGCGGAATAGATTGAAGATTTTAGATCTTGCCTCCCTAAGCAGTAGTGGAGCAGGTCAAAGATGGTGGATTTTACCTCCCTGAGGTTATAGTGGAGTACATTGAAGCCAGTAATTCTATTTCCCTGGGCAGCAGTGGAATAGATTGAAGATTTTAGATCTTGTCTTCTTGCATAGACAGCAAAGCAGATCGTAGACGGCAGATTTTACCTCCCTGAAGTTGCAGTGGAGTATATTGAAGCCAGTAATTCTACCTCCCCGGTCGGCAGTGGAATCGATCGAAAAAATAGATCTTGTCTTCATGTACTGGCGTGAAGTAGATCAAAGAAACAGATCTTGCCTCCCTAAGCAGTAGTGGAGCAGATCGAAGATGGCGGATTTTACCTCCCTGAAGTTGCAGTGGAGTATATTGAAGCCAGTAATTCTACCTCCTCGGTCGGCAGTGGAATCGATCGAAAAAGCAGATCTTGTCTTCATGTACTGGCGTGAAGTAGATCAAAGAAACAGATCTTGCCTCCCTAAGCAGTAGTGGAGCAGATCGAAGATGGCGGATTTTACCTCCCTGAAGTTGCAGTGGAGTATATTGAAGCTAGTAATTTTACCTCCTCGGTCGGCAGTGGAATCGATCGAAAAAGCAGATCTTGTCTTCATGTATTGGCGTGAAGTAGATCGAAAAAAGTAGATCTTGTCTTCCCATACTGGTGGTGAAGTAGATCGAAGATACAAGTCTTATCTCCCTGAAGTTGCAGTGGAGCAGACAAAAGTAACCAATCCTATCTCCTTGAAGTGGCAATGGAGTGGATTAAAACCACAGATCTCATCTCTCTGAAGTTGCAGTAGAGCAGATCGCGTCAGATTTATCCTTAAGTTGTAGCAGAGCAAATTGAAGCTACAGGTCTTATCTCCTTGAAGTTGCAGTGGAGCAGATTAAAGATAGCAAATTTAGTTCTTTTGAGAAGCTATAACATACGAATCCTATCTCCCTAACATACATTGCAGTGGAGTAGATTGAAGTACCAGTTCCTATACCTCTGAAGATGCAATAGGAAGGAATGAGGCTATTTGAAGTAAAGAAGTAATGAAGAAGTCGAGGCTCAGTAAGACCGGGCACAATTGGGCTTTTAGTCTTTGCTCTATTCCCGTTACACGACAATGAACAAAGAGGGGCAGCTGTACAAACCCAATAATGCCCGGGCCCAACTAAACCTAGAATGGCCCAACACCTGACCCAAACTAAACAGCCCACTAACTAAATTCCAGCGGCAACCCTAGCAGCATACAACCTCCAACCCTAGCCGCCGCACATCAGCCCTGCACCACCACCCTTTGCGCACGTACGTGTCCCACGTACATCCCCAGATTGGCCAAATCTGCTCAACAAACGGCAAAACAAACACAAAGAACAAGTAAATGAAAGAGAAAAACGCAAAAAAAAGAGAGAATAATAGAAATACAAAGGTGTTGTGTTATTTCTTTGATTTTTTCTTCATTTTTCAGCTATATAAAGCCGAGGAAAATCTGTAAATAGGGGGGAAGGATGAATAAAAAAGGATTCAATATCAACAAACAAATTTTTTTTTCCGAATACAAAATGTGTTTTTTCATTTGCTCAGCATTTTGAGTTTCATTTTTTTTTCTTTTAGCCTTTTTTATTATTTTATTTTTCATTGAAAATAAAAAAAGGAGGAAGAAACTTACCTGGTCGCCGGAGTCGACGGGCCGGCATCTTCTCCGTCGACAGAGGCGTCGTGCTCGCTGAAACTTGCGGCGGCGATCGAAGGACTGGCGGCGGCTTCTGGGGTTGGGGTTTTGAAACCCTAACAGAGAAAAAGGAAAAAGAATCAAGGGTTTTTTTTTGTTTGTTTTAGTTATAAATGTTTTTTTTGTTAAAATTTAGTTTAAATAAGAAGGATAAAACGGTGCCGTTTTGAAGGGGCCAGACCCGCGCGGTGACCCGACCCGGAGGGAAGGATCCGCGCGTTCTGGCCTGAATGGGGAAATTGTGCGTTTAGTCCTTTTTTTTGCGTTTCGTTTCAATTAAACCCTTTTGTTTCTTTTTTAAATTGGGCCGCATATTTGATTTTTGTTTCAAAACGGTCCCCATTGTCTTGCAGATGTTTTAGGGTGGATTATTTTCCATTCGCCCCTCATGTAATTCGCGTGTTGCAAATCGGTCCTCCTTTTATTTTAATGTCATTTATTAGTTATTTTGCATTTTAATCCTTTTTCACACCATTATTATATCATTTATTCCATTTTATGCTTATACACCATTTATAAGATATATATATATATATTTTTTTATAACACATATTCCTTTAAACGTTTATAAATCCATGCATTTTATATATAAATATATGTATATACATATACATTCTTGTATTATTTTATTTTCATATCTTTATACATACATATTTTTCTTATTATAATGCGTACATATTCTTAGACTTCTTAAACGCATGCATATATTTTACATACGTTTTACATGTTTCATTTTATCTTTTAGCTTTTATATATTTTATATTTTATAGATATATACATATTCATTTCTTTTATGCTGTAAATGTATATACATATACATATTTTTATATTTTCATTTTATTTTCAAAATTTTCATGAGCACATGTACATACTTTTATATTTTTTTTCACGATTTTCAAATACATACATGCATTTTCTATTAGTTTTGATTGATATATTCCATTCTATCTTTTTATATGTATCCTTGTATATGTGTGTTAAATAAATGTGTACACATATTTGCAAATTTACTTGTATATTGTACTTGTATATATATTTTGTAAATATTTATTCACATATGTTTTAAATTAAAGTTTTTGTTTCATACTGTACATTAACTTTTTAACATACCTTTTGGGAAATATATTTTAGTTTTGCCACAGCATTAAAATCATCATATTTTTACAAATTTCCAAAATATTTGGCATTCATGATTCTCGAGAAAGATCGTGTCCTAACTTACTAGATTGCGATTATTTTTCGATGAATTTAGAAAGCCAAGTGTTTGTTTGCAATAAATTCACAAATTTCAAATAAAAGCTTATTCTCGGGAATTCAAAAATGTTGGGTCCTAACTTACTAGTCATGACATTTTCTTCTCGAAATAAGAATTTTCAAAAGCAAAAGGCAATATTCGGGTATTTTGAGGATTTAAAAATATTGTACCCTAACTCACTGAGTGTGGTGTTTTATTTCTTTGAAATAAGAATGTCTCATCATTTTAATTCATTCATGAAATAAAAAGTTTCCTTTTAAAATCTTTTCAAATTTTCGACACCAAGGCATTAAAAAAAATCAATTTGGTACCAATTTTGGGCGTTACGAGGGTGCTAATCCTTCCTCGTGCGTAACTGACTCCCGAACCTGTTTTCTCAAATTTCGCAGACCAAAATTATTTCTATGGTGGGCCGATCACACCCCAATCAAGGATCAGTGGCGACTCCAGTTTTATTATTTTTAAGTCGACAACTAAATTTTTGTTTTCAAAAAACGGTTTCGACAGTTACCTCAGAAGGTGCAATATATTCAACCTATATAGTGGAGTCAACAGTATAACTCTTGTTAGAAAATTTAATTACAAAAACGAGTTTTGTTGCATAATGAAAATTTAAAATTTTCATAAACTTTAACATTTGATGTGTTATCTATGACAATAAAATATACCAAATTCAAAACCTATGTTTCGGTCTAGCGAGATCTATCGATTTCCTTACTTTCTACCAAATGTTATTCTCTGCTATTCTCATACCCTCGATAGGGATGAGCAAAACTTGATTCAATTTGAAAAAAATAATTTTTTTTTAATTTCAATTTAATCAAATTGAGTTATCCAAGTCAACTCGAATAAGTAATTTAAGTTTCGAGTTTGAATCGATTTGAATTTTATAATTTGTAACTCAAATAATTCGAATAACAGTTTGGTGTAAATACACTTTTGGTCTCTATCAATTTTGAAAATGAGCAAATTGGTCTCTCTCAACAAAATTACAAAAAATAATTTTAAAATTCAAAAGTCTATAAAAATTCCAAATTTTATATATATATATATTTAAAACATATAATTATTTTTAAAAATCTAAAGAATATATAAAGAAAGATAAAATTTTAAAATTTTTATAAAATAATAATTTTGGGACCTAAATAAGTTAATTAAGATTCAAGTTTATCGTACTAAAATATTTTTTATTATTTTTCTTTGAAAAGGTTTTTAAATTTATATGATTTCAAATTTATGTGCTCCAACATGAAATTAGTTATACTGCAACAAGATTTTAATTTGACATGTTTAATTTTTTAATTTAACTCTAACAATTTCACTCGATTCGATTCGACTCGAATTTCATTTTACTTGACTTGATTCGAAAAATTACAAATCGAGTTAGGATAATAAAATAGGACTCGTCAACTCGATTAACTCAAAAATTTTTCAGTCAAATTTATCGAACGTTCGCCCCAAACCCTCGATTGCTAAAATAGTTGACTCTTAATCAATATAAAAACTTCAAATTTCCAGTGAGAAAATTAATTCTATTTATAATAAATTGAAACTCAACTACTCACAAAATTTAGAATTTATTTGTCTAATAAATTTCCTTAAATTTTGATAAAGTGACCACACGTGTGTGTGTTTTGGCTTCCCTTAATTCCTTTTATATAGAGAAAAAATACAAAGTTCTACTAGAACAAAAGAGAGAATAATAATATTTTAATAGAAGGATTCCTATATAGTGGGTAGTGTGTCGCCCATTCATTATAAAATAGGCTTATTGAGTCCTTTATAATTATCCACCTCAATAATAATTTTTTATTATCAAAATATTATTTTATTCAATTAAACTATTTTTCAAACTTAAGTTTAATTTCGTTAAAGTCATGACAACTTTAACGTATTAAAATTTATGAATAAATAAATTTGATCATCATGTTTGATAAATTTGTGATGACAAATTAATTTAATATTCACTTCAAACTCAATTGTTTAATTAAAATAAAACAAATTAATTTATAGGTCACCTCTTATTCATTTTCAGAAAATACATTTACTATGGATAGCAATGCATGCAATCTATTTCTCTTTTGTCTTTCTTTGGCATATATTATTGGTTCTAATTGCAATCCACACAAAATTGTGTTGAGCGAGTAGAGGGATCGATTGGACCTACATAATTAGGGCTTAAATAATTTATAATTAAGTTACAACTCTTCGTTTATTACTTGCAATATTATCCAGTCACATAGTCAATCCACTAAAAGTACCATGACTAATCTCCCTATTATATACCATTACGAAAGTAACTTAGATTTATACTTTGTCAAATGACCTCGTTATTAGTGTGTTATCCTCATATGATATTCTTAATCTCTTTGGGTTAAATATGTTCACCAAATATGATTTTGTTTTATCTTATAGTTACCATTGCATATTCCACGATGAAAAATATTTTTACTAACAAATAGTAATAACAATTATTTGTCCCAAATGAATAAGCTGTGGCCATGTTCCTTTTGTCATAGCCCTTACAATGCCAGTGAAAGGATGTCATTTACTATTTGAACGAGTTATAAATTCCATTATTGTAAGTGAAATCATGTCATATATAAGTTATATACTTAACATACCAATTTTTTACTCTAATAACAATTGAGCATATGATTTTAATATCTCAAAATATATTAGTTACATACGCATGGCTAGTTACTTGGGATTGAGGTTATGAAATAGGTATAGCATTATCCAACTTGGGTCTTGTCCAATGTATTATCAATCAAAAAAATCACACATATGTCTCTATCTTTTTAAGAGTCATTCACTTTGATGCCAAATACAAAGTATCTCTTAAACCAGACTTGATATAAAATATAATAGTCATTTAAATCAATTGCCCATTTTTTATTTCTTGGATTACTGAACCATTTAGATTACCTACTAATATAAATTGTCTTCTTGCATCATATTTCATCCCTACAATGCAAATTATTGTTAGTTAAGCTCTAAGTAATCAGTAAGCAAATATTTGTTTTACTCATTTTAATTTTTGTGCAAAAGTCAACGAGGACAGTTATACAAAACATGGTATTATCTCTATACTAATCCGTTCAAAAAAAAATTACAAGCATAAATGAAAAATTAATACAGTAAGGACAAGAAATCACAACAATCTCGTCTTCAAGTCATAATGTGTAAGAACATTAAATCATTGGGAAAATGGTCACCTTTCGTGGAGTTTACATATTCGTCCAGTGTTATTACTCCATTTAAAATTGTTATGGTTTTAACCTATTAACTATCTTACCTTTGAATGAGATTATTGATTTAGGTTGTGAAAAAAAAGCTAAGTTGGTGAAAAATTCATGAGAAAGTTCACAAATCTATTGAAAGAAAAAGAATGAGTCAAATGCAGAGTCTTGTTTGAGCTTGGGGATTGGATTTTGGTGCATATGAGAAAGGAATGTTTGCTTTCCAAAAGAGAATAAACTCAATTAAATAGGAGATGGACCATTCAAGTACTTGAAAAAGTCAATTGTAATACTTATCGCATTGACTTGCTAGGCAAATCAATGAAAAAGGAAGGCTTTGTTCATTTTGCTTTTTGAGTAAAAGTGGGTGAGAACAATTATACAAAAGATAATAATTTTACTATGAAATTATTTTACAAGTATAAATAACAAAATTACTATACTAAAGACACAAAATCACAACAATCTCTTCTTCAAGCCACGGTGGGTAAGAACATTAAATCATGGGAAAAATGGTTTCCATTTGTAGAGTTTACATATAATCGTTTTATAATTCTTCCATTGGTATTACTCCATTTAAAATTGTTATGGTTTTAACTTATTAATTGTCTTAGATTTAATTCCTTGTCAATTTAGATTGTGAATAAAAATTTGAGTTGGTGAAAGAGATTCATGATATTGAAAACAAAAAAAGGAATGAGCGAAATGCACTTGTACGAATAAAAAGGCAGAGTCAAGTCTTGTTTGAGCTTCATAATTGAAACTTGGTGCATATGAGAAAGGAATGTTTTCTTTTCAAAAGAGGGAACAAACTCGATTCAAGAGGCCATGGACCATTCCAAGTACTTGAAAAAGTCAACGGTAATACTTATCTCATTGACTTGCTAGGTGAGTTTGCTGTCAATACCTTAAAGTTGTTGATTTTCCCCATTTGATTTTGATACAGGTTTGAATTCGAGGATGAATCCTTGTCGGAGGAAGGATGATATAATCCAAGCGAGTTAAAAGGAGAACATCAAAACATAAATCTTTCCGAGTGGTTCAATCACTAGAAGTAAATGGTGTCAATTAAATATAGCATAATGATAAATTTAGCCTTTAATGTTTATATATTTTTATCAATTTAGTTATTCTTCTTTTGTTTTAGCTAAATTTGATCATTGAGTCAAATTGTTTTTCTTTAACAGAAATGCTGACTAAAACATTAATCTTTAAACGATGTTGGCGTGGCAACCTGTGTGGTAGTCCACGAACACTTCATCCTGACATGACATTATTTGTCATATATTTTATATCAACAAAAATTTAAAAATATATATAATTCAAAAAAAATTAAAAATTAGCATGAAGTACACGTGGATTGCCATATTGGCTACCAAGTTTAAAATTTTAACATTTTGGTCGGTATTTTCATTACAAAAACATCAATTAGACTCTTTTTCAAAAGGTTTATAGTCAAATTTAGCTAAAAAAGAATAAGGGCCAAATAGACAAAAGATATAAATGTTAGAAGTTAAATTTGACATTATACCATTAAATATTAAGTTGAATGTATTTGTACAAGTGTTCATTTTGAAGAAACTCTTGAATAATTAATAGAGTCCAACTTGATACAATACTCCTAGTGGGTGGATCCTTTGAAGTCCCTTTAACAACTAATTGCTATTCTTTAAGCACAAATTCTAGAATTTTATTTATTTAAGAGATTAAATATTTATTTATTCTTTCAATTAGAGATTTGATTATGTAGAATATTTAATTAATTTTAAGAGTTTTAAGTTATTTGTTTATTTATTAAATAGAGTTATGCTATAAATTAAATTTTAAGTGCTGACTTTTATATTATCTTTTTGGGGTTTATCATGTAAGTATCTATATAAAGGAGGATACAATCAAATAAAGGGAGTTCTCTTTTTATTGTATGTTGAAGCATAATGTGAGAATTAAAGTGATTCTTCTCTTAATTATTTGGAGCATTTGTTTACTCTCAAGTCTTTCAAAATTGCAAGTTTTCAAGTTCTCCAAGCTTATTTATCGATGTTTCTAGGTGTTTTTATCCAAGAAATTTTAACACCTTTTATCCGGACTATTATCAATCTTAACCGAGATATGTCACATTAGATATCAAAGATATCTTCTGATGTTTTTTAATATTTTATTCGAATCAAATTCTTTATAAAATTTTATTTTATTATTTTAACTTCTATATATCATACTATATAACCAATTTTGTTCCAACATACTTTTAAATCATTAAACTCTCTTTTATTTTATATTATAATATATTAACCATTATTGATTGAGCATTGAAATATCAATTCATTTTATCAATTAATCATAAGATATTAATTAAATTAATCAATCATTTTTTTTCATTCTTCTATTTGTTTTATTAAGCAAGTATATCTTTCATTTTTTATACTTTTATATAATCAAAACATTACCTGACATATATTTTTTTACTAATCAATTATACTAATAATCATATACTTTGCAAAAAGAAAAATTCTATTTCATTTGCTTCTTCTCTTTTGTTTTGCTCAGTGGTGGTGTCAGCCTCTGAATTGACTATCGCTCACCTTTTTCTCCCTCTCATCAACCCTATCTTTCTTTCTTCTTCTCATTTACTCCATGTGATTTTTCTCTTTTCAATTTGCAGATCTATTTTGTGGGTATTTTTGTTGTATTTACAAGTTGTGATGGACTGATGACGATGTCTGTCATCATTGAAACTTCATTGACTACAACAATTCCTCTTGAAAAGTGGATGGCTCTTCATCAGCTTCTTAATTTATTTCTATTTTGAGAGTGTTTTAGAATAATAAATTGTTTTATAAGTCAATTTGAACTCATGTTGTCTTTAGTTTTATAAATTTCTTTATTTGTTTTCCGTTGTTTAATAAATCTTCGCTTTTAGAAATTTTTATCTATCGCATGTTTTTTAATCTTACTTATGCATGTAGCATTGCTTTTGCAAGTGACTTTAAGGATTGTTTTGTTTTCATCCTCTCCAGTTTGATGGATGCTTGGTTCTTTTTTCAATTTTTGCCTACCATTTTAGACCATCCGGGGTCAACTTCCTTACCATATTAAGTGCTTACAATCACTCCAGATATGTTGTGCTTAAGTTGTGACAGAGCCAATTATCAACATGCCATAATGTTCTATTAATACTGAGATTGAAGCCTTTGTTGTGTCAATGAAATTTGTTCTTCACCGCCTACAACAGATGTTTATTGTTTTTTTCTCAAATTATATGGTCACATTCCTGGAACAATTTAATGGATTTCCCTTAAAAAAAACCCATATACCATATTTTCTCATATTTCCTTCATATTATTTATCACTTAAATAGCTCCCTTAACCATTTTCTTAACATATTTTGACATTAATAAATTAATTGTCGAACCATTGATTTCATAAATAACTTATTTCTAATTCGATACATATACTTAATTAATTTCTCCGATCATACTTTAAAACATGTAATAACACTAATATACTAATTTTCCATTTTTACAAAACAATCCTTATACTTTAAATTCCATAGTTTTTACAAATCAATCCATGAAATTCTACTTTTACATTTTTTTACATTTAGTCATTAAATTTTGAATCTTGCACTTCATGAAATTGTCATTGAAATCTAAATCACAGTTTATTCCTAAAATATAAACTTTCCTATTTTTAGAATTTAGTCCTTTTTTCAATTTTAGTTAAATTAAATACTTTACTCCTTCACTTTACACCTTTCCCACATTATTCAATTTATGTCCATACCATAAGTAATTCAATACATATTTAACAAAGATTATCTAGAATTTATCATAACTTAATATCTATTTCTTGAACTTAATCATATTCTTAATTACACGAACTTTAACAATACCAAGGAACACTTTTACACTTTCATACCATCTTTATTGTTTTCCCACTTTTCCAATTGTTAAAATCAATAATATTGTATTTCTTTTCTTTTTTCTTTTTTTATCTTTCATATTTATTTTACAGTCCATGTTCGGGGTTCAAATTGTCCTCCCAACAATATCATTTTCAAAGTTTAAATTCACATTCTCTTCTTAAAATCCAATATATTTTATCACTACACCAAACACTTATTAATTCACTTTTACCATTTAAACTTACAAGATCTCCATTTTCAATCATCACTTTCTTATTCATAATTCATTCATTACCCTTTCAACATAACATTTTCATGCATGCATATAATACAACTAAATTCATGTAAATATACAAACCAATTTCATATAAATTCATTTAATCTACATATATATACATATATATCTTATTCAAACTTATATGGAAAATAAATTATACAACTTACCTTAATTTTTCATAGCTATTAACTTACCTATGTACATCCTCTCTTCACTTCTTCTTCAATCTCCAAGTTTCCATATTTCATTTCAAAAAAAAAAAATCATCCTTGAATTATTTTTAAATGCATAAACTACTTTTATTTTCATGAAGTTTCTAGATTTTCATAATAAAACTTGGTCAGAGATTATGTCAAGTTCTCTATCCCCCTCTTCATATCCCGTGCCAATACCATGTAAGAGGTATTCATGGGTCGGACTGGGCTAGGTTCGGGTTGGACCTAACTAAAAATTTAGTCCCGTTAAAATTTTGCCCAAGCTCAGCCTGGCCCGTATTAGTTTTTTATATAATTTTTAAATATATATAATACATCAAAATAAATATTTCTCAACAAATTAAAAATAGATTTTAAAAAATATGTATACTTAAATAACACTACGATAGATGCAACTTAACAAACAAATGCTTCTAAAATAATAACAAAATTAACAAATGCTTCTAAAATAATAACAAAATTAACAATAAAACAAGTTTTATACAATATCCAAATAATAACAATAAAATAGTAGCAACATAATAGTAGAATGATAGTAAAATAGGGAGAAAATAACAATAAAATAGCATTAAAAGATAAAAATAAAAAAGTAGATTTTTTTGTCCTTTAGTGAATTCGAGCCGGGCCTGGACCAAAAATGCCTTATCTGAGGCCCGACCCATTCTTTTAAACGGGCCTTATTTTTTTATCCAAACCCATTTTTCAGGCCTATATTTTTGCCCAAACCCTCCCATATTTCAGGCCGGGCCAGGTGACCCGACCAATAAACAGGTCTACCAAGTAAGGAAGAATTCCCACAATTTTTCTAAATTTTTCTTCATTTATTTGTCTATTTATTTAATTATTAAATCAATTAAAACTTTAATCTAATGGCACAAATTCATTCTACCAAAATATATTTTCTAATTAAATATTTAAAATAATCATTAATGATAAAATACCAAATTGCTCTTTAAAATATTTTTAATCATATTTCAGCCATAAGGTTAAAATAATCATTTCACCTTTTTATTTTATTTGTTGACATAGTATACATGTTTCCCAATTTAATCATTATTTATGTATATATTACAATAATAAGATAAATCTCAAAACTATACATGAACTATAATTTAATGTGCAATTGTATACATGAATTTTGATTTTGCACAATTTTATACATGAAGTTTTGATTTGATCTCATTCTTGTAAATTATTAACATAATTATTGATATAACATCATTTTATGTTTATATATTGCTTACATAAATAATTATATTTATCCAATATAAAATAAATTGATGTATTTATTTCTTTAAATGTGCATGGTTAAATCAAAATTAAAGTTTCGGTACATATTTGAACCACAATTAGAGTTTCACGTGTATAATTGCACCAAATTAAAGTTCATATATACAATTGCACATTAAGTCAAGTTCATGTATAATTTTGAGATTTATCCTATCATAATTGCATTTAATCCTTTTTCACTCAATGGAAAAATTACATTATAAGTCCCTCTACTCTCTTTCCAAGTACAATATAGTCTATATCTTGATTTTTCTTCTTTAAATATTAATATATTTTCAATGTTATTTTTAAATAAAATAATTAATTACTTCACCATTTCTCTTTCATGGTCATATTACACTTTAACCATCATTTATACTAAAATTCAATTTAATCCCTACTAAAAATTTATTATTCATATTTCCTTATCAATATATATATTTTAATTTTACTATAACTCATAGTTTTTTTTTTGAAAATTAATTTCTAGGGTGATACAAAGGTTTTATAAGAGTCCAAATCCGATCGGTAGCATTTTTGGATGCAAGTTAAGCAAAAGTTCCGTATGACTAATCTATTGTTTTTCTCTGTTCTCTTTACTTTATTGTTTTTCTAAAGATTTGAACAAGTTATATTGGACCACAAATCAACTCGGCAATATCAAATACATCGCTTGGTCGTTCTATCGATCATAAGCCAAATCTTCTTTCATTGTTTTCTTTTCAATTCAATTCTTTTTATTATCATTCAAATCAAATTTCTTTTTTATTTGGCTGTTAGATTTTGGGTTAGCATAAATTGGTATAAGATTGTAGGGATTTTTAGCATTTATTCGGTGATATGGAAGCTTTTGTAGTTATGTTATTGTTTGAAATTTTGTTATGACTGATGTCTTATTATTTAACACGTTCCATTTAGGGGAGAATTAAATGGTTAAAACGGTGAAATGGGTCATTTTGGTCTTTTAGTTAAACGGTGTGTTTTAGCATTGTCACAGTAGTTATGCCGGTTGTTGTAACGGTCATGAAGGCTGTGAGTTATTTCATTTTTAAGTTGAATGAAGGAGTAGGAAAAGCATGCCAATTTTATGCTGATAATCAAATTTGTTTCTCTCTCATTTCTCTCTTCTCTCTTTTTTTTGTTTTTTTCTTCTTCTTGATTGCTCGATTCAAAGGTATTAGAGCCACATGATTCTCTATGGCAGGTGATGGGATCTCTACTAGGCTTCAAAAGGCTGTTGGACACTTACAACAAGAGATGACTCAACTTCAGGTGAAGCTGACATAGATAGATACCAAGTTTGACAGTCGATTGAAGGAGCTTTGTGATGGTGTGCGAGACGAGATCAAGTCCGAGCTACAGAGCTTATTTGAGCAGTACTTGGGGCACCTATCTTCTATAGATGTTGTGGGATCATCTTAGGACAAGGGTAATGTTATCTTGGGAAGCCCTCTTCCTAGGTTTCCATCAAAGATACTCAAATGGTTTGACCAATGGTAGAATTTGGAAGTTTAGAAACTCCTACCCGTGGTGGATGCTTGGAGAGTCAAATTCATCCACATAAACTTGATTGCCCCAAATTTGATGGCACAAACTATCGAGGTTGGTGGTCAAAACTCAAGTAGTACTTTGAGGCTGTGAGAGTAGCTGATAGTGTTAAGGTTCGCATTGTAATGCTTCATTTGGAGGGGAAGGCTCTAGATTGACACCACTTCTACACTCAGAGGCAAAGGGGTTTTCATTTGCTAACACGGGATAGCTACTTTCGTAGCTTGAAGGAACGATTTGGATCTAACTTATTCAGGGACTATATGGTAGATTTGGTCTCTTTGAAGTAGGTGAACTCTGTTGATCTATACCATGATGAGTTTGTAAGTCTGTTGAACTAGCTCCATTTACCTGAGAATTATGAATTGAGCACATTTATTAGCAATCTTAATCTTGAAATTGGCTTGTACTTGAATTTGTTTAAGCATAAGGATCTAGTAGAAGGGTATATGATAGCTATACAAGTCGAGTCAATCTTAGTCAATACTGGTAAACAGTTGGCCCCAGTGGGAACTAGAGTATAGCCTCATCCACTACCTTTGTTTCTTGCCAAGACCATCCAACTACCTTTCCTAATTTGGGCACTCACCAAAATCCAGGCTGAAGTGGATAAAAACCTCCAACCAAGACCCTTTCTCAAGCTGAGATGGAAGAAATGAGGAGAAAGGGACTTTGCTTCTGGTGCGGAGCTAAGTATAGTCCTGGCCAGAAGTGTATAAAGTCCAGCTATACCAGTTGTTGTTAAAGCCTTAGACTGAAGGGGATGGTAAGGAACTCCAAGACTTTTAGGAATCTCTTGAGCATATAGAGCCAGAAGGGGACCTTTCTACTACACCTGTGTTGTCACTGCATGCTATACAAGGGTCTCAAGGTCATAACACCATGCTTGGTAACAACTGGTCCATAATGTTGGTTGATTCTAGTAGTACCCACAACTTTGTGGATGTTAAATTGGTGAAGAGACTAAACTTTCCTTTGGATCCTACTAACAAAATTAAGGTGACTGTGGCTAATGGTGGGTGTTTGCTGACACAAAGACATTGTAGAGGGATATCTTGGAGTGCTTAAGGTAATCAATTTACCAATGACTTTATTATCCTACCTTTAAGAGGTTGTGACCTTGTCTTAAGCATCTAATGGTTGTTGTCATTGGGATCAATTGTTTGGAACTTTTCATATATGACCATGTAGTTATTCCATCAGGGCAAATCTTGCACCTTACATAGGATTCAACTTGGATCCATCCACATTCTCTCAGCTTCTCAGTCACGTAAGTACTTTTCCCTAAATTCCCAAGGTCTCTGCACATTGATCAATGAGTAGACATCTTTCACACTTCCTAACAATACTCCTAGTGGGGAGTTGCAACTACTCTTGAAATAATATGTTGATGTTTTCGAAGTCCCTCAAGGTCTGCCACCCTATAGGCTATAAGATCAAAAAGTCCCTTTAAAAGATGAAACCAAAGTGGTAAAGATTTGGCCCTATCATTATCCAGTTATGCAAAATACTGAGATGGAGAAACTAATCTAAGAAATGCTTCAGGCTAGCATTATCTGAGACAACAACAGTTCTTTTGCCTCCCAATTGTAATGGTTAAGAAGAAAGATGGGAGTCAGAGGCTGTGTGTAGATTACAAGTAGTTCAATAAGCTAACGATTAAAGACAAGTTCCCTATTCCAGTGATAGAGGAACTGCTTGACGAGCTTGGTCAAGCTCATTTTTTCTCTAAGCTGGATTTAAGATTAGGGTATCATCAAATATGTATGTGGGAGCCAAATATTCACAAGACTATTTTTTGAACTCGTGAGGGCCACTATGAGTTTTAGTCATGCTTTTTGGGCTGACTAATGCTTTCTTGAGCTTTCAAGCCTTGATGAATACGGTTTTCAAGCCATTGCTTAGGAAGTCAGTACTAGTTTTTCTTTTTATGACACATTGGTTTATTCGATCACATGGTCAAATCACTTATCACATTTGATGGCAGTTTTTCAGTTGTTAAGAGAACACTAGTTGTATGCTAAGCACAACAAGTGTAGCTTTGGTGCTTCTAAAATCGAGTACATGGGGCATGTTATCACCAAAGGGTTAGTGGCAATGGATACTTCTAAGGTTGATTGTGTTTTCAAGCGGCCCACTCCAGCTTGTGCCAAAGAACTGAGTAGTTTCTTAGGTCTTTCTAGCTACTATTGTCGGTTTATTCAATATTATGACACTATTTCCAAACCCTTAACTGAGTTTTTGAAGAAGCATATGACCTGGGAATGGACTAATTTAGCTAGTGAAGGCTTTCAAAAGCTTAAGTAGGCTATTTGTCAATGACCAATTTTGGCTCTACCTAATTTCTCTAATGAATTTTACATTGATGCTAATGCATGTGCTCATGGTGTGGGAGTTGTATTACACCAAAAAGGAAGTCCCTTAGCCTTTTCGGCAAGGCCCTAGGACTTAAACACCAGGCCCTTTCTATTTTTGACAAATAAATGTTGGCAGTCCTCTTGGCAGTGAAGAAGTGGAACCCTTACCTTCTTGGGATGTATTTTCATATTCAGACTAACCACCAAAGTCTCAAGTTTTTGAATGAGTACCAGACCATTACCCCTTACTAGTAAAGGTAGGTAGCCAAGATGTTAGGGTATGATTTTATGGTCACATACAGGAAGGGAACACTTGATGTGGTGGCAGATGCTCTTTCAAGGAGACTTCTAGAATAGGCAACTCAGTTGTTACAACTCACTGGTAGCACAGTCATTTTTTACCTTTAGAGTAGGGCATAAGATTCTTGGCTAATGGATATTAAGTTTCAAAATATTTGCTCAGATATCCAACAACAAGCCTCTTTACATCCCAAGTACTAATGGGATGGTAGGGTCCTCAGAAGAAAGGGGAAGTTGGTGATTGGGGCTCTTAGTGACCTAAAAAAAACCATTCCATCATTTTCATACTGGTGTAGTAAGGGGCCACTTAGGGGTGCATGCTGCAAGGCATAGTTTGGTTAGCCTGGTGTATTGGAAAGGGCTATCTAAAGATGTCAAGCAGTGGGTAAGGGAATGTGACATATGTCAAAGGTGTAAGTATGAACATTCTGCCTCTTGGTATGCTCCAAACCTTGCTTATTTCCCAACTAGCATGGGCATTAGTTAGCATGGATTTCATCGAAAGTCTTCCTAACTCAAGAGGTAAGGACACCATATTGGTTTTCATTGACAGATTGACCAAATATGGTCATTTTGTTACCCCGTCACATCCCTTTACAGCCATGTCGGTAGCCTAGGAGTATTTGAATGGCATTATAGACTACATGATGCCCCAAAAACCATTATTTTAGATCGAGACAGTGTTTTTGTTAGCCAATTCTGGCAAGAGTTATTCAAAAGGCTTGGGACTAAGCTACACTTCTCTTCAGCTTATCATCTAAATTCCAATGGTTAGACAAATGTCATCAACCATTGTTTGGAGGGATACTTGAAATGTATGTATAGTGAAAGGCTAGAGGATTGGGCCTTGTGGTTGTCATTGGTTGAACGGTGGTATAATACCACCTTTCACTTAGCCATCTAGACTACCCCTTATGAGGCCCTATATGGTCAAAGTCCACCACAACACTTGTCTTATCTACTTCGTTTGTCAGTTATGGACAAGGTTGATAGAAGCTTAAAGCAAAGAGAGGTTGCAATGAAGCTTCTTCAATTTCACTTAAGGAGAATACAAGACCAAATAAAGCAATATGCAGACAAGAAGAAGAGTGATAGGTCCTTTTAGGTAAGATACTGTCTACTTGAAACTCCAACCCTACGGGCAGACTACATTTAGAAAGATCCTGAATCAGAAGCTAGCTCCCAAATTTTGGGGACCTTTTACAGTTGAAGCTAAAGTGAGGCAGGTGACTTATCGTTTGAAGCTTCCACTAGGGTCCCGCCTCCATTGTACATTCCATGTTTTATAGATGAAGGAACACATTAGGAAGGTCCCCTACCAAGAACATTTTCCCTTGTTTGGAATTGATGGAGCCATAGCCAAAGAACCAGTTTGAATCATTGATAGAAGGATGGTCAGAAAAGGCAACCAAGCCAGCACTGAAGTCTTGGTCGAGTGGGCTAATACCTTTCTTGAGGACTCCACATAGGAATTGTGTTGGGAAATATGCCCATGTTGTAGTAAACGTGTAACTGTTTTCTATTTATTTGAACGATGAATAAATAAATAAAGTTAATTTCAGATTTCACTATTATGTCTTTTGTATTTTCTGTCTTTTATATTTTGTATGCATAGTGAAATTTTGACTAGCAAATATTAGCTCATTGATTGTCTACAATTCAAAATGAAGATAAGTGGCATTGTAAAGAACGTTTACATTGCGAGAAAGACAACTTACTTCAATAGATAATCTAAATGAGTCTGTAATCTCGTAAAAGAATCAAAGTGAGCATTTGATTCAAATACTGAGAAGGATTATTATGTTGTCTACAATTCCTATTGGAGAGATGACTAGTCTTGGCTATCAGAGCAATTAACTCCACAAGTAGAGACATAGATGTATTCATTGGTAGAATAATACATTGGACTGGACCCAAGATGAATTAATTCTGAATCCGTTTGTGAATTAATTCACTTGTAACGTTCATGGTGTGATTTACCTAAATCCTAAGTTAGTCGCTGACCATGCGTATGCAACTCATGTGATTTGATATAAGTGGAGGCTTATGCTCTAAAGATGATCGAGCCCATAGCCGATATGTTGGGTACATGACTTGTGTATGACATGACTTTACTAGCAATAGTAGAGTTCATAGCTCAATTAAAGAGTTAATGAAATCCTCTCATTGGCATTATCTGGATCGATAAATATAGAACGTGGGCACGAGTTGCTTGTTCTCGAACGACCAATTTATCACAGTCATTTGCTGGCAGTGATCATATTAATCATTAAGAAGATACAATGCTGATAATGAGATAAAAATATGATTGTATTGAGTGAACGAGTTTAACTCAAAGGAATCAAGGATATCATATGAAGGTAACACACACATGACGAGGCTATTGGACAAAGCAGTTGGATGAATTGATTTCATAAAGAGTATACAATAAGGAGTTTTCAATTATGGTACTTTTTGTGGACTGACTCCACGATTAAGTAATTGCGAATTATCGGAACGATACTTCTGAACGTAATTGCAATCACTAGAGCCTAATTGTATATGTCCAATTGGTAGCTCAACAAAAGCTTGATCATATTGCATTTGAATTAGAAGAAATTTCTATGACTTTGGGAATAATTTAATTGAGTTGATTTATTCAATGTGGAATTAAATTAGGTAGTTGTAAGAATTGTTCAACTAGAGAATTTGATTAAAAATTTTCTTGAAAAATTAATTTGGAAAATCTAAGTGATTTTGGGAAAATTTAATTTTGATCAAGTAAAATTAAATTAATCAAACCAATTAAAATTAATATGATATTTTTAAAAGTTAATTTTCAAGTCAGACAATTGGCCCAATGGATAATTGAACTTGAAAATTGGATCTGAGATCGTAAATTGGGCCCGGGAGTCCAAAATCGTGACTAAGACCCAAAAACTAGTAGAACCAAGCCCGATATGTGAAACCAGGCCGACGGTCCAACCGGTGGTTAGACTAAATTGGTCGAGTCGTCATTGACTCGAACCGAACCGGCTCGGGTGCCGTAAGGGTGTCACACCTGCATCACCGGACACGACGATGCGCTGGTTGCGACGGCGACGTCCTAGTGGCCAGTGGCGGTTGGTCGTTGGCGGTTGAATAGTGGAAGAGTCACACTCCTATTGGGACTCTACCAGAGAATTTGATTTCAGATTAATTGTTCTAAAAATAATATTATTTTAATAGTTTAATATTGAATTTAATTTAATATTTGTCTTAATAGTATTTTATTAATTTAATATTAAAGTGATTATCTTAATATTAAATTAAATTTAATGTTTATCTATTAGATAAATATTCTATTATTTTAACAAGATTTAATATTAAATTTAGTAATAAATATTATATTAATTTAATATTAAAGTGATTAAATTTAATCATAGTTGAACTCTTTAAACTCTCCCTACATAAAGAGAGGATTTAGTCATTATTTACACACACTTGAATTCTAAAGAAAGTTGTAGAGAGAAAATTCTCTGAAGAGATTATTTCAGAAAATTTCTAGAGATATTTTTCTAATTTACAACTTGACCTAAAAGTTTAGAAAAATTATAAAATTATCTCACTGGTAATTTTTGTTAAAAGTTTTCTGATTCGAAGTGAGCCCACACTCGGCAGATGTGAGCTTGAGGATAGCAAAGAAGACTACTCAGTCGAAGCACTCATTCTAGACGAATTGAAAATGTACAATTTTGATTAAGTGCTTATTACTTTAGATATCACAACCAAGATCTTATTTTGAAAAAAAAAATTAAAACTCTGATTTTTCTCTAAATTTATTTTTTGCTACTTTTTCTAAACCCTTTTTTTCAACAAATTGTGACCGAAATTTCAATTGAGGTTTCCCACTTTTGATCCTTGAAGATAATGATCTTTCGAGGGAGTGAGTAATTGATATGGAAGCTTTTGTAATTCTGTTACTGTTTGAAATTATGTTATGATCATTGTCTTACTATTTAATATGTTGCTTTTAGGGGGAATTAAATGGTTAAAACGGTAAGTTTAACCTTTAGTGTCTTTTAATTAAACGGTGCATTTTAGCACTATCACAACTGTTATGTCATCTACTGTAACGATCAGGAATGGCTGTTAGTTATTTCATTTTTAAGTTCAATGAATGAGGATGAAAAGTATAGCCAATTTTTATGCTGATAATCAGATTATGTTTCTCTCCTATTTCGGGCAATTTACTAAAAAAAGTATAATTTTTTTAAAATTTACCGAAATGGGCCCAGTATTTTATTAATTACTGGAATGGACCCTTTTTCTCGAAATCGCGTCCACGTCGGCAAGAATGTCGAGAGTGCGTGCCGTTAAATCTAAGCCACGTCGGTAGCGCTTTTGCGACATGGCAACAAATCGCGCTTCAGACGACGCGATTTATGTCCACGTCGACAGAATCGATCTTGACGTGGCGCGATTTGTCTGTCGTAGTGAACGAGGCAACGGTCAAAAAATTGACCGTTGCCCCCCCAACGGTAAAAAAAAATAAACTATAAATACCCTCACCTCTTTTTTTTTCACAAACTAATCCTATCTCAAATTTCCTCTCAATTTCTTCTAAATTTTCTCTCAATTTGCTCTCAAATTCCTTCAAAATTTCTCTCAAATCCATATTTATTTTCAATTTCCTCTCAAGTTCCTCTTAAATTTCTCTTAAATCCTATTTTTAAATAATTTTAAAAAAAATTTATTTTTTTAAAATTTTCTTAAACCGTAAAAATTTGTACGATTTCAGCAATGGCTGGAGAATTTACTTGTCTTGATAAGCATCACATATCAGTGGAACAAATGAAAATGGTAAGTGTTAAATTTAATTTTTAAATATTATTTAAGAATTTTTTATTTATGGATTTTTAGATAATTATTAATTTATTATTTGTTATAAAAGTCTGTAGATCGGATATTGGAATGCAATATCCGGAATATGCATGCTCCTCCATCACCGTTGGTAGAGAACTACCTGCGGGAAGCGGGTTTTTGGCACGTGGCGACGGTAGGCCGGGGATGCAAGGTGGACCCGAAACTAATCAGTGCGTTGATCGAAAGGTGGAGACTTGAGACACACACATTCCATCTTCCATGTGGAGAATGCACTATCACTTTGGAATATGTCAGTCTGCAATTGGGATTGCCGGTGGACGGGTACCCAGTCACCGGGTCTGCCCAATCTAGTGATTGGCTTGCGGTGTGCTACGAGCTTTTGGGCGCTTTTTCGGAGAAAATGGAGGGAGGTAAGATCGAGATGGGCTGGTTACGAGACACATTCCCGGATCCGGATGAAGATTCAACCGAAATAGAAAGAATCCGATATGCTCGGGCATACGTTCTTCAGTTAATTGGAGGTTATATGATGCCCGACTTGTCACGGAGCAGCGTACATCTAAGATGGCCGCTGAAACTCGTTGGTTTTCCAGCAACTGGTGAATTGAGTTGGGGGTCTGCCGTCTTGGCAACGCTATATAGGGAGATGTGCGGGGCGACGAGACCGAGGAAAGCAAAAATTGGAGGCTGCCTGTCCCTACTGCAGTCATGGGCACGGTTTCACTTTCCATTTCTACGTCTTCGAGTGGACCACCCATATACATTTCCACTAATAACGAGGTAAATTTTATATTAGATTTTACAATTATTATGTAGATTTTTAAAAATAAAAGTATGCTAAAAATTTATTAATTAGGTGGAACCATCCGGTAAGTCATGCTCGATTACCTACCTCTTTTGAAGATATACGGCTTCTATTAGACCAACAGTCGGAAGCACATGTAAGTATTAAATAAAATTGATATTTCCATCATTCGCTAGTCGATTGGTATTTAGTATTTAGTATTTAGTATTTAGTATTTAGTATTATGTATATAACTAATATTTCTATCATGTTCATATAGTTTCAATGGATACCATACGAGGATCCGGCAATTCGGGCAGTAATTCCGGAAGAGTTCTTACAAAATCCAAACGCTTGGCAGGCGAAAGTCGCGCCAGGCAGACAGGGTGTTACGGCAATTTGGGTGTAGTCAACCGATTCTCGTGGAACCTGAGGTGTTTGACAATCACCACAAAATCGACCTTCGGCAATTGAATACGGATTGGCCGAGATTCTGGTCCGAGTACATCCAAATGTGGGAAGATCGGTATGACTATATACCTAGTATGGAACCGATCATCGTTCCGGAGTTAGCGTGCGTGCCGGAATACATGTCATGGTTTAGGATTCATGGCAAGCCGTATTTACTATCGCCAGAGGAGAGGCAGCGGCAATTACATGTCCAAAGGGAAAGACGCGGTCCTTTAAATCCAAGATGACAGGACGACGACGCTAGCCCCTCAAAGACACCCAGACATTCACCCGACCCAACGAGAGCACCGACACAGTCACCCGACCCAGCAGTTCAACCGATGATACCCACGCAACTGCCTTTTCAGATGATGCCAGGTGCGTTTCCTAGCCCTTTTATGTATCCTAACCTAGCCCTTTTATGTATCCTAACCCTTATATGTTTCCTTTTTCGAGTCCTATGGCAGGTTGGAACCAATGACCCGGTTCAGCTCCATTTCCTGTTACGCCGAGTGGACTGCCGATGTATAGGCCAGCGATGCACGAGGGATCGCAAGAGGGACCGTCGGGGAGCTCTTCTTTTTACCAATCCCCACCACCGTATAGGTTTCAAACACTATCGCCGTTGGTGATGCAAACACCTCCACATTCACAATTCTATCAAGGTGGATCATCGTCCCAACTCCGACAACCAGATGCCCTACTGGAAAAACCAGAATCCCCGCCGGAAGAACCACAACTGCCGCCAGAGCTCGACAAAGGAGGAATCCAATGCGTAACCGTCGACGGCCGCCATGTGGCACTGAATCCCTCGGGCACAGACATTGATTTTTGTATTTAAATTTAATTGTACAAATATTTTGAATATTTTGATATTTTTTGATGTAATAAAATAGAAATCTTTTTGAGTTATTACTTAAAAACCCTAAACCCTTAACTTATTAAAAAATTATAAATTTATAAATTATAATTAAATACATAATTTAATTGACAAACCTTAAACCCTTAACCTAAAAACCCTAACCCTTAACTTAAAACCCCTAAACCCTTAACCTAAAAACACTAACCCTAAACCCTTAACCTAAAACCCTAACCATTAACTTTAAAACACTAAACCCTTAACCTAAAAAACTCTAAACTCTTAAATTAAAAACACTAACCCTTAAATTAAAAACCCTAACCCTTAACCTAAAAACCCTAACCTTTAACTTAAAAATCCTAAACCCTTAACCTAAAAACCTTAAACCCTTAACTTAAAAAAACTAACCCTTAACTTAAAAACCCTAAACCCTTAACCTAAAAACCCTAACCCTTAACCTGAAAACCATAAACCTTAACTTTAAAACCCTAAACCCTTAACTTAAAAACTCTAAACCCTTAACCTAAAAACATTAACCCTTAACCTAAAACTCTAAACCCTAACTTTAAACCTTAAATCCTTAACTTTAAAACCCTAAACCCTTAACTTAAAAACCCTAACCCTTAAATTAAAAACCATAAACCCTTAACCTAAAAACTCCAACCCTTAACCTAAAAACCATAAACCTTAACCCTTAACCTAAAAACCATAAACCTTAACTTTAAAACCCTAGACCCTTAACTTAAAAACCATAAACCTTAACTTAAAAACCCTAAACCCTTAACTTAAAAACCCTAAACCCTTAACTTAAAACCTTAACCCTTAAATTAAAAACCCTAAACCCTTAACCTAAAACCACTAACCCTTAACCTAACAACCCTAAACCTTAACTTTAAAACCCTAGACCCTTAACTTAAAAACCCTAAACCCTTAACTCAAAACCCCTAACCTTTAACTTAAAAACCCTAAACCAACCTAAAAACCCTAACCCTTAACCTAAAAACCCTAAACCTTAACTTAAAAACCCTAGACCCTTAACTTAAAAACCATAAAACCTTAACTTAAAAACCCTAACCCTTAAATTAAAAACCCTAAACCCTTAACCTAAAAAACCTAACCCTAATCTGAAAACCCTAAACCTTTAATTTTAAAACCCTAGACCCTTAACTTAAAAACTCTAAACCTTTAACTTAAAAACCCTAACCCTTAACTTAAATATAATTTGATAATTTTACTAACATTAATACAATTATCAGTTAATAATTTTATATTCACATAATATTAGATTTGGAAAAATGTTTACTGGTACTAACAATTAATAATTTGATATAATTTGATAATTTTACTAACTTTAATAAAATTATCAGTTAATAATTGAAAAAATATAATTTTTTTAACATTACATTCAACTATTGCGATTAGGGCATGATCGACTTGTTTGGCCTAGATTCCTACACCATCCGCACAACTTATGTTGACTAGTTGTTTCTTGGATATCCATATTGTTACGTATTCTAGTCGAGCAAGGTCGACCATTTGGTTTACGACGCTTCTCTATCCGGTAACAACTTAAAAGGAGTAAGAGATACGGGCGGCCACTTACGTTCATTTGGGACTGGTGGGAAAACGTATCTCCAGACGTTGTACATGTTTTCTAATTTGTACACTTCGTCCACATAACTCATCGGATCCAGATGGAGATTCTGACAAGCTGCAATAACATGAGCGCATAGATAACGAAGTGCATCAAACATCCCACAGTTGCAAGTCCTATTTCTCAAGTGTACACGATATTGCCTGCCAACAACACCTTGTGCGATCTTTCAAACTCTGTCACGCGAAACCATAAGTTGTCTCGATCGTGACACACTATGTGTATGGTGTTTGCCCGCGCCTTGGCCTTGTTAATTTCTTGAACTACCTTACTGCACCATACATGTCCTCTCTGCATCTGCCCTGCATAACTTGCTGCTCGCTTTGGAAATAGAGCCGCCAAACGAAAATATGTCTCTCGCACAAGTGATGTTATCAGTAGATGACACGTTCATTTAAGAATAGAATTTATGCATTCAGCCAGGTTTGACGTCATATGGCCATATCGTAGGCCGCCGTCGTATGCTTGTGCCCACTGTTCGAAACGTATGTTACAAAGATAGTCTGCCCCTTCTCTGTTAATTGAATGTAAAGTTGCCAACATCTCGTGAAAATGATCTTTATTTATTTCATACCCTGCCAATATAAGTTCATAGCGAATATTACATACCACTTCTACCAATAAAACTAATTCAAATTGAGAAATGAAATACCACATATATAGACTAAATACTCATGTTAGTCACTTGTCGTCGTTCGCTCTTAGATGGATATTGCCTGTAGTAGTTAGAAGCAACGTGTCTTAGGCAATATCGATGGTGTGTGCGCTGCCATAAGCTTCCCTGTCGATCAAATGCAGCTAGTATACCAGTGCCCCGATCTGAAATAACACAGATATCAGGTTGATGGCACACATGCCTCCTTAACCTAGAGACTCCCCCGGTGTTATTGCAAATGCAACTGAAAGAATTCTCCCACCACCATCCTGTGCCACTGCAAGCAATAGCCGATGAGTATACCTACCAAACATAAAGGTACCGTCAATTTGTACCAATGGCTTGCAGTATGGAAATGCGCCTCGACATTGCTTAAAGGTCCAAAACAAGCGTTTGAACACTTGACATCCACGTAGCAATCGGCCGTTGTAGTACGCATGTTTCGTTTCAAGGTCTGTGATGGCACTTGGGACGTATCTCTCTAGTACTTGACACCACTGCCATATTTCATTATATGAGGCGTCCCACCCACTATGCATCTTCTCCAGCACATTTTTCTTAGTTATCAAAGCTTTACGGTAAGAGGACGTGTACCCCATTTGGCTATGGATATTGGCAATTAACACTGGCACTGAAGTTCTGGGATCTGCTTTTACCGTGGGCAGTATCAAGCTAGCTAACATAGCTGAATCCATCTTCGAATGATCTTGTGAAACATCTATAAATGGAGTACATTAAATAATGCAACATTACATAATAAAAGTATTATTTAGATACCGCCAATACTGTACCTGCAGCACATGTATGTGGACCTTTGTACGTTTTAATCTCCCACAACCCTGTCCGTTTCCTTAACGAAGCGTAGATTTTCCATGAATATGTGCCATTTTACACCGCACACTTCGCCTCAAACTTATCAGATTTGGATTTAACGACGTGGTAGTTAACACCGTTTTTGATGCTATGTTGTTTCAAAGCACCAATAAAACTATCATTAATGGTAAACTAATTACCAACTTCAAATTCACCCGAATCTAGCCCTGAACTTGTACGATCACGCAACCGGTGTGGTAGATCTGGAAACTCTAACGCACCTTCTGCAGACAGATCGACATTATGCATGTGGGCTGGAGGTGAGTATACTCTGAATCGTGGATTTTCTTCTTCATCTGAACTCCTTTCAGCATCTTCAGGTTTTGTTGGAATAGGCTCCGGTTCAGAAAATAAGCCAACTTCTGTACCATCGGGCCCGGGCTCTCGAGGTGGATCCACATCGAAGTTATCTTCTAACCCACAATCAACTGCAGCGTATGAGGTCCCCTCACCGATTGACGTCGTAGGGAGTACATCATCCCTTCTTCTGGGCATTTCATAACGTCTCCAATTGGATGTAGATTGCCAACCACTAGAACTTGATGCCATTCCCCAGTACGTATTTCCATCATCAAACATCGAGCCACCGACGTATATGTCCTATCCATCGATAGAGTGTCTTGCAGGGGATGTGCATTCAACACCGCTACCAAACATGGGCTGTTCCGTATTTTCTAACCCGCTAACTAAATGTCGGCTAGGGGTCGTGTATACATCTCGAACACCGGTCGCAAGAACATCATTTGGTGATGTAAATTATACATATAACTCAATATAAGGTGCTCCACTAGCAAGATGAGTCTGCACCATTGCCTCCAAGCTACGAGCACATTTTATGTCGAACGAGTCATATGTCACCGGATCAACAGAGGAACATAATCGATACGTAATAGACAGAACTTTCATTGGTGTCGTTTTGAAAATTTTACTCCTAATTCTTTTACGAAGTTCTGTCAAATCTATGTTCTGGTTAAAAACTAGTCGCACCGTATTCTCCGACAAAAAAATAACACCATTCTCGGTGTGGCAAACCTCGCCATCGTAGTAAATAACAGCACTAATACGTTCACTCATATTTGAAACTCTAACCTTCTTAGCCTCTCTAAATTGTTTTTGCTGTGACTTATGCAATCTCAGAACATTTTTTGCCTCATTTATAGCCTCAGCCCAAACATGTTACTGTAGCAAAAGCGCGTCCACATGGGCGCGATTTCACAAATTCTTCTTGTTGACACCATTTTTTTAATGAAAACGGGGTCGACTTGGATTTTGAAAAACGAAAACGAAAACGAGAGTCGCCACCAATCCTTTTTGATAAGGTGTGATCGGATCACCTTGAAAAGTGGTTGTTTTTAATAAACGATTTAATTTTATTAAAACAACGATTTTGGTCCACGAAATTCAGAAAAATAAATTCGGGAGTCGGTTACGTACGAGGAAGGATTAGCACCCTCGTAACGCCCAAAAATTGGTACCTAGTTGATTAATTAATGTCTTAATGTCGAAAATTGAAAACTTTAAAGAGATTTAAAGTACGATCCTTAAAAAACTCGAATGACATGGATTTAGATTTAAGAGGATATTTGGCTATTTGGTCGAACGAGAAGTCGAAACCCAGCACATTAGGGCACGCTTTCTTGAATTTCCAAACGCAAAATATTGCCTTATTTTGAAATTTTTAAAAGGATATTTGGCTATTTGGTCGAACGAGAAAAATCGAAACCCAGCACATTAGGGCACGTTTTCTCGAATTTCCAAAACAAAACATTGCCTTATTTTGAAATTTTTAAAAGGATATTAGTATGCGTAACAAAATGTTAATGAATTCAATGGTGTAGCATAAATAATAAGAGTAATAGCAATAAAAATAAATTAGATAAAAAAGGGCAAATCAATGACATACAAAATAACAATACATATAAGCAAAGAAAATCAAAACATTCTTTCAAATAATAATGAAAATGTAAATAAAGAAATAAACGAAGAAAATGAATAGAACTATAAAAATATAAAAGATATATATATATATGTGTGTATATACATAAAATTATGGAAATATGAAAATATATGGATGTATATATTTTAAAATTATTATATAAAAAATATATAAATATATAAGTAAACATATACACACATATATACGTATGTACATTAAAATATGTATATGTACTGCATGTATATAAAAATTATAGAAGGTATATAAAAGTATGTATATATATGAAAATAGAATATGTACATAGATATATAGATATGCATATAAGTTATAAAATATAAAGAATGTATAAGTATATATATGTATATGTAGACAATGTATAAAAATATGTACATGTATATATATAAAAAACGCATGTATATATATATAACAAAATTTAAAATTTAAAAAGTATAAATGAATAAATAATAATAATAATGGTATAATATGATAATGATAATAACATTAAAATAATTAATTAAATAATAAAATAGCTAAAAACATGGACTAAATTGAAATAAAAATGAAAAAATTGGGGCGGATTCGAAAATAAATAAAAGGAGAGGACCACATTGAATGCGCGAATAACAAGGAGGGACCAAATGGGTAATAATCCCGTCCCTCCAAAACGCACAGTTTCAGGGTGGGTCGAATTGAGAGCCAAAATAAATTGTAGGGCAAAATTAAAAATAAAAAAACTTAAATGCAAAATAATTTAAAAGCGAAAGGGCTAAAAGTGCAATTAGCCCTTTAGCTTAAAAACACGCGGACCCTGGCCTGGAGCGGGTCGGGTTCAGGTCGGCCTCCTCAAAATGACGCCGTTTTGGTGTCTGGGGTGGCCAAGCTAAACGGCGCCGTTTTGCTTTTAATATTTAAACCCCCAAAAAAATTTTAAGCCTCATTTCTAACCCCCACACCAAAAAAACTTTCTAACCCTCACAACTCTCTCTAAAAAATCTCCCCCAATCGACCATTGGCCCAAAGTCCGGCAGGTCGCCACCGCTCCGGCCACCGATCACCGGTGACGGCGCCGCCATCTATGGTGGCCGGAAATCGCCCGAACCAATTTTTACCCCCTTTTCGCATAAAAATCGATTTAGAGCCCAAAATCTTCGAAATAAAACTTAAAAGAATCCTAAAAGGAAGAAAACCCTTCGGCTTCCATCGTCGTGGCCTTTGGCCGAATCCCGGGGGTTCGACGACCTTGCAAAACCGACAGTAGCCCCAGCGGCGACACCTCGACGAAACAACAAGTAAAGTTTTCCTACTTTTATTTATCTATTTCGAAAATAAAAGAAAATAATTCACCTTTTGATTTTCTTTTTTAAGATCTCTATTTTTTTATTTCTCCTCCTCTTACATTACAAATTTTGAAGGCTTTTATAGCCAAATAAAAAGATAATAACCTAAAAATCTATTCTATTTTCTATTTTACTTTTATCATTTCTGTCTAATATTGCTACTGTTGCTGCTGTTGTTTTTGTCTTTCTTACAGGTATCATTTTCAGCCCTCTTTTGCAGACACTAGGGTCAACGGAGGCAAGGAGTTGCCGTTTTGGTGCAAGTAGGGACTGCTTCGGGTAGTGAGCGCGCTGACAGAAGCACATGGAGGCAGCGGCGCAAAGGGTTAGGGAAACCCTAGGGTTTTCTGAAAATTTTAAGCTTTTTGGGCTTATCGGGTCCTAGGGTTGTGGGTTTAGGTTTGGATATTAGATTTGGGTCTTTGGGCCGTGTATTTGGACTTCATTTTTATTTGTTTTGGGTCTTTAGACCCAGGTCAAAATTGACCTGTTACACTTCTCATAAAGCATCCTGCTAGAAGCGGTTTTATACTATTTGCTCAGAAACGTCAAGTCGAAATTATTTTTCCAGGACCAACTGTAGCAAAAGCGCGTCCACGAGGGCGCGATTTCACAAATTCTTCTCAAATAGCATGCTGCTTATAGCGTTGTTTTATATTATTTGCTCAGAAACGTCAACTCAAAATTATTTTTTCAGGACCTACTGTAGCAAAAGCGCGCCCACGTGGGAGCGACTTCACAAATTCTTCTTATAAAGCATCCTGCTTGAAGCATTTTTAAACTATTTGCTCAAAAACGTCAACTCGAAATTATTTCTTCCAGGACCAACTGTAGTAAAAGCGCATCCACGAGGGCGTGATTTCACAAATTCTTCTCACAAAGCATCCTACTTGAAGCGTTTTTTAAACTATTTGCTCAGAAACGTCAAGTCGAAATTATTTTCCAGACCTCATCAGTAGCAAAAGCGCGCATACGCGCATGCCGAGTTCAAAATCCTTCTGATAAATCATCCTGCTTTGATTTTATATTAAAAACCCATAAACACGAAACGTAATCCAATTTTGAATAAATTTTAATTAATTTAATTACGAAACCCTTAACCCTAATCCCTTATTTGTTTTTTTTCTCCAAAAACCCTAAAAACCCTAAAAACCCTAACGTGGGAGACACGGCGAAATCGCGTCCACGTCAGCGCTATGTCAGGGTACGTGCTAGGAAATCGCGTCCACGTCAGAGCGCTTTGCTGATGTGGACACAGATCGCGCTTCAGAGGACACGATTTGTTGCCATGTCAGCAAAGCGTGCTGACGTGGCTGCGATTTCTTGGCACGTACCCTGACGTCGCGCTGACGTGGACGCGATTTCGGAGAAAAGGGCCCATTTCGGTAAATAATAAAATACCGGGCCCATTTCGGTAAATTTTAAAAAAATTTGGCTTTTTTTGGTATTTTGCCCTCCTATTTCTCTCTTTTGTTTTCTTCTTCTTCATCCCTCGTATCATTCGGGTTTTAAAAACTTTCTTTTGAAACCAATTTTTAATAATTTAATAATTAATTTTAATCTTATCTGTTTTTTTTGACATAATACTTAAAACTTATGTCCTCTCAGATTAACAATAATGCCCATACTAATTGACTTAAAATTCAATGAACAACATTAATTAATTAATTTTAAAAATCTATTTCTTTATTTGAACCTAGAGTTAGGATCGTTGTAACCCAGGTTTTATTTCTTAATTACATTATCTAATACTTAAGCCTAAAGAATTTCTAATTTCTTAAATAAACTTTTAATCGTAACATAAAATTTAAAACATAAGCATAACGAATATGTATTGGTAGGTTAAGAGAATTCCAAAGTATGCCTATATCAAGTTAGATTTTCGGCAAGAGTTTTTCTAAAATATTAATTTTATATTAATAAAGTCATTTTATCAGTGTAATAATCTATTTAAGCATTAAATACTAATTAATATCTGACTTAAAAATCAAATTCATCAACACATTCAAATATAAATTGATGCAGTAGCTACATATACTTATTAATTGATCAACATAACTTAACTTTGAGATCTAATTTAATACCTAAATTGATAGAATCACTTAATTGATATTGTTTTAATTTTTGAAAATTTAATTAAATATTTTGAAATTTGAGATAATTTAAATTTTAAGCAATTAATAAAACCTTAGATTAATAACAAGGAGACCTTGACAATTTAAATTTTGGTGAATTAATCTTAAATTATATAAAATTAATTTTCTTTACTGTGTGATGCACGAGAAAATTGTCGCTTTAAAAATTTTGAAATGTTTGGGAAGATAGTTGATGAAGAATATTCTCTAGTTTGATGTGTCTATATTCCTGTTAAAAGGAGTTTTATTTAGTATTTTTTTGAGGAAGTTTTATTTAGTAAATTATATCATATATATATAATAAAAAAATGCATAATTAAGTGTAATAAAAATGTGTTTAACTCCGGACTAAATTTCATACAATTGTTTCATTATATAATTGAAAATTCTATTTACAGTTTCGTCCATTAACACAAAAACTTTAATGATCTTGTGGATAACAATAATAATGAATTTCAACCTGAAAATTAATAATTCACGAATAATTTATTAATTATATGATTTTTTTTCTAACCTAAAAATGTCGATTTTTTTAAAAACTTACCGGATTAGGTTATTTTTTGAAAAAAAAATATGGGATTAGGCTGAAAAAACGAAAACACTTCTCGCTAGAAGGATTTTTCATACGGCTACCCCACCCAATGACTACCTCACCCCAACAGCTATATAAATAGCCGTTTAAGCCCCCCACTAATGACTATTTTTTCTATATAAACCCCTAATTCCATTCATTTTTCAATTCAATCTCAACTAATCTTTCTTTGACATTCTCAAATCTCTCTCAATTCCCTCTTCATTTCTCACTCAATTTTTATTCCTCTCTCAACTCTCTTTTTTATTAAAACTGTATTAATGTTTTTTAAAATTAATTTTGTATTACAATTTATTTCGTATTTATTGAAATTAGTAATGGAAAAATTTTCAATTGTTGGATGACAAGCACATTTCAATCGATTAATTGCAAATGGTAATTTTTTTTTATTATATTTAATCTAATTTAATTTAAATATATTCTTGTTATATTGAAATTTAATATTTTTTGTTTTTTATATATAGTCAGAAGATTGGATTTTGGAGACGTATATTCGTAATCTACCCACTCATCCATCGTCCTTAATTAAACCATACTTGAGAGATGTGAGATTTTTGCAGGTGGCCTGTATGTGTAGGGGTGTAAATTGGATTCCACACTTGTAAGCGCGTTGGTGGAAAAGTGGAGACCTAAGACATGCACATTTTATCTTCCATGTGGCGAGTGTACTATCACACTCGAGGACATGCAGTTACAGCTGATTGGAGAGATGTATGCAAGCAGCTTTTAAGGAGGGCTCTGAACACTATTTATGAAGCCTGGATAAATATGAATTGGTTGAAAAGAAATTTTGGTGGGCTTGATGCGTAATCGAGTGAGGTTCAAAGAGAAAAACGTGCTCAGGCGTACATCCTTATGATCATCAGGGGTCTCTAATGCCCAATAAATCACGAAATCTTGTCCATTTAAGGTGGCTGCTAAGACTCGTAGACTTTAAAGAAGTGAACAAACTCAGTTGGGGGTCAACTGTGTTGGCGATATTGTACCGAAAGATGTGTCAGGTGATGAAACCACAAAAAATTAAAATTGGTGGTTGCATGTGTTAGGGATCGTCCCGATTAAGCAACAAGTAACAAAAATAGAGGAATAAATTGAGAAATTGAACACACAAATTTAACCTGGAAAAACCCCTCCAAAGAGGATAAAAAACCACGGGCAAAGATAATTTTACTATAATGGCAAAAGAACGAAGAGTACAAAAGATGGAGATAAAACTAAACCCCAAAAACCCGAAAACAAAGAACCCTCAAAACGTAAACACAAAATTCTCTAAATGTGTTATGAGTTCTAATCTCTAATGGGTGTGTATTCTGAGGTTGTAAAAGATCCTATTTATAGGCTAAATTCATATGTCAAATAATAATAAAATAATCTAAACTAATCAGTGTTTGACTGAAATAAATAAACAGAGTTTAACTAAAAGATTATTTTTTAAATTTGACTGAAAATAGGAGTCATACTTAACAGCATGCTACTACTGCAATCATGGGCGTGGTACCGACTACCATTTTTACGTCCTCGAGTAGACTACCCTTGTACATTCCCACTCGTAACAAGGTAAAATTCATTAGATAATATATTTACCATAATAAAATTATTTAAAATTTAAATTATTTTGTTAACATATTATTTCAATAGGTGGAACCATGAGCCGAGTTACATGGGACTACCGGAGGAGGTTCAAGATATACAGCTTTTATTAGATCAACAATCAGAAGTGGAGGTATGTATTTTTTTTTAAATTTGAATTATATAATATTAACGTAGTTGATTTAAAAATTAATAGTATATGTAACTAAATTTTTTTATTATTTTAATATAGTTTGAATGGATGTCATACTCCGATCTGAGAATTTAAGAATACATCCCATCCGAATTCTTGGTAAATCCCAACATCTGGCACTTGAAAGTGCCATTCATAGTGTACGCTACGATGAAGATGCACGAATCTGATAAAGTTATGTGACAATTCGGGTTTAAGTAAACGATTCCGTCGTCACCCCAAGACATCGAAGATCTACACTATATTGACTTACGGGGGAGAATTGTTGAAAATTGACCTACATTCCACGTGGAATATATCAACCTTTGGAACAATAGGTACAAATTTTTACCTACTCGCGAACCCATTATCGTTCGGGAGTTAGCCTGTGATCCGGAGTACATGTCATGGTTTAGACACCATGACAAGCCATATCTACTAGCGGAAGAGGTGAGGGGTATGCAGCGTTATATGAGGAGGCCATAACGGATGCCTAAGCATCCAAGGTTTAAAGCAGCTGCCAAGGCAGGTCCATCATCTACACCAACGAAGAATCGACATTAATGACCACACCACCCCCCAGTCAGTATGGCTCGATTTATTTTGGTGCTTTAACTAACCCCATCATTTTTACACAAGCACCACATCTTGTACGACATTTTTTCTGTTTCTACATCAATGCCAGGTATTCTTTTTGGACCACCACCTTATTTCCCATTATATTACACGTCGATGCCATCAACGTTTCAGACAACGATGTATAGGTCACCTATGTTTGGGGCACCAACCGGAAGTCCAATTATTCTGCCATCGGTGTGTGGGACACAATATGATTATATGCCTACACCGATGGTGTCACAAACACCTCTAGGATCATTGTTCTACCAAGGTGGACTATCTTCGCAACCACCTGTTCTTAGAACAGAGGATACACGATGGCAACCAAGGAGCACTCTGCAATCAATCATGGATGAAGGCGAAGAAGATGAGAGACCGAGACCACAACCTGTACCCGAGAGTAGACATAATGATGAAGACGAGGAGGTTGGTATATAGCTTGAGTGAAGAATAAACCTGGCTCGCAATCGACGACCACCCCATTGTGGCACACATTTTTATCGAGGATATGAATGATTTTTTTTTTGTAATTCTCATGTAAATTTTAATTATTTAGCTAAGTTATAGTCGATAAGATTGTACCTATATTGGATATGAAATGGTTTTAAATAAATATAATTTTTGAATCAAAATTGATTGTCGCTGGCATTTTATATTGTTAAATCAAGTCTGCACGAGAAAAATGGAGCAAAGTTGTATATTGTATATTCTCTATAGTATAATAAGAACGCGTATTTACAAATTACAAAAAAAAATTTGAGTATGAATGAAAAAAAATCAACAAATAGATTTCGGTTAAAAAATTAATAAATTGATTAATAAGGTGTTGTCCTTATAATATCCAATCAATGTGGACATGACGACATTGTATGCCAACCTCGATTGGTTTCTCTTCTCCTGAATATCCATGTTGTCGCGTATCCGAGTAGATGTCAGTCGACCTTTTGGTTTGTGATGTAATGATCTATTAGGTAACAACTTGAATAGAGCGCTCAATATCGGCGACCACATACTTTCATCTAGGACCGGTGGGAATACGTTTTTCTATATGTTAGACATGTGTTCTAGTTTGTACACTTCATCCACAAAGCTCATGTTCGGGTTGAAAGCCAACTGCGCTGTGTTATTCCATAAAAAAAATGACCTCATTCTCAATGTCACGGACTTCACCGTTGTAATAAATAATAACATTAATTTGTCCACTCATTTTCAACGAAATAACTTGTTCTACATGTTAAAAAAAACATTATGCAGGAAAATAGTGTTGTAATTATATACGAACAACAAAAATTGATTCTTACTTGATGCAAAATTTCGTGGTTGCTCCAAATTATGCCTTATGAAACACCTTGTGAACTTTCTTTTCGTCCAATTCTTTTTGCAATTTTGTTTGCTCAAAATTGCCTTATGCCACTCAATGCTGAACGTCATCCTTTTATAGAGTTGGGGTGAGTGACAATTGATTCAGAAATTTTTCCCGGGTGAGTGGGAAGTTTGCATGTGTTGAATTTGGTAGAGGGAAAACGCTTTACATAGGGCATGTTTTCAGTGCATGTCAGAAATATTCACTGAAAACGCGCCCAGCTAGACACGTTTTCAGTGCACTGTCAGAAAAATGCATTGAAAGCCTGTCTAGATGAACGCATTTTCAGCTGACATGGCATGAAAACGCATCTAGATGGACATGCTTTTAGTGCATTTTTTGAGTTTGAAAAATTTTGATCGTCCTCAACCTTCATAAGCTATGGGTGATCAAAACTCAGTTGCATTCAAAAAAATCGAAAAAAAATACAAACTAAGAGTTAATCAACTCGAGTAGTTCGAGTTTCAATTTTGAATCGAATTAAATTTTACAGTTCAAATAATTTGAATATACGATTGGTGTGAATACAATTGTTGTAAATATCGACTTAAATAATTATTAACTTTACAACTCAAAAATTATAAAAATTTAAAGAATATATAAAAAACTTAAAAATATAAAAAATCTCTAAACCATAAACCATAAAACACTAAAATTTATAAAACCTTAACCTAATCTTACTTTAACAAAAATCAAAATCCTACCAAAAGGAAAACGCTTCAGCTAGAAACGTTTTCCTTCAAATATGTTGAAAACGCTTCTAATTGAAAATATTTTTGTATTTTTGATCTAATTTCGTAATTTTTTAAAAATTGAAACCAGTAATATTTTTAAAATAATAGTCATTTTTACAACTTTACTCCCAAATTTGTGAGGGTGAATTAACTTTAAATATATAAAATATTAAATTTGAAACTGAAAATCTGGGAAATGAAATCCTTTATGGAACATGGAAATGAAATCCTAAAACATTGGAAAAATCAAAACCCAATAATTCAAAAATAGAATCTTTTTCCATCTTATCCGAAAGTTAAGTTTGTTACGTCAGCAGGATAAGGTATTGCGAACTTCAAGAAAATAAACTAAAATAAAAGTTGTACGATTTTGGATATTATTGTTCCTAACTCCAAATTAACGCGCGTGTACAGTACCGTTTTTCCTCAAAAGAAAAATAAAATGTGGGATCCAGTATATAATTTAATTAATACCTGTTTAAAATAAAATATATTTTTTGTTGATAATTTTCTTTTATATAATCCTTTTAACCCCGCGTTCTTAGATGATTGCATTAATCAATAATTTATTTTAATATAATAAAAGATATTAAAGGTGTAATATCATAGGAGTTAATTCATGAGAACATTTGGATTACAACAATGACATATATTACTCTTGTTTTTAATAAATAATAAATTTAAATAATAATATAATTTAATATTTATCAAATTTTACCTATTTGATTTTTTATTTAATTACTTTTAATATAGTAGAGGGTTGAAAGATTAACAAATGTAAATGTCTATATTTTTTGGTAAGTGGTTGTGCGCTACGTATGTTCCAATCCGACGAGTGTCTTACTCTGTTTAACCTATTGGCTCTTCAAGCAACCTCAAGCACTTTAGCTCTCCATAGAATCAAGAGACAAAACCTCGACTGGGGACAATATTGACTCGTTGAAAGCTCGTTAACTCCTGATTGAGTACAAAGGCCTTGAATTTATTATTTTGAAAAATTCTTATTTTTTATTAGTTAACATTTTTGTAGAATTTATAGAATTTTTATTTTATTAAATTTTATTCTTTTTATTTTTGAAGATTTTTTGAAGATTTTATCATTTTTCAAACGGACCAATTTGCTTATTTAAAATGGCAAGGATCCAATGTATTTACATAAATTTGTTTTCGATTTATTTAATTTATGAGTTGTAAAAATTTAACCCAATTCCAAATAACTGAATAAATTAAAAACTCAAAATTTGAAAAAAATCAAATTTTCGAGTTGAATAAAGTTTTACTCACTCGTAAAATTAGCTCTTATTTGCTTAACTTGTTTAACTTCTTATGCAATTAATTACTTTAAACTTGCCAATTACAAAAGTATGGTAAGAATTATCATTGTAAATTGTATATTCTTATAAAATTATAATTATAATTATAATTAATTAAAAATAACATAAAAGTAAAACTAAAATGAATAAAATTATAAAATAATAAAGTGGAGCTTTCACATTAGACAATAGAATGAAAAAGAAAACGAAGAAGGATGAGTTTAAAATAAATTTAGTATGATATTTAATAAACTAAATAAGAGTGTGATAAATGAATTATAATATTATATCCATCTTTCTCTAGTTTCATTATCATTTGAATATAATTCAATATTTCTTATTTCTTATTCTAAGAACCATTACTTTGATACTCCATACCTTTTAAGATTAATATTAATAATCTCTATTTTTCACTACTTAATTGAATCGGCTTAAGTGTTGGATGTTATGTAGATAAATCTTAATTTTAATTAGTATATATCGTAAGACTAATTAAGTGGTAATTGATCTAAAATAATATAAATTATTAATATTTAATTAATATAAAAATTTTAATACATTAAATCCAACTTCAACATAATTGTATAATTCAAATGAATCAAAACTCTATTATATAATAAAATAATTTTTTATAAGATTGTATGATCCACTCATTTGTAGGCTCAATTCCAGAAACTAATGTTTCATTCATATTATCCTCGACTTTTACAATTCTTGAAGCTTCATTATTACATTCCAATAGATCGTAAGACATTTCAAGAATATTACGAAGCAAACAACATACAAAGATAATTTGATTTTGGGTAGTGATGGCAACCAGGAGAGGTGGGTCGAATTTTTACCTACCCTGACCCTAACCCGATACTCTATCGCCATGGAATTTATTGTGTTTATAGTTTACTTTTTGAGCTATTATGATTTGCAACCAAGTAAAATATATATTACATCATAGAAGATAAAATAAAAAACAAAATGAGAAAGAGACTTGCGAAAATGAATTAAAAAGAGAGGAGGGAAAGTAACTAATGTGAAATAGAAGTAAATGTGATGAAATTATGTTGGTAGTGATAGAATTTAATGATTTTTTAACCATTAGATAAGAAGGTTTCATGCTAAACTTGATTCCGAGTTGAACCGAGCAGATATATTGAAAATCCTACTTATTGTTTCGTGCGATCTGCGGAACATATCACCACAAGTTCGGTGAGAGATAATGAAAAGGGAAAATTGCTAAAGTAATACAGCCAACCTTGACTTTCTTTCAACCACAAAATTTTAGACTCACTTCATTCAAAAACTTGCCCACAAACTCTCTAAACTTTGGTATTTAGAACCCATGGACTAAAGAAGAAGGAAATTAAATTAAATTGTAGGAAAGTATGATATATTTGACAATCTTTTTCAACTTTATGAAAGGAGTAAACAAATAAACTTACAAAGTAATACAACTTAAATTCAACAGAAACAAAACTCCCATGAAATATTTAAAACAAAGACCACAATTTCAAACATAACAATAATAGACGATTAGTAGGACCGAGTTACCAATTTGAATTGACGCAGCTCTGGAAAAAACCATAAAACTCAAAAAAGGGTGCAAAGTAATTTTTGAGAAAGAAAAAACGTAAAGTTGAGTGGTTCTGTAGTGGGGTCAAATTGGCACAAATATTATTTAATATTTAAACCCACTTTGACGTGAGTAAAAGTCATCACTTACTTTTAACCAAACAGTCACATGATCTTATTATTTATCAATCCAATCAAATGCTTTATCATTTCAACCTTGTGTGATAAAAATTGTGACACCCACACTTGATCGGGACGACCGACTTGAATGTGAGATATCACATTCGTTATTGAAGCAACTCAGATTCTTTCGATTCGTTTTACTTGCTGGTTAAACCATTAAACATAACATGATTAATAAATTTCAACTTATAAAATCAATCGTACATATTCGATGTCAAATTGGTTTTCTACTAGTGGCTTAGGATCATATGGGGGTCAATCATGGAGCTAGGATCCGAATCCGAACTCAAATTATCAAAGTTCAACAACATGTCTCGAGATAGGGAAGCCATGTCTCTAAACATGCTTCCCCTGTTTTTATATTTTGCTTCAAAATATAATGTCTTGAGACAAGGACCCTAATGTCTCAATCCCCCCTGCTTTAGACCCTTAGCTTTAATATTGGTGGTCTCGAGACAATACCTTCCACGTCTCAAGACCCTAAAATGATTTTAGGTTCAAAGTTTGTTGTCTCGCGACATAGGCCACTATGTCTTGAGATTTGACAGTTTTGTCTCGAGACTTGCATGATAAGTCTCAAGATTATATCTAGAATTGCACAAAATAATCATTCTTGTTCTTGATGTCTCGAGACACTAATGCAAAACTACATATAATGCACATTTTATCTCATTCAAAGGATTACCTAATCAAACCTAAACATAATCGATACAATACTAATCCAACATACATCAATTTAACCTTCTTGAACACATTTAAAATATGCAAATTCATAGCACCTAATGCATCATACCAACATAGAAGTATACAAATGATTGCACACATATGAACTGTAACACCCCTAACCTGTATTCATCGCCGGAATAAGGTTATGGGGTATTACCGAATAAACAGATTAAATACAGACATTTCATATCATTATTTAACATTCATGTCGGATATTATTCATAAATTCCCTTATGAGAGCCCTCGAGGCTCAAATTTCACTTTAGAATCGAATTGGAACTAAATCGGAAACTCAAAGAATTTTTCGCGAAATTTCAAAATTTTCCAAAGTGTAGGGGACACACGCCCGTGTGGTCAAGCCGTGTGACCAAGTGACACACCCGTGTCTTAGGCCGCGTGGTATTTGAAGTAGGGCACACGACCGTGTCCCCAGCCCGTGTAACTCTCTGACTTGCAAGACATTTAAGTGCAGGGGTTACACGGCCAAGCCACACGACCGTGTTTTAGGCCGTGTGATAAATTCTGAGCATTCTGTTTTAAAATTTTAAGATGTAGGGGACACACGGCCAAAACACATGCCCATGTGCTAGGCCGTGTGTCACACACGACTGAGATGCACGCCCGTGTCTCTGCCCGTGTAGACAAAATAAGACCATTTCCAAGCCTTATTCTTCACCCAATTTCACCTTCCACCTATATAAACATTTAAACACATTCAAGAGCCAATTCAAGACATTTAAACCTAGCCAAATTCAAGTATTCTGCATGACATATTATTACCTATGATCAAATGTCCAACTTACCAAGATAGCCTAATACTTATAAATATGTTTTACCAAATACACTATCATAAACTAATATCCAATATACTTATATGATTTTCCTCATTCACCCCTTTAAACAGACTCATCAAGCATATTAAGACTATTTACATATCAAAACATATCATTTAATAGTCATTCCAATGGCTAATTTCAACCAACATTAAATTGCCATCAATGGTAACATTTAACCTATACATGCCATTATTACCAAAATTAGTTTACTATTTATATAGATACCAAAAAGTTCGGGGGATAGTGTGATGTAACTCTGACCAGCTTTCAACCTTTACAAGCTTCCGAGTACTATAAAACAGAGGAAATAAGACAGAGTAAGCACTTAATGCTTAGTAAGTTCGTATAACGGGAAATTAACTTACCATTCATTTACTTATATAATAAACATGCATAATACATCCAAAGAAATTTGGAAATTAGCCTAACACATATAACCTTAACAAACATGTTAATCATGTATTTCATGTGAATAACAAGAACAAGGATGAGCTCATCAGGTATCTAGTTTCCAAGTATTTCATGCATATACGGATAATAGTTTCATTTTTATTTCACATGTTCTCATGTCAGAATTTCATCCGTTGAATCATTTGAAATCTTGATGGATACTTGGGTAGTACACCTGAAGTGTACAATACTATAAATCTGTCAATTCATATTCGGGAGTGCTTTTATGAGCACTTAAACAGAAAGCTCTCTCTCAAGCACTATAACTAGAAGCTCATTGAGCCTTGTAACGGGAAGCTTAACCGGGCAATATAACGGGAAGCTCAAAAAGAGTCTATAATGGGTAGCTCCAAAGAGCAATTAACGGGTAGCTCCGAAAAGCAATTAATGGGAAGCACCAGATAGCCATATAACGGGAAGTTCAAGTGAGCACTAACGGGAAGCTCACAAAGAGCCTTTATTCTGGAAGCTCACGAAGAGCCGTATAACGAGACACTCATAAGAGCTGCGGTGTGCCCACAACACATGTAGGGTAACAACCGATCGGGATGCTCCGAAGAACATTTAACGGGAAGCTCGCAAGAACACTATAACAAAAAGCTTAAGAGGGGTTGTAACGAGACACTCTTTAGAGCTACAGTATGTTCGCAAAAAATGCAGGACCACTACCTTTTCGGGAAACAGAACCCTGTATCCAATCGAATTTCATTCATTCAAACGAGATTTAACATTTATCGGGTATTTTCCAGATATATGATAAGATTTCATATACATGGCCAGTACACAATTCATATACAAATCATTCAAATCAATTTGAACATATAATTACACAATTAAGTTACGCGAACTTAACTCGACAATTGTTCGTGACTTGTAAACTACTAATCCGATACTTTTTCTTTTCCACGATCTAACTCCGTTTTTGATCTATCCGAATCTATATGAGTAAATTTAACATCAATGTAATACAATTTACATTCAATTCAATCCAAGTCGCATCTTAGGAAAAATTATCGTTTTGCCCCTATACTTTTAATTAATGATGATTTCATCCCTAGGCTTTAAAAATGAGATTCATGCAATTTAAATCCTTATCCCAAGCCTAGATATTTTAATATATATCAATAGCAGCCCATGAATTCCATGAAATTTTAGAATTTTCCATGAATTCCACAACTTTTCAATTTAATCTCTAAATCATGATTTCATCCAAAATCCTTTAATAAAATACCATTAAATATCCATCAACATCTCAATTTCATCATCTAATAACTAAAACCATATAAAAGTATCAGTGGTATCTTCCAAAACTTTCAATAAAATCAAAAACTAATGACATGGTTAATTGGACCAAATTGTAAAGGTCCTAAAACATAAAAATTTCAAGGAAAGAGCAAGAATTAAACTTACATGAAGCAAATATTGAACAACTAGCTTAACCCTCTTCAATGGCTATTTTAGAACTGAAAAATGATGATGAAAATGTCTAGAATTTCAATTTCCCTTTTATTTCACTTAAATTTGGCAAAATTTACAATTTTCCCTTATTTCACATCAATTCCTTGATTTTTCTATGCTTATGCCGCCTTAACCACCCCATGTGGGTCAAATTGCCCTTTTAGTCCTCCTTTATTTACTATTTAGGCTATTTAATCACTATTTCTTTAATTAGCAAGTTTTACACCTTTTTCAATTTAATCCTTTTTAATTAATTAACTACCAAAACGTTAAAATTTTCTAACGAAACTTTAATACTACCTTAATGACACCCCGTAAATATTTATAAAAATATTTATGGCTCAGTTTATAGGACCGAGATCTCGATACCTCTTTTCTAAATCACTTACCCTAATAAAGCCTTATAAAACACAAATTACTAATTCAAAAATATTTTAAAAACCACATTTGGCTTGTAAATGTTAAATAATAAAAATTTACAAGCTTATTTGTTGGATTTGGTGGTCTCGAACCACTATTTCCGACATCATTGAAAATCAGCCTGTTACATGAACATATGAATTTTTCACAAGATTGAACTTGAAAATTCAACAATAGAATCATTATAGGTTCAAAACATATCATAGTACACCAAAATAGCCAAAATAACACTTAAAACTCAAAATTTACTCGCTCAACCTAGGTACATGCCTATTTACCAACTACATTAAAAAAAAAAGAGATACAAGCATTTTCTGAGTTGAGTCTATATCTTTGGATGCCTTGGATGTTTCACAAACTAATCACGAATCAAAACAATACATGCGCTCAGAAAAACACATCCGCATGTTGAGTATCGAAAGCTCAACATAAAGCAATAACTAAAAGAATAAACTACATTAACATTATAGATATCTATATAAACATGTCATCTTGACACATTTATTTAACACATTATTGACTACATTTTATTTATATTATTTAGCCTTTATTAACTAAATGTAGAATCCAGGACGAATACATGGATCAAACCTTTAACACTTTATAATACACACCTAAGTGTTGATTGAGCCTAAATTCTATGTTATCCCCTATAACACTATCGTATGTACATATATAATATCAAAATGAATTGCAATGTAGTGCCAAAATACTTCCATAACAAATCCTATGGTACATGCTAATTGTACCCATAACTCTATTCGACCTCGTTTAATTAGGTTTGTTCACTACCATTTAACTTTATAATAGGATGAAATACAATTCTCGACATGATATCGTTTTAGTTTACTTTATAATGCCATAAGGAAATTCACATTTACAAAATTGACAACTTATCATCCACATTCATATTTCAACAACGATAATCTATTTATTTATCATTTTTCATGGCAAGTCATCACATAATACTAACAAATAAATAGGTTAATAACCTACCATTATTTCAATCAATACTTACCAAATTTCCCATGCTCAGTTCCAAAAAATTATAACTATCAAATTCAAGTCATCATTTATCAACAATGCACATATAAACCTAGCTACTCATAATTATGTGTAAGGAAAGCAAATTATATTTGCACAAAGGATATTGTCACATGTCAACTGCTTTCGCCTTCCCTTTGTATTTCGATAGGCCGGTGTTGTCTTTAGTTATGTACAATAATTTCAAATATAGAAAAAAATGTTAGATTATCACCTTCAAATATATGAAAAATTCAAATTAAACATGTCATGCATATTTTCACTTAGGTCCTTATTGTATAAATTTCGGTATCTCACAACTCTCCTATTATCTAAATTAGACATTATAAATATGCTCTAGGGACCTCAAACTATGTAAAAGCATATAAAATTTTCGAAAGTCCAAACTATTCTCTCTCAAGCTTTCAAGAATACAGTCATGAAAACTTAAGCTATTATTGTTAGTACTTTACTATCTACTCAACCCATTAACTTCTAAACTTACACCTACTATGATCTAAGCTTAAAGCAACTAAATACTCATGATTCCAAGCTATCTCTCCTAGGTTTTCTAATCTTCCTTTTATGCTAACTAAATTATACATTAACAATTACAAATTCTAATCAATGGCCAAGGTCGAGTTGGGAATTGGATGCTAATTATATTTTTTTATAGATAAAAATGTCAAAAGAATCGAGAAATGATGTTGGTGATGATAATTCCAACAATGATCACTAGAAATGTCAGAGGAATCAAGGCATCAAACGTAAGTCCAGCCTGTTCTTGGGAAAATAGGGTTGATAACCTAGTTAGGAAGGTCGGGATAGTGAGAATCTGTTCCACACCATTGTAGAAGTTCTTCAGTGAGTGGAAAGAGCTACTCCGCAAGTTGCACCGATAACCGCATCTCGACGAGCTCTGATAAAATAGTTGTGTAAATATGGGGTGACTGAATTCAAAGGGTTGAAAGGAGTAGACCCCTTGTCAATCGAGGCTTGGCTTGAATTGATGAATCGGGTACTGTAATAGCTTGAATGCTCTCCACAAAAATGTGTCACATGCGACACGGAGCGTGCTAGTTGATTAGATCACTTAGACTTCCTTCTAGTTCAAATTCCAGAAGAAGTACGTCGGTGAGTTGTATTTGAAAGGTAGAAAATAAGAATTTTTTTATGTTGAGACAGGGTGATATGTTGGTGGTCGCTTATGAACGAGGATTTCTACGGCTCAGCAACTATGCTTTAAAATTGATTCCATTTGAAGAAGAAAGTTGTAAGCGATTTCTTTGAGGATTGCATGATGAGATCAAATTTCAGTTAGTATCGTACAAGTTGAAAGAATTTTCTGATCTAAATGAACGTGCGGAAATGGTTGAGCAAGCCATGAGCAATAATAAAAATACTAAGCCCTTTCAAGCTTTTAGGAAGCAAGTCGAGACATCTAGTTTGCACCTCGTGTCAAAACTAGCTAGAGAGTCTTGAGGACCTTGGAGGTCAACTTCGAGAACTATTAAGTTAGAGAGAGGTCTTGACCAATAGCCATCAGTGTCTATATGTAGTGTTAGAGGACTTGTAAGAGATGTTGAAATTTAGAATTGTGAATAGTGTAGAAGAAAGCATAGAAGGAGTATTGGAAAAAGACTGATGCGTGTTTTAATGTGGGTCTTTGGAGCATTTTGCTCGAGAATGTCCGAAGACTAATGATGCTTTTCTCGTTACTACTCAGAGGTTCGTTCCTACAATTAAGGGTCAGGGAAATCCTCATGGTGTTTCAGTATCAATGGGATGTCAAAAAAGAGGGATCAAATCAACTATTTTGCAATCCGAGACTAGAGCCCCAACACGAGCCTATATGGTTAGAACCCGTGAAAAGGGTGATGTTACTGATGTTGTAGTAGGTATTTTTCTTTTATCCTTAGCACCTGTATATGTTTTGATTGAATCTAGTTTGTTGCATTCTTATATTAATTCTAGCTTTGTGGAATCGGGGAATTTGATATCCGAATTGTTGAAAGTCGCAATGGTTGTATTAAGTCATTTGGGACAAACTGTGCTCGTTGACCAAGTGTGTAAACTGTATCTATTGGAAATCTAGAATAGATGTTAATTATGTCATTTTGTGATTTCAATGTGATTCTAGGAATGGACTGGTTAATCAAGCATAGAGTAATTTTAGACTGTCACAATAAGCAGTTTTTGGACCAAGGTCTAGATGGTGAGGTTGTAGATGTGAATGGGATCAAATCAAGTGGTTTAACTTGTACCATTTCATCAGTTCAAGCTAATAAGCTCTTGAGTCAAGGCTGTGAAGCATTTTTAGCCTACATTATTAACTCGAACTCGGATGAAAGCTAGTTAAGCAAAATTCAAATAGTATGTGAGTTTCCAGATATGTTTCCTAAGAAATTGCTAGGATTGCCTCCCAATCACGATGTTGAATTTGCAATTGAAGTTTACCCGAGTATAGCTCCTATGTCAATTTCTCCATAAAGTATAGCAACAACGGAGATAAAAGAGCTAAAAATTTAGTTGCAAGATCTCTTGGACCGCGACTTTATTCATCCTAGTATATCACCCTAGGGAGCTTCAGTTCTATTCATTAAAAAGAAAAATGGGTCAATGCGGCTCTACATTGATTATCGGTAGTTGAATAAGATGGCAATTAAGGATTGATATCCATTGTCGTGTATCGATGATTTATTCGATCAGTTGAAAGGTGTATCAGTCTTCTCTAAGATCGATTTGAGATCGGGATATTATTATTTGAAGGTGAAAGATAGTGACGTACCAAAAATAACGTTTCATATGTGGTATGGTCACTATGAATTTCTTGTGGTGCTATTCAGGCTCACGAATGCAACTGCGGCGTTCATGGATCTCATGAACCACATTTTCTAACCCTATCTAAATTAATTTGTGGTTGTGTTTAACAATGATATCCTGATATACTCGAGATCAAAGGCTAAGCATAATAAGAATTTGAGAATCATTTTGCAAGTGTTGTGTGAAAAGCAACTTTTCAGGAAACTCAGTAAGTGGATTTCTATTTATCTAAAGTAGTACTTCTTATCACACCCAATTTCTTTAAAACCTAAAATTTAATAACATATTTGGGGTTAAAGAGACCAAAAATTGACAGTCTTTACTGGAAAGCTAGAAAAAATTAGGAATGAAATGAGACATGTTTCAAATCCAATTTTGGTGCTATTGGATTAGAACTAGTTGGTCCCTTAGTGGAGGACAATATTATTATAAATGGATGGTCTCCAAACGATTAAAGACCGTGCGTGAGAGGCTATAAAAGGTTGAGAAGTGAATCCTTAGGTGGATTCATCTCAATTTTGTTTCATTACTTCCTTTTCTTCTTCTTCCATGGTTGCTCTGAGGAAGCGGTGGTTATGGAAAGCTATTCATGAAGCGATGATCATGAAGTTTAAGTCGAAAAAATGGAGAATCTAATAAGCTGGTAAGGTTCTAAGTCCTTTGGTGTATATAAGTTTTAGAAAACAAAGTTAAAAGGTTTTTAGAATCATTTTAGGGGTTCTGCATATTTTTCTAAAACTGGGAGTTTAAGTTGAAAATGTTAACTTTAACCCATGATTTTGGTTATAATGCTTAGCTACCAAGAGAATGGAAGCTCTGACGCTTGGGAAAAGCTAAGATGATAAAGCTAAGAAGAATTAGGTGAGTTTTTGAACTCCATTTTCTGGAATATTGTGATGATAGTATGAGTTCTATGATGATTCATAATTTTAGTTACTTGAGAATGCTGGTTGCATAAAGTTGTATAAGTTATGAGCATCCGTCATCATGTCATTGTTTATAAATTTACATGTAATGCCTATTTGTTACTGTGAACCATGACGGGGAATATCGAAGGGTTTGACAAGTTTGGGAATGAGAAAAATGGGTGATTCTGTTAGATACAACCATACGGTATTATTATATACAAACCGGGATGTTCGAAGCTTTAGGCCTTGCGGAGGGGACATTGCGGTGTTTGAGCATCAAGTATAGGACGACAAATGAAGGAATGGGTGGAGGATTAGAGAAAAAGGAATACTTGGAATTTCGTTATGATTCTGCCATTTGGGATTGCTGGGAGTAAACTGTGATGTGCGAAGCTCCGGGCCTTGCAGGGGGATACCCAAGCAGTAGTATCACGTCATTTTTTCTCCACATCAGGTAGCGGTATCACGATACCTAGGCTTAGGCATCGCGATACCCACAACAATCTTAAAATAGGCGGTCCTTTGGGAGTTGGATATCTCAATATCACTGTGAAGTGCCTCGATCCTCTTCAATTCAGCATTGTCAGGGTTATCATGACTTTCATGCTTCGATATCACAATACCCCCTTTTTAGGTGATGTTTTCGCGTACGTTTGGGCCTCCGATGACTCCCTATAACACTCAATTGATCGTTAGGGTCCAAATGGCGCATTTGGCCAATTTGGGTCCCGAAATGAGCATAAAACACACTATTTCATTTATTAAGGTAAAGAACGAAAACTAAATAAAAACACAACAAAAACATAAAAATTGCTCAAAAAAACTCGTAAAGTGTAATGAGGAGCCTAATTTAATATATCAAATTACGACAAATCAATGGACTATATTAAATAAATTACAAAGTATGCATAAATTGATATTTGGTTATGAACTAGCTGGTAATTGATTGTGTGATATGTTTTGTGACTATTCATAGCTAACTTCTATAATACCCCGAAAATTACTACAGTAAGAACGTAGGTATCTTTGATATAGTAAAATAAGGAAATAAAGTGACAAAAGGAAATTTTGAGTTATATCAACATTGGGAAGTATATTATGACATATTAATTCAAGAAAGGATTAAATCGCAAAAATGAGAAAAATTTTGTTGCCCAAGAGTAAATACTCAAAATTTGAGGGGTTAAAGTGTAAATATAAAAATTTGAAGGACCAATAGTGCAAATATTTTAACGGTGAAATAATCTAGAAACTAAGGAAAATGAATGAATTAGGACCAAATTGAATAGATGAAGAATTATGATGAACTAAATCATAATTTTACCAAATTAAGTGATGACTCAAAGATGAAATTTTAAAATATCATAAAGGTTAAAATGGTCAATTAGAAAGAGAGAGAACTCTAGAAGGTAATGATGATGTTGGTGATATTTTAATTAATTAATTAGATCAATGTTATTTAATTAATATTTTATTAAGATTTTTAGTATTATTTTATTATTAAATGATTAATATAAAAGGGAGGAAAGATGAAGATAATTTATCATCTTTCATCCCTCCAACGTGAAGAAAAAGAAAGAAAGAAAATTTATTTTCTTTACAATTTGGTCCTTTCACCGAAAATCCACCATTTTCACTTAGAAATCAAAAAAATTTCCATAGCCACCAAGAGAGAAAATTGACAAGGAGACTATGGGGAGCTAGAATATCAAGTTAGATTCAAGAAATAGAAGCTGGAGGAGAGAGAAAATCAAGTTAAAGATTGAAATCAATAGGACAAGGTAAGAACATCAAGATTTCAATATATTTTTGAGTTTGATATTATTGAAAAAGTATGAAATTGATGTTAATGTAGAGTTTTATTATATTTTTGAGTTTGATATTTTTGAGTTTCAATATGTTCTTGATATGTTAGTGAAGAGAAATAAGTGGAAGGAAGAGAAATATTGTATAGAAAGGAAAGGAGGGTGTTATAAATTTGATTATCAACATCTTGCATTAAAACAGTTTTGGACAGCAGAGTTGACTAACTTTGAAAAATCACCATAAATTGTGGAAATCAAATTAGAGGATGAAAAAATATGGAATTAAATCTTATTGAGTCTAGTTTCTCATAGAAGAAATGATGTAAGTAATGGAATTGTAAATCATGAGATATAATAAATTTTTTAGATAAGGTCAAAATGAATTGAGTTCCCTATTCGACTTTGGAAAATCATCAAAATTGGAGAAAAATAATTAGGGTTAAAATTTATATTTTCAAATTATTAATGAGTATATTTTCAATAGAAACAAACAGAAACATCATCAAAATTTTTACTAAGAGATAATTAATATTTAGCAAAGAAAAGTCAAGTCGTCAAACAACGTAACAAGGGTAAATTTGAAGATTTTACTGTACTTATTGGCTAAACTATAAATTCTTAAAAATTTTATGGTAGAAATATATTTGAGTCTAGTTTCAAAACATCAAGCGGTTCTTAATTTAGAATTCTGTAGCTCAAGATATAAATAATTTAGTGACTATGACTCAAGTTGATGACTTTGAATGAACATATAAATAAATAGTGAAATTATAGATAATGTTACATATAAGCATGTTATATACATTAAGGATGTGGAATGGAGAGGAGGAGGAGGAGGAAAATATATTAATATTCAACTAGCATGAGTTTTCATTAAAAATGGCTAATTTGCATGTTTTATGTTCGGGACTAAATTGAATAAAAGTAAAATTTTAAGGGTAATTTTATAAAATGTTAAAATGACCAAATTGTATGAAATGAATTGTTTTATTATTTAAATTAATAAATTGAATGGAATATTAATATAGATCAATATTGGGTGGAAATTCGAGGAAAATGGAAAATTACCAAAATGTCCTTGAATTTTAGTATTTCTGCAATTTAGCCTGGTAAGTTCGTATGAACTATACTCTGTATAATTTTGATTAAAGTGAATGTTATTTGGTGATGGATATTATATATGTGTTATATTATTGGAATTGAATTATTATTGGAAATATATTATCGAATTTAATACTCAGTTTGGATTGAACGCGGGATTGAGTACAATCGTTCTGTGCCAAAGGATGAATTGACGGATAAGATCATAACTGGGTTATGGCACTATGAACGTAAGACCATGGTTGGACCATGACAGTGTTTATATGTAAGACCATAGCTGGGCTATGGCATTCTGATGATAAGACCTAACTGGGTTATGGCACTACGAATGTAAATGATGAATTGACGGTAAATTACCCAAGTAAATCGAGGTTCAACATTTGTTGCAGACTTTCGTGCTTACTATTTGTTTAGCTATCATGAGCTTTTGTTCAGCCTTCGGGCTTCTGAAAACGGTGTACTCATATCCGTAAGTCGTTCTTCGAAGGGTAAAATATCGAGAGTTGTCTTGAATGATATATATATGTGTATGAAGAAATGGTAAGAGAAGGATATGTATTATGATATGTATTTATATAAATATCTTGATATGTTGATATATGGAAATTATGTAAGTGGAGACAAGTAATAAACTCAAGTGTAACATGTTGAGATAGTAAGGTTATCGATGTTGAAATTATATGAAATATGTTTAAGTATGCTAACAAGTGTTGTTGTTTGATGCTTAGGCAAATGCCAAGCTATTGGTTGAATGATAATATGTTTAATTATAAGATGCATTGAAATGGTAAGTGCTCAAATGAAAATATGCTTGTGTTCATGAAAGAGTGGTAAGTTTAAAGTTATATAATTTCTTATGAAAATGCTTATTATATGATTAATTTGAAAAGACTATGTTTAAATGCATTAGCTTGTGGCTATAGTTGAATGGTATGTTTATGATTGGTGTGTTATGCATATGGAATGGGTGTAGAAAGTAAAGAAATGTAAGTGAAAATAAAGAAATTCGAAAAGTATAAAGTTGTTTAAAATCCTATTATTCTAGGGATAATATGTACAAGTGATGATGTGGATTTATTTACCTTGTGAGTTGATGAATATAGCCACATGAGTATTGTGTATCAATATTAAATTATTCTTGATATTTATAAATTTCATATTTGAAATGAATGGAACTGATTAAAGTTTATACGAGCTTACTAAGCATTTATTGCTTACGTATTTGTTTTTCTTTACTTTTCAGATTATCGGAAGCTCGATTGGGTTGGAAGCTTGTCAAAGATATAACACACTATCCATCGGTTCTATCGGTAATTTTGGATGATTTGATTCTGGTTATAATGGCATGTATAAGTTAAATTGGACAACGTTGGCTCATTAATGTTTTGATTTTGATTGGTTTCAAATATGAATGCTACATGAAATGAAATGTCTGATAATTAATTTGTAAACTCCGGTAATGTTTCGTAACCCTGTTTCGGTGACGGATTTGGGTTAGAGGCGTTACAACTTCGCCGTGGAATTTTTTAGAGGGAAAGAAAGCAAAAGTTGTCGATGAGTGACGCGATACCACAATTTGTACATTTATGATTGAGGGTCATAATAATTGATTGCATTTTCATATTAATTGCATTTGGAAATATCAAGGTGAGTACCTAGTGATAATATGAGCTATTGAATTGAGTTTGAATGTGAATTGTCGAAATAGGGGACTAATAAAATGAATAAAATGTAAAATAGCATGAATTGCTCCAAAAATGATATGCGCTATAGGTTTAGGTGAAAATGTATTGAATGGCATGAAGTATATGTGATATGTTAATAAATTGGATTATGATAGTGAATATGATTGAGAAATGTTATATGTAATAAATTGTAAATAGAATTGAACATTAGTACCCTATTAACTAGTTGGGATGAGTCGGATATAGTTGGCATGCCATAGGATTGGTATGTGTATAGGATTATGGACTTATGTGCCAGGATGCACATTGTGTGCCAGATATGCACTTTATACCAATTTACCCTACTTCAGTTTATCCGATGATGCACTTCAATGCTAGTTTGGTGTGTTAGTTGGATGATCCGTGTATCCGTTCAAGTCCGAGTCGTGTTAATAGGGTTGTAAATGATAAGGTTGATAGATGGTATTGAAATGAAACAACATATATGATCGAATATATGTATATGTATGAGTTTGATAAAGGAAGTTTATACTAATGTGGAAACAAATTGACAACGAGCCCTGGGGGTGGAATTGAATGCGAATAAGTTGATAGACTCTAGAAACAAGTTGAATGGTATAATGTTAATGGAATTTTGTAAAGATACATAATTGAGTATTTTATTCTTTAATTATTGGTAATTGGTAAGTAAATTGGAGTTAGTCATATATGTTGCTTTGTTGAATAAGTTGTTTGGTAATGTTCTAGTATGCTTACATAAATAAATGGATGATGAAAAATGTTTGGCACTTTGGAAAATGAATTGGTTGGATATAAAGTACATATTTGCATGTTTTGTCTTGAAAAATGTTGTTAATGCTTATGCATATATATCTTGAATCATAAATGTACCACTATGCCCTATTGCTCAGTATATGGTTTGTTTTCACTATGCACAGGTGTAGGTGATCCTTGGAAAATCGAGAAGTAGTTCCAACATCCAAGAAGTGATTCACCGGCTCAGCAAAGTTTGTAAAGTACTCTTTTGATATTATATGGCATGTACCTAAGGTTTAAGTCAATTTGGTATTGTAAATGGTCAAATTTAGAACTTGGTTATTTATGTTATTTTGAAGTATCATTTTGGCATATTTTGGCTTGAATGTAATTGGTATATTTTTTATTTGGTTGTGATTCATATGTTAAGTGTTATTTTAGGTCTTTCTAACTTGTTTGAAACTAGTCTTTTGAAAATAGTGAGTCACGTCACGACAACGTACTCCCAACTTTGTGATGAGGAACAACCAAAGAGTCACGTTGCAACAACGTATACTTGAGATCATGACGAGCCTATGCTAAAGAGTTGCATCGTGATGAGGAACCCCCGAAGTCACCACGACAAACTAGAACTTTGAAATATTTATAATGTGGTCTTATTTCGACCCCGTGTTGGTAAAAGAGCTTTCGTAAGCTCGTATAAGACCCAAAAATGATTATATATTATTTTATACACAATTTTTACATATATTTTTACATATATTTACGAATGTGGCACTTTGTAGCTCGAACCTGATGATCAGGTTGGGTAACGGGGTGTTACAGGATGGTTTCAATGGTGTGTTAAGATTTTCGCCATTGATCAATACTATTTGGATGTTGTTTTTCGCATTATTTGGCTATTGATTTGACATTATTTAGGTTTTTTTTTGTGTTGTTTTTTTGCAAGCTCATTTGGTATTAGCTTTGATAAAATTAGTTTAGAAGGTTGATTTTGTAGTCTGCTTGTGAGATCTTTTGCCTTTCGTTCAATAATGGGTCATTTTTTTTTCCTTTGTAGGTTCAAGTAAATCGGTCAGAGGTGTTTTCTCTTCGTGCTTTTTGTGTCGAGATAGGGACGTAATTTAGTGTATTTGTCCAGATTTTGTGAAGAGATAATATTAAAAAATATTTTACTGACTCTTGCAAGGCCTTTAGGATCTAGAATAGGATCCTTCATCGACCCTTATGTGTTGGCACACCATCTTAGAACAAAGTAGTTGAACAAAAGAATAGACATCTTATTTAGATAGCAAGATCCCTTTTATTTCAAATGAATGTTCTGACCGCCTATAAACGTGTTCTTGTTTATAGCATAAATATCACACAAAAAAATATAAAATTAAATTGACGGTGTTCGCAAGCGTATGGGTCAAATTGTAATATAGTAAAGTTTACAACAAAACACCAGTAAGTATTCCGAGGATCATACCCAAGGGATTACAGATTGGAGAAACTATTATTAAATTAATTATAGAAAATAATTACCAACTTAATCGAGTCACGAATTATTAGTGTTAATACAAATTAAAGTATTAATTAGACTAATTAAATTAACTAACCTAAATTAACATAATGGACTTTCCTAGTCCTAGTTTCAACAATACGAAACTCTAGCCTTTGATTGATTAAATCCCTAATAATTTAATTAAATAATTATTCATTATAGATCGTGTTATTTATCACCCTTAGCTACGAATACCCTTCGATTCATCTTTACTAATGATTACCACCTAATTCACCCTTCCGATCTCTTCCTAGGTATACGAATACCTTTTCGGTCTCTCCCCTTGGCACAAGTTATACACGACAGGATACCCTTCCGGTCTCACCTGTCTCGATATTCTATCAGGGGTATCACTCCCTAATATACTAAGACTCTTGAATAAATGATCAATTTCAGGTAAATAATCACTTAACAAATAAATTAGATTGTTAATCGAATCATGCGAGATATGAAATAAGCACAATAATCTATTCAATTATTCATACAAATGCTAATTGATCAGAGAAATGAAAATATAAATAAAAGGATAAGAGATAGGAGAAAGTTCATGAATATATATATTGAAGTGCGGTGCTGGAGCAATCTCCGCTCGCAATTGTCTTTACATTGGAACAGAAAAGTTCTGACTACACGAACATGAAAAGAAAATATAAAGAAAATTGAATAGAAAAAATTACCTATCTAAGTTTTCCCCTAATTCCAGTAACCTTAAGGTTGCTTATATAGGCAACGACTTACTTGGTGTCCACTCTACTCGAGATACTCTTAGATACCAATAAATACAATATTCTGATAAATGTTAGGGTCCAAATATGGAAATATCCCAAAAGTGTTGTCCAAGGAATCAACTTCATTTTGGCTTGCCATCGTCGTGTCAGCGTGATGAGGGAAGACTCCTCGTCATGACATGGCCACCGTGAGACCCTTTCCATATTCATCGCTTTGTCGTGATGAGAGAAAGGTCCTTATCACGACATCAAGTGTATTTTGGGCCTTGGCAGCTTCGTTGTGCTATTGGGCTCCCTTGTCTTATGGGCCAATCATCATTCCTTGTATTCTTGGTCCTAAATTGGCATCCTACACACTTAAATAGCCCATTAGTCACTCACGAGGCCCGAGTCAACCTTACAAGTCATCAAAATTATAGAAAATACGTAAAAACACTTATTTTATTAATATTTTATTCCTAACCTACTAATATTGAAAATATAATAATTGATTATAAAAGTGCTAGAAAATAAACTCATCAAGTGCGGAAATGACCCAAAATAACTATTACGTTTGACATCAGGTCATGTCCCTAAATAATTTTGGGTTAATGTTTCGACAAGTTGCTTTTTAATCAATCATATGTCTTCCTTCATACTTGATGGAGAAAACCTATACAATATTCTCTTTCCATCTAAACCATCATTTCCTATAGAACCAAGAATTTTCAAGAGTATCTATTTTGTTCAAGATGTTTGGCCTTATGTCATTAAATTGGATCCTAAATCCTTAAAATATGTATTTCAAGGATATTCTCATCTTCAAAATGGGTATAAGTGTTATAGTAATGATCTAAACATGTATTTGGTGGCTATCAATGTTGCATTCTCAAAACAAGTACCATTCTTTTAGAAAATATGCCTTCAAATTTTCTAAAATAGAGGAAGAATGATGAATGGTTGATTTACATTATCACTAATCAATCAAGGAATTATAATCCTATGACTTCTGCTCTAACAAGGCCACCGATCACTCAAGGGTATTTCAAATGAAAAGAAACTCATGATACATATCTTAATCGGTGTCTTCACTGTTAGATCCAACCTCAAATGACATTGACCTTCCTATTGAGTAAGAACCTGAATGTTGTATGTCGATCTAGTGTAGAATTAGAATACAGGGCTATGGCATAGTCCATGTGTGAAATCATATAAATACACCATATGTTAACTAAACTTGGGTTAGAGCATTCATCACCAGCAAAGTTGTTGTGCAATAATCAAGCAAGCCTTCATATCGCCTCAAATCCAGTTTATCATGGAAGAACTAAACACATCAAGGTTGATTGTCACTTCATTTGAGAGAAAATTTTAAACAAAATCAATCTCCATAGAATGTGAAGGTAAGAGAACAACATGTTGAATTGTTTACAAAGGCACTGAATGGGAATCAGATTGGCTACCTATGTAACAAGTTGGGCATGACCAATATCTATGCTCCATCTTGAAAGGGAGTGTTACAGATTCTTAGGTTTAATTCTAGGATTTTTTTTTCTTTTCTTTCCTTATTTAGACTATGTAAACTTGTATATAAATAAGCTAACCCTAGAGATGAAAGCAAGTAACTTTTTTCCATTAGTTTATTTTTGCATGTGTTCTTTTCTTTGTTTCTGTTAATAAATCCTATTTAGTGTTAGATTAGAGGATGTCTTTGTATCTGATTGATGCTCCAACACTTGAGAAAGTCCGTTTTCATGAAAGGCATATGAATTATAAGAGTCGGTGTTACCTTTAGTTGAAGTTAGAGTTTGGTCAAAATTCTTGATCTAACAAAGGATCAAAGCTTTGATATGGTAGAAGAAAATATTGTGATAGCCAATTTATTGATGTTTTAATTTAAGGTTTTGGATTAAAGTTAGAGTTTAAAGTTTAGGAAAAGGGTTAGGCTCTTTACGGGATCAAGTCTAGTTTTTAATGCTAGTTGTGGAATCTAACAAAAATCACTAGGGATTTGCAACTTACTTAAGATATGATCTCAAGGATTTGGAGTTCAATGAGATGTGTTAGAATTTCTCAGTCACATATGTAATATTTTTGGTGGATTTGTTTGAGTGCAAGGACCCATAAAAATCACTACATTGTTTTATCTTAGGGTTTGCTCAAAAGATACATTAAAGCATAAACCAAGAAAACTACCTCATAGAAATAGAAGCGAATACTTTAGTAATAATAAACTTCGCCAAATTTAAGGGACTATAGTTCAAGGGCACAAATTATGTTATATAATTAATTGTTTTTACATATAATTTTTTCAATCTCTTATATAATATATTCAATAAATTTGTTAAGTCTAATTAAAATTAATACCTATAGTCCCTCCCCAAACTATAAATAAGAATATAATGCATTTCAACGCATTTGAACTCACGTCTTCCTACACTTGTAACAATACTGATATCAATTGAGCTAAAACTCAATCAGTATAAACATCTTAACTTTAATTAAATTATTTATTAGAAAAATCAAATAATAATAACAACAACAATAATTTGATGTTCACTCGCCAAGAAAAGCAGGTGAGGATTTGAATGTTACTCATCTGACATCTTTATCCTTCCCTTTTCTAGAATACTATTTTATTCATTCCTATTATATTTATTTTATAATATAATATATTACATATAATTTTTAGTATTAATCCATACAAAATTAACTTATATCATTTACACTAAATAAATTCTTAAATATTAAATCAATCATTTCACCGATTTGGTTTATGAAACTGAGAATATTCTAGTTTGATTTTCTGATTAAATTAGTAAATGTGATTAAGTATCATTATAAAACTAGATTTAAAAAATAATAAAATTATAGACAACTACTTAGTTCCCATGATTTTTGTAGCATATTATTATAGCTGAATTGATATAATAAATTAATTAGATAGCAACCTAATTAAAAATAAAAATATTTCTTGTTTTATAAAATAAAATAAAATATTTTATTTTGTATTTTATACTAAAATATACATGCATCGGGGCAAAGCCGAACAAATTTTTAGGGTGAATGAAATTTTAATTTTTATAGTTAATATTTTTTAATTTTTAAAGGATTAAATCAATTTTTATAATTTTAGGAAGACTAAAGTACAATTTTAACTTACTAATTTAAAATTTTAAAATTTTAAAAACTCTAAATAACAACTTTCCATTCTAAAAGAGCCAAAGCTTGCTAAGTCCCCTAGATTCACCTTTGACATGCATAACAATATTTTAATTTATATTTTTTATAATTAATATATTCTTCATATCATAAAATACATGAAAATTAATTTTTAATTTTCACATTTAATCAAAACCACATTTAAATTAGTTTTTTAAACATTTTTATTACATAATTTCCTTTCAAAAAAAAATTAAGGATTACACAGCAACGCCACTCGACTATTCTTACACGACACTTCATCCTTAATAAATTGTTATTCGCTCAACCGAAACTTTCATTTTCATTTCCACAAATTTGGATCAAATAACAAACAAATATCGAATCAGAAGAAGAAAAAGTCGAAAATGGGGAGCAAGAAGGGAAGAACAATGGTTGAAGTTGGAGCTGATGGGGTTGCTGTTATCACTATCATCAATCCTCCAGTCAATTCTCTTTCACTTGATGGTAATTCTTTTTTTTTTTTTGGATCTTGTTTGTTTTTTTCAATGACCCATTTCTTGTTTGTGGTTTTTAATCAAGGTTTTGAGTTGTGGAATCTCGTGGGATTTCTTTGTTATTTATGAATTCAAATTTTTGTTAGTACTAAATTGTTGAAAAATGTTTTGATTTTTCGGTTCATTTGCAAACTAATTATATCGGGTTTTATTCAATTACAGAAGGAAGTTGACGTATTAGTCTACTTGACATTTGTTCTTTTTAGGATCAGAGTTTAGAGGGAAATTGATGTATTAGGCTACTATGTTGTTCTGGTGTGAGTATATATTCATTAAAAATACTGTATTCTAACTTATTTGAAGAACTTTTATGTCCTTATATTCGTATTTGATTATATAGTGTCGATTCAGGTCCGAATGTCAAATACGTAATCCTACTCGGGTATATTAAAAAGTTTTTAAGTATTTTTCTGTATTTAAAGTGTCTCTATATTCATGTTTGATTATACCCTTGGACATGTTTTTTATGAACAAAGAGAACCCAAAAAGCTGCCATTGAAGACCTGGCCTTTGTTTCCTTTTGAAGAAACACTTTGTTTCCTTTTGAAGAAACACTGGTGTTGATTCGGGTGTGAGTTCAAATACGGGTATGTATTCGAGAGGGATAGTTCAAAATTTTAAAAATGTTCATGTATTTGGGTCATGTCCTTGTATCCATGTTTGATTTACATTGGACAAGGGTGTCAGTTCGGGTGTGAGTGTCAATTTCATAATTCAAGTAGGGTATATTCAAATTTTTTTCCCCTCCTTTTAATGTATTTGAAGGGTCCTGAAAGTATCAGTTTCCTATATCCATGTTTGATTATACATCAGACGTGGGCGTCTCAAGAGAAATAAGAAGTCGGAAGAACATATTTAGGCAACTGCCTGGCTCGGTTTTGGTCACCTGAAAACTATAGTCATCAGGCTTTTTCCTGATATTTGTAGATTAAGTTTTAATGATTATATATAAGTGGGAATAAATGCAATTGATCTCTGATGTCATGTGTATTCCTTGCAGTGTTGCAAAGCTTAAAAGAGAGTTTCGATGAGGCCTTACAACGAGATGATGTGAAGGCCATTGTTGTTGCAGGTAAGCTCAAGGAGATTACCCTTAAAATTGAAGGAAAAGTTGTACTAAGATATTGTCCAATACTGGAATTCATTAGTTTGAGATACTAATGTGCCTTGACCTTTGAGCAGGTGCAAATGGAAAATTTTCTGGTGGTTTCGATATTTCTGCTTTTGGTGGAATTCAACAGGGAGCAGGTATACATACTATTAAGGGTGTGCAGTCAGTCAGTATGGTTGAAATTTTTTTTTGAAACCGACTTAACCAACGTACTATAAATAATAACCAAAGCAGAATCGACTAAAGCCGGTCGGTTAACCAAATTAACCGAAAATAAATTATCCAATCTATCCTTTTTTAGTTCATATTTATTTAAGACTATTATATATTTCTTTATGTTTCCTTAGAAAAATCCTAATCATTTGAGAAACGTAATCAACTTTATATTATAATATTTTCCATATTTCTATGATATGTTAAATATATTTAAAAAATATAAATATAATATATTTTTTATTAAATCAATTAGTTGTTTTAGCTCGATTATCAGTTATATTAACCGGCAACCAACTGAATTAAACCGACTCCTTTAATTGACTAAAACTGAAGCCGAATTAACCAAACCGAATTAATCAAATCGCATCAGCTCTGTTTTAACCATGTTTTGCACACTCCTACATACATTCTTTTGTTTTTTCCCTAGTATTATTGTATATTAATTTGACATTGATAAGATTTGGTTGCATTTTCCAGTGCAGCAGCCAAAGTCTGGCTATGTATCTGTTGAGGTTCTCACTGACACCATCGAAGGTAATGACCTGGTTACAATTATTTTTAAACAGGAAAGAATTTAAAATTTGTTTGGCTCTGTGTTGACTCTAGATGTTTTGTACTTCAGCCGCAAGAAAACCATCAGTTGCTGCCATCGATGGCCTGGCCTTAGGTGGGGGTCTAGAGGTTGCAATGGTAGGTACTATTAAACTTAGTTTGATTTTACTTCGAACCAAGCTTGAGCTTCTATAATAGTATCCAGTCGAGCTTGAGCCAAGTTTCAAGCAGTAACTTTCAAGTTGAGCTCCAGCCTCTCACTGTTCGAGCTCGGCTCAGCTTGCTTACAGCCCCAATTGAACTTTTCAGACAATTTCTTATTTTGTTGCTTAGAAAGAAAAAGACCTTAAATGTCTCTATTCCAGGTATGTCATGCCCGGATATCGACCCCTACTGCACAACTGGGCCTGCCTGAACTTCAACTTGGACTAATTCCTGGGTTTGGAGGTATGACTCTTTAATTTAACAGCTTGTTTATGCTGGTTATCTTTATACAAAATCATAGGTTATTGAGGTGAACTATCGATTGTATGTGTGAGGTGCTGTTTTCGGATTACATAATATGCTAATTTGTTATCTTGGCAATATTTACATTTGGGCAACTACTTTTTCTTCTCCTACTATCAGTGTTCTTATGCTTCTAAATTGACTCAGGAACGCAGCGACTTCCACGGCTTGTTGGTCTCGCGAAGTCCCTTGAAATGATGTTGGTATGTTGTTAAATCATCTTTTTGCTTAATCTTACTTTGTTATGACTTGACCAAGGGTGGGTTTGGATGAGCGATTGAGTGCGGTGTGGTGTGTTTAGCTTACTTTTTATCTAATGCTATAGTATCGCTACAGTATCTAATCTTACCGCCACCGTTGTTTCTACACTAACAGCAGCTAAATGCACCGCCCATCCAAACCCACCCTAAATGTGATTTACTTCATTAAGTTCTTGTTTGTTAACATAGCATTTTCTTCTTTCCGTCACTTTTCTCATAAATAGACATCAAAGCCGGTTAAAGGCGAAGAAGCCCTTGGATTGGGTCTTGTTGATGCTGTCGTTTCATCTCATGAGCTGGTAAACGCTGCACGCCAGTGGGCACTGGATATTTTGGCACGAAGAAAGCCATGGGTTGCTACCCTTTATAAGACTGATAAGATCGAGCCCCTCGGCGAAGCGAGGCAAATACTTAACTTTGCTCGAGCACAGACTCGAAAGAGGGCTCCAAATCTCAAGCACCCCTTGGTTTGCATTGATGTAATCGAGGAGGGCATAGTTAATGGTCCTAAGCCAGCTCTGTATAAGGTATCTACTTATCCGGAATAGTGTTTGAATCCCTTTTTTTTTTGTGCTAACGTTTTTATTTATAGCTATAATTCCCTTCAAAATCATATTTCCAATATTGGCAGGAGGTTGAAGCTTTCCAGGGACTTCTCAAATCTGATACCAGCAAAAGCCTGATCCACATCTTCTTTGCTCAGCGTGGAACATCAAAGGTTTAATGATAATTACTACTAGAAACTGTTTATTGCATCTCTCATACACCATTAATGGATCCTTATATTTCATCCCTTGGTTTAGTGGGTGGTATTCTAAGTCTTTTTTTTCTTCTCTACTTGGTCTAATACCGAAACAAGTTTTCTATTAAAATCTTTGTTACTAGGACTCTGGTGAGAATGTTAGATGCATATATTTTCTGACACAAGTTTGTTCAATTTTTTACCATGATTTCATGTATTTGAAGAGTCCCATCCCATATCCATGTATGGATATGTGTTGTGCATGGGTGCTTTAAAAACAATGAAGAGTCAGAGCAACATAAATTAAAATCCTCATATATTTTACATGTGGTTTATGTGGCTTGTAACTGGAATCTCAAACTTGTGGCTTTTAGTTAATTATTAATCAAAATGAAGTGGCTGTTTAATATGAGAATTCTTGATCTATATTACATTATTGATTATACTCTTCAAAGCATCTACTGCTCCAGGCTTCTGTTAAATGTAGCCCATACCTGGATGCTACCCTACCCTTTGTTATTTTCTGCTGAACTTTTTAGAAATACTTATTCTCTGCAATGGACAGGTTCCTGGGATTACTGATAGGGGCTTGGTGCCAAGAAAAGTGAAGAAGGTTGCTATACTTGGCGGAGGTTTAATGGGCTCGGGGATAGCAATGGCTTTGCTTCTTAGCAATTACACAGTGATCCTGAAAGAAGTGAATGAGAAGTTCTTGGAGGCTGGGATTGGTCGAGTCAAAGGTGAGATCACAATTTGATTATTTATTTTCATTTCCGATATCAATTTTGATGTATTTCTGATTTTAGAATGGTTCTTGTTCTGAGACTGTGTTCATTTTTGTTCAGCCAATTTGGGAAGCCGAGTTAAGAAAGGGCAAATGACTCAAGAAAAGTTTGAGAAAACCATGTCTCTGCTCAGGGGAGTTCTTGACTTTGAAAGCTTTCGGGATGTGGACATGGTCATCGAGGTAGTTAATGACACATTATAAGTTCTCCTCATGGATAAAATAAACCGAACTGGAGGTTGAACTAGTTGGGCCTCCAGTTCTGGTTCAACCATCTTGAGAAGTCTCAAGACATAGTAATTAATAAAATGAGCCAAAACATAATGAAAAGGTTCAATTTTTTGTTATATGGTTGAACTGTCAGATCAATTGCTACCCAGTTTAATTTGTTGAATCGTCCTGTCCCCTCATTTTAGTCCATGGCTTTCCTTTCTTGCGGTTCATGGGGAGGTTTAATATAATATTTTCACCATTTGTACCATTTGTTTATAATCCTTGTAACAGGCTGTAATCGAGAATGTGTCATTAAAGCAACAAATTTTTGCCGATCTTGAGAAATACTGTCCACCACATTGCATACTTGCAAGTAACACTTCCACTATTGATTTGAACTTGATTGGTAAAAGGACCAAATCCCAGGATCGGATTATTGGAGCTCATTTCTTTAGGTAACATCATAACTGCAGTTACCATTTTTCTGCTTTTGCTGTTTCATAACACGGATGATGTATCTGTTACATGTCTATATGACGCAGTCCGGCTCATATCATGCCGTTATTGGAAATTGTTCGTACTGAGCATACATCTCCCCAAATAATTGTTGACTTGCTTGATGTTGGGAAGAAAATAAAGAAGACTCCAATCATCGTTGGAAATTGCACAGGTTTTGCTGTCAATAGGATGTTCTTCCCGTATACACAAGCAGGCCTTTTCCTTGTTGAACGGGGAACAGATGTTTATCGGATTGACCGAGCAATTACTAAGTTTGGAATGCCAATGGGCCCGTTTAGGTACCTGATTCTGGAAAATATGGCTTGTTATTTTTATTCTTGCAGTTGCTTAACTTTGATGTGCCAATGAATCGGACTTGGTAATTTTTGTATTAATGCAGGCTGGCTGACCTTGTCGGCTTTGGTGTTGCAATTGCCACTAGCTCACAGTTCATTGAGAACTTTCCCGAGCGAACCTATAAATCAATGCTTATCCCAATTATGCAGGAGGATAAGAGAGCAGGTATGATTTTCAGTTGAGCCCAAGCTGACAAACAAATTACGTCCTTGAGCAAATCCTGTTAATTATATCCGATTTTGTTTCAGGTGAAAGTACTCGAAAAGGTTTTTATTTGTACGATAATAAACGCAAAGCTAGTCCCGATCCTGAACTAAAAATGTACATTGAGAAGGCGAGGAGCATCTCTGGTGTAGCTGTTGACCCTAAGGTCAGTCTTCATGGATCACAAAACCAGATTGGACCCGCAGGTTCAGTTGGTTGGTCCTATGGTTCAATCATATAAAAATTAAACTTAAAAATTGGAGAATTGGCCAGAACCAGTAAAATCCCAATAAAACCGGATTTCTTTTAATTAATTTTGGATTTTTTAATCAAAAAAATTGGGCCTTTTCATCTTTGGCCCATTTTTCTTAAGTTTCTGTTTCTTTTTGTTTTTTAATTTCTTTTATCTTAATTATTATCAATATGTGTTTTTAAAAATTTTAAGGTGGTTGAATCAAGAACCGGTGATCTAATTGATTTGACCTCTGGTTTGGTTTTTTCAACTATATTTATATGTTTGAAAATGTGGTATTTTGCATCTCATATTCTATGACCATATATACTACAGTGAAGCATGAGCTGCCTTGATATCAAACATTATAAAGAATAGAATCTAATTCTTTTCCTTTTCATCACTCGTTCTCAATCTCGTATTTGTGGGGCTACATTTGTATGCAGTTTGTGAAATTGTCAGAGAAGGACATTGTGGAAATGATATTCTTTCCAGTGGTTAATGAGGCTTGCCGAGTTTTTGCTGAAGGTATTGCAGTGAAAGCATCTGACATTGACATTGCTGCTGTTATGGGCATGGGATTCCCACCTTACAGGTTCGAAACATCGTCGATTTTTTTATTAATTCTTCTTGGTTTTCCATTGGTTTCTCAATCTAATAACTTGCTTAAAAATTTTCTCAGGGGAGGACTCATGTTTTGGGCTGATTCTCTTGGTTCTAAGTACATTTATTCGAGACTTGAGGAGTGGTCGAATTTATACGGAGGATTTTTCAAGCCTTGCGCTTTCTTGGCTGAAAGAGCTGCCAAGGGTGCTCCATTGGTAAGCAAACTCCAAACTGTACATATTTTGCTACATTATTCGATAGGCTACTTCATGAGTTTATTGCATCCATTAGAAGCATTGTGGGCATCCACTGTGTCTCGCAATCTTATGAGGGCATTCTTTTTTCCTCTTATTTGAGTATGGAAATTGTCAACTCTTATTAGTTCCGAGTGTCGATAACTTGATGTTGAGTAGCTTAAGGGACCGGGACAATTTTATATGTTTCCTTGTATAACGCCTTTCATCATTTACACATTGCTATCCCTCGTGCTTGCTCTGTTTACCCTGCAATTTCCACCAGAGAATAGTTATGGTCTATCTAGGGATGGCAAGAATCCTAGAATCTGTTCAGTTTCCTACCCTCCTCGATTCCATTGGGTCAGCCTTTTTTCCTCCTAGTTTGGATTTACGGACAAGGTGGTTCAGGTATATATGGATAAAAATCTTGTCAAAAGGACAAAAAATCACCCGTCTTGTTGCCAACTGATTAGGTTGCCCTCCACCTTCTCTACTCGGACGTTTCAGTTTGTTGTCTACCTACTTTGCCTGAAAACTGGTCTTAGTGTCGTATATGGGTTATCCAGCAAAGTATGTTTTTAAAGTTCCCATGTAAGTCAAGAAAACCAGAAAGCCGGTATAACATAGTTTTCCACCAATTGATATCGAAAACTGTAATATTGATGCTCATCTGATGATTGAACTGTTACATTGCAGAGTGCACCACTGGAGATGGGAAAATCAAGACTATAAAACTGCTTTGATTGCAGTGCTCGGAGATGGCCATTGATGGTTTTACCAATTTGCTGCCATTGATAGAATGATAAAGCTCTCAAGATGAGCTTTCAATAATGTTGTTTCAAATCCAAAAAAGGATATGAGATAGGGAAGCAGATAAGCTAAAGAATGAAACATGAATAATAATAGTAATAGACATCGCAGATCATTTCTAGAAACTATCTTAATGTTATTCTTTTCATTGTCTACGGTTGTCTGCATCTTGTCTTCCGGAAATCTTTGATTGTTTTCCTCTTGATATTAGATTGCATTGTTAAAATTCGACTTTATTGAACTGTCCAAGGGGTTGGGCAGTCCGTCCGGAAATAAAATAAACAAAATGAAAAGCAAGGTCTGTACACCACCTCGACTTGACCTGTGGATAAGTCACTATCTTGCAAAGATAATCGTATCTTTATTAAAATTTTCACATACTTTTATCGTCAAGTAATGATCTGTTAATTATTTAGTTGTTTAAAGGGGTATTTTCACGTCAAAATTTTGATTTATAAAAATATTATTTTTTAATCGCTCCACTTGAATATAAGATTTATGTACCAATATGGGGCAGGGAGAAAATTGTTGGGTGGAGAACTCTATTTCAAGCACTTTTCTTATAACAACTTGTACTAATATGAGAAGCTTTTTAGCAACCTTAATTGGTAGGATGTAGCATAATGTTCAAATCAGACGAGAGATGATTATTGATACAGAACTTAGGACAAGTTGGCTTGGGAGAACAGGGCTTTTGTCAATAAAAAATAAGTAGATGGTTATTTTTTCTATGATAAAGTTTTTGATATGTGGGTTGTAGATATGTTAATATTTATTATTTTTGATGTAATTGATATGTTATTGTTTTATTAAAAATTCTATCTCATAAAATAAATTTGGGAAGGGTTATGATTATAGAATTATAACCCTTCTCTCCCAAATTCTTCTAATCTTCTCCTTCCTTTCTTCTTCTTCTTTCGTTCTTAATTCTTTTAATCTTGTCATTCTTGGCCATTTCACAAGTTCTATCAAATTGGTATCAGAGTCTCTTTTCTGGGTATCAATGGCATCATAAGGGCCAGTTAATCAAAATCAAATTAAGATTGCAAAAATTCAAACACAGGTGCAAGAGAATGACCGTCTAGTTGATCTGAGGTTTCAAGGATTTCATGGGGAAATGAAAGCTAAAATCAAGGCCATATTTTGAAACGTCTCTGGGTAAGTTTGGACTGGATAAGGTGCAAGGAGTTCTTGGAGCGTCCCCTTTAGGTTACTCCCATGCAGGCAATAGTCAAAATAAGATGATGGTGATAAAAATCGTGATTCTTGTTCTGATTCTTTCGGTTTGATTGTCCCAAATTTTTAGTAGATGATTTTCGAGGATGGTGGAGTAAAATGGAGCAGAATTTTGCTGTAGAGATGGTGTCTGACAGTGCCAAGGTTTGTATTATGATACTATATTTGGAAGGACGTGCTCAAGGTGGGATTGAGCAATTGGTATGAAGTTATTATTTGCAAGTCATTCGTGATAGGTTTGCACTAGAAGAATTTGATGATCCTAAGTTTTAGATGATGGCGCTGAAACGACTGGGATCGATAGATAAATTCTACGATGACTTTGAAAGCCTTCTCAATCAGCATTTAGATGATTCTTATGCACTTAGCATGTTTTTTAGTAACGTCTGACCTGGTATAAGTCGGCAATTAGAACTATTTGGACCAAAAACCCTTAAAGAGGCTTTCTGCTAGCTAAACAAATTGAATCCATCCAATACTTGTCTACTAGGAAACAAATGAATTCATTTTTAAACAAGTCGATCAGTTATGATTGACCTAGCCATTCTCAGTCTACCTTTCCTAAATCCAACTATCTAAATCCTCGGCCTTTTAAAAACCTATAACGCCAACCTAAAGGAACCACCAACACTATAACAATTAAAAATAATGTGCTCATCAACCCAAAACCACCAAATAAGTTACCTACAACTGCTGAGGTTGAACATAGGAAGCGTAGGGGCCTTTGTGGCCTAAAATATACTGTAGGTCATAGTATATGCAATACTAATTGTATCAGCTGCTTTTAGACAGTTGTGAAGTAGGAGTTCAACAAGAAGAATTTGCTAATTGTGATGATAATATGGATTAGAAACTATGCATGTTCAAGCTACATTGGTAATAGAAGTTTGCTTGTACGGATAGACAACGGTAGTAAGCATAATTTTCTAGATTTTGTTGCTGTGAAAATTTTGGGATTACCTGTAAAAAGGCATTTTGCACTGAAGGTTGCTATAGTTGATGGAAAAAGTCCTAGTATTAGGGAAATTTGTGAAAATGTGGGTTGGCGTTGCCAGGGAGTTGAGTTCCAAAAATGATTTCATGGTCCTTCCGTTGAAGGGATGTGATCTTGTGTTAGGGGTCCAATGGTTGGTGAGTTTGGGACCTATCGTTTGGACCTTTGAAGCCTTGACTATGAAAATTTAACATCATGGTGATTGTTGTGAATTGAAAGGACTGTAACCAGGTGCAGTGCAGGTAATAAATGCTCGATTATCCTCTAAGATGTTGCCAGTGTTAAATAGTCAAGGACATCATCTTAGTACTTATTTGAGGGTTATGACAACCATGACTGCTGAAAAAAATATATTTTGAAAACAGTTTTATTGTATAGCGGGAAATTAAAATTTTAAAAATCGATCTGGTTTGTGATATTTATAGCAATAAATCTTAGACCAAAATCATATTTGTGTTTTCGGATAAGCAGATCTTTGATGTTTTCCGGCTTTTAACCAAACGATTTTTTTTGTTATTTTCATATCATGAACTGCTTCGAGTGTGAGCTCGAACTAATTGAATCGAAACACAAAACTAAAAAAAAAGTTTCTCTTTTTTATTTGAGGTGAAAACAAAACTTCTCTCTTCTTTAATAGAAACCAATAAAATTGTTATTCTAGAAAAATATATCTAATAGTTGAGAATAAACTCTCTATTTTTCGACAGAGTAACAATTTCTTAAAGTTGTGTGTTACCGATGCCATCTATTTATAAGAAGAGAAGATAGAACACTTGTTGAATTGTAAAGATTTATTTCAAATAGAAAAATAACTTCTTAGTCCAACTAGAAGAGGGAAAGGTGCTGATAGGGTGTACTTCCCTCATATGATGGGGATTCGGGTGTCTCCCACATCGGGTCCAATTACGAGTACTTCTTAGGCCTTTTAACCCAGTACTCTAGAATGTGATCTAGCCCAATTCAGTTTTTCTATTTCCTAAAATAAACTTTAATATTCTATATTAAATAATTTTCTCATCCCTATTTTACTCCCAGTAAAACTTTGACGATTTTACCTCTAGTAAAATTTTTGATGATTTTATCCCTGATAAAATTTTGAGAAAATATGTTCAATATTTCATAACTCAACATGTTCACTGTGACCGAATGGTTTATTTTCATTTTTTAGCTTCAACACAGCTCAAAAACATAAACTCATTCTTCCGATCATTTTTAAGTAATCCATATAAAATTGCAAATGGATCGTTTCTATTTCCATTTTTGGCAACCTTTCCAAATGATTCCATCTTTTCATTTCGAAAAAATAAATCATAATCATTATTGAATGTTTTCCATTTCTCTTTAACTATTCATTTTGTTCATTTTTATTTAAACTCGCAATTCATTTTTGGTTTCAACAAGCTAGCGAAGGGATCAATTGGACATATGTAATTAGGCCTTAAAATGATTTATAATTAAGTTTCGACTTTTCTCCTACTAATTATAAACTCATTTAGTCACGAATTTGTTCAACCATAGTATCATGACTAAGCTCTCCCTAACAACATACCGTTACGAAAGTAAGTACTCAGTGCTCGTCCAATGACCTTGTCAAAACTGTGTTACCTTCATACGATATCATTGATCTCTTTGGGATAATATCCGCTCTCCCAGTATGATCCTATTTTATCTTATGGTAACCATTACATTTTCTTTCATGAAAAGTTAATACTATCAAATAGTAATCAAGTCATTCATCACAAAGACGAATAATCGTGACCACGTTTACTTTTCATTAACCATGTAATGCCTATAAGAGGATATCATTTACTCATGTCTTGAACTATGAACTCCACTATTGTGATTGACGCTACATACTTCAGAAGTTGTAAACCTAACGCACCAGCTTTCGGTTCCTTACTATGGAAGTCACAAGTGAATAAATCCAAAAACGGATTCAAGATCTATTCTACTTGGATCAAGTCCGATGCATTGTATCTGATGCTCAAGACAAGGTATCTCCCTCAATTAGACTTGATAGACGATATATTAGTCTTTCAATCGGTTTGCTCATTTTCGATTAGACTAAGGACATGTTTAGGCTCGTCTAATAATACAAGTTGTCTTTCTATACTACGATCCAACCACGTAATATCGCTTAATGTCAGTTTAAACAATAAACAACTAATGAACAACATCTACTTTTATTTTTCTTTGCATGCAAAAACTATTTGAGGATAATAATATAAAGTATATTCATTGTAATAAATGAATTTGTTTTATTAACCAATCTGTTTGAAAAAATTACAAGTGTATATTGACGAAAATACTACACCTAAGGAATGACATGCCGTAATTAGTTGTAGCAAATTAAACCATTTTCTGTACTTAAGGAGCTTGTATAAATGCAATTTCATTATGTGTTATTTAGTTTTTCACTTTTAGTTAATTTGAGCTATTTATACGACCTTAAGGGTCAAAGTAGGCCTAAAGGAAGGCTAACGTATTTGGTGAGTGTGTAGGGTATCATTCGGAGGCACGAGAACACGAGTTTGGTTGTCATGTTGCAACATAGAGGGTCAATGTCGCAACATAGTGAGAAGGATACCCAAAATAGCAAAACTACCATTAGTGTCACGATATAGCTAGAGGATGTTACGACACAGCCCTGAATCCAAGCCTGAGCCTGTAAAATGTCACCAGTGTCGCGACATAGGACAGAGGATGTCGGACACTTCCTTGACGTGAAGAATTAATGAGCCGAGGGCGTTTTGGTTTGCGCAACAAATTTTAATGTAAAAACGCCAGTCGAATTAGGTCAATGGACAGTGACCAACCCTAAATCTATAAATAGGCTTCATTAAACACTTCATAAACATCTTTTCTGTACCTTTAATCTTTTATTCTAGTTTATGTTGCAACTTTCATTTAGTTTTTAATTTTTTTGTACTTAGGATTTCCATTTGTAATTCAGTTTTATTTTCATTCTTGTTCTTCAGAGAATCTGACTTGTGGATTCATAAACTCTTTGTGGATTTTTTCTTTTTCAATTATCAATACAAATCAGGATTTCTCTCAAACCCTTATTATTGATCTAGTTTTCATGTTTATCTTTTTAATCAAGTTTATATTGTTTATGAGATCCATGAGGAACTAATCATATTATAGGGGATTAGCAAGTGGACGTAAGAGTAATTAATTTCTTAGCGGACCAATTCGTTGGGATAGGAAGAATTTAAAACCTAAGCCTAACAGCCCTAGAAAGTCATCTAGGTGGGAGTGAACCCAAAATTGGTATTGCCTATCTGTGAACACCTTACCCTAATTCGGTATAGACTGTGAGGTTGACAGATAAGTAATTCTTGTCAACTCGTTAGTTTAGTGAAAGATCGAGAGGTCCTGTTAGGTTAACGACTAGTTGATTGAGTAGAACCCGAAAAAGGAATTAGTTACGACCACCGAAGTGAGTTAGTCTTTCATACCTAGAATTGATTAAGTCAGCAAGTTAGTTTTTCGTTTTTCTTTTAATGCAATTTATTTATTTTTATTTAATGTATTTTTTATTTATCTTATATTTTATCGTAATATAATTTAATTAAAATACTAATTAGATCTATTAATTTCGGAGTTATTATTAATTTAGTATTCGCCTCCCTTAGGTACAATCCTCGAAGTACTTCTATACTTCGTTGTATAAACTATATTACAACCTGACTCGTATACTTGTGGAAACTGCCTAATACTTATATTTGGTTGTAGGAATTACACTCTAGACATTAGTACATCCGGAGGCGATCAAGTTGTTGGCGCCATTGTTTTTTGCATTCAATAGAATAATTAGGAAATATTTAAATTATGGGTACAATTTTTATTTTATTTTTCCTTACTAACGTTTTTACTTTTCTTTGTGGTTTCAGTGTATGACTTGTAATAGGGGCACACCTATAAAGCCAGCCACTAATCCAGAAAGAATATTTCGTAGAAATCGTCGACATCAATAACAGATGTAAAACAATCCACCTGCTGCAGTTAACCCATCATGAGAGAACCCGTTGTTTGACGAACTTGACTTACCACCACAACTATCGTTAAACCCACCAATGGCTCTAGAAGAAAGAACCTTAAGAGACTATGTGCTACCAAATCTTGATATGGTACAATGAAGCATTATAAGGTCGACCATCATGGAAAATAATTTTGAGATCAAACTGGCTATGAGCCAAATAGTCCAGAATAATCTGTAATTCAGAGGGACAATGACGGAGGACCCAAATCAACATCTAAAGCGGTTTCTCCAACTTTGTGACACTTTTAAATTTAACGGGGTCACCAATGATGTTATTTGTCTTCAGTTGCTCTCCTTCTCCTTAATAGATAACATTTTCTCTTAGTTAGATTCGCAAGTACTAGTATCTATAATGACATAGAACGAACTTGCAAAAAAGTTTCTACACAAGTTTTTCCCTATTAGCAAGACGGTCCAACTCAGGAGGGAGATTTCCATATTTAAAAAAATAGAAGGAGAAAGTTTTCATGAAGCTTGGAAATGGTTTAAAACGTTGGTTAAAAGATGCCCACATTATGGTTTGCCCGACTGGTTACGGTTGCAGATGTTCTACAATGGGTTGGATACAAATGCAAGATCAGGTATAGATAGAGTCGCAAAAAGAGCCTTAATGAACCGAACATGCAAGGATATGTATGATCTTATAGAAAACATGGTGATAAATTCCTTCTAGTGGCCAAATAAACGATTTACTTATGGCCAGAGATCGTCTGCAGTAAAAATTGTTCAGAAAGAACATAAATATCAATAGATCTTGGATAGACTTAACCGGATAGAGTCAACATCTAGTGAATTTTTGATATACGACGGAGATAGACCTATTGGTCAATATTTTGAGAACCCAGCCGAGAATAGAATTACATCGAGAATGGGGGTGGAAATCCCTATTCAAATACTTATAATCCAAGCTAGAGAGATCACCCGAATTTGAGATTGGGCGGTAATCAATGAGGAGGTAATAATTCTAACCCTATTAAATAAAATATTACTTACCAACCTCCATATCTGCAGAAACCTCAGGAAAGGGCCAACCCAAATGAAAATATTGTATGTGGTCAACAACTAGGTTTAATCAAGTGAGAGATGCAGACAATGTGAACTAAAGTGAAACAGGTGCAATCTGAGTGCAATCAAACAAAAAAACATTGACAAAACTTAAAGATCAAATGAGCCAATTGATGAGAATGATGGGAGACATCAAAAGGTAAATTGGCATTAGGATCCCAAACAATACCGAGAACAATCCTCGGAGGGAAGGGAAGGAGCACATGAAAGCAATTGTGCTCCGATAGGGCAAAGTACTGAGTAGCCCGAATAACCCAACTCAATAGAAAGATATGGAGGATGTCGGTGATATTCAAGAAGAAACCACTCGAAAGGACGATGCTAAACTAGAACCAAAAAGGGTAGTCGAGTCGACAACTAAGCCAAACCAAGAACCTGCACTGACCAAGGTACCATTCCCCTCACAGCTAGAAGATAAACGAAAATGGGATGAAGAGGAACTTGTATGTTTTCTAAACTTATTCAAGTCACTTAACGTTAACTCGCCTCTAATTGAATTAATTGAAAATGTTCCTAAATACGCTAAGTACTTAAAAGAAATCATGAGTAGGCGTAAGAAAATTAAAATAGGAGAGGAAATCAATATAGATGCATCTTGTAGTGCAATAATCTCTAAACTAATACCTCCAAAACTAAAAGAACCAGGGAGTTTTACAATTCCTATAGAGATAGGAGATATTCACTTTAGTAAGGCCCTATGTGATCTAGGAGCTAGTATAAATTTAATGCCCTTATCAATATACAAGAAACTCGGGTTAGGGGAACTTAGAAACACATATATCACACTACAATTAACTGGCAGGTCTTTGGTACAACCGAAAAGGGTACCTGAATATGTGTTGGTTAAGATACGTAGTGTTATCATCCCAATCTATTTCGTGATTTTGGACATTGAGGAAGACCTTAAGATACTTACTCTGTTAGGTAAATCGTTTCTAGCCACATCTAGGTTCACCATTGACCTAGAAAATAATGAACTAATCATTAAAAAAATTGTGAGACTGAAATATTCAAATGCAATCACCAACAAAATGAGGGAAGTAGGGAAAATTTAGAGAGATCATGTTATGAAATATCTGTAAAACCCCTAGCTATCTTGAGTTGGAAAAAGGTATTCTCTGTAATCAATGCAAGTAGAAAGAACAAATTCAAAGAGCTGGACAAACAGAAAAAGGTGGAATGGCATGATGGACATCGAACCAATAATGGATAGAAAAACAATCAAAGACGCATCCATGTATACACTAATAGAGCTAACAGATGAATTTGATAGTAATACCTAACACTTTTTAAACTGTGTTAAAATTTTGTAAATTATTGTATTTTAGTAGACTTACAGGTAGATTAGGAATTAATTTGATTTAAATTGTTTAGAATTAGGTTATGTATGCCCGAACACTTTGAAACTCAAGAGGGGCCAAAGTAGAGCCAGTGTTCTAACACCGATAACAAGATCAAGGAATCGAACAATTCAGCTCGATGTCGCGACTTGGCACCTCTATGTCGCGAAAAAGTAGTCAGTAGTCCCAAAATATAAAGATTCTAAAGTGTGTCGCAACATCAAACCCCGATGTCGTGACATCGATAGCCTGCCAGGGGTGTCGCAACATGGAACCCCCATATCATGACATCGCTGCAATTTTCTACAGGGTCGACTCGACCCGTTGCACAACATGTCGGCTTTAACCCTTATTTTACCCAATTTTTAACCTAAAAACACTAAAATTTTAAAAACTAAAACACTTCTAACTATTTCTAAACCCTCCTAAACTCTTCAATCACAAAAAAACCCCCATTGCATTGTATTCTACTTTGTGCAGGGATAAAAGCATCACATAAACGAGGAACTTGCAACAAATTTTCGCGAAGAATCACGATATTTCTAACAAGGCTAAGGGTTCCTGCTTAAGTTTATTTTCCATTGCATTGTTCTTTTGTTTCTTTGAAATACGTTGCTTGATTTATCTTTTTCTAGTAAAAAATATTATTGAAAATGCCTTCTAGGAAATTTAGATGAACTAGTAAACAAGAGCCATTGGTGGTCACGAACCCTTCGAAATTTCCAAATGCAAATGTCAAAAAATATTTTCTAGATTACCAGGAAAGACATTCATTCAAAAATGAGGTTTCAAACCATTGATTATTCTTTGTAAACAAATTTGGGCGTTAGTTCAGTATCATAGATGGGAGCGATTTTGCATGACTCCCAAAGAAAATATTGTTATCCCCGTGGTCCAACAGTTTTTTGCATCTTTTAAGGATCAAGAGATGAGGAACGCGGCTATTTGGGAAACCATAACAGTACAAGGCAAATAGGTACACGTCACCCCTAAGGGAATTTGTGAGTTTTATAGTACTCCATACTATAAAAATGATTTCCTTGAAAACACTAATTTAACAAATTTTAATGACAGAGAAATGGATAAAATTATAAATTACCTAACCGAAGGGAGGGGTGAGTGGAATCGCTGACTGGATATCAGACTACCAACCAATTTTAATCAAGCGCTAATGTTTACTGAAGCTAAGATGTGAATGTCATTACTTTGCAGTAGAATTACACCTACAATGAATGTTTCTAACGTAAATACTTTTCAAGCTATTCTATTATATGACATTTTGCAGAAGAAACAGATATGTATCAGGGAATGGATCTATCACAGCTAGACCTGTTCATGGGTCGAGCCACCCGGCCCTCCTGAAGGCCCGCTCAAAATGTGGGAGGGTTTGGGCAAAAGTATAGGCCCAAAAAATGGGCTTGGACAAAAAATAATGCCCATTTAAAAAATAGGCCGGGCTTTGGGTAAGGCATTTTTTTCTCGGGCCTGACCCGACCCGAATTCACTAAAGGATAAAAAAAATCTATTTTTTAATACTATTTTCTTGTTATTTTCTCCCTATTTTGCTACCATTTTACTATTATGTTGCTACAATTTTGTTGCTATTTTTTGGATATTGTATAAAACTTATTTTATTGTTAATTTTTTTATTATTTTAAAGACATTTGTTAATTTTGTTATTATTTTAGAGGCATTTGCTTATTAGGTTGTATCTATCTTTGTGTTGTTTAAGTATACATATTTTTAAAATCTATTTTCAATTTGTTGGGAAATATTTATTTTGATGTTTTTAGTATTTTTGATGTATAATATATATTTTAAAATTATATAAAAAATAATATAAAAATTAATATGGGCGGGCCAGGTCGGGCTTGGGTTTTAGCATTTTTATCCAGGTCGGGCTTGGACAAAATTTTAGGCCCATTTTTCGGGTCAGGCAAGGCTTGGGCCTAGCAAATGGACCTAAATTTTTATTTGAGCCCGGCCCGGCCCATGCACACCTCTAATCACAGCATGAAATGTTGTATCAGTGGCCAGAAGGTCGGGGTTTTCTTCCCTGACCTAGTGACGACATTATACAAAAAGGTTGGAGTTTCAATGGAATCAAATAAATAGTTCATAAAGCCGATGAAGAGCTTAAGAGGTGGCTCAATGTATACCTAATACGTCGAGCTCAATCGAAAACAAATTAAGGATTGGAACCAGCAAAGATAGATGTCTTGGTATCTCTAAAAATAAAAGAAATATCAAAAGCTCGGAAAGGAAGTGAAATTTCGGACACTGAATGGATGAAAAGGTGGATACAAATTTTGTCCAAACCCGACCATGTTTGTAAAAGACTAACTCAAGCCCATTTTAGGTCTGTCTATATTAATTTTTTAATTTTTTTAAAAAATATTTATTTTATTTTATTTTATTTTATTTTAATATTTAATAATTTTATACATTTTTTATTTATTGAAATTTTTTATATAATCATCTTAACATTATTTTAGTGTTTACATTAGAGTAGTATTATATGTTTAGTATAAGTTTTTTTTAATATGTTTTAAATTACACAATATATAAAAATAACATAATATAAAGTATTATAAACTTAAAATGGGTTGAGTCAGGCTCGACCCTTGAATGTTTAAGCCCAAGCCCAAGCCTGAGCCTAACCCATATTTTAAACAGGCCTAATTTATTTGCCCAAGCCCGTTTTTCAGGCCTAAAATTTTTGCCCAAACATTCCCAAATTTTGGGCGGGTCTTCGAGCCTGGGTAGATAGCTCGGCCCATGAACTTGTCTAGATGCAGAAAATGGGCCCAGTTGGACAAGAGTTTGCACGGCAGAACAATATGAGAATACGAAATTTGCCGCCAAACAAAAATAGACCCATGCGATCCCATCATAAATTCAAAGAATAGGGGAGTAACGAAGAAGGAGAAAGCGAGAGAGAAGAGGAGGAGGAAGAGGAAGTTGCAAAACAAGACTCTCAAGAGGAGAATGACAACTACGATGCGGCATTTCAACCACAACATTTTACATAGAAAGGGCCCGTCATCCGTAGCTCAACCTAGCATGCACATTCATTAGGCAGAGGCTCCTTCCAAAGCCACGTCTCAGGTCGAGGGAAAGCTCCAATGGTGGGGGGAAATTGACACATTTTAACGATTGAAACACTTTTTAATTTTGTTAAACTGTAAAATAATTAATTAGGATGGTTTTTATTTTTATTGTTAGGAGTAGGAGGAACAATAGCTTTATATATCTATATTTTTTTTGTTTTTGTTTTTAAATTTTCTATGCAGGAATCTCACATGAGGGAAGCACTACATTTACGAGCTTTAAACGAACAAGGAAGGAAGCACCCACCATAAGATTACGGCAATGTCACAATCAATTGGGTAACTTCATTTATCTACTTAGAGGTTGTACATTAGGGACAATGTCCTATCTAATGTGTAGGGGGTAACATAGGAATTTTATTTTTTATTTTTATGATTTTTTGTTTATTTTTCTTGCCAAAAGTGAGCCTGGGCTTATAGAAATACAATTAATTGGTTAGGCGCATGTTTATAGGTTGATTGTATTTACTGTAAATTTGGCGTGATAGCGAATGATTATAAAAATACTAAGTTCTATATATTACAATATAAATAGATATTAAGTAATTGAATATACCAAATGACTGAGAAAATATCGGGAAACGAGCATGCTAGTATGTATGATAAATAGTTAAAATTGTGATTTTTTTATTGATTAAATTTATGAATATTGAGATACCTAGGGATGACCTAAGGTATTATTTGGTATAACCCAGAGCCAAAAAGCCAACCTTATTCATCAATCCTTAGTACCTATATTTGAGCTAGAAAACTCTTCTTGATAAACCTTTGTGCAAAACTCGGGCCAAAATATGAACTTGTACTTACCATTTTTTTTTGTCCCTGAAATGCACGGATTTAGACATCTAGTCATACGTATTGAGGGATAGGTAGATACATCATGGTGGTTTTGTAAAATTTAGAGTGAAATAGGAAGGAGCAGTGTGATATAGTGATTATAGGTCTAACTAAAATGTGCAAAACAAAAGAAAAATACAAAAAAAAAAGTGAAAACTAGTAGAAAATGTACTTGAACATTGAAAAACAAAAGCATTGTGAGTTAGATATGTTGAAAAAGTCAAAACTGACATAAAAATAAAAGTCAAAATTAGAAACCTCAATCATTAGTGCACAAAAACTCGTAAGTTGACCATAGTTACTTTATCAAGTTGTGACTTCCTACATGGAGAAATAAGGAAGGTGAAAGAAGGAGAAATAAGGAATGTGAGAGAATGAGAAATAAGGCGATGAGTGGGAAAGGGTCATTAAGGGGAAGAATAGGGGACAAAATGATGTGCCAAACTACTTTCGTGCTTGAAACTGTTTTGATGCTCCTTGTTTTTTACTTTCATACCTACCTTGAGTCTCAGAGCTTTACAAGCTGAAAAGTCCTATGTGACCTAGGTAAATCTATTCATGAATGGACATTGTATCGAGTAATTGCAATAATGATTGCTTGTATTTTGCTAGGATAACCAAACTACCTATATGATTTATTGATGGATTAACATATTTGAGGACTTTTTTGTTTATATGCTTTGTAATATACTGAACTTAGATGTTTGAGATTGAAAATGGTCAGTCTTCTACATATCATGCCAGAATTACGTGTATATATGATTATTCTTAATTATGTGTTCCAAAACTCCTCTTTGTATTATACTTACTCAGGAGTTGTCTTTTCTTTTTTGTTTTTATGTTTTCTAGCTTAAGGACAAGCAATGACTTAAGTGTGGGGGAATTTGATCTACCGCAATTCGTTGTAACAGATTAAACCTATCACGCCCTAGAATTTATTTATTAAATTGTGCAAATTTGTATCACAATGAAGAAAAAAGCCTAGTGATTTAGTGTGTTAATTAATTGTTAGAGGTCCAATGTTTGAATTCCCCTACACTCATTTTATTTATTTTCTCATCCTAGTCGCAATTGTTGACCATTCTAGAAGGTCAATACTCCCCCTTGCCGTCCAAGTCTTTCCATAAAAGAAGGAGATTCTCCTTCATTTTATTGAGTCAAACTTTCCTTCCACAGCCCCTTTCTACTTTTCTTTTTGTGCAAAATCCCCCTTTTCACTCCCTTTGTCCCCAACTTTACCCAAAATGAGTTGTTGACTACCTTTGGCTGGCCCTAGCTCTCCCAAAACCTTATTTTTCATTTTTCATCTCCTCCTTTGCCGTCCACCACCTTCTCCTTCACCGTTTTTGGCTTTTTTAATTATTTTTCAACACTTTTAAAGCCATTTTTCTTCAAATCTCTTCCCCTCCTCCACCATACTCGGCTTTCGAACCACTTTCCTTCCCCACTACCGCTGTCGCCACACCATCGCTGCTGTCCACTGCCGATTTTTTTTCCATTTTTCTTCTTTTCTTCTCCTCTTTTTAAAAATTCTCTTGTAAAATCCTGAATCTGATTTTTCATTATTAAAAATCATCTTTCAAATTATTATTTTATTTAAACTCTTTTATTTTCTGATTATAGGCCTAATCCCCCTTTTTGACCGGTTTTCAAGATTTTGTTGCCAAGCCATTTTCTCTTCGTTTAATTGTAAGTATGAAGAATTATCGTAAGCATTATATTTTTGAAGTATTTTTTTATTCAACAAGGATCTAACTATTCAGTTTCGTGCATCATTGAAGAATACTTGTAAATCTTGGAATATGCGCATCAACTGTAGAAAAGGGTGATAGTTGATGATCTTTTTGTGTAAGTAGTGTCGAATCAGTATTATTTATTTATGGGAATATTATTATTTCGTTAGATCGGTACTAACAAATATTTTGATTTAACATAGTGACTCAAGGAAAATCAAATTCATCTCTTTCGAAGTGGAGTCGAGATCTAATCCATCAAATCTAAGGTGTGGGGATTTAAATGATATTATTCGATATTAAGATTAAATAAATAACGATGAAGAATATTTTTAAATATATAGCAAGTGTATTACTTATGGATATTGATATTTAATATTGTGATTATGTGAATACTCATAAAATTCGGTAAAAGCGATAGCGATAATAACAAGTAAATCCCAAATTCTGTGATTCTGTGGTGTGATTGGTTTATTGGATGATTCTAAGATATATGATAATATATGAGTTCCATCACTCATGTCATATGATTTATGGCTTATAAAAATATGATATACTTATTTATATGGAAGTAATATATGTTACTAAATTTTGATCTAAGGATTTGTATGTCTATTATGTCCTACTATGATGCTCTGATTTGCTTGATAAAACATGCCATTATGAATTTATGTGTAAAAATATGAGATCTAACTCACATGTTAAGCATGCCATACTTTGATAATCCGATTCTCATGTAAAGTGTGCTACTGAAAATTTTGTTATGTTGCCATAAGACATGCACAGGGTGGAAAAAATGTACGAAGGAAGTATCTGGAAGTAGATCTGCATTTCTGGTGGCTTGTCTACAATATTATGTATCTGGCAGTAAATCTGCAATTTCTGGTGGTTCGACCATATTTTGGTGTGTTATTGGTTGGATAAGTTTTAAGGCTCTATATGGTTTGCAGCAGAGTTGGGTAGGATTTAAGCTCTAATATCTGTATTGTATTTTGAAAATGTTGCATTGATTACGTCATTACACAATCTGCCATATCTGCTTTATAATTGAGTAATTTATATATGTTATGGACTGATTAATATGATGTTGTGATCAATTGTTTTGTGAAATAATTGTTATTTAAGACCTACACTGAGCCTTTTTAAGCTCACCCCCTTCAAACTTTGATTTCAGATAATTGAGGCTAGGATGGGCTTGGCTACGAAGGTACTCTTGGTTATTTTTCAGAAAACTTTGCAAGTAGTGGTATTGGATATTATGGTTTGTGATCATGCTTAATGGACTTTAATTCTGGGTTATTTATATGACATTAAGGGCCAAAGTAAGCCTAAAGGAAGGCTGACGTGTTTGGTGAGTGTGTAAGACATCATTTAGAGGCATGAGAACACGAGACTGGTTGTCATGTTGCAACACAGAGGGTCAACATCGCAACATAGTGAGCAGGATACGCAAAAGAGCAAAGCTACCTTCACTGTTGCGACATAGCTAGAGGATGTTGTGACATATCCCTGAATCCAAGCCTGAGCCTGTAAGCTATCACCAGTGTCGCAACATAAGCCAGAAAATGTCGTGACATTGCCTTGACATGAAAAATTTTGAGATAAGGGCGTTTTGGTCTGTGCAACAAACTTTAACGTGAAAATGTCAACCGAATTAGGTCAACAGATGACAACCAACCCTAAATCTATAAATAGGCTTCACTAAACACTTCATAAACATCTTTTTTGTACCTTTAATCTTTTATTCTAGTTTAGGTTGCAACTTTTATTTAGTTTTTAATTCCTTTTGTACTTAGGATTTCCATTTGTAATTCATGTTTACTTTCATTCTTATTCTTCGAAGAATCTAACTTGCGGATTCATCAAATCTTTATGAATTTCTGCACTTTCAATTATCAATACAAATCAAGATTTCTCTTAAACTCTTATCCTTAATCTACTTTACACGTTTATCTTTATAATCAAGTTTATATTGTTTATGAGATCCATGAGGAACTAATCCTCTTATGGGGGATTAACGAGTGGACGTAGGAGTAATTAATTTCTATATAGGGTTTCTTAATAGACCAACTGGTTGGGATAGAAAGAACTTAAACCATAATCCTGACAACCGTAGGAAGTCATCTAGGTGGGAATGAACCCAAAAATGGTATTGTCTACCCATTTATACCTTACCCCAATCCGGTCTAAACTATGAGGTCGAAAAATAAGTAGTTTTTGCCAACTCATTAGTTTAATGGAAGATCAAGAGATCCTGCTAGGTTAATGACTAGTTTATTGAGTAGAACTAAAAATAGGAATTATTTATGACCACCGAAGTGAGTTAGTCTTCCATACCTAGAATTGATTAAGTCAACAAGTTAGTTTTTTGTTTTTCTTTTAATGAAATTTATTTCTTTTTATGTAATATAATTTTTCTTCACCTTATATTTTACCTTAATATAATTTGACTAAAATACTAATTAGATCTATTAACGTCAGAGTTATTATTAATATAGTATTCACCTCCATTGGATATGATCCTCGGAGTACTTCTATACTTTGTTGTATAAACTATATTACAACCTGACCCGTATACTTGCGGAAATCACCTAATACTTATATTTGGTTGCAGAAATTACGCTCTAGACGTTAGTATATCCGGAAGCGATCAGGGCACCAAATCCACCAATAGAAACCTCAACAGGTGATGACAGTCAATTGAGAATTGATTTACACTTGCTATTAGAGGAATTTCAAGATCTTTTTAGTGAACCTAAATAGTTGTCACCCTATAGAGCATGTGATCACAAGATTCCCATGAAAGATGAATCAGAAGTGGGGAAGTTAAGGCCATGTAGATATCCAACCATTCAAAAAGCTGTGTAGGAGAAAATGGAGTAAGAAATGCTCAATGTTGGCATCTTTTGGCATAGTAGTAGCTCTTTTGTCTCACCTATTGTTACGGTGAAAAAGAAGAATGGTTCCTAGACGTTTTGTATTAAGTACAAGTTTCCTATACCCTTATTTGAGGAGTTGTTGGATAAGTTAGGCCAAGCAACCTATTTTTCAAAGTTAGACCTGAAGTCAGGGTGTAACACCCCTAACCCATATCTTTTGCTGGAATAGGGTTACGAAACATTACCAAAATTTTTAAATCGAATAACAAACATTTCATATCATTTAGCATTCATATCAGAAACCAATCTAAAATCAATCATATTATCCCTTAAGTGGGCCCTCAAGGCCCAAAATACACATTAAAAACAAATCGGGACTAAACTGAGTACCCAAGGAATTTTTCAAAAAACGTCAAAAATTTTCAAAGGTGCAAGGGACACACGCCTGTGTGGCCAGGCCGTGTGGGCATTCGAAATAGGACACATGGTCGTGTCCTAGCCTGTGTCCAAACTTGGGAGCTCTCTGACTTGGGTCACACAGCCAAGCCACACACCCGTGTGCTAGGCCGTGTGAGCATATAACTTGCTTTAATAAGGTGCAGGGGTCACACGGCCAAGCCACACGCCTGCGTACTAGGCCGTGTGAAAAATTTAAGCATATTGACTTATGCAAATTAAAAGATATAGGGGACACACGGCTGAGACACAAGCTTATGTCTTTTCCCGTATGGACAAAATAGGCTATTTTCTAAGCCACATTTCTCACCCACATGGATACCAACCTAACCTCAACAATTTACACATCATTAGACCATATTAAAACATTCAATACAAGCTACCATAAGTCTTAAACATTCATCATCACAATAATCAACCAACATGCTCTTAGCCACCTCAAATGACAACTTATAAACATGTCAACCAAATACTCAAACTTACCTATTTAATGTATCTAACAATTCTACTAAAGTCCACCATAAATTAAATGTACACAAACATATATATCATTCACACCAACATCCCTAATATGCCTCATTGTCAAACCTATATATATATAAGTTGGTTATATAAATAAAGTTATAATTCTTAACATTTACATAAGTCAGACTTTGAACAAATACACACAAACCCTATACATGCCATATAAACCATATTGAGCATTTCAAAAACTACAGGAATAAGTTGGATAATGTGACTTGAATGTTGATCCGATCGTCTAACCTTCCGAAAATCTACAAGGACATTAAACAACTCAAATGAGCTTATTGAAGCTTAGTCGTTCTACAAGTTAAACAGAAATCTTACCAAACCTACTATAATAAAGCAAATAATAAAAATCATTCATATCAATTCCCTGTCAATCACAACTTCAATCGATGAATACTATTGTTTTCAAGTCGATATAAAAAATAAGTAACATGTCTTTCAATCTCAATAAATAAATCACCTTACCAAAATCTTTCCAAAATTGAAGAACGACTTACGGGTATGAGTACATCGTTAACAGAAGCTCATAAGAGCTGGGCTTCTTAGATACACTAATAGAAGCTCGAAAGCTTAACAGAAGCTCATAAGAGCTGAACAGAAACTCTTAACAGTTGAACAGAAGCTCGTAAGAGCTGAACAGAAACTCATAAGAGTTTAACAGAAGCTCATAAGAGCTAAACAGAAACTCGTAAGAGTTAATCAGAAGCTCATAAGAGCTAAACAGAAAGTAAAACAAGAGAGTTTGCAATAAATGCTGAACCTTGGTTTACTTGGGTAATTTGCCGTTATTTTTCTCCAATACAGTCATGCGCCAAATCATGAATCTACTCAAATCCCGCGTCCGATTTAATCCAATTATCCAATTCAATATCATAATTCCAATAATAATTCATTTTTAATAATATAATAAATACATAATTCCATTCATAAAATTTATACAAGTACAATATTTAAACCGTACGAACTTACCTGGATTGAATTGTAATATTTGTAGAAGTTCAAGGACTATTCGGTTCTTTTTTCCTTTTAACGAGTATCTACGGGATCTTAATCTAAAATATAAAATTACTCATTCAAGCATATATTTCAATTTCAATTCATTTCACAATTAATACCCTTCAATTTTTCAAATTTACACAATTACCCCAAACTTTACAACTTTTGCAATTTAATCTATTAACTAGTTTTTCTATCAAATTAACTAATTTTTCTCAATTAATAATTTATCTAACTATTCTAGGCCATAATATAACCCTTAATAAACCAAAACTTTACTACCAAACCCTAATATTTTAAGCGATTCACAATTTGATCCTAAAATCAATATTTAACAAAATCACTTTATAAAATCATCATACAAAAAATCAAAGCTATAAATCCATGTTATTCTTCAAAAACATCTAATATTCATCAATGTAAACCTCCAAAATTTTCAATAAAATCAAAAAGTAATGTAAAGTTTAGTTAGACCTAATTGTAACAATCTCAAAAACATAAAATTTACAAGAAACGGGTAAGAATTAAACTCACATGAAGCAAAAATAAACAAAACCAGCTTAAGGAGCTCTCCAATGGCTGTTTTGGCTGAAATTTGGAGAAGAAATTGTCTAGAAACTTTTAGAATTTCAATTCGTAATTTTAATTCTACTTTATTTACCATTTTGCCATTAAATGGCTTTATTTTATTAATTTCTTTGCTTATGCCGCCTCACCCTTTTATTTTAGGCATATTTACTCCTTAAGTCCTCCCTTGTTTATTAATTAGGTCATTTAATCACTATTTCTTATAATTAATAAGTTTTGTACCTTTTTCAATTTAGTCCTTTTAATTAATTAACTATCGAAGCGTTAAAATTTTTCAACGGAACTTTAATACTACCTTAATGACACTCCGTAAATATTTATAAAAATATTTACAACTTAGTTTATAGAAACAAGGTCTCGATACATTATTTTCTAAAACCACTTGACCTAATAAATTATTATAAAACATAAATTAATTATTCAAAAATATTTTTAAATCTGCATTTGACTCGTAAATACTAAATAATAAAATTTACGAGCTTACTCATCAGATTTGGTGGCCTCAAACCACAGTTTCTGACACCACTGAAAAGTCGGGCTGTTACACAAGGTGTCATGAAATAAAGATGTGGGAGTCATATGTGCATCAGACTGCCTTTAGGACCCATGAAGGTCACTATTTTTTGGGGATTGACCCGTATAAACAATAAAATAGAGAAGGTAGAGAAGATGGAACACAAATTTTGCGTGAAAAACTCCTCCGAAGAGGATAAAAAACCACTGGCAAAAAAAGGCTTCGGCTTTTCACTAAATGAGTAAACAAATGAGAGTACAAGATGGAGAAAATAAACCTAAATGTACTAAATGTAGAAACTCAAACCCCAAAAACAAAGCCCTAACTCTCATAGAGTTCTCTCAAAAGGGGTACAAAATTCTCACCATAGTTACCACGAAAACTCTCACCAAAACTCATTTGTGCCTATATTTTGTTGCCCCGAAAAGAAAAGTCCTGTAGTACTACATCTTTAATTGTCTTATCAAAATAAGGATACAAGGCCCCTTTAAATAGGCTAAGTTTAAAGGGCTGAAACGATTAAAATATCCCTGAAGCAATCAAAGTTCGATTAGAAAAAGATAGCAGAGTTTAACTAGGAGAAGAAACTTAATTCATGTAGGAAAATTTCGTGACGTCGTATGTTGTCTCATCAGGACGTCAAGTGTCGTATTGTCAATAGACCTGTCCATGGGTCGGACCACCCGACTTAGCTCGAAGGCTCACCCGAAAAGTAGGAGGATTTATGCAAAAATATAGGCCCAAAAAATGGGCTTGGGAAAAAATAATACCCGTTGAAAAATAGATTAGGCCTCAAGCAAGGCTTTTTTTGGCCCAAACCCAACTCGACCCAACTCAAGTTAGCAAAAAGACAAAAAATCATTTTATTTTCTTGTTGTTTTATCACTATTTTGCTATCATTTCACTGTTATGTTACTATTATTTTGTTGTTGTTATTTGGATATTGTATAACTCTTGTCTTACTATTAATTTTGTTACTCTTTTAGAGACATTTGCTTGTTAAGTTACACATATCTTAGTGTTACTTAAGTATAAATGTTTTTATTTATTTATTTATTTATTTTGTTCAAAAAATAATTATTTTAATGTTTTTTAGTATTTTGATGTATTATATTTTTAAAAAAAATTATATTAAAATAATATAAAAATAATAATATGGACAGGTCGAGTCGAGCCTGGGTTTTAGCATTTTTATTTGGGTCGAGCTTGGGAAAAATTTTAAGCCTATTTTTGAGTCAGGTTGGGCTCGGGCCTAGCAAACGAGCCTAAAATTTTGGCAAGGCTTGACCCATGGACAGGTCTAGTTGTTGGGATGTCGAGTGTCGCATCGTTGGGACATTAGCTCTTCTTCATGGCGACATCAGCTCTGTTTCATCCAAAAATGTGAGGCACACTCTACAAATCTCCACCTTGACTTGTATTTTCGCATGCCTTCCTTTTTCGTGCCCCGTAACGAGCCTAACTCGATCTTTGCAGGATACTGACCAAGTTTAAGTAGTGTTTAAACTTGAAAATTGGAAGGCTTTTGGTTATCATATCGACTGAATTATTTTTTATGCCAATTTTATGAATTTGAACATCTCCTTGAGCAACCATTTCTCGAACAAAGTGATACCAAATGTCTATGTGCTTTGTTCTTTCATGGTGATTTGATCCTTAGTGAGATGTATAGAACTCTGACTATTGCAATATACAACAATTGTTTCTTCTTCCTTAACCAGCTCCCCGAGTAGACATTTCAACCAAATGGCTTGTTTCATAGCTTTTGTGATTGCCATATATTCAGCTTCAGTAGTCAATAAAGCCACAGTGGCTTGAAGCGTAACTTTCCAGCTAATAGCACAATTGTTGAAAGCGAATAGATAACCTGTGAGAGATCTCCTTTGGTTTAAATCTCCTACATAATCTAGGTCCACATAGCCACCTAGACCCTCTGAACTTCTCCCAAATTCCAAACAAACATTGAAAGTGCCCCTTAAATACCTAAGATTTCACTTAACTGCTTGCCAATGTAATTTTTTGGATCTAACAATGTATCTACTTACAACACTAACATCATGTGAAATATCGGGACAAGTGCAAACCATTGCGTACATCAAACTTCTGACTGTACTAGAGGAGGGAATCGAAGACATGTACTTTTCTTTGTCTTCAGTTTGTGGTGACTCTGAAGCCGAAAGTCTGAAGTATGAATCTAAGGACGTACTCACCAGTTTTGAATTTTGCATCCCAAACCGCTCGAGAATCATTTTGGTGTACCTTGGCTAGGACAAAAATATCTTCCTAAAGCTTCTATCTCTGGAAATTTTCATCCTTAAAATTTTCTTAGTCGCACCAAGATCTTTCATCTCGAACTTAGTGTTAAGCATGATTTTTAACCGATCGATTTCAGATGGATCCTTAGTCGTGATTAACATATCATCAACATAAAGCAACAGATATATAAACGATCCATTATCAAAACGATGTAAATACACACAGTTGTCATACTTGCCTTATTGAAACAAGGATATAAGGATACAAAATTCTTTCCATAGTTACCACGAAAACTCTCACCAAAACTCATCTGCGACGACATCCTGTCGTCCGCAAAAGAAAAGCCCTGTAGTACTACATCTTTAATTTCCTTATTGAAACAATGATACAAGGCCCCTTTAAATAAACTAATTTTAAAAGGTTAAAACAACTAAAATATCCCTGAAGTAATCAAAGTTTGATTGGGAAAATATAGTGGAGTTTAACTAGGAGAAGAAACTCAGTTTATATGGGAACACATCGCCACGTTGTGGCGTTATATGTTGCCTCGTCAGGACGTCAAGTGTCACATCATCAGGACATAGATTTCTTCTTGTCAGGATGTCAACTCTTCCTCGTGGCGGCGTCAACTCTGTTTCGTCTGAAAATACAAGGCACACTCCACACTATGAATTTTTGGTGATGCCCTTTGGGCTTACATGCACCCTCCACTTTTCAAAGATTGATGAACTCTTTCTTTAAAAAATTGTTAAGGAAGTATGTACAGTTTTTTTATGGTATCCTAGTTTATTCAAAATGTTGAAGTTCACATTTGTAGCATCTCAGACAAAGGTTGCATATTCTTAGAGAGCATAAGGTGTTTGCTAACGGTAGCAAATGCCATTTTGGAGCTTAGGAGGTGGAGTATTAGGGGCTTATTATCAATATGGGGCAAGTATCTATGGATAAAAAATAAGGCGGCTAATGTTTTAAATTGGGCAATACCTAAGCAAATTAAGAAACTCGGGTTTTTTGGGGCTCTCTAGCTATTATAAGAAATTCATTCAGGGGGCCAAGCCTCTCACTCAATTATTAAAGAAATCAAGGTGGAAGCGGTCTAGTTTGCAAGATGTTGCTTTTGACGCTTTGAAGGTTGCTATGACTACTACTCTAGTTCTCACTCTTGTGAGTTTGTGGTAGAAATGGAAGCCTCATGAATTAGAGTAGGTGTTATGCTTACTTAAAAAGGTAGACCCTTGTCATCTTCCAATAAAGCTTTAGCTCATAGGCATCAAGCCTTGTTCATTTATGATGAAGAGATGCTTGTTGTTTTATTGGTTGTTAATCACTGGAATTCATACTTAGTTTGCAAGCATTTTAAGATAAAGATAAACCACGAAAGACTGATTTTTTTGTTAGATCATAAAGTTATTACTCCAACTCAACAAATATGGGTGGAAAAAATGATAGGGTGTGATTGTGAGGTCTTTTACAAGAAGGGGAGCTACTAATTAGGTAGTCGATGTCTTATCTAAGCAGCTTAATACTGGTAATGAGACACGGGCAACTAATGATAATTTATGTTGTTACTACTGGATTGATGGATAAGATTCAGAGACCACGGTACTAGGATCCTAAATTGCAACAAGTTATTCAAGCCATTGCACTAGACCATATATTTTCCTAAGTATTAGTGGGATGGCAAGTAGACTTGTTCATGGGTCGGGCCAAGACCGCCCAAAAAGTGAGAGGGTTTAGACAAAAATATATGTCTGAAAGATAGCTTTGGGCACAAAAATAAAGCCCATTTAGAAAATGAGTCCGGCCTTAAGTAAAGCTTTTTTGGCCTAAGCTCGGCTCAGCCCAAATTTGCAAAAAGAAAAAAATCCATTATTTTCTTGTTTTCCCATTGTTTTGTTGTTTTATCATTATTTTGTTGCCATATCACTATTATATTACTACTATTTTGTTGTCATTGTTTAGATTTTTTTTAAAATTTATTTTCAATTTGTTAGGAAACATTTATTTTAATGTTTTTGATGTATTAAATTTTTAAAAGAATTATATAAAAATGTTTTACTACGGGCAAGTCAGGCCGAGCCCAAGTTTTAGTATTGTTATTCAAATCGGGCTTGACCAAATTTTTAGGCCTATTTTTTGGATCGGGTCCAAGTCTCTCAAATAGGCCTAAATTTTGTCAAGGACCCATGGACAATTCTAATGGCAAGCAACTTAGAAGGGCAAATTGGTGGTACGAGCTGGGGAGGAAATAAGGAATTATGGGGCTACTTTCGCAATAGTTCCACAGCTGGCCAATTGGGTGCTCCAGAAATTGTAAGTAGAATGAGAAATATCTTATATTGGAGAGGCCTAAGGAAAAATGTCAGGAAATGAGTTCAAGAGTAATGCAAGGCTGATAATGCAGCCAAGCTTGGACTACTTCAGCCTTTGTCAATACCTCAAAGGATGTGGGCTGATATAAGCTTGGATTTCCTTGAAGGTTTGCCAAGATCAGGGAGTAAAGATACTATACTGGTAGTTGTCAACTGACTCGCCAAATATGCCCATTTTGTGGGATTTCACATCCTTTAACTACAAGTGGCCTCAGAGTTATTCAATAAGATTTGTCAGTTACATTGACTTCCAGAGAGCATAATTTCAGATCGAGATAAAATGTTCATGAGCAATTTTGGAGAGAGCTTTTCAAGAAGTTGGGAGTTGCCCTTAAACAATACACTGCCCATCATCCTGAATCGGATGGCCAGACTGAAGCGGTGAATAGATGTTTAGAATCTTAATTGAGATGCATGACTGATGATAGGCCAAAAGACTGGTATAGTTGGTTGCCATAAGCCGAGTATGGCCAATAACCACCAACGCCTCTGCAGGCCAGGGAAGCAGCTACTAAAATACTTCGATTTTATTCTCCTCTTCTTTTTCTTCTCTCTCATTCTTATTTCTCTTAATTTCGCCATTTTTGGCCGTTTCATAAGTTCCAGCATATATCAGCCTCAAGAAATTGAAATGTTAAAAAAAGTTATACGGAAATAAAAAGAATTGAATTGAACCTATCCAGGCTAAGCAGGCAACAATTCTAGGTTATTATCAACACAAATAGTCTCAATATATACATTGGGTTTTGTAATTTGATAATATTCCAAGCCCCAAATGACAAAATTCAATCAATATTTTATCTAATTTCATGCACCCCAATGTGAGTTCATCGACAAAAAAATAAAAGGTCGGAGTAAAAGATTTTTACCCAAAGACAAAGAATACAGTATCAAATATCCTAGAAAATGTTCCATGTTTTCAGCATAGTTTAGGAGACTCAATGTAATGCAAGGAACAATGAAGTTTCTATCAAACAATGTTTTCTTCTCCACCTCACAAAAATAGTACCAAGATATTGTCTACCTTCCCACATTTTCAACAAAAAAACAAAAATAGACTCTTCCGGCTTTTTTTTTCTTATCGATGTTTTTACTTTCTGTTTACCTGTTTATCGGTTATTACAGAGGGCAGGGTGGGACTTCAAGGGTTGTTCCAGCTTGGATTTGGCCCCATCCAATTAGACGCCAATGCTTCTCAACACGCCGACTAAGTGCAATTTTCTCTCCCTTGCTGGTGCATACAGGGGATGTGAGTTGCAGCTTTGCCAAATCATTCTTTACAGCTATGACTCGAGCACCGGTCGACATAGACCCAATATTCAACATTAGGATCTCTCCCTTGGCCAACTTTGACACTTTTCCTTGCCTCTCCGAGCCCTTTGTCCTAACACCAAGAAGCCTTCGGAGAAGGAAGAAATTTACCTACACAAAAAGAAAAGATGCACCGAGCAAGAAGATGCCAGCAGTTAGCATTTTTCATAGTTTTTCTGATGTAACAACCTACAATACTTGGACTCGGATGTAAGGGCCAGACTCGAGTTTGTGTCTGATTCAAGTATGTTCATTTTTTTTATAGCTCTTTTATACATTTGGAGAGCCATAACCCTATATATCATTAAGAAAAATAAAAGTTCAGGTAATATATTGCTAAAAAAACTTAGCATATACCTCGAGCTCAACATAAACTTCTGGGAGTGACCCGACCTCTCCAAGAACTTGACCCACCAACCTATCTGCACGAGTTAAAGTCGGGTCCATAGTTGTTCCAACACCAATTAGACCTCCCGGAACAGCATATTGTAGCTCATTTTGTTCAGCATACAATGAGACTATTCTCGAATATATGGGTGTGCATTTGATGTTTCCGCTTTCATCCTTGACAACAATCCCAGGACGAACTTCAATAAATTGGTTCACCTTCAAAACACCCTGAAATAAACAAGTATTAACAAAATAGTCATGACTCATGAAAACAAAACCAAAGCTACCGAAGCTCAATCTAAATTCACTCTAGCATCATTTTGGTAGAAGTCGATATGGGCAAGAATGAAACAAGAAAAAAATATGGAAAGGACTCGGTGTGGTAAATCAAAATGTGCATCAATCGTACCATTCATCTCCAAATAAAGACTGAAAACTACATTCCAAAGAAATACGTACCCTGAGTATACTTCCACCAGCAACACCACCTTTAATCTCATCAACCTCAAACCCCGGCTTATTGACATCAAATGATCGGATTACAATCATGTTAGGGGGTGAGACAAAGTTTCTCTCAGGAATAGGGATCTTCTTCACAATGTACTCGCACACAACATCAATATTATATTTTAGTTGTGCAGAGATTGGCACCACTGGTGCACCATCAGCAACTGTACCCTGCAATGAATTATTTTTAGCAAAAGATTCAGAAGAAAATCAATAATTAAATATCCATCTGTTTTCCATGAAAAGAAAAGCGATTAACCTGAATAAATTTCTGAATTGCTTCATGCTGATTGATGGCTACATTCTCTTGAATAAGATCAACCTTGTTTTGAAGAATTATAATATGCTGGAGTCGCATAATTTCAACAGCAGCCAGATGCTCAGAAGTTTGAGGTTGCGGACAGCTTTCATTGGCAGCTATAAGAAGTAATGCACCATCCATGATTGCTGCTCCATTAAGCATAGTAGCCATGAGAATATCATGACCCTGATGGAAAATTTGAAGATAAAAATAAATCCACATACGACAAAATAAAAGATTTGTATAAATCTCAAGAGAAATACGCTTAAATCCCTTTTATAGAACTGCAACAAGAGTGACATATCAAACAAGAGAATTAGAAAACTTAAAACTATCCCTAAAGTGTAGCACTTAGGACCTTACTGGGCAATCTACAAAAGATACATGTCTCAGCAACTTCATCCTACAGTTTTCAAAGCCGGGCACATCACAAAGAGGACTATCCTCCTTTCCACTTCCATATGCCCTACAGAAAAGATAACAATTGCAGGTGTTATTACTACTCATTAAATCAGTATTTAAAAAACCAACTGGAGATCAAACCAATGCGGCCTCCAGTTACCAGTTGATTTGGTTTGGTTGTAGCAAAAAGAAAATAATATTAAATAAGTATAAAATGTAAAAATATTAAATAAAAATAGGTTTTTGGTTGAATGGTACAAACTTTCACATTAATTAAAGAGGTGAAAGGGAAAAATCCATTCACATATAAAAATAAAAATAAAAACTTCATTAAGAAATTATTTTTAAAAAAGTTTAAAATCAGTTTTTTGCGATTTTTAAAGTTTTCTTCTTCTTTTTTCTCTTTTTTTCCGTTTTTAGCCAGTTAGAAAACAAAGCAGTTTAATGATATATGCCACGGACTAGATGGGCCACCAGTTCGACTGATTCAACAGGCTGGTCTTGTCCAACTTTTTAAACACTGCATTAACTTGGCTAAGAAAACAATTGCTAGATATCAACATACTTGTAGCACATAGGACGAGGGCATCGCTCATCTTCACATTTGTATATCTTTGCATTTGCATATCCAAGCTTGATAGTAATATTTCTCTCCAACTCATTCTTGAAACGAACAGTCTGCAGAAAAGGCACAAAGCATAGAAAACAAAATGATTTAAATTTACTAGACTCCAAAATTCAAGGTTATTGTAGTCACTGTTCAAAAAGGCAAAAATATTAAGTGAACTCTATAAAGGTATATCATATCCTAGTTCAATATCACTCGTTAAAAGTAACTGAACTCACCTGAACCCCAGATATTGCTTTCACAACTGTTGACTTCCCATGTGCGACATGCCCTATGGTGCCTGATAAATTGAAGTCCGAATCAAAAGATTGATAAATAAAGTCCCTAGCATAACAACTAGGAGTCATAATAACCATAAGTCCATAACTATTGGCACCGTAATGATACATGCTACAACTAGTTCGATAACAATGGAGTTAAAGCATTACCAATATTTATAGTAGCCTGGCGAGATATGACTTCAGGAGACAGTGGATGCAACTTAGTTACATCCAGTTTACTTAAGTCTTGCTCCATCAAACCTTTTTTCGACATTTTCACTGCTCCCTTTGTCTTTCTGCTTCAATATGAACTGTAAACAGAACATATCCCGAAAACAAATCATTTCACTTAATGTAGAAGAAAAGGAATAGCCAAATATTGGAATCTAGCAATTAAGCAATCCTAAGAAATCAAATCAAAATCCAATGTTACAGAACAAAAACCTTAAAAAGTTCAGTTTTCCTACAACCTACAAAGCACAAACACAATATGAAGCGGAGTTCGGTCGAAGGGCCTTTACTCGATGAAGCTTTTAATCTTAATTCTGAGCCTCAAATGAAAGTGAGGAAATGTTGGATACAGATAAGTACAATTCTGGAAACGAATAGAACTGTGATTCATTACGTTCTGAATTCACTGCCCAAAAACCCTATACCCAATAAACCCGGATTAATTAAGTTCCTAATTCCTATCCCAAAACCCTAAATCCAATAAACCCCCTAGCTCAAAATTTCAAATCCTTAAGCATCGATCTTCAAACTCAAAATAAGCATAACTTATCCAGAAATATAACAAAAAAAAAAGGAAAAATGAGAAAGCCAACAAAAAAATTTGAAGAACAGGCAAGCAAAAACAGCTCACAGCAACAAAAAATAAATATTAAAACTCAAAAAAAATACGAGAAGAAGCAGGAAACAATCAAAGGAACCTAATAAAAGAAAGAGTTGCTTGAGACTGATTTGATTAGTTTGCCTGAAGAAAGAAGAACGCAGCCTTTTTCAGTCGCTGGGGATGGTGAGATTTAAGCCTAGAAAACTAAGCTTTTTAACAATGGTGCTTTCTTTTGTCAATCGAATCAAAGATCCAGTATTCTTTGGGTTGGATTTGGGCTTTTTTTCTGGGTTGGGAAACACCTTCTTAATCAATTATTATAATTTTAAATGGTTTAAACTATAAAATGGTACCTAAACTATATTGTTTTTCTCAAATTAGTACCTAAACCTTTTTTTGTCACAAGTAGTACCTAAAATATATTTCATTACCTAAAGTGATACCTAAATTATACTCCATTACTCAAATTATCCCAACCGATAAAAATCTCTTAATCATTATGTGACACGTGATAATTTTTACTCAAAAATCTCCCAAAAATTAAATATCATTTCCTTACTCTATATTTGGAAAAATATTTATTAAAAAGAAAGAAAGGAAAGGAAATAAATGAAGGTTAAAAATGATATTATATATGTTTATTTTATTTGAATAGATAAAATTAGAAAAGAATCAAAATAAATGAATATTTACAATTTTGTTCGATTAAATTATAGAAAGTAAAAAATAATTGATTATAATATTTTTTCCTATGTCTTTGTAAATAAGATAAAAATGTAATTTTGTAATAAAAATAACTTTCACTCTTTCTTAACTTTTTCCCTAAATTGGAATATTTTAAAACTAATGATGGGTTTGAATGGGAGCTGGAATGCGGTGCGTTTATCTTAGTTTTTATCTCATACTACAGTATTTAATCTCACAATCACCGCTATTTTTACTCTAATCGCAGCTAAGCACACCGTCCATCCAAATACACCCTAAGTAACTCAAGAAAAAGCAATGGAAATTCGAACTTCCTTTTATTTTTCCCTTGATTTTATAAAAGAAACTATGGAAAAGATGTTATTTTCATTCCCTTTCCCTAATTCCAATACAAACCAAACATGGTGTTAAGGGTTTTTTTTTTTTGGTTAAACTTATAAACATATTTAAGTATACCGGAAAATTTAAAGACCCATTAAAAGAATTATTCAAATCTAATTTTCGACAACAAAATTCAAATTTCTTTCTCACCTCAATTCAGAAATCATGTATTATTGTTCTTAAAAAATTATGTTCTTTCCTATGTATTTTGCATAAATTAATTAATGTTAAGTGAACCTTACGATGAAGAAAAAAAAAGCAAGAAATCCAAATATTAGAAAGAAGTTGAGTAAAAAAATGCTAATAGGATTGCAACAAAAGGTTTTCTAACAGTTAAAAAAGTGCATTGAAATAGAAGAAAATTCGTGATAAAAGAGTGTAAACATGAAAAGTTTTAATTTAATTATTTTTATAATTTATTTTAAAAGTGCATATGCCATAAAATGATTGACTAAAGGTTTATTTGAAACAGCCAGGGATAATTTAGCTAACAAAATTAATAAAAAAAAGTATAAATATCAACTTGAGAAAAAATATACTTTAAGTATCATTTTGTGATTTAAGTCATTTTATATTAAACCATATATTGCAAATATCATATTTTAAAATTAATTAAAAAATATGCAAGTGTTACATGGGTATATAAATATATAGTACTATTTAATATAATTTTTAATACAATATTAAGGGTGAGAGATAGGGTCATAGGATAATATAATTCATTGCGATAAAATATTTGGTACACTATCGGTGGAGTTTTAGACTCTACAAGTAGGGTCAAGAGATTAACAAGTGCTTATAGAGGTATAGTAAAATATTTTTAAAAAAAGATACATTGTAATTTTTAAAACTACTTGTGAAATAAAAAGATACACTACTAATATATCAAATACTAACTCATTTATTATATATATATATATATATATATATATATGAACACAACATCAATAGAAACAAAAAAAGGTATAATATGAATACATAAATTAACAAATTAGATTTTAAGTTTTGTAGGGCTTAAGTATTAAAAAAGCTTTTAAAAAATAATAAAAATTAATTCAAAAATCAATTGAGTTTCTCGTTAAAAGTGTAATCATTTGAGCCTTTAATCAAAAGTTAGTAATCAATTAAGCCTTTCAAATATGATTTTTAGTTGAAGCCCTTAACGGACATTAAGTGCTAATGTGGCAGGTAACGTGAAATCTGACATAGAAAATCAAATGGGAAAATACTGATGTGAAGGGGTTAATTGTTATTTTTTAATTATTTTACGAGGCTTGATTGATTTTCTTTAATTATTTTAGGAGGGCTTAAATGAATTTTAAGGATTATATAAAAATTCTTAAAAATTTATTTTAAAAATAGTATTTTTAAATTAACATTTAATATTTTTTAATAACTTATAATTTTTTTATAATTTTCTTTATACTATTCTAGTAATTCTAACAGTTTTAAATTTTTTTAATAAAGATTACAATTATTTTTATTTTCTTACGCATGCTAGCCTACACCATCCTTTACCCATGCATTCTTAATCAACATCTATTGCATCACTTCTCTTCAACTAAAATTATTACTCATAATTCACCAAGCCACCAAACACTAAATCTATTGTTTATGAACTCAACACCCATACATGTTTAATTACCATTTTGCAAAAGAAATATACTTCTAATAAGTTTTATAACAATTTTATAGATTTTATCATTTTAATTATTTTATATAATATTCTAAATTTTTATAATATCTATTTAATATTTTCATAAGATCTTAATAATATTTTATAATATTTAATAGTTTTTATAATGTTTTAAAATTTTATGATATAATACTACTGATACTAAGGATGCAGGTTCGAAACCTATAGGCCAAATAAAATTTCATGATATTTAATTAATTTTATAGATTTTCCATAAATTTTAAATTTTTATAATATTTTAATTATTTTTAGACTTAAATAACTACAAAGTCAATTAGACCCTCATAAAATAATTAAAAATCAATTAAACCCTACACGTTAACATTTTTCCACGTCAAATGTCACATCAATTATCATCTCATCAAAATTTTCATGTTAGATGACACGTCATACGCTACACCACCTACCATATCAGTTGTTAACAGTCCATTACAGGCTTTAACGGAAAATCATATTTAAGGAGCTGAATTGATTATACTTTTCAATGAGGGACTCAATTAATATTTAAATTATTTTTGTGAGGCTTTTTTTATTACTTAAATCATTTTAAAGTATATATAAAAATGTTGTTGAATTAATTTTTAAAGATATGATATTTAAGGAAATTTAATGATGCTCTCATATGCCCTAACATGATGGGTGATTAGGATGTCTCGTTGATTTTTATTTTGATAATAAGACAAGTAGTCTTATGAATATGAGCACATGCTAAGAAACCATAAGACCAGAAATAAAAGACTCATCCTAAAGCTAAAGCAAGAAAACAAATTATGAAACTTGTAGTGGTTTTGATTTGACTATTAGGTCATTGAAATATGTCTTTCGAAAAGAAAATAAGTGTGTAGATGCCTTAGTTCGATTTGGAAGCAATTTTCAACCTGATTTATCTATAGTATTCATTATGATTATGTATTACTCCTTCTACTTGTTTAATTTCTTCATTAGCGAGCAGGGTAGTGTATTGTATCCTACAATATACTAATTTCGGTTTAATGGTAACTACTTCCTTTATTTGACTAAAAAATAATTTTAGCCCCACATATGCAAACACCTTTGGCCACCTGTTTGTATCTTGTAGAGCTTGATTACACACAGCTAAAGAAACCAGCTTAATCACTAGAGTTGGCAATCCTTCAAGATGCCACTACCAAGATTTGTTGCCTCCTTCACAAAAACTACAACTTGGAGCTAAAATCTTTTAGAATCTTGTAAGGAAGGCTTCTCCCAAAATATTGAGAAAAGGCAAATACATACTTCTTTGTGTTGAGATCCAACAGCTGCATTGCAACCAAGTTTTCCTCTTTTTTTATCCAGGAAAGCAGAATAAAAGAATGCTCCATGCCCATGCCATGTAAAGTACTGACTTGTGTTCTTTTAGCAAAGTTGGCATCAACAAAGTCGAAACACTGATTCCAAGAGTCTGATAAACAAACCCCTTAGCAGCAGAAATAACACTCGCTGGGTTGAAAACTTTTCTCTCAATTATGATGAATCTATAGTGACTAGAAGGTTTTCAAAATCTCAAGAAAAAAGCTATGTTCAGGCAAAGTTTTCTTTACCATAATGAAGAAGTTTATCCCATTGATTAGATTGATGTTATCAGACATAAATTCAGATCTGCTCCCAAACCACAATTTTGCATCTTATTCTGAGCTCTCTCTAGAATAGATTGGAAGAAATGGAATCTTTTAGAAGGTGCTTCAGCTCAGTATCTACCAGTAGCAATTTTAATATGCAAGATTTCCTTGAACATCTTTTTGAAACGAGGATGACGATTTGGGCTAATTAGGCACTCTGACTTACCAAGATTAATAAGATGACTGGATAACTCATTCTTAACACTAAACAGCTTCACATTCTTGCAAATTGGCTCTGAAGAAAATATAACCATCATTTGCGAAGAAGAGACGGAAAATAGGAATCTTATTTCCGCTGAGTTTCAAGCCTTCAGTTTTCTGCAGAGCATCGAAAGCACATTATAACGGATAAAAGATCTTTTGTCTTAGTCCTCGTTGAGGCTTAAAAGAGCTTGTCATGTTCCTATTGACAAGAAATAAAAAAAAAAAAAAACTGCTGTAGGTTTCCTTGCATTATATTTAAAAAAAAAAAAACCCTTAAAATGGCTATAAACAATGCAATGTTTATCAATTAAACTCGAAATTCAATTTAGTTCATGTAAAGGAAGCGACGTTTATGGTAGAATCCGGATTTTCTTTTATCTATGATAAAAGCTTCAAGCAATTGAGAAAATAAATGAATTGAGCTTATCCATGCCAAGCAGGCAAACTTCTAGGTTTTCAACAAAAAAAGTATCAATATATAAATTGGGTTATGTAGTTTGATAATATTTCAAGCCCCAAATGACAAAATTCAATCATTATTTTATCTTATTTCATGCATCAAATATGAGTTCTTCGAGAAAAATAAAAAGTCCGAGTAATAGATTTTATCCCAATAAAAAATTACAGTATCATATATCCTAGAAAAAGCTCCATGTTTTCAGCAAGGAACAATCAAATTCTCTATCAAACAATGTTTTCTTCTACACCTCACAAAAATAGTACCAAGAAATTGTCTACCTTCCCACATTTTCAACAACAAAAAATTTGATTCTTCTGCCTTCTTTTTTTTTCTTATAGATGTTTTTGCTTTCTGTTTACCTGCTTATCTGTTCTTAAACAGGGCAGGGTGGGACTTCAATGGTTGTTCCAGCTTGGATTTGGCCCCATCCGATTAGACGCCAATGCTTCTCAACACGCCGACTAAGTGCAATTTTCTCTCCCTTGCTGGTGCATACAGGGGACGTGAGTTGCAGCTTTGCCAAATCATTCTTTACAGCTATGACTCGAGCACCGGTCGACATAGACCCAATATTCAACATTAGGATCTCTCCCTTGGCCAACTTTGACACTTTTCCTTGCCTCTCCGAACCCTTTGTCCTAACACCAAGAAGCCTTCGGAGAAGGAAGAAATTTACCTACACAAATAGAAAAGATGCACCGAGCAAGAAGATGCCAGCAGTTAGCATTTTTCATAGTTTTTTCTGATGTAACAAACTACAATACTTGGACTCGGATGTAAGGGCCAGATTCGAGTTTGTGTCTGATTCAAGATTTTTTTTTCATAGCTTTTCTATACATTTGGAGAGCCATAACCCTATACATCATTAAAAAAATGAAGAGTTTGGGTAATATCTTGCTAAAGAAACTTAGCATATACCTCGAGCTCGACATACACTTCTGGGAGTGACCCAACCTCTCCAAGAACTTGACCCACCAACCTATCTGCACGAGTTAAAGTCGGGTCCATAGTTGTTCCAACACCAATTAGACCTCCCGGAACGGCATATTGTAGCTCATTTTGTTCAGCATACAATGAGACTATTCTCGAATATATGGGTGTGCATTTGATGTTTCCGCTTTCATCCTTGACAACAATCCCAGGACGAACTTCAATAAATTGGTTCACCTTCAAAACACCCTGAAATAAACAAGTATTAACAAAATAGTCATGACTCATGAATACAAAACCAAAGCTACCAAAGCTCAATCTAAATTCACTCTAGCATCATTTTGGTAGAAGTCGATATGGGCAAGAATGAAACAAGAAAAAAATATGGTAAGGACCCAGCATGTGGTAAGTCAAAATGTGCATCAACCGTACCATTCATCTCCAAATAAAGATTGAAAACTACATTCCAAAGAAATGCATACCCTGAGTATACTTCCACCAGCAACACCACCTTTAATCTCATCAACCTCAAACCCTGGCTTATTGACATCAAACGATCGGATTACAATCATGTTAGGGGGTGAGACAAAGTTCCTCTCGGGAATAGGGATCTTCTTCACAATGTACTCGCACACAACATCAATATTATATTTTAGTTGTGCAGAGATTGGTACCACTGGTGCACCATCAGCAACAGTACCCTGCAATGAATTATTGTGAGCAAAAGTTTCAGAAGAAAATCAATACTGAAATATCCATCTGTTTTCCATGAAAAAAAAAAAGAGTAACCTGAATAAATTTCTGAATTGCTTCATGCTGATTGATGGCTACATTCTCTTGAATAAGATCAACCTTGTTTTGAAGAATAATAATATGCTGTAGTCGCATGATTTCAACAGCAGCCAGATGCTCAGAAGTTTGTGGTTGTGGACAGCTTTCATTGGCAGCTATAAGAAGTAATGCACCATCCATGATTGCTGCTCCATTAAGCATAGTAGCCATGAGAATATCGTGACCCTGATGGAAAAATTGGAGATAAAAAATAAATCCAACTACGAAAAATTAAAAGACTTGCATAAATCTTAAAAGAAATAAGCTTAAATCCCTTTTATAGCACTGAAACAAGAGTGACAGTCTGATAGATCAAACAAGAGAACTGGAAAACTTAAAACTATCCCTAAAGTGTAGCACTTAAGGCCTTACTGGGCAATCCACAAAAGATACATGTCTCAGCAACTTCATCCTACAGTTTTCAAAGCCAGGGACATCACAAAGAGGACTATCCTCCTTTCCGCTTCCATATGCCCTGCAAAAAGGTTTACAGTTGTAATTGTTATTAAATACTCATAAAGTCAATATTTAAGAAACCAGGTGGAGGTCAAACCAGTGAGGCCTCCAGTTACCGGTTGAACTGGTTTGGTTGTAAGAAATAGAAATTTTAAATATTAAATGCAATAAGTATTAAACAAAAATATGTATTTGGTTAAATGGTACAAACTTTGACATTAATTAAAGAGGCTAAAGGATAAAATCTAATCACATATAATAATTTTTTTATTAAGAAATTAAAAAAAATAGGTTTAAAATAAGTTTTTTGGGGATTTTATTGGTCTTTTTGCTGTTTTTAGCAGTTCAAAAATAAAGCGATTTAATGATATATGCCGAACCAGATCGGCCACTGGTTCCCAGTTTGACTGATTCAAGAGGCCGGTCTTGTCCAATTTTTTTAACACTATATTAAGTTGACGAAGAAAACAATTGCTAGTTATCAACCTACTTGTAGCACATAGGACGAGGGCATCGTTCATCTTCACATTTGTATATCTTTGCATTTGCATATCCAAGCTTGATAGTAATATTCCTCTCCAACTCATTCTTAAAACGAACAGTCTGCAGAAAAGGCACAAAGCAAAGTGTTTTACATATACTAGACTCAAAAATTCAAGGTAATAGTAGTCACTGTTCAAAAAGGCAAAAAAAAAAATTAGTGAACTCTTGAAAGGTAGGTTATATCCTAGCTCAACATCATTGGTTAAAAGTAACTAAAATCACCTGAACCCCAGATATTGCTTTCACTACTGTTGACTTCCCATGTGCGACATGCCCTATGGTGCCTGATAAATTGAAATCCAAGTCAAAAGATTGATCAAAGAAGTCCCCAGAATAACGACTAGGAGTCAAAATTACCATAACTATTGGCACCGTAATGATACATGCTACAAGTAGTTCAATCACAATGGAGTTAAAACATTACCGATATTTATGGTAGCCTGGCGAGATATGACTTCAGGAGACAGCGGATGCAACTTAGTCACATCCAGTTTACTTAAGTCTTGCTCCATCAAACCTTTTTTCGACATTTTCGCTGCTCCTTTTGTCTTTCTGCTTCAATATAAACTGTAAACAGAACATATCCCGAAAAACAAAATCATTCACTTAAGGTAGAAGAAAAAAATAGCCAAATATAGGAATCTAGCAATTAAGCAATCCTAAGAAATAAAATCAAAATTCAATGTCACAGAACAAAAACCTTAAAAAGCTCAGTTTTCATACAACCTACAAAGCACAAACACAACACGAAGCAGAATCTGGCCTAAGGACCTTTACCTGATGAAACTTTTAATCTGAGCCTCAAATGACAGTGAGGAAATGTCGGATTTGAAAGATAAGTACAATTTTGGAAACGAATAGAACTGTGATTCATTACGTTCTCAATAAACTGTCCAAAACCCTAAATCCAATAAACCCTGATTAATTAAGTTCCTAATTCACAGCCCAAACCCCAAATCCAATAAACCCCAAGCTCAAAATTTCAAATCCTTAAGCATCGACCTTTAAACTCAAAATAAGCATAAATTATCACAAAAACAGAACAAAAATGGAGAAATGAGAAAGCCAGCAACGAATTTGAAGAACAGACAGGCAAAAACAGCTAACAGGAACGGAACATAAATATTAAAACTCATAAAAAATTACAAACAAAAAAAAAAGGCACGAGAAGAAGCATGAAACAATCAAAGGAACCTGATTAAAAGAGAGAGTTGCTTGAGACGGGTTTGATTAGTTTGCCTGCAGAAAGAAGAACGCAGCCTTTTTCAGTCGCTAGGGATAGTTGGATTTAAGCCTAAAAAACTGAGCTTTCAACAATGGTGGTTTTTTTTGTCAACCCAATCCAATCCAGATACAGTATTCTTTGGGTTGTCTTTGGGCTTTGTTTGTTGAAGGATACTGAGCCTATCACACTCTTTGCATCTTTATACTCCACCTTGAAAAATATTTGATATAAAATTTAAATAACAGTTCGGTTTAAAATAATGTTAATACATTATAAGTTATTATGTTTTAATTTTAAATTCTAATTTTTTTTAGATTTTATATAAAACATAAAATGATTAACTCATTATTTCGAATCTAAATTTACAATTTCTTTCATATTAAGACTTGAATTCCTTTTTTTTTAATTTAAATCTTTAACTTGACTTTTGTTAAATAAATTAATTTCTATAATAACACCATTGATTTTTAATACAACGAACCATGATTTGACACGTGGCTTTTATAATATAATTAAAATATATTTTAGTTAAATAAAAATTTTAAACCCCCATGGCAGCAGCTATCTCCTCCTTTTTCTTTCACGTGAACCATGATGAGGATGATTTTTTTCTGAAATCGTCACTAAAAAATCCTTCCTCTTCGATTCCTTTAAAAACATATTTTTATTATACTATAAAAACCATGTGTCGTTATATTAAAAAAAAATTAACATTTTTATCATAGAACCTAATTTTATTTAATAAAAGTCAAGTTGAGAGCTCAAGTTGGAGAAAAGAAAAGTTCAAATCTTAATGGGAGAAATTGTCAAGTATAAACCTCAAATAATGACTTAATTCAATATAAAAACATAAAAACTCTTCTAAAATAGTCATTATTACTTTGTAAAAATAACGGCACGTTTGGTTCGCTGTAATGGAATAGAGGTGTAATGGAATAGAGGTGTAATGGATTAGAGGTGTAATAGCAAATCAATTGTTTGGTTGAATGTAATGGAATAGAAGCGTAATAGTATTCTTGTGTTTGGTTGAATGGAATAGAGGTGTAATAGCATAATGGAAAAAAACTAAAATGACTAGAATACCCTTAGCATAAATTTGTTTTGGTAAATGATTATTGTTATTGTTATTTAAATTTTAATAAGATTATTAATATCAATAATAAATAATTTAATCATATTTAAACATAATTATTATTAAATATATTATAATTAAAATATATAATTTAATAAAATTCTTAATAATTAATATTCTTATATGAATTCTTGAAATCATAATATATGATACTATAAAATATAAATTAACATAATTATTATTAAATATATTATAATTAAAATATATAATTTAATAAAATTATTAATAATTAATATTCTTATATGAATTTACTCAAATCATAATATATGATACTATAAAATATAAATTAACATAATTATTATTAAATATATTATAATTAAAATATATAATTTAATAAAATTATTAATAATTAATATTCTTATATTAATTTACTCAAATCATAATATATGATACTATAAAATATAAATTAACATAATTATTATTAAATATATTATAATTAAAATATATAATTTAATAAAATTCTTAATAATTAATATTCTTATATGAATTTACTCAAATCATAATATATGATACTATAAAATATAAATTAACATAATTATTATTAAATATATTATAATTAAAATATATAATTTAATAAAATTCTTAATAATTAATATTCTTATATGAATTTACTCAAATCATAATATATGATACTATAAAATATAAATTAACATAATTATTATTAAATATATTATAATTAAAATATATAATTTAATAAAATTCTTAATAATTAATATTCTTATATGAATTTACTCAAATCATAATATATGATACTATAAAATATAAATTAACATAATTATTATTAAATATATTATAATTAAAATATATAATTTAATAAAATTCTTAATAATTAATATTCTTATATGAATTTACTCAAATCATAATATATGATACTATAAAATATAAATTAACATAATTATTATTAAATATATTATAATTAAAATATATAATTTAATAAAATTATTAATAATTAATATTCTTATATTAATTTACTCAAATCATAATATATGATACTATAAAATATAAATTAACATAATTATTATTAAATATATTATAATTAAAATATATAATTTAATAAAATTCTTAATAATTAATATTCTTATATGAATTTACTCAAATCATAATATATGATACTATAAAATATAAATTAACATAATTATTATTAAATATATTATAATTAAAATATATAATTTAATAAAATTCTTAATAATTAATATTCTTATATGAATTTACTCAAATCATAATATATGATACTATAAAATATAAATTAACATAATTATTATTAAATATATTATAATTAAAATATATAATTTAATAAAATTCTTAATAATTAATATTCTTATATGAATTTACTCAAATCATAATATATGATACTATAAAATATAAATTAACATAATTATTATTAAATATATTATAATTAAAATATATAATTTAATAAAATTCTTAATAATTAATATTCTTATATGAATTTACTCAAATCATAATATATGATACTATAAAATATAAATTAACATAATTATTATTAAATATATTATAATTAAAATATATAATTTAATAAAATTCTTAATAATTAATATTCTTATATGAATTTACTCAAATCATAATATATGATACTATAAAATATAAATTAACATAATTATTATTAAATATATTATAATTAAAATATATAATTTAATAAAATTCTTAATAATTAATATTCTTATATGAATTTACTCAAATCATAATATATGATACTATAAAATATAAATTAAATTAATTATTTTTAAATATAATTTAATAAAAATATATAATTTAATAAAATTATTAATATTAAATATTATTATATGAATTTACTAAAATCATAATATATAATACTATAAAATATAATTTAAAATAATAAAATTTGAATCGATTAAATGATATTTGAATTGATTTGATAATATGAAATAGTACTACTAATGCATATATGTGATATGTGATTATCAGTAGCATGTAAAAGACCATGCGAATCGGTTTATAAAAGCTTGGAGGGTCGATATGGAAACTTAGCGAATCAGTAGATTTGATAAAGAAATGTCATGTTTTTATTGAATTGCTAAATGAGATAGTGAATGAAATTAGCATATGAATCATGAATACATTGTTTGAATTGGTTAAAATTGAATTATGCATCGCTTATATGCTTTAATTTATTGCATGTATTAATTTATTTTTCATATTATTTTTGATATTATTTTTATATCATGTATTAATTTATTGTATGTTTGTATTATTGTATTTAGAAGTTGAGTGATTCGAACATTATATCGAAAAACCTTCCAAGTTAATTTTCTTGAGTCAAATTATTATATATTTATATATCTTATTCAAAATATGACTAATTTAGAATCAAATCATTATATTCCAATATAAATATCTTAGTCAAAATATGACTAATTTTCCGAAGCATGGGAAGAGGATTTATCTAGTAATTTTAAAATTTATCTAAAAAATGCTTAAATTAATAAATTGCAAAAAGAAAAAAGAAAAAATCGAGAGGTATTTGGGTCAGACTCAAGTTATTTCCAAAATGTGTTCGGATGCTTAAATTAATGAATGAAAAATCACATAAGCGATAAAGTGGCAAAACATTTGCATATTATACAGCTTTAAAGAAACTCAGAATACACAACAAATGATGTTTGCATTCTAAAATATGGTAAAAAATATATTGCTTTAACGAAAATACAACAAAACAGATCCCAATACCATGCCCCATGGATCTAAATTTACCCACTCTTACTTCGACCAAGTGACCGTATCGATTTCAGCTTGTGCACTCCTATATAATTCCAGTCTCTTCGCAAGAGCGGATCGGCGTTCCATGATTGCTGGATCCTCATTCAGTAATGCCGATAATCGTTTTTGCTACAAAAGAAATTTCCCAGAAATCATTCACTGATCATCAGTTTCACCAAAATAAGTAACAGACGGTAAGTTGGTTAAGAGAGGACATCTCTCACCTCCAGTTTCTCCAATTCCATGTAGAAAAAGTCAAGCAGGCTTCTTTTAGCTTCACGGACTTGACATAAACAATGGACTTTGGAATCGAGTGGCGCAAAGTAGCGCAGACCATATTTACGTAAGACAAAACTGTACTTCCTGCTCATACATTGTTAGAAACCCATTATCAGAAATAAAATACATTGAATAATAGTATCATTCGATTAAGTTTCAAACAATTGAGATTCATCCTTAACTTTTTGCGTATATGAACCTACCAATTCTCCTCAGGTAGGAGTCATTGTATCGGTCAAATATTGATTGCGTAGCACTACCACCCTTATCCACATCTTGAGGAAGCTTTCGGAAGAACTCAACTGTAAGGTAACAACATTCCATATCAACCAGTTGAAGTGTTGCTTTTTTGCTCTGATCCCTCATTCTTTCAAGAGACTCGATCGCAGCATTTCCCACCTCTACTCTGAGTGCAGGATATTGCTTTAACTCCAGAAAACCAAACCATGTTGACTCTTATAAACATTGAAGAATACTAAACTCAATGTCAAAAGATAGAAAAATAGCAGGCAAAATTTCTTTGGTACATGAACAATATAAGCAAAGATGGGAACATACCGGAGTTTCACTCATAGCCTTGTGAACCAGATCCTTCAGAATGGAATGAGTCTGAAAAATGTAACAAATGAAATCAATCCAATTTGAAGCATCAGTCTATGACCAACATGATCCCTAGTAAACCGAGACCTTAATAGCAGTTAAAAATTATCAACATTTTTTATGTAAGACAACTAAATAGTAGAGGATAGCAAGAATCTTGATACTTGAAAGAAAAAAAATGTTTTTTAAGAATCACAACTGAACTGATGCTGAAATAAAAAGAAAACCAGATGATCTTGGCATGCCAAATTGAATATGACAGATGTAGAGCCCAAATATGCCCGGGCCCAATAAAATTAAAACCCAATACCCAATTGACCCCAGCCCAAGACCCAAACACTAAGCCCAAACTAAACCTAGTCCAAAAAAAACAGAAATCCTAAACAGAAAAAACACCAGCTGCTGCTCTCAACAGCAGCCACTCTCCAGCCACCGCACGTCTCGAAGCCGTCACCTCCACGTGCTCTCCACGACACCTACAAAAATGCGGACTCAAAGAGTCCCAAAGAGAAGAAACAGCAAAAGCAGTAATCATATTTGTTTTTTCTTTCATTCTTGGGCTATATAATGCCGTTTCGTTTTGTAAAAAAGGGGGGGACGAAAAAAAATACAGAGGAAAATATATATAATAGAGCAAATATCAGTTTTTGAGGTGATTATTAGAAGTGTTTTAGTTATTTTTTTTTCATTTTGTTCCTGCGCATGTAATGATAAAAAAGGGAAGGAGAGTTTTGTTCTTTCATTATATTTTGTTTTTATTTCATTATTATCTTTTATTTCTTTTCTTTAAAATACGAAAAAGAAAGAAAAAGGGAGACTTACCTTTCGCCGGAGTCGTCGAGCTAGTGTCTCCTCCGACGAAATCGGGACGTGGGCTGAACGGTGGCCAAAGGGTTAAGAAAACCCCAAAAGAAGTAGTTTCTTCTTCAAAGCCTAAATTTGTTTTTTTTTTAACTTAAAACTGAGCAATGATGCACTGTTTAGTTTGGGGGTCCGCGCATATCAATCTTCAACGGGAGAATTGCGCAATAAGTCCTTTCCCTTTGTGCCATGTTTTATTAAGTCAATTATTTCTTTTTAATTTGGCCCAAATGTTTTTACCTTGTTTCAAATCGGTCCCCATTGCGGTGCAGCGTTTTAGGGAGGCGGATTATTTCCATTTGGGCCCCCCATATAATGCGTGCGTCGCAGATTGGTCCCTGTTCTATTTTAATTTCATTTTTTTATTTATTCTCTTTTTTCCCGTAATTTTTATTTTATTTTTTTTTTCAAATTTTATTTTTAGAATCATTACTATATTATTTATTATCATTTATTACTATTTCTATATTCGTATACAATTTTTTTATATATAGTGCATATATGCGTAATTCTTTATACAATATATATATATTCTTAAAATGCATGCATTTTACATACGTCTTTATTTATTGTTTTTTACTCATATATTTTACATTATATATATATACTTATACATTTCTTTTATTATTATTATTTTTAAATGCATACATATCCACATACTTTTATATTTTTTTTCATATATTAGTTTGTTCTTCTAGTTGTTTGCATTCATATATGTACACGTACATGTACATATTTTAATACGTGCATAATTTATATATTTGTTTTTTTTGTTTTCATAGTTTTTATAAATAAATATATATATGTATGTACACTCATATTTTACAATACATATGCATTTTCCTATTTTTGTGCATATACATGTGCATATTTTTATACTTTTATTTTCTTTTCAATACGTGTTTTTATTATTATTTATTTGATTTATTCCATTCCTTCTTTTTACAGGTATTCTTGTATATGTGTGTTAGATATATATGCGTACACATATTTGTAAACTTATTTGTAAATTATACCTATTTGTATATATATTTGTAAATATTTATTCATATATGTTTGAAATTAGAGTATCCGTTTCATGTTATACCTTAACCCTTTTAGCATCCCTTTTAAAAATATATATTTTGATTTTCTCAAAGTATTTAAATCATCCTATTTTATAAATTCCAAAATATTTGGCATTCATGATTCTCGTGAAAGATCGTGTCCTAACTTACTGGATTGCGATTATTTTTCGATGAATTTAGAAAGCCAAGTATTTGTTTTGCAATAAATTTACAAATTTCAAATGAAGCTTATTCTCGGGGATTCAAAATGTTGGGTCCTAACTTACTGGTCCTGATATTTTGACTTCTCAAATAAGAATTTTCAAAACAAAAGGCAATATTCGGTATTTTGAAGATTCAAAACATTGTGCCCTAACTCATCGAGTGTGGTGTTTTATTTCTTTGAAATAAGAATGTCTTATTATTTTGATTCATTCATGAAATAAAAAGTTTCCTTTTAAAATCTTTTCAAATTTTCGACACCAAGGCATTAAAAAAATCAATTTGGTACCAATTTTGGGCGTTACGAGGGTGCTAATCCTTCTTCGTATGCGAATCGACTCCGAACCTGTTTTCTCAAATTTCGCAGACCAAAATTATTTTTGAGGTGGGCCGATCACACCTTAATAAAAGATCGGTGGCGACTCCAGTTTTGTTTTTAAAGTCGACAACTAAAATTTTTGTTTTCAAAAAAACGGTTTCGACAACAGATATAGCATTTTTTCTAAAATTTACTTTCATCTTGCATCAACAATGACCTCAATCGGACCTCGATAGTAACTAAAGTAGATTCAATCAAACGACGGTATCCTTGTTCAGAGCTATTAAATGTGGTTGATAGCCATCGCCTTCCATCGCCTTCAGAATGAGCTTCCTAATATTCTCCATTGATAGTTGCTGTCAAATTTCAACCTTTTCAAAGCGGCGGGAAGTTGGTTGTCGAAAACATTGTAAACCTTATCACCACCAAGACGCTCGTGAACAACATTGAAAGTCAAGACAAAATCTCTAACAAAATTAGCAAAATTGAATGATGTTAAAGACAGTGTATTAAGGAAGGTAAAACAAGACGTGATACATACACCCCATCCAAATGTTCTCTCAAATTTTGATAAAAAGACGGAAAATCTCCATAATTGTGTACAACTTCCCTTGTATAAGCATCTCAATCATCAAGAATTCCTAAAGAGCTTATAACTAATAATCAACGCAAGTGGAATAGCCAAAGAATTCCAAAATCCACACACAAGAGCACATTTACACCGATCACCGCAATAGGCTTTCCAAGGCGACTCAATTCGGTTTCAAGTTCATCAATTGTTTTATTAATAAGGGACTGAATGTCAGGGATTCTAGACTTGATAACAGTTTCCAAATGCTGAGACATTAACCAGTATGACAAAGTTAATACAACTTAAGAAAAGATAGCACTAAACCCAGTATCATCTTGTCCTTTACAAGAAAGTATAGGATAAAAAGTACAAAAAAAGGAAAAAAGAAATAAACGCCCTATAGATTACCTTTGAAAGCATCTTAGCAAGATGCTCAGAACCCATTCTATGAGCAAGATGCCTATATTCAGGCGTAGTAGAAAAATACTCACGCTCTCTACGTCGAGCAGCAATCATATCAACATTCTTGTTAATATCTGCTTGTGAGCGATTCACGACACCAACCCAAGGGAATTTCAGGCGATAAGATTTGCCTTCCAATATCTAAGTCAAAGGAAATATGAATCAGAACATGACAACGCCTAAGATGAATTGGAACACTGGAGATTTGCTTGGTTCGGCCAGTTTCTCTATCCGTTTCATCTTGAATCTCCTTCTTGACGGCAAAGGGGAACAGAAGAGGCAGAGGATAAAACAGGGAGGGTAAAGTGAAGCAGCACCTAAACTGAGCAAAAGAGACGGATTAGAAATCGGTGAATTTCACCGATTAGGGCAGTAATGGATTACACCCGTAATAGCATTACCATGAACCAAACAACGGAATAAATGGGGCTTAAGTGGGGCCCACTGATTAGGGGTGTATTGGCATGGTGTGAGAGTTTTTAATAATTTCCCAACTAATATGAGATATGATCAATGAGTGACATCAACTCAATTAAACACAACATAAATTTTAGGCATATTCAAAAATAGGATTACAGCATAGTGAATTTTAGTTTAGATTAACTTCGTTTGGCTTGAAACTAATAAAATTAACATTTTATTTAAATTTAATATTTTACAAACATTTTTTGGCACAACCACAAGTGTTTTCATTCATTTTATGGTTTAAGCTTAGTTATGTTTAGGTCAATGGTGGTATTTAGGTAAAGCTCTCCTAACAATGTCAACTCTAGGATTCAAACTTTGTCAAAATACCAAGACTATTATGATTGGTCCTCACCTAACTCGAATGGACTTTGATAATGAATTTCAAAAGTTTTTTAGTTATAGCCCGGCTTGAAACACGAGCACATTTAGGTAGAAGATGGTATTAATATTTAGGCTTGGCAATTATTGATTCATATGTTTTTTTTATTTATTTCATATTTGTGTTTTAAATTTTTTTATATTTATATAACTTTTAATAATTTAATAATTTTTAATTTTCTTAGATTTTGACATATTTTCAATCGTGTTTGTGTTTCTTTTCCATGTCATGTAGTATTGTGTTTACATAATGTTTTTTTTTTCAGTGCCTTGTAATCATATCATGTTCAACATATCTAAATATTATTTAAACATCCATGAACACAGAAGTGGATAAAGCAATTTGTTAGTACTCGTTGCACCGTCAGTTGCAAGTCATTTAGTAACTAGACAGTTGTGCAATTTATCATATATGTTGGCATATTTTTTTTACTGAAAAAATTTTGTTTTATTTCTTACATTTCATTAAGAATTTTGAGCAACAATTCTATAGATTTAATCTTGTTGAATATCGGTCAATCAACAACTTTATTTGAACAATTTATATGTGATTGAGTTACCATAATTAAGGAGATTTAGTTTCTATAGAAATTTAGATGGAGAATATCTCTACTTAATTGATGTCATATCTAAGATTAATTGAAGTACAATTCCAATAGCATATCTCATTCACCGTAGCTGAAGATTATAAGTCTGCAATGCCTATTTGAAGAAGACTTGTCTATATGATTATGTACGAAATAAAAACACTTATTTTGTTCATCAAGAGGAACTTGTTTTAATACATAACACATGTAAACAAAATTATTTTCATGATCATTTTGTAGCTATGCTTTCAAGGGGAAGAAAGTCTTAGTGGGGAAAGTGATCTTACTTTATGTATAGGTGTGAGTTTGGAACTCGGTGAGTGGGTTGAGCTTAAACCACAATTTGTACTATTTTTTAATTGTAGACTTCTCTTTGGATAATGTCCCACAAACATAAGAAAAGGTTTTCAACTACGTAACCAATTTTTTGTGTCCACCTCTACTTTTTACTCTTTTAGTTGGTACTCTAGTTGTAACTTAACATATAACTGACAAGCAACTCAACACTAATAACTGGTATCAGAGCTAGGCACTTGATGTATTAGTTGAAGATCTTGTTATTTAGTTCATTAAATGTGAAAGGAAGCTCAATTTAAAGGCTCTCTATACTTGATAGTTCCAACTATGCTATTGGAAAGGCAAGATGATGACATTTATCAAGTCTTTGGATAAGTGAGATTGGAAAGTGATGTTGTCTAGTTAGGAGCCTTCTACTGTTGATGTAAATTACATGGATCATTAAGGAAGATAAGTTGATAAATACACACTTGAAAGCTTTCATGTTATTTTCAACAATGATGACCTTCAAGAGTTTAGAAAGAACTCCAAGCACACTACTCCATGAAAAGCTTGGAAAATATTAGAGACAATATGTGAAGGAACTTCCACTACTAAATAATCAAACTTCAAATGTTAACGATCAAGTTTGGAATTCTCAAAGTCAAAATTCTTGATGGTAAATCCTTGTCTAATTTTCATGCAACACTTCATGATATCTCTGACCAAGCTTTTGCTCTTTGTGTATTCAAATGTTATGCTGGTTAGGAAGATTTTAAGGTTATTTCTTAAACGTTTTGCGATCAATGTGACTGGCTTAAAAAAGGTCAAAGATATCGACACAATGAAAATCGGTAAACTCATTGGATATCTACTAACCTTTAAGATTAATTGATTGCGCCCCGGCATGTATGCACTAAGGCTATTCATCAACACAAAAACAATTATAATCTAGCTGTATACTTACAACACCCCTAACCCTTCTCCGTTGTCGAATTAGAGTTACAGAGCATTACAATACAAATCAGAATAATTTACTTCAAAATATATCAATAATACCATTTGTTATTAATTACCAGAACTCATTACAATCTTAGTAAACATACACATTTGGACCTTAAATCAAGCATTTGAGGCCCTAAAAATAGTTTAAGAACAAGCCAGGACTAATTTGAAACAAATAAGAAATTTTAGGAAAAAGTTAAAAATTTTGAAAATAGGGGTCATACAGCCGTGTCCCAGCCCATGTGTTCGCCCATGTGTGTATACGAAGTTGGGTCACATGGCTGTGTCGTTAGGCCATGTAACTCTCTGAGTCCGTGTGGTTCACCTTGCACCTAAAAAATTTAAATGACACACGGCCATGTGGGGTGACTGTGTGTGGCACACGGTCATGTGGCAGCTTGTGTCTTAGGCCGTGTGTAGCAAAAGTTACCCCTAAATCAAGTTATTTCAAGCCCAAAACCTGCATACAAAGATTTACCAGTTCAACCATCATTAACATACATAAAACATACCTCAAAACATCTATAAACATGACAAAATCACATTCAACCTATTTCTAACCAATATGCCATTTAAACGACACCTCAATCATTATTCTATTCAATTCATTCAAACATGCATTATAATCTAAACATATATTCCTATGCTTACACCATCATTATACCACTTCTACCACATATAAATGAACACAAAACACATATTTACAAGGCATTTTAAGATGGTCCAAAGTCACAAACATATACATACATTTATATAGCCATATTAACATATGCATAAGTTTGGTAGCAATCCAAACATACTAACTCAAACATCAAAATACTAAGTGGTAACTAGCCTATACATGCCAAATAACCATACCACACAATCATCTTCACTCTACTCACATGAGTGCATGCATAGTTACTATCATCTCATATGAATACACATCATTTATAAGCTTTCATTGGAAGATATGAAAATAAATGAACTTGGCACCATTTAAAAACAAACCAATTACCAAGACTACATTTATAACCCTATTACATGTCATTTATAACCATCAGCCAAAATAACCAAAATTTACCAATATGGATCATTAGATAGTGTGATTGTGCTCTGACACAATTTCCAACTAACTGAGCTTTCCGATGACTTAAAGAAACAAAGAAAATCAACTAGGTAAGCAATTAATGCTTAGTAAGTTTGTATAACGAAACTTAAACTTACCAAATGCATTAATTAAACAACCATAAATGATTCCATTTAGCCATAGTCCAAATTCTATTCTCCTATATGCAACACCTCACAAGATTACTAGGTGAAGCAATGCACATATAAATTTAACCAAATAAGGCATATAACATCTCAAGCTTTTCAAATTCATCAATCATTTTCATCATATACTATGTACTTTTATTTTCATTACCTTTCACGCCTCAAACTTCATATATCATACATACTATAACATAGTAAATCATGTCATATACCTAATAAACATTTAGGTTTTATAAATCATCCATTACATATATATATCCATTTCACATTCTACTCATTTGGGTCCACATAGTTAGTAAATAATAAGTAAACATAACATCTATGAAACATATCATATGTTAAGAAATAAATTCCATGCATATTTCATCCGTCGCATGATAAATTCTCATCCTTTTCATTGCATATGTGCATATTCATCTTTCCGTTTCATATGAACATTAGTACATTAAGTTTTTATACATGTCTTTCCATTAATCTTTACTTACTCATTAAACTATCTAGAATTTCATCAGATACTCGGGAATGCTAGTATGCCTTTTCATGTAATCATAACATTTCCTTTTTCAATAGTGCTCACACAAGCTGTAAAACAGGCTCACTCACACGAGCTATGGGTCAGAATGTTAGCTACATGATATTGCTCACACAAGCTGTGGGGAATCTGCAACAAATGCAGGACCTCAGCCATCGGTAGGACATTCAAGATCAGCACCCGAAATCGTATAAACCCTAATGACATGTCATTTGTATCCTAATAATTATTAAGGTTCAAACAGGACTTTTATGTCTTAAATCCTTTACTTCCATTACATTATAACATTTCTGTATATCACCACGATTTTCACATTTCTCAATTACAAGCTTTAAATAAACTAACCTTACAAATCAATCCATACTATCCATTTCCAAACAATTTACAAATCAAGATTTTAATTCACATAATTATTTATAGTAACTCATTTAAAACACCATATAAAAATAATTTAACTTTATACAAACTTATCTATACCAAAACAATGCCCTAATGTGATCCAACGACTAATCCGCTATTTTGGTTTTTCCGCGATTAGTGTCTGTTTGAGTTGTTTCTTGATCTAGATAAATAATTTTATTCAATTAATCTCGTTCTAGTATTTAAAATAATTAATTTAGATTATAACCCATAATAATAGAAATTTACAAAATTACCCTCAAAATTTACCTTTTATGCAATTTAGTCCCTAAACCCGAAACTTGTAATTTCACCATTTTTAACCATAAATCATGCCATCCAATTTTTACCTAATATTATAACAACCCAAGTTTATCAATAATTTACAATAGTTTCCTTTAATTTTACAATTTTTATAAATAAGTCTCTAAACCTTAAAATCATAAAAAAAATTACTTAACAAAATATGTCTATTTAACAACAAACTTAACAATCTACCATAAAACTCCATAAACATATCAAATTCATCCATGGCATAATATATAAAATTTTACAATTTTATAATTTGACCCCCGAGTTAGCTAGATTAAGCTAAAGCAAAAGATGGTGTTTTGGCCATCCCCTTCTCCAAGTGAAAAAGATGATACCTTTTCATTACTTAATTTTAAGTTAAATTAACTAATTACTATTTTAACCTTAAATATTAAACCAAATTTCACCAAATGCCAAGCCATGATCATCCAATAAACTTAAAATAAGTTGAATTACTACTTAAGGCCCTTATTTCATGCTTTTATATCCATTTAATAAAAATAAATCTATAGCTATTAAGTTTCACATCTTTTACAATTTAGTCCTTTTCAATTAATTAACTATCTAAACATTAAAATTTCTTAACTAAATTTTAATATGACCCTAATAACACTCTGAAAAATATTTAATAAACTATTTACAGCTCAATTTATAGAAACGAGGTCCTGGATCTTCATTATCCAAAACCACTTGACTTTAAGGATTTACCAATTGAACCTAATTATTTGTTTAAATAACATAAATTATCAAATAAAATTTTATTATAATACTATATTTGGCTTGTAAATATTAAATAATAATATTTACGAGCTCACTCGTCGAATTTGTGGCCCCGAAACTAGGGGTGTGCATTCGGTTAACCGACCCGAAATAGCTATAACCGAATTAACCGACCTTCCAAAATTTTTAACCGTTAACCGAACCGAATTTTTTTCAAAAAAATTTAACCGAACCGAAATTTTTTCGGTTAATTAGGTCGATTAATCGAATTAACCGAAAATTGTATGGTTTTTATTTTTGGTTAAAAATTAACCGAATTAACCGAATTACCCGAATTGAATCACTACATACTACATAATTAAAAATATTACGTAAGTCTTTGAATCACTACATAATTAAAAACATTACATAATTCTTGAAATTAACACATAGTTGAAATGTAAGTCTTTAATATTCTCTATTTATATTCATTTCTTCTCTCCAAAAAATCTTCATTTGCATTAAACCTACAAAAAAAAAAGAGTGTAATTGGGTAGATACTTAAGAGTTAGACTTTAGTTTTATTTTTATTGGGTTGGTAATTGGGTAGACTTTAGTTTTAGTTTTATTGGGTTGGGTTGGATAATTTTATTTATTGATTTTTTCGGTTAACCGATCGGTTTCAAACCGAATTAACCGTTAACCGAAAAATCATAAAAAATTAACCGACTCCCAACCGAAAAAATTCGGTTAACCGACCGATTAACCGAATTCGGTCAGTTAACCGAATTTTTTCAATTTTACCCGAATTATGCACACCCCTACCCGAAACTATTATTTTCAACACCACTGAAAAATGGGCTGTTACAGTACTAAAAGTGTGACAGGTCGAGTTGTAACATTTGTAGTGTTACAACAGAACACCCAAGTATTCCAAGGATCGAACCCAAGAGAGTTCGGGGACTAAGTGATATGCAACCAAGAATTCTAGTTAACTACTTGTCAAGTGCTATATTACGACAATCCATGATCAAGAGTTAATTACTCTAATTGACTACCTAACATTAAAAATGACGAAATTGTAAAACAAAAAAAAAATTAAGCAATTATCAATTCAAATCAACAGCAACGGTTGGTTAGTTGACTTATATGCTACTGATTAGTCTTCGGGTTAGGGATATAAAAAGCCTAAACTTCTAATTGGCTCAATTTCACCTTTCTGTCTCTATTTTACCCAATTAAACAAATTAGTCCAGTTTATTTCTAGACCTCACCAAACTAACTCGGGACAACCAAATCGGTGCTCAATAGGATCTCTTATCGGTATCACCTATCTAAGTTTTCTTGTAAAGGCGTCAGTTATAAGTTTTGAAGTTTATTCGATTTAGTCTAGTTTTTATGATTTAGTCTATGTACCAAAAACTAACCAAGTAGTATTTCCATCAACCAGCCACCATAGATTTAGCTACTCATCATCATTTCCATACAAGTAACAACCCAATATACATTCAAATCATACATTAAAATAAGCACAACAAAAGGGTTAAAAAAATCTTAGAGTTTTCTTTATAGTTACTTGAAGAAGATGAAGTTGGCAACAATTATGGTGAAAAATAACACTAAAGTTCATATTTTTATCTAAGAAAAGAAAATGGAGCTGAGTTATATTAATGACTGTAGATTAAACTGAAAATACAAAGAGAGTTGGAGTAACAAAATACAAATAAAACCAAGCTACAGTAAAAACTAACTAACTAACATTAAAACTAGAAAAAAGTTGAAACTAAACCCTAGAAAAATGAAGAATAAGATAACTAGAAAGCTAAAAAGATGAATGAAAAGTAAAGGTAACAACCTCTATTCAGTTATCAGCCAAAATGACTTTTAACATTTGATTACAACCTAAAATTTTGGATCAAAATGCCCCTAAACATTGTATTTTGATTGGTCTACCCCTATAAAATGTTTATAGGCTTTCTATTGAAAGAATTACGGATTTGCTGAGTAATAAACCCTTCTGACCAAAAATTTTAATAGGGCATTCAAGAATATTACAAGGAATAGCAAAAACTTTGAAAGATGTTGTAACTTTAACAAATGAAAAGGAAAACTTGTTGTAATCAATGATGAAGCTCCCAAGAAGAAAAGAAAAAGCATCAGTGTTATGAGTGTTAGGTGTATGGGTATGTCCAAGCTGAGTGTCACAATACACTAAAGTAAAAGATATCTTATTGTGTAATCTAGAGTGATGATGGTTCTTTCAGTAAGCCATAAGAAGATAATGAGCATTTAAGTAATTATGTGGCTTTCACTTCTAAATTTTTTCCAGTAATTGTAATTGACTCAAACAGTTGCTATGGCAACGACGGAGACAATGGTGTTGAGTCTACTAAAGACTTTATGGAAACCTACAAGCATACACTAGAAAAATGGGATCAGGTATGCGGTATATATAAAAACTTAATAATGATAATATGATGTTGAAATATGAAAATAAAGAACATTGCAAAAAGAGAATCAGACCGAGGTGAACTATGTTATGTTCACAAAAGTGACAATACAATACTCCTACAGTTTTTTTCAAAACCAAGAAATTGCAAATCAAGTGATGCTTTAAGAAGCCATAGATTGTTCACACTAAAAATAGTCATAGATGCAACAGTAATTTTTTCCCACTATTGTGGTACCCCGAGTCATATCAGGTCTAGTTGTTACAAGTTTTTGAAAGATCTCAAGAGAAAGCAACCAATTGCATCTCCAATTGCAACTCAAGCTGCGACGAAGGTAGAAAGAAAAACTTGTCTTGTGAAAGGAATATCAAATATGTATCATTGTTTCACACCAATCTTTGAAGGCTTCCATTGAGCATTTATGATACTTCAATAGTGGAAGTTTTAAGCATATGGTTAGAAATAAAAGTTGCCTTAAAGAATTCCAAGAAACCATAAAGGTGATGCAACTTTCGAAAATGGTAAAAAATGAAGAATACTTGGAAAGAGAGTACTCGACGTATAAGGAATGCCATGACTCCATAACATATTCCTTGTTGAAGGTTTGAAAGCCAACTTGGTTAATGTCAATGAGTTGTATGATCAAGGTATGCCAGTGAACTTCATAAAATAAAAAATTTAAAGTGACTTGCAAGTTAGATCAATTGGTTATAGAATGTGTCAAGATGTTCGATAATTGTTATAGGTTGATAGAATCTTTGACTTGCAACAGAATTAGCTCTTTAGATCGTGAGTTATGGCATGAGAGGTTGGGCCATGTACATTTTAAGAATCTACAAAGGCTTGTGAGAATATTGCCAAATTTATGGAGAGTAACGCCCAAAGTATGTGGTGCGTGCTTGAAGGGAATAAAGCTACGTGATTCACATCCCTAGTTGCAACTAATCTAAACAACTAGACCATTGGAACCACTACATATAGATTTGATGGGACCTATGCAAACAAAAAGCTTAAGAGGCAAACATTACGATCTAGTTTGTGTAGATGATTATTCCAAGTTCATTTGGGGTGAAGTTCTTACAAGAGAAGTTAGGCACATTTGATGCATTCAAGAATCTAGGTAAGAAGTTGATGAACAAAAAAGGACAAGTCATTGGGAAGATAGTCAGCATATGAAGTGATTATGGAAAATAGTTAAAAATAATAATAAATTCTTTGATTTTGGTGATAATGCAAGCATCCAACATGTGTTTTCTACACCAAATTGAACAACGTCGTTGAAAGAAAGAATTGAACAATTCAAGACATGGCTAGAATCATGCTTAATGACAAAGACATTTCATGTTGTTTTGAGCAGAGGCTATTAACATAGCATGCCATGTGATCAATAGGGTGTTGCCAATGACTAAGACAAGGATGACACCCAATGAGATGTACGGAGGAAGAAAACAAACTGCGAGATACGTCAATGTGTTTGAAAGTGTGAGTATGTTATCGCAAGTTAATCAATCATTAACTTAATTATTATAAAATTTAAAATTAAATATATTAGTGAAGAGATCGTTTAGGTTTTTTTTAAATATTTTATACAAATATTTATTTTAAAAAATTTATCATTCTTTAAAAAATTAGGAAAAACTTCATCCTAAAATTTGTTATTTATAGAATAATTACTCTCATAAAAACATATTTTCTCAAAATAAATAAATAAAACCATGGATATTTTTAAAAATTACATGTATATTTACATTTTATAGGTTTTGTTTGTGTACGTTAAAATTACGGTGCACTCTTTAAAGGTAATTATTCATCCACTATTAGTAGAGTAAAAAACTCCACAAACAAGTTTAAAATGATGTCAAGTATTTTTATTTCTTTAATTATTATTTTATTATACCCTAAAACCATTTGTAGAGTTTTTTTTACTCCACTAATAATATATAAAATAATTATCCACTCTTTAAAAGGTTAAAATGTTTTGTTTTTTCCTAGTTGGCGTGCCTTGAGATCCAACCGTCATCCTTCTTCATGAGGCCAAAGTGACCCAAACAACTCACCTTAAAAGTAAAAGGTATATTTAATGGTTTATATATATTTAAAGAAATGGAATTGATAACATAATTAAAAAACAAAACAAGTAATAAAAATAAAATATAAATATATAAAAATGTTTATAATATAAACTATTAATACGCTAGAATATATTTAAATATAAAATATCTTAAATTTAATTTAAATATAAAATACATTAATATGATATAAATACTCAACTTATTTAGGGTAGGTTTAGATGGGCGATTGGGTGCTGTGCGGTGAGTTTAGTTTACTTTTTGTCTCACGCTACAGTGTCTAATCTTACCGCCACCGCTGTTTTTACACTAACCGCTGGTAAACGCATCGCCCATCCAAACTCACCCTTAGTCTATAACATTACACAAACATCTATATTTATATTATTATTTAAACTTTTAATCGAATTAATAAGCATCAACTTACTTAAAAAATGAATAAAAAATATTCATTTGACAAAAATAATTATATTATTATAAAAATATTCTTATCTTTTCACATTTTTATAAACAAATAAAAACTTACCAATAAAACTTGCACGTTACCTTTTTGTCCGATACTTTATTTTATTTTTAATATTTTTCAGTAATCTAATATTTTTATAATTACAATCTTCTGCTTGGGTGAGCTGGCTCCATTATAAGCAAAGGACATTAATAAGCGCATAAGGCTAAAACCAAGTCTTTCAAAGGAATATTATTTTACTCTTTTTTCACAAAAAAGTTCACTTACTAAAGTACAACCATTTATTTGTTTAAGTTTTAGATTGTTGTCATCATCATTTCTTCCACTCATTTTTAGTACTAATTATAAATATTTACAAAAGAGAGTTTTAAAGAAACTTCTTAAATTGTTTTGCATAATCTTTTCTTCTGCAAAGTCATTTGTAATTTAATAATAAAATTATGAAATAAATTAAATTATATATATATATTTTTTGCTAAAGATTTAAATTATATATATTTCTAAATAAGAGTATGTTCATTTCTTTTAAATATGTTTAATAATCGTAATAAATTTTAATAAAAAATTGTTGAATAAATAATTTAATATTGAAAAGATAAATTGATTTTATTTAAAAATATATATTCAAAATAAATCATCTTTTTATTTTTGTTAAAAGAATAAAGTATTCAAATTATTATATCGAGAAATTATTTGGTATACTACCAAGAAGGCAAAGAGTTGACAAGTATATTATAAAAATATAATAAAATATTTAAAAAAGACTTGTCAATTTTCAAAGTTATTTGTGGAATAAGAAAAAGTACACTAGTGTATCAATTATTAACCCTATTATATTGAACTTTTATCCAAAACTATATAAAATAATATAAAATTTTATGTTAATAAGATTAAAATTATGAAATAAGTAATTTAAAATAATCAACATTTATAGTTATCAAAGAAAATAATTATATTGTATTCTATGCCTATTTTTACTAATAAAATAAATAATTTTATAATATAAATTTAGAACTTATAAAATTTTGTATTAAAAATCTTATATTTAATTTTTTAGTTTATAAAACAATACCTAACTTAAAAATTAGACATTGACATTGATTTTTTATTTGCCTTTTTCACACATAAATTTAGAGAAGACTCATATTTAATTACATAAAATTTAATAACAAATATAAAAAACATAAAAGCCTTTGAATTTATATTTATTTATTTTATCAAAATAAGATGAAAATAGTTATATGTATTTTTATTATTTGATTAAATTACAATAAACTTTATTTATTAGTATTAATTATTTTGAGAATATTATTAATAGAATTAATAAAATATATAATTTTAGTTTTTATTAAAAAGTAAATCTAAAATATAAAGGAAATATAATTAGAATGTGACATGACATAAAATATCATATGAACACATAAATTAATATACTTTTTTTTTTTTGAGAATTTCAACTGAGATAAAAAAAACAAAGCCAAATAGGTTTAAAAGTTCAGTTTTAACGAACCTAAAACAAATCCTAAGAAATAAACAAATCAAGCTCATGTAATGGCCCATAAATTCAAAGAAACCTGATAAGGTTGCCCTTAAAAAAATAAAAACAAACTGACGGTAAAGTAAAAGAAAGCTTCTAGAAATCTCAGTTGAACAAGAAACAGCTGGCCTCCATTATCTTTTCATTTCCTATCACCAGCACAGCCATTAATATTAGCAGATTTCCCCAAATCTTTTAACCTTTTGCTACTCCTTTCAACAGTCGTCTCTTTTCTCTCAATTTTGATATCTTAGACGCTCCCTCTCCACTGCTCGATGAACGATATTCGGAACCTCCCCAACCAGGTAATGTCCTTCTCCCTTCTTTAAAGCTTCTGTTGCAACCAAATGGGCATATGTATTTTCTGTTCTAGGAATATGACAAAAGCCAATACTGTTAAAAATGACTTTTATTTCTTGGATATCTTTTATGATAGCTCCGATGGTCGATCCGTCTTGCTCTAAGCTTTGACACTTTTTGATAATCATTTTCGAATCTCCTATTATTTGTAAGTCTTTGAGCCCCATAGACCTTCCTAACTCTAAGGCTTGTAACCCTGCATGTGCCTCTGCCACGAATGGAGTTGCTGTATTGGTGTGGATTAGTGATTTTGAAGCCAAAATCTCCCCTCCCTCACCTCAAACAATCAAACCTGAAGCAGATCTTGCTTGTTGCTGATCGAAAGCTGCATCAAAGAAGACTGACACACTCGTTCTTCTTTCTTCAATTCTCGGACCACCACTTCCTGCCAAGTTAAGTTTCCTCTCCTCGATTCTTTTTAACTCTGAAATAAAATCTGAGATTTTAAAAGAGATGTCCCTGCTTGTTGTTTGTCTGTTTTCATATATAAATTTGTCCCTGCTTGTCCAGATTACCCAAAGCCCACAACAGAAAAGTCGGTACTGTTCATTTGACCCTCAACTAAAAACCCATGTAAGCCAGTTCCATAAACAGTCCTGAGTATTATTTAGTAGCCAAGATAACTGTAAAAGTCTCTAAACTTCTGTTGTTTTAGGACATCCACGAAAGATATGATTGCAATCCTCCTTTTCTTGGTTGCATCGAGGACACCAGGCATCAGCAACTATACGTTTAATCTTCAGATTAGCAAAAGTAGGATTGTAATTCCAAGAAATTCCCCATATTGTAATTTTGACTTTCGAGGGGATTTGTAAATTCCATAGTTTTTTGTAAAAGGCTTTAGTTTCGGTTTGTAAATTAATAGGATTTTGAGTATCTTCTTGTAATAGTTTGTAGGCGCTTCTAACCGAAAAATTACCAGATGGTTCTCCTCTCCAGACTTGGAAGTCTTCATTTGCTGACGTTGCCAAAGGAATCTGTAAAATCTTTTTAGCAACTTCCGTATTGAAGGTATTAATAATTATATCATCTTTCCACTTTCTTCTATCTGCATCAATCAAGTCCGATACTAATGAAATATTTCCATTTCTCTGTTGATTTTGTAATATGTCTTCTTCACTGCCCAAAATTCAGAGGTTATTCCAAACAGAAATACGATCCCCCTTACCAACCCTCCAGCAAAGTCCTCCTTCCAGAATGCCTTTTGCCGACCAGATACTTTTCCAGGTAAGCGAAGGTAAATTCCCTAATTGAGCAGTTAGAAAACACGCATTCGGATAATATTTAGCTTTCAATACTCGAGCTAGCAAAGAATATGGAAAATTAATAAGACGCCAGCCCTATTTAGCTAATAATGCAATATTAAATTTATCAAGTTTTCTAAAGCCAAGACCACCTGCTTCTTTCGAGACTCACACATCCTTCCACGCACACCAATGAATCCCATTCTTCCCCCGGTTTTTCCCCCACAAGAATTTAGCTATTATACCTTCTAACTCGTTACATAAAGACTTAGGAAGTAAGAAACACGCCATAGAATAAGTTGGAATGGACTGTAATACTACCTTAATAAAAACCTCTTTTCCACATTGAGAAAGATACTTAACACTCCAATTGTCAATTCTTTGTTTTAATCTGTCCTTTAGACTTTGAAAAGCTGCCTTTTTGCCTCTACCCACTAAATTTGGAAGTCCTAAATACCTTTCTAAATTATTTGAACTGCGAACACTAAGCATCCGAACAATTACCCTTTTTTCTTCCTCCTGTGTATTTGTACTAAAAATATTGTGGATTTATTGTAATTAACACATTGGCCCGAACTTAGCTCATATTCTTTTAAGATACTCTTCAAAACAGTAGCACGTCTCTCTGTGGCTTCTCCAAACAGAATGCGATCATCCGCAAATAACAAATGTGAAATCTGCAGACCATTTCTACTAGCCTTTACTCCTCGAATTAAATTTCCTTCCGTTGCTTGCCTTAGAAGACTAGAAAGTCCCTCACCATAAAAAAGAAATAAAAATGGGCTCAACGGATCTCCTTGTTTAAGGCCTCTAGATGGGAAAAATCTTTCTCCAATGACACCATTAAGAACCACTGAATATGATACTGTTGAAACACATTTCATCAACATGTCAACCCACTCGGAGTCAAACCCTAATTTCTTCATTATTTTTTCAATAAAGCCCCATTCAACTCTATCATATGCTTTACTCATGTCTAGTTTTACTGCCATAAGCCATTTTTCCCTAATCTTTTATTCTTCAAAGTGTGAAGAATTTCATAAGCTAATAAAATATTATCACTAATTAGTCTCCCAGGAACAAAAGCATTTTGAGCTAAGTCAATGCATCTATCAATCACAATACGGAGACGATTTGCAATAACTTTAGCCAACAATTTATAAAGCACATTACATAAACTGATTGGCCTAAAATTGGTAATGTTCAAAGAATTAGGGATTTTAGGAATTAAAACTATATTCGTTTTGTTTATTGAGCTGACATCCATACCTCCATTCAGTAGATTAAGATAAAACGATGTGACTTCATTGCCAATAATTGACCAGTATTTTTGATAGAATAATGCCGAAAATCCATCCTCCCCTGGTGCTTTTGTTGGGCCTAATTCTGCAAGTGCATTAGAGATCTCTTCTTTTGTGAACCTTGCCTTCAGTTTCGAATTATCCTCATAAAAAATGCATTGCTTAATTTCTGCCAAAATTCTGTCATAATTTCCCCTCCTCCCAGACAAAAACAACTTTTGGAAATACAGCCTTGTGATATCCTCTATTTCTAAAATATATTCTGTTTCCGTACCATCATCTGATTGCATTCTATTAATAAAAGTTTTCTGATGTTTCTGAGTTGCTTGTTTATGAAAAAATGTTGTATTTTTATCCCCTAATTTTAGCCAATTAACCCGCGCCCTTTTTTCCCAATAACGCTCATCTTTTTTAATCTAAAAATTAAGTTGAATTTTAGTGTCAATGAGCTCTATCAAGTTTTCATCATTTCTTTCATAGCTCTATCAAGTTTTCATTATTTCTTTCATTCTCCTCTAAGCTGTCCAATTTTGAAATTAACGTCATCTTCTTTCCCTTCCTGCTTTTTTGTATCTTATCAGCCCATTTCTTAAGTCCCCTCTTCAAACTTTCCATCTTACTCAGCAAATCACCTGTGGCAGTCTCCCAAATACCTTTAACTTCCGAAATAAAACTCTCCTCTAAAACCCACCATGCCTCAAATTTAAAACTTCTAATAATTCTTCTCTTTTCCTCCTGTTTGGTAGTAATGAGCAATGGACAATGATCTGAAAAAGAATGAGACATATGTCTAACTTGAAATTCCGGGAATAAAGTTATCCACTCTTCCGTAGCCACTCCCCTATCCAACCGCTCTTGGATATTCGTTTTTGGTAGATTTCCTCTTTCCCAAGTGAACCATCTTCCAGAGAAACCCAAATCCCTTAGATCACAATTCTCTAAAACCGTTCTAAATGCTTCCATTCTCCCTCCCTCTCGAAGTAAACCTCCTATTTTTTCAAAGCTATACAAAATTTCGTTAAAATCACCACACACCATCCAAGGCAATTCCCCTCCATTACGCAAATGTCTCAACAAATTCCATGATTCTTCTTTATTTGAATAAGGAGAGCCATAAAAACCAGTCAATCTCCAATTTTTTTCCTCATTTGCATCCTCAATTTGCACATTAATATGACTTTTTAAATAGCTTTGAAGCCTAATATTGATATCTCCACGCCAAGCCAAACTTAATCCACCTCGAGATCCTGTCGCGTCCACATCAATTCCATTGAGAAAACCACATCTTCTTCGAATTCGTTCCATTCTCCTTCTGTTAATTTTTGTCTCCATAAAGAAGACTAAATGGGGATTATATAACCTCAGCCAGTGCCGAAGTCTATGAACCGTCCGTGGACTCCCCAAACCCCGAACGTTTTAGCTTAAAATTTTCATTGTGACCGGTCGGCTTGCCTCTTGGCAGCCTCCGATAAAACAATATTAGCATTCCCCACTTTCCGGTTCTTTTGCACCAAATTGCTATTCTCTTCCTTTACAAGACCGTCTTCACTCTCTCTCCTTGCTCTCTTCTTTCCTTCCTCCACAGTTAACACCCTGTCTTCTATATCATGATCCATCAAATTATAAGAAAAATCATCCTTTTTGAAGATCGATGATTGTCCTTCCAGATTAAATCCTAATATTGGATCTATATTTCTGCTTTGTCCTAAGCTCCTCCTTGAATCCCTCGTTTTAGGACCTAACACTTGAATTTCTTCTTTATTCCCTCCCCAATCTTCTTCCTCCTCTCGCAACCAAACGCTATTCATCGCTAGATCTCTTCGAGATTGAGCTCTTAAAGATAAATCCCATCCCATCTCAGCCACTTCCACTCCTAACGCCATATTCGCTTCACAAAAATAATCACTATATAGAAGTAAAAGAGAGATAATCGTTCGTACCTAAATCTGACGTATGAGCAATTGCCAAAAAATAAGATCTATTTCTTCATTTTCAGAGGATATCTTACATCAACATGAACTCTGATTCTCATGAAATTTCGATTTTCTTTCCCCAAATTTGACCCATCGTACTCCAGATAAGTACCTATAAAATTTCCCAATTGAATTGCTAGCCTTTTTGAATAAAAACCTGCAGGGATATCATGAATCTGTACCCAAAATGGTGTATAGATCAAAGGAACAATTAATGGATCCTCCGTCAATTGCAACTTATGCAAAAGTAGTAAATGATTATTAAAAGTCCACGGGGATCCCTTTAACACCCTCTCCATGTCCATTATATGAAAAAACTGAAATAAATACCTTTTCCCTCCTAGATCTCGAATTTGTACCCCCCCGAACCGGATGCCATAGATTTGCCATTGTACTTTTCATTGCTGGAAAGTGAATAATGCTAGCAGTTAAAAAGCATCCCACTAATTTAAAATTCCTTACCTTTGTTTCTGTTTTTGGCTTGAATTTAAACTGTAAAATTTCTTCTTCCTCTTCATTGATCGTCAACCCAGCAAATTCTGTCTCCATAGTTGTAGACATATGCGATCCAGAAACCAAATCTCAAAACGAAAGAATTTACTGCCGCCCTTAACCCAATAGACTCAAACAATAAAACCTAAAACCTACCAGAGAAGGCGGACAGAGACGTGCCAGAGAAGGCAAACTTTTTGATCGAAACCAGATAACAAACCCTTATGTTATCATATGAAAATTAATTGAATGTGATGAACATTTAGTTACTGTTAGAACTTTTATACTTTTGAATCCCATAAATTAATATACTTATATTGTAAAAATTATAGATATCAAATTGAAATAGAAATTAAATATTGTACGTGAATAAAATTACGATTAAGGGCATTTTTGTCACCAAAACTCAAAATAAAAAGAATCAGTCGGAAATAAGGGCATTTAAGTCATTCGAACAACTTAAACATTGCCTTCCAATAATTTTGAAAACAGAGAAAGGCAACTTACCCAAAATAACCAAATCCAAATTAGCAAACTATAATTATATTTCAAAGAAAAAAAGAAAAAAAAATCCTAACTCTCTGTCTCTCTCTGCTTTCATTTTCTCCTCGATTTTTATTTTCAAAGTATTTTGAAAAGGAAAAAAAATTTGAATAGAAATTAAATCGGAGCGGCCATTCTATCTAATTTAATCACTGTTTCTGATTTTAAATAATTTTGTTTCTGTTTCAGATCTGATCGCAGATCTTGAATCTCCGACGTATCTCTTCATTTTTTTTTCGTATTTTTCTCTGGTAATTTTTTTAATTTTTCCCTCTCTTTCTTTGTTCTTTTAATAATTTAAATGCTTGAATTTTGAGTGATTTTTTTGTAGGATTAAGAGAATTGTACGGACTATTGGAAGTAGAATTTCCGAAGAAACTCATTTTCATGTTCTTCTTCGAAATCGGATTTTCTCCGCCCTGTGAGTAAAAATCTGTTATTTTTTTTATTTGTTTTATCGTTATCGTTATTATATATGAAGTTTGATTTTGGATTTTTTATTTTTTGTTATGGCAGGTTGGTAAATATAGATCTTAAAAGTTGGCTCCTCAAAGGCGATCGCAGCGCCACATGGGTGGCCAGATGCAGCAAAGCAATGCTGCAGCGGCGGCGCTTTACGATCACGCCGGCGGAGGTGGCGGTGGGTCCTTGCACAATGCGGGTCCTGCCGGCGGCGATGCTGGTGATGCCGTTATGGCGCGGTGGTTGCAGTCTGCTGGATTGCAACATCTGGCCTCTCCGTTGGCATCTAGCGGCATCGACCAACGCCTCCTTCCCAATCTCCTCATGCAGGTAAACCATCGCTCTCTTTGTAATTTCCACGCGTATTTATTTATAATTTCTGTTGTTTTAATTATTATCTGTCTATTGCTCGATTCCAATGCGGCAATTTAAATTCGGTTAATGTATATATTTAATTGCTTTTAATTTATTTTAAATTGTCATTTTTATGAACTTATTTGGTGAACATAATTGAATTTGGTTAATGTATATATTTAATGGCTTTTAATTTATTTTAAATTGTTACTTTTTATGAACTTATTCGGTGAACATAATTGAATTTGGTTAATGTATACTTTTAATTGCTTTTAATTTATTTGAAATTGTCATTTTTATGAACTTATTTGGTGAACACTCATGACTATTGGCATTTGAATGATGGGATATGTTTTGAAGATGTACATAATTCTTCACCTAATAATGTTTCTTTTTACGATATATATTCATGTTTTCTTTTGCATGAAGTTATGAAAATTCATTTCTAGTGTTGACAATTAGGGTGGTTAACCTTTTAATTCATTATTACGTGATAATTTGATGCTTGTTTCCTTGTTTTCGCATAAGTTTATTAATTTTCACTTCCTTTTGATTGAACTATCTGTGTTTTAAATACTTCCTATTGTGGTACCTTTATATGTTTAAATGATTTACATTTTATATGTATTCAAAGATAATGAGAAGTTACTACATTATTGAAGGGTTACGGAGCTCAATCTGCAGAAGAGAAGCAGAGGCTTTTTAAATTAATGAGGAACCTTAATTTTAGTGGAGAACCTGGGTCAGAGCCGTATACACCAACTGCCCAAAGTTTGGGAGGGCTGGGTACATCTGATGGTTTTTATTCTCCAGAGTTTAGGGGTGATTTTGGAGCTGGGCTTCTTGATCTCCATGCTATGGATGATACAGAGCTTCTTTCCGAGGTTTGGTTTTAGGGATGTGCATATTGTTTTTCATGGGATTCCGTAGTTCTACTATTTTCCTTTCAGTTTTTGTGGTGATATGGTTAGATATTTCTGGATGTTGTTTCCTCTTGATATTTTTTAAAATTCAGTCAAAATTTTACTTCAATTTAAGTTTTGTTGAGCATCTTTCTTTTTCCCCTTTTAACTTTTATTCCCTTCAGAAATAAATTTCTATTTGATTTATTTGCAGCATGTTATCTCAGAACCTTTTGAGCCATCACCATTCATGCCTAGTTTGAATAAGGAATTTGAAGATGAACTTAATGTAACAACTAATCGGCAGCTAAAGGAGATAAGTGATGCAGATGCCTCAGCTTCATTAATTTCTGCCAATGAAAAAGAGATGAGTGCAAGGGAAAATAATGTTGCTAAGATTAAAGTTGTGGTATGTTGATTTGTAGCTATGGTGCTTCATTTCCCTCTCCTTTGCCTCTCAACCTTTTATGGAGATAGGGACATCCTTATTTCGTTGCTAAGATTAAAGTTTATTTCGTTGCTAAGATTAAAGTTTATTTCGTTGCTAAGATTAAAGTTTATGTTCTCCAATATAGTATCTTTTTATTCCCCTTTTCTTGCATTATTTATCTAGGCTGGGCAAAGTTGATATGTCTAAGCACTGCATGTTCATTGCACAACATTATGTGCCTTGCTTTTTAGTTTTCCTGTAACTATTTCTTCAAAAATAAAAAATCCTGTTATTAAATTTCTGTCTTGTATGTGCTATAAGGTCCGCAAAAGACCATTAAACAAGAAGGAGATTTCTCGGAAGGAGGATGATATAGTAACTGTCAGTGAGAATGCTTTAACTGTCCATGAACCGAAGCTAAAGGTTTGTGTCTTATTTACAGTAGTTAATGCTACGTGACTATGTGTTATTCAGATGAACATTTTAGAACAATTGGTGCTTGGTTGATATGCCATTTCTTATATATGCTTTGATTGTTGTGTAAAGGTGGACTTGACAGCCTATGTAGAAAAACATGAGTTCTGTTTTGATGCTGTTCTGGATGAGCATGTTACAAATGACGAGGTAATACATGGTTGAAATATTTTTCCATCTATATTTTTGAGTATTTCATGACCAAAGTTTATCCTTTGTTTATTGATTTTGTGTAGCAACTGATTGATTTCTTCTTTTGTTTGCTTCTATAGGTTTATCGGGAAACTGTTGAGCCGATTATTCCCATAATCTTTCAGCGAACAAAAGCCACTTGTTTTGCATATGGTCAAACAGGTGAATGGAGTTCCTGAACTTTCTTCCTGAATGGCGGGCACCTTTGCTATATTTTTTATGTTTTATTTTCATAAACTTGAAGTTATATTCATGTGAAGGAGAACTTTTTAGTATCCAAGCCTGCATGCATCTTGGATGCCATCTATATTTCATTTGCTTCCAAAATAAACTTTTACGTGAAGATTAATCCTCATTCCTTCAAGGAGAATTATATCTGGATGTCGAAGTATAAATGTCTTTAGCTACATTTGTTATTGTCTATTCCATTTTTTAATGTCTTCCCTCATGCCAGTAATTATTGCTTTGGTTTATATAAAATTATTGTTCACACTGAAATCATTTTACAATATTCAAAGAGTCAGGAAGAAATTAGATTCTAGTTTAGAACCTTTTTTTTTTATGGTTAAGTGATGCACATGGTATTTTGTGGTATTTTAAATATAACTGAGGAAACCATTTGGGAGGTTTAGAGACTGCAAATGTTGGAGTATGTTGATGCTTTTGTGCTATGTTAATAGGTAGTTTCTGAAAGCAGGAATACTCTGTTGTGACATAAAGAAATCACATAAAACACAATACATGATAGTCATTTTATTATTTTCCTTAGGTTCTTGTTGGACATCTTGTTGCTAATTTCTGCACCATGTCATGGAATATACTTTTGATTTCAGGTAGTGGTAAGACGTTCACAATGCAACCGTTGCCTCTCAGAGCAGCAAAAGATCTTGTTAGATACTTGCATCAGCCAGTTTATCGGAATCAGAGATTTAAATTGTGGCTTAGCTATTTTGAGATATATGGTGGAAAACTGTTCGACCTTCTGAGTGATAGAAAGTATTTCCTTTTATTCCCTTTCTTATTTTTGTGTTGGTCTTTAAAAAAAAAAATCTTTTTTCCCTTAGACCACCTGATTGATTTATGATGAAGTTTCTGCTGGCACTACGTCGAACACACATTCTCTTTCAACATGCATGATGATGTAACCGTGGATGCATTTATGTATTAATGATAACAATTAGATTGCTCAATATTCTAAATGTTCTTCTAAAGGAAACTTTGTATGAGAGAAGATGGGAGACAACAAGTCTGCATTGTTGGATTGCAAGAATTTGAGGTGTCAGACGTGCAAATTGTGAAGGAATACATTGAGAGAGGAAATGCCGCTAGAAGCACAGGATCTACTGGTGCAAATGAGGAATCTTCAAGGTCACATGCAATTTTACAACTTGTCATCAAGAAGCACCCAGAGATAAAGGAGTCCAAGCGGAAAAATGATGGGGATGAGTCAAAACCTGGGAAGGTTGTAGGAAAGATTTCTTTTATCGATCTTGCTGGCAGCGAAAGAGGTGCTGATACCACTGACAATGACCGGCAAACTAGGTAAGTTTAAATCTGTCCATGGGAAAAAGAAGGTTTCGGAAACCACTTCCAAAGGTCTAATATGTGGATTAGCTTTATCCATCAGCTTGTTAACTAGCTTTAACACCTGGTTTGTTTTTAGCTTGGTTCTGATATAATGGTTTTAATTCTTGCTAGGATTGAAGGCGCTGAAATAAATAAAAGCCTTTTGGCTCTTAAGGAGTGCATTCGTGCGCTAGACAATGACCAGATCCATATACCTTTCCGTGGGAGCAAACTCACTGAAGTACTTCGTGACTCCTTTGTTGGCAATTCAAGGACAGTTATGATCTCCTGTATTTCTCCAAATGCAGGATCATGTGAACATACTCTCAATACTCTGAGATATGCTGATAGGTATGCTTGTTTCTATAATGAGTCTCTACAAAATGGACTTCCTTTGTTGCAGTAGATAGTATTGTTGTAGTTTTGGACTAAATAAGGGTTATTATTCTCCAAACCAACAGGGTTAAGAGTCTTTCCAAAAGTGGTAATCCGAAAAAAGAGCAGGCTGTAAATTCTTTTCAACCAAGTAATAAGGATGCTTCTTCAGCATCGTCTCTGTTACCTACTGCTGTTGTAGAAGATATTTATGAGCGACAACCGGAAGTAAAAGTTGTTGATACTGGTCGAAGGGTAGCAGAGAAAGATGTTTATACTACAGACATTGACAAACAGCCCTCTACTTTTTCGTCAGGTTACCCATTCAATGGGAGGGAGGAAAGTGGAAAGGCTTCTGGCCCAACGGATAGGGAGAGATTTGAAGTGAATAGTAATTATGGTGGTTCTTCGAGCCAAAGAGTTTATTCATCAAATTCTCAAAATTCAGCTGATACAGAAGAGAAAGTGCCAAAGGTGTCACCGCCTCGTAGAAAAGCAACTAGAGAAGAAAAACTGGAAAAGTCGAGGAATTGGGCCAAGAAAGATGGAGGAGGATCTGATTCGTCTGCTTCAAACTCGAGGCAGGTGAATGCTGTTAATAATAACGAAACTAATACCATTGGACATAGACAATATGATCCAGAAGAAAAACAGGAAAAGACGAGGAATTGGGCCAAAAAAGATGGAGGATCCGATTTTTCTGCTTCAAACTTGAGGCAGGTGAATGCTGTTAATAATAATGAAACTAATACCGTCGGATATAGACAATATGATCCAGAAGAAAAACCGGAAAAGACGAGGAATTGGGCCAAGAAAGATGGAGGATCTGATTTGTCTGCTTCAAACTCGAGGCAGGTGAATGCTGTTAATAATAACGAAACTAATACCATTGGATATAGACAATATGATCCAGAGCCTCCCACTGATGAGAATATCAATGCAATACTTGAGGTAGGCGATCTGTACTGTTCATTTTGTTGTTTTATATTTACGGTCTCGGGATTTTCTTCATTCTATGTATGCTTTTGGTTTGTTGCAGGAGGAAGAGGCGCTAATTGCTGCTCACAGAAAAGAAATTGAAGACACAATGGAGATTGTTCGTGAAGTAAGTAAATTTGCATTTGATCCATGGTGAATATTTTTCATTTTCGAGTACTTGTGTTGAGAGGCATTTACATTCCTTATACTGAAGCCACATCAATAAGCTGAACAAATTATCCTTCTCCCTTTTCCAAATATTCATATCTATGTTGCTCCGTCTCTTCATTTTTCTTAAAGTACACTTGTGTCCAAAACATTCTCGGACAAGAGTATCGGGTATGACATTTCAAAGTCCCTCCAAATACATGAAAAAAACTAAAAAAAGAAATCTGAACATGCCCTCTTATGACATATACTTGCATCCAACACTTGCACTTGAGTTTGAGAAACATAGATTCATCCAACAATTGAACCAGTGTTCATCTTATTTTGCGCCTTTATGATAGGAAATGAAGCTTCTGGCTGAGGTGGACCAACCAGGCAGCCACATTGACAATTATGTGACCCAGCTGAGCTTTGTTCTTTCACGCAAGGCTGCTAGTCTGGTGAGTCTTCAAGCTCGCCTTGCCCGGTTCCAGCATCGACTGAAAGAGCAGGAGATACTGAGTCGGAAAAGAGTTCCTCGTTGATGCCAGCTCTTTGTTCTCTGCTTTCATTGCTGCATCAGACTCTGTCCAGTAATTTCCTCTCCTATAGATTATTATGGTACTATTTGTCCTACTGGACATGTATGTTAAATATTTGATTAAACTACCTGACGGTTCTAAGCTTAGGAACAAATTAGTCCCTCTACTATAAAGTGAGCGATTTAGTCTTTGTACATTTAGTTTTGAAGCAAATAAGTAAAACTGTAAACAACAGTAAGTAACCTGTGTTTTAAAGTGACGCAAAAAGAAAGTAAATGTATAGGGACTAAATTGCGCACTTTTATTTGCTCTTCAGCCTATAGCATAGGGACCTGCCAGATAGTTTAACCTTAAACATTTTTACAAGCTGATGAATTCTCTTAAAAGAATCTACTCGGTTCTTGCAGTTGATGCACGGAGCTGCATTAGGGTCTTGAGAGGAAATTCAGCAGTGTGCAAAGATCCCGATCCTATTTCCCCCAGCATCAAACGTTGCAGATCGCGTTTCCTTCAAACGCAATGGCAAAGATAATTCAGGTGCAGATACTTGTGTGATGCTTGATTTATCAAAATGTGTATTGTTTTAGATGAATCTGATAATGTTCTGGTTGAAGATTGAATGGTTTTGGTGGCCTTCTGTTGTTTAAAGGGCGACAAGAAAATGCTTTCTTTAAAATCATTTCTAGGAAATGGGAGAGAAAAAAAAAGAAGGGAAAATAAGGTTTTTGTTTTTCCCCTTTGTTTATTCTGCACTTTTGAAACTATATATATTCTGTTTTCTCACCTCAAAAAGCACCTTGTGAATGTTATATAGACCCAGTAGTATGTAGTAGTGTCCTTTTCAAGTATTTTGTTATGTCATAATCGTATTTTAAGGTATTTTATATTTGTATTATATTTTATACATTAATAATTTGTATTTTATATATATGTGAAAACATTTGTGCATTTGGGTTATGTGTATTTTACATTTCAAGTATTTTTTGTTTTCTCATCTAAAAAGCTCCTTGTGCACCTAATATAGGTTCGGCAATTCATTCCAATGTGTAATGATGGTGTTTTTGGTATTTTAATAATTTGAATTATATAAATCTTGTATGTGTCATGCCCATGTCTTTTTTCCGGTCGTGTTTAATATTTCTCAAATTTACGACTAATATATTGTACTTGCTTAAGCAAATGCTACAGAAAAGCGTTTTCGAGTTTGTTTAATATTTTAAATAATTGGTTGGGGAAAGGCAAAAAGTCATAATAAATATATTGTAAAATTTGAAGCTTTACACGTAACATGTTTTTCAAAATTATTTGGGATCAATCTCAAAATTATACATAAATTTTAGTTTCATGTGTAATTTAATATATAAATTTACTTAGAAAATTATACACATAAAATCCTGTTTGTGGTTCAAATATATATGAAATTTTGAAGTTCAATCGTAAACATTTAAAAAATAAATACATCATATGTATGCAATATATAAATATAAATAATCGTTATATTAATAATTATGTTCATAATTTGTGAAAATTGAATTAAGTCAAAATTTCACATATAAAATTACACAAATTCAAAATTCTTGTATAAAATTACATATTAAATCAAAATTTTATATAATTTTGAGATTTATTAAAATTAATTGTGTATTTATATCCTATATTATTATAATAATATTCGACTCTTCATTTTTGTTTAAGCAGCACCTGTGTCTGAAATTCAGTTTTGACGTATAAATATTAGAGTATGATCTTCAAGGATCTCCAAAATGCATGTACAAATTTGATCATATTTGTATCGAGACATGAACATGCCTGAAATCGAGTAGAGCATATCAGTTTTAATTTACAATGACCAGAAACAAATGGTAGAAACGATCCAAAGAAGAGTTGATATAATATAAGCGAAACCATAGCAATTACCAGTGTAAAAAAAAAAAAAAACCAAAATTTATGTTACAGATGAAATGCCTGTTAGAATCCTCTAGAAAATCTAAAATCTAATTTCATCACTTATTGGTGCTGCTGAGCTCCTAAAGGTCCGATGGTTGCTGCAGCAACTCAAGTTCCTCTAAATCCAGATCCTCGGTGTGGATTGGCGGCATATCCTGTTTTAAAATCAGAGGACAAGAAAACAAGGATTGATATCGTTTATGGATATCAATTTTAGATGGAATCTAATGCTAAATTCTTGGTTCGAACCAGGCTAGGTTTAGGTCCAGGCTGGACCTATGTATTGACCAAGCCTGACTTGGCCGAAATATGGAACTCAAATATTCTACCAACTCAACCATATTTGTAAATGATTAACCCAACTTTAAACTCACCTATATATTATTTTTCTTTTTAAATATGTTAATTTTATTTAGTATTTAGTATTTTGTCTTATTAAATCTTAAACATATATAACTCAAAATATTTTTTAATATTTATATTATAATATTATATATTTTATATTATATGATATAAGTTAATATATATATATAAAGAAAAGAAAAGAAAAATAAAATTATATAATTAAAATAGGCCAGATCAAACTTGAACCTTCAAAGTTAGAATCCAAGCTTGCCCTATTTTCTAAATTTCTAAATGAGTTTTTTTTTTTTGCTAATACTCATTTTTTAAGCCTAATATTTGTCCAACCCTCTAAATTATTGAACGGACCTTCAATTTCGGACTAGTATAAGGATATGATCCTCTAAATAGACTCATGTTAGACACATCTGTATGCGACAGTCCTAACTGACTCCGAATAACTTATATCAAATGAATCCAATATGAGCTGACACAATATTAAGCTGGTACCTGAGCCTGTAGTAACTGATGTGGTTGCTGGTCTTGTGCCGTTGTGTAGGGTTGCGGCTGTGACATACGGTAATATGGCTCCTTGAGATCGAGTTTGCAAGATGATGTCTGAATAATTCCTCCTTGTTCTGCCCCGGGACCCCACATTTTAGCTATAACAGTCGATCTACCTCGTTAGAAAAAATGAAACAGCAAACCAGAAACACAAAAAGGAGATAGGGACCTACCTGATAATGCTAGATATATGGTATAACTTTGAGCATTATGGGCAATCATATGAAGTCGGCCTGTTATTTCTTGCCCGGCCATAACGTAAATCGGCTGTGAGAGGACACATCGTATCTGGTACCAGTGTGTTGTAGGTGCACCAGGGGCGGTCGTAAGCCATCTTTGCACGGTACTGTCAATAAAGCAGTTTGATTGCATTTAGATAGGATGAAACACCAGTTCAGATGAATAAAGCAAAATTTTAAAATATTACCTTCCATTGAACAGAACATCGAACCAACAGGCCAACCCGTGGACTCTAGTCCCGACAGATGCTGTGAATTTCAAGGGAATATCTATTTCATACAAGTCCTCTTCCTACACAAAAGGGAACAAGTTTACTAAATATTTTGCTTTTGCTAATAACCATTCCAACTCTATGCTTTTCTTTAAGTACCCATGCCTAATGCATATTTGGGAATGAGCATGGGGATATGAATTTCCATGCACCCTCCAAATACAAGATAAAACTTTAAAAGAATTGAATGCACCCGTGTTGGATATGTCAACCGTATCCTACCCTAACACCCAAGTTTGAGTAAGATAAATTATAAGTAGTCAACTATGTTTTGACTTTCATTTTTCTAGAAGTACTTGCGTCCTATGAGCATATGTGCTTTGATTCCATGAAAATTACCATAAGAGACTACATTAGTTAATAAGAGGAGTGTATAAAGGCTCTCGCTTATACCTTTATTTCATTGAAGCTGAGAACATGGCACATGGGAGGACACACCAATAATCTCGGATCGAAAGCATCCACCACAGGCTGAATGAAAGGAAAACACATTCAGTTAAAAATTAGTTGAAACAGAATGAAATATCAATGGAGTAACCATAAACACACAAAGATTGGCGATTGCCATAGAAATTTTATGGGCAAGCATTCTAAACCTTGCATTTTAGTAAGGATTCTGTAGAAGTGCCGGAATTTAACTTGACAGATTCATGTGAAAGTGTATGAAACAAACCTGAGAAAAATATCCCTGGAATGCAGACCCATATAACGGTGTCAGATCCACACCATAATAGTCTTGCTGCTGCCAGAAAAGAGCCTGCAAATTCTTCCAGGTTAGGGAGAGGAACAGAAAAGGTCGATAAAATGAAAAGTTAAATGAAACTGTAGTAAAGTAACAGCAAATCAAGGAATGCAGAATGGGATGGTGTCTGAGCCTTATATTACTCGAACTCAGGCTAGAGTGTTGAATATGGATGTGTTCAATACAAGTATGTTCAATTTTATAAAAGCTTTTTTCATGTATTTAGAGGGTCTTCGGAGGATCATATCTCCATACCATATCCGAACATGTGTTGGATATGATTACTTCAAGAAAAATGAAGGAAAAAGATCGCTACGTAAATTTCTGACAAGAATTATAAAACAATTTATACAGCCAACAAGTTTCTATGTAATTTTCTTAACCGGACTGGATAAGGAAAAGGATTCACGGCAACAAGTCATGGGATTTTGAGATCGACTTTCCTCGTATATGTATAAGTTTATACAGAAGGATAAAATCACTTTATATTACTTTAGAAAAACAATGTTGAATACATACCTTATTTGCAATTTCAACAAATAAATATTCATCACTGAAAGGAGCCATATGTATCCTACAATATTAAGATAGCATGAGATTATCTCAAAGAAAAAGACCTTACGCATTTTACAGCTTGATGAAAACATTGATCAATGGAGACTATGAGACTATGTTACTCGGACTCAAATGCAAGTATCGGATATGGACAGGTTTGACACTAGAGGTGTCCATAGGCCATGCCAAGCCATGACTCGAAAAAATTTCAAATCTATTATCCCAAACCCATTCAAGCTGGACCCAGTTCAGCCCGCCCATTTTTACTATTCAAATAATAATAAGTTTTTAAAAAATTATATTAATATATTTTATAATTAAGTTTAAAAAAAAATATTAATTTTATCATCAAAGTTTTAATCTAGGCCGGACCAGTCCAAATTAAAATCACCTTGTCTAAGTCCAACCCAAGTCAGGTAGCCCAATCTTTGAACATGTCTGTCCAACATGGATACATTCAATTTTTTCAGTTTTTCTATGTAGTAGGACAATCCTTGAAATGTCTTATACTCACACGTATGTCCTAATATGTGTAGAACACAAGTATCAAATGTCAATACTTTAAGTAAAATAAAGAGTCCCAACAATCATTTAACCTGTTTAGTTTGAGTAAGACCGACAAACCAAGAAATGAAATGCATGTCTTCACTGACAGTGGAAATCCTACAAGTAATGGGCTCTATGTTATTTGGATTCAAGTATGAATGTTGGAAATAGGAGTGTGCCCGACACAGGTATATTCAATTTTTTCTTAGTTATTCCTTATATTTGAAAAGTCCTTGAAAGGTCATATCTCTATATCTGTAACCGAAGATATGTCGGACAAAGGTGTCAAATACAAGTACTTCAAGAAAATTTGGGATAACATTACCAGCAAATTGAAAATCATTATCAACAACATGAGAAACAAACTTATTGAATGGAATAGCTTTTACCTTCCAGTCGAAGGAAACATTTTCCCATTAGGTACAAGAAACCGATCTCTTGCAATTATATAGGATTCCAACATTCTCTCATTAACCAATAAGGTGCCTGCAGGTGACAAAATCAAATAAAGAATCAATGAAAAACAATGTTGAAAAAGCTAATATTAAATAAGTATTAAATATAACAAATATTAAATAAAAATATGTAATTTGCTTAAATGGTCCAAATTTTCATCAAGTTAAAAGGGATTAAAGGCTAAAATCTAATAACATAAAATAATTTTTTATTAAAAATTTTCTTAAAAAAATTAAGAACCGGTTTCTGCCTTTTTCTTACTGGTTCGACCGGTTAGAAAACCAAGCAATTAAATTATAATATTATATATATACCAGACTGATTGGACTAACGATTTCCGGTTCAACCAGCTCAACAGGCTAGTCCAGTCTAGGTTTCTCAACACTGATCAAAAGTAAGCAGAAAAATTTAAACATCCACAAAATAGTTCATTTTCAAAGCATTTTCACTCATCATTTTCTTATCGGAAAATCTTCGTTTCCATGAGAATAGAGCATCAAAGCAAGGATTATAAAAAGTTATCAAAAGTTCAGCATAGTGAGATTTTTATCATCACATTTAACGAAAACAACAAAGCCTCACACACCAACATACCCATTGGTTCAGAGATGAGAATATCAGCTTTCTCCGGCAACTCAACTTCCTCAACTTTGCCTTTAATTACCTACATTTTGCATGTCATTTGTAACCGAATACATGAGAAACTGGATCAATCTAGATATAAGAGGAAATGCGAACAACGTGAGAAGACAAGCACATACAGTAATTCGTTGACCTAATGTCGGGTTCCCAGTGATAAGTTTACGAGCATAATCTGCCATTTCAGAAGCTTCAACAGCATAAACATGCTTTGCACCAGCCTAACAGGGAGTAGAAAACAAATTGAGTATTTACAACCAATGGGAAAAGCAATAGCATATGCACATGGTCAAAATCTATATTGTTCTGACTCTTCGTTCATGCTGAAATACAGTATCAAACGCTCGTGTCTGACATTATTATGCATGGGCAGAGCATAATGGAAGCCAAAGCCCCCCACCCCAAATTTTGAATTATTTTTTAATAAATATACTCATATACTAAATAATATTAATTGGCCCCCTCAAAGTAAATGTTATATGCTTATTTATAACTTAAATTTATGCATTATACACTAAAAAAAGTTAAAGCACATTATTGTTTATCTTTTCATTTCACCATTTATCATTATATATTTACAAACTCTTCAAATTAATTGGTTTATTATAAATATCAAGTCCTATCATTTGAACTTAAACTAATTGCATGACAAGAGGCTTTTGCTGCTTCTTGGATTTAGTATTTGTTAAATTATTATTAAAAATACGCAACAAACTTAAAAAATATGAGTTCCTTGCAAATATTTGGTTGTCAACATCAAAAGAAAGATTATTTTTTATACTTTTATTCAAGAATTGACAAAACTTATGATTTTAAAAGTTCTTAATTTTCCTCCCTCCAAAAATAAATAAATGTCAAGGTCCATCATTGTGGTTATAACCTCCAAGTATCCTCCAAATACATGGAAAAACTTATAAAAGCCTAACCATACCCGTTTAGGACATGAGTCAGACACTAACACTGAGTACATGTGACATACGACAAAACAAACCAAAAGGTTAAAAATACCTGTGCAGCAAATAATGACAAAATACCACTGCCTGCACCAACGTCAACCACCACACGACCTGTAAAATCCACTCGGTTCTCAATTACAGCCGCATAATAGGTTCCTGGAGAAAAACCATTAATCAATCATCAGCCTTTAACTTCTTTTCTATGTTGATTATACACAATGGCATAATATATCACTGTAGTGGGCTTTGTTAGCATTGTCTACAAAAATTTAAGACTGTACTATAGGCTTAGGAGCTTAACAGTCTATCTATTAAAAAAATGAGCAATTTAATCATTTTATATTTAATTTTGAAGAAAATAGATAAATTTGTAAACAGCAGCATGGTTAAATGTTAAATAATAGACCTGGAAAAAAAAGTCAGTTGGACTTTGTTGTGTTTTAAAAAATGTTGAATTTTAGTTTTTCTTTTGTATCACTTTAAAACACGACAAGCCAGGACCTTTTAATGGTTAAGGTTACCGCCATGTAAAATTTTACATATTTGCTTCAAAATTAAATGTATAGAGACTAAATTGCTCGCTTTTATAGAACTAGTTTGCTCTTCAGCTTATAACATGAGGATCTGCTAGATAATTTAACCAAAGAAAATTTGTAATAGAAAATCAAATGAAACACAGCTCTGGAATTTAACCTGTTCTCACATAATCTTGTAACATATTCTGTTGATGTAGCAATTGTCCATAATAATGGAAGTACATTTTAGCAGAAGATGACTCAATTTTATTATCGAACTTGCTCTTAGAAACAGAAATGTCTCCATTAGGCAAATGTGTTCCTGGACGAGAATGGAAAAATAAAAAATTATGAAAGGCTACAAAACAGTCAATTTTTCTGCATCATCATAAGGTGTTCGAAAATAGCACCTTTGCTTTCCATCTGCCATTGTTCGAATGCAGAATGGAAGTCCCTGCTCTCCTCCTCATTTCTAAACTGGATGGAGACTCCCCGAGAATATGATTTCTGATTAAAACGTAACCATTGTATAGCATACTTATGTATAGCAACAATTCCACAAAACTTTTAACAGAACACATTTGGCAAGGATATATACTCCTAAGTCCGTATTGCAATATACTAGATAGAAAGTGCTGATATATGTAACCATCAACCAGAATTTGAACTAGGAATGGCTAAAATCTTGAAAACCATCAAGTTTTGATCTGTTCTGTCCCTTTAGGGATTTTCTTTTCCTCTTGAAATCAGGTTTCAGGGCAGGGCGGGTCAGTTTTTTTCATTAAAATTTTCAAGGTCAAATCAGGATGGGTTTAGGTAAAAGACACTCTGCCCTACCCCGATATATTTACTAACATGATACTTTTTTTATATTTTATAACCATTTTTATATTTTTCATTATAATTTCTTAATTTTATGAGAATTTGTAGCATAAATTTTAATTAATAAATTTTTATATTTTTTTATTACAACTTTTTAATTTTATAAAAGTAATATAATATAGAACATTATGTAAATTTTCAAAACCAATTGGGAAAATCATTTCACAGTCGGGACAAAATCGAGGCTAAAGTTTTAAATAAAGTTCGGGACAGAACGGATAAATTTGGGAATATATAAGTTAAGGTCAGGTCAGGCCAAGCAAGCAAAAAAGCCCACCTGTAGCCATCCCTATTCTATAACCTGCTGTTAAAGTTATCCCCATTCCAATGAGAAATCAGAATTTTAATTTACTTTTTTGAAAAGTTTTCTTTCCCGTGTATAGGGCAATTAAATCATATCACTAATGAAGATTTTATTGACCTTTTAGGTACTTAGCAATTAACATTACAAAACTGTTTTTAAATGAGAAACTTTTAGCAATTCAGAAAATTATGTTAGTATCATGTTTATGCATCTGGACTTAGATAAAAACAAATCTGGATATGAATCACATAATATATATCGAAGAGAACCAATAACGCATAGTTGGACGACAAAGTTTCCATGGTCTCAACTTTGTCATTTCAGCCAAAGCCTTATTGACATTTAGTTATATATTTTAATTCATTTTATATTTTGCATAATTTATCAAATTCATTTAATTTCAACTCTAAATTCATTTACTTGAAGGATTGAATCATTGCACTTGTCATTCATTAGATAAAAATAATATTCAAAACTTTTAGTAAGCATGGCCAGAGCATATTCTAGTTTTACAGACAATGTACCAAACCAGAATTCCATTGCTAATCATAGTAACATAATATATACATATTTAATGATTTTAGTACCTCTTTATTGGTATCAGCACTCTCTGAGACACAAAGTGATTGAAGAGGTCCCAACTTGAAGAGCTGAAAACAATGAACACACAAACACATACAAATTTCAACCATTTTACAACACTGTAACAGTCAGTAACTAAAATTTTCCATTCAAAAGTAGTAAATTTCAACAATTCAATCTAATTTTCAACTTCGCATTCTTCATCAAAAGAAAAACTATGCCCAAAATAAAAATTGTAATAATAATAAAGAAAAAAAGAAAAACCTTGTGCAGCTCTTCAATGGTAAAGAAAAACATAGACGTTTATTAAACCAAAAACAATTGAAGTTCTTTGTTTCTCATTTTTATTAAGACCATAAAAACCCAATATTACATATTGCATTACCATTATCTCCAGAATCAAACAAGACCCTCTTTCATTTACCTGAGAGGTTCCAAGATCGACATTTAACCCGTCAATAAATTCCGAACCTTGATGAAACCGAAGCGCGGCAACTCCATCATCAGCACTGAATCGAGCAATCACCGGTGTCGAAGAAGAAGAAGAAACCGATGAAGAGGAAGACAGTTCAGAAACAGCCGCCAATGTTAACTCCAAGTGTTTGTGTTTATGCCCAGTTGAATCCCCCATTATTATTATACAAAACTCCCCTAGAAATTTTTCTAAATCTAATCAATTTCCAAATTAGGGTTTTTATCAGAGAAAGGAAAAAATTAATTTAAAAGAAAATTAGAGCCGCCACTAAGTGAGAGATAGAATAAAAGACAGTAGCGTAAGCTGATGTCTGGTAGATCTCTTAAGGTTCGAATTTGAATGAAGTGATTATAATTTGGATCGATTTAATTAGGTTTTGAATTGTTATTTTATTATTCAAATTTAGGGGAAACTGCACCATTAGCCACTAAACTATGGGTAAGGTTTTGATTTGGTCATTTAATTAAAAAAATTTAATTTGGTCAATTATTCGAAAGTTTTCATTTGAGTCACTGAACTATTTAAAAGTTTTTATTTAAATCATAGGGTTGTGTTAAGTTTTTTTTTTTTAAGTTTCGGCAACAAGCTCCAAGCAATGACGACAATCGGTATGGTGGATCAATACCCATCGATGAATAGAAGAACATGTATTAGATCCAATCTGATGGTTAGTGTTAAAGATCGGAAAAAAAAAGTTGTTTGAATTTTAATTCGCAGATCTGTGACGTCTAAAGTTGTTTCATAAAAAAATATTAAGCTATAGAAGGGAAGAGGAAAGAGAGCTTTTGATTAGTGCAGACAGTGCGAACAGAGAAAATCATGTACCATTGATTTTAATAGCTCGGTGACTTAAATAAAATTTTTTGAATAGTTCAGTGATCAAATTGTAATTTTTTTAGTTAAGTGACTAAAACAAAAAGTTACCCATGATATAGTGACTAATGATGTAATTTGCCCTTAAATTTAATTAAATTATGAGTCTATTATACTTTATGGTCCAATCAAGTTTTGGGAAGCGGTATTTTAATTAAATAAAATTTTAAATTTAATATTAGATGAAAAGTTCTCTCCTAGTTTTATTATCTTCTTCCTCAGCATATTTTATCTCTTTATCTTCACTCAAGAACCTCACTTTTCACTTTAAAATGTAATAAAAATTCATCAACTCCTTTATTTTAAACGACAATAAGGATCTATATCAAAATTGCTGTTTTTTTTGTCTACTTTGTTTATTTTATGTAAGTTTAAGGTATAATGATAAGTTTAACTTTGAAAGTTTATTTATCTTGTTATTTTGTTCTTAATTCTTTTATTTTGCATCATTTTTATTTTTATTTTCAAAATTTAGTCAATTTGCTTTTATTTTGGATGGAAAAGTTGATTAAAATGTTAAAATTTAATGGCATTTTACGTATAGTTCATTACCGATATGAATAATTTTTAGTTCTTTGATGAATAGGGTGAAGCTAGAATTTTTTTTGGCAGATTTAAGTTGTATATTTTTACGATAATAAATATGTAATTTCACCATTTTATTAGTTTGTATTTATAATTTTTTAAATATTAAATAAAAATTTTATCATTTTTAGGTGGGCAAAGTGCAATTTTACGACTACTAATTTAAATTTTATAAATGATAAACGGGCCTAAATGATTTTTTTTTATTTTAGGTGGGACTGAGGCCCCTGCCAACCCTGACTTCGTCACTGTTCATGAACCTTTTTAAATTTGTTGAATTTTTAATAATTAATTTGATTTTTTTATAAAATATGTATAGGTTGTCACGCCGATGCCATTAAAATTTTCATGTTCCATTTAACTTTTTCATCTATAAAAGAAATAATTTGACAAAATTTCGAAGTTTGAAGGTCAAAATGAAAAAAAGAATTAGAGCCAATATAACAAAAAAAGTAAACATAAAAGGCTAAATTTATGGTTATACTTGAGATTTCTTTGGCTGGAAATTATGAAGGGTGTTTAGCTACATAAGATAATCAAATATAAAAAGGAGTTAAAATATATTATTTCATGCGAGTCTTAAGGCCTAATTTCAGACTCATGGATGCGATGAGCTTACACTACCTCAAGACCCAACAATAATGTCAAAGGTCAAGCAAATCAAACTAAGATTCTATCAAAGACAAGATTCGATGATGAATCTTTTTGAGGAAAGGAGAAATGATACATGCACAGATGAGGTAAAATTTATTAAATTTTATTCACCAAAGTTGTCAATTTTCAATTTTATGAAATCAGCAGACTCGTGATAATTTTTTGGATGGGATCCTGACATTTCTAGGTTGAGATGTCTCATAGAGTTCGAAGATATATCTGTTATCTTCGAAACGCACTTTGAATCACTCATTTTTGAGTTCGGGAGCTCAATTTATGACTGTTTTAGTGAAGACTATGCAAGCAAAATTTCTGAACAGGATTATGACGAGAATTACGAGTTTCGGGCTTTTAATTCGAGTTTAAATTATATCGGGTTCAGGTTTTGAGCTTAATTTTTATTATATATGAACACAATATTGTATTTATCAGCTCTTATTATTTTATTGTTTTATTATTCCAAATTTTTAATAATTATTAAGTAGTTTAAGTTATTTAGGAGTTTTATGTCAACAATAAAGTTTAGTTTAAAACTCTTTTTGTTTAGATTAATTAGAGTTCTAATATATTTAAGAGTTTTATTTAGATTTATTTAGCTAGCCTATATACAGGCCTTTGTATTCTACACAAATCATTCAATTCATTATTATTCAACTTCTGTTTTGAGTTAACAAATTCTCTTTGAGTTTTCTTTTCAAGAATTTCTCTTGAGTTTCTTTTAGAAGAGTTTTAACAATTTTTTCAAATTGTGGGATCATATTCAAACTTTTTTTTGCCAATTTTTTTTTCTTGGAGGGGAAATTAGAGCCGCTTGAAAGGGGTTGTAGATTTTTTGTGTTTCTAAGGCTTCTTAAGACTTCTACATACCACGTTCTATCTTTCCATCTATCTTTTTTATTTTCTTTTTTATTGTTCTAATTGTAGATTTATTATTCTATTTTAATTATCTTAGTTATTTATTTTAATTGTTTTATCTAACTTGGATTTGATTGCGTTTCAGGTTGTGTCAAAATTCAAGTTTCTTTTCCAAAGTCTGGAGCCCTAAGTCAAATTTGCAACTTAGACAAGCTACGATCATGTTCCGCATGCGTTCTTTATTACTATTAGTTCATGTACTTTATTTTGATCAAATTAGTCTTTGTACTTTTCCAAATTTGAAATTTTAGTCCTGACCCAAACAGTAGTAGTTAAATCCATTTGGTTAAATTCAATTACTAGTCATGTATTATGCATACAACTGTTGATTTAGTTCATTGGATCATTTGAAGTCCCTATACTTTTCATAGTTTAAAATTTTAGTCTTGATGAAAATATAGTCATTAATCCATTAACCGATTTTTAGCGAGTAATACATGAAAATAACAAGTTAACACAACATTACACATATGATAATATGTTTGCTAGTTATATTTTAAAAATAGCGGAAATTAACTTAATAAATTTAACAATTATCATTTGATGAGAATTGAAATTTAAAAAATATAAAAACTAAAAATGATCAAATTAAAGTATGGGGATTAACTCCGCAAAATTTATAAACTAAAGGTACTAATAACAAAATCCTAACTCTCAAATGCTGAGTTCTTAAGCTCGAATCATCTCAATGGTTGACAATACCTACATTTCCATGATATCACACAATTATCATTATTAAAAAGCTAAAATATTTTGAAGCCAATAAGCTTTCTCTCATTTGCATAGTAAATTTTTGGTTTGACAATCTTTACATCAAAATTAATCCAAATTGTTGGGTAGTAATGAATTGACTACATAAGTTGCACTAATAACCAATGTAAGATTTGATAACTTTGTAATCTATCGATGGTAACAATTAAACTTGAATTGCATTATTTTCATCGCTCATTAATCTCAAACCTAAGGTAGCATTCTTTTATTCAAAGGTAAATTGAATCATTAGTCACTAAATTAGAGGTAAGTTTTCATTTTGCCCACTTAACTTGTTGGGGATCGACCTTGTAATGCCTTGAATTTCTTAAATATGGAATGTTAAATTATGTTAAGGAATTTAATTTGGTTTAGTGGTTATATGTTTTGTATGTGTGTGAGAGGTCTTAAGTTTAAATCCTAGCTCTTGGAAGTTTGTAAAATTTTTAGCTCAATTCCTATCCCTAATCTTTTGACTTAAATTTTATTTTCGTGCAAGTTATAATTGAATGAGCTTGCCAGTTCGGTAGTATGGTGTTAGCTTAGCTTTAAGTTTTGTGTTTAAATCCTATGTTGCACACGTTTGGATTATTTTTGCTTCGGCTTTTGTTGGGAAGTATAGTTCAACTTGAATTCCATAAAAAAAATCTATTGGATAAATCTTTATTTATTTTTATTTTAGTTTGTTCCCAAATCCCTATTTTCTCTTAGTTATCAACCGTCCACTTCCTTCTATTCCCTCACGTTAATTTTGTTTTGTTTTCTTCCTGTTCTTCTTTCTTTTCTTTCTTTATTTTCTTTTGTTTTTTGGTAATCTTGAGATTCTTTGCTCACATTCCTTGTTGGGTTGTGTGTGTTGACGTTCTATCTTTCTTTTGTTATTGTGCTCGGTAACCACTCTTTGATCGTTTCAACGTGGTGTAAGTCTAGTCGAACTAATTTCGATTACTTTGCTATTAATCATTTCTTGATCAAGATAGGATTACTTTAATGTATAACTCTTTTTTTAGTAGTGCTTAACGTTATGGTGTTTTGGTTAGGCGAAGGAAGCAAAAACCAACTTCCTCCAACGGAGTAGGTCTCGATTTGTCCGCTAATCTTTGAATGGTACGTTTAATTTCAATATAGGCGTTGGAACTTTGGTAAAAGTGTGCTATTTTGGATGGGTTTTTGAGAATTAATTAGTATGGTTTGATGAATAATTGTAGGACTCATTGGTTCTAGTTGTGTGGTTGAATGAGTCTGCTATTAGGTGTGTGAAACTAACCCAAAACCTCATTTGAAACTCGAGAAAATTGTAAAACAGGGGCTGTTAGTGCCACACGACCTTGTGGTAGATCGTGTGCACCACACGGCTGTGTGCAATTACATGGCCTAGACAGGTAGGCCTTGTGGACCACACAGGCGTGTGGGCATTTTTGGGCCAATTTTGAGGCCTGATTAGGGGCCGATTAATGGACTCATAAATTAGGTCCGTGGGCATTATGTAAGCTCAGAAAAAAAATGTAAGTTTCAATATACAAACATGGGTAAGTGTAGGAAGTATGTTAAGTAAGTTTCGATAAGTATAATATTGCGATATGATATGCTCTATAAATATATACGTTAGCTATGCATGCTATATAATTTTTAAGTTACACATGTATGTTATTATGTTTATGTACATGCATTGAGGTGAGTTATGATTTGATGGAGGAAGTGTGATATGACAGTTGTTACTGCAATTATGGCGACAAGACCGCAAGTTTTTGTTTGGCAGCTTAACTGTGTTTTTATGAGTGGCATACCGCCACATATTGGTGTGATTGGATGGACGAACTCTTGAAGTCCTAATTGGTGTGATTGGTTGGACGGAGATGGTGTGTAGCGAACGAGGGTAGGATATGATATGATATATGTTAATATATGATATGTGTTATGCTACAATATGACATGCGATATGCTATGATATGATTTGAGACTTGCTAAGATATGTTATGAGATGTGTTATGATATGTTACACGATATGTGAGCCAAATCACACACTGAGCGTAAAGCTCACACGTTTGATTGTTTTGTTTCAGGTGATCTTTAGGCTTAGGATTGGATGACGAATCTGAAGCCCGGTTTTCATATTATTGGGTTGCACATTGAATTTAAGTATGTGTTGGACTTTATTTGGACTTTTCGGACTTTTGGATACTTTAACTTTTGTTTGGGGACTTTTAAATTGTTTTGGTATTCGTTTTTGTAATATCCCAAAAATTACTATAGTAAGAAAGTAGGTATTACTTGATATAGTAAAATAAGAAAATAAAATGACAAAAAGCAAAATTTTGATTTATGTCAACATTGGGAAGTATATTATGACATATTAATGCAAGAAATGACTAATTCACAAAAGTGAGAAAAGTTTTGTTGCCCAGGAGTAAATATTTAAAATTTGAGGGGTTAAAGTGTAAATATGAAAAATTTGAAGGATTAATTATGCAAATATTTTAAGGGTGGAATGATCTAGAAACTAAGGAAAATGGATGAATTAGGACCAAATTGAATAAGTGAAGAATTATGAGGGACTAAATTGTAATTTTACCAAGTTGAGTGATGACTCAAGGATGGAATTTTAAAAGATCACGAAGGGCAAAATGGTCAATTAGAAGGAGAGAGAAATCTAGAAGGCAATGATGATGTTGGAGATATTTTAGATAAATAAATAAATAAATATTAGTTTATAATATTTTATTTGATTTTTTTAATGATATTTTATTATTTTATTTAGTATATATATGTGAAAAGAAAGAAAGAAAAAACCAGCATCCCACCATTTTTCCCATGCACCAACGTGAGAAGAAGAGAGAAAGAAAGAAAGTTTTGCTTTCTTTACAATTTGGTCCTTTCACCAAATACTCACCATTTTCACTTAGAAATCAAAAGAATTTCCATATCCATCAAGAGAGAAAGATAAAAAGGAGACTATGGGGAGCTAAAATATCAAGTTAGATTCAAGAAATAAAAGCTGGAGGAGAGAGAAAATCAAGTTAAAGTTTGAAACTAATAGAACAAGGTAAGAACATCAAGATTTCAATACATTTTAATTTTGATATTATTGAAAAAGCATGGAAATGATGTTATAGTAGGGTTTTCTTATATAAGGTCTTATGTTCTTGATATATTAGTGAAGTAAAATAAGTGAAAGTGATGAGAAATATTATAGAGAAAGGGAATAAGAGAGTTATAAACTTAGTAATCAACATCTTGCACTAAAACAGTTTTGGACAGCAGCAGTAGGTTAACTTTGAAAAATCACCATAAATTGTGGAAATCAAATTAGAGGATGAAAAAAATATGAAATTAAATATTATTGATTCTAGTTTCTCATAGAAGAAATGGTGTAAGTAATGGAGTTGTAAATCATGAGACATAATAAATTTTGTGAGACAATGTCAGAATGATTTCGGGTTCCCCTGTTCTGACTTTGGAAAATCATAAAAAATTGTATAAAAATAATTATGGGCTTAAATTTATATTTTTAAATCCTTAATGAGTATATTTTCAATAGAAACAAATGGTAACATCATCTGAATTCCATACGAGGAGATAATTAATTTTTAGTGAAGAAGGGTCGAAACTGTAAGACAGCAGAATAGGGATGACTTTAAAAAATAAAATTTACTTATTGGCTAAACAAAAATTATGAAAATTTTTGGTAATTATATATGTGAGTCTAGTTTCAGATAAATTTAATGGATCTCAATTCAAAGTTCTGTAGCTTAAGATATAATTAATTTAGTGACCATGACTCAAGTGAACAACTTGTTATGAGTAAATAAGTAAATAGTGGTATTATGTATATACCAAGGATGTGGAATGGAGAGGAGGAGGAGGAAAATATATGTGAATATTAAGCTAATATGAGATTATTTTAAAATAGCTAATTTACATGTTTTAAGTTTAGGGACTAAATTGAACAAATGTGAAACTTTAAGGGTAAATTTGTAAAAATGTCAAAAAGTGACCAAATTGCATGAAATGAATTGTTTTATTATTTAAATTAATAAATTGAATGAAATATTAATTTAGATCAAGATTGGGTGAAAATTTGAGGAAAATATAAAATTACCAAAATATCCCTAAATTTTGGTATTTCTACAATTTAGCCTTGGTAAGTTCGTATGAACTATATTTTGTATAATTTTAATTAAAGTGAATGTTATTTGGTGATGAATATTATATAAATATGTATTTTATTATTGGAATTGAATTATTATTGGTAATATGTATAATTATTAGATGCATTGTAATGATTATCGGAAGCTCGATTGGATTGGAAGCTTGTCGGAGATATATCACACTATCCATTGGTTTTATCAGTAATTTTGGATGATTTGATTTTGGTTATAATGGCATGAATAAGTTAAATTGACCAACATTAGCTCATTAATGTTTTGATTTTGATTGGTTATAAATATGAATGCTTGATGAAATAATGAAATGTTTGTAAATTAATTTGTAAACTCTGGTAATGCCATATAACCCTATTCTGGCGATGGATATGGGTTAGGGGTGTTACAATTTTTCAAAGGACTTAATTTTAATTGGTATTTAAGACAAAACAACATGACTAACAAATAATTAAGGTTTTATAAAATTAAATCGCTATAACATTGTTTTTTCGTTGTAAAGTTTTTGACTAAAATTGTTACGATGTTTTACTCACAAACTGTTTAAGTAAGTCAGATTTGTTTAGTAAAGCTGATTAAACGCTGTTTTCATCAAAGTACTCAAGAGTTTCGGAATTGATATGTTTGTTTTTCAATGAGTTATTCAAATTGGTTTTCTCTAAGTTGAAAGTGGATTTTCACCAAAATTAAGCATTAATGTTTTCACGTACGATGTAACCTCCACAATCCGACTGTAACGTCTAGGCCATGTTTGGAGTGTTATACATTTGGTGGTATTAAAGTCAAATTGCAAAACTCAGGCTGTGTATTTTGGGTCCAAAATATTTTAGAAAATAATTTGAAAAATGCAATGTTTAACCGCAAACACGAGTAAGTCAACCGAGCAAGTTTCTCAATGTTATTAAATTGTAGCTTGGATGCTGACGATATTGATGATCTCACCCATGTGATTCGATTTGGGATTCCTTGAAACTTTCAAACATCTCATTGACGCAGTGAATCCCAAATAATCCACTCGTTGGCTGCATAACCAATTTGAACCTGTTATCGTCCTACCACAGCCAACGGAAACACTTATATAACCAATTTGAACCCGTTATTGAATAAATAACTGGCATCCAAAAATAACCATTAAATTTACTGGTGTCGGAGCTCCTCCGGATTATTGTTAAACAAAACATACCTTCAAATTAAAAAATTTACTAAATAAGCAAAAACACAAATACATAAAAAAAAACGTTCCACATCTCTCGCCCAATCATCCTCTAACAAAATATAAGTAAAAAAAAAAAATTCCTTCAACTCTGATTGATCTGCCACTAGGGATATATATAGTTATTTGGTCACACTAAAAAGAATGGTTCCACCAAATAAAATATTATTTTTAAATTTAAATTTAAATTTAAATTTAAATTTAAATTTAATAATAAATATTTTAAAAAATGGTACAGTGCACTAGTGGCGCCATTCTAAATGGAGCCACCTAAGAAAATAATATACAATTTTTAAAATTTTAAAAACAAAAAAAAGCACCTCACATGTAAAAAAGTGGTAGTGCCATTCTTAATGTCTCTACAAAAAAAATGGATTATTTTTTTAAATCCCCACAAATGCTTTTCAATTGAATAATTTCCTCGATATTTATACAGCGGGCCCTATTCTCCTTGGCACCAGCAAAAAAATGATTTTTTTTATTTAGGTGGCTGATGTGGCATGTTGTTGGTGCCAGTCTCTTTGGCTCCACCAACTTTTACTATTCATTTTAGGTCATTTACGTATATAATCAAAATATGAGGTTATTTAAGTAATTAATCAAAATTTTATGGCCATTTACATAAAAAAGGCCAAACGAATGGTTGGTCGTTTTAGAACATTCTAAAAACGTGGTAACATATTTCAACAAAAAGGAGAGTGAGTGGAACCGTAGGTCTTCACACAGGAGTGAGGCTAGGTGGTTTACTTATATTAGAATAAATATTTTAAAGATATTTGAAAATGCTGCTCATAATTGGGCTAGACAAAATGATGAAATGAGGTACAAAAACATCCACATGGAATACTCGAGTAAGTGTTTGTTTATTACAGGTTCCGATGACCACTTCCTTACTAATTTGGATTATCTCATAAAGAGAAATGTGCTTGATTTGAAAGCATATTATAAAATTCAGCATATATGCAAAACTTGTGCAACATATATGCAATTATTAATTATCATATTTTAATTCATATTTTAAAAATATAATAATTGAAGTTCAAAACTTGTGCAGCATATGTGCAATTATATTAGTACATATATATGGGAAAACCAATACGAATTTATAAACGGAAAACCAACACCATCTATTTGCAGTTTTGAATGGTAAAAGTAACAACTTATAAGCATATTGCATTTTGGAATTCGATGTATCTAAATTAGGTAAAATTTTTACCCGACCATTAGAATTCGTAATTAACAAACAATTACTCGGGTATTCCGTGTAGATGTTTTTGCACCTCATTTCATCACTTTTCTTGCCCAACTATGAGCAGCATTTTGAAAAATCTTTAAAAAATCTCTTCTAATATAAGTAAACAACCTAGCCTCACTCCTGTGTGAAGACCTACTTTTCCACTCCCTCTACTTTTTGTTACAATATGATACTATGTTTTCAGAATGTTCTAACACAAGCAACCATTCGTTTTCATAGCATACAAGTCGATGACACCTCAGTATGCCATCGTCATTGTGATGCTTGGCCAAAAATTTGTACATCTGCAAAGCCGCCCTTTTGTCTGTATTAGGGGGTTTTAAAGTTTTCAAGCGAAGAAATTCGCTCGACTTTTCTTCCTTAAACTGACAAAAAGGTAGCTTTGCGGATATACAAATTTATGGCTGGGCATCACAATGATGATGACATATTGAGGTGTCATAAGCTTCCATACTATGAAAACAAATAGTTACTCGTATTAGAAAATTCTAAAAATGTAGTAACACGTTTTAACAAAAAGGAGAGGGAGTGGAAACATAGGTCTTCATAAATGAGTGAGGCTAGGTGGTTTAATTATATGAGAAGAAAATTTTTAAAGATATTTCAAAATGCTGCTCATATTTGGACTAGAAAAAGTGATGAAAGGAGGTGCAAAAGCATCTACATGGAATACTCGAGTAAGTGTTTTTTCATTATAGATTCTGATGGTCGAGTAAAATTTTACCCAATTTAGATGCTGTAAATAAGAAAACGAAAGATGATATTGACGAGCTAAAAGTTTGGATGGACTTCATCATCAACTATCTGTTCGGATCTGCTATCCGAGATTATAACAATTTTAGATTGCCTGCTAAATTGATAGCTTTTCTTGGTTATATCGATTCTTAATTTTTTTAAGTCGATTGCATCTTTCATATCTTTATTTTAATTTCAACATTGATAGGAATAACGTGAATCCCAAGTTTTTACTTGATGCTTCTTTTATTTGGGGAGACGTCGAAAAGTGCCGCTTCCTTATAAATTTAGATTATCTCATAAAGAGAAACGTGCTTGATATGAAAACATATTATAAAATTCAGCATATGTGCAAAACTTGTGCAACATATGTGCAAATATCAATTATCAATTCTCATATTTTAATTCATTTTTTAAAAATAATATAATTAAAATTCAAAACTTGTGCAGCATATGTGCAATTATATTACTATATATATATATATGGGTAAACCAATATGAATTTATAAACGGAGAACTAACGCCATCTATTTGTACTTTTGAACGGTAAAAGTAATAATGTATAAGCATATTGCATTTTGCTAGTCGGTACGTATCTAAATTGGGTAAAATATTTACCCGACCATCGAAATCCATAATGAAAAAAATACTTACTCGAGTATTCCGTATGGATGCTTTTGCACCTTTTTTCCTAACTTTTTCTAGCCCAAATACGAGCAGCATTTTGAAATATCTTTTAAAAATTTGTTCTAATATAAGCAAACCACCTAGCCTGACTTTTGTGTCAAGACTTACATTTCCACTCCCTCTCCTTTCTGTTAGAATACGTTACGACATTTTCAGAACGTTCTAACACGAGCAATCATTCGTTTTCATAGAATACAAGTCGATGACACTTGAGTATGTCATCGTCATTGTGCTACTTAGCTAGAAATTTATACATCCGAAAAGTTGCCATTTTGTCTGTATTAGGGGGTTTTAAAGTTTTCAAGCGAAGAAATTCGCTCGACTTTTCATCCTTATATAGACAAAAAGGTAGCTTTTCGAATATAAAAATTTCTGGTTGAGCATCACAATGACGATGACATATTGAGGTGTCATTAACTTGTATACTATGAAAACAAATGGTTGCTCGTGTTAGAACGTTCTGAAAATGTCGTAACGTATTTTAATAGAAAGAAGGAGTGGAAATGTAAGTCTTGACACAGGAGTTAGGCTAGGTGGTTTGCTTATATTAGAAGAAATTTTTAAAAGATATTTCAGAATATTGCTCGTATTTGTGTTATAAAAATTTATAAAGGGAGGTGCAAAAACATCTACATTGAATACCCGAGTAAGTGTTTGTTAATTATGATTTTTGATAGTCAGTTAAAATTTTTACCCAATTTAGATACACTGAATAACAAAATGAAAGATGATATTGATGAGCTAAAAGTTTTGATTAACTTAATCATTAACTATCTATTCGAATCTGCTATCCGAGATTGTAATTATTTCATATTGCCTGCTAAACTGGTAGCATCTTTCTTGGCTATCTTGATTCTAAAGTTTTATAAGTTGATTGCATTTTTCATATCTTTATTTTAATGTCCACATAGATAGGAACAACGTGAATCCAAAATTTCTACTTGATTCTCCTTTTGTTTGGTAGAGTCTGATTCATGTCACTTCCTTATAAATTTAAATTATCTTATAAAGAGAAATATGCTTGATTTGAGATCATATTATAAAATTCAACATATTTGCAAAACTTGTGCAACATATGTGCAATTATCATATTTTTATTAATATTTTATAAATGTGATAATTGAAGTTCAAAACTTGTACAAAATATGTGCAATTATATTAATACAAATATATATATGTGGTAAAACCAATACGAATTTATAAACAGAAAACCGACACCATCTCTTTGCACTTTTGAATGGTAAAAGTAACAATTTATAAGCATATTACAATTTTCTATTCAGTGTATTTAAATTGGGTAAAATTTTTACCTGACCATCGAAATTTGTAATGAACAAACACTTATTCAGGTATTTAGTGTAGATGCTTTTATACCTCTTTTAATCACTTTTTTAGCACAAATATGCGAGGCATTTTGAAATAATTTTAAAAAATCTATTCTAATATAAGTGAACCACCTAGCTTCACTCCTGTGTGAAGACCTATGTTTCCACTCCCTTTCCTTTTTGTTAAAATATGTTACTACGTTTTTAGAATGTTTTTAACATGAGCAACCATTCGTTTCATAGCATACAAGTCGATGACACCTCAGTATGTTATTATCATTGTTATGCTTAGCTAGAAATTTGTATATCCACAAACCTGTTCTTTTGTCTGTATCAGGGGGTTTTAAAGTTTTCAAGCGAAGAAATTCACTCAACTTTTCTTCCTTATACTGACAAAAAGGTAGCTTTGCAGATATATACATTTCTCTCTGAGCATTACAATGAAAATGACATATTGAGCTATCATCAACTTGTATACTATGAAAAACAAATGGTTACTCGTGTTAGGACATTCTAAAAATGTAGTAACGTATTTTAACAAAAAAGAGAGGGAGTCGAAGTTAGGTCTTCACAAAAGAGTGAGGCTAGGTGGTGTTATTATATTAGAAGAAAGTTTTTAAAGATATTTCAAAATCCTGTTAGTATTTGTGCTAGAAAAAGTAATAAATGAGGTGTAAAGGCATCTACACAGAATACCCGAGTATGTGTTTTTTCATTACAGATTCCTATGGTCAAGTAAAAATTTTACCCAATTTAGATACGGCAAAAAACAAAACAAAAGATGATGTTTATGAGTTAAAAGTTTTGATGGACTTCATCATCAAATACTCGTTCGGATCTGCTATCCGAGATTATAATCATTTCAGATAACCTACTAAACTGCTAACTTTTCTTGGCTATCTCAATTCTGAATTTTTGTAAGTTGATTGCATTTTTCACATTTTTATTTTCACATTAATAAGAACAACGTGAATTACATGTTTTTACTTGATGCTCCTTTTGTTTGGGGAGACGCCAATAGGTGCCGCTTCCTTATAAATTTAGATTATCCCATAAAGAGAAACGTGTTTGATGTGAAAGCATATTATAAAATTCAGCATATGTGTAAAACTTGTGCAACATATGTGCAATTAACAGTTATCAATTATCATATTTTAATTCATATTTTAAAAATATAATAATCGAAGTTTAACATTTACGAAACATATGTTTAATTATATTAGTATATATGTAGGGAAAACTAATACAAATTTATAAATGAAAAACCAACACCATCTATTTGCACTTTTGAATGGTAAAAGTAACTATTTATAAGTGTTGGGGATTGACTCGATTAAGCAACGAACAAGTAAAAATAACGGAAGAAATTAAGAAATTGAACACACAAATTTAACATAGAAAAATCCCTCCAAAGAGGATAAAAAATTACGGGCAAAGATAATTTTACTATAATGGCAAAAGAATGAAGAGTACAAAAGATGAAGATAAAAAACTAAACCCCGAAAACCCGAAAACAAAGAACCCTCAAAACGTAAACACAAAATTCTCTAAAAGTGTTATGAGTTCTAATATCTAATTAGTGTATTTTCTAAGATTGTAAAAGAGTCTATTTATAGGCTAAATTCATAGGTTAAATAATAATAAAATAATCTAGACTAATCAAATTTTGATTGAAACACATAAGCAATGATTAACTGGAAGATCATTTCTCAAATTTGACTAAAATAGGAGTCATACTTAACAAATCTACACCTTGACTCATATTTCTACAACACCATCTTTGCCAAATCCCGCCACAGATCCTATCTTGAACTATACAAGGAATTAACTAAGTCGAATTTGTGCTTAGAAACTAGAAAACTTCTAGTTTTTGACTTGTACACTGTCAAATCAAAACTAACCCGGGTCTAATTTTCATGAACACAGTATCCTAACTTTTCAAAACTTGCATTCAAAATAGAACCTCTCTTCAAAGAAACGATCATACCTTTTTCCCTCCTATGGCCAGGTTGCCTCCGCTCCAAACGAGTTGACTTCAACTCCGTAACGGACGAGGGACGTCTGGTTTCACTGGTCATTGTAGAACCTTCCAGAATATAAAGACTATCGGTCATTTTACCTTTTAACAAAATGAGAGCTCCACGAGATACCTTAATGCCGCTTGACTCGATGTTGATTCTGTATCCTTTCGAGTCTAAAATACTCAAGAAGATGAGATTCTTTCGTAAATTAGGTACATACCTGACATCTGGTATTGTCCTAACCGTCTCATCTTGCATCCTAATTTTGACAGTACTAATACCAATTACCTTACTGGATGAATCATTTCCCACGCGTACCACTCCACCTTTAACCGAACTGTATATGGAGAACCATTCTCTATTGGGACACATGTGGAATGACAATCCCGAATCTAGGATCCACTCGGAAGTAAGCTTGGAGTTATTGCTCGTTGACACTAACAAGAAATCATCATCGCTTTCATGAACCAAATTAGCACTATCTACATCTTCCTCGTTACTTTCATCAGTTCTTTTATTTCATAGTTTATAATAATCTACTTTGACGTGACCTAACTTTTTACAATAGCGACACATTTTGTCTCGCTTTTTTAATGCTACTAAAACAGAAGCTTGCCTATATGGCTTGCTATCTAAACCAAACTCATTTTTTAGGTTGTTCTACTCAACAAATGACCTTTCAAATCTTCAAATGAGAGTTTGTCTCTACCATAAACCAGGGCCTCCTTGAAAGACTTGTTTAAATGAGGTAAAAAGCATAATAAAAGCATAACCTGATCTTCATCGTCAATCTAAACCCCAACGTTCTTTAAATCATTTAAAAGAGTAATGAATTGACTGATGTAATCTCTAAGAAGCTCATATTCATCCATGTGAAACTTAAATAGACGTTTTAACACTAAACGGTTAGTTAGAGACTTAGTCGCATAAAGAGTTTCTAACATTTTCCACAAGGCGGATGAGGTCTTAACCATCAATACCTCCTGCAATATCGTATTCGCCAGGCATAACTGGATTGCAAACAAGGCCTTCTCATCGAGCTTTTCCCATTCTATTTGATTTAGATTCTCGTGCTTTTTTTCTACTAACAACCTTTTTCATGTCGGTTTGAACTAGAATTGTCATCATCCGAACTTGCCACAGATTGAAATTTGTGATACCATCGAACTTCTCAATTTCAAACCTTGTTGTTGCCATATCTAAAGGGGCTTATCTACAAAAATTGAACTAGCTCTGATACCACTTGTTGAGGATCGACCCGATTAAGCAACGGATAAGTAAAAATAACAGAAGAGATTGAGAAATTGAACACACAAGTTTAACGTGGAAAAATCCCTCCAATGAGGATAAAAAACCACGGGTAAGGATAATTTTACTATAATGGAAAAAAGTATGAAGAGTACAAAAATAGAGATAAAAAACTAAATCTCGAAAACCCAAAAACAAAGAACCCTCAAAACGTAAACACAAAATTCTCTAAAAGTGTTATGAGTTCTAATATCTAATGGGTGTATTTTCTAAGGTTGTAAAAGAGCCTATTTATAGGCTAAATTCATAGGTCAAATAATAATAAAATAATATAGAATAATCATAGTTTGATTGAAACAAATAAACAGAGTTTAACTGGAAGATTATTCTCAAATTTGACTGGAATAGGAGTCATATTTAACAATAAGTATATTGCCTTTTACTATTCAACGTATCTAAATTGGGTAAACTTTCTACCCGATAATCGAAATCCGTAATGAAAAAATATTTACTCGGGTATTCCGTGTAGATGCTTTTGCACATCTTTTCATAATTTTTTCTAACCCAATGAAAGATGATATTGACGAGCTAAAAGTTTTGATGTATTTTATCATAAATTATCCATTCGAATATACTATCCAGGATTATAATCATTCCAAATTGCCTGCTAAACTGATACATCTTTCATGCCTATCTCGATTCTAAATTTTGTAAGTTGATTGCACCTTTCATATCTTTATTTTAATTTCCACATTGATATGAACAACGTGAATCCTAAGTTTTTACTTAATGTTCATTTTGTTTGGGAGACGCCGATAAGTGCCGCTTCCTTATTAATTTGGAATGTCTAATAAAAAGAAATGTGCTTGATGAAAAAGCATATTATAAAATTCAGCATATATGCAAAACTTGTACAACATATGTGCAATTATCAATTATCATATTTTAAAAGTATAATAATTGAAGTTCAAAACTTGTGCAGCATATGTGCAATTATATTAGTATATATATATATGGGAAAACCAATACAAATTTATAAACGGAAAACCAACACCATCTATTTGCACTTTTGAGCGGTAAAAGTAACAATTTATAAGCATATTGCATTTTTGAATTTAGTGTATTGAAATTGGGTAAATTTTTTACCTGACCATCGAAATTCGAAATGAATAAACAATTACTTGGTTATTCAGTGTAGATACTTTTACACCTCTTTTCATCACTTTTTTTAGCCCAAATACGAGCAACATTTTGAAATATCTTTAAAAAATCTCTTCTAATATAAGTAAACCACTTAGCTTCACTCCTGTGAAGACCTATGTAACACCCCAAACCCGGCCTAGACGTTATGGCGGAATCCGTTGATGTCACAAGGTAAAGTTTTGAAAACAGAGTCGTTTCGTCAAATCATTCAATTTCAAAAACTATATTTGTTTATATCTATTTTCCAAAGAGTTCATTTAATTTATTTATTTGCTAAAACGTAAGTTGCAGCGGAAGTCATAAAATGTTTAGTTTGGAAATCCCGTTCGTGTTTTCAAAAACCTTTGTTTTGATTAAAACCATATTTTTAGCTATTCGTCTCAGATAAAATATTTAAATCGAAAACCAAAATCCAGAATAAACCAATAGTTCGGAGAGTCCTATTATTACAGAACTCTCAAAATAATCCTTAATTTAAACTAAAATAATAATCATAAATTGTTACGAACTCGTGGTCACCGAGAGGCTTTGTCACACCGATCCGCCTAAGTCTGTGGATTACCTGAATAGAGCAGACAAACAGATATGAGTTTTCATAAACTCAGTGTGTAACCTAACAAAAATAGACATGCAATACATACAAAAAATGTATACACAGTCAGATTCAGATTCAGACTTAAGTCCTATACAGATTTAGATAACAGAAACAAATATGCAGATCAGATATACAGAGTACTACCCCTATCCTCGACACACTAACTCCGACCATCCTATCACACCATGTGAGGTTAAAAACACCCACCTATCCCTACACACCATATCGTGCCGTTATGATACAACTCAGATAATGTGCAACCTAGCTGCCAGAACATAGGCGATGATCGCCATACAGCACACTTCCTCCACATATACAAATCCCACCCCAAACATAATTACAGATTACAAATACAAAGATATCACGCTTAACATGCTCATATACAGAAATCAGATATACAAATATAGTAGAATAACCAGACATGCTTCACAGTGTCATAATCAGAGCTAGACCTGTCCATGGCCCGGGCCGGACAGGGTTTGGGCCGGGCCCAGAAAATTTTTTTGGCCCGCCTCCTAGGCCCGGCCCAAAATATGGGCTTGAAATTTTGCCCAGGCTCGGCCCGGGAAAAATATCATAAGCCCGAGCCCAGCCCGGCCCATTTTTAAAATAAACATTAAAAAATTATTTTTAAAAAATATATTTTAAAATTAAAAATGAAAAATTAAAAATTAAAAAAAAAATATATATATATATTTATTATATTCTAAAGGGCAGGCAGTTCGGCCAAAAAGTGGTGCCCGAGGCTCGGCCTATTTTTAAACGGGCCTCATTTTTGCCCAAGCCCATATTTCTGCCTATATTTTTACCCGAACCTCTCATATTTCTAAGGGCTGTCAAGTTTAGCCGCCGCCTACCATGGATGTCTAATCGTAACCCAATACCAGACTATCAGATCACATAGTTTTAGAGTTTGGTTAGCCTTTACCGACCCTATAGTAGGCCCACAGTCAATCGGAGCGACCCGTGAGACCCTAGGTAAAATTTCAGAAATATGGGCCCACATGCCCAGATTGGCCTTGCCCGTGTGGCCCACACGGCCATACTCACACCACCACACGGCCGTGTCTTGCGCACAACCATGCCTTAGTCAATCACACAGCCGTGTCTCGCACACGGCCAACCACATGGCCAGGCACATGCCCGTGTTGCGTCTATAGTAAGGTTTTTTGGCTTTCATTGAAGCTTAATTTTTTGTGTTTCGGGTATACACCTGGTACGATTTTTTATGGTAAACCACTCCCGAGGCCTTCAAAACCTAAGAAATAACATCCAATTGCCCAATTAGCAGAAAAGTATGAACCAACACGTAACTCGAAATAACGCACTAGACTTATCGATGACACGCACAGACCCTAACGCAATTTAGGCTATTCGAACGCAACTTCCCCGCTCACCACCTTCTTCTAAACCACAAAAATACAAAAATCAATCCCTTAATTACTCACCATTTTGCCAAAAAAAAGTATAATCCCAACCAGCGTTTTGGAAATCACAAGTTACAGAATATCAAAGTCTCACTTACCAGAACCATGTGACGAATACTGAAATAACGAGAACAAATATACAACAGCAGAAAAAAAAGAAATAGAACCGTAGGAAAGAAGAGGAAAACGAAAATGACAGGGAGACAGGGAAACTAACGAATATGACACATATCCCTTGATTTTCTCCCACTAACCCACTATCTCACAACCTTCTCAGACTTTCAATTCAACCGAAACTCTATCAGTTAACTGAGCAAAAATTAATACCCACGCTCGAGCAAGGATTCAAACATAGGACCTCCAACATACTAACCCCCTTAGCACTCAAACCAGAAGACTCATTCTGATATGGATTAACAAACAATTTTATTAAATCCCATTCAACAAGGGTAAGACTTGGATCAAAAATAAAAAAAATTATCAAATATGGGACCTGAACCTAAGACCTCATACACACACCCAGAACACTTAACCACTAAAACAGATACACATTTTGTAACAGCCCGTTTTTTAGTTGTGTTAAAAATAGTGGTTTCGGGGCCACCAAATCCGACGAGTTAGTTTGTAAATATTACATTTAATATTTACGAGTTAATTTTGATTTTAAAATTTTTTTTGATATTGTGATTTTTATTTTATAAGCGATTTATTAAGTTCAAGTGGTATGACCCTAAGGTCAAGTGGTTTCATAAATTGAGGTATCGGGACCTCATTTTTTATAAAATGAGCCGTAAATATTTTTATAAATATTTACTGAGTGTAATTAAGGAGGTATTAAAGTTTTGTTGGAAAATTTTATTGTTTCGATAGTTAATTAAGCAAAAAGGACTAAATCGTAAAAGTTAAAAAAGTCAATTGCTATTAGTTTAAAAGTGATAATTGAGTAAAGAATATTAATTAGGTTGCCTTATTGTGTAAATTAGCCATCCTAAAGATAGTGGGGTGGCTGAATGCTTTAAACAGTATGATGTATCCGATATTATTCTAAATGGTTCAATAGGCATTAAAAGGGATGAACCAGTAAGGGTTCCGAGTGATTTCACTATGGAAATATAGAAATTTATGATGTATCGATGATTAAAGTAAGACCATTCATGATTATCCAAAGTATGATTTAAGTGATGCTATGTTTATGCCTTATGTGTTATGCAAATGAAATGGTAAAGAGAACAGTATGAATTAAGACATGAAACTATATGGATATCCTTGATATGGTGATACATGGGAATTATGTAAGTTAAGATGAGTAATAGATTCAAGTGATACATGTTGAGATTAAATGGCTATTCATGTTAATGTGCTTATGATTTGTGTCATGTATGCTAACATGTTTGGTGTGAATGCTTAGGCTTTTGCCAAGCTTTAGTTGGATCATGTCATGTTAATTTATAGGTTATGTGTTGTAATGGTGAGTGTCCAAATTGAAATATACTTGTGTTTATGAAAGAGTGGTAAGGTTTAAATTATATAATTTCTTATGAAATGGTTTATCATGTGATTAATTCCAAAAGAGCTATGTTAAATGCACTAGCTTGTGGCTATGGTTGATGATATACTTATGTCTTGTGTGTTATGCATATGGAACGGGTGTGGAAATTAATGAAATACAAATGAAAATAAAGAAATTTGGAAGATTTTAAAGTTTTTTAAAATCCTACTTTGTTAGGGATGATAAGTATAAGTGATGTTGTGGAATTATTAAATTTATGAGTTGTTGAATTTGGTTTCATGAATCGTGTGGTATCGGTATATGATTATTCTTGATATGTTTAAATTTCATGCTGGAAATCGGTTGATCTGATTAAAGTTTATACGAGCTTACTAAGCATTCATTGCTTACGTAGTTATTTTTTTTACTTTTCAGACTATCAGAAGCTCGATCGGGTTAGAAGCTCGTCAGAGATTTATCTCACTATCTAGCAATTATCGGTAGATTTTGATGTCTTGGTTATGGTTATAATGGCATGTATAGGTATTTTGGCTAATGTTAGCCTATGTGTTTTGGTTGTGGAAATGACCATTTGGTTAGTTTGCATTTTAGCCTTGTGTTGGTAAAATGATATATATTATAAGGTGTATATAAGTAGCCTTGTAATGGTTTATATATGACTTGTTATTATTGAATGATGGTAGATAGAAAAGTAGTTGAATGTGCATATTAGATATGACATATAACTTGTTGTGAATTGGTGTTTTGCCATAGTAAGCATATGTATTTTGATGCTAATGATTATGTGGTACAGTTGGTACCAAGTGATATGTTTTGGTCAATGATTTACATGTTGTGTAATGATGCAAACTTAGTTAGAAGTTAATCTATTATTTTGGCCAAATTGAGTACATGGTTATACATGTTTTAATGTTGTCATTTAAGGTGCCTTTGGGCATATTGGTTGGATTTTATTATACCATATGTGTTTGGCTTGATAATGCATGATTTTGGTGCCTTTTGAGGGCTTATGTATATGTGAAAAAAGGATTATAGGTATATGTTGAAAAGGGTGAGAAAAATGGCTTGTAAAATAACCTATTTTCGTCCACAAGGGCAGAGACACGGGTGTGTGTCTCAACCGTGTGTGACATAGGGCCAGGTAGCATAGCCGTGTGTCCCCTATAGTTTTCAAATAGTTACAAGTCAAGTTTTACATGACATAGCACACGTCCAGGCACACGGGCGTGTGGTTTGGCCGTGTGACCCCAGTTAGTGAGTTACACAGGCACGGACACGGGCTGGGACACAATCGTGTGTCCCTATTTCGAATGCCTACACGGCCTAAGACATAGGCGTGTCTCTTGGCCGTATGAGTCGCACGGCCAAGCCACACGGCCGGTGACATTGCAACTTGTAAATTTTTTATCTTTTCCATAAAATTTCTATATGTTTCTGATTTAGTCTCGATTTGTTTCTAATGTGTTTTTAGAGCCTCGAGGGCTTGTATAAGAGACAATACATATGCTATTGATTGATTTTTTGTGATTGATGATATGAATTAAATGTTTTAAAATTTTCATAGTTTTGAAATGTAAACTCTAGTAATGCTCCATAACCCTATTTTGGCAACGGATACGGGTTAAGGGTGTTACACATTTGTGCCAGATATTTACAGGAATAGAAATAAATTATTCAGGGCGTTACAACCTATATTTCCACTCCCTCTCATTTTTGTTAAAATACGTTATTAAGTTTTCAGAATGTTTCTAACATGAAAAACCATTCATTTTCATAGCATACAAGTCGACGACACCTCAGTATGTCATCCTTATTGTGAAGCTTAGCTATAAATTTGTACATTCATATAGCTATTTTTTTGTGTAACACCCCAAACCCAACCTAGATGTTATGGCTATATTTGGCAATGTCACACGATAGTGTTTTTGAAACCTTGTTGTTACGTTGAAAACATTCCATGTTATTATCTTTAGTAAACCTTTGTTAGAACTTAGGAAGTCGTCTTTATTCATTTAAAACATTTGTTTTAAAACATCCCTCATTGCGGAAGCTTTAATAAAACAGTCTAAGTGATCATGCGTTTAGAAGCTACTTTAAATTTTTGAAAACCGAATTTCCTAGGACCAGTAGGTATAAATCCATAAAGTAAAATAAATAAATAAAAACCTAAAATTTAAAACCAAAGTCCCAGAAGGTCCTTAAATTACAACCCAAATAATCAATAATAATTAAATCATAAAACGTAAATTGAAAACCATGAAGTTCAAAAATTTCTGTGGTCACCGCTGAGTCCTCCATCGCACCGATCCGTCTAAGTCTAAGGATTACCTGTGCACATTAAACAAAAAGGGCGAGTTTACGTAAAATCAATGTGTAATCCCACAGAAACAAACAAACAATCAGTATTCACAGTGCATAGTTGAACAATCTTGGGCCTAAGCCCTTTTCAGTATCAGTGACAGTTTGGGCCTTAGCCCATCTCAATACAGTGTCAAAAATGCAGTAGGGTCTTAGCCCATCACGGTATCAGTAGCAGTAACAGTTATGCAGTAGCAAAATCCTACCCATCCAGCCTCTACAAACCATTTTCGTCCAACCCTACACTCCATGTGTGGATATAATCAACCCACCCATCCCTACACTCCAAGTAGTACCGAATGCGGCACAAAATAGTAGTTTGCAGCTGAGGTGCCAGTAAATTAGGCTTAAAGTCTTTCAGTGCACTTCCTCCGAATAAATGCCCCCAACCCAATGCAATGTAACATACAATAGATGATATGCTATTATGCAATTTCAGTACATATATTCGGTTTAGATATTAAAATCTCAGTACATATATTATTCAGTCAATTTCACACATTTAGGGGTTTAAGTAGAGCTTACCGACCTTACAGTAGGTTCACAGTCGACTTGGGTGACCCGTGCAACCTTAGAAACATTCCGGTAAAAATAGGCCCACACGCCCGTGTGTGCTCGTGTGGCCCACTCAGCCCAAATTGGGCTTGGCTGTGTGATCCATTTTTAATGTAACTCATGCTAGCTAAATATTCATATATGTTTTCACTATTTACTAATATGTTCATTCAAAGCTGTCTACTTGAGTCATTGTCCCTAAATTATTTATATCTTGAGCTACAGAATTCCAAATTAAGATCTGCTTGATGTTTTCGAAACTAGACTCAAATACCTTTCTACCTTAAAATTTTTAGATTTTATAGTTTATCAAATAAGTAAAGTAAAATCTTCAAATCTATCCTGATTCTGCTGTTTGACAGCTTCAACCTTTTCTTACTAAAAATTATTTATCTCTTATTATGGAATTTGGATGATGTTTCCATTTGTTTCTCTTGAAAATAGACTCATTAAGGATTTAAACATATAAATTAAATCCCCTAATTATTTTTTTACAATTTTTGATGATTTTTCCAAATTTATAACAGGGGAACCCGAACCCATTCTGACCTTGTCTCACAAAATTCATTATATCCCATAACTTACAACTTCATTGCTTACACTATTTCTTCCATGAAAAACTAAATTCAATAAACTTTAATTTTGTATTTTATTCAACGTCTACCTCAATTTCCACTATTTTTGATGATTTTTCAAATTTAGACTATTGCTGTTGTCCAAAACTATTTTAGTGAAGAATGTTGATTTCCAAGTTTATAACAACCTTATTTCCTTTCTCTACAATTTTTCGCATCATTTTCTCTTATTTCTCGACTGCAAGCAATTTTGACTTTTCGCCAAATCCCATTTTCTGAGTTTTGGGTACACACCTGGAATCATTTCTGATGCGTAAGCACTCCTAAGCCTCTGGAACCTAAAAATCGACCAATAAATTTCCAGATTAATCACTTAATTCATTTTTAATCAACTAATTTTGGAAGGAACTCGACTAAAAACCTAAAAAAACCCTTACCTCGCTTGAGTAACCATGATTTCGCACAATCACAACGTTGATTCAAAACCACCAGCCCCTTGATTAACTCCTAAACACCAAAAAGGAAACCCCTTTTCAGAGATTAACCAAGAACGATTAACAATAGACAAAACCGTTACTTACCGAACACACACAACCAACGATGAACAACCAAATCAATTAGAAAATAAAGGAAGAAATGGAAGGGGAAAAAATAATGAAAATTTCGGCAGCAATTAGGGGAATGAATCCACAGAGAAGGGAAAAGGAGAAGATCAAAACGTCAGAAAAAGTTTGGATAATTGGAGAGAAAACCGAAACGTTACTCTTTTTTGCAACAAAAAGATAATCAGATCATTTTCTGATAACCTCTCCCCCATTATCTCCTAAAATCACTCCCCATTAACCCACTAAAACACAACTACTAAGAATTTTTCCCCAACACAACTCTTAGCCGAAATTGAAGGCAAAAAATACTATCTCCACGCCATCACAGAGAATTGAACACAGGACCTCCTTCACACCAACACTCCACTTATCCACCAAACCAACAGGCCCATTCTGTTAATTATTTGCCAACTTTTACTTAAAAGTCTACTGACTAAAGATAGGGGCTTATTCATAAAAATACCAAAATTTTCTCAAGTCCTAGCTTGAACTTAGGACCTCTCACACACTCATAACACTTAATCACTGAAGTAGATACACAGTTGTGTCACATCTTCGCAAGAACAAAAATAAAAATTCTGGGGTGTTACATTTTGTCTTAACAAGGGGTTTTTAAGTTTTCTAGCAAAGAAAATTCGCTCAACTTTTCTTCCTTATACCGAGAAAAAGGTAGCTTTATGGATATACAAATTTCTAGCTGAGCATTACAATAACAATGACAGATTGAGCTGTCATCAACTTGTATACTATGAAAAACAAATGGCTACTCGTGTTAGAACATTTTGAAAATGTAGTAACGCATTTTAACAAAAAAGAGAGGGAGTGGAAGTTTAGGTCTTCACAAAGGAGTGAGGCTCGGTGGTATAATTATATTAGAAGAAAGTATGTAAAGATATTTCAAAATGTTGCTCGTATTTGGGCTAGAAAAAGTGATGAGAGGAGGTGCAAAAGCATCTACACAGAATACCCGAGTATGTGTTTTTCATTACAAATTTCGACGGTCGGGTAAAATTTTTACCCAATTTAAATACGGCGAATAACAAATTGAAAGATGATATTGACGGGTTATAAGTTTTGATGGACTTCATCATTAACTATCCAAGATTATAATCATTTCAGCTAACCTGATAGCTTTTCTTGACTATCTCAATTTTAATTTCCACATTAATAGGAACAAAATGAATCACAAGTTTTTACTTGATACTTCTTTTTGTTTGGGGAGACGTCGATAAGTGTCGTTTCCTTATAAATTTGGATTATCTAATAATGAGAAATGTGCTTGATGTGAAAGTATATTATAAAATTGAGCATATATGCAAAACTTGTGCAACATATGTGCAATTATCAATTATTATATTTTAATTCATATTTTAAAAATATAATAACTGAAGTTCGAAACTTGTGCGACATATGTGCAATTATATTAGTATATATATGGGTAAAACCAATACGAATTTATAAACAAAAAATCAACACCATCTATTTGCATTTTTGAACGGTAAAAGTAACAATTTATAACCATATTGCATTTTGCGATTCAATGTATCTAAATTGTGTAAAATTTTTACCTGACCATCGAAATCTGTAATGAACAAATACTTACTCAGGTATTATGCATAGTTGCTTTTGCACCTCCTTTCATCACATTTTCTTGCCCAAATACGAGCAACATTTTGAAATATATTTAAAAAATCTCTTTTAATATACATAAACCACCTAGCCTCCCTCCTGTGTGAAGACCTATGTTTCCCCTTCCTCTTCATTTTCTTAAAATACGTTACTACGCTTTCAGAATGTTCTAACGCAATCAACCATTTGTTTTTGTAGTATACAAGTCAATTACACCTCTATACGACATTGTCATTGTAATGCTTAACCAGTAATTTGTATATCTGCAAAGCTACCTTTTTGTCTGTATAAGGTAGAAAACTTGAGCGAATTTCTTTGCTTGAAAACTTTAAAACCCCTTGATACAGACAAAAAGGGCAACTTTACAGATGTACAAATTTCTGGTTGATCGTCATAATGACGATGACATATTGAGGTGTCATCAACTTGTATTCTATGAAAACGAATGGTTGCTCATGTTAGAACATTCAAAAAACGTGGTTATGTATTTTAACAAAAAGGATAGGGAGTAGAAATGTAGGTTTTCACACAGTAGTGAGGCAAGATGGTAGGGAGTAGAAATGTAGGTTTTCACACAGTAGTGAGGCAAGATGGTTTACTTATATTAGATGAAATTTTTTAAAGATGTCTCAAAATGTTGCTTGTGTTTTTTATAGAAGAAGTGATGAAATGAGGTGCAAAAGCATCTAAGCAGAATACACGAGTAAGTGTATGTTCATTACGGATTCCGATGGTCGAGTAAAAATTTTACCCAATTTAAATACATCGATTATCAAAATGAAATATGATATTGCTGAGCTAAAAGTTTTGATGGACTTCGTAATAAATTATCCATTCGGATCTGCTATCCGAGATAATAATCATTTTAGATTTCCTACTAAACTAATAGATCTTTCTTGGCTATCTCGATTCTAAATTTTTTTAAGTTGATTGCATCTTTCGTATATTTCTTTTAATTTCCACATTGATATGAACAACGTGAATCCCAAGTTTTTACTTGATGCTCATTTCATTTGAGAGACACTGATAAGTGCCGCTTCCTTATTAATTGGATTATCTAATAAAGAGAAATGTGCTTGATGTGAAAGCATATTATAAAATTCAGCATATATGCAAAACTTGTACAACATATGTGCAAATATCAATTATAATATTTTAAAAATATAATAATTGAAGTTCAAAACTTGTGCAACATATGTGCAATTATAAACGGAAAACCAACATCATCTATTTGCACTTTTGAACGATAGAAGTAACAATCTAAAAGCATATTGCATTTTGGAATTCGGTGTATCTAAATTGGGTAAAATTTTTACCTAACCATCAAAATTCGAAATGAACAAACAATTACTCAGGTATTTAGTGTAGATGCTTTTACACCTACTTTCATCACTTTTTGTATCCCAAATACAAGTAGCATTTTGAAATATCTAGAAAAAATCTCTTCTAATATAAGTAAACCACCTAGATTCACTCTTGTGTGAAGATTTACGTTTCCACTCCCTCTCATTTTTGTTAAAATGCGTTACTACGTTTTCAGAATGTTCCTAACACGAACAACTGTAACACCTCTAACCCTCATCCATTACTAGAACAATGCTACGGAGCATTATCGAACTTCACAAAATAAATACGGACATTTCCCAACTTTTGTTACACATATTAAGAATCAATTATATAACACTCATATTGTCCCTTAGATGGACCTTCGGGGCCCAATATTCACTTTAGAAGTGAATCGGGACTAAACCAAGTACTTAGGGAATTTTTCCCAAAATTTCAAAAGTTTTCTTAGAAGCAGGGGACATATGCTCGTGTCTCTGCCCGTGTGAATGAAAATAGGTCATTTTAAAGCCACTTTTCTCACCCATTTTGACATTAATCTGTACTCAACATTCACATACACCAATGTATCCCAACCAAGCAATCAATACAAGTTACAACATATTCTTAACATGACATAACATCACAAATATTTCATTTACTTATATCTACCTATTTAACTCATTTCATTGATTTGTCAAAATTCTACTACTAATTACATGCATACAAACATTTAATATTCACAACCACAATTCAAACTATTTCATTGTCAAACCAACCCTATACATGCCATATGAACCAAAATTTACATTACAAAAACTACCGGAATAAATTGGATAGTATAGCTTGATGTGTTGATCTGATTTTCTGACTACACGTTAATTTACAAGAACATTAAACAACACGAGTAAGCTTAATTAAGCTTAGTAAGTTCAATAGGTTAAACATTGATCTTACCGAACTTAATATAATATAATAAATTAAATTGTAAATAAATCATACATTTTTCCCTGTCAAATACAATATAATCAATAAACACACTTCCTTCGGATCAATATCAATAATAATTTATAAATCTTTCAATTCAATTACATAAGTCTCTTACCATTTCTTATTGAATCGAAGAACGACATACGGATATGAGTACATCATTCTTTTTGTGCCATAGTTCAATTATGGTCTTACACATGCATTGCCATGGCCCTGCCATGGTCTTACATTTTTAGTGCCATAACCCAGTTATGGTCTTATCATCAGAATGCCATAGCCCAGCTATGGTCTTACACATGTATTTATACTGCCATGGTCCAACCATGGTCTTACGTTCAAGGTGTCATAACCTAGTTATGGTCTTTTCATTAAAATGCCATAGCCCAGCTATGGTCTTACATTTGAACATTGCCATGGTCCAACCATGGTCTTATCCGTCAAATTTATTCCTTGCCACGGAACGATCGTACTCAATCTTGCGTTCTACTCGTTTTAAACCTTCAATTCAATTTTCATACTTTTGCAATAATCTTAATTTCAACAACAAAATATGAATAAATATATTATACCATTCCTAAATTAACAAATAATCATGAAAGTTTAACCATTTGAACTTGCCTGGGTTGGATTGTAAAATTGGTAATAGTTCAGAGACTACTCGACTAATTTCCCTTTTTCTCATTGATCTACAAGCTCTTGATCTAGAATGAAAAATTTTTCATTCATTAGCATATATTTCAATTTCAGTCAACTTCACAATTTATACCTCTCATATTTCAAAATTACACAATTACCCTAACTTTTATAATTTTTGCAATTTAGTCCCTTACCAATTAACTCATCAAATGAGATAATTATTAACGAGATTATTCATCCATAAATTACACAATACGTCGATCTATTTATATATTCAAGTCAATTTGTAACCAATATAATATAACAAATAATCAAAACACGAGCAACTATGGCAAGTCCCTCAACCTTTAACAGTTTTGTAAATTAACCTCGGGCTAAGTAGATTAAGTTAAAACGAGCTCAAAAACATAAAAATTAATAAAAATGATACTTGAATACATACCATGCAAGGTAAAACTGTAACACCCCTAACCCGTATCCAATTCTGAAACAGGGTTATGGAGCATTACTGGGCTTACAGAACAGACAAACAGAAATTTCAAACATTTTATAACAGTTTTACCTTTCATGTCACAAACCACTCAAATTTATACATATTGTCCCTAAACCGAGCCCTTGAGGCCTCAAAATAAACATTAAAAACAAGTTGGGACTAAATCGGGTACTCAAAGAATTTTTCAAAAAATATTGAAAATTTTCAAAGGTGCATGAGACACACGCTCGTGTGGCCAGGCCGTGTGTCTCACACGGTCAAGAGACACACCCGTGTCTCAGGCCGTGTTGGCATTCAAAATAGGGACACGCGGCCGTGTCCCAGACCATGTCCAAACTTCGGAGCTCTCTGACTTGGGTCACACGGCCAAGCCACATGCACGTGTGTTAGTTCGTGTGAATAATTTGAATATACTGACTTGTGACACATGGCTGAGCCACACGCCCATGTGCTAAGCCGTGTGAGTATACTGACTTGGGTCACACGGCCAAGCCACACGCCCGTGTGTTAAGCCGTGTGAGCCTACTGAATTGTACGCTTTAAAAGATATAAGGGAGACACAACCGTGTCACCTGGCCGTGTGTCACACACTGCTGAGACACACGCCCGTGTCTTTGCCCGTGTGGACAAAAATAGGCCATTTTCCAAGCCATATTTCTCACCCAAATTGGTACCAACCTAAACATAACAATTTGCATATGACCAAGTCATAAATAGACATTCAAAACCGACCAAAATCAAGCTTAAAACATGTAATATCATCACATACAAACATTATGCCCATAGGCACCTCAAATAACCATTTAAAAACATGCCAACTATGTATCCAAACTTACCTAAATGGCAAAACACTTATATGCATAATTGTGCCAAAACTTAACATGTATGTCACTTATCAAGCAAAACTATTTGGTACCCATAAATACCAATTCACAAATCAGACCATTTACATGATAACCATACACCAAATATGATAAGGCCATTTACATATATACATAACAAAATATACCAAAATACAAGCCAAATCAAATGGCTAAAAACATAACAAAACATGTAGGCTATCATTAGCCAAAATAACATATACATGACATTATAACCAAAATTAGATAACCAAAAGTACCAAAATAGCCAATAGATAGTGTGATATAGCTCCGCCGACTTCCAACCCGAACGAGCTTCTGAACCACTATAAAACACAAAAATAACACAGAGTAAGCATTTAAGCTTAGTAAGTTCGTATAACACAGAATTTAACTTACCATTTAACCACAATTTAGGTAAGTAAACCAAAGCATATCACAAATTTCGTCAAAAGCCTAACACATATTCATCAACCAAGTTAGCCATGTATTCACATAAACACCGAGAAATCATGTATAAGTTCAACAACCATATAAATTCCATTTACATGTAACATCTATGCCATGTATCCATATATCATATATAAACCATTTCCATGTAATTTATGTAAATACCTGTACTAGTTCGTATCGAACTCATATAAACTCGTAACAAAATTGTGCCCTTTGAACAACTTAGAATAATACCGGATACACGAGAATCTTGCACACTATGTGCCAACATGTGGTCGAAACCACTACTATCTTATATCTCATATCAGTGCTCTCTCTCGAGCCATAAATGGGTCTGCTCACACAAGCTGTCAGTCAAGACGTAGCTACATAGTGCTGCTCACACAAGCTGTCAAGTAACCGCAACAAATGTCGAAAACTCAGCTACTGGTAGGACGTATGAGACCAGTACCTAAAACACTGTAACCCCTAATGACATGTCATTTGCATCCTATTTATTCCTAAGGTTCAAACGGGATCCGAAAGTCGTTGAAACTTCATTGGATATTTTCGTAGAGTTGTAATACCAAGAATATAACATAAAAGCATTTAAATCAAATATAATTTAATGTTAATTAAATATACAAACTTACCTCAAACACGTACAGAGAAAAATGATTAATTAATCCAATACTTTTACTTTTTCCCGATCTAAATTCGTACGTTGCTTTTCTTAATCTACATAATCAAATTTAACTAATTCAATACAAATAACATTCAATTTAATCCAACCATATTTTGGAAAAATTACAATTTTGCCCCTACACTTTTAATTCTTTGCAATTTAGCCCCTAGGCTCGGAAAATGAAATTCTTTCAATTTTATCCCTACCCAAGCCTAGCTGAACTATTAACATACTTATAGCAGCCCATATATTTCACAATTTCACACATTTACCACACAAATTATCACATTTCTCAATTTAATCCCTAATTGATAATTTCATCAAAAATTCCTTTACAAAAGTTGTTTATCTAATAACAACCTTTATTTTTCTACCATTAAACTTCAAAACCCTAACATATTCATCAATAGAAAAACTCAATTACTTTAAAATTTTTACAAATTAGTCCCCGGGCTAGCTAGATTAAGCTACAACGATCTTGAAAACATAAAAATCATTAAAAACGGGATAAAAATGCCTACCATGCACTAGCCGAATGTTGAAGCTTCTACAATGGCTTCCAAGCTCCTAATTTTTGGTTGGAGAAGGAATGAAAAAGATGACAGCTTGTTTGTTTTATTTAAATTATCATTAATTACTTAATTACAAAATTACCCTTACATAACTTTAAAAATTACACTAATGTCAAGCCATGCACATCCACTTTAAAGTTCTATATCTATTTAATACCTTTAGCTATTAGAACTCAACTTTTACACTTTACGCGATTTACTCCTTTTTATCAAATTGAACATGTAAATGGTAAATTTTATTAACGAAACTTTTATACGGTAATACTATCATGATGTAAATCATAAAATAATATCAAAATAATTTTTTTAACCTCGAATTTGTGGTCTCAAAACCACTGTTCCGATTTTACTGAAAACGAGTTGTTACAAAAACATCATGACCAAAAGCTTCTCCCCCTTTCTTATGACTAATCAGTTTTTGAGTGTTCAAATGAAGAAGATGACCACATTTGCTTAGTTTATTTTAGTTTTAATTTTTAACTTACTATTTTATCCCTTTTAAAATCACATAATTACAATAAAACATATCCATGCACATCCACAAACTTTAAATGTGGTATATTTACCAACTATATCCTTCAATTTATACTTCTAAAGCCATTTAATCTATTTAATTAATAGAAACCATCTTTTGCATAATTTTACTATTTAGTCCTTTTTACCTAATTAACCAATTAAACTTCAAAATTTCTTAACAAAAACTTAATACTACCTTAAATTAACCCTATAAACATTAAATAAATATTTAAAATAATAACTCACTTGTCGGAGTCGTGGTCTCGAAATCACTGTTTCCAACACCACTAAAAATGGGTTGTTACATCCTCCCATCTTTTTAAACTCTCAGTTGCTAATGTATAAGCTACCATACTTTTAACCAGCTTTTTCTTTAAAAAAAATTCCATGTTGATACTTTTAACCAGAATAGTTAGTGGTGCTAAGGGGCAAAGCAAAGTCCTTGGGCCTCTTTGGTTAAATGAAATAGTTTCAATTTTAGTCTCTATTTAACCACTTGATTAATAACAAATTTGTTAGTACAAATATCCGGTGAGGAAAATCTTGAACACACGAACGAAACTCAGACAAAAAATGAAGAAATAGGATAAGGCTTGAAGGCGTGTATCAAGCCACTATCTTTAAGGTTATATTCACCCCACCTAATTTGGTGTGCAAAAGAGTTTCAAACAAATTAACCTCGAGGATACAATGAAGCCAATGACTATTTGCGTTTTGCACTGACGAGAATAGTCCACTAAACACTAAGTAATGTATAACAATAAACTCAATTTCTACAAAGAATTTTTGTAGTAATACTTTATAGAATAATCTAATAATTTTAGAAAATGGATGAAAGAAAGAAAGAATTTTAAAATTTGTTGGTGTGATTTCCAAATGAAATCTCATTCCTATTTATAGGAATTTTCATCTCTTTTCATAGAGACATCTTTCAATAGGTGTCTTTTCCGAATAATAATATATTAAAAAGACATATAATTATTCATCTAATATTATAACTATTCAAGTAATATTGTTTGAATAGTTATAATTCTTTTCAAAAATTAAGTGATATAAATCTTGACCAATGACCAAAAGATTTATCTTTTGATTATTTACACCTATTCATTTATAGTTATTGGAACACCATAAATATTTAAAATGTTCCAACAAAATTTATATTTTAGTCCCTCCAAAAATTAATTATTTTGGCTTCAACCCTTCCTAAAATTTTAAAATTCTATCTTGGCCTCTTCAAAAAATTGTCTTCGCCTTTGAACATTATTACTCATTAGAACCAACTAATGATAGTAAAGGGACCAAATTATGTCAAAAAAGTAAAAGAATAACCCTCAATTTTAAGTACAATAGAGAGATCAAAACTATAATTTGACCTAAAAGTAAATCTATTTTAACCTATGGTTCTATGGCATCACATAATTTTTTTTCGTGTTTATATTTATAAACGAAAAGCACGTTAAATATAAAATACTTAAATGGGAAAATATTTACTACACTCTCAATGGAATTTTTTAGACTCCACAAGCAGGGCCAAGGGGTTGACGTCTTATAAGGTGTAGTAAATTATTAAAAAATATATATATTTTAAAAAAAGAGATATGTGACAATTTTTTAAGACTATTTGTGGAATAAAAAAGTATAATGTTAGTGTACCAAATACTAAAGCTATTTAAATATAGAGTTTGTATCTATTAAACGGTTGATATATAAATCTAAATATTATCAGTGAATCTCATGATAACACCTCGTTATTAAACATCAAGAATCAAGAAGAATTAGGGTTTTTTTTTTCCTTTTATATTCTAATAGAGACGTGATGAAAAATGAGGCGGATGACTGTGGAAGCAGATCCTAAAGTTTGTCAAAGTCGCAGATTTATCCTAGATCTCTAGACGAACGTAAACTAAAACGAGAAACAACAGAAATAAATTAATTGTCACAAACGAGAGTCAAACAAAATTAAAACAAAAGAAAGATGAACTAGTTGGTAAATAGAAAGAATTAGGGTTTCTTGGATGGAAAGAAACCATCCTTGGACCTTAAGAAAAAAACCCCAACCAGATTTGGAAAAACAAAACACAAACAAATTTGTTAGAAGTGATTTTAAAGACAAAAGCAAACTGTTTTGTGCAAGAATGCTTGAAACAACAAGAAAAGATTAAAACTCCTAATTTTGATGTGTTTCTTAATGGAACAAGATAGCAGAACGTCTTTCTTGAAGTAACTTTAACCTAGAACGAAAATCAATAAAATCAGCAAGCCAAAACATCAAGAACTAACTTGAATAAGCAAGAAACGATAAATTAATGATAGAAAAGAGAAGATGGCATCCTAAGAAGCCTTGGAAACATTAAGAAGCCACAACTCCTTTCAATGGCTCTAATTCCCCCTCCAAGAAAAAGATCTTGGCAAGAAAAAGCTTGAAGATGATTCCCACAACCTGAAAGATTGTTAAAATAACTTCTAAAAGAAATTCAAGAGCAATTCTTAAAGAAAAACTCAAAGAGAATTATTATTAACTCAAAAAAACATAAATAAATTGTGTCTATAAAGGTGGACACCCATGCGACTTATAGACCCCCAAAATAATTTTTCCTAACCCTAATGGAATAATTAACATGACAATTCATCAAATAAAATAAAATAATTATAAGTAAGGACTTTTAATGGGAATTCAATCAAATGAATTGAATGGGCTCATTAGGTTGAATTCTTACATGATGATCCACCTATTAAAATGAAATTTCACCTATAGTTTAAATATTTTACAATTTGGGCAACTTTGATAATTTGGCCTGATATTCAATTAAATTACTTTCCAAACTTCAGGATGGACTTGTAGACATCTTAATGGGCCATTTTTTCAAGAACTTGATCTTGTGATCCGTTTACTTTCGAAATTGGCTCGTTCAAGCTCGTACATGAATCCAATGCGCCTTGGCTGCAAGATTTGGTTTCTTGGACCAAGATTTCCAAGATTTGAAATCTCGATTTTCTTGATTCTTGAAATTGTCTGAAACAACAAATTTGGACCAAAATTTGGTTTCTTGATTTTCTTGAAAACAAGAAAGTGAATCTTGATTTTCTTTTTCGGTCGTGTGCGCATCTAGGGCCTTGGTAACGAAGTCTTGGATGGTCTCATCCAATCTTGCTCGGATTTGCTTGGACTTTGATGTTATTATTGGGCCTTGAGGAAATTTGAGCCCATCATGTTCATGAGCCTGATTTTGAGCCTTGAGACTTGCATCATTACGCCTACAGAGGGTGAGTCCATCGCCGATGGAAAGTAGCGATGAGTCGACTCGAGGATTAGCTGCGATAAAGCTATTGAATTCAATCACAAAATTTTGATACCTCTTAATGAAATCCTCCACCACTTCTTTCTCTGATTGCGCAACCAATTTGTACCATAACATGTTGTCGTAAGCTATAATTCCTCTGATCTTACTAGTTTCAGCGTCAGCTCGTGGAATTTTAGGTAATCACTTTTGTATGCATCTACAAATACGAAATCGAAGCTCCATTCTTCACCCTACAAAGTTTGAAAAGAGTTATGCTATCTCAATTTGAAAGTGTTCGATACAATATATATTTAATAGGGATATAGATGTAGACATTTTTACCCAAACTTGAGAATCTAATCTAAATTAAAACTAAACTCAAGCTGATTTGATTATAAAAAATCAACAATTTTGACACATCCTACTTGAAAGTTGAAACTAATCCTAGAAATAACTTGAATTTGAAATGACTCATACTAGAAATGATCCAAACGAGTAACTTGAAATGACACAAACCTAAAGTTAGCAAAACCCAACATGACCTGAACCCGTAACAACCTGACCTAAAAACCCCGTCTTTAAACTTGAATAATACGAGCTCAAACCAACCTAAATCCAAAATTATCAAATCCATATTAACTTGACACAAAAGTAATTTGACCCACCCAATTGACAAGTTTAGATATAATTAAATTTGTAAATGAGTCAGGTTGAGTTAAGATCTATAGGATTCAACCTAAGTAAATCCTAAATCAAATGTCCCTAAAAACTCATTTTTCTAAGAAATAATTTTATATTTATAATTAAGTTTAAATTAAATAATATTTTATTTATTTAAAATGTATAAAATAAATACTTACATCTTTTATAAAATCATCTAAAACTGAAAAGGCATATGAGGGGAAGAACTCAATCTTATGCTGCATTCCAGCTATCTTAATAGATGGTGCCCCTACGTCGTATGCTTCTTTATGAGGGTCAATTGTTATAACCTGCCAAAAAAATTGTTGATTTTATTATTATTATAATTAAGCTCAATTTGTGCTTAAAAATTAATCAATACAACATATTTTTCACTAATAATATAATTAAAATTATGTTTAAAAAAAAACAACATTGAGTGTATTGAAAGACAGTAACTTGTTCATGGTTAAACTACTTATTTAAAATTTGAAAGGGTTTGGACAAAAAATATAGGTCTATTTAAACTATGGATTAGACTCGAGCTTGAACATTAAAGGCCCGGCCTAACCCATTTTTAAGTTTGTAATGTTTTATATTTTATTATTTTTATATGTTAATTTATAGTAATATATAATACTATTATAATGTAAACTTTAAAATTGTTAAGATGAGTATATATAAAATTTTAATAAATAAGAAATATAGAAAATTATTAAAATAAATTAAAAATATATAAAATATATATTTTAAAACGGTAGGCTCAAAATGAGTTTAGGTTAAACATTTAACATATAGGATTTTCACGCTTCAGCTTGAGTTGATTATTTGTTTGTATAAAATTATAGAGTAAAAATTGTAAGGTTAAGATATACTCTAAATCACTATAAACTTTGTACATTTGAAATATAATCTCCTATTTTTATTTTTAAAAATTAACTTTTTATATTTTGAATTTAAAATATTAAATCAATTGTTACCACTATTAAACTTCTTTTATTAAATTCAAAGGCGCGACGTTTCAAATTAATAAAAAAAGCACTTAATAGTTATGTAAGAATAAAATAGTGTTGAAAATATTTGTAGATTTAAAAAATTTTATTCGATAAAATAAATATTTTTATTAAAATAATTAACAATATTAAATATATTAATTAATTAATAATAAAGTTTAAAATTAATGCATAAAAGTTAAATCTCAAATTTTAGCATAGACAACAAATTAGAATTCGACATTTTCTATATAACCTAAAAATAGATGGATAGGAATTGCATTAACATTATGTATATAAAAAACTGGACACGTGTCAAAAACCTTTTTATATATAAGTATATATATATGTTCTTAAATTACTATGATATAAAATATAAATAGATTAAAAATTACAGTGTATATTGTGTGCCCAAAATATAAAAGATATAAAATTTGTGATAAATTTTGATAAAATTGTTTCAAAATTTAATATATTACCAACATTTGCATACTATTAATTAAATTTTTGATGAAAGAAATTAAAATACAATAACATCAAAACATTATATAAATAACTGAATTGCTCAAAATTTATATAAAATAAATTACTAATATATTAAAATCTACATAAATATAAAATACTTAAAATATGATTGTAATATATACATAAAATACGTATTTTGCCATTAAAGTTCACTTCACTCACACTATTCTCACGCTAGTTGGTTCTTTGTAAAGTTCAGAACTTTTTCATCTATGTTCCTCATGTCTCACATGTTAAGCCTTGTACTATTTTTCAATGAAAATATTTCCTTTTTTTAAGTAAAATTGTTCACCTTGAAATTAACAATTTATGAACTTTATTTTATTAATTTTACTTGTAATTTACATGATTTAATTATAAAAGGTAATGTTATATTTGGTATCTATACTTTATAAAATGTCTAATATTGTACTTATATTTTGAAAATATCCAACATACTTGAACTATTCATATATGTTTTATTATGGTATTTGTACTTATAAAATGTTCAATATGGTACTGAACAATCAATATGTGTTATTATGGTTACATGATTTAGTGAATCGCTAAATCACCATCTGAAAATCCGATATGTAGAATTTTCTTTTCTAATCATCAAGTCCCCATAGATAATATAATATTATGTGAAAAGTAAAAAAATTTAAAACAAATATATAAGAATGTTGTTGATAAAAATTTATAATAAAATTATTATTTAAAATCAATTAAAATATTATTTCGAATGGATTTTGTTTTTGTTGAAGAAAATTGATTTTTACTTAAATGGAGAATATGCCATTTTATTTAAGTTTAGAATTTACTTCTTCTTTTTTATTAACCAAGTGTTTAGTTTTTTTATTTTTCAATCTTTTTATTTTATTTTATTTACCCTTTCACATAATGTTATATTAGTAATGTGGACTTGATGATTTGGAAAAATAATTTATGTGTCAAATTTTCATTTGTTAGTTTAGCAATTCACTAACAATGTTAGCAATGACTACTATAATAAAATATATATTGATAGTTCAGTACCACATTGAATATTTTCAAAATACATGTATCACATTCTACATTTTATGAAAATACAAATACCATAACAAAACATATATTGATAGTTCAAGTGCCGCATTTAACATATTCAAAGTATAAATATTATATTCCACATTGAGACACCCTATTATAATAACCATTCACATTAAATGCCTAATATTTGCTTCATAGATATTTTGGTTGTTGCTATAATTAAAATTAAATTTACAATATGTAAAAATCACACTTTAACAACTAGTATTTTAGGGTGAGTTTGGATGGACGGTACGTTTACCTGCGGTTAGTGTAAAAATAGCGGTGGCGGTGAGATTAGATACTATAGCGATACTGTAGCGCGAGACAAAAAATAAACTAAACACACCGCACCGCACCCAATTGCCCATCCAAACCCACCCTTAGTTTTTCCAATAAAAAGTTTGATTCATATATTGCTAGGACTGAGTTGTAAGTTTATAGAACTTAATGGTTTATATATTACAATAACTTAATTTTAATTGTTTTACTTTTTAACTAGCCAAATTCATATTTTTCCTGATAAATTATTTAATTTATTTTAAAAAGGCTTAAATAAAAAATTGGTAGTTAAATTGTATCAATTTCCCAAAATTAGTATCTAATTTTTTTTTGTCACAGAGTGATGCTTAAATTATATTCCGTTACCTAAAGTGGTATTTAAATTTTGGATAGTGCCAAGAGGGCTTGTAGGGCCCGACTCCCAAAAATAGGAAATTTCTTTTTAATTTATAAAGTTTTAATTTAGTAATAGTAAAATTACACTCTGGTCACCCAAAAAGGATAGAATTTTGATTTAATCATTTAAAAATTATAAAGATCTAGATTATTAAAATGGTGAAATTGTATTTTTACTAACGTAAAAATATACAACTTAATTCTGCCCCACTAAAAAAATTTTCTAGCTTCAGATTTGCCTAAATAATACCCCTTTCTTAAGTTGGTATTAGAATTGTTTTTTTTTTGGTCACAAGTGGTACTTAAAGTATAATTTGTTATCTAAAATGGTACATAGGCTACACTTTCACTTAAATTACTTCAGTTATTAAAAGAAAATTCTCTTAGCCAATAATTTTGTAACATGCGACACTTTTAAGGGTTTTTTGGTATAAATTTTTACGAAAAATATTTCGAAAAATGTATTGATTTTTTGAAAAAAACGATATTTTTCAATGTTTGGATGAATCAAATATAATATTAATGATAATCTTTTCCATAATTGATCTAAAGAACAAAGTCTGATTATTAATTAATTAAATTAATAAATAACATTGATTTGAAATGATATTTTCTATAATAACATAAAAAAGCTAAAATTTAAGTAATATGTATAAAATTTGTAATATAATTAGAAAAATAACCAAATGCATAAATTGAACAAAATACCATAATCACGTGGCTCATAGAAATATAATCAAGCAACAATGTCTAAGTGTCAAGGACTTAGAGTTTTCCCACGTGATCCGTGCGGCCTTAGGCAGTTTCTTTGCTCAAAAACACCTAAGTCAGCCTAACTCGCAATGATAAAGGATTCAACAGAATTCCCTCAAGGCACCCACGAAGAACAATAGAAGAACAAAGTAAGAACGAACTTTGAAGGATGAACAAAAGCCACAGAAAAGCAAGAACACTTGAGAAAAAGGTTTGAGTGAATACTCTCAAAATTCTTATTTACAACTGAATGAATTACAATGAGTAAAGAGGTCTCTATTTATAGTTGAGCCTCCCTAAAATCAACAGTGTAAATTAAAGTACATCAATGGCTACAATTAAAAGTTGTATACAATCAAAACTCTAAGACTACATAATCTTATCTTCTCGAATCATATATCTTTGAAGATTATCTTCCATATTTATCGGGCTCTGGAGACGGGCTTTTAATCTCTCCAAGTAACGGACCAGTTTGATTGGGCCAAATGACCTCTCTCAAATAAGATGGATCGCACAAGTTTGTCATGGTTGCGTGCTCCCATGCGCAACCCATGACATTCTCTCCCACTTGTTCTAGCGACGCCCTTGTCGTATCCTCCTTATGGAACTGGTCAATTTTCCCTTGGAACTACCACAATGCCTCGGCAGGTTCCCAACTTGTTTCGCTATAAGGAAGTCCCTTCCATCGAACTAAGTATTCATGCCGTGGACGGTGGTACTTTCGTCGAATTACCTGATCTGCCTCAATGTTTTCGACTTCACGATTGTACGACACCTTTACCCCCATCGGTGTTCGTTTGGACTTGCCTCGATTCGGATCCTCTTGATCCTCATGAAATGGCTTAAGCACGCTTACATGGAATACCGGGTGGACTTTGAGTTTTGCTCATACCTTCGCACAAGCCCCTTGTTCAAGCCAGTATATCGCAAAATCAGGTGTAGTTTAGCAAGGACTGAGTCACCCACTTGAAATTACACATCCCTTCGGTTCTGATCGGCCCACTTCTTGTTACGCTTACTTGCCTTGTGTAAACAACCTCTAGCCAGATCATTTTTCTCTTGCCAATCTTTTGCGAATCAATAGGTTGTCGGGTTTGGTCATGTATAATGGGTCACAACAGCGTTGGGTCTGAGTGGCTGTTGACCCGTCACTATTTCAAATGGACTTTGATTCGTAGCCCCACTTCGCTACAAGTTGTATGAAAACTGGGCCATATCCAACAACTTTGGCCAATCCCTTTGTGTGGCACTCGCGTAGTGTCGAAGATATGTCTCCAACAATACATTTACTCGTTCAGTTTGCCCATTGGTTTGTGGATGCATGCTCGTGGAGAAGTTCAAATCTGAACCCATTGACTTGAACAACTCCGTCCAGAACCGACCGTAAATCACCCATCTCGATCACTGATAATAGATAGTGGCACTTTCTAATATTTCACCATGTGTCTAAGGAACAACTGAGCTGCTTCCTCAGCAGGGCACTCCTTGGTTGCCGGAATAAATGTCACATACTTTGAAAACCTATCCACCACAACAAGAATACTCACAAACCTGTCAGACTTAGGCAAACCAATAATAAAATCCATGGATAAACTCTCCCATGGCTTTTCCAAAACTGGCAAGGGTTGAAGCAAACCGGCTGGAGTCTTTAACTCGACCTTGTCTTGTTGGCACACTAGACAAGTTTTCACATAGGTTTCCACATCAACACCCACGTGAGGCCAGTAATAACGATCCTTCAAAAGGGCCAAAGTGCGATGCATCCCTGGATGTCCCGCCCATTTCGAGTCATGACACTCTTTCATGAATTCCTTACGTAGTTTTCCATAATAGGGCATATAGAGGCGGTGTCCATGAGTGTATAACAGCTCCCCATCAAGCCAAAATCTTCTTGTTTTTCCCTCATTGGCAAGCTCAATCAAATTTTTGGCTGTGGGATCATGGGACAATCCCTCTCGAATGCGTTTTAATAAAGAACCATCAGGTTGGCTAATTGTTGCAAATTCCATCTTTTGACTGAGTGCATTAGCCACAATGTTGGCACTTCTTGGTTTATACTCCATTGTGAAATCAAACTCTACTAGTAAAACCTGCCAACGAGCCTACTTGGGAGACAACTTTTTCTAGGTTAGAAAATAACTATTGGTAACATTATCGGTAAGGACCACGAACCTGGAACCCAATAGATAATGTCTCCAAGTGCGCAAGCAGTGTACTACCGCAGTCATCTCCTTCTATTGGACAGTATATCTTCGCTCTGTCTCACTAAGCTTTCGACTCTCGAAAGCAATTGGGTTCCCATCTTGTATCAGTACTCTCCCAATAGCATAATCTGATGCATTTGTGCCTACCTCGTAAGGCTTCGAAAAATTCGGTAAGGCAAGTACGGGTTCCCTCATCATTTCTTATTTCAATTGATTAAAGGCCTTCTCACATTCCGAATTCCAATCCCATACTTTCTCCTTTTTCAACATGTCTGTCAAGGGTGTGGTAATTCTAGAGTAGCCTTCGACAAAGCGTCGATAGTAATTTGCCAACCCAAGGAAAGATCTCAACTCCGTTACCTTGGTTGAAGGCTCCTACTCGAAAATGGCTCGAACCTTACTCTTATCCATTCGGATCTTACCACCTCCCACAATGTGGCCTAGGAATGACACCTCTAGTTGGGAAAATTAGCACTTCTCCTCCTTGATGAACAGCTCATTTTCCCTCAAAGTTTGGAACGCCTCCCTCAAGTGTCCCATGTGCTCCTCAAGAGACTTGCTATACACCACAATATCGTCAAGGTAAACAACCACAAAACGATCAAGAAAAGGTTGAAGTACCTTATTCATTAGGGTACAGAATGTAGCTGGGGCATTCGTGAGTCCGAAAGGCATCACAAGGAACTCATACGAACCGTACCGTGTCACACAAGCTGTCTTTGGCTCATCCACTTCGGCTATCCGAACTTGATGGTACCCCGATCTCAAATCTAACTTGGTAAACCATTTTGCACTACCAAGCTGATCGAACAAATCTGCAATAAGAGGAATAGGGTACCTATTCTTCACAGTGATCTTGTTTAGAACTCGATAATCGATGTACATTCTCAAGGACCCATCATGTTTCTTTTAAAATAACACTGGTGCATCGTATGGGGATTTAGATGGTCTAATGAATCCCGCATCCAAAAGTTCCTTCAATTGTTTCCGCAACTCTTCTAATTCTGGTGAAGACATACGATAGGGAGCCCTTGCTGGCGGCACCACATTGGACACTAACTCAATTTTGTGGTCCACCTCCCTCTTGGGAGGCAAACTTTTAAGCAACTGAGCAGGCATTACATCTCGAAATAATTGCAACAATTGACCCACTTCTTTCGGAGTCTCACTAACAGACTCAGCGGTCTCTTCAATCTTCAAGGTGGCTAAATATGAGACTTCATTTCTACGTACTCCTTTAGCAAACTGAATTGCTGATAGTGTTTTTCCCTCAAAGCTTCTTTTCCTTGTCACTTTCACCATGCATTGATGTTTCGCGTCCGAAATCACCATGTAATTGCTCGAAGGGGCAATAAGAAAATTAACTTGATCAAGGAAACTTAGTCCAACCACAAAATCATAATCATCAAGTGGTATTATCTTAATGGATACCTTCCCGGACCATTCGCCGAGCTGAAGATCCACTCCCTTTGTAACCCCCTTGATTGGAACACTTTTTGAGTTCACTGTTTTGATCTGACCCACTTCATATCTATCTTGAGGCCCAATTTACAAGCAGCCTCCTCGGACATAAAAAAATCAGAAACGCCTGTGTCGACAAGCACATTCAATTTTTTGCCAGCCACAATGATATCTACAAACATCAAACTATGGTTCACTCTATCTTTGACACCCCCTAGTATCGAACCAAGATTGTTATCCTCTACATCGGACTCCCTTTTTGCTTCCATAGCCGTGAGAGCGGCCTTCTTTGGGTAGTCCTTAATCATATGTGGACCATCACAGTGAAAGCAACTTATAGGCCCACTCTTTCTCTTGTCCCAAGGCTTCTTACCATTGCCATTCCTAGTGGGCCTTTCTTTATCTCCCCCACTATTACCCTTTTGATTAAATCTGGGTTTAGAAGAATTGGCATTGTCTTTATTCCCACCAGATTTAGCAAGTGATTCTGCTACGGACATAGCCTTGGTAAGTTCTTGAACTCCTCGACGTTGCAACTCTTGCTTCGCCCACGGTTTTAATCCGTCTATGAAGGAAAAGAATGCCTATTTTTCCTCCATATCTGAGATTTAGAGCATAAGTTCGCTAAACTCCTTCACATACTCCCTCATAGTGCCTTGTTGTGTAAGCCGACGCAACTTTGCCCGAGCTTCATTCTCGGCATACTCTGGGTAAAACTGTGCTTTGAACTCACATCGAAACTCCTTCCAAGTTCCGATTTTGGTCCCACCACGTCTCACATCAGTGGACCTACGACGCCACTACAACAAAGCAATGTCAGATAAATACATCGCAGTAGTAGTTACCTTAGTGACATCCTCTGTGATGCCTATGGCACGGAAGTATTGCTCGATTCCCCACAGAAAGTTGTCCACATCTCTTACGGACCTTGTTCCCTTGAACTCCTTGGGCTTGGGAATATCAATATTGGGCTTAGGTGCGACAGCAGCTAACCCACCATTGCCCAAAGCAGCCTTGTAGATTGTGAGTTCACCCTTGAGCTCTGCAATCTACTCTTTCAAGGCCGCCACCATAGCCTCAATGGCATCATCTCTACCAGTCAACTGTTCCACATTATCCAACACATACACTTTGAGCTGTTCCTGCATGGACTGCAATCCCTCATGAAGCCTATCATCGACATCATCAATCCTCTCCTTGATATCCCCCACAGAATTCTCGAGAGTGACGACACGATCCTCTAAAGCTGACAATATGTCCCTCGAACGGCTAGCTTTCCTAGCCCTCCCATGAGTCTCTATTCCCTCAACATTCCCAGCAACTTCTTTCGATATCTTTCAACGGTAGCTTCGAACCTTAGCTCGGATACCAACTGTCACGGACTTAGAATTTTCCCACGCGATCCATGCGGCCTTAGGCAGTTTTTTTGCTCAAAAACACCTAAGTCAGCCTAACTCGCAACGATAAAGGATTCAACAAAATTCCCTCAAGGCACCCATGAAGAACAATAGAAGAACGAAGTAAGAACGAACTTTGAAAGATGAACAAAAGCCACAGAAAAGTAAGAACACTTGAGAGGAAGGTTTGAGTGAATACTCTCAAAATACTTATTTACAACTGAATGAATTACAATGAGTAAAGAGGTCTCTATTTATAGTTGAGCCTCCCTAAAATCAACAGTGTAAATTAAAGTACATCAATGGCTACAATTAAAAGTTGTATACAATCAAAACTCTAAGACTATATAATCTTATCTTCTCGAATCATATATCTTTGAAGATTATCTTCCATATTTATCGGGCTCTGGAGATGGGCTTTTAATCTCTCCAAGCAACAGACCAGCTTGATTGGGCCAAATGACCTCTCTCAAATACGATGGATCGCACAAGTTTGTCATGATTGTGTACTCCCATGCGCAACCCATGACATAAGTGCATAGTTAGAGATATATTGAAATTGTCCGTAAGCACAAAATTTTAAATATAGCTAGAACCACATTTAAACAACCAAACTAATATTTGGTAAAACTTTGAAGCAAATTTTTATATATTACATAATAAAGGTAAATATTATATAATTAAAAAAAATTAAATTTACCTTAAAAATGGATTTACAGCAAATCTCAATCCAATTTATAAAATAAAATTTTGATTTATTTTATAAGTTTGTTTTTCAATTTAATCGAAAATTACTTGTTTGGTTTATTATTATAAATTTAATTTAAGATCAACTTATTAGCACTTAACAGGAGACCATTTTCAAACATTTTTTAATTTTTATTCAATAAATAAAAATGAATTGATTTAAAAAACTTGGGGTGAGAAAATAATCGAAATTGATGTTTAAAATGAAAAAAACTCATTTTAATTTGGATTTTGTCACCAAAAATAGAGTTTAGATGAGTTTTGACAAGTTCTTAAATTTTCATGTCACTATAGTTCTTTTTTTTTTTTGGTTCAATACGTCACTAGAATTCTTGAGAGAAAAACAAGAAAGAGAAATACGTTTATATATATATATATATGATATTAAATATTTTTAGATTTTTTAATTAAAAATGACACGTGTCACAAAATAATTAGTTAAGAGATTCTTTTAACTGTTGGGATAATTTGACTAATGGTGAGTTTAGATGGGCGGTACGTTTACGTGCAGTTATTGTAAAAACAGCGGTGGCGGTGAGATTAGATACTGTAGCGATATTGTAGCGTGAGACAAAAAGTAAATTAAACGCACCACACCACACCACACCGCACCCAATCACCCATCCAAATCCACCCTAAGAAAATGTAATTTAAGTACCAGTATAAGTAACGGCAAAATTGATTTAGTGTTTGTCTAATTGAGCTCGAGCTCGAGCTCAAGTGATTTGAGCTAACAAGTGAATTGTGTTCAAGAATCTTAATACTTAATTCAATTAGCTTGGGATACTAATAAAGAAATTTTAATATATATTTGGTTTTAATTAGTATTGAATTCGATTTCAAGCTTGAGCACAAATGGCTGAATTTAAAGTAAAAACGAGAATAAAATTTATCTTTTAAAAGGTAAATAAGTATAATGGAGTGAGTTAGAACATATTAATTTTTATCTGAAATTGAACTCAAGCTTTAAAAGTGAAACTCAACTAAATTTTCAACTTCAAATATAAAACTTCAGTTACATCCCTAAATTTGACATCATTGTCAAAGTTTTCTGATTCACAGATATCAATAATTAAAATCAATCCCTAATATTTTAAAAAGAAACAAAAGGTGAGAGCCTGCAACATTAATATGAAATGGTTTAAGAGTCTACTTGTAAAACAAATAAACTAAGAACATGCTGTCTATTATAATATTCCCAAATAATAAAAAGTAATTTAGAAAGGAAAAATTAATATAGAAATTAAAAAAACCCGAAACCCGAAAGGTTCTTTCAATGCTTTGAAGCTTTCACTGCTCGTCTTCTTTAGGAACTATTTTGCTTTTTTCAACAATTTCAGGTCTTTTAATTAACTTGAATTTTCTGTTATTTTTCTGAACATTTTTTCTTCTTTCAATTTATCGATCAGTTTCTCTTTTGATTATCTCTTATCTTGTGATGGAATGGGTTTTTTTTTTTTGGTTCCAATTTGATGAATTTGTCTTTTAATTTTAGGTTAGATTGAATAGATTGGCTTTGATTTTTAAAGGGCTTTTCAGAAATGTTAAGTTTTCTGTTTGGTTACCGAGAAAATTTTCTACTTGTTGCTTGAAGTTATTATTTTTAAAGATTATATTTTGGGAACTTGTTGTAATTTGTGGGGTTTTGATGATTGAGCTAAGGGCTATAGAATGTTGGTGATTTTGAGCTGAAACTTGAGCTAATTATCAAATTTGAACATTTTGTTTTGCAGATTCTGGCTTTTAGGGTTTTACGATGAATGAGAGAAAGACGATTGATCTTGAACAAGGATGGGAGTTTATGCAAAAAGGAATTACAAAGTTGAAGAACATTTTAGAAGGCTTGCCAGAGCCGCAATTTAGCTCCGAGGATTATATGATGCTTTATACGTATCCATTCGAAGTCATTTCGTTGAGTATTATATGTGTGTGTGTGGTTTATTTATTACAAACATTACAATTTTAATTTGTTATGTGCTATGGTACTCGGACTTGGGACTAAGCTTCCGGTATGGGTATGTTCGTCATGGGTATATTAAAAAATTCCCAAGCTATTTCATGGTTGAGAGGTCATATTTCTACACTCGTATTTGAATACGTGTCACACAAGGTGTTAGACGAGGGTATTTCAAGTAAAATGAAGAGTCAAAACAACCAGGGTTATGAGTGGTTTTGTTTAATGTATTCCTCAAGTTATATCTCCACACATCAGACACAGATTTCGGACTATAGTATTTTGAGCAAAATGAAGAGTCAGAACAACAATGGTTGTAAGTGTTTTTGTTTCAAGTGTTTTTTCATGTATTTAGAAGGTCATATTTTCACATCCATATGTGTCGGATGTGGGTTAGACAAGGGTAGTTTGAGCAAAATCAAGAGTCGGAACAATAATGGTTTTGAGTTTTATTGTTTCACGTTTTTTTCATGCTTTGGATGGTCTTATCTTCACATCCATGTCCAAATACGCGTCACACATGAGTCAGACAAGGGTACTTTGAGCAAAATAAAGAGTCGGAACAACAATGGTTATGGGTGTTTTTGTTCCATTTTTTCATGTATATGAAGGTCATTTTCCATATCAGTGTCTGATTATGTATCAAATGTGGGTGTCAGAAAAGGGTACTTGGAGCAAAATAAAGAGTCAGAGCAACAGTGTTTATGAATATTTTTGTTGCAGCCCTTAACCTTTATTTACAGAACAATTTACAATATGTGTACCCAAAAGCCTCCTCATGACTATTCTCAGCAGTTGTATGATAAGTATCGAGAATCCTTTGAAGAGTACATCACTTCAACAGTGAGTCATTAGAATGTGCCTTTGGTTTTTGTTGTAATTATTTTGCTTATGTTTTTTAGATTTTGTTTAAACTTAAAAATATGTACTTTATGGTGATGTTTTTCTTGTTTCTTTGGGGATTGTTAACTACTTCAAGGGGTTAATTCTTAACAATAAGCATAAGCTAGTTGAAAAATATGTACTTTATGGTGATGTTTTTCTTGTTACTTTGGGGATTGTTAACTACTTCAAGGGGTTAATTCTTAACAATAAGCATAAGCTAGTTGAAATTTGTGCATTAGATGAATCAAATGCCTTGGATTTCTGTTGTTTGTTATGATTTCTTTAGAAGGGGTGATCACTTTTTATGCGTTTATTGGTAGTTTAGAAAGCTATGTTTCTTGGACTTGGGTGTGAGTGCCGGATACGGTATGTACATAGCACGGATATGGTTAGACTGAAAAGCTGTTCCAGTTATTAGAGAATCCTTGGAGATCATATTCCCATAACCATGTGTTGGACACGAGTGTTAGACATGGATACTTCAAGAAACATGAGTCTGAATCATATAGGTAGAAAGTGCCTTGCCATTATATATATGGAAATTTGTGTATCCATGTCATATTCATGTTTATTGCATTGTGACCTTGTTTGAGGTATTCTATATTTTTATAAATTTTGATATGTTAATAATTCGTATGATATAGATTTTGAAAGTTTTGTGTGTTTGTGCTATGTTGTGTTTTATATTTTTTTTCCATATCATGTCTAATATTGATAGGTCTACTTACCAACTCCTCACCCTATGTTACTCGGATTTGAGTGTGAGTTTTGGATATGCGTGTGTGCCCAACATGGGTATGGTCAGATTTTTAAAGTTTTTCATGCATTTGGGGGATCTTGACGGTCATATCCTCATTTTGTGCAATGGACATGGATACTTTAAAAAAAAAATGAAGAATCAGATCAACATAGTCCTCTCCGCAACCCCAACTAGAATCCATTCGCTACCTTCATTTTAGTGAAAAAATAAGTTGCTTTGAAGGTAGGTTTTAAGCCATTGAGGGAAGTGAAATCATTTTAGTTAAGCAAGTAATATTGTTGAAAAAAGAACAGATTGGCATTTATATATTCTGTTCCTTGTTGAACATTGTGTTAATTGTGCTATATCTCTTTCATTTTGATTCTTTAGTAATACAATTCATAAAATATATCCTCTTTAGGTACTTCCTTCTTTACGAGAAAAGCATGATGAGTTTATGTTGAGAGAGCTGGTCAAAAGGTGGAGTAATCACAAAGTAATGGTTAGGTGGCTTTCTCGGTTCTTCCATTACCTTGATCGGTACTTTATTGCTCGGAGGTCACTACCTCCCCTTAATGAAGTTGGACTCACGTGTTTCCGAGAACTGGTATGGGCGGATAGGATGTATTTGCCATAATCTTGTCTTTTTTTTTTTTCCTTTCTATGTAGAGTAACATTGGCATCTTATATGCTAGGAATAAAAAGCCGGACCAGATCAGCCGGTTCACCTGGTTGAACAGGAACTGGTGGTCAGTCTGATCCAATAGGTATAAAAAGGTAGATAGACGTTGAACTTGTCAATAAGTGGTTCAACAACAAAAAAATTGGTAAAAAGCCGGATCGGACCAGTAAAAGACTGTTTTCTATATATGTTTCAAAATTTTATTTGTAATTACTGAGATTTAAGCTATTAATATCTTAATTTTATATTAAAAATATTAACATTAAGCTAAATGCGCTTTTCTGTTAAATTTTATCTAGTTTTATAATTTACTTTACATCGAATAAATGTTTAAAGTATTTAAACATTAAAAACTCAAGAAAATATCAAACCAACCGCGGTTGAACCGATTGAACCTACTGAATTGGGAACTGGAGGTCTGATTAGTTCGATCTCCGGTCTGTTCTTTTAACATTGCTTATATGCTAACATTCTCTGGTTTAGGTTTACCAAGAGCTAAATGCAAAAGTGAGAGATGCTGTAATTTCTCTGGTAAGTTCAAGTTTCTTTTTCGCATTAGTTGTGCACCTTCCATTTTTCGCCCAAATAACATTAACAAACATCCTAATCTCAAACCAGATTGATCAAGAACGTGAAGGCGAGCAGATTGATCGCGCTTTGTTGAAGAACGTTTTATATATATTTGTTGAAATTGGAATGGGGCAAATGGATTACTATGAGAATGACTTTGAGGCTACTATGCTCAAAGATACTGCTGCCTACTACTCGAGGAAAGCTGCAAATTGGATCGTAGATGATTCTTGTCCGGATTACATGTTGAAAGTATATATATGATTATACGGTCATTACTATTTAATTTTTCCCACTCAAATAGTATCTAATTGTTCATTTTGCTTTCGTATTTCAGTCTGAGGAATGTTTAAAATGTGAGAAGGATAGGGTCTCCCATTACTTGCATTCTAGTAGTGAGCCAAAACTGCTCGAGGTTGGTATTTTCTTTTATAATACGAACAAATTCACCCTTCACCCTTTGGTCTTGGATGAAAACTTTTTTCTAAAAATGTTTCTTATATGCTCTTTTTCTTTTATAGAAAGTTCAACATGAGTTGTTATCTGTATGGGAAACCCGACTTCTCGATAAAGAGCACTCCGGCTGCCATGCATTGCTCAGAGACGACAAGGTGCTTACCGGATTTATTAGTTATTGATTTTAATGCTTCATATATTATTAATTAACCATTGATCACCATTCTGTTTCAACTTTTAGGTGGATGATTTGTCAAGAATGTTTAGACTCTTTTCTAAAATTCCTCGAGGCTTAGATCCCATATCAAGCATTTTCAAACAGGTTAACTATCTCTTAGCTTCTCCATGGATTAAGTTATTATCCCTTTTCATTTATTCATCCTTTATGTAATATTTCCATTCTTTCACCATTTGAAATATATGATCTCATTTCCGATGCCAGCATGTAACTGCTGAAGGCACAGCTTTGGTCAAACAGGCTGAGGATGCTGCAAGCACCAAAAAGGTATGCATTTTTCTTGTCAGTCTTTCAGCTTATGGTATAAAAATCTGATTAAGAATTTAATGAAGATATCACTTTCATTTTCTTAAAAAAATCTCTGATCATATCGAAATGTTTTCTCCCTTAAATAGGCTGATAAAAAGGATGTCGTTGGCATGCAAGAGCAGGTAAAATCTTCACTTGTTCTACATAGCTCTGGATCGGATCAAAGTATGGAAGTTGATTTTTTACTTCTATCTTTTGTGGTTTTCAGGTTTTCGTGAGGAAAGTGATTGAGCTGCATGATAAGTACCTAGCCTATGTGAATGATTGTTTTCAAAATCATACTCTCTTTCACAAGGTTCGTAATAAATAGTATTTCAAAGACAGTTTTCAAGATACATCCCATGATTTGTTGTATTTTCTCTAGGCTCTCAAGGAGGCTTTTGAAGTCTTTTGCAATAAGGGTGTTGTTGGAAGCTCAAGTGCGGAGCTACTTGCCACTTTTTGTGATAATATTCTCAAGAAAGGTGGCAGTGAGAAATTGAGTGATGAAGCAATAGAAGAAACACTTGAAAAGGTTTGTTGTGATGGTACTTCGGCCTTTTATGTTTTTTGAAGCACTTGTGTCCAGCTCATACTCAGACATGGGTATGGGGATATGATCCTCCAATGACCCTCCAATTACATGGAAATCTCTGAAAATTTTGAACATTTGTATGTGTCCACATACCCATGTCTAAACTTGCACAGTTGCACCCGAGTCCAAGTAACATAAGTTTGTCAGGCTCTACTTCAGTGTTCCATCTACTACTTGAATACTTGTTACATTTAACATTGTAATATTTTCGTTGTAAATTTTCAGGTTGTGAAGCTACTTGCTTATATTAGTGACAAAGACTTGTTTGCTGAATTCTATCGGTAAATATTGTGCTTCTAAGAAGATGGAATTCATTTGGCTTGTATAATCTAAACTGATTTCGTTTTTATGAATTATTGTTCATAGGAAAAAGCTTGCTCGAAGGCTTCTTTTTGACAAGAGTGCTAATGATGACCATGAGAGAAGTATATTAACAAAGCTGAAACAGCAATGTGGTGGTCAGTTCACCTCAAAGATGGAGGGAATGGTTGGTTGCCATTTATCATCTTTTGTGAATTGAAAACTTTTTATTCTTATCTCCAAATGATCTTAATTTCACAAACAAATCTTACTCAAAACACTTCTCTGTTCTTCAGGTTACGGATTTGACATTGGCAAGGGAAAACCAGGCAAGTTTTGAGGAGTACTTGAGCAATAATCCAAATGCAAATCCAGGGATTGACTTGACAGTAACTGTTTTGACTACTGGATTTTGGCCAAGTTACAAGTCTTTCGATCTCAATCTTCCTGCTGAGATGGTATGTTCATAAATGTTGCAAAAAGAGTTGTTTTCTAGCTCACAACTTGCCCGTTTAAGTTTGCCAGAAGTTACTAATATAAATTTCTTTATTTTATATCCTTTTTTGTCCGTGAAACTCTTGTCAGGTCAAGTGTGTTGAAGTTTTCCGGGACTTCTACCAGACAAAAACCAAACACCGAAAACTTACTTGGATATATTCTTTGGGCACTTGTAATCTTATTGGGAAGTTTGAACCAAAGATGATGGAGTTGATTGTCACAACATATCAGGTAATATTGTTTTCTTTTTCCTCTCTAAAGTAGCCAAATGGTGTTGAAGAATCCTTTTTGCTAACACCAAGTCTTCATGGTTATAGGCCTCTGCCTTATTGCTGTTCAATTCCTCAGATCGCCTGAGCTATTCTGAGATCATGACACAATTGAACTTAACGGATGACGACGTAATTAGACTTTTGCATTCGTTATCTTGTGCGAAGTATAAAATCCTTAACAAGGAGCCAAGCACGAAAACCATCTCTCCCACCGATCATTTTGAATTCAACTCCAAGTTTACCGATAAAATGAGAAGGATCAAGGTTACATTTTAATGAAGAAACCTACCAATATCTGGTTTTACTCGCCTTTCCACTCAACGATTTTGACTAATGTGATTTTTTCGTTTAACATTCAGATTCCTCTCCCCCCTGTGGATGAGAAGAAGAAAGTAATTGAAGATGTTGACAAGGATCGACGATATGCCATTGATGCCTCAATTGTACGTATCATGAAGAGTCGGAAAGTTCTGGGTCACCAGCAGTTGGTTATGGAGTGTGTTGAGCAATTGGGCCGCATGTTCAAGGTTCATATACAAATCTTTTCCTCTTATATGACATCTTCGTGACATCTTCATGAGTGTCTTCCGTTAAGTTCTTCCTTTACATAGCTTTGTTAATTACATTTTGCAATCTGCAGCCGGATTTCAAGGCCATTAAAAAGCGAATAGAAGACCTGATTACTCGAGACTATCTTGAGAGGGACAATGATAACCCCAATACATTCCGGTATTTGGCATGATAACCTAGTCATTATCCCGTAATGAAGCGGCGACTGTTGCCGCTGCAAATAACTCGAAGCGGCTGGATATGATTGGTTCGTGACGAAAGTTGCATACACATAATGAGATGCTGCTAAGATTCTTGTACAGTAGGAGCCAGGTATGGCCAAGTTCTATAAACTGTGAAATTCGAATCTGAATCAAAACCGAAATCGGAATCAATCTCATATCATCGTGGTTTCTTATTACCCCAAAATCCCATTTTATGACTTAGTTTATGCTTATTTGTTTTGCCTCCTCTGTTCCACCAACCAAGCCAAAAAAAAGAAAAAAAAAAGTGTATTTTAGTAAACTCAAAGCTCCATCATGAATGTAAGTTTAAAATATGTTTGGATTTTTTCCCCCAATTATGTTGAATGCAGCCAGCTGTTTTATGTTATGGTACTTGAGTTCTTATGTGGTTTCCTTTTTGGGTTTAATTTTTATGTGATTATATAAGGAAAATGAAGAGTTGATTTAAATTTAAATTATTTATATTTAGGAATTAACATACAATAATTATAGATTAAAACTCAAGATTTGTATGTCATCTTTCATTAGGAAAAAATATTAGAAAAAAGATTGAGTTTTGATAAATATATCTCATTATACATTTAATTTTGGGATTTTATTAAGGTGAAATACACAGATTTTTCAACTATTAGTAAATTTATATTTTACATTTTGATCGAACTATTTAAAAGTTACTATTGAAGTTATTTAGTGGACCGTTAAGTTAATGGATGTTGACTCAATATTTGTTATAGGGTAAATTCCATCTAAGGTTAAGGTTAAAGGTTACTTTGATGATTAATAAGTTTACATTTTGGCCAAAAAAGTTATAAACCTAATTGTTCTAAAGTTTTAAAGGTTTGAGAAACTCTTTCATAATTGTATTCCAGTAATTTTACTGCCGTCCGGTCTCTTTCATTGATTTAATTTTCCTTGAAATGGTTTGAAATTTTGTTGATTTAAACTTGAAACCTTCAAGGAGAAGCTCAATCCTTGACCTTTTGGAATGAGTTTCTTGATATTTTGATCCTCTTCTCTTTGATTTTATTCTATCATTTTGCTTTTGTAGGTTGGTTTGGGGCTTGTTCAAAAACATTAGACTTTCTTTTTTCTTTATTCGCTTTTTATTTGTTTTGATTGTGGGTGTGGTTTGAGAATAGCTTGATTGTGGATTTTCTTGAATTATGGTTTTGGTCGAAGAAGAAATGGTGAGTGAGTTAAGAATGAAGGATTATCGAGTTGGTTGAGTTTAAATTGAGGCATGGGGTTTACACTGACTTTAAGGTTTGGGGTTGAGTTATTATCAATATTGTTTGGATTATTAGATTAGGGAGTAATGGTGTAAAGATTGAGTGATCAAAGTGTAAATTTGTAAACTTATTAATAGTTTTGTGACCAATTTATAAATTTTTGAAATTGGGTATTCAACTTGTAAACTTATTACTAGTTGAATGACTAAATTGCAAATTTACCTATACCTACATCCTCCGTCAGTTAGAAACTTAATTATTCAGTGATAAATTTATAAGTTTTTGAAATTGAGTGATTAAAGTATAAACTTACTAATATTAGGTGACTTGGGTTTACTTAATTAGTAAAAGGCGATTATTTATTTGGTAGAAAAAGCATAGGTAAAACAAATTATTCCACAATCAAGTTATCTAATGCTTTCTGCAATAACCCTACAAAATATTTATAAAAATTAACTACATCCAATTGATTTATGCATTTATATTTAGGGTAAATTTCACCCAAGTCATTAAACTATTACTAAGTTTTTGTTTTGGTTTTTAATTTCAAAAGTTACTATTTGAAAGTTTTACTTAAGTCATTAGGTTATTAAAAATTTTTTAATTCTAAGTAATAATTCAACAATCAATATGGGGAGTTAGTACCTATTAATGAGTAGAAGAATATATTTTAGATTCAAATCAATCTAACAGTATTGTCGAAGAAGATTGAAGAAGAAAGTTGTTTATATTTTGATTTCTGATTCGTGATATTCAAAGTTATTTTATTAAAAAATTAAATTGCAAAAAAGGGGAAGAACTTAAATGATTTAATGATTTTAACAGCCCAATGACTTAAATAAAACTTTGAATAATTTAATAACCATTTTATAACTTTTGAATTTGAATGATTTAATCACTTTTTAAGTATGAGGAGATATTTAATACACTTGAAATATGAATAAGATACATATTTTTTATAATAATGGATTTTGACTTTTTTTTTATAAGATCTATCCATGAATATTAATATTCATATATTTCTGTAATTAAAATTGAAAAAATTCAGTAATGCTTTTAAAAAATAATTCGAGATAAATTCCAGTCTTAATTTTAAAACTTTTATCCGTAACTCGATTCATGCAAAAATCTTATTTAATACCCGGCCCAAGCAAACCGGACCGGTCCAAGTAACTTCACTCATATTCTGTTTACCAAAATAGAAGTAATGAACAAGATGACATGAAGAAGCGGTTAAGCCATAATCTCGTTTCAGCCGTTAACTCCCTACATCTTTCCGGCTCAAGTAAACCGTTAAGCTTCCATAAAAAAACCCGATTCATCCAAACCGTTCAGACTTGCAACAACCTCGTTTTACCAACCTTAACCCACTCCAAAATCCTTAAATCCGGTCTCCTTAATGACACCATCATCACTAATCATCTCATTAATGGCTACATTAAGTCCCAACAAATATCCCAAGCACATCAGGTGTTTGATGAAATGCCCGAACCAAATGTTGTCTCCTACACTTCTCTTATGTCAGGTTATATCAGTGCGAGTACGCCTCAACTTTGTCTTTGGATGTTTAGAGAAATGCATAATAGTCCGGTTTTGCCGAATGATTTTACGTTCGCCACCGCGGTAAACGCTTGTTCGATACTTGCTGACCTTCAAAAAGGGAAACAAGTTCATGGTCTTGTGGAGGTTTTCGGGTTTCGGTTTAACCTCGTCGTTTGCTCTTCGCTTGTTGATATGTATGGGAAATGCAACGAAGTCGATTTTGCTCAGCTGGTTTTCGATTCGATGGCGGATAAGAATGTTGTTTCATGGACTTCGATGATCACTGCATATGCTCAAAATGGAAGAGGGAATGAAGCACTTGAAGTTTTTAGAGAATTCAATTTGTTAGATTGGGAGATTCCAAATAAGTTTATGTTGGCTAGTGTTATAAATGCTTGCGCGAGTTCGGGGAAGTTGGTTTCGGGGAAGACTACACACGGTGCAGTGATCCGACACGGTCACGATTCGAATGATGTAGTTGCTAGCACATTGGTAGATATGTATGCCAAGTGTGGTTGTATCGTTTATGCTGCTCGGGTTTTTCGGAGAGTTCGGAATCCTTGTGTGATCCCATATACTTCCATGATTGTAGCTGCTGGAAAACATGGACTCGGGAAAGTTTCTATTGAACTTTTTGAGGAAATGATTGATAAAAGAATAAAGCCTAATGATGTTACTTTTGTTGCCGTTTTGCATGCTTGTAGCCATTCTGGTCTAGTAGACCAAGGCCTCGAGTACTTCAACTCGATGTCCTGGAAACACGGGGTAGTCCCAGAAGCAAAGCATTATACCTGTGTTGTTGATATGCTCAGTCGAATTGGTCGTTTTGACGAGGCATATCGGTTAGCAAAATCGATTAAGGTGAACCCTAATGAAGGCGCTTCGTTGTGGGGGACGCTTCTATCGGCTAGTAGACTTCATGGGAGGCTAGATATTGCCGTTGAAGCTAGCAAAAGGCTAATAGAATCCGATCAACAAGTAGACGGCGCGTACGTTACATTGTCGAACGCTTATGTTTTGGCCGGTGAGTGGGAGAATGCTAACGATCTTCGGAAGAAAATGAAACAAACCGGAGTCTGCAAGGAACCCGGCTGCAGTTGGATCGATATTAAGGACTCGACTTACGTTTTCTACGCCGGAAACATCTCGTTCAAGAGAGGGACCGAGGTATTGAGAATGTTGAAGGAGTTGGAAAGAGAAATGAAAGAGAAAGGAAGGAGTAAAGGGTTGGTATTTGTTGACGTGGAAGAGGAAGCCATGGAAGAAACTGTTGACCATTGGTTGAAGCGATTGAATCGAGAACCATGATTTATATGGTCTAATATATATAAAAAGAATATATATATTTTGTTTAAAAAACACAAATATATATATAAAAAATATGATCACAAATTTGTTAAACTTTAATTTTTATTATATAAACTCAATTATTAAATATTTTTATTTTAAAATCATAAATTTGTTTTATAATAAATTTATACTGATTAATAATTTTTTTCAATTTTATTGATTTTAATTTCATTTTAAATAACTTTGAAAAGTCGCAAAAAAAAAAGTTGGAAATGTTTTTACACTATTCAATTTTAAACGTTTTAAATAAATGATTATGCCGACTAGCATAAACATGATTCATTACAAAAATAAGTGAAAAAATATTAGTCATTCCAAAACTATCATATATATTGAATGACTAAATTTTATAAAAAAAAAACTAGTTTTAAACAATATTAGGGTTTTGAGTCGATTTTTGGGATATTTAGGAAAATAGATCGATTTTGAAGAGAGAAATAAAAAATGTGTCCTACGGGACCTGTAGTGAAAACGCATCCTATAAAGCATGCTTTCTAACTTTTTGATATATAAACTCTTTTGATTAGATTGTAAAATGTTAGTGATTTTGTTTTTGAGTCTCGGGTTCAATTCCCTCTCTTACTTACATTTGTGTTTTTTTTTCATTTGTTTCAAACTTTACTTTTATTTTTAATTATTCTTAACACATTAGCTTTTTCTTTTTGTTAGATGGTTAATTAATAGTGACTTTAACTCTTTTATTTATAAAGTCAAATAATTATTGTCAATTATATAATAAAAATCATTAATATTTAACCATATGACCAAAAGAGCTGGTGTGTTACAAAGTCAGAAAACACATCTTTTTTTCACTACCGGTCACACGTTTCCTGTTTCTTTCTCCAAAATCGACCTATTTTACTAAATATTCTAAAAATGAATCTAAAACCTAAAAGATTTTTTAAAATCAGCATTTTTTTTCAAATTTGGCTTAAACTTGATATAATTTCATTTATAATAAGTTGTTATTGATTTTAAATTATAATTGATGAGGTGTCAAGTAAATAGAGCGTTTATTTGTCGCAATCTTAAACGTGACACTCGGGACTGGTTCCTATTTACCTTATTGATTGACATTAGATTTTATTTACGATATAAAAATTACATATATAAGAAAATACAAACATTCTACAAAATGAAAATATATAATTCAATCAACAAATAATACCAATTAAATTTTATTTACGATACAAAAATAATACGAACATTTTAGAAAATTGATATACTGAAAATATAAAATTCGACCGATAAATAATACGGGCTAAAAATATTTTTACATATCCAAAAATAATACAAATATTTTACAAAATTAATATACGAAAATATAAAATTTGACCAAAAAATAATACTGACTAAAATTGATTTACAAATACAAAAATAATATGAACATTTTGAATAATAGTTTCTCTACAGTTAGTCGTCTTCTGCTTGAATCAGGTCTACGTTACATTTAGTAATTTTGACCATGTACGTCCGCCATATTCTTTAACTGTAATCGGTCTACACAGTTCGCCATTTATGACGGAGGAAGTCATCCAACCTTTGATGGCATAATCTTTACGGTTCACGTGATAGTATATAATTCAACCCTGAATTCGGTTGTACACTCTCAAACACTTCCATCTCCAATCCACTATATCACACCTATTTGATGATACACTCCCAAATATGGTATCCCCATTTGATGGTACACACCCAAATACTTTCATTTGATGATAATCTCAACAATTTTTCTCCCATCTAATTACAATACTACAACCGAATAGCTTTCATATATATAAACTAAAGGGGTGCTAACCATCAGTGTCTCAACACCTTAGAATTTTTTTTTTAAAATTTGGTACAAGGGTGCCAGCCATCAGTGACCTAGCATCCAATTTTTTTTTCAATTCCTGAAAAAGCTAGTATCGATCATCTACTTTCCCCAACCCAAATTTTTTTATCTGATAAAGTGGATGTCGGCCATCAATGTGTCGTCACCCAAAAAAATTATTATTATTTATTTCAAAAAGTGGTTTTGATCACTTAAGTCTCCCAACCCAAATTTTTTTCAAATACTGGTATAAATGTATATCCGTATACTATGGGTTAAAAAAAATTCATGGGTGCCGGCTATCTAATGTCCAGCACCCAAAGAAATAATTTTTTAACCCCTGACACAATTATTGCCAAATGATTGTGTCAAAATTTATGGTGGTGTTGGCCATTAAGTTCCCTAATCCATTTTTACTGTTGATTTTAAATCATTTGGGTAATTATTTTTTTAACCTGATCATTTTTGCAATTGATTATTTTTTTGGGTCATTTGAGTAAAATAACTGGGTTGTTTGAAGACCCCTACCTCCTCCCTTTATAGAAAAATCCCAAATTAAATGGGTTTTTCTTTTGACTTTGACACGCATGCTTGATGAAATCAAAATACCTGTGTGGAAAGGTGAATGGTCTAATTTTAGTTTTAGTCCTTCTATGATGCATAAATTTATGATAAAATCTTTTACTTTAATTTCTCATAATTTCCTTTCACAAATTTTATATATACACTGTAATTACAACTGATTAATTAGGGCTAAATTATTATTTGGGGCTTGAACTTGGTAACTATTCTCACATTGGGGTTTGAAGTTTTTCTTGATCCAAGTTTGACACTGAACTTGACATTTGTTCCCATATTGAGACTTGAACTTGACAATTATTCCTATATTGATGCCTACTTTCAAGGAAATATCAGGAACTAACTTGGAAAAAAAATATTCCAAGATCCAATGTGGGAGCAATTGTCAAGTCTAGGGCCTAACTTGGACAAAAAAAATACAAGCCTCAGTGTGAAAATGATTGTCAATTTTAGGAGTTTAACTTAGACAAAAAAAAGTTGAACCCTCAATATAAGAATAAATGTCAAGTTCAAAAAGTAATTTAACCCACTTAACTATAACAACAAATCCATTTAGAATTGAATAATTTAACTCAATACATAATTTTCATACTCTAATTTTATTAAAAAAAAGCCCTAAACCATAACTACATCATATTAAATTGTTTGAATGGGATTTTTTCAAAAACACATTGGCATCTAATTTTAGAAAAAAATTCTATATATATTTACAATTTAACGAGAATAGTTAAGGGTATCAAGTAACTAATAATATTATACAAATATTATAAAATTAAAAATATTAAATTATATTAAAGTAAAATATGAAAGTTAAATTGCAAAATTTTTTGCATAATAGAGATGAAAACTATAAATAAACAATTGACTTTTGAGGGTTTTTAAAAAAAAATAATTTTGACCTCGACACCCAAACACATTTGGAGAATTCACAAACTTTCTTTTCCCGAATCACATTGAATTTTTTTTAAAATGACAAGTTAAGTCTGTAACAAAAAAATGATATCTCCGTTACGTCTATAAGGGAAAATGGTTAATAGTGACTGTTTTTGTTATTTTTTGAAAGTTGAGTAATTGAATTGAAACCTAAGTGACTGTCTTGTTAGCTCCCCCAAAGTTGAGTGACAGTTGGTGTAATTTAACCTTAAAACTATTTATTTTGCTTTTAACGAAACGAGAAGTGAACAATACACTAAACATTAGTAAATACCATTTTAACAAATTAAAAAAAAAAGTAATTGTAAGATTTCTATATATAATAAAAGTACTCTAAATACAATGTATTAGGAGTTAGATTGTATTTAGGGTGAAGTAGAAAATCTTGTTAGGGATCGAAATTAAATTGTATTTTTTATAATAGTAAAATATAATTTCACCATTTTAATAATATATATGTTTATAATTTTAAAGGATTAAATTAAATTTTATCATTTTAGGGTGCCAAAATGAAAATTTATCTTTATTAATTTAAAATTTTAAAAATTTTAAAAGGCCTATGAAGCCCTGCCAACCTTTGATTGTATTTGTTCTTTTTACTTATAGTAAATTAATCCTTGAACATTAAATTAAATAGTCAATTTGTATTTTTTGATGAATTACAAGAAAATGGTAAAGTTTAAGAATAATGCGATATACAAAATTAAATGAAATCTAACTCTTATATAAACTTACTTTCACTTACATATACTAGTAATCTGAGTAATTATGAGAAAGTAATTATTTTAAAAAATAATTATAGAATTTACCTACCACTAAAGTAAAATAATTTTAGCCTCCCCCCTTTTTTTTCTTTACTTTATTTTCTCTTATTCTTACACAACATAAGCTTTTTTCTTCTTCTTTTTTTTCTTCGAATTGGTTGATCTGCCACTTTGGACTCGAGCTTTGTCTTAAATGAGAGCTTAAGATTATCCAGAGGAGCTCAAAGAAAGAAGATTCCAAGGCGATAAAAGATTTTTTTTGGGGGGTGGGGGTTAAAGGTGTGAAAGTGAGATAGATTGGAGTAATTATAGAAGAATTATGTGAAAATTAGGGTTTTCAATTCTGGTTTTGTTTGCTTTGCTTGGATTTTGATTATGGGTGGGTGTTTTCCTTGTTTGGGATCATCAAACAAGGAAAGCAACAATGGTGGAACCACTGTGAAAGAACTGCAAAACAAAGATTCTACTAAAGATGGCTCAGTTGGACAATTTCATCATGTTAGTAGAGTTAATTCAGGTAAAATCTTCATTTCCTACCCAAAATTTTACTAGTAGAGTTAATTCAGGTAAAATCTTCATTTCCTACCCAAAATTTTACTCTATTTTTTTTCCTCTGAATTGTTGTAAATTGGTGGTTTCTGATCATCTGAAACATGTTCAATTTTCTTTTCTTCCCCCCCCCCCCCCAAAGTTCTTTTATGATATATGAACTGTTAGAATATGTTGCGAGTTTGACCTGATACATTTATGGTCTATGTACGAGTGTTATATATATGTATATGTATATGTACATGTATATGTCGGGCATGGTCAGCTGTTTCTAAGCGTTTTCATGTATTTAGATGATCCTTGGAGATGTATCTCTATATCCATGTATTTGGGTATTGTTATAAATTTTATTATAAGTTCTTTCACGTATTCGAAGGATCCTCGGAAGTAAAATCCTATATATATGTGTCCGATGTGAATGTCGGAGTATTTTAAGAAAAATGAAGAGTCGTAGTAACATAATTAATGGTTGCTTTGAGGTGTTTGATTGATTTAGATTGTTCATACAATTTTAATCCATCTATAGCTTGTTTTTCTTTGATGAATTGTTAGTGGATCTTTTTGTTGATTGGGTTATCTGGTCTTAGATTTAGGCATGATTTTTGCTTTTCCTAGTAAAATCTTGTTTAGGATGTTACTTGAACTCGGGTATCAGTCTCATTTATAGGCATGTGTTAGATACAGGTATGTTCAAGTTTTTCATCAGTTTTTTTCATGTATTTGGAGGACCTTTAGATGGTCATATTCTCCTACCAATGTCTAAATATGTGTCGGACTCGGGTACACTAAGCAAAATGGAGAGTTGAAGCAACATAGCTTGTTATCTGTAATTGTTACTCAAACTCGGGTGTAAACTTTGGATATGGGTTTGTGTTTGACGGGGATATGTTTTTCTGTGTATTTGAAGGATCCTTGGAAGGTTATATTCTCATACTCATGCCTGTATGCATTGGCCAACCGTTTTCAAGAAAATGAAGAGTCAGACCTAAATAGCTTGTTAATCCATAATTGTTAAGCTGATATAGACTAAATACTAGTAAATGCATTTCAAGTGAGAATTTGGATGTTCATAAAAATAATAAAGAATGGAGTTAAATTTACAGTTAGAAGCTTTGCTTGTGATGTTTTCTTCTTCCTCCTAGAATGTATGTATATATATGTATATACATGTAATATGTATTATAACTTTTATATTGTTCTGACTCTTTGTTTTTCTTGAAGTAATTGTGTCCATCACTCGTGTCGAGCACATAGATATAGGATATGTCCTCCAAGAATCCTTCAAATATATGGAAAAACTTAGGAAATCTGACTTTGGAGACATACCATATCCAATAAACTGACAGTCACATCCGAGTTCAAGTAGTATAAGTTGATTTTGTGCACAAGTGAGACGGGTTTAAGTCTTTTATTGAGCAAGTGTATTACGCTGCCGAATCCTAAAGTTGTAGAAGGCTCCATTTCCGTTTCTAGGTGACAATTTAATTTTATTGGTGTTGCAAATTAACAGTTGTGCTCACAGGTTGCAGTGCTTCGACTCTTCACTTTTCTTAAAATAATTGTGTCCAACATAATTTCAGACATTGGTATAGGGATGTGACTTTACATGGGCCCTCTAAATATATGAAAAAACTTTTTAAAAAATTGAACATACCTGTGTTAAACACATACCCTTGTCCGACACTCGTACCCAAGTCTGAGTAACATAGCTGGCCCATTATCTTGTTTTGGCCTTTTAATTGTGATTCTGTTGTTCTCTATCTTCATTCTTTACTCTTGTTCAATGCATCTGATTCACTTCTTTGACCAGACAAATCGAAATATCAGAGTGGTTCTGATTCTAAGAAGGAACCTGCAGTACCTAAAGATGGACCAATGGCAAATATTGCAGCACAAACATTTACTTTCCGAGAGCTTGCCACCGCCACAAAGAACTTTAGGCCAGAATGTCTATTAGGAGAAGGTGGGTTCGGACATGTTTACAAGGGCCGCTTGGAGAGTACGGGACAGGTCTGTAACGGCTCTTGAATTAGATGTAGATGACTGTGTTATAAACATGATGTAATTCAATTTTTATGGATTAATTTGAATTATGGGTGTGAAGAAGTGAAATCTTTTGCTTTAGTAATTGTTTTATGTTTACAGGTAGTTGCTGTAAAACAGCTCGATCGAAATGGTCTTCAGGGAAATCGAGAATTTCTTGTTGAAGTTCTCATGCTTAGCCTCTTACACCACCCGAACCTTGTCAACTTGATTGGTTATTGTGCCGATGGGGACCAACGCCTCCTTGTGTATGAGTTTATGCCTTTAGGATCATTGGAGGATCACTTACACGGTAAGTTAGCCAGTCTTTTGGTGTTCATGGTGTATGCAATTTATGTTACTCGTACTCGGTACGAATATCAGATATCAGGAAAAATGAAGAGTCAGAATAACATAGATTGAGTCCTCTACTTTCGTTTTGACTGCAATGTAACACTTCCATATTGGTGAATATGCATGGCTATTTGCTTTTACCCTATGTTGCTCTTAACTGTTTTCTTCCTTAAATCACACATAATCTCCAAGGATCCTCCAAATGCTTGGAATAACTTAGGAAATCTAACCATATTCATGTCGGGTACATACTAGTACCTAGGGATGGAAAAAAAACTCAAATTCAACGGGTTCCGACTCGACCCGATCTGTTAGGGTCAGATTTTTTTTTTTTGAAAAATCGGGTTCAGGGCGGTTGGATCAGGTGAATTTAGAAAAATAGTTGGTTGGGTCGGGATCAGTTTGAGGTAAATCCGCCCTGCCTGGGCCCGGGATTTGTACAAAAATGCCACACACACACACACACACATATATACGTTAAGTTTTTGCTTTCAATAAATAAATAAATAAATAATATATATATTAAGTTTTAAGTCTAAACTCAAAAATTAATCTTATTTGTTTCAAAATAAAAAATAAAAAAATTAAATTAAATTTGGGTCAAGTCGGGTCTCCTATTAAATTTCGGGTTTGGGATGGAATTTTTTCTTTAAGAGTCGGGATTGGGTTGGGGTTGGGACGGATTCATCAATGTTTGGGTCGGGGTCAGCAAAACTCTGCCCCGCCCTGTTGCCATCGCTACTATTACTGGAGTTTGAATAACATAGCTTTTACTTGTCTTTAGGAACTACAAGCTTTTGACCTTAATTACATAGATAGATTTGTTACCTTAATTACCCTGTTATTTATTGATGAAGCCGCATCAGGCTTGAGTATAACATTGCTTCCTTCTAGATAGGTCATTTAACAGGCGAAGAAGAGTTAATTTCTGAGAAAAGATATCTAGATTTGTAGACTTGTAATATAGGGAGAATGGCCTTTATTTCACCTAACAAATAAGGTTAGTAGAATAAAAACTAACATACCCTGTCAGATGATGCCTGTATCCGACAATAATCTCGTCCTTGAAACTATTCCGTTGGCTTCGGTTTTTTAATTGACATCTAATGACAAGTTTAACTTTTAAATTGCATTTAAGTGATACTCTTATATTTATGGCCACATGTAACATTAACTGAATTTAGTTTGTTGGCTTATTCTGCACTCGTTTCATTATGTGGAATCACACTTTAGCAGACCACATTGATAACTGTGTTTTAAATTCGTTTTTCAGATCTTCCGCCAGGCAAGGAAACCCTGGACTGGAATACCCGAATGAAGATTGCTGCAGGTGCGGCCAAGGGGTTGGAATATTTGCACGATAAAGCTAATCCTCCTGTTATTTACAGGGACTTAAAATCGGCCAACATCCTTCTCGGTGAGGGCTATCACCCTAAGTTATCAGATTTTGGGCTTGCGAAACTGGGTCCTGTGGGTGACAAAACACACGTGTCCACACGTGTGATGGGCACTTACGGCTATTGTGCTCCAGAATATGCAATGACTGGCCAGCTCACTCTAAAATCCGATGTCTATAGTTTTGGAGTGGTCTTTCTCGAGCTTATCACGGGGCGCAAGGCCATCGATAATGCACGGTCTCATGGAGAACATAATCTTGTTGCATGGGTGAGTAGTCTTTCTTTACCCAGCCATGATTCAGAAATGCAAGAAATTTCTTCAAAAATTTATACTCATGTGAAATGATTGTTACATTTTATTTATTACTACTTTGACTCAAATCGAGATTTAGTGTACCTCTTTTCTAACTTCGGGAAAATGAGGGTTTGTAGGCACGACCACTTTTCAAAGATCGTAGGAAGTTTCCGCAAATGGTGGATCCACTACTGCAAGGCCATTATCCGATGCGAGGATTATACCAAGCTCTTGCCGTGGCAGCAATGTGTTTGCAGGAACAAGCTGCTACAAGGCCTCTAATTGGTGATGTTGTGACGGCACTTACATATTTAGCTTCGCAAACTTACGACCCTAATGCGGCCAGCAATCAAAGCAACAGAGTTGGTCCATCAACTCCGAGACGGAAGAATGATCGAAGGGGTATGTTGGATGGGCTGGACAGCCCAGATGAGCATGGACAACGTGGTTCCCCTTCCTCCCATAGAAATTCACCTGATTACCGGATGAGGAACCATGCTAGGAAATTGAGCACCGGAGCCGAGCTTGGTAGGAATGAAACCGGTGGCGGATCAGGGAGGAAATGGGGCTTTGAGGATTCAGAACGACATGAATCTCATCGAGGCAGCCCTCTGAATACTACAAGAACAACAGAAACTTCACGTAATCGTGATTTTGATCGAGAACGCGCTGTCGCAGAGGCTAAAGTATGGGGTGAGAATTGGAGGGAGAAAAAACGAGCAAACGCCATTGGTAGCTTTGACAGTACAAATGGCTGATACTTCCAAAATCTTTAATTCATGCCGTTTCTCTCTTTCGAGCTAAGACATGTCTTAACATTCTAAGGATAATCACTCGCAAAAGGTAGCTTTGAAGAACACCGTCCTTCACCGTTTCAAACCCCGGCAATCAGAGTTCATCCATGTATCAGTAATCCGTCCAACTTCTATAATCATCCATGTAGTTCCCGGTTGCTTCAAACCTTGTGGTTGAAGGAAGAAAACACAGTTAAAAGAAGGAATGAAAGAGTGACAGATTTTGCGGGGAGTATTCTCACAGGCAAATTCTCCATTGCCAAACATAAACTAGTGTATGAAACATGTTATAATCTATGTATTTAGACTTCACCTTTTTATTATTACAGTAAATGTTGGAAAGATTGTCACATTTTTTGCATCATAAATGTTGTCATTGTTGTTAAAATCTTGTGTATGAATTGCTCAGTTTTTTCATGTTTAGGGATTTTCATATCTTGTATATAAAATGTTCAGTATAAATTTGTTCATGGTCAGGCTTCAAGTTTTATTGGAGACATGTTCATGGGTTAGTTCCTAAGTTCGGGTTTTACCTAATTCATGGGCTTGAGTTAGGGCTCATTTAATATTACAAAATAAAATTATTTTTAAATATTTATGCAATTTTATAATTAAATTTTAACAAATAATAACATTTTAACTATTAAATAGTTATACCTTTTAGCTGGAGCGAAATTATCCGCTTGGGCTGAGTAAAAGCATAAATCACATTATGCAATTAAAATTTGTATGTTTTTATATTTATATAAAATGACTTTTAATTAATAAATATTTGGGTCGGGCTGAATAATACTAATTATTATCATATATTTATTCTTCCTCATGATAACATCACATGATATCTCAAATTCTACGTATTCAATCTTGAATGCCAACTTTTCAAATGATCACTTGAGCAAATTTACTAAAGTTCATATCATCATTCTTTTGAAAGTCATTAGTGACGAAGACTTTGGGAGAAATATATTTTGATCTCTTCAGGAATTCCAATAATAATCATAACAAACTTTGAAAATGATTTATCCATGCAAATAGATATTTTCAAATCAAATCAATTCACATAAATATTTACTCAAGCGTATCAAACAAATTCTTGAGAATTTCTATATGCTTCCATATTCTAAACCCTTCAAGGATTTTAATATAAAATTTGTCATTTAGTGATTTATATAAAAGTCTGTAATAACAACTATTAGGCGAATGTAAAATTTTCATAAACTACCAAACTAATAAGATATTTAAAGGTTATTACATCCACTACAAAAGACTATATTTCATAATCAATACTAGGACTTAGCAAAAAGTTCCATTTTTCTTATTTCGTTTTCATTTGTACTCTCACTAGCTTTACACCTTTAGATGCTTGGAATGTTAGCTTAGAAACTTTACAATTTAGTTTTACTTGGATTGGGTCTTTCTATTTTGGCCAATCTATTCATGCCTATATTTTTCAACAAGTTTATTCAATATCATTATTTTCTTTCATTATCTCAAATATAATATTGTATGCAAAACTGTTGTCGGCAACTTTCTATTTTTACGGTTCCATATTTTCTCATATTGACATAACTTTTCGAAATCTCTTTTGGAGTTTTAATAATTAGTTATGTCTTAGGTCTCTTTAGGAGCACCTACCTCCACTATATGACCTCTAGATTGATTATTTTCTTTTATGATAATTTTTATTTTTGGAACCAATCGATCTATCATGCTTCACATTCATTACTTTCATTTTAATTGGTTGTCATACCAAGACTTCAAAACATCAGTTGATATATAACACTTTATTATTCTCATCAAGCCAGTAAATACATATGGCAGTTAACTTGCAATAAAGTGAATTATCCGTTTTGAACTTGTGGTTCAAATTACTTTCTACATGGATCTGAATAATGCTAATTTATTCCAAGTGTTAGAATTAAGTGACCCGAATCTTTATTTAAATCAAATACGGTGGTAAAATAAAATAAAAGTAAAATCCCTATAGAATTATACTTCTTTTATTTTAATTTAGAATAAGGTTTTTTAAACCTTATTAAAATCCATCTATTTGATATTGATTAGAATAAGGTGTTTCAATTTTACTACACTCCTATTAGAATATGATTTTACAAGCCTATAAATAGACATAGACTACTCCTCTTGTAATAATTCGAATTCGACATAGTGAATTTTCTTCTCCCCTGCCCATGATTTTTTCTCGAAATGGTTTTCACATAAAAACCTATGTTTTTTTTATTGTTCTCTCTCTTTTTCTTTGCGATAAATTATCATTATCGATAATTATTTTTTTCAAATTGGTATCAGAGCTTTCGAGTTTTCATCTCAATCACAATAATAGCGTCTTTGAAGTATGAAATTTTGCTGTTGGATCGCAACATCAGATTCGTATTGTGGCAGATAAAGATGCAGGTAGTTCTTGCGCAAATGGACTTAGAAGAAGCCCTACTAGGGGTAGATAAGATGCCTTCAAAATTAACGGAGGAAGAGAAGAAGCGCAAAGATTGAAAGGCATTAACACAGTTACATCTGTATTTGTCTAACGAAATTTTGTAGGATGTGATAAAGGAGAAGACCGTCGCTGGATTATGAAAGAGGTTGGAACAAATATGTATGTCAAAAACTCTAACTAGTAAGCTGCATATGAAGCAGCGTCTTTATGCTCATCGTTTGGAGGAAGGTGTATCTGTGCACGAACACTTAACAATATTCAAAGAAATTCTCTCAAACTTGGAGGCCATGGAGGTTTAGTATGATAAGGAAGATCTAGGGTTGATTCTACTTTGTTCGTTGCCCTCGTCTTATTCAACTTTTAGAGATACGATTTTATATAGCTGCGAGTCTCTCACAGTTGATGAGGTTTATGATTCTTTAACCTCGTATGATAAGATGAATCATCTTGTGGTTAAAATTGACTTTCAGGGAGAGGGTCTCATTGTTTGTAGGAGACAAGATCGGAATGATGATGATGATCATGGAAGGACACAGGAATGAAATCCTCGCGGTAAATCTAAGGGTAGATCGAAGTCATCAAACAAAGCTAAAAATTGTAACTTCTGCAAGAAGAAATGACATATTAAATCTGAATGCTATAAGCTACAGAACAAGATCAAAAAGGAGGCTGCGAATCAAAATAGAAAACAACCAAAAAATTCTGGTAAAGCTGATGTTGTAGAAGACTACAGCGATAGTGAACTTCTAGTTACTTCTGTCAACAATTCTAAAGTGAGCGAGGAGTGGATCCTTGATTCGGGTTGCACCTTCCACATGAGTCCCAATCGAGATTGGTTTACAACTTACGAAACAGTGTCTGAATGTGTTGTTTTGATGGGAAATAATGCTTCATGTAGAATTACAGTTGTTAGAACAATTAAAGTTAAGATATTTGATGGAGTTGTCAGAACACTTAGTGACGTACGACATGTTCCAAAATTGAAGAGAAATTTAATTTTGTTGAGTACTATTGATTTAAAAGGGTATAAATACACAGCTGAAAGTGGAGTTTTGAAGATTTCCAAAGGTTCACTCGTTGTGATGAAAGGGTAGAGAAAGACTGCCAAGTTATATGTTTTGCAGGGTTCTACTATTACTGGTGATGCAGCTGTTCCTCTTCCTTGTCAGATGATGATATCACTAAACTTTGGCATATGTAGGGCATATGAGTGAGAATGGCATGGCAGAATTGAGCAAAAGAGGACTTCTTGATGGGTAAGGAATTTGTAAACTGAAGTTCTGTAAGCACTACATTTTTTGGGAAGCAAAAGAGAGTTCGATTCACCAGAGGAATCTATAACACGAAGGGAACATTGAAGTATATTCACTCTGATCTGTGGGGGCCATCCAGAGTGCCTTTGAGAGGTGGAGCTAATTATATGCTAACTTTTATTGATGATTTTTTCAGAAAAGTTTGGGCATTCTTCCTGAAGCAGAAAAGCGATGTGTTTTCCGTATTTAAGTCTTGGAAAACTATGATTGAAAAACAGACGAAAAAATAAATAAAATACCTCTACACAAACAATGGCTTAGAGTTCTGTTATGATGAGTTTAATAAACTGTGTAAGTCAGAAGGGATCGTGAGACACTTGACAGTTTGTCATACTCCACAGTAAAACGACATTACAGAACGAATGAACAGAACGATCATGAAGAAGGTTCGATGTATGTTGTCAAATGCCAACTTACAAAGTCATTTTGGGTTGAAGCAGCCTCTACTGCATGTTTTTTGATCAACCGATCTCCATCCGTTACCATTGAGAAAAAGACTCCACAAGAGGTATGGTCTGGTAATCCTGCTGACTATTCTAATTTAAAGATCTTTAGGTGTCCTGCGTATGCTCATGTTGATAATGGAAAATTGGGACCGAGATCCATTAAATGTGTTTTTCTTGGTTATAAAGCTAGTGTAAAAGGGTATAAGTTATGGTGTCCTGAAAATAGAAAAGTTGTGATTAGCAGAGATGTTGTTTTTGATAAACTGCTATGCTACCTAACTTATCTCTTAAAGACTCTTCCAATAAAGAAAATCAAAAGTAGGTGGAGCATTAGATTAATCCAGAACCTACAACAGATTCGACTCCTTAAGCCAGTACAAAAATTTAAAACAGAGTTGCTTCTTCACCACAATATTCTATCGCTAAAAACAGAACTAGAAAAGAAATTAAACCTCCAAAGAAGTATGCCGAGGCTGATCTAGTTGGTTATGCTTTAAATGTGGCTGAAGATATAGATGCAAGCTAAGAGCCATCTAATTATTCTGATGCGGTTAGCTGTGGAGACTCAGAAAAGTGGATGTTTGCTATGCAAGAGAAGATGGAATCACTCCACAAAAACAAAACATGAGATCTTGTGAAACTTCTTAAAGGTAAAAAGGTTGTTCGTTGTAAGTGGGTGTTAAAAAAAAAAGAAGGGCTCTAGGTGTTGAATAACCCAGATATAAAGCAAGGCTTGTTGCAAAGGGTTACAGCCAAATTCCAAGAGTGGACTTCACAGATGTGTTCTCCCTAGTTGTGAAGCATAGTTTGATTCGAACTTTGCTTGGTATTGTGGCCATGCATGATTAGAGCTTTTCTAGGTGTTGAAAAACTGCATTTTTGCATGGAGAACTTGAGGAGGATATTTACATGCAACAACCAGAGGGTTTTATAGCCTCAAAAAAAGAGGACTATGTTTGCTTGCTGAAAAAGTCCCTTTACAGTTTGAAACAGTCACTAAGACAGTGGTACAAGAGGTTTGATTCCTTTATGACTTCTCATGATTTTAAAAGAACTAGCTTTGACAGTTGTGTTTACTTTAAGAAAAATAGCGATGGTTCTTTTGTGTATTTACTCCTTTATGTTGATAACATGTTGATAGCAACGAAAGATAAATGAGAGATAAGAAAGGTTAAAGCCCAACTAAGTAAAGAATTTGAGATGAAAGATTTGGGATCTGTAAAGAAGATACTTGGTATGGAGATTCTCAGAGATAGAAAAGCAAGTAAATTGTACCTAAGTCAGAAAGGGTACATTGAGAAAGTTCTTTATATATTCAATATGCAGAATGCTAAGCCTGTTAGTACTCCTTTAGCAGCCCATTTCAGACTTTCATCGGCTTTATCTTCACAATCAGAATCAGATGATGAGATTGAGTACATGTCACATGTTCCATACTCTAGTGCAGTGGGATCTCTCATGTATGCTATGGTTTGTTCACATCTAGATTTATCATCTACAATCAGTGCAGTTAGCAGATACATGGCGAATAACAATAAAGAACATTGGAAAGCAGTTCAGTGGATTTTAAGATACTTACGAGGTACTACTTATGTTTGCTTACAGTTTTGAAGAACTAGAGATAGAGTCATTGGGTATGTTGATGCTGATTTTGCTAGAGACCTTGATAGAAGAAGATCTCTCACAGGTTATGTCTTTACAATCGGAGGTTGTGTAATTAGTTGGAAAGCCACTTTGCAAACTACAATTGCTTTGTTTACCACTGAAGCTGAGTACATGGCGATTACTGAGGCTTGTAAAGAAGCTATTTGGTTGAAGGGACTCTTTAGTGAACTCATTGAAGACCTTCAAATCAATACAATATTGTGTGACAGTCAGAGTGCCATCTTCCTTACAAAAGATCAAATTTTTCATGAGAGAACAAAACACATTGATGTTCGGTATCATTTTGTTCGTGATATTATTGCTCGTGGTGATATTGTTGTGAGCAAAATTAGTACTCATGAAAATCCTACAGATATGATGACTAAGTCACTTCTTATAACCAAGTTTGAGCATTGCTTAGACTTGGTTGGTGTTCATTGTTGAAGTTAAACCCTTAAGGGGTTTTATGGAAGAGGTGGAGAACTTATTCGTTGAAAGTTCGCGATGAAGAACTTGTTCATTAAAAATTCGTGTCAAGGTGGAGATTGTTAGAATTAAGTGACCCTAATCCTTATTTAAATCATATACAGTGGTAAAATAAAGTAAAAGTAAAATCCCTATAGAATTATGCTTCTTTTATTTTATTTTACAATAATGTTTTTTAAACCTTATTAAACTCCATCTATTTGATATTGATTAGGATAAGGTGTTTCAATCTTACTACGCTCCTATTAGAATATGGTTTTACAAGCCTATAAATAGACATAGTCTACTCCTCTTGTAATAATTTGAATTTGACATAGTGAACTTTCTTCTCATTTGCCCGTGGTTTTGTCCCAAAAGGGTTTCCACGTAAAAATCTATGTTCTTTATTTTTTTCTCTCTTTTTCTTTGCGATAAATTGTCATTACCGATAATTTTTTTTCACCAAGTAATTTATTTTATCCAATAATTATCATTTCTCCCCCCTGATGTTGGGAAAACTTATTAAATCAAAGTTGTAATCACCAAATCATATTATAATTGAATCTCTAATTCCTTTAGGACATTTACTAATATAATGAGATTGATATATGTTCTCAATTTTCTTTGAATACCGACAAATAATATTATAATTGTAATAGGAGTATTTATCATTACTTATGGCATGATGTATACAAGTGTTGAATCTATAAAATATCATATCCTTATACATATATACAAAAATTTTTGTTCTAAAAAGTAAGGGTTTGGCTACTAGCCGAAGGCATGTAATCATTAATTCTACTAAACCATTTTATACGTATAAACAACAGGCTTTGCGATAGTTATTCACATTGACAACCTAACATGCAATAATTATTTAAAGCTTGAGATAAGCCTACCCACATTAGCAAGAATTGTCTTAATTGCATGATCTGAAAGTTTTATTCTTAAACAAATCATTAAACAAGTGATCTTGCAAACTATAGGTTGCGAGTTGATAACTCACATGTGATTAACTTGTAGATGCATTTACCAAATTATATCAAAACATCCACTTGTTGGATAAATGGACCCATATTTCTTTCAAAAATGTAAGAGATTCAATCTCAACATTTGCTAGTGAGGTTTAATAAATCTTCTTTGAGAACAAGCAATACTTGATAAATGAAGAATCTTTAGGTTCTTTAATAAATATCCATATAAATTCTTATCTTGTTACATCATTATTGATCAGGATGGTCTAATCGGTCATGCCAATTAATTAGTATATTTGGTTTACTATGCATATAATTCAATGATACTAATGTAACATGCCAACTAATTAGTATATTTGGACTAATAAACTTTTGGTTTACTATGCATATGATTTAACGATACTAATGTAAACTTCGGTTTACCATCTCATATGATTTAACCATATTAGTATATATATAGTACCAACTAGAGGAAAAACGATAGTTTTTCAATACAAAATTCTTACCCAATATAATAGATTTAATTAATCGTCTCCTCATCTGCAGTTTCAATATGATATTTGTTACAACGTATATCTTTTTAAAATAAAATAATTTATTTGAGACCGACTATAACATAGTGCAACAAATGACCTTTCATACCACATCGATAACATAAGTTATCTTCTCTCCTTAAATGGTTCTCTTGGGAATTCTTATTCTTCTCTTATTTATCTTCATTTTCCACTTCTAATGGTGAGAAAATTATTATGATCATCCTTTTATGATTATTATTTTCCACTTACTACATCCACGTAAAAGATTACGTCTTATATATTACTACATTTGCTTCTGGGAATGGAGAAAATCTAATACAACAACGAGCTTTATGTTTTTTCATTTAATAATTTGTTATTTAATAGCACATTTGAAGCATCAAAAGTTAGAAAAATTTTCTTTAACACGTCTTCATCAGTAATATTCTCCAAATAATTTTAATTGAGAACTTTGCAGAGCTATACTCACTCATAATTTTAAAATAGTGCAACTTCAGGTGCATCCAATCATAATGAGCTTTAAATAGAATTATCATATTCGATGGTCATATATTTCTTTTAGATCTTTCACATTCAAATATTCAACTTTTGACCCTTCATGGGGATGATGACAAAGGAAGACCACGAAAATAGTTACAGCTAATTCAATTTAATAACAAGGGTGAAAAATATAATTCAATAACCAAACATTTCTTTATCCTTTTCAAAATCAAAATAGCAGGTATTCATAGCAAGAGTGATTCTTACAAAATATAATCTTTTCCTTATTAACAATCTCAATACGAGATACATTACATGATACATAGAGTTATACTCACTCACAAATTTAAAATCTTGCAACTTCAAGTGCGTTTAATTATAACGAGCTTCAGATAAAATTATCATATTTCAACGGCCATATATTTCTTTTAGATCTTTCACAATTAAATATTCTACTTTTGACCTTTCATTGGGATGATGACAAAGGAAGATCGCGGAAACAATTACAGTCAATCCAATTTAATAACAAAAGTGATAAATATAATTCAATAGCCAAATCCTTCTTTATCCTTTTCAAAATAGATATTCATAACAAGACTAATTCATACCAAATATAATCTTTTCCTCATTCACAATCTCAATATGAGATCCATTACATGATACATAATGCATTAATTATAAAAAAATTTTGTTCCTTCAAATATTGATATATTAGCTCTTCTCGAGCTTTTAACTAATTTTGTACATGTAACAATCCGGTTTCTAGTGGTGTCAAAAAAACGGTTTCAGGACCCCATTTTCGTAAACCGAGTCCATAAATATTAAATAAATATATTTACAGAGTTAATGTATCAATGAATTAGAATTTCGTTAAGTGATTTAACCGAAATTATGAGTAATTATGGTTCGGAGAATAAATTGTAAAAGTTTAATCGCTATATATTTTTAAATAGTAAATGGCTTGGGGACTTAAATTGCAATTAACTAAAGGTTCAAAATAGCAATTATATTATGTTGAATCCTATGTTAGTGGATGACATGCTTAATTAACTATTAACTTAGTTTAATTAAGGATAATTTAGTAAAAAGATTATTAATTAAATTAATTTATAAACTAATCCTAATATATATGTATATTCTGTGGGAAGAAAGAGAATTGCTTCTTCTCCACCAATTCTAAAGAACGAAGAGAAGAGAAAACGCCATAGCTAGGGTATATAAGCCTTTTGGCTTTAATTTCAACTAACGTCGACGTGGAAATGACAAGAGGGAAAGGAAAAACGAAAGTGATCGACGAGTAGCTGAAAATTTCAGTTTGAACATTTATAATTTAAGTTGTATAAATTGATTGCATTTTCATGATTACATGTATACAAGAGTACTAAGGTAAGTATGTATTAATGATATAAGTTATTGGATCGATTTTAAATGTGAATTCTTGGAATATAGGACTAAATTGAATAGAAGATAAATTAGCATAAATCATTTGAAATATGAATTATGCTATCGAATTGAGTGAGAATATTTATTGATTGATATGAAATATGTATGTTATGTTGATAAATTAAATTATTATAATTTATATGATTGAAAAATTGATGTGTACTAAATTGTAAATAAAATTAAAATTGATACCCTATTAACTAGTCGGGTTGAGTCGGATATAGTTGGCATGCCATAGGATTGAATTATGTATGAGATTATGCATTTATGCACCAGGAATGCACTTTGTGTGCCAAATATGCGCTTATGTGCCAGGAATGTACTTTGTGTGCCAAGTATGCTTTTTGTACACCAAGATGCACACCAGTTTGGTGTGTTGGTTGGATGATTAGAGTATCCGTTCAAGTTCAAATTGGGTTAATAGGGGTTAAAAAATATAAACTTGGTAAATGCAATGAATGAGTTATAAATTGGTATCTTTAGAATGATCTGTGATTACAAATGCAAATGAAATGTTGTAATCATATAGTTGAAACATGCAAATCAGATAAAATCGAGCCCTGGGATCTAAAACGAATTTGAATGAGTCGGTAGACTCGAAAAATGAATGAAATATGTGGTATTATAAGTGGTATATCGAAAAAGGACTTAGAACTGAATGTTATGACATTGATATGTTTGAAATGTTATTGTTATAAGTAAAATGAGTTGTCTACATATGTTGAATTGAATTTGAATGAATTGGTTTTGTTTTATACACTTATTATGTTTAGATTGATAATGCAAAGCTTGGTAACTCCAAATTGTAAGTAGGTGGTTGATATGTGCATATAGATATACATGTTTACTTTGGGATTGATTTGTTAAAGCTTATGTTATATACTTGAATTAAAAATGTACCACTGAGCCTATTGCTCAACATACAGTTTGTTTTCTCCATACGCAAGTTTAGGTATCTTTCGAAGCCCCGTGAATTGAAGTCAGCATCTAGACGGCCGTTTTTGACTCAACAAAGTTTGTAAAGTACCCTTTTGATTGTAAATGCCATGTACCTAGGGTTTTAGTCGATTTTGTATTGAAAATGGTCAAACTTGGAATTTAGTTGTTTAATGTCATTTCGAAATATTGTTTTGGCACGTTTCGCCTTATATGTAAGGGTGAGAAAAACTCGATTTGACTCGAAAAAATTGAAAAAATTCAAATTTCGAGTAAAATGAATCGAGTTATTTGAGTTAATCGAGTTATTCGAATCAACTCGAATTTTTTTACGAATTTCGAGTTCTAATCGAGTTGAGTTTTCGAATTTGAATAACTTGAATAATTCGAATAATTCGAATATCAAACTATAATATTTTATATTTTACCCTAAACTCCCAAACCTTTTTATTTTTCCCTCAAAACTTTTACTCCTTCCCACTTTCCCCTAAAACTTTTACTTCCCTCCCCTCCCAACCCCCCAATCTACCCATAATCCATTTCTCACCAAAATTTTACTCTCCCATTTACTTTTTCTCAAAATTTTACTCCCAAAAATCCTCAAAACCTTTTATTTTCCCCCAAAATTTTTACTCCCTCCCATTTTTCCCCTAAAACTTTTATTCTCTTCTCATCCCACCTCCCATTTACCCCAAACCCTCCCCAATCCAATTTTTTTTTAATATTTTCCCTCCAAAATTTTAATCCCCCTATTTACTTTCCCTCAAACTTTTATTCCCCAAAAATTTTTATTTTCCCCCTAAACTTTTACTTCTCACCCTTTACTCTCAAAGAAAAAATCAAAATTATCCAAAAAAAATCACTAAGCATAAATAGTAATAATTTTATTTATATCTACTATTTATATTATTAAAGTAAATTTCACATTTTATATTATTTATATTATTGAATTGTTTAGCCATATTGAATATTTATATTAAAATTGAATTATTAATTATGCCATAAAATATTCATGTTAAAATTTTATATTGGTATCAATTTCACATTTTATTTTAAAATAACTTTTATTAAAAAATCATATTTTTACATTTAATATATTTTTAATTCCAAAATACATAGTGACAAGAATCAAGATAATTGAAACAACTAAGCAAGCAAAGAAGCTAACCAAGATATATAAAAATTAATAAATAAATTATGAGGTGATAAAAGTTTATAAAAAAATTTGATTAAGGTGGTCAAATTTTATTACGATGGGTGAGAATGGTAACAAGGACCCAAAATTATTTTTTAAAATTTAACTCGAACAAATATATTCGATTCGAATTCCATCTCACTCGACTCGATTCGAGAAAACTTCAAATAAAGTTAGGATGATAAAATGAGGTTTGAAAACTCGATTAACTCGAAAATTTTCGATTCGATTCGATTCGATTCGATCGAATGCTCACCCCTACTTATATGTAACAGTCTATTTTTCAGTGGTGTCAAGATAGTGGTATCGAGACCCCAAATTCTGATGTGTCAGTCCATAAATATTAATTATTTAATATTTACGAAGTCATTAATGTCTTATTAAAATTTGATTTAGAAATTTTGACGTTTGATTAGTTAATTAACTACAAAGGACTAAATCGTAAAGTTATAAAAGTGAAATTCTATTAATCAAAGGTGTTAAATAGTAATTGGTAAGTAACATAATGGATTTAAATGGAAAATTTACTACAAGTGTATATAGTGGACGGTTTGGGGTTGGTAATGCATGAAAAATTTAGTATTTTAAAAGGGTAAAATGGTAATTAACAAATAAATAAACAAAACAAAAGATGAAAGCCATCATCTTGCCAAACCAAAACTCCATTGTTGGAGAATAGAAAGCTTTGGTCAAGTGGATTCATTTGCATGGTATGCAATTTATGCTCATATCTTGTGAATTTTTATGTTTTTGTGATCGTTGTATTGATATCTAGCTAGTTTAGGGACTAATTTGTGAAGTTTTTAAAGTGTAGAAAAATTACCATTGATGTTCTTGAAGTATTCTTGATGTTTTTTCTTGAGCATGAAGCTTGATGATAATTTTGATCTAATTTATAAAGTGATTTTAGTAATTTTCATGATTAGGGATTAAATTGAAAATAAATTAAAATAGACATGGTTTTCTTGATAAATTCAGAATTATAGGGTTGTTTTAGAATGGTTAAAATTGGGTTCAATGGTTTTAAAGTTTAATTATGTGAAATAAGTTTGTTTTGGTCTTAAGGACCAAATTGAATAAAATGTAAATGTTTGAGGTTTAATGTGAAAAATTATAAATAGGAAGTTATATGTATTAAATTGAATAATATATGAAATGGAGGCTAATAATTGAAATGAATTATATCATAGATCAAGAATAAGTAGATAATCAAGAAAATGAAAAGTAGCTGAATAGTCCCTAAATCATTACCATTACTACAATTTAGCCCTGTAACTTTGTTCGGTTTATTTTGATATAAATTGCAATATAAATTTAATGAGGTATTTAATGTTGAATGTTGAATGCTAAAAAGAATGTTTTACTGTTAATTTAATATGAATTGAGTTAATAAATTGCTTGGATGTATGTTTTACAAAAATAACTCCTGAGCCGGATGAACGTAGGATAGAGTACGACTGGCATGCCAATAGGTTATAGTGCGTGCTATTCAAGATAGGTTTGAGATGAGATGATGCTTCCTATTTATTTCTTATTCACTGAATATACCGAAGTCCATCATTTGTTGCGGACTATTGTGTTATATTTATAGTGTTTTTGGCGTGTTACCGGGGGCGGATGTAAAGCCTTTGGGCTTGGTACTTGGTATCGAGGCGTGTTATGCGAGGGATGTTAGCCTACGGGCTAGGCACTTGGTGCCGAGGCATTTTATCGGTTGGATTGGCTCGTTGGAGCGTTTGGCGTGTTTCGGGTGGATAACTATGTACTCATATCCGTATATCGTTCATCAGGCAATGTTTCTTGTGTTAAATATATTGTTATTGAATTGTTGAACGATTATTCATGAATCTTTTGATAGAATTGTGGCTTGATAATGAATGATCTCATACTTGTTTACGTATAAACTCACCTGTTGTGGATTGTGGTTGACAGGAGACTTTGTCTTTTAATCTTGTTATAAAATTGTTATATTTAATTCGGTAAGTTTTATCGTTTTAACCGTTGAACTTACTAAGCTCTGGTGAAGCTTACTCGTGTTCTTTTTTGTTTCTTATAGATAACGTTCTGTAGAGTTGGACGATCGAATCAACTTGAAGATCACATTATTCAGATACATTTTGATAGATTTTGATATGTTTATTTTAGGTTATATGATATGTAATAGATGTTTTTGCATATGTTTAGAACTTATTACAAATATTATGTTTTAAGCTTGGTATAAGCTTACTTGTGTATGTGCCTTTAATCTTAGTGTGAATATGTTCATATAAAGTTGTTTTGGTCATGCGATATAAACCTTATTTAAGTTTTTGAATCATGGTATGAGTGAATGTGAATGATTAAGAATAAATGATAAGTTTGCCATGAGTTTTATATATGAACTTATGAATTTGATTGCAAATTAGTTGATGTGTCAAGTTAGGCGTTTAGGTTGATTGTTTTGCCATGTTTTAGGCTTGTTTAAATGTGTTTTTAAAGTATGGAAATGGTTGATTTTGATTTGGCTTGGAACCTATGTGTTGGATGAAAGTTTGCCTTGTTTTGGAAGCTTTTTAAGGTGCACACGGTTTGGGTTGTTCCACACAGCCGTGTGACACACACGACCATGTGTCTTATTAATTAGTTACACGGCCTGGCCACACGGGCGTGTGGAGAAGCTACATGGTCGTGTGTGAAGCTACATGGCTTGGGCTATTCGACACGTCTTGGCCATACGGGCGTGTGACCCATGTTTCTAAAATTTCAAATTTTTGCATATTTTTCTATTTTGAATCAAATTAGTCCCGGATTGTTCCCAATCTATTTTAGGGCCCATAAGCGCGATTTAAGGCTCGTAAGTGTATTTATACCATAAATTGATTTTTTATATGTTTATAAATTATTTGTTTAATTATTCTAAAATGGAGTGAAATGTCCTGTTTTGCCTTGTAATGGTCCGTAACCCTTATCTGGCAATAGAGATGGGTTAAGGGTGTTACATTATATACTGTTGTAAATGTGTGGTTTAATTGTGATTGAGATTATATAGGTTAGGTCTTTTGAACTTGTTTTAAAATGGTCCTTTTTGGAAACAATAAGTCACGTCTCGACGACGAACCTCTGATGTCACGACAAAAAATAAGGAAAAATCCAAGTGGTGACACCGTTTCTCAAGGTCATGGTGAGCACAAGAAAAAGAGTTGTGTTGCGACATGGAACCACTGGTGTCACGACGTTGACTCAAAACTTTAGAATCTTTACAATTTGGTCCTAATTTGATCTAAGGTTAGTTGCATTCAAAATTTTAACAGTTTATAATTGAATGTAGTTTGATTGTAGTTACTCTGGAAATGAGTGTGACACATTGTAGCTCGGACCCAACGATCAAGTCGGGTATTTGGGTGTTACATTTAATAGTATCGGAGCTATAGTTTTAGCCGATTCTTAGACTAATTTGAGCTTAGAATTGAGTTTAAAGGTACATACCAAGTTGAGTCAAGTTTGAGTCGATATCTGGATGCAGATTATGAAATTTATCTGTTTTATTACTAAAATGTCTGCGAAATTGAGAAATGAGGCTAGTAATGATAATCTCGGTAATGATCACTCTGTTATGGGTGAGAATTAGATTGTTGTTGAGATGTCAGGCATGAATCCAGTCAGTCATCATTAGTATAGGGCAGAAAGACGTTGTCAGGAAGGTCAAGATAGTGAAAACTTGCTCCACACCATTGCAGAGGCTTTTTAGTGAGTGGTCGAAGTTGTTGGGCCAATCGTACCAGTGGTCGTAACTCAGTGAGCTCCGATAAAAGAGCTATGTAAATACAGAGTGACTCAATTCAGAGTTTTAAAAAGGGGTGAATCCTTCATTAGTCAAGGCTTGCCACGAGTTAATAGATCGGGTATTACAGTAGCTTGAATGTTCTCTGCACGAGTGTGTTACATGCATTGTATCTCTCCTGAAATGTACCAACTGATCGGATCACTTGGACTTTCTTCAAGTTTGAATTTCAAAAGAAATATAATGGTAAGTTGTATTTGGAGGACCGAAAACAAGAGTTTATGATGTTGAGACATGGTGATATGATAGTGATTGATTATGAATGGGAATTCCTGCAACTCAGCAAGTATGCTTCGGAATTAATTTCGTCTAAAGAAGAGAGTTGTAAGCAATTCTTCTAGGGATTGCAGGATGAGATTAGGGTTCAAATTGTACCATATAAACTGAAGGAATTTGCAGATCTGACTAAACGCGTGAAGATGGTTGAGTAGGTCATGGGCTTTGATAAAAATACTGAACGCTCCTTAGCCTTCGGGAAAAGACTGAGGACTTCTAGTTCACATCCGTTACCTAATTGGGCTAGAGAGTCTCACGGATCTTGGAGGTCAGCTCCGAGGACAACTAGATCTGAAAGAGGCTGTAACACTCCTCTCCCAACTCGACTACCGAGTCCAAGCTACGAAATGCTATAGTCATTGTCGGAGCAACTACGGTCGAATAACATGCAATGTAAAACATAAATCATACAATCATAACCATTACAGATCATAAATTCATTATAAAACTTTCTCGAGTCTTATACGAGCCTACGAATGCTCTAAAGTTAACCCGGAATCATATTAGGACCAAATTGCAACATTTTCAAAATTACAAAACGATGTCGCGACATGAAGGGTTCCTCGTCTCAACGTGACCGCCTGACTTGCCTCATTGTGAGATGGAGTTCTTTTTCACGCTGTGGCCCAAAATCCAGATCTCGCCGTGACAACCATCGTTTGACGTCACGACGTGAACTCTATTTTTGGCACAAACTAGGCCTTTTGGTGCTTACTTCAACACACCAAACAATTTTTCACATTTGGTGCACTTAGCACAACATTCTACCTGTACAAAACATGCCATAATACATAACAAAGAGCTCACAACATCATTTCAATTCAATCTACCCAACATGTCTTTATTTAAACAACAAAACATAACAAATTAGCTTAATCAATTCAAACATAATCATCCATGAATTTTACCATTTTAAATGTCAAACACAAAGTCACACAAGTTACCAAAACATACATTTACATATATGAACATTAACACTTCATAATTCAAACATTAACCAAGTTCAAAACAAACTATCCATCCAAAGTAAACTCTTATATTAACACTTATGTACATGCCACATAATCAGGCTACAAAATGATCAAAAGACTATCGAGTCAATGATAGGATAATGTGGTCTGCAAGCTGATCCAATAAATAGGTTCCGCAAAATCGAAAATCTACAAAAAAGGGAAAACAACTAGGTAAGCATTTCAAATGCTTAGTAAGTTCATAGGTACTAAAATTGTCACAACCCAATTTCGACCCTAATCAGACATAGTGGTTTCGAGACCACAAATCTGGGTCTGAAAAATATTTTAATATTATTTTCTATGTTAATTATGTGTGAAATTATATGTGTGAAAGTTTCGTGTAATGATTTTATTGTTTGAGTGCTTAATTTGAGAAAATGGCTTAATCGTGGAAAATAAAAATTTAGGGGTTAAATCTAAAAGCACCTAATTGTTGTTGTCTTTTTAGATGGGAGGTTTAAAGATGCAAAAAGACCAAAATTCAAGATAGTGGATGGCAATGGACAAATTTATCCTTATGTTATATGAAATATAAATTATTTATTTAAAGGTTAAAAAGGTAAACTAATAATACCTTAATATATGTTATTTACAAAAACAAAGCAAAATTCAATGGTTGTCATCTTCATTAGGCCAAAACTAGCTAGGGAGAAAACCATTAAAACAAACTTAAGATTCGGCAAGTTACAAGCTTGATTCAAGGTAAGTTTTGTTTCGGTTTTTGATAATTTTTACGTTTTTGAGATCGTTGCTTTGTGTACTACAGGACCCATGCTTTAATTTTAGAATTTGATGGTGATTTTGAGATATGCCATTGATGAATGTTTGAGCTTTTTGATAGTTGATGATGAAATATGAAAGATATGTGAAAGATTAACATGTTTTGTCTTTGAATTTTTGGTGAAATTGAGTAATTAAGGCTAAATTGTGAAAATAAATTTTTGAGGCACTAAAATGTGAAATAAATGAAATGTGTGGACTCGTATGAACACTAGGAACATTTGGCCCTAGCATGGTGTGTTTAAATTTTGTGTATTTTGTGTTTTGTGCAAAAAGGACTAAATTGCAAAAAGTGTTAAATGCCAGGGGAAAAATGGTAATTTTCCTTTTATTTATTTTTGGATTTAATTGAATGATTTGATGAATAAAAAGACTAAATTTGAATATGTTTAGATCAAGAAACGAAGAAAATGGAATTGGATCGGGGAAAACCGAAAGTAGTCGAGTAGTCGATCGTGTCCGTCGATATCCGAGGTAAGTCAATTAGCAATTAAATGTTATCTAAATTGAATATATATATTTATTATACATATGATAAGCTGGAACTTAAAATATGTAAATTGAATAAAACTTTGTAATTTTTCTATTTGATAGTCCAATATAGAATTGATCTTGGTAGGTTGATCTTAATGATACAAATTACATGTATGTTAGCTAAAGTATGATTTAAGTTTAATGATATGAAATTAATAGTAGAATATACATATACATGACATGTAATTGAATGTAAGGCTTAATTTCTTTGGGTTGAATTTAAAGTTATGAGTTATAAATATATGGTTCAAAGTATATTACAAGTTCTTGAGCTAAGATTTAATATTCGAATTACATATATTTATATGCATGTGGCTCGAACATACATATATACATTATTCAAGTTCTTGAGTTGGAGAATTGATGTATGAATTTTATATACATAAGGGGTTCGAACATAGGTTACAAAATACTTTGAGCTGAATTTAATGTTTTTGAGTTATATCTATATGGTTCGAATGCATGTTTACTATGAAGAATCGAATATAATTCAATGTTGTGGATATATGGTTATTGAGTAAAACTTATGTAAATATAAAGAACTATACGAAAGAATCATCTTTGTATCTGAGATTTTCAGGTTTGTGCCTAGCAAACTTAGTGCCGGTGAAATATTTTAGACTATACGTCTAGCAGGCTTAATGCTGGTGAAATATTTCAGACTATACGTCTAGCAAGCTTAATGCCGGTGTACTGGATCAGGCTTCAAGCCTAGCAGGCTATGTGCTGGTGAATTTGTTCAAAACATGTGTTTAGAAAGTTCTTTTCAATCTAATATTAAATGCAATTGGACATGTGAATGAATTTTATCTGCAGGTATGTATTAGTTAAATGAATGAAAGGAAATGAGGTAAGTTGGCTATTTGAGATGAAATATTATAAGTGATTATAATATTGTAAGTTATCATGTTTATTTATAGGTGTAAATCGGCTTAGTTGATAACTAAGCTACCATAATGAAGGCTTATATATATACATATGTGTTAAGGTATGTTTGGATTAATAGAAAAGTATATGAAATTAAAAGTATAACCAAGAGGTGTATATTGTCTTTATAAAATAAGTTAATTGCCCTTTTATTTTATTAGTTAAATTTTATCTATGCTATTGACTTACTAAGCTCTCAATGGCTTACTGTATGTGTTTGTGTCTGTTTATTTTTGTCTTATAGATTTTGAGGTTGTTACGAGCTTGGGGATCGTCAGTAAAGCTTATCACACTATTGACAAATAACGGTATCTTAAGTTGAAATTTCTTTTGAGACTATGACATGTATAGACTAGCTTTGAAATTGTTTATTTTGAAAGTATTTATGTATTAAAGCCTTGCGAATATGGCTTAGTTAGCTTGTCTTGCTCGGTTTGGTTCGAATTAAAGACTATGCATATTTTGGTTGTGGTTTGGCATTATATGAATTATGTCATATAAATGAATGTTATGTACGGTTGTTTGATTTAGTTATAAGCTGAATATATATATATATATATATATATAATGATAATAGATGGAAGTGTGCATTTTTTAGAATTGAGTTTGGTCATGAATATGCTAATGAAAAGCTACACTCGTGAGGTTGGATTTTATATGAAAGTATACATGTATAAAATGAGATATGAAATGCTTTATTATGAAGTAATGAAATGAAAACTTTTGTAAGTGATTTATATATAGATAATTATGTGTATGCATATGCGGATTTGGCATATATATATTTGATAAGTAAAGTTTGGCTTTGTGGTTTATGACATTTTGGACTAAGATGATGTTTGACTATGTATGTTTGGTTTGGTTATAGTTTAATGTTAAGTATAATGTTTCATATTTTAATTGAGCAACCGTTTGGTATATATACATTCGAATACATCTAGATCAATTAAATTTGTTTGAGTTAATTAATGCAACCTTGTTTTAATAGAAATGGTTCAATATGTGCATTTAGCATTTAAAGTAAAACAATGCAAATTTGACATAATATAATTTTGTATTTGTGCATTTAAATATTAAATGTGATCGAACATTTTGTGCATTGCATTGTGATAACTAAAATATGTATATCCCATATCATGATGTTATTTATAAGATTAAATTTATAAGTCATACTTGTATTATTTTTATTTTGACAAATATAGAATATGTTTTATTGTTTATATGCAAGATGTTTAAATAAGTGTATAAAGATTTATTTATTTAAAACTGTTTGTAAATTATGATTTTGTATTTAATTGTGTTCAATTATGCTATATTTGGTAATGTCTCGTAACCCTAATCAGGCGACGAATGCGGGTTATGGGTGTTACAAAAACGATAAACTTACTTTGTTTTATAATTAAACATATTAAAATAATTAACTTGATACAACTTGCCTGACATAACAATTCAAACAGCAACAAGATGAGTTCATCATATAACTGAGTCATATAGCAATTCAACATTTAGCATTGTAACACCCCAAACCTGGCCTAAGAGTTAGGCCCAAATCTGGCGTGTCACATTGAAGTGTTTTTCGAAAACCATGTTTTCATTTAAAACCCTTCTTGAAATTTCAAAACTTCTTGCCACAAGCTATCGTGATTTAAAAAGTTATTCCTTTTAAAAAAAAGTTATTACCTTCAAAACCTTGCTATTGTGGAAGCTTAATTTAAAGCAAATGATTTGCGAAAACGTGATATCTAAAAATTATGTTGTGGAAGCGTAGTGTTTCGAAAATAGTTATTATTTTGGAAAACCGCAATCTTCTTTCAACGGATAGAAAACGTAATAAACTGACAATCCCAATTTTAAAACCAGAAATTAACAGAGGCCTTATTACAACCCAAATAAAAATATAAGTAATTATAAGTAGGTAACTTAAAAGAAAATCGAAAACAATAGCAGTTGTGTGGCCATCTCCGAGTCCCTCGCAACACTGATCCTCCTAATGCTGAGGATTACCTGCACAGTTAATAAACAGGGTGAGTTTATGAAAACTTAGTGTGTAATCCCCTTACTAAAGTAACAATCGATTATCTGAAAGCAGAAAAATATAAAGCAGTCGGGGCCAATGCCCTTTTATCGATGTGATCTTGTCCAATTCGAGCATCGTGAGGCCAAAACCCACTACAATATCGTTTCGGTCATAGCCCATAACAGAATCAATTGGGCCTAGCCCATTCTCAACATCATTAATAGCTAGGCCTAGCCTAGATCAGTAATAGAACCGAGCTATGTGGGCTTTAGCCCAATACAGAACAAGGTGGGCCTTAGCCCAATACCACATCAGTACAGTACAGTCTTAGCCTTATAAAAACAGTGTGGCCCTAAGCCCAAAATAGTATCAATGTGATGCGAGTATGCAACCCACCCCAATCCAGCCCAACACACCACCTGTACCAACCCTACACACCATGTGGGGACAAAGTCGACCCACTCAGCCTTACACACCAATATTGCAGCAAAGCTGCCAGAACAGTATATGTGGCAAAGCCACTTCTAACAGCACTTCCTCCATAACAGAATCCCAACCTCATGTAATATGTCGTGAATGTCATGCTCAACCATCACACGTGTATGCAATATAGCCATGCAAAGTAACAGTCATTTACACGCATATTAAAAACATACCAATCATTCGACCACAGTCAAGTCAGTCCAATTCGAAGACCAAGCCAGTCGTCTACCCACAAGGGCAAAATAGTCATTTTAACCTATAAGGGTATTTCGATAATTTTCCAAAATGAGGGTCTTTCGATAATTTTACAAATCAGGGGTACTTTGGTAATTTTACAAGTCGAGGGTATTTTAATAATTTTCTAAACCGAAGTATTCTAAACAAAGATAACGATGCGAATAGGCTAGCCCAAATAGGCCTATACGCTCGTGTGGCCCATTTAGCCCAAATCTAGCCACAAATATGAGATTCACATAGTCCAGTCCAAAATTTACTACACAATCATACCACTAGCCACCTTACCAACTATCTCCTTATGTAACAAAGCAAGCACAACTAAATATAAGCCTAAGGGCCAAAGTCTAAGTTCATTTAAAAGAAAATCAAAATGAATTGCAAGTGCCAAGACTTGAACCTATGCTCCCTTGCAACTTTAATGACGCCTTGCCACTAGACCACTCACTTGTGTCATATTTTAACCAAACAAATTTATAAGGCCTTCCAGCTAACGCCAACTCCCCTTTAAGGAAAAACTAAAATTTTTGCTAAAGCTCTAATTTAAACCCAGGACTTCTCCAACACTCCCAACTCTTTCCAAATCACTTAGCCACTAGACTAAACATACAATTAGTGAAATTTCCTCGCACAACTAAAATCTAATTGCTCCGATACTCGAAGCCCATTTCTCCTAGGCCCAAAATTTGGGGCGTTATAAACATCTTATTTCAATTTAGTACCATTCATATAAAATCAACAATTCAATACCATTTTCATAGTCTCATCATCATATAAACATTTGATAACCGAACTCATTTCATTTCTCTTTTTCATTAACTAGTTAAGCCGATGAACTATAATGAACAGATTCAGATACACGGGTAACTACACCACACCAAGGCACTGAAGCACAAAGCATGTAGGCAACATATAATCATATAACAATACATCCTCCTATCACATCGGCGTCTCCGTAGAGACATATAACTCGATAATCCACAACAAATGTTAGATTCCGGTATAATCAATAATAACTTCGTACAATCACATATAACCCATACCAGCACACAAATAACCCTAGTGGCATTTCAATCGTATCCTATCCTTGTATACGTTCACTTGGGCACATTTAATACATATAACCATTTCTTTACAATTTAGTCCATATCTCACATTATGTACCAAATTGTAAATAATTCAAATTACATTTACACACAAACCAAATTCCTAATTCAAATATATATAAATTAAAATTACATTTAAATACACCTTATGAACTACTTGGAAAAGACAACAACAACAAGATGTCGAGGACTAAATCACAATTTTACCTTTTCTTAAATTATCCTCGTTTTGATTCAATTCCTGATCTAAACGATAATTTAATTCAAATTATCAATTCCAAAAATTTTATAATTTTCTATTATATGCATGTGATAGTTCAATTTCATCATTCGAATGCCCACTAAAGTTTTGCATTTTATTTCATTTAGTCTCTAAAACCAAATTGCTATAACTTTTATTTTGAGCCTCGATTTTGAAATAAATCTCAATTCCATCCTTATATAGCCCTCTAATATCATAATTAAAGAAATTTAACATCAATTTTGAATTCTTTACACTTTAGTCCTTATGTTCAAAACTAACAACTTTCACTTTACAAACTAGTCATTTTTCATATCTAAGCTTTAAATCTAACCATTTATTTTTTAAAACATTTTAAAACTTTAATATTTTTGCAAATAGGTACATAGGCTAGCCAAATTAAGCTCCTGGGATCTCAAAAAATAAAAATTACAAGAAAGAAACTAAATCAAACTTACCGAATTAAGAGCCAAAACTTCAAAGCTTAGAACCCTAGTTTCTCATCTTTGTTTCATGAAAGGAAGAACATATAATGTCATCCTTTCCTTTAATTTTTTTATACTTTAATTAATTTTTAATTAATCTTAATTAGTTAATAAAATCTTGATTAATTAACTTTTAATCTAAATTAACATAAATTCTTGGATCCTAGATATCCACCACCACTGTTTGTCACATAAAGAGAGGTTTAATTTCTCAATTGGTCCCTCAATTAATTAAAAATCTATATTGATTATTTTTTACCATTTTTACAATTTAGTCATTGTGTCTTAATTAACTATCTGATTGGAAAAATTAAAGGAAAAACTTTAATTGACAACAATACTAACATCGTAAATATTAAATAATAATATTTATGGACTCACTCGTCAGAAATGGGGTTCTGAAACGACCATTTTTGAAACCACTAAAAGATGAGTTGTTACAAAGGCCAAGACCGACAATCGTCTGTATCTGTGGGCAATATCAGAGGCCTTATGAAAGATTCTCAATTTGTTAATTATGTGAAAGAAGGCACTGGGGCAAGTATTGGAAGAAAATAGGTGTGTGCTTCCGTTGTGGATCCCTAGAGCATTTTGCTCAAGAATGTCTGAAGAATGATGGTGCCTCTCCTGTTGTCACGCAGAGGTCCACTCCAACTGTTATGGGTCGGGAAATTCTCATGGTGGTTCTGTTTCTAGAGGAAGGGTGTCGATCTGGTGGTTCAACAACTTGAGGCTAAAGCACCAGCGCAAGCCTATGTTGTTCAGACCCATGAAAAGGGTGATGATACAGATGTTGTAGTGGATATTTTCCTTTTATATTCAACACCCATGTATGATTTAATTGAAAATGGTTCGTCGAATTGTTATATCAACTCTAGTTTTGTGAAATCTAAAAATTTAAAATCTGAGTTGTCGAAAGTGATTATGGTTGTCTCGAGTCCTTTAAGATAGACCGTGATCGTTAATCAAGTATGTAGAAAGTGTCCATTGAAAATCTAGAATATATAATTTCCTATCAATTTTTTATTATGTTGTTTGGCGATTTTGATGTGATTCTAAGAATGGACTAGTTAACTGAGCATGGTGTAGTTCTAGACTATCGTAAAAAAGAAGATTTCTGTCCAAAGTTCGAAAGGTGAGATAATAGAAGTGAGAGCTTGGAACAACCTACCCGGCAAAGTCTCCGTATTTGGTTATTGTTTGGCGTATAGATGGTAAATTAATGACAGATTTGAAAAAGTAAAGCGTTTTTTGGCTAAGTATAGAATTTTGTGTAATACGCCATTTGGCGAACTTTTAGTTTTGGCAAACTCTTCTGTTAAGTATCCGCCCAACCCAGATGCTTTAAGTGAACTCATTAAGTTTACAGTTGTTTAGATTTGTTTATTATTTTAGTATGGTGATTTGGTTAGTCAAGTTGAGGTCTAATTAAAACAGAACTAGACTACTATAGATGATAAGACTTAAATTTTGTTAAGTGCACTTAATCACGTGAATCAAAAGAGTTAATGGAATTATCTAATTTTTCCACTAATCATTGTCTCTGTGCTTAAGTATATAAGGATAATGGTGGTCTTTCTGAACACCTTTACATTTTCTTCTTCTTTCTTGATTTCCTTTGAAACTTTCTGAATAAAACTAAGTTTAGAAAAATTCTTCAAAGTAAGGTTCGCAATATTCAGCTAACTTCCATTTTAGTACCAACTCTATGGTAATTACTGATGAACCTTTAGGTTATCATCTAAGTCATTTACGTGTTTTTCATTCTGCATGCATAGATGTTAAAATGATGTATGAGGAAGGAAACTTTCTGATTCTGGATTAAGTGCTGTTGATTCTTGCATGCATGTTCAGATTTGATAGATTTATGGTCTGATGTGTGTAATTATCTTTCTTTTAGCTCAAGAGGCTAACGAGGGTTCAAAGGATAAAGGCAAATGACCTACTTTGTAATTTTATAGTAGAATTTATGGTAAGTTCCTTGTTACTTTCATGTGTTGTAAGTTTTTTTATTTTATAATTCGTGTAAGGTAAGTATTCTTCATCTGAATGGATGAAAAGTGTATGTATGGATAATGATTATCCATATTCATTAGTCTGAGTTCAGTTTGTCTATGATATGATGTAAACGCCATTCTTCATGCTTAAATCACTACCATCTACTTTTGACATGTATGATATGATCTGATTTGTGGTGATGGATAAAAAGAGAAATGTTTGTGTAGCCTCCAGTGAGGTAGCTATATTGCAAACCGAATTGGCAAATCACGATAAAACATGCTATTATGAATGAAAATGATATAAGGTGTTAAGGGGGTGAATATGTGAAAATGAGAATGTATGATATACTTTCGGTTATGAACTCTAGGTACGTGACTAACATAAAGATGGATTGTCTAATTTATGTTAAGTTGGCATACAATATATGCCCATGAGTTAAGTAAGTTGGTGTACTCAGTTTGTCTATGTTTTGTATACGCCATTGGGAATACTATGTTCATCGTGTGTAAATGTCCCTAAAAGGTTTGGTTGTGTTGTAAGTAATGTTATGTACGATTTCTCTTTGGAACTCACTAAGTTCATATGAACTTGCTCCGTTTTCCTTTTTAGGCTTGTTGACTGAAGGAAGACCTTGTTAGAAGGACTATGCCAGAGTGCTGCTGTTACTATGAGCTGACTGTTTTGTTCTGTATCATGCATGACTCTTGGGGGTAGCGTATAAATGTATTTTGGAAATGACTTGTATAAAGAACTTCTATTTTGATAAGACTTTGTTTTTATGAGACCTTTATTAAAAATAAAAGTTTAGACTTAAAGTTTTATATTCTGTTTAATGAGGTTGTTCTAATTGAACTTATACGCCATATGACTTGCTCGTTATTATAAACTGTTAATGATTTCATTTAAACTTTAGTAAAGCAACAATTATAATATGTTTTATATTTATAACTTGTAAAATTTTGTAAAGTTTCTACCAAATTATTTTGTTATAAGTTAGCCAAGTGTTGAGTAGTGACATATCATATTTAGATCCTATTAAAGGGTCAGGTTTACCTTGTTACAATGGCATTAAATCAAGTGGCTCAACTCATATCATTTCAGCAGTTTGAGTTGATAAACTTTTGAATCGAGGTTCTGAAGCTTTTCTAGCCTATGTTATTAATTCAAACTCAGATGATAATCAAATAAGCAAGATTCAAATAATTTTTGAGTTCTCAGATCTGTTTCCTGAAGAATTACCAAGACTTCCTCCTAATCGCGAGGTTAAATTTGTAATTGAAGTTTACCCGGGTATAACTCCTGTGTCAATTGCTCGCCAACGGAGCTAAAAGAACTAAAAATTCAATTACAAGGTCTTTTAAATCGAGACTTTATACGCCCTAGTATATCATCCTAGGGAGCTCTAGTACTGTTTGTAAATAAGAAAGATGGGTTGATGCGTCTTTGCATTGATTATCGAAAGTTGAATAAGTTGATGATTAAGAATCGATATCCGTTGCCGCACATTGACAATTTATTCTATCAGTTGAAAGGTGCACCAGTCTTCTCCAAGATCGATTTGAGATCGAGGTATTACAAGTAGAAAGTGAAAGATAGTGACGTACCAAAAATGGTGTTTCGTACGCGGTACGATCACTATGAATTTCTTGTTATACCATTTGGGTTGATGAATTCACCTGCGGTATTCATGGATCTCATGAATTGCATTTTTCAAACCTATCTAGATTAATTATGGTGGTGTTTATCGAAAATATCATGATATACTCTAAATCGGAAGTTAAGCATGATAAGCATTTGAAAATCGTACTGTAAGTTTTACACGAGAAGCAACTGTTCGAGAAGCTTAGTAAATGTGAGTTTTGGTTATTAGAAGTGGTATTTCTAGGGCATGTCATCTCAGCCAAAGGAATTTGAGTTGATTCTAAAATGATCAAATCTATCCTTCAGTGGAAAGAATAGAAAAATGTGTCTGAAATTCGAAACTTCCTTGTCTTGACAGGTTATTACAAGAGATCCGTGAAAATTTTTTCCAAAATAGCTTTTTCGATGATGAAACTCCTGCATAAGAACGTGCCGTTTATATGGGATAATTAATGTCATAAAAGTTTTGAGAAGCCGAATGTATGTTGACAGAAGCGTCGATCCTAACTTTACTCGAATCAGAGAAAGAATTGATGGTGTATAGCAATGCTTCATTAAACAATTTAGGTTGTGTTTTGATGCAGGATGGTAAAGTAATTGCGTATGCGTCTCGACAAATGAAAACACATTAACGTAATTACTCGACACATGATTTAGAGCTTGCTGCTATGGTTTTTGCTCTAAATATCTGGAGGCATTACTTGTATGGTGAAAGTGTCATGTAATGGCCCAATATTGCCCGGCCCAAATCAGAAATAAATAAACAAAAATATAAAAAAATAAAATAAACCAAACTAAAATCTAAAAGTCCAAAGTCCAAATACATGGGCCCAACGTGGCCCAAATAATTTTAACCCACTAGCCTAGCCCAATAACCCCAAATTATTTAACCTAAACTACCCAAACCGTTAGCCCAATACAAGCCCAAAATAGTTTCAAAGAAAACCTAGCAGCAACAGCTTCCAACGCCGCAGCTGCCAAGGCCATCCTCCGCGTGTGTCGAACCACTCTCCACGCATGCAGTGCCTCCACGCGCCTCCAGCTGGCCTCCGTACGCCGTACCTGCGCAGCAAACAAACAAACAACCAGCAACGAAAAGAAAACAGAAAAAAGAGCAAAAAGAAAAAAAGAACAGAGAGGAGAAGGGATTTTTGTTTTTTTATTATGTATTTTTTTCTTTTCTTTTGGCTTTGGCTATAAAAAGCCGATTCATTTTCTGTAACGAGGGGCTTCTTCTTCCTTTTTTACGGATTGAATACGAAAAAAATTCAAAGAAAAAAACAAAAGATTTGAGAGGTATATTCAATTTTTTTTCTTTTTTCATTTTTTTCTTCATTGTTTTCATTCTCTTTTTCGTTTCTTTGTTTACGAATACAATAAGCAAAAGAAAAAAAGAGGTTTAAGAACGAGGTTACCTGGTGGCTGATCTACCTTCTGCTCCGTCGCAATCGGGTCGGATGGAGATTTGAGGCATGAAGCGACGAGGTGAGAGGCCGAAGCGCGCTCCCTTCTCTTCTGTCATTCTGAACAAAGACCTTTAGATTTAGGTTTTTTTCGCTTTTAAATGTTTTCAGAAACGACACTGTTCGGTGCCTTGACCCGGTGATCCGATTTGATTCGGTGAGGATCCGCGCCTTTTAAAATCAAGGGGAAATTTGCACGATGAATCCCTCCATGCTGGCTTTCATTTCAATTCAGTTCCTTTCAATTTTTTTAAATTATTATCGTATTTTTTATTTGATTCCAATTTGATCCATGGTCAAACGATGTCGTTTCTTGTGTTTGGTTCTGATTATTTATTTTTTTGCGTTTAATTGCTAACTTAGTCCCGCAACATTAAGTCAGATTTCAATTTAGTGCATGTTGTTTTTTTCTTTTTCTTTTTCTTTTTTTTCTTTTTAATATTAGATTTTAAATATATTTAATCCTATTTTGACATATATGTCAAAAATTTAGTATTATTTTAATATTTAGGTTTTGATATTATTTGTTTTTTATATTTTATTATTATAGTTTAAAATATAATAAGTTATTATTTTATATTGTTGATTTTATTATTTAAATTCATTATACAATAGTTTTTCCATTATACGTTTTAAGAAAATGTTAATATTTTACCATTTAATTTATCATTCATCAATACAGTTTTTTTGACGATTTGTTATATCTTATATGTATGTTTTGATGATTTTCCTTTGTTTTAAAATTTATCATTTTAATATGTTATATATAGAATATTTACATAATAATATTTTTCATATAATACTATTCTTCATATACACATAAATTATTAAATATTTTTAAAATATATATGTTAATATTATGATATTAGATATTATTAAGATTATGGATTTCAAGTGTTTTTAATATGTTTATGTATGTATTTTAAATCGATTTTACTTATATGTAATTTATTTATTTTAAAAAAAACTTACTTATGTATGTAGCTTTTTTTTCATATATATGTATGGTATATTTATATGGGTATGTTGTATACTATTTATGTGAAATTAATAAATGTATGTCATGTGTTACAAGTTCATTTCAAAATATTGTTTTCTAATGTTGTTATCATTCCATGTTAAATTTATTTTAAGTTCATGTATAATGTGAATAAATTTATTATTGCTACTTTAGTTGTACTTATTTATTACTTATTTGCTACCTTTTAGTCTAAGTTTGGATTGTCATTTATCTTTTATATTACATTTGTCCTTTAAAATTTTCGTTTTTATCATTCTATTTCACATTAAAAAGGGGCCTAACGTTTATGATTCTTGAGAGAATTGTGCCCTAACTTACTGGGTTCTAATTTTTCTCGATGAATTTAAATAGCTATGTGTTTATTCAATTAAAACCATGAAATTTCAAAACTAAGCATTTAGGATTCCAAAATGTCGGATCCTAACTTATTGGATGTGGCATTCTATTATCCCAATTTTAAATGAAGGCAATGATTGATGTTTAAGAATTTTGAGAAATTGAAACCTAACTTACTGGATTCTGATTTCTCATTTTGACTTAAATAATCAAACAACCTTCTCAAAACACATGAATTTTAAAATTTGAAAATTAAAAAGGCCATACTTAATTTTGACGATTGAATTGCAGCACTCTAACTCACTGAGTGCGGTGATTTATTTCTTCAAAATGGGTACATCTGGCTATTTGGTTTATTCAAATTTAAACTTTACAAGGATCGTATTTTTTAAGTCTTTTCAAAATTTCAACTCTAAGACATAAACAATTAATTCAGTACCAATTTTGGGCGTCACGAGGGTGTTAACCCTTCCTCGTGCGTAATCGGCTCCCGAATCTATTTTTTCAAAATTTCACAAACTAAAAAATTAATTTCAAGGTGATCCGATCACACCTCAAATAAAGGTCGGTGGCGACTCCATTTTTATTTTTAAAAGTTGATTTCTGTTGTTTTTTTAAATAAAAAAAACGGTTTCGACATGTCATATTTACATAGATCACAAAAGTTTCAAATATCTTCTCTCCCAAAAGGAGTTGAACCTGAGACAACGTGGTTGGATCAAACTGGTAAAAGATTATGACTGCATGATTGACTACCATCCAAACAAAGAAAATGTTGTTGTTGGTACTCTAAGTTGGAAGTCGGCAATTGAATTGAGAGCAATGTTTGCTCAGCTCAACATTTGTGACGACGATAGCCTTTTGGCTGAATTAAAAATTAAGCTTGTGTTGCTTGATTATATTAAAGAAGTGCAGTATACTGATACAAAGTTAATGGAGAAAAAGAAACGTGTTCAACAATGTGATATTGAGAATTTCAACATTGATTCAAATGATTATTTTCAGTTCCGTAATCGAATTGGTGTCCCTGATAATGTTGATCTAAAAAATATGATTTTGCATGAGGCTCACGATAATCCTTTTGCTATGCACCCGATAGTGTGAAAATGTATTGTGAATTACGAGAATCTTACTGGTGATCTGGAATGAAAAGAAAATTTGTTGAATATGTCGCCAAGTGTCTGACTTTTCAGCGAGTGAAAGTTGAACATCAAGTTCCCACTAAGTTCCTTCAGGTTATCTCTATTCCAGAATGGAAATAAGAACAAATTATTATGGATTTTGTTGTTGGTCTACCATTATCTCTGAGCAAAAGAAATGTGATTTGGGTAATAGTGGATCGACTGACAAAATCTAATCATTTTCTTACAGTGAGAACTGATTAGTCAATTCTGAAGTTGGCTAAAGTTTATATTCACGAGATAGTTAGACTACACAGTGTGCTTGTTTCTATTATCTTTGTTTACGATCCTTGTTTTACCTTGAGATTTTAGAAGCAATTACATGAATCTTTAAGTACGAGGTTAAATTTCAGCACGACATTTCATCCTCAGTCTGTTGACCAGTCAAAGCAAGTTATTCAAGTGTTGGAAGATATGTTGCGAGCCTGTGTTATTGATCTTGAGTCTAGCTGGGAACGCTACTTACCAACAACTGAGTTTGTGTATAATAACAGTTTCCAGTCGAATATTCAGATGGCTCCATATGAAGCTTTATATGGTCGTAGATGTAGAACGCCTATTTGCTAGTCAAAATTAAATGAGAAGAGGATCATGGAGCCAAAATTGATTTAGGAAGCTGAAAAAGTGGTAAAATTGATCAGGGACAGATTGAAGGCAATGTTTGATAGACAAATTTTGTATACTGATCTGAAATGAAAAGATATCGAATACGTAGTGGGTGATAAGGTATTCTTGAAAATATATCTGTGGAAAAAGATCTTGCGTTTAGGACGAAAAAGGAAATTAAGTCCTAGGTTTATCGGGTCATATGAGATTGTCGAGAGAACTGAACCGATTGCATATAACTTAGCTTTACCGTTGGAATTGTAAAAGATTCACGATATGTTCCACGTATCCATGCTCTAGCGATACTGATCTGACCCGTCTTATGTTATTTTGGTGGAAGAAATTGAACTTCAATCATATTTATCTTATGGTGAATAACAAGTCAAAATTTTAACTCGAGAAGTGAAAAAGCTGAGGAATAAATGGGTGCCTTTAGTAAAAGTCCTATGGCGTAGCCATAGCGTTGAAGAGGCGACCTGGGAACCATAAGATGTAATGAAATCCCAATATCCCCACCTCTTCTCAAGTAAATTTCAGGAACAAAATTTCTTGAGAGGGAAAGAATTGTACGACTCAGTTTCTAGTGGTGTTGAAAAAGACGGCTTCGAGACCCCGTTTCTATAAATTGAGTCCGTAAATATTAAATAGGGACATTTACGGAGTTAGTGTATTAATAAATTAGAGTTTGGTTAAGTGATTTAACCAAAACTGTGAGTAATTATGGCTCAGGGACTAAATTGTAAAAATTTAATCTCTATATCTTTTTAATTAGTAAATAACCTTGGGACTTAAATTGCAATTAACCAAAAATTTAAAATAACAATTTCACCATGCTAAATCATATGTTATTGGACGACATGCCTAAATAACTATTAGCTTAGTTTAATTAAGAATTATTTAGTAAAAACATGATGAATTAAATTAATTTATAAAGTAGGAAGAAAGAGAATTGTTTCTTCTCCACCGATTTTAAAGAAAGAAAAGAAGAGAAAATGTCATAGCTAGGGTTTATAAGTTTTTTAACTTTAATTTCAACTAACGTGGACGCGGAAACATCGAGTGAGGAAGAAAAAACGAGTTATAATAAAATATTTATAATATCATCTATTTTATTTTGATGGGTTCAGTTTACGAAAAAAATCCGATCAAATAATCACACTAAAATCTTAATTAAATTTCGTCTATTTGCATTTCTTCTCACGCGCGCATCCAACAAAGGGCAGACAGGTAACTGAAAAAACAGAAAATCGAAAGGAAAAAAAAACACATATATATAAAAGAAAAAAGAACCGTATTGAACACTAAATTCCCCTTCTCGTCTCTTCCATATAGAAAAAACCGTAAATTCATAAATATAAATTATTAAATTTCCCTCCCCTTCCTTTCTCAGTCATTTGATCCTCCTCAAAACGGCACCGTTCAGGCCAACCGGAGCCGTACGGTCGCCGGGAATAAACCACGATTCCTTCTTAATCGGAACTCCACAATCCCCGTTTTTATCAGGTCCGTTTCTAATTAATTTGTTTTCCTTAGAATTTTCCTTTTTCTTTTCTTACTATTCCTAACAATTTCTCCTTTGCAGATTATGGAGCAAAAATCGTTGATTATTTTGATTATTTTGACGTGTTTAATTGCACCCTCTTGCGGTAGAGGTACTAATTAGATTCAATTCTTTCGGTTTCTGAAATTTTCTTTTAATATTAAACCTTCCTATTGTAATAATAGTGAAAATCAGCTCAAAATTTTTGTACTTTTATTTGATTTTTGCTGCTTATGAGTTTTTAAAAATATTAATTGAGGAATTTGCTTTTGTTTATTGCAGAATTGCTGGTGACGCACAAGGATAAACAGGCAGTCTACAATCGTACGCTTGCCACTATTTTAGTAGAATATGCATCTGCGGTAAAGTTGTTATTACCACCTGTTTACTTTATGATGACTTCGACCTTCAAACTATAAATAATTATCTAAGAAATTTTAGTTTCAAGCTGTGGTTGTTCTTGCCATCGGTTAATTTATTAGATTCTCACACACTGTACGCACACACACACACATGTCATCTGTGAACCATACAGCTTATAAGATGAGATAGAAGTCCTAAGATCGACGTAAATGATCCCGTTTAATTTGTTCTAGACTAGAATTCCGAAAAAGATGAGACAGAAGTCCTAAAATCAGTGTAAATGACCCCATTTTGTTTGTTCTAGACTAGAATTCCGATAAAATGAGATAGAAGTCCTAAAATTGGTGCAAATTACCCCATCTTGTTTGATCAAGAATTCTGATAAAATGAGATAAAAGTCCTAAGATCAGTGTGAATGATGAGTCCATCTCCTTTGTTCTAGAATTCTGATCAAATGAGGAAGAAAGTCCTAGGCTTGGTGTAAATGACTCCATCTCATTTGTTCAAGAATTCCTATAAATTGAGATAGATGTTCTAAGATCAGTGTAAATGATGATCCCGTCTCACTTTCTCTATAATAGACTAATCAATGAATTGGATGTTGTTGGTTAAGGTGTTATATAAGAGTTTTGTTTCACTTATACTGCTTTTGTTTATCTTTAATATGGTCACTCAAGCAAATGTGTCCCCATAGGTGTACATGTCGGATTTGACTGAACTTTTCACCTGGACATGTGCAAGATGTGGTGGTTTGACTAAGGTACTTGATTTTCTAGTACTTTAATATTTGATATTCAATATTTAAGTAGGTTTCCATTTGCATTGATCATCCTAATGTTCCTCTGTACTGAAACAGGGATTTGAAGTTATTGAGCTTGTCGTTGATATTCAGAACTGTTTACAGGTGCATTTCTTATTTTTCATCATGTTTCTCCGACTCTTCATTTTCCCTAAGTAAATTATGAGGTTGATCCTCAAAATATATGAAAAAACTTAGAAACATTTTATCATACCTCTGCCAGATATATACATGCATTTGACACTCACCCTTGATAGATTAGAATCATCCCCGTTTTATCAGGTCCGTTTCTAATTAATTTGTTTTCCTTAGAATTTTCCTTTTCTTTTCTTACTATTCCTAACAATTTCTCCTTTGCAGATTATGGAGCAAAAATCGTTGATTATTTTGATTATTTTGACGTGTTTAATTGCACCCTCTTGCGGTAGAGGTACTAATTAGATTCAATTCTTTCGGTTTCTGAAATTTTCTTTTAATATTAAACCTTCCTATTGTAATAATAGTGAAAATCAGCTCAAAATTTTGTACTTTTATTTGATTTTTGCTGCTTATGAGTTTTTAAAATATTAATTGAGGAATTTGCTTTTGTTTATTGCAGAATTGCTGGTGACGCACAAGGATAAACAGGCAGTCTACAATCGTACGCTTGCCACTATTTTAGTAGAATATGCATCTGCGGTAAAGTTGTTATTACCACCTGTTTACTTTATGATGACTTCGACCTTCAAACTATAAATAATTATCTAAGAAATTTTAGTTTCAAGCTGTGGTTGTTCTTGCCATCGGTTAATTTATTAGATTCTCACACACTGTACGCACACACACACACATGTCATCTGTGAACCATACAGCTTATAAGATGAGATAGAAGTCCTAAGATCGACGTAAATGATCCCGTTTAATTTGTTCTAGACTAGAATTCCGAAAAAGATGAGACAGAAGTCCTAAAATCAGTGTAAATGACCCCATTTTGTTTGTTCTAGACTAGAATTCCGATAAAATGAGATAGAAGTCCTAAAATTGGTGCAAATTACCCCATCTTGTTTGATCAAGAATTCTGATAAAATGAGATAAAAGTCCTAAGATCAGTGTGAATGATGAGTCCATCTCCTTTGTTCTAGAATTCTGATCAAATGAGGAAGAAAGTCCTAGGCTTGGTGTAAATGACTCCATCTCATTTGTTCAAGAATTCCTATAAATTGAGATAGATGTTCTAAGATCAGTGTAAATGATGATCCCGTCTCACTTTCTCTATAATAGACTAATCAATGAATTGGATGTTGTTGGTTAAGGTGTTATATAAGAGTTTTGTTTCACTTATACTGCTTTTGTTTATCTTTAATATGGTCACTCAAGCAAATGTGTCCCCATAGGTGTACATGTCGGATTTGACTGAACTTTTCACCTGGACATGTGCAAGATGTGGTGGTTTGACTAAGGTACTTGATTTTCTAGTACTTTAATATTTGATATTCAATATTTAAGTAGGTTTCCATTTGCATTGATCATCCTAATGTTCCTCTGTACTGAAACAGGGATTTGAAGTTATTGAGCTTGTCGTTGATATTCAGAACTGTTTACAGGTGCATTTCTTATTTTTCATCATGTTTCTCCGACTCTTCATTTTCCCTAAGTAAATTATGAGGTTGATCCTCAAAATATATGAAAAAAACTTAGAAACATTTTATCATACCTCTGCCAGATATATACATGCATTTGACACTCACCCTTGATAGATTAGAATCATGCTCAAAGTATGTGTTATACAGAATACTTTTGTTCGTAACCGACATTAAAATGACCATCAATTGATAGGGATTTGTTGGAGTGGCAAAGGATCTTAATGCCATTGTTATTGCCTTTAGAGGAACGCAGGATAACAGGTACTTAAATCATTTGCCTCTATAATCTCTGTTCAGCGATGTTTTCAAAAGGAGTTGTTCATTGACATCTAATGATAAAAGATACACATGATTTTAAGTTTTCCAAAATTAATATATTGTTTTTCTTACAAATGAATGAGGGCTTTTTTTTTTTCTTCAGTTTTGATTGCTTTATCTGTCTGTTTGCAGCATCCAGAATTGGGTTAAAGACTTATTTTGGAAACAGCTTGATTTAAAGTACCCTGGCATGCCTAATGCTATGGTATGCATAACAAATATCTCCAAATTTGTGAATTTATGCCGGAGTGATTTTTATTAATCTCTAGTCTTGTTCAATTATTTCAGGTGCACCATGGATTTTATACCGCTTATCACAATACAACCATACGCCCTGGAATTCTATATGCTGTTAAAAAAGCAAAAGAGTTTTATGGGGACCTCGACATCATGGTTACAGGCCATTCAATGGGAGGCGCTATGGCCTCCTTTTGTGCACTTGACCTAACGGTAATCGTGGCTTTTTTTTATTCAGCTGGAAATACATAAGTATTGTTGTTTTTATCATCGTTGGGTAAACATGAAACCTTCTTGTTTTAAATTATGGTAACGAGAAAATATTATTTGATTCCCAGGTTAATCATGAAGCCAAGAATGTTCAAGTTATAACATTTGGACAACCTCGTATCGGGAATGCCGCCTTTGCTTCTTATTATGGCAAACTCGTGCCGAACACAGTCAGAGTCACTAATGAACATGACATCGTGCCTCATCTGCCACCATACTATTCTTATTTCCCTCAAAAGACATACCATCACTTTCCTAGAGAGGTAAGTATCATTGTTTCTTCAAACCAAAAATAGGTTCTCTTATGATTTTTGGTATTGCATTTAACCGAGCAACTAAAATTGGCAATATGAGTGGAAAATTAGAGCTGGTATTTTGCTAATTGATTATTATCACTATTTGAATTTTGAAAATTTTAATGTTATGCAACTTTCAAATGAAAAAAATAAAATCAAAGGTTCAGGAAACTTTGATGCTGCCAATTTATATCCTTCTGCTATCTCGAGACCAATTAACACTAATGGTGAATGCCAGTATGGATGAAATGTTATTGCATGTTCCTAATTGTTCTCGGAACATAATCTTTATCTACTTGTTCAGTATATAAAATTTACATTAGATTTGTCTTTTCCAATTCCCATCTTGAGAGTCGTAATTTACTTTGAGGGTTTCATTGTGCTTATTTATGGTTTTGGAATTTCACGAGTGTAAACATAAATGAGGTGCTTGTTTTTAAGTCTGTAAACATTTTAAGATATCTTAAATAGTGAAGTGATTATGCTCTATTGTTTGACACTCTAAAATGCCAAAAGTTTATGTATGACTGTATCATAAGCTATGTTAACCCGGACTTAGGGTGTGTGTTGGATATGGATGTCTCCAACATGGGTATACTCATTTTTTTTTTTAAAAATCCATAGATTTGGAGCATCACACCCTCACACGAATTTTTGAATATGTGCCAGACATGAGTACTTTAGGAAAAATGAAGACTCCATGCAACATAGATAGAAGACTATTGATGTTTGATACATATAATACGACTTAATTTCACAATGAAAGACGTGGATAAGTTCAGTAAATACATCTTGTATTTGTAGGTGTGGCTGTATAACCTCGGACTGGGAAGTGTGGTTTATCAATTTGAGAAGGTCTGTGATGGTTCCGGCGAAGATCCAGACTGCAGTAGGTAAGCCTATTTCTGTACATGGATTTTGATGATGAAAGAAAATTAACGGTGTTTATGCTTCCAGCTATTACTTAAGCAGCTTTGTACTTTCATATTCATTAGTTTTCGGGTTTGTTTCCTACATCTTCGTGGCAAAAAACTAAGAAATAATGGCTTGGATAAATTATGCATTTTCCAAATCAGAATCGGGCACGAGTTGTGATGAGAATAGAATTGTTAATTTGGAAATCCGTCATGAACTCTTCTATACTTTCACATTCTATTGCAGGTCAGTGACCGGGAGCAGCATCACAGACCATTTGAACTATTACGGTGTTGATTTAACATTCATACGATGGAGATCCTGCAGAATTGTGATGGATCCTCGTGTCGAAGAGTATGGAAAAACAGATGACAAAGGGAATATCGTATTGTCAAGAGATCCAGCCACGCTTGTTCCGAGAATGAATACTCTGTCAAACGGAAGGGAAGCTACATATAATGCATAGTCTTAACAGTTTGTGGTTTCTTCTTCATTGATTCCCACTTACATATTACTACGCCTTCCATTCTTCCATTGTAAAAACCATTGAAAATAGATGATTGTTTGAGTTCGTTCTTCGTTATCCGAAGAAGAAACTCCCGGCTACTAATATTACAGATTTCAGTTCGGATTATGAAGGAAGTTGTGTAAATAACAAAGTGTACATCTTTTTTTCTTTTACACATATGTATAGTAATGCCAGTTAAAATTTGTTTACTCGATCTTTAAGATTGATTGCCTTTAGAAGTTTTTCAGGAAAATAACATAGTGAACCGAAAGACGCCGAGCCCTTGTTCTAGTTCAATCGGAATGAAAGCCCGAACCAACTAGGGAGAACAAAAAAAAAAAAAAAAAACCTCGAGCTTGAACCAACAACTTGGATCAAACTCGAGGATCATTAAGGCAAGGACCAGTTTCTAAGATTGATTTAAGAAAAAATTGATATTTAAGAAGTCAATTTTAATTTCAAATAAATCAATATTCAGAAATGATTTTAATTTCAAATCTTTTAATGTAATATTTAAAATGTAATTGTATTAGTTAGCTAAGTTAATTTGATTATAATTTTCTTTCTTTGAAGTTACCATTTATAAAAGTATCACTTAACTCACTAACTCATTCACATGATTTATACTAATGAGACTTCAACTTAAGATTGCACTGTTATTAAGTTTTCCTTGTTTGAATTTGTTTGTAAAATTTTAATTTCTTTTGAATGTAAAATTTTACTTAAAAAATCTTTGCATTGGAAAAGAGGTTTTGGATAGGGATAGACTAATTCATCCCAAATTTAAATTTAAGCATAATTATTTTTGAAATTATAAATAAAATTATTGATATAAAATTAATTTTATTATTTTATTATTTGGATACAAGTGGAGTATAAACATAAAATATTTTAAAATCAAAGTTGAACTCCACTTGACTTATGACTTACGAAATAAGTATATATTAAAAGTGAATTAATAATCTTCTATAGGTTTTCTTTAAATTAAATCTTTATACTCAAAATATGAGATTGAATGGCAGGATTTATTTGTTAGTGACGTAGGTATCACAATGATTTGTTCCTCATAACGGTGCATAAAATGTATAAAAGAATTTCTTCAAACTCTCAATTTAAAAAAAAACTATTTTGAATTAGTGAATTTTTAAAATTTTAAAACATTTATGATTTTTTTCTATTTATACTACTATTAAAAAGATTTCAGTTTGATTTCACCAAATTACATCATCAATAATATATATTTATAAAGTATTATTTATTCATTGAATTTAGTAACTTTTGTTACATCCTTTTTTTCGCATTAATAACTTTTTGTAATTAAATGGGCTGTTCAAGTCATCGCTTGAATTTAAAAAAAATTTAACATCTATTAAATTTTATATAAAATTTTCAAGTAATGATATGATATAATTTTATAGTGTCATATTATCATTCATAGATAAAATCCAAGTTAAATGATCAAATTGAAGTTTCCAAGTTTCAAAATTAATGTAGACCAAAAAATGTTTAACTATTGTTGATTGAATTTTAGTTCAATTGGTATTATTATTGCAACAACAAGGGGCTCATAAGTTCGACCATATTTAAATATGGTTTTTTTTTCTCTAATTTAAAGGTTGAAAAAAATTGTAAATAGAAGTAGGGATGAGATTAAGTTGAAAAAAGTCGTCCAAATGGCTAAATATTGATTTCTTCTAATAATAATAATAATAATAATAATAATATATAAAATGAAGGTTCAAACACCCTCTTTCTTATGACACGTGGCACACATTTCTTGACAGAGGCCATCTATGATGAAATCAGTTCAGCATTAAAAAACCTTGTTACCTTTTTCAAGTGGTTCTATCCTTTAAAACAATGGGCTGACATGATAATGTTTGAATTTCTCAAAAACACCATAGCCCAATGGATCGTGATCATTTTTTACAAGCCACAATACTTCATGCAAAATGGCCCGGCAACCCAACTAGGAGCTTTTCCTAGTGCATGGATCCATAAGGTTTATTATGAAGAGTTAAATCAATATGATCTTAAGACCATACAAAAGTATTTGTGTTAGGTTAATAGAATCCACTCTGAAATTTGGCCTTTACAAGACACATCTGCACCATGGAACATTCACAATAATCCACCGACACCTTACCAATAACAATTGATGAAAGCTTTGGTGGAATACTAGACAAACATCCCAGATCCTAAAGAATGGTCTCAAGAGTATCCAATGTATTATAGCCAAGCGATTCGAGACACACTAGCATAGATGAATAAGCATGAAGACACAACTCTTTGGAAAGACATTCATGAAGTGACACCACCAGATGATTTGGACCAGAGAATTGAACAGCTGGAACTGAAATGCTACAGAGCAAGAGAGGAAAAGAAACGAAGAATTGAAGAGTTAAATCTCACATGTGATGCCAGTACAGATTTTGACACTGACTAAAGAAGCATAAAGTAGTATGTTTTATATGAATAATTGTTTTTCACTTTGTGAAAGCAGATTCCCTCTTATCTGCTCGTTTAGCTTTATGTCTTTCACTTTGTAAAAACAGATTCCCTCTTATCTGCTCGTTTAGCTTTATGACTTACACTTTGTAAAAGCAGATTTCCTCTTATCTGCTCGTTTAGCTTTTATCCCCTATATAAGGGACTTAAGTTTCTCAGTTGTAAAAACAAGTTTGGCAAAAAATAAAAAATATCAGTGTGTTTTGAAAATCATGTCTTTCTAAACCTCTCTATTCCTCTTCCTCTCTGATAAGGGAATATCAATGAAAGAAAATCTCCCGTGAGTTTAAAAGTATGCTCTGTGTTTGCCATTCAATGGATCCTGCACATCAGAAACTAAGCTTAGACAGGGATGCTAAATCCAGGTGAGTTTAGAGAAGTATTCTGGGTTAATGGTATTAACAGCTAAAAGGTAGTACCTGTTGAATGACCAAAATAGGAAAAGGGCCTAAGTTTTGGCATAGCATACCTGCTGTTATGATCCATTAATTCTGGATATCCCGTCTTCAAGCTCCCCTGCATAAAAATGATTAATTTTTAATTTTGATCCTAGTATACATAAATCTAAAATTTAATCCTTATACTTTAATTTTTAACATAATTTCGTCTATATATTTATAATTTTATTAATTAGTTCAAATAGTTAATAACTTTTCAATTGAAATGTTACGCAGATATATGTAATTTGAAAGTTGATTTTTAAATCTATAGAGTAGAGAGATTAAATTCTTGAAAATAAAAGTTGAAGGACTAAATTCCAAATGTACAACGTGTAAAGACTTAGAGTCATGATTGTTTGAACTAGATCGGACTGATTGGTGAGACCGAGAACTAGCCAAGGTACTAGTCTAAAAACCAATTGATTCTTTAAATAATAATAATAATAATAATAATAATGGTTAATATATAGTTTGCCCTCTGAACTTGTTCAAAAGTAATTAGTTGGTACTTAAACTTTTTTGTTGGACCCATTTGGTATCTGAACTTGTATTTCGTCACCCAGGTTAATACCTTTGCACTAACACCATTAGTTTATACTGATGTGGCACTAATAACTAATTTGTTAGTGACACATGGTAGCCTCTCAATATGCCACGTGACGAGCATAAATTTTAAAAAATTAAAAAATTATCTAAAAATAAATAAATTAATAAAAAAGAGTATAATTTTTTGTCGAGATTAATTCTTGATGTGGAAAAAATATTTTTTTAATTAATTCATATATTTTTAAAGTTTTTTTAAAAATTTTAAAAATTTATATATATATATATTATGTGGCATATTGAGAAGCTACCACGTGCCACTAACAGATTACTTATTATTGTCACCTCAGAATAAACTAACGGAGTTAGTGCAGAGGTACCCACCTGGATAACAGAAAACAAATTCAGATATCAATTAGATACTCTTGGATAAGTTTAGGAGGCAAATTACATATTAACCCTAATAATAATAATAATAGCTCCACAGGAAGAACCATGAACCGCCGCTCTACCGAAGCACATCCTTCCTTCATCACTTAAACTCCTAAGCAGATTAGAGACAAAAAATCAATAGCGAACTTTGAACCCAAAAACCTGCCGATTTAACTCGCTCCACTACTTTAACTCAGCTCTCCCTCGGTCCCCAACTCAAAAAGGAAAAGTTATATGTATCTATAAGTATAAAATGCAAGTCCTTTCGAATTCTGTAAAACTCGCTTGGGTTGTAGGAACCCGAATGATTCTACTCAATTCAAATAATCAATTACTCTCCTCTTTAACTCAGTTCAGCTCGTCTCCTCTCTCTTCTCTTCAATTCCAACTCAGAACCAAAAGTTCATCAGGTACGCTCGAATTTTCAGTTATTTATAAAAATTTTCCTTAGTTAAATCATTGTTTGGTTAGTGAGATAGAGACAGAGAGAAATGGGTTTTCTTTTAAATAAAGTAATTTTAAAAAAAAAATCCTGCCAATTATTAGCTAAACGGAGAAATGGAAATTTTGTATGAATTTTTTTTGTTGAATTCATGATTGTTAAATTACATAGGGATGTTTGGAGATTGTTATTTTCCAAGCCACAGCATTCGATTCATACGATGATGTCAAAGACATGTTATTCTATGAAAGCTGGAACCACTTCCAATGGCAATCTTATTGGGGCTTTGCTTTATTTCATAGTTCTAGTTCTATGTTGTTCGGATTCTACATTTTTTCTCTATCTGGGTATGAGGATATGACCCTCGAAATCCTCCAAATACATTGGAAAAACTTATAAAAAATCGAACATAACTATGTTGGACATGTATCTTTATCCAACTCATATCCTAGTCTGAGTAATGCAGGTTTAGTTTGATGCTTTCATTGGACAAAACCTTAGTTCTTATAACCGCAATTTGTTGATTTCAGATAGTGAGACTTACAAACCATATCTTTGCTGCCCAAAATTTGATGATTTTCGATGAATTTGATGTGCTTTTATGCTTACATTATAGTGGATTCATGCATATCTAAAACTCCTTAAAGGGTATCTCGCTTAGAGAACTAGCTGAAAATTAGAGGTCCAATGCTCGAACACGTTTCCCAACTGGTTTTAATAGTCAAATAGATAAGTTCAAGGTTTTCTTCCGATCTTTTGATTTTATACGGTGAGCTTTTAAATTTGCATTATGCGGAAAATCTGAGGCAGATGCTTGGACATGTTTTGAAACCGGTTTCATTTGTCAAATAGACAAGTTTGAGGTTTCTTTGGACAAGAACATAGTTCTAATATTCGCAGTTTCTTGATTCCATACACTGAGTTCTACTAAACCATATCGCTGCCCAAGATTTGATGATTTTCAATGAAGTCATCGTACTTTTGTTCATGCATTATAGTGGACTGATGTACATGTACACTCCTTAACGGTGTCTTGCATATAGTGCAAGCAGAAAGTCCAATATCTGATGCATGAACACGTTTGCGCACTGGTTTCAATGTTCAATCAGACAAGTTTAGCTTTCTTCGGAGAAGGACTTAGTCCTTGTCTCTGCAATTTATTGATTTCAGACAGATTTGCTAGACCTAACCTTAGCTGCCCAAAATTTGATGATTTTCGATGAATTCTTCCTGCTTTAATATTACGCTATGCAGAAGTTCCGAGACCAGATGCTCGAAACACGGTTTCAAACTGGTTCCAATGGTTAAAAGACAACTTTAAGGTTTTATCCGGACGAGATCTTAGTTCTTATATCTGCAATTTGTTGATTTCATACTATGAGATCTACTAAAACATATCTTTGCTGCCTAAAATTCGATGATTTTCAATGAATTCATCATGCTGTTGTAAGTATTTATAGTGGATTGATGTATGTGTACACTTATTAAGGGTATCTTGAATAGGAAGGAAGCCAAAAGTCCGAGGTTAGATGAGCGAACATATTTTCAAACTGAAAAATTTTGGGGCATGTTTCTAAGACCATAGTTTTTCTGGATTCTGATTACTGAAACTCTATATAACTCGGATTTAGGTGTAACTGTAGGATACAAATATATACATTTCTTGAACTTTTTTCATGTATTTAGAGGGTCATTAGAGACTCAGATCGTACCAATGTCGGGATATGAGTCAGATACTAGTTCGGGACACGAGTACTTTAAGAAAAATGAAGAGTCAGACTAACATAATTTTTTTTATAGACATCTCTACTACTGTCTTCTTCGGCAAGAAATCTTTATTACTGTTGAATTAGATTTCCCTGCAGGAAGACATAGGGCTGCCGTTGCAACTGCGGATGTTTGTGATTCAAACGCAGCACTTCTGGTGAATGGTGACCTTCGTGCTCTTGATCCAATCTTCAAGATCTATGGCCGGCGTCTTGCATTTTCAGGGCCCATCGTAACCGTTAAGGTGTTCGAGGACAACGTATTGGTCCGGCAGCTTCTTGAAACCGAAGGTAATGGAAGAGTTTTGGTTATAGATGGTGGGGGAAGCACAAGATGTGCTTTAGTTGGAGGGAATTTGGCGCAGTGGGCTCATGACATGGCATGGGCCGGTATCATTATGAACGGCTGTATTAGAGATGTCGATGAGATTAATGCATGTGATATCGGGGTTCGAGCACTGGGATCAAATCCGTTGAAATCAAATAAAAAGGCTGTCGGTGATAAACATGTCCCGGTTCAGATCGCCGGAACATTGATCCATGATGGGGAGTGGCTATATGCTGATAGTGATGGCATTCTTATCTCCAAAACTGAACTCTCTGTTTAAAAGCAGTTGGTTACTGATCATTGAATTTCTTACCCATCAATTTCAGTTATTTTTTGTATTCAGTGTTATTTGTATTCGAGTGTAATATGGAATATAGATGCGAGTTCAACATGTATATATTCAATTTGTAGCCAGATCGGTGACTTGTGAACTAGTTCGATCGATTGAACCGATGATGGAGTGGGTTGAAGCAGGTTTTTCCATTTTTTTAACAATTTATTCAATCTAACCTGTAGCTACCAAATCAGCTTTGAAAACCTCGAGACGTTTTATTTTTTAGAAATTATTTTTAATATATTTGAAGGATTATATCATACATATCATGAACTAGTAAGGTACTTTTGATTAACATTGGTAGAAAGGCCTCATTTTTCATAAAAGAAAAAGAAAGGTACCTATTATTCACTATTGACTTTAGTTCATAGTATACACTGATTTGAATTAAAACGTAATTTATTCATATCTAATTTCAACTTTTTATAATATAGAATAAATATTTTATTTTAAATTAGTGAAAGGAAAACCCTTAAAATGTTATAGATATTTTTAAAAGGTATAATGTTTGATTATTAACTTTTCAAATAGAAATGCTAAATAAAGCATTAATTTTTAACAATGTTGATGTGATAATCTACATGTTATGTTGACATAATACCATTTGTATTATATATCATGTCAACAAATAAAAATAAATAAAAAATTACATAAAGCTCATAAATATTAAAGAAAACATGAAGTACATGTTTAAAAATTTAACTTTTAATTATTATTTTCATTAAATAATAATAATTGAACACTTTTAAAAGTTAATGATCAAGTTTACCTCTTTTAAAAGATTATAAATTTAATTTAACTAAAAAGACTAAATTGCAAACATTAAGAACTAAATTTAACTTTATACCTTTTAGAAAACCTATACGTCCTTAAAAGTTACAAATGATATTTTCATTGAAATCAAAATACTGTATGAATTGCAAATTTATTGTACTTTTAAAATTAAACCAAACCGAATTGTTATTAAATTATTAGATGAAACGTAAACAAAGCAAAGGAAGATACTCATTCAAGAGTTAATTATTTACAATAACTCAATCTAAGCTGAAATATCATGTACCTTCTTTCCACTTTTACCCCCTAAGATTGTATTTGCATCAATCTTCGTACATATTCCTGATCCTGGACAAAATTGGAAAAAGAAAAAAGTTAGTACTATTCATTTGTTTCGATAATAGTAGTTACACGAACACGACGCAAATATACGAATTGCCAGATCTACTGATCAACCTCTTCAAGCAATTCCATGTATTGAAATGTAATAAAAACAATAGGTAAAGAATATGAAAAAAAACCCATAGTGGCTATGATTAAATGCTAACATGTTTACGATTGTCGATCGTTTATCATGTCCTTTATTCACAAGCAATCTTCGTGTCGAAGCTGCTGAGGCAGATAGCAAATGCTTGGAATGCAGAAATCGGATACCCGTAATCCATGGTGAATAAGTCCTTCCCAACTTTTCCGAACTGGAGGATAATCTTCTCATGCTCTGGCCCAGCCGGTCCGTTTTCGGGAGAAGCCACTAGTTGAAAGTTCTTCACTGAAGCAACCGTCACTCGTCCATGGAAATTCAAGCACCAACACTGGAGTTGCTCGTGCCACCTTGGAGATTTATTTCTCAACACCAGTGCACCACCATCCTTTTGATGGGTCAAAGGTCCAGATAGAAAATTCTTCATGCTTGCTGACTTCGAGTGGAAGCTCGGAATTGATGGAAACACGTTGACATTGTTGACAGAAAACTCAGCCGGGGTCGGAGCAACACCTCCTGGTCTTATTGAAGTTGTCGGGATGGTATCCATAATACACTGCATTCTCCTTGGACCCCTGGAAATCATATAAAACAGATCCGAATAAGACTCAAGGAACCGGCATTCTCGGATCTCTATATGACGGTGAGAATAAGAAAATATCGGATCCTTGCGAAAAATAACCCCGAATCTTACCGTGAACCTAACATATTCAATTCATATGAAATGTGTGCCGTGGGATAGTTTCTGAAAGGGACTCTAGGCGTAACTTGTTTCGAATATGCTAGCCTAGACGATCGACTTTTAGTCATCTTTGCACCGGCATGACTAGACTGTCCATCAAAGACACTGAACTTGGTTCCTAAAAAATTTGATCTTTGCCAAAATGAAAGTAAAAGATAAGACTCAAGATTGCAGGTAAGTTAAAAAACGAATCAATTCAGTATAATCTCGTTCCTTATAGCTCACTGCTTACCTTAGTTTCCCAACATAAGTACTGCTCCCCTTCGAAATATCCTCTGCCCGTAGTGAAATGATATAATCCGTGCAAGTAGGACGCCTACACTTGCAAGCAGCAAGAAGGAACTTCCCATCATCAGTTAGCGCTGCCATAGAGAAACGAAGAGAAAATTTCAAAGTGTTACAGATCAAAACAAAGATATATGATGTACTGTCCCTAATCGATTAGTCAATTTCAAATACACCGGCAGCTTCGGTTTAACGGGCATAAAAGAAGGAAAAAGATCTCACCGTTAGTTAAACTGAGGTAAAGGTGATAAGTTCGAGTCGATTGGTTCCGTTTTATAAAGCATTGGAGGAGACATTCCTTCGGACCAGGCTACAAATGATCCAACACAAGACGGAAGATAGAATGATTAACATGAAAATCTTAAAGTTGAAATGCTTCGATTCGTAGAACTAGGAAACGAAGAATGTAGCTTTGTTGTTGAACCCTGAGGCTTAAACCAGTTAGTTCATACATCCACCATTAACAAGTGGAGTTCAATAGGTTCAGGATTCAAGTCCCGGTCCCCTGCCTGCGAGTTGCAGCCTCGTTCGTACTTGAGAAAAAGGCTTTGATGGAGGCTTGGGGACGAGTGGTAGCAGTTGTGGGGAGAAAGAGAGAAGAGCATTCTATATAATCTATGTTACTTTGACTCTTCATATTTCTTGAAACACCGATATTCAATACATATACGGACATTGATTCGGAAATATTAACCTTCAAAGACTCTCCAAATATATGAAAATCTCGAGAAAGAAATTGAACATATTCATGTTCAACTCAAACAACAGTGTGTAACATAACTAATGATTAGTTAAGCTAATAATCTATGCAAACCCGATTTTCATTTTCCTTGAAGTACTTGAAAAAATATGCACGGTGGTATGTGGATAAGGATAAGGATAAGGATAATTCAATCAAGAAAAGTGAAAACGACACTATTTCCAAACAGTGAATTGGAATTGAATTACGAATCATTTCATTCAAATCTTAGCTCTAAAATCAAAAACAAAAATTGAAAGAACAATGTTTAATGACAAGGAAGGGGGGAAATGTTAAGAACCTGTTTAACAGAGATAGGAAAAGTTAATTTCCCTGAAATTTCAGGAACTTGAACGATCTCTTTAATGGCGAATCTCCAGCTCCTGCAAACGCCAGCACAGGCGACTACGTTTCTCCTTTGAGGCCAACGAGTTTCAGACTCTTCAATCCTTAACAAAACATCCCTTAACAATTCATGAGGCAAGTTGGCCCAACAACAAACACTACCACCACCACCAGTCGCCACCTTTGCCGAGGCCGTGTCTGAACCTTCCAGTTGGTCTTGAACCACCCGGCGTGATCTGAGCCTAGCAATGCACTGTATTGTCATCAATACACGTTAAGAAAAGACTCAAAAGTTTAAAAGACGATAATGCTCAGTTGTTTTACGTTTGGAAATGAAAAATCTGAGGAAAACGGTTTTAAGAAAATGAGAAAATTTGTTGGGTTTTTCTTTCTTTGAAGATTTGAGTTTGGGATTTGGATTTTCAAGGAAAATTTGAAAAGTTGTTAGACTTTAACACTGATAATAATTATATAAAATTGGATTTTTCTTTTCATTTCTAAACTTCCATAATTATATTCAAAATTGGAGGTTAAAATATTATTTAATAATGAATACGGGTGGAGTTGTAGTAAATTTATATTTTAATATTATTATATTTTTTATTTTTGCATTATTATTTCATAATTTATTATGATTTTGCATGTTTAAATTATTTTTCTATCTATATTTAAGATTGTCGTGACATGGTGTCTTAGGTGTTATTTTGAGGACATTTTATCTTTTCATATAAAATTTAAAAAATTATTTGCATACGATAGAATTTGAACTCAAAATATTATAACCTTTAATATCTTAATTTTATCATTTTAACCAAAATGATATTTGATTATCATATTTTCTTTTAAATTTTTATATAAATTGTTCGCTCTACACGATAATCTAGTTTGTATGATATTCCTAGCATTTGAATAAATTATAATTATATTTAAAATATATTTTTTATATTTGAGGCGGAAAAGGGCTCTCACGACTACAACACAATAATACTCTTGCCACTAGGTTAAGAGTTGATTCGTTTTATTTAAAATATTATTTATTTACTAATTTTCTATATGTAAATATTTATTTTATATAGATATATACATTATATTATTTATATTGCTTTTAATTAATTATGTATAAACAAGCAAAGCTTTGAAATCTGTGCATATTTTCAGATATTTTTGCTTTGGGTTCTTTTTTTTCTTTGGATGGAATGTTTGCTTTGGTTCTTACAATTATAAATACATGAAAATGAAACTGATGTAGAAACATTAATAATTCTTCAATTTGAAACAAGAAATTTCCTATTTTGCCCTTATCCTTTGGTTAAAACATGCCATAAGTCTCCATACATTTTGCAAATCCGAAATTTAGTCCCTATATTTTTATTTCTAAGAATTTAATCATTCTACTTTTCAAATTTCAAAATTTAAGTCCAATATTAATTGTTAAACTTATTTGTGTGACATTTATAAATTAAAAAACATCAATGTAAACAGTGAAATATGAAAAGTAGATGGACTAAATTCCTAAAAATAAAAATATAGGGACTAAATTCTAAAGTTTTAGAAGTACAAGGGGTTGAAACAAAATTTAACCAAGGTGTCACAATCGTTTTAGTGGGTCGTATTCTTGTGTACTTAAAGTGATAGTGGAATATAAATGATGATTCCTTGGTATAAACACCATCTTATTGTCGTTAGTCAATATATTATGATTTTAAATTAGATACTTTGGTATAACCATCTTAGGATTCCTTCCTTTTCTACTTTCAAAAGCTTCTTGCAATTAATAATGATTTGTTTTAGATAATATTTAGATTTATATATTCTGCAATTTCAACGAATATAAGTTTAATCCGCTATTCTTTTATTTAATATATAATTAATTTTAATTTTTATGATGTATCTTTAAAATAGTAAGCCTTTAAAATTTTATCAAATAATATAAAATAAATTTGAAAATTAGTATTGAAATCACCCTAGTTTTACCAATAGCAAATTATAGATTCGAATTTCGGATCCATTATCTATTTTTAAATTATTTTGGTTTACTAAATTCGGATATTTAATGCTTTTTATATCCGAAAAATAATGTTATCTAATTTGGATATCAATTCATGTAATGATACATAGAGGCGGAGAAATAAGGGTCACAGTTTGAATTCATGTCAAACATATGTCGATAAAAATTTTAATAACCCTCTATTTAATATTATAAATGAATCTAGATACCCAATAAATAGGGTTATTTAATTTGAATTCATATCAATTTTTTAAAATATATAAATTAAAATTAAAATATTTAAAAATTTATATAAATAATAGGTTGAACTATAAAGTAGCCAATGAATTAAAAAAATCAATTGGCTTATCTAAAATTGATTGGACCCATTCATTGAATCCCCTCAATTATTTATCTCTTAATCCTTATCCTTTCTCTATATAGCTTAACCCTTATAACTTTAAGATTTTGGCTTTCAAATTATCAAAAAGGATTGGAGTAGATGGATCGAGAATCAGTTGGATATTGGTTCGAAAAAGGATATTGAAACGGTTGAACTAAATTTTTAATATTTTTATTTTTATGATTTTTTCTTTATTTATTTAATCGAACCGAACAAACCGAGGGAACTAACAAACTGGTGACCTGATCACCAATTTAATTTTAAAAACCTTAAAAAATGGATGTTTAACAAAATTCGTATTAGAAATAAATATAAAATTAAACCTTTTGTTTATATATTTCCTATAATTTTCATAAACGTGGTCAATTTGGGTGTTAATTCGAAGGGGAAAAATTGGTGGAGAATTTGAAGCATTTTTTTAGGAACATTCTGTCCAACCACCACTAATGGTGGTGGTTTTTGCTTTCAAAACTAACGTATCAATCATCCTTTTTATTTTTTGCCCGTATGACACTTGTAAAAATATTTATAGATCATATTGAGTGAAGATTCAATTCATTATCAAAACTCGAATTCAAGTGAAGTTCTCGATAGATTTAATTTCATATCATAATACATTCTCTGTAATCCTACCTACATGCAAACCCTTAACTAATTATTCTCTTCAAAAACACTATGGCAACTTTTAAGAATTTTCAACACTTCCATGGTAATAAGCAAATATTAAAAAAAAAATCTCTTTTAGTTCAGAAAAAGAGAAATCAAGAAGTATATTTAATGTTTAAAAACAATAAGAAAAATGAGAAACCATCAAACCTGAAAGTTCAACAGTTGGACATCTCCTTTTTCGTAAATGATAACTACAGGCTACAACCAATTATCCGTGTGCCATAGGGTGTGAATGCTACCAAAATTTAAATAAGAAAGTGACGTTTCCTTTCCAATTGTTACTAATTCCATTAAAGCTTCCTAAACTTTGGAGCAATTTCTATATTGATCCCCAACTTCAAAGCATTTCAATACAGGTATCCTATTGAATTAGTCCCTAACTGGTCAATCATTCACCTCTATTATAAGTACTAGTTCCATTAAATAAATCAATTCAACACTTACACCAACAAAAAGAATCAAATTAGACAACTTTTAATACAATATATGCTTACCATTTTACAAAGTTAATGTTTTTAAAACTTTTATAAATATACAAATTAAATGTTTAGTTCAAAAAAAATTTTTAAAACCAGACCAATGATTAGGCCGATTCGTCGATTCAACTAATTCGATTAAATAAATCATTAAAATATTCATAAAAATATATATTAAAAACCTATTCAATCTATACCGGTTTGAGAACCAACCAAACCCAATTCAACCTCTTTCTGGATCATTACCCCATTCAATTCTCAATCCAACTTGTCCAATCAACCGATCAACTTCCAACAACCATGGTTCAAAGTTGAACTCAAAATGAAAAAAAAAACTCATACCTTTTTTAAAAACTATAAATGTCAATTCTGTTAAAATTCAACATTATCTAATTCATTTATCAATTTAATAGTCAAACTAATTTGAACTGATCTCGATCTCCATAATAGAGGGACCATTTTCTGCTAGTTAGCAAACCGTCACCGACTACTAATGGAACGATGCTGGAAATGCCAACAGAAGGGATCAATTTGGTATAATATTAAGGACCAAATTAGGACATTATGAAATTTAGGAACTAATAAAAAATTTGCCCTAAAGGGACCTTTAGTGCGATATATATATCATACACACTAACACCATATATATGAACAGATGTGAAAACTGATTCGTAATTGGGAACAAATGGCAAAAAATCACGGATCCTAATTCTAAAGAATCCCTGTTGCGGCTTGTCATTATCCTACTTTATTCTGACAGGTTAGGTTACATACGAGTATGTATCTGACACATACATACTCAATATTTTCAAGTTTTTCATATATTTAAAAACTCATGTCCTTAATCCTATTTCGAACACAGATACTTAAAAATTTTTTTTTTTTAAAAGCAACAAAGTCCACATAACTGATTGCAACTGGTCACATCATCAACAAACTAGATTTCTCTTTTAATTTTTTTTTCTTGTCAGTGAACTGGAAGTTTCCACAAAAGTACAAGTTACAGACATTTAGCAAACCTTTCGGACAAAGACAATAGGCTGTCCAAATCTGTTGCTATCAAAAACCACCATTGTGAATTGCATTTGCTGGTGGTAAGGAAAACCCTGCATCAGTTTGTCACTGAACCAAGGCACGGACCACCTTGTAACGGTCCTACCATCCTTCATTATCTGCAATACCAATCAACAACATATCTTGAAAGCTAATGGCCAAATCTTCTATTCCTTACCTAAATGGCTTCTTAGGAGCGAAATACGCAAGATAATCAGATCCTTTCTTTCACATTTCTGTTTGGTTTCGACCAAGTTGGATAATTAGACCTAGTTCCAGATCTTGAAATTAGGCTTGAGATCCGGAACGAATAAATGGATACACTATTTGAAGCAGGAGGATAATAGACTACAACACCTAAAACGGTAAAAATGGCATGAAGGAGCTCAAATAGACCGGCAAGCAACAGTAATTGAAAGATATTTACTTCATTTCCATGAAATATAAATAGAAGCTAGTAGTCAAAAGTGCAATTCAGAAGACTAGAATGAACAATTGAAGAGATATGCTTTCCTAGGTTTTAAAAAATGGATCCTAAATCTCATGTATGGCTAAATACACCTTCGCCAAGCAAAAAATTGATCCTGGGACTGTCTATACAACAGGAACACTTCCATTAGGAGGCTGCAAAGGCCCCAGCAGTTTGTCTGCAGAAAATCAAACTACAAGAAGATTTGTAAAGAAAGAAGTCAAAAACTTTGGAACAAAACCGCAACTATGTTAGTAGACTACCTGAGTTTCCAGCAAAAGCATGGTGCTCAGGAACATATTTGCTTCGGGTCAATCCAACAGAATCAGCCTGAGGCCTTGGAATAATATCAACAGGATGCGGATTTGAGAAGTCATTGGATGGCAGGCACACCTCAGATTTACTCGAGCAAAATTCTGAAATTTGAGCAAGAACTTGATCGGGTTTCTGCAGAGAAGACTCTTGCTGTATTTCAAGGAACATGAAATTAGTCAAAGTTTTTCTGAACTCAATGAATACTTCTAGATATTGCAATGCAGCAAAAGAGTTACGGCAATCGACCATATAGATACAAATTTATTCTATTTAACTGATAAACAAGCCACTCAATCCTTGACGTTTCAGTTCATCTAGATGCATAAAATATATGAATCACATAAGGCATATCAAAAAGCACTTCATTATTCTTAAAAATCCATGCTGTGCTTCTTCATGATTAAAGAAGCACTAATTGCTTCAAATAATAAGCATCAATCTTTAGTTTGCTTGGTGGATATTCGTCTGTTGAACTTTGAATAGCATTCCACTGATTGTTGAGGACTTTAACTTAAAGCCAAGGATGAGATCTTGAAGATACAAATGAAATTAATGACTATGTATCTTGTAAAAGTTAAATGGTGACCCTTTTTTCTGTTATTTTTGGTTTTTCCTACTAAATTAAAACAAGGTTGTAAGGGAAACTCAAGATTAATAATGAAAAAGGTTCCAGCTAGATGATTTAAAAAAACCTCTCTTTAATTCATTTGCATCCTTAAGCAAATCACATTCAAACTCATTACAACCTAGATGAAAGAGGAAAGCCTAAAGTAGCATAGTTAGCAGGGGCAAACCTTCTTGGTAAGCAGATTATCTGCATGTTCAAGAGGACAGACCCCCTGAGAAGAATCCCGTAACATCATCGTGCTCTGCTTTGACACTTGTCGATTAGCCATTTCACTGCAAAGTTCTTTGGTTGAAGTAATGAAGTACTGATGACTAAGCGCTAAGCGAAGACGACTATTTCTTTGAGAGTAATACATTTTGGTACTAAGAGGGGCAGGCAGATCTGATTTAATGGCAGGCAAAAAGAAAGTTCATGGTCAATTACAAGATTCAGAAACTATTATACTTAAGTGAAAGCAGTAAGGCTTACCTTTTGTCAGTTTACAGTTAACGTTAAGGGTTTCACTTCTGGAAACTGTTCTAATTGGAGAGTCCTTTGCTGCAAATGTACATGATAAACATTAATGCATGAGTAGCAACGAGCAATAATTCGGTAATAGGATAGCCTTTCTGAGAGGCATATATCTCAGCTCCAGAATTTTGGTTAAGCCATCCCAAGATCCTCAAACAAAAAATCGAAAACTCTTATTGTGAACCAAAGCCTTTCTGCATTAGCTAAATGCCAGAGATATTGTCCAACTGAGAATTTTCAGGAAATAGAATGACAACAACAAATTTAGTATAGCCTTACATGCATACAGGTCATGTGAATTTAGAATCTTTTTCACACCAGAAGCTGTTTTTGGATCATCCGGCAAGGGAAGTCGGTTACCAGCTAGCCTACCAAAAAAGGAAAAGGAAGGCATCATCCACTAGAAAACAAAAAGGTATTCAGAAAGAATAACAAAAAATTGAATAACAATAGGTGACCTACTTCATAAGGAGCCCGGAAAAAAGCTAACAAAATATCACAATTCACAAGTACAACATTTTACAAAATCAATCATCCCCAGGCTGGCAGACTGTAGAGAAAGAAATGAATCACCCTAAATGCCAATATGCTCAGTCACTTAAAATCTTTCTCAAACATTTGCACTCATATACTCCATGTTTAAGCTACAGAAAAAAAGAATACAATTCTCATCTCAAAGGAAAGGAACAAGAAGAGGTAAACAGGTTTCTGGAAACCACAAATTGGGTAGCGTCAACAGTAATGAAGAGGAAGATAATTACAAGCATGCTAAGGTAAAATTTGTTTTTGAGAAAAGACAATTTTATCATGCTAAACTATAAGCAGACATCATTAGGACAAATATACTATTATTTGAAAAGAAAAAAAAAAGGACAACGAGAATACAATTTAAAGCGTTTTGTTGAAGGTGGCACTAGAGAGGCCGATTGATCAGTATTCTGGGGACTAATTCCTGAGCCATCCATCAGATATCCCATATCTATACAAGTTGAATTCCCTAAAAGAAAAGGGAAATGATGCATCAAGCTCAAATAACGAAGCACTTGCTGCAAAGGGAGAACTGACATGTATTAACTAAATAATGACCCATTTCACATAGGCATTACATCATAAAATCATATCATTAAACAATGGGAAAAGCAAGAGAAATCAACAACATGATCCACTTACGTTTCACATGCATGGTTAAGGAAGAAGTCATTCCAATTTGCCCATCCACGAGGGATTCTGATGCTGTAGGATCATCATCAGCATCAATAATTTCGGATCTTTCCTGGTCCCCAGCTAGTGTAGGTTGGTCTAAGAGAGGTTAAGAAATATGAAAATATGAATCAACTAGGAAATACAAGTTTCCTAGTAATGAAACTGAAAAAGCAAGGCACTTCTTTAACATAAAACACAAGAAAACCAAAAAATAAATTTTCATTTAAAGAGAAAAAACATCTAAAGCTATTTTAAGTACTTTTGATATTTCTTTTTTCCCGAAAAAAGAGTACTAAGATTAGTATAGTAACCAATTGAATAAAAGGAGATTGAAACTTAAAAGTGAAGGCAACAAAAATAATTAAACACATTGGAGAAGAAAAAAGTGAAAAAAATTGGATACTAGCATAAGCTGCTAGTGACTTCTTCCTTTCCTTCCTTGGAGGTTTCCTATGGCCTGTATTACCATCAAGCTCCAAAATAATTTCTTCTGTGATTTTTAGTGACCTACAAAGTTCTGGAAAAATCGGCAGGGAGAGAAAAGAAACAATTTCAGTGAAGCACCACTAACTAGAGAAACAATGTAGACAAAATGACCATAAATCCCTAATTCATACTGCTTATAGAAAGATCATTGAGAACAATAGCAATTGACTGACAACGGAAATTACATTAAATGCGGATAAATGTTTATCAAAATTATAGATGATAATAATAAACTAGTCTTAACTTCAATTTTAGCAACAGGATTCAAATAGTGCAAAAACATTTTAAGCGCCTTAACTGTGTTTGAATTAATCATAATGAAAAATTGGGAAAAGTTGGTTACAAAAGTAAAATGCCTCCATACCTGCATGAGCAGCATATTGACTGGCCTTGACCGGCTTCTTACAAGCATTACAACATACCTTCATGATTATATTAAACAATTACGCGACAGAAAAAAAATTTGGTGTGCACAAAAACAACTTATGTAAAAACCAACGAACTGACTGTATAAAGAATAAATTTCTACCTTGGTGAAGACACAACCTTAAAACTAAAAACAAATAAAACACACTTTGGATGCTACAAAGAAATTTTGGTAACTAAGAATGTAAAAGGCAAGCCACTTGGTGAGTATTCTCAAGCGAAAAAGTTAAACTCTAGGTGGCATTTAATTAACCATACATTTGTAAAACCCCATGTAGGACTCAAATGTTGAATTTCTTTTTTATTTAAGATTATACATCAGCAATCCAAACCATATAGAGGGAGCCTTAATAGGCAAAGGTATCATAGTTATAGATCAGAGAGACATTAACAGAAACAACTCTTTAGATGAAAGAGTTTTATACATGATGTCAAAGAGAACTGAGATTTCATAGCTCAGATAACTCACCAAATTTAAAGGATCAGTCATGGGCTTCAAGCCAAAGACATGCATATCTGTGAGAAAAATCAACGTGCCATCATAAACAATGAACACAGCATGGCCCATATAATTTGGTGCAAGAGAAACATCATTAAATTGAAAAACCAATAAAACAAACATTAGTCCGCACAGCATCACCTTCTTCATCAAGTAAATTTGCCTCATCTGCCTCCTGCAATTGAGCAGCTAATTTTTTATTGCCAACCTCCTCTGCCAACAGCAAGGACAATGTCAATACCATGTTGTTTAATAAATTGGACCGACATATCCAATTCATTTGAACAGTAAGACCTAAATTTGATAACTCATCCTCCGAGTGCAAGCAACAATGGTCAAGTTTAAGGTGCGGTTACATAAATTTGACAGCATGCTTCTTTTGTTTTAACTATTTTAAAAGCGAATCAAGCGCTTTACACATCTATTTTCATGCTTGAATAAGACAAAGAGAGAGAGAACAAAAACAAATAAAAAAGATCTAGTAAATGGATCAAAAGTGCAAAATATTCATGGAGAAACAGAAGTTGTGGGTTCTCTTTTTGTGGTGGAGCAGAGCTACCACTAACTTCACTATAATAATTACAGAGACCTTCTCAAAAAGAAAGAATAATTACAGAGTTTCTCAAAAAGAAGAGACCAATTGTATGACACAACATACCCTTAAAGCATTCAGAACATGACAGTCATGTACAATATAAAAGAATAAAAGTAAGAAACGGTGATGCAAAATTGAGATTTTTCTTTAATCATTTCTCTTATGTCACTTCATTTGCAACGTTCTATTTCACTTCCTAGTAACTAATTACTGATTGCTCACAAAATTAGACCACACCATTTCAATTTGGCCATGCAACCAAGGAGTGCAAATTATTAAAATTTGCATAACACATAGGATATCAAAACAATATGCGTTGCTTCAACTCTTCATTTTTCTTGAAATACCCCTGTTGGACACATATGGACGTGGATGTGAGGATATAATCCCAAGACGCTCTAAATACAAGGAAACTTGTTAAGAAAAGGCATACACGTGCCAGTCACATACTCTATCTTTCACACCCGAATTGAAGTAACATATTGGAAGCATACACATTCTGATATTTCATGCCGAGTAATAATAGTGTACCTGCTATACTCGGCGAGATGCTTCCTGCTTCAAGAAGCCTAGCCATAACCGCCATTCTACCACTTCCCAGTGAGCATACCATTGAGACACAAAGCTAGCTCCGAATCTATACACTGCAATGAGCAATGCAGATAAAATCACCACAATGTTACTACAGCAATGTATAGCTCATAATTAATAGCATCAAAATACTAATACTAATAATAATTCCACGCGTTTAAAATTTATTGTTTTTCAATAAATGCTGGCAATTCCAGGAGTTAAAAATTTTGATAACTATCATGTTTGTAAAATTGTATATTATTAACCATTTCCTTTTCATAAAAGAAATAAAATTTAAATAATTAAAGGAAACTCAAATGTAAAAAAATGTGATTAAACAAAATTTAAACTAAAAACGAGGAAAAATTATATACATTGTAAATTCACATATACAAAAAAAAATCTTACGCAGTCATGCAATCCAGAATAAAGAAAATACAAGAAATTATAGCTCGATAAAAAAATTAATTTTTAAAAAAATAAAAACCCTATAAAAATAGAAAATGAAAATGATAAAAAATAAAGAATAAAGACTCACCTCGATCTACACCATAAATATTTTGGGAAAAAAACCCTAAAATTGCGGAGAAAATTAAAAAAATTGGAATTAGTTCTCAAAACAATGCGCTGATCCCGATGCAATGTGAGTGAAACTAAAAGTTCAGGAAAGAGCTGCAATGGCGGAAATGGAAACCCTAGGTGGAGAGAAGAGATGAGTTGGCATTGTGGCGGAGCAAAATTGGGAAGGAAAAATAAAACGAAAACAAAAAAACTGACGGTTTTTCTCTTTTGCGTTAATATATGCGCAGGGGGTTGCATTATAGTGATGTGGTCCTCGCCGCATTGGATAACAGGCTACTTTAGACACTTTTAAAATTAAAAATGTTATAAATAACAATATAAATATTGAACTGACTTCTTTGAAAAAGAAATTTGAATTGACCTCTCATCCGCCCTGTTGGGTAGGCCCAGCTCAGACCGGGCTATATCGCGTTTGAATTCAACTTGTTTATGGGCTACGTGATTAGATCGGTCCATCCGGCTTGGCCTGAGTTTTGGCAATGATATTTTGTCTTTGAATCTGGTTCTGTCCGAATTTAAATTGAATAATTTGAAATATATTTTTATTTAAATTTAAGCATATAATATAAAAAAATTAATATTAGATATTTTATTTTTTAAAATAGTAGAGTGAGTTATTTGGGTGGGTCGGGCTGAGTTAGGACTCAAGCCTATTCTTTTTAAATTAGACTATAGCCTAGCCCCACTTAATTAATTAATCCTTCCATACTTACTACTTGACGGCTAACGCCATCTAGATTTTTCGAAGTGCAAAAAAGTACATTTTGAACTTGATAAATGATGCCTGTACAAGCCCATTTTGCCCGGGGCCTATTACAAATAAAACACTCAAAAACCTACCCAATAACCAACCCAAACAACCCATTACAACAAAGACCAACTACCCAATACCTCAGCCCGAAACCCAAAACAAGAAAAAATCCTAGCAGAAAACAAAAGAACCCTAGGCGTCGTACTTAGGGTCTTCTGACCCTCGGACTTCTCACGCCAAATCACGTCCAAAGGCCGCACCTACCCTCTGCCCTGCTCCAAAGAACCACCGCAAAATAGAAGAGAACATGCAAGCAGCAAAAATAATAGGAAAAAATAGAAACAGATCGGCTATAAAAGCCAAACACCATTTTTGTATTTGGCTTCTTCTTTTACAACTGGTTAATGAAAAGCAGATCAAAAAGCTTTAAGAAAAAGGTTGACTCCAGTGCTTCTATTTTCCTGTTCTTGTGTTTTTCTTATTTTATTTTATTATTTTTTTGTATTTGTTTTTTTTTTACAACTCATTTGTAACAAAACGAAAAAGGAAAGGAAAAGGAGTACTTACCGGTTTCGGGTTTCGAAAGCCCGTCACTGGAAACCTTCTTCAATGTTGGAATCGAATCGAAAAGGTGCGAAGACCCTCCTTTTGACCTCTTGGGTCCAGAGAGGGTCTTTAAAAGGATTCGAACGGGTGAAAGCCCATCTTTTCTCGCTCCAACCACCGCTCTGCAGAGAATACTGCCGAAGCTATAATGACAACATGCCGAGCCGACCGCCATCTGATCTGAAATCCAGAGGAAAAATAAAAGAAGGAAATTTTGAAAAAAGGGGGGGCGGCTGTTAAATGAATTTTAGGTTAAAATTTTATTATTTATAACAATGCCTATACGATGTCGTTTTGGGTCTGAGATTCAGACATCAAAACAGCGTCGTTTCACTCTCTTAACCCGCAACCCGACCCGTCCACCCTCAGGATCTGCGTGTTTCTGCGGTGAAGGGATATTTATGTGGCAAGTCCTTCCGCTTTCACGCTGTTGTGCAATGTGGTCCCTCTTATTTTCTTAAATTTAGTCGCGTAATTTTCCGCGCATTTCATTTCAGTCTGCACTGAAACGCTGCGCATTGAGGTTGGGAATATTGCCCGATCAGTCCCTCGTACCTTCAGCGCGTTCTATTTTAGTCCTTATCCACTCCTTTTTAATTTATTTGCGATTTAGACCCCTTAAAGTTCTGTTTTCAGTTTAAATTAATCCCTTTTTGTTGTATTTTTGCTATTAAATTAATTAATTTCAATATGTTATCATTATTTTTATTATTATTGCTTTTAATATTGTTATTACTATTATCATGCTTATTATTATTTATACCTTTGTAATTTTAGATTTAATTATGTGCATACATATCTTGGATCTATTCACATATACATACTTCCATACTTCATATACTTTATAATTTATATATACATACATACGTTTTGTTATACATATATAATTACATATATTATTTACGCTTTATATGTATACATATATATACATATATACACTTGCACATTTTATATTTCATAATTTTAAATGTATATTCTTATTTTTATTTTTACGTATATACACATTTCCTTTTATCATTTTATAACTTACCTACATATCCACATATTTATATACATTTTAATTTTCATACATATATATGTATATTTTATATCTTATTATATATATATATATCTTTATATACATATATATTTTTTATATCTTATTATATATATATATATATATATATATACATCTTTATACACGTATTTTTCATTCACATATCTATATATATCTATACACATTTTATTTTCACGAATATATATGTATACTTGTATGCATTTTTATTTCTACGATTTTTATATATATTTATATACATATTCATATATATATCTTTACTTTTTATAATCTTATTCACTTTCTTTATTTATTTCTTTGTTTACATTTTCGTTATTATTTGGAAAGAATGTTTTAGTTTTATTTATCTATATGCTTGTTATTTTGTATGTTGTTGTTTTGTCTTTTATTTATCTTATTTTTGTTGCTATGACTCGTATTACTTTTACACTATCGTATCCAATATTGTTTTGTACGCATATTAACATCGAGTTTCATTTCTACCATTTCGAGTTAGATTAATTCAATGCATGAATCTTTTTTTTTAAAAAAAGGGGTAAAACCTTGTATTGTAATTCGATAAAGTCTTACCCTAACTTACGGGGTTTAGATTTTCTCGATAAATTCAAATACACAAATCATTTCAAACAAAGTTTTTTTAATATTCTCGGGGATTAACAAAAGATCATGTTCTAACTCACGGGACATGATCTCTTTCCTAAACTCGAGATAATCAAATATCTTTCAATTTTTTTCTTTCTTTTGTCATTTATTCATGTATCGAGAATTCAAGATATTGTATCCTAACTTAAAGGACATAATTCTCTTTTTCGATTAACGTAAAATATGTCCATTTTCTCGAAATTTTTAGCATTTTAACAAAGGATCATGTTTTGAATCTTTTTCAAATTTTCAATCTTTTACACTAAGATACTAAGTAATCAACTAGGTACCAATTTTGGGCGTTACGGGGGTGCTAACCTTTCATCGTACGTAACCGACTCCCGAACCTGTCTTTTGATTTTTTGTGGACCAAAATTGTTGTTTTGGTAAAACCAAATTGTTTATTAAAAGAACCATTTTTCGAGGTGGCCGGATCACACCTCATCAAAAAAAATTAGTGGCGACTCCTATTTTCATTTTTGTTTTCAAAATCCAAGTCGACCCCTTTTTATCAAAAAAATGGTGTCAACAGCTTGGCAACTCTGCTGGGGAAACCAAAGTAAGAGAGTCAAGCCATATGTTGATTACTTTTTATCTTTTTGTCAAAGATTAAAAACTTGACACGATCCTTGTGTTGCATTTCATTCGTCTATCTCGGTCTTTATCATTTTGTTAATAATTACTGCGTTTAAATATATATTTTTGCATATTGCATTGCATGACCATTGGTCACACCCTTTTAAGTGGGAGTGAGAAACTACGCCTTCGTGAGGTTTTCACCTCCGTATGGGATAGTGAATCACTTCCGGGATACATCCGTACCTATGTCTTCGTGAGATCTTCATCTCCGCATGGCCATAGGAAAATGTATTCCCCTGAACTGAACTCGGTCCATATGAGCCTATAATGGGTGAGGATCAAGGAATCTGTTGGTTTGGGTACCTTTACTTTAGAACTAAACCACATGTAGCGAGCCATAGGAACCCACTTAGATAGAGTTACACCAAACCTTAGTACTTACCTGAGTAGGCGATTTATTTATTATCGTTTACTTTAAATCCTACTCTATGTCTAATACTGATTTACTTTGTTTGTGATTGCATGGCATTTTCATTCTAAAAGAGGTGTTGATTCACGTTCAGTATCTAGATAGAAAGCTTATCATGGAAAAGGGGTTTCTTGATAAAGTAGAAGATAATGCAGTTGTCCGAATATGGGCAGAGACGACAGAACGAGAGAAAGGTAATAGTCTTACCGAGGGGCACGCGTCAGAATTGTGGGATTTCACCCGTATCAGCGTAATCCAAAATGATCTTCGAGAAATAAAAAAATATGAGATCAATAGGATAACGAGACCAAGCAGCTGTTCTATTGTAACTACGGTGACTTACCTTATCTACTCAGTGTCAAAGTGGACAAGTATTTATTCTGAGCCCTTGCTCAGTTTTGGAATCCTGCCTACAGTTGTTTCACTTTTGGAAAAGTGGACTTGGTGCCTACCGTGGAAGAGTATACGACCTTGCTTCGGTGCCCAAAGATTCAAGTTGACAAAGCTTATTCTAGAGCTGCTAGTGTCCCAGAGTTGTTAAAAAAATTGATGAACATCACAAGGATGAGTGAACAGTGGGTTGTTGCCTAAATCCAACAGAAAGGTGACAGTAAGTGCGTTCCTTGGAAGGGCTTACGAAATTTAGTACTGGTACACCCTGATGTAAAGAAAAGAGTCGATGTCTTCGCTCTAGGTATCTATGGATTAGTAATCTTCCCCAAAGCTTTAGGGCACATAGATGAAGCTGTCTTTGATTTATTTAATCGGCTCGGTAAAGGGGTTACGCCTGTTCCGGCAATATTGGCTGAAACTTTCAGATCTTTGAATGCATGCCGGAGAGCAGGAGAGGGAAGGTTCATTGGATGTGTACAACTCTTATTAGCCTGGTTTCATAGCCACTTCTAGAGAGTAGAAAAAGTTTCTTATCGAGTATTCTCTGATAGCTACTCCCCTCTAGAGGAATTGGTGGCTACGCCAAGGTGAGATGACGTTTCAGAAGAAAAATGGATGGCAATACTTCAGAATCTTTGAGATGAAGATGTCGAATGGAGAGCTCCTTGGTTGATTCCCGATGAGATTTTATACCGGTGCAGAGATTTTGACTGGGTTTTTTTGCTCGGGATATGGGGAGCTATTGGATATGCTTCTCTACTCGTATCAAGACAGTTTAGATCACGACAATTCATACCAGCAACGCAGGGATTGGCCCAATGTGAATTTTCTTATAAGGGGACAATTACAAGAAAAAAGGTTCGAGAAATGTCTTATGCTTGGAACCAAACTCGTCGAATGAAGATCTTGGCTGTGGGTCCGTCAATGACCCCCGAATATAGTCAGTGGTGTGATAAAAGGGTCAATGACAATATCCCGATGTCGAATCCAGAAACTGCTCGATCTTTAGAGGAACACCTACAAGTATTGCCCTCTGAGATAGAAATCATCAAACAAGATTTTGAAAAGAGGAGTTTGGAGTTAGGAAATAAAATAGAGCAACTAGAAAAAGAAAAATGCAATTAGGACTAGATGTTGAAGTTCAAAAATTAGAGGCCGACAAACTGAGAAAAGGGAAGAACAAGGCAGAGGAAGATCTAAACAGCCTGAAGATGGATTACAAGAAGTTGCGTAGGTCAATGAGAATTACCGGCTTGGGTAAAACGTCAGAATAATGGCAACAGGAAATCCAGGAGGAAAAGACAAAAGTTGATCAATGGGAAAAGAAATTCCAAGATACTCGAGCTCGAGAAGTTGCTTTGGAAAAGAGTCTATTAGTTTGCCAAAACGAGAAAGCGGGGTTGAAAGTTTGAGTAATAGAGCTAGAAAAGTCACTTCACCAGCACCATAGTCGTAATTTTGCGGTTGAGTTAAAAGTAAGCTTAAGCAAAATCGAGAAATTGAGAGGAAAGGTAGGAGAGCTTGAGGACGCGTTGTAAAATAGCGAACTCCGAATAGAGCTTCTTGAGAGGGGTACTGAACAGTGGCAGGAGCAGTTCCATCGGTCTCAAGACCAGATTAGAGAAAGAGATTTTATTATGGGCGAGACGGTGGCTCAAGTACGCGAAGTAGCCGATCACCTACAAACTCTGGCAGTTTAGGCCGATGTATTAAGTCTAAAGTATGAGTCAGAATTGGACCGAGGCCGAGAATTAGCTTGGCTTCTTAGAAAGGTTAAGGCTTTAAGTATAAGAGCAAAGCCGTATATGTAATTTATTTTATGTAAATAAATTTCTTCTCTAGTAAAGTTTTCTAATGAAGTTGAATCAGAATCAGTGCCTCTTTTTGCATTCATATCATGCATTTACATTACATCATATGCATCAAGTTTCATAAAATGACCCTAATAATTTAAAATATGACAGTTACCCTGGAAACCGACAAAAACCCATCAATCAAATATCACAATGGTACTCGTCATCAAACAAAAGCAATGGATCAGAAGTTAGAAAAGCTGGAAGAATTGAAAAAGGAAATGCAGGATCGAATACATGAATGACTGGATAAAATCTAACAAGATATGCTAGAATCCCAGCAAGTATTGATGAATCAACTATCGCAATTATTGGCTGGAGCGAACGATAAAGGAAAAAGCCCAGTAATTGATTCTAGAGCTGGTCATAAAGATCCCGTTTATCCTCCAGGTTTCACTCCGATAAGTACCCAGGCACAACCAGAGATGTGCCCGCAGAGAGTACCTGTCACTATTAGGCCTCAATACCAAGCTGGTGCCGCAGTACCTACAAATTTTCAAGTAGGCTCGGGTTCTAATCCGAGAGATGATCTGACCAACCATATCGTTCTTGATCTGGACGATGTAGCGGAAGTAAAAAAGGCAAAAGTATATTTACCGAAGCAACTTGAAGATAGGTGTAGGTGGCTAGAGGAAAAATTCAGAGCAATGGAAAATGCCGATTACCGTTACAAGATTAATGCCAAAGACCTGAGTTTGGTCCCTGACTTAGTTCTCCCGCCTAAGTTTAAATTGCCCGAATTTGAGAAGTATAACGGGACTAGCTGTCCTGAAACCCATATCACTATGTTCTGTCGGAGGATGACGGGATATATCGACAATGATCAATTGTTAATTCACTGCTTCCAGGACAGTTTGATCGGAGCTGTCGCCAAATGCTACAACCAGCTGGGTCATGCCTAAATTTGCTAATGGAACGATTTGACACAAGCCTTCATGAGACAATATAGCCATGTAGCAGACATGACGCCCGATAGGATCACGCTACAAAACATGAAGAAGAAACAGAATGACAGCTTCAGGAAGTATGCCCAGAGATGGAGAGAAATGGCAACTCAAGTCCAGTCGCCTCTTTTGGAAAAAGAAACCAAAATGCTTTTCATCAATATTTTAAAGGCCCCGTTCACTACTCATATGTTGGGAAGCGGCACTAAGAGCTTCTCAAACATAGTGATGACCGATGAAATGATTGAAAATGCGGTGAGAAAAGGTAAAATAGATGCGGGGTAAAACTTTAAGAGATCAGCCTCAATGAAGAAAGAAGGCGATATAAATAATGTGAGTACATACAACACGTGATATTCAAAGCCAATCACTGTTGGTTCGCCAAAGATGGTAGCTACAAGTCATCAGGGTCCTCCGAGGCAGGAAACCAATTCGAGGCTAGAAAGACCCCAGTTTACACCTATTCCGATAACTTATGGAGAGTTGTATCGAAATCTATTTAATGCATATGTGGTAGGCCCTTTTTATCTAAAACCTATGCAACCCCCGTTCCCTAAGTGGTATGACACAAACGCTCAATGTGAATATCATGCAGGGATAACGGGGCATTTGATTGAGAATTGTACTGCGTTCAAGAATGTGGTTGAAAGACTCATCAAAATAGGTATTGTAAAGTTGGATGACCCCTCCGGATCAAACGTAGCGGGAAATCTGTTGCCCGATCACACCGATAAAAGGGTAAATATGATAGCCAAGGGTGGAAGTAAGAGAATTAAGGTAGACGTTATGGAGGTAAGAACCCCAATGAATTGTGTTTGGGAACAAATAGTATATAGGGGTCTAATCACACGAGATTCAGACGAAAGGCCTGAAAGGAAAGGAACATACTGTGAGTTTCATGCCAAAGAGGGTCATAATATTTAGGAATGTGCAGAGTTTAGGACCATGGTACAAAATTTGATGGACAATAAGGAGATATAGTTTTATGAAGAATTCAAGGGATTTGAAGAAGGAGAGGTCTACGCCTCAGAAGAGGGACCCGTTGAAAGATTCCAGAAGGTTAATCACCCAATAGTGATTATTTCACGGCCAAGTCATAATCTAAAAATTGGTTCCCTTTTCCTATAAGGATAACAAAAGAGTTCCTTGGAACTATGACTGTAACGTGACAATTCCGAGAGAAAGAAACTTGATAAATGCTTTAGAAGAGAGCAATAATGATAGCTTCTACATACGAAGTGGAAAGCGTTACGATCCAGCAATTTCAAAAACGGAGCCTGTAAAAGGAAAAGCCTTGGTGGTCGAACAGAAGAAGAAAAAGGCGGTCCGACTAGAATTACATGTCAACGAGCCAGTAACAGAGATTGAAGCTAAGGAGGTTTTAAAATTCTTAAAACATAGCGAATACAGCGTCGTAGAGCAGTGATATAAACAGTCAGCTCGTATCTCGGTACTAATGTTACTTTTAAGCTCGGAGGCACATCGCAGCTCATTAATGAAAGTATTAAATGAAACTTACGTCGCTAATGACATCCCTGTGAACAAGTTAGACCGTCTGGTTGGTAACATAAGCGCTGATAACTTTATTTTCTTTAACGACGATGAAATACCACAAAGAGGTAGGGGATTGACCAAAGCTCTGCACATCACAACCCGCTGCAAGGAGTATACGTTGCCAAGGGCATTTTTTGATAATTGATCAGACCTAAACGTTTTACCCTTGTCCACTCTAAATAGGTTACCCGTGGACAGCTCGTATATGAAAACGTGTCAGAACGTAGTGAGGGCATTCGATGGTACTGAAAGAAGAGTAATGGGAAGGATTGAAATACCCCTCTTAATTGGCCCAAGCACATACGAGGTGGATTTCCTGGTAACGGACATCAAGCCTTCTTACAATTATTTGCTAGGAAGGCCTTGGATTCATTCGGCAAGAGCAGTACCTTCATCGTTTCACCAAAAATTGAAGTTGGTAACAGAGGGTCGACTAGTGACAATCAATGCAGAGGAGGACATCATTGCGGCTGTAACTAGTGACGCACCTTATATAGGGACAGAAGAAGAAGCGATTGAATGTTCATTCTGATCTTTGGAATTTGTAAACGTAACCTTCATTGTTGAAGGGAATAAGATCCTCACACCCGGAATATCCAAAACAAGAAGGATGGGCTTACAAATGATGGCTGGAAAAAGGGCTCTACCTGGAAAAGAACTTGGGAAATACCTTCAGGGGAGGGTGGAGATACCCAGATTAACGGACAAACGAGACTGCTTTGGCTTAAGATATAAGCTAGATGCAAAGCAAAAGAGGAAAGAGTTGGAGAAAAAGCGGGAATTGAGAAAAACGCGTTTTGATAGATAAGAGATTAAATGGGAGCCCATGGTATTCCCTCACATATCCAGAAATTTTGTATCAGGGGGAACCATTTATTCTGAGCGGAGGACGTAGAAGAAGGAAATGATAGAAGAAACGTTGGGGAATCTAAGCATCAATGCTATATACGAGGAAGAGCTGGGAGAAAGAAATTCATTAGGCATCCGCCCTTATGAACCGAGAAGCGTTCTAAATAATTGGACTGCAGAGGAGATCCCTGTAACTTTTAAAGTCGATTCAGAGTAATATTTAGAACACACTTGTTGTTCTGAGCCTGGGAGCAACAAGAATCTTTTGTAAAAGGCATATGTCTAAAATCTTATTTCAGTGAAATATATCATTCAGTCTCATTTTGAGCAAATATTCTTTTATTCTTTCCATTCCATTCATAAACATACTGTGCATATGATTATTCTTAGATTATTTTTCTTTGAATGTCTTTTTCACCTCAATAACAAGTCCCCAGATATTAATGATATGAGCGACACTGCTACTAACCCAGAGTCTCATTTTGAACAAGACTCATTCTCAGGATTTTGAAGATGATCAAGGCTGTAACTTATCTCCTGATTTATTAAGAATGGTAGAACAAGAAGAAAAATAGATCCTTCCTTATAAAGAGTTGGTGGAAGTTGTGAGTTTAGGGGAGGGAAAAGAAGTGAAAATTGGAGCTTGCATTGACGCAGAGATGAAGCGATATCTCATTGAGTTGCTCCAAGAATTCAAAGATGTCTTTGCATGGTCCTATCAAGACATGCCCGGGTTAAACACTGATATAGTGGTGCATCGACTCCCCATAAAAAAAGAATGTAAACTAGTTCAGCAAAAACTCCGAAGGATGAGACCTGATGTCTTGTTGAAAATAAAAGAAGAAGTTAAGAAGCAGTTCGATGCTGGTTTCTTACAAGTGGTCAAGTATTCAGAATGGGTAGCCAACATAGTCCCTGTTTCTAAGAAAGATGGTAAAGTGCGAATGTGTGTGGACTATAGAGATCTGAATAAATCCAGTCCCAAAGATAATTTCCTGTAGCCCCATATTGATACCTTAGTGGACAATACGGCCGGTTGCTCACTTTTCTCTTTCATGGATGGTTTCTCCAGGTACAACCAAATTAGGATGCATCCTAAAGACATGGATAAGACCACATTCGTAATGATATGATGAACATTTTGTTACAAAGTGATGTCGTTTGGACTAAAAAATGCAGGGGCAACGTATCAGAGGGCCATGGTAACCTTGTTCTATGACATGAAGCATAAAGAGATAGAAGTCTATGTCGATGACATGATTGCAAAGTCTAGAACAGAAGAGGAACATGTGCAAGTCCTTAGAAAATTGTTCATAAGGTTAAGAAAATTCCTGCTAAAGCTAAATCCAGCAAAATGCACCTTTGGGGCCAGATCAAGAAAACTGCTGGGGTTTGTGCTCAGTGAGAGAGGAATTGATATTGATCTAGACAAAGTAAAGGCAATACAAGAACTACCTCCGCCGCGTACTCAAAAAGAAGTTCAAGATTTTCTAGGGAGACTAAACTACATCGCTCAGTTCATTTCACAATTAATTGAGAAATGTGACCCCATATTTAGTCTCATTAAGAAACACAATCTAGGTATATGGGATAAGAAGTGTCAGAAAACTTTTGAAAAAGTCAAACATTACTTGTCCAACGCCTAGTGCTAAAGCCACTTTGCCTAGACAAACCACTAATATTGTATTTGGCAGTATTTGAAAATTCCATGGGATGCGTGTTTGGCCAACATAATAGGTCAGGATGAAAAGAAAGAGCAATTTACTATCTTAGTAAGAAGTTCACTGAATGCGAGATGAGATATTCGCCAATTGAGAAGCTATGTTACGCCCTGATCTGGACAACTCGGAGACTAAGACAATACATGTTGTACCATACAACCTGATTAATCTCTAAACTAGACCCTCTGAAGTACATGATGGAGTCGACTGCTCTGAATGAAAGAATGGCTCGATGGCAAATTTTGCTGTCTGAATTTCATATAGTCTATGTGAACCAGAAAGCACTAAAAGGGAGTGCAATAGCGGACTTTCTGGCCAGTAGAGCACTGGAAGATTACGAGCCACTAAACTTTAATTTCCTAAATGAGGATTTGATGTATGTCGCAACTACAGAAAAAGACTTTCAAGAGGACAGTCCTTGGAAGTTGAATTTTGATGAAGCATCGAATGCTGTGGGTAATGGGATTGGGGCAGTCTTGGTATCTCCCGATGGTGATCATTACTCATTCACTAGAAAATTAGATTTTGATTGCACAAATAACATGGCGGAGTATGAAGCATACATTATGGGAATTCGTGCGGCTATTGAACGCAAAATTAAAGTGTTAGAGGTGTATGGGGATTCTGCATTGGTAATTTATCAACTCAAAGGCGAATGTGAGACAAGAGACTCCAAGTTGATTAACTATCGAAAGCTGGTCATTGAATTAATTGAGGAGTTTGATGACATTACCTTCTGTTATCTCCCACGGGATGAAAATCAGATAGCCGACGCATTGGCTACATTAGCCTTTATGATCAAGGTGAATAAACAGAAGGATGTGAAGCCTATCCAGATGAGCATTTATGAGGCTTCAGCCTATTGTTACAACATTGACGATGAAGAAGAGAAGGATGGTCACCCCTGGTATCACGACATACTGTGATATGTAAAAAATCGCGAGTATCCCGGCCAAGCGACTGAGAATGAAAGGAAGACATTGAGAAGGCTGGCTAATGATTATGTCTTAGATAGGGAGATCTTATATAGAAGAGGAAAAGATCAAGTGCTGCTAATATGCGTAGACGCTGTGGAGGCCAAGTAAATATTGGAAGAGGTGCATGAAGGAGTTTGTGGAACACATGCTAATGGCTTCACAATGGCCAGGAAAATCATGAGATTCGGATATTATTGGTCCACCATGGAAGGGGATTGCATCAAATATGCCAAGAAATGCCATAAGTGCTAAATTTATAGAGACAAGATTCACGTGCCCCCTTCACCTCTCCATGTTATGACTTCTCCATGACCTTTCTCTATGTAGGGCATGGATGTCATTGGGCCGATCTCGCCAAAAGCTTCAAATGGGCATCAGTTCATATTCGTCATTATTGACTACTTTACTAAGTGGATAGAGGCTACTTCTTACGCCAACGTTACAAAGTCAGCAGTTAGCAGATTCCTAAAAAAGGAGATCATATGTCGGTATGGGATGGCAGAAAGGATTATATCCAATAATGCATTGAACTGAACAACAGCACGATAGTAGCGGTCTATAATCAATTCAAGATCAAACCCCACAACTCATCACCATATCGCCCAAAAATGAATGGCGCGGTAGAAGCGACCAATAAAAACATCAAGAAGGTCGTAGGGAAGATGACTGAGACTTATAAGGATTGGCACGAGAAGTTACCATTTTCCCTTTTTCCCTATCGAACGTCTATCAGAACCTCTACCGGGGCAACACCTTTCTCATTAGTGTATGAAATGGAGGCAGTTTTGCCCATTGAAGTAGAGATTCTTTCCCTCCGAGTTTTATCAGAACTGAAACTAGATGAAGCGGAGTGGATTCAATCTCGATATGATCAACTAAATTTGATCGAAGAAAAGAGGTTACGAGCTATACGTCATGGTCAAATGTACCAAAGGAGAATGATGCGAGCTTACAACAAACGAGTTCGTCCTAGGGAATTCTACGAAGGAGACTTGGTACTGAAGAAAATCCTCCTCATACAAAAAGACTTTAGAGGAAAGTGGATGCCAAATTGGGAAGGATCTTATGTGGTAAAGAAAGCCTTTCTGGAGGAGCGTTGATTTTGACCGAGATGGATGGCAAGAACTTACCTAATCCTGTGAATTCAGATTCAGTCAAGAAGTATTTCACCTAAAAAAAAGAAAAAAAAAAGAGGAGAGGCCAAGATGAAAACTCGCAAAAGGCACCTTGAGACCAAAGGGGTTTTGAATTGAAAACCTAGGAATGGGCAGTTCAAATTTTGGATCAAAATGGGACATGAGGTGATCAAAGCAGCTCAAATTTTGATCAGATTAGGGCATGTGGTGATCTTGTAATACCTAAATCAATAGGAAATGGTAGGCGACATCTTGAGGCGTCGACAAAATACTGTAGATCTCCTAAACACATGTCAAACTCAGAATGGTCTTCAGAAAGTTTGTACAGAGAAGCTCATACTGCGATATCTGGGGCACCTATTCCCATTTTTGTATTTTGATGAAATACACCATCTTGTTTAAATTACCCTCATTTTGTAACACCCCTAACCCATATCCGTCGCCGGATTAGGATTAAGGAGTGATACTAAATATCGAAATCTTACACTTAATAGAATGAACCAAATATCAAGCTGTATATAAATATGCGTCTTGAATATGTAAATATATATATATTTAAAATCCTAATTTATTTCACCTAATTATCAGAAACAATTTATTCGCCAAAAATATAAGTCAATAACAATCCACACCAAATATCAATCATGGTTTACTAATTAAAAATTTTATATCATTCAAATACTTAAAACATTTTAAAATTAACATTTATCAATACATATCATATGTCAAACCAATATTAAAACTACTATTTGCATACATTTATTTCATTATTAAATGATTAACTATGTAACATACTACAGGCATAAAGAACCAACCCTGTTTTGGACAGTAATTATTCATCAAATTAGACAGCAATAATATGCTTAAAATGGACAGCATTATACATCAAATTAGACAGCTTAAATATACTCAAAATTGGACAGCATTATACATTAAAATGGACAACATAAATATACTTAAAATTGGACAGCATTATACATTAAAATGAGCAGCATCAATATACTCAAAATTGGACAGCATTATACATTAAAATGGACAGCATCAATATACTTAAAATTGGACAGCATTATACATTAAAATGGGCAGCATCAATATACTCAAAATTGGACAGCATTACACATTAAAATGGACAGCATCAATATACTTAAAATGGACAGCATTATATATCAAATTTGGCAGGTTTAAATTGCTTCAATTGGATAGCATTATACATCAAATTATAACACAAAAATGTACCTATTTTCTCACTACCATTTTGTGCGCATATAACCATGACAACTTGAACCATATTATACACTATTAACCTCTAATTTTATACCTAATTTACATACTTAATATGCATACAATAAATCAAACCTGCACCACACAATCGATCATCACAACTTTAAAAAAAAAATTTATTGAACTCATATCTAAGCCAAATATATACATTATCTAAATCTAATTAATCATGCACATGATACATAAGCATATACCCCAAATTGTCCATTAAACTATATGTATCAAAGTCAAATTCAAACAAAAAGAGATGAGCCATTTTCGCATGGCTTTTAATTACACAAACACATTGATTTCAAAATCAACATTTTTAACTATGCTATACATGCCATATATTTGAAAACAATTTAGCAAAATACCAAAAGGAGACACCGATAGTGTGATGAGCTTAGCTGACGATACCCGAACACGTAGCGATCACCAAAATCTATACATCAAAATAATAATCCAACACATGGTAAGCTAATTTAGCTTAGTAAGTTACAAGCAAATAAAATCTACAATTTAACGTGACATCTAGAATAATATTTAACCAATTCATACTTCTAAATCATCTTACCTTTAGCTTACCATAGCATAATATAATTATTCACTTCATACTATGATTTAACAAAAATCAATATAATAACACAACTATAAGCATTTCTTCAAATTTAAGTACAAGGTCAAGTACATTATGCATTTTATTATCATAAAATATAAAGAATCATCTTAAATAAATATGATTCCAATTATAATCACCACCTAGGTTTAATACTTAATCTTGAATACCATCAAAATAATTATTACTCACTTTATTACTTATGATTTCTCGATAAATCAAATACTCGATATTAATAATCTTTCGAAAATATTTGATAAGTACGCACACTTAGTGCTTAATAATCAAACTTGCACACTTAGTGCTTCACCCTTATACTCGCACACTTAGTGCATTTCAATTAAACTCGCACACTTAGTGCTAATCTCATTATCGTATATTTTTAAACTCGCACACTTAGTGTTGGAAGTCAACAACTCAATACGTCATATTTCAAAAATTTTATCACTACATATATATCAATTCAATTCAGTATAATTACGTAGATGTTAATATAATTTAAAACGACACAAATATGTATGCTTAATAACTTACCTCAGATATCGTCGACTAATAGATCGGCTACTCAACTACCTTTGATTTCCCCCGATCTAAATCCGATTTCTTGGTTTCTTGATCTAAACATATTCAAATAAATCTCATTTAAACATATTTTTATCCAATTTAGTCTAAGAACACATAAATGAGAAAATTACATTTTTACCCCTACTATTTCACATTTTCACAATTTAGTCCTTTTTGCTCAAAACACAAAATATACAAAATTTGACTACACTCCTTAAGGGCCGAATATTCCTAGTGTCCATACAAACCCACACATTTCATTTATTTCACATTTTAGTCCCTCAAAAATTTTATTTTTACAACTTAACCCTAATTACTCAAATTCATCAAAAATTCAAAGACAAAGCATGTTAATCTTTCACATATCTTTCATATTTCATCATCAACTATCACAAAGCTCAAGCATTCATCAATGGCATTTCTCAAATCATCAACAATTCACAAAATTAAGACATGGGTTTTGAAGTATTCAAAACAACGATCTCAAAAATGTAAAAATTATCAAAAACCGAACAAAAACTAACCTTGAATTAAACTTCCAAAATGACCGAATATTTCAAGCTCTGAAACCTTGTTTTTCTTTTCTATTTTCGGTGATACAAACAATGAAGAAAAAGCTTATTTCTTTTATGTTTTATGATATAATAACATAATATTATACTATTATTATTATAACTTTTATATTTAATATATAAAAACTATATATTAACTATCATTGCCGTCCACTATCCTTTAAAATGGGCTAATTGCCCTTTAAGAACCTCATATTTAAAAGCCACTATCAAATAAACACTTTACACCTTAATAAGCAAACTTCACATTTTATGCAATTTGATACTTTTGTCAAATTAAACACATAAACAACAAAATTAATTCACGAAACTTTCACACATTTAAATTCACACATCATAAACACACAAAATAATATTAAAATATTTTTCAGACTCGGATTTGTGGTCTCGAAACCACTATTCCGATTAGGGTCAAAATTGGGCTGTTACACATTTTGTATTCCAGCAAAATTTTCTATCTTAATTAATTTATTCATTCTAAACTTTGTTCTCGACGAAATTTCATCTTGTCCATTATGATAATCTTTTTCTTTCTTCTTTCTTCATTGAAATAACGATTAATGGACTAATTATACTTTTATTGAAGGAGTTCTGCATATTACTCTAAAAGCTTCTAAATAATACGAGGACCTGAATCAGGACTATTGTTTAGAACTAACCAAACCTAAGGGTTGGAAACATTTGAAGAAGAATAGTCTAAATTGTGATCATTTCTTTGATTTTTTTTGAAGATACCAGTTGAACAAGAATGTGGTAATACATCAATGATAAAACCTTGATAAACAACGAGCAATGACAACCCTAGTATTAAGAAAACGGATCATTCTCATGACATTCTACATTCATGCAAACATTATTCATGTACATCTAGTCAGGAGCGTTTGATGCATTTTGATCAATACATCCTAATCGTCTAGACATAAGTAGGTCCATAAAATGGATTCTGCAGGTCATGTTCCCCAGAAAACAGATCGGCGAAGTCACTAACCTTATCCCCCTGAGGTTGCAGTGGAGCGGGTTGAACATACAAGTATTGCTTCCCTGAAGTTGCAGTGGAACAGACTGAAGCCACTAATCCTATTTCCCTGAAGTTGCAGTGAAGCGGATTAAAACGAGAAATCCTATACCTTTGAAGTTGCAGAGGGCCAGATTAAATTTTATCATAGCAATTCTTATCTCCCTGAAGTTGCAGTGGGGTAGACTGAAGCTACTAATCCTATCTCCCTGAAGTTGCAGTGGAGCGGATTCAAACAATGAATCATATACCTTTGAAGTTGCAGTAGGTCGAATTAGATCTTATCAGATCAAACCTTATCTCCTTGGAATCACAGTGGAGAAGGTTGAAGATACAAGTCTTATCTCCCTGAGGTTGCAGTGGAGCAGACTAAAAACCACAAACTTCGTCCCCCTAAAGTTGCTACTAAGAAGATTAAAGTTACAAGTCATATCTCTCTGAAGGGCAGTGGAATGGATCAAAGTAACAAGACACAGTGGACGGGAATGAAGCTACTTGAAGAAGATGAGCACCAGAATAAGTCAAGACTCGGCAAGACCCGGCAAGACCGGGCAAAATTGGTCTTTCTTAGTCTTTGCTTTGTTCTCGTTACACGACAACGAGCAAAGAGGGGCAGCTGTACAAGCCCATTTTTCCCGGGGCCCATTACAAATAAAACACTTAAAAACCTACCCAATAACCAACCCAAACAACCCATTACAACAAAGCCCAACTACCCAATACCTCAGCCCAAAACCCAAAATAAGGAAAAACCCTAGCAGAAAATAAAAGAACCCTAGGTGCCGTACCTCGGGTCTTCTGACTCTCGGACTTCTATGCCACCACACGTCCCAACAAGACCTACCCTCGCCCACCGCCCAAAGAACCACCAAAAAATAGAAGAGAACTTGCAAGCAGCAAAAATAATAGGAAAAAATAGAAACAGATCGGCTATAAAAGCCAGACACCATTTTTGTATTTGGCTTCTTCTTTTACAACTGGTTAATGAAAAGCAGATCAAAAAGCTTTAAGAAAAAGGTTGACTCCAGTGCTTCTATTTTCCTGTTCTTGTGTTTTTCTTATTTTATTTTATTATTTTTTTGTATTTGTTTTTTTACAACTCATTTGTAACAGAACGAAAAAGGAAAGGAAAATGAGTACTTACCGATTTTGAAATCCCGTTACTGGAAACCTTCTTCAATGTTGGAATCGGACCGAAAAGGGTACGAAAGACCCCTCCTTTTTCAGCCTCTTGGGTCCAGAGAGTCGGGTCTTTAAAAGGATTCGGGAACGGGGTTGAAAGCCCATCTTTTTCTGGCTCCGACCACCGCTCACGGCAGAGTTATGGCGAAGCTATGACGGCAACATGCCGGAGCCGGCCGCCATCTGGTCTGAAATCCAGAGGAAAAATAAAAGAAGAAAATTTTGAAAAAAGGGGGAGGGGGCGGCTGTTAAATGAATTTTAGGTTAAAATTTTATTATTTATAACAATGCCTATACGATGTCGTTTTGGGTCTGAGATTCAGACATCAAAACGGCGTCGTTTCACTCTCTTAACCCGCGACCCGACCCGTCCACCCTTAGGATCCGCGTGTTTCTGCGGTGAAGGGATATTTATGTGGCAAGTCCTTCCGCTTTCACGCTGTTGTGCAATGTGGTCCCTCTTATTTTCTTAAATTTAGTCGCGTAATTTTCCGCGCATTTCATTTCAGTCTGCACTGAAACGCTGCGCATTGAGGTTGGGAATATTGCCCGATCGGTCCCTCGTGCCTTCAGCGCGTTCTATTTCAGTCCCTATCCACTCATTTTTAATTTATTTGCGATTTAGACCCCTTAAAGTTCTGTTTTTAGTTTAAATTAATCCTTTTTTGTTGTATTTTTGCTATTAAATTAATTAATTTCAATATGTTATCATTATTTTTATTATTATTGCTTTTAATATTGTTATTACTATTATCATGCTTATTATTATTTATACCTTTGTAATTTTAGATTTAATTATTATTTGGAAAGAATGTTTTAGTTTTATTTATCTATATGCTTGTTATTTTGTATGTTGTTGTTTTGTCTTTTTATTTATCTTATTTTTGTTGCTATGACTCGTATTACTTTTACACTATCGTATCCAATATTGTTTTGTACGCATATTAACATCGAGTTTCATTTCTACCATTTCGAGTTAGATTAATTCGATGCATGAATCATTTTTTAAAAAAAAAATGGGTAAAACCTTGTATTGTAATTCGATAAAGTCGTACCCTAACTTACGGGATTTAGATTTTCTCGATAAATTCAAATACACAAATCATTTAAAACTAAAATTTTTTAATATTCTCGGGGATTAACAGAAGATCGTGTTCTAACTCACGGGACATGATCTCTTTCCTAAACTCGAGATAATCAAATATCTTTTAATTTTTTTCTTTCTTTTGGCATTTATTCACGTATCGAGAATTCAAGATATTGTATCCTAACTTACAGGATATAATTCTCTTTCTTGATTAACGTGAAATATGCTCATTTTCTCAAAATTTTTAGCATTTTAACAAAGGATCATGTTTTGAATCTTTTTCAAAATTTCAATCTTTTACACTAAGACACTACGTAATCAACTAGGTACCAATTTTGGGCGTTACGGGGGTGATAACCTTTCATCGTACATAACCGACTCCCGAACCTGTCTTCTGATTTTTCGTGGACCAAAATCGTTGTTTTGGTAAAACCAAATTGTTTATTAAAACAACCATTTTTCGAGATGGCCCGATCACACCTCATCAAAAAAGATTGGTGGTGACTCCTGTTTTCATTTTTGTTTTCAAAATCCAAGTCGACCCCTTTTATCAAAAAAATGGTGTCAACAATGCCAACTTGAGAGACTTGGTAAATACATTAACAACTTGATCTTCACTTTTACAATACTTTAGCTCAATTATTCTTTCATGATTAGGGTTTCGCAAAAAGGTAATATTTTATATCAATATGCTTGTTTCTTCTATGTAGCACAAGATTTTTTTCTTTTTTTGGCGATTGGATAATTGAGTTGTTCTCACAAAAAAAAATTGTAGTGTCTCTTTCTTGCTTGAATTCCAAGTCTTCAAGAATTTTCCTAAACCAAATAGCTTGACAAGAACAAGCTTGTGGAGCTTCAGTATGACCACACCAAACTAGTGGAGCTTGTTTTAGTCCATATAAAACATTTTTCAATCTATAAATTTTATGCTCTTTTTTTTATCTTAATATAATTATAGGGTTGTTCAATAAATACCTATTCTATGCAAGAATGTCAATTTGATATTTAATTGAAAGTTAGGCCAATAATTATGTATTGCTGATGCAATCATCAATATGATGATGTCATGTACTTTAACTAGGGCAAAAACTTATATATGGTCCACACCATACTTTTACTTGTACCCATTAGCTACTTACCACGCCTTGCACTTGTCAACTTGGCCATTTTCCTTCACATTTGTCTTGTAGAGACACCAATGGTTTTATGCCCTTTAGGAAGATCAACTAACTCCCAAGTATAATTCCTTTCAGTGGCTTCAATTTCAATATCCATTGCCTCTTGCTGTTTTGCTTCCTTAAAAGCACTTTCAAAATTTGTTGAGTCACAAACTACAAGCAATGCAAAATGAGTAAATGCATTATCATTTTCTCCAATTTCAGTAACCTCATAACCTTGCATCCATATATGCCTTCTTCGAACATGGTGAAGTACTTTAGTTACTACACTAGTTTTTCCTTCTTGTGTTGGCAAAATTTCAGTGGTTGGTGGAGAAGTACTCTCGGGCATTCGAGTTAATTTCTTCAACTTCATTAGCACAAAGGACTTGAGTAGGCTCCTGTTCATCCCAATCCCAAAAGTTCTCTTTATCAACACACAACATCTTGACTTATCACAAGTTTCTTTGTCACAGGATTGAACAATCTATATGTCTTTGATGTTTCATTAATACTAAAAAAGACACACTTCTCATTTCTATCATCAATATTCTTCTTTTTCTCCTTTGGGTGGCGATAATCTAGGGTCCAAACTTAAGGTCATGCCTTTAACCAATTTGAACCATCAATAGCCTTTTGATGCATTGATAATGTTTGGGCTTATTTCTCTAGAAAGATGAAGCCCCAAATAACAAATAGAAGGAACTTACCCTTCCGAAAGACCAACAAAAGATAAAACATTAAGCCTACACTACATAGGTGGGTACTATCCCTTACCATTGACAACCACCATATACGTTTTGTGGTTGGAATATCAAAGAAACAAAAAAAAAATACACGACAAAGAGACAAAAAAAAATACTAAAGGGATTAACATTCAAACCTTACAAAAGAAGCTATGGCTAAGGGTGTTTAAATTTTGGTTAAAATCGAATTAATCGACCGAACTGGTCTAATTTAGTTAATCGGTCACTTAACCGATCTAATTCGGCCGGAGGTCAATTAATGATTTTTTAGAAGTTTGATTATCGTTTAATTCGGTTCGAAATCGGGTAAATAACTGAATTAACTGAACTTAATAATTAATAATACAAATTATATGTAGTTTTAATTCGGATAATTCAGTCAAATGAACATTATTAATTTTATTTTGATATGTTTTATACTTGTTTTAAATAAAAAAAATAAAAACATATAAATTTCGGTTAATTTGGTTTTAGTTCGGTTAACTTTTTTTGAAAAAAAATTGATTCAGTTAACAGTTAAATGATAAAAAATTTGATTAATTCGATTAATACTAGTTTGGTTTGGGTTAACCGTTTGAAAAGCCCTAACCATGGCAACTCTTTAAAATGATCGACAACTCATCCTTGTTAGTCTTGTACCAACTCAGCAAATATAGCTTAACCAAACAATAATAGAATCACAACCCTCTAGGGTTAACAAACTAAAAACTATATACATTGCTTCAAGCCGAGCAAAAAAAGTAAGGTAAATTACTCCGATAGCCACTCAACTATTAGTAAGTTTCTTTTTTGATTACCCAACTATGAAAAATACTTACAAAATGATCACCCAACTAATCAATTTTTTTTGTCACTGATCATTAATAGCTAATGGAAAGATAACATGACATTTTAAAATTGGCATAATAACAAATTTAGCCCTTAACGTTTATACATTGTGTCAATTTAATCTTAATTTTAAAAAATTAGCTCTTAATATTTACACATTACCTAATTTTATCTTAATTTTACATGAAAATGTAATTCATTACACAATGAGTAAATTAGGAATAAAAACAAAAACAATTTTTTTAAAATTTCTATTTATTATTAAATTAGGTAATCCTCAAATATATTACTTTCCTTATACTTTAAATGGTTGAGAACTTGACATCTTTTAATAACAATTAACTCGTTTTTATTAGCTTGAGCTAACTGCCATTGACGAGGCAAATCAAAACTTAATCTTTTTGAAGTTGTTAGACTTGAAATCGGGTTGAACTAACAAAGTTACTTTTTATTTTTAAGGAATTGAATTAGCTAGTTTACAAGATTTGGGTCATGTTATTTATTCTTCTTGTTCTTCATTTTTTCCATTGAGTCAAATGTAGGGACGATATCACAAAGGATGAAGTGGTAGAACTTCAATCGCTCCTATTTACCAACGAAACCCATAGTTTGATGTTAGCTTTGGAGACCAATAATACAAGTTCATTATGACTTTGTTTGAACTCTCGGGTCCCTAGACCATTTAGCTTATCCACTCCCCAAACTTATCTAAGATTATTACGGCTTCGACTGTGGAAGTTGATGATATCAAAAGCACTTTTGTTTTCCTTATAATAGTGGACTAATTGGACGAGTGACAAGACTCTTTGTGTTTGTAAAGATGTAATAATGACAACAACAATAATAATAAGAGCAGCTCAGCTGAATTGACGTCGAATGATTCAAGCACAAATCTTATGAAGTCTAAAAAAATGAATCGGTGAAAACTTAGTTATCTCAGTTGTTAGTGGTCAATCCAACGATAAAGAATTAGAGTATAAAAAGAAAATAATGAGATAAGGTAAACATTATAACCTAGGGTTTTCGAGAGTTTTCATTTTTTGTATGCTTTTGATCAAATTTAGTTGATAAATTTATCTATTTTAGCTTTTTAGGTGAAAAAGATTGCAAAAAAGCAAAAAATGCAAAAAAGGACCAAATTATATAATGTGTAAACTTCGAGGGTTAAATGTTTTAAAATCAATACTAAATTGACATGTATAAATGTTTGAGGATTAAAGTTGCTATTATGCCAATTTTAAAAGTTGACAGGTCAAATTTTTGTTAGCCACTTAATGAAGGGCGACAAAAAAGAAAAAAAATCGAATAATTAAGTGATCATTTTGTAACTTTTCATAGTTGAGTGACCAAAACATAAATTTACTAATAGTTGAGTGATTATAGGAACAAATCTGAGGAAGGTAGGCAAGGTCCCCTCAAATGGAAAGATTGTTATATAAGTTTTTATCAAATGATTAAATTAAAAATTAGTTTAAGATAAAATTACACTTTAATCCCTTAAAATGAAAAAAAGTATTTAATCCCTTTAAAAATGATGAAATCTTAAATTAATATATTATAAAATTATATTATGGAATGATTCCACTGTAATTTTTCCAAAAAATAATATATATTGATTCGTGCTATGGTAGGGAGTCCTTAAAACCAAAGCAACGAAATGTAAAACCTATTTATAACTAAAGGCACTAATAACTTTCAGGCCCGACACACTATTTTCGTCGGAAAGAAATTGAGCGTAAAAGAGTGCTTCAAATCTATCAATATCGACAATAGAAGAGGCCATGGCAGGAACATATTGTATAGGGTCTAATTTCACAAAAGAAAAACCATATCATGTCATGTCATGTCATGTGAACCTTCATTGCCTTGTTCCTTTCTTCTCCTTCCATTACCTCTCCAAAATAATGAAGACCCATGGAATCATCCCGTGCATCCGACACCACAGTCACAGCCATACGCTTATCATACTTTCTTTGACTAATTATAATCGACGGTTAAGATCGTTTTAAGAAAACTTTGAATTTTCTTTTCCAAGAGGTGTATAAATACATTTCCTTTTGGCGGACTCTTTCTCTGCCATCTCTTCGCTTTTTAATTGTCCGAACGGTAAAACTCTATGCGGTTCTCTTATTTAAATTTAGGGTAAATTACATCCGTTGTCCCTTAATTTTGGTCAATATTATATTTCGGTCACTCAATTTTTTTAATTATTTAATAGTCATTAATGTTATCGGATTATTACTTACATGATGTGATATGTTATTTAAAGAGTTAATAACCAATTTATTCTTGAATTATAAATAAAATATTGTCTTGATATATTTAATTATTTTTTTAATAATAATTCTAAGTTTTTTAAAAAAAATATTAAAAATAAATTAAAATTACTAAAAATATAAAATGTATTATATATAATTATTATATTAAAATAAAACTCTCCCCACCCCGTTTCCCTTCCCTCCCCCATGCGTCATTTACGATACCAGCAAATGAAAAAATTCCGTCGCAGATGGTTATTGACATACCATACCAATACAGCGACCTGTCAAACATGGTAGATTCAAATACATTGGTGGGACTGGAATTTTGGAATCAATCCAGGCCCAGTTTGGACCATTTCAAGTAAGACAAATTAGATGAATTTGGTTTAAATGGTACAAATGTTCCTTTGAAATACATGTTAAAACATCCCTCATATTAGACTCACGCTTTTGTTCTTTTTCCCTTTTTATGGAGTGATTAAATTTAACCCTTTCATAATTTTGCATCAATTCATTTTGTAATTTAATGATGTGATAGTAATTTTCTTCTTGTACGAAATTAGGTATATGTAAGTAAAGCTAAAATAATCTATAAACCATGTCTGCTAGCTGGTAATTTAGAATGGGAATTGAAAAGGTTGGGAATAGATCCGTATAAATAATGAGATAATAAAAATGAATAAGAACGAGCATAAATATTTGATGTGGAAAACCTTCTGAAGAGGATAAAAAAATTACGGGTAAAAGAGACTTTAGCTTTTCACTAATGAATAAACAAATATGAGTACAATATAGAGAAAATAAACTTAAATGTACTAAACATATAAACTCATATCTTGAAAATAAAGCCCTAACTCTGATAGAATTCTCTCAAAAGGATACAAAATTTTTTCCATAGTTACCACGAAAACTGTCACCAAAACTTATCTGTGACTAAATCTTGTTGCCCCCAAAAGAAAAGCCCTATAGTCTGTTGCATTTGAGAACACGCCATCATGTCGTTTTCTTCTCGTCAGAATATTGTCTGTTGTATCGTCGCGACGAGGATTACGCTGTTGCGGTGTCGTCTAATAAATACAAAGCACACTCCACAGAAAATATTGTTTCAACCTTGCCTTTTTGTAGTGTCATATAATTAGAAATTTGTAGGACATGATTATTTCTTTTACAACCAAAGGCAAAAGAGAGGATCGGGGTGGGGGATAGTTTATTTTATTTTATTTTATTTTATGTAATATTAATATAATGAATTTTACTTAATATTAATATAAAATTTTTAGTTAATTTTTATAAAATTTTATATGTAATTTTAATATTTTTAATATTTTTAAAATTTAAAATAGTTATTAAGAAAATAATTAAACATATCAAAATAATGTTTTATTTATATTTCCAAATTGTTATCAGCCCTTTAAATAAAGGTGTCACGTTGTCATCTTAACCGGAGATAATATATGAATGGTAAAAATGTAACAATTCAATAACGTTAATGACTATTTCGTAAGTAAAAAATATTAAATAGCTGAAACGTAATCTTGACCAAAGTTAAGGGACAACAGGTGCAATTTACCCTTAAATTTAATATATATATATATATATATCAGAATTTAAAAAAAAAAAAGTATTCTCTGTCTTTGTCAACTCGAATAAGCTGCTTTTCGGTTAAGATACCGTATCAGATTCTGGTTGGAACTTTATGATCCAAAACGAGGACGTTTTATTCTCAGTTCAATACTTTTCTAACCACGGAACTGAGTTGAGGTGAGTTGGATTCTGACTCAGTTTTTCTCATGCTGATTTATTTGGTTTTTTTTTTTTTAATTCTTCTTTGTATATTTGAAGCTTTCTTTTTTGAGTTGCTGTAGTAGTTCTGTTTGGCCGGTGAGAAAAAGAGTAGGAAAAAGGTGGAAAAAAACAAGGAATTCGTTGTAGAGTTTGATTCGTTCCATTTTTATTTTCGTTCTGAAATTTTTTATGTGTTTCGAATTTTATTTTCACCTATTCTCCTCTAATGTTTCTCTGCAGTCAAACTAGAAATTCTAAGAAACTGAATTTCCAGCGGAATTAGCACCTGGAATGGGAGTTTCCTGATCCAAAATCAAATACTTGAATCAAAATTAAATTCTTAGTTCGTACTTTCAAAATCATTTAATTCTTGATTGTTAATACGATGACAATCGGGATAATAAGCTTCGCTTTAGCAAATTCAGAGACGACTTTCGCATCTGATCATGCCCCAATAGTTTCAATAAACTTATTCGTGGCGCTTCTTTGCGGGTGTATCGTGATTGGTCATTTACTAGAGGAAAATCGATGGATGAACGAGTCTATTACTGCTCTGGCCATAGTAAGTTTTAGTTTTGCATATATACACATAAATATTGTTAAGGAAACAAAAGCCATTAATTTTCGTAATTCCGAATATTTCTTTTTATTGCAGGGAGTATGTACTGGAGTTATAATTTTGCTTACAACAGGAGGAAAAAGCTCACGTCTTCTAGTTTTCAGTGAAGATTTGTTCTTCATTTATTTACTTCCTCCTATTATTTTCAATGCGGGGTGAGTTATTGATGCTTGCATTTAATCTTTACTTTTGTATTGTACTTATTTTTTAAAGAACACGATTTATTTGCTTTAGTTGTTTATGTAAAAGTACATATAAATTCGGGTTTTTTTTTTTTTTTTTCATTTTTTCAGTTTAGTTTTGGGTGGTATACCAGGACTATGTTGCTCTGACTCTTTATTTTTCTTAAATTATTTTTGGTAACCACACCCGAGTCCAAGTAACATGGTATTGGGATAATACTTGATTGTTCTTTGCTATACTAAAAGCATCTGAGCAAATGATTGATAATTTATCTTTGTACCAACAGATTCCAAGTGAAGAAGAAACAATTTTTCCGCAACTTTATGACTATCATGCTGTTTGGTGCAGTTGGTACTTTAATATCCTTTTGCGTCATTTCTATAGGTATGTTTAATGGTTTAATAACCTTATTATGTTTCATATTTTAATTTAGTTGGTGAAGCTCAAAGGTCTTACCCTGCTTGTGTTTTCTTGAACAACTTGACATTGTAGTTGAAGGTGGCTGGTTTATGGAATCCATTGGTTTCGAATTATTATTGAAACTCGGACTCTTATTTTGGTTGAAGTACCTTTGTGCAACATTCATGTTATTAGCACATATGAAGGCATGAGTATGGGATATGATACTACGAGGATCTTCCAAGTACAGTACATGAAAATACTTGGGAAAATTGAAAATAGATGCATCAGACACATACTCGTATTTGAGACTCGCACCTAAATCCTAGTAATATAGCAATTTATAATGAAATTGGCCATATTCCAGAGAATAAGGCTGGTTAAAGATTTTATAGCATGATGATGGAATAATTGGAACCATGCCCTTAAGTTATTTGTGTTAATAACTGCATATTGCATCTATATTACTTGGACTCAAGTGTGAGCACTAGGTAAGAGTATGTGTCTGGAACGGATATGTTAAATTTTTATAAAGTTTTTCAATGTATTTGGAGTCTTTGGAGGGTTATATTCTTATACCTATATCCAAAAATGTGTCCAACAAGGGTGATGAACTTAGGTACTTCAAAAAAGAAAAATAAAGTACTGGAGCAATATGGTTATCTACCTAATTTATATCCTACCATCTATTAATTTGTCCTCTTATTGTGAATTAGGTGCCATACATTTCTTCAAGAAAATGAACATCGGTGATCTTACTTTAGGGGATTATCTTGGTAATATTCGTGTCGCTATATCTTTTCCTATTATTGTTGAAATTTATGTTTTACTCTTTTGCTAATTCTACTCTCTTAACTGCAGCAATTGGTGCAATATTTTCTGCAACAGATTCTGTGTGCACTTTGCAAGTATGTCTGTGTGAGATCTAGATTCTTATTAGAACTTTTAAAGGGCAGTTGTGCTCTAGTTGTTGGACTCTTTCTTTAAGAGTACTTAGGTTCGACACCCGTATGCAACACTCAGAATCGAGTTTAAGTAACATAAGTTGTGGTGACCTATTCTCTCCTTATTCATTCAGGTGCTTAATCAAGATGAGACACCTTTATTATACAGTCTGGTTTTTGGTGAGGGAGTTGTCAATGATGCCACATCAGTGGTTCTTTTCAATGCAATCCAAACCTTTGATCTTTCTCACATCAACTCTACCATGGCTTTGCAATACATCGGAAACTTTTTGTATTTATTTATTTTAAGTACTTTGCTTGGAGTTTTGGTGAGGCTTTCTTTCTCTTCTCAGTTTGAATTTCCTTGATTTTGGTTGGATTTATTTATTTATTTTTGTTTATCTTCTACAGGCTGGACTGCTTAGCGCTTACATTATCAGAAAGCTCTATTTTGGAAGGTATGCATATAAGTAGTGTTCATTTGTTTGCCTCATCTAACTTGCTGAGGGTAAACTGAATTATCTGATAATTTCATGAGATATGAGATCGTAGAATGGTTGAACATTTCACATCCTCAATTTGGGTTGAACATAATATATTTATATTATGTTATTGTGTTATGTAGCGTTGATAACAGTTTGGTTCGGTTTTTAAACAACTATGATTAATGTGCAGTATTTTTAAGTTATTTTCACTAAGTTACAAAAATATTTATTTTTATATTATAAAATAAAATTAATAAAAATTAAATAAAATTATAATTCGGTTCAGTTTGAAGGTTACTTTTTTTAAAATATATATATATATATATATATTTTTTACTTATGAAAATAAAATTTGAACGGAATCAAATACATTAAGATAATATATGAACCAAATACTCCTATTCGAATCAGCTTTCAATTTTCTCTGTTTCTTTAAACCCTGCTGTTATGTAATTAGTTATATACACTAGTAAATACTTGCTTATGTCATATATGAAGGAAAAGAGTTCCATCTTTTAAGATAGTGTTATCATTTCTCTTCCCTTCTTGTAAAACAGGCACTCCACTGATCGTGAGGTTGCTCTCATGATGCTTATGGCTTACCTATCATATATGCTGGCTGAAGTAAGGTTTCCTCCTACTTGTATGGCACCTCTTGGGTTAACTTTTTTCTTTGTATTATGCTAAAGGCTGTCTCACCACAATATTTGGCCCTATTGTCTTGCAGCTTTTCTCGTTCAGTGCTATTCTCACAGTATTCTTTTGTGGGATCGTTATGTCTCATTACACATGGCATAATGTTACCGAAAGTTCGAGAGTGACAACCAAGTACGTCTGATATCCAAAATCATTTATTTTGATAGTTGAATTCTGTGTTGCTTTGATACTTGTGTTGAACACATATTAGAACATACATATGAGAATGCGATTCTTCAAGGACCTTCCGTTTATATGGAAAACATAGAAAACATACTCGGGTCAAATATATATTCGTATTTGACAATCATATCCAAGTCTAGTACCATAGGTTGAATTAGTTTGCCACTTCTTTTGGGTCTTGGGAGAAAGCCAGCCAATCAGTCATGGTACTGACATGTCATTACACCTAATCAAGGAACAAAATATTGAACCGACTGGCCATTCGAATTGACTGAACCAAAAATCAGTGGGCAGCCCATTCCTGTGGGTATCAAAAGAAAATTGAACTGGTTTAATTGCTGAAAACCAGTAATTTTTTTATAAGATACACATCTCTTAGTTTTATATTGAAAATACGAACACGAAGCTAAATACATTTCTTTTTGTTAATTATTAACTATTTTATTAGTTTATTTCACATTCAGGAAGTGTTTAAAGTATCTAAACACTAAAAATTCGAATCAGCATATTTAACCAGTTAAACCAGATGAACCAGGAAAACTGGCTCAATCTGTGGTGTTGTTATTTAACATAGGAAAAATTGAACATATCCTTGTTGGATACACGCTCATATTTGACATTAATATCTGAATCTGACTTACATAGGTTGAATTAGTTTGCTACTTTTTTTTGATCTCGGAAGAAAGCCAGCCAACCTTTGATAGTACTGATATGTTATTGCTCCCAATTGATTATTGCAGGCATGCTTTTGCAACACTATCTTTTGTTTCTGAGATTTTTATCTTCCTTTATGTTGGTATGGATGCATTGGACATTGAGAAGTGGAGAGTTATCAGTGACAGGTGAGGTCAATATTAAACTGTTTTTAGATCTTACAGATAACTTAAATGCAGACTTAATTTAACCCTTTCCTTCGCAGCCCCGGAACATTAGTTGGTGTTAGTGGAATTCTGTTGGGGTTGATTCTTGTCGGACGAGCAGCCTTCGTTTTTCCCTTATCCTTCATATCTAACTTGACAAGGAAAGCGCCGCACGAGAAAGTTGACTTCAAACAGCAGGTATGAGTTTCAAACCATTTTGATACATTATGATATTCTGACTCTTCATTTTTGTTGAAGTACTTCTGCCTGATACACGTGTGACAGATGGATATGGTGTGCTGACCTTTAAAAATCTGACCATACTTGTACCAGATACATATCCATATCCAACACTCATACTTGAGTCCGAGTAACATAGCTGATTTGTATCTCCAGTGTGCTTGAGACAGATTTGATGAATTCATAGCTCTCTTTTGACATCTGTTTTGCAGGTCACGGTTTGGTGGGCTGGTCTTATGCGTGGTGCTGTCTCAATGGCACTTGCTTACAATCAGGTATAAGATTCAATTGCTTTTTCTCTTCTTGATTGGATCCTTTATCTAATAAAAAATGAGTTTCGATTTCCATGCTTGATTTTATTTCTTGTATTCAAGTTTGAAATGAAAATTTTCAATACTAATTAAAACTAAAAAATAGATATTAAAATTAAAATTAAAATTAAAATATGACTTAACTAGACTTGTGACTAGTCGAGTCAAGCATTATGATAGTCGATAGCTCGAGATGTTCAAGTTCAACTTGACAATGACTGAGCCAACCCGAATAGTTTTCATACACAAGTGTCTCTTGTTTACACCCAATTTAAACCCTATGTTACTTTGATTGGGGTGAAACTGTCGGACATGAGTATGTCTCCCGCACGGGTATGTTCATGTTTTTTTCTAATATTGAGTCTTTAGAAGATCATATCCTTATACCCATATCTGGATCTGTCTGACATGGTAGAAAAATGAAAAATTATATGCAATTATATATTCTATTTAGTTATTATTTGAAAAAGGAAAACGAATATTCACCTGCAAGTAACATACGCAACAACCAAAGCTAGTAGAGAGACAAATATGTAAAGATGGACTAAACTATTTGTCCTTGCAGTTTACCAGCTTAGGTCATACGCAGTTGCGAGGAAATGCGATGATGATAACCAGCACAATCTCGGTTGTTCTTTTCAGCACAGTGGTAAGACACAAAGTATATATGTTATTTGAATTTGGATGTAAGCATTGGATACGAGTATGGTAAGATCTTTTCAAGTTTTCCCATGTATTTAGAGTGTCTTTGGTAGTCATATCCTTATAACCCCATGTCAGACACGAGTGTCAGGTATAAATACTTTAAAGAAAATAGAATCGGAACATCATAGTAAACTATCCCTTTCTTTGTCACCGAAGCTTTGATCATAAAATCTCATATTTTTCAAGTGGCAACATGGCACTCAAAAGTTGCTTTAATTGTAGCACTCTGTTATCTGATCTCGGGATGAATATCGGATATGAGAACATATTTGGTGCCTAGTATACTTCTCATAAGTTTACATATATACACACACACACATATATTTAAAGGATTAATTATATTTTCAAACTCATGTTTGAATATGCATTCGACATTAGTTTTTTTAGAAAAATAAAGAGTCTCGGTAACATATGAAGTACTTCATTCTTATATTCCTCCAACTCTTCATTTTTCTTGAAATAACCATATCCGATATCTGTGTCCGACATATTTTGAACACGAATATGGGATATGACCCCCCCCCCCCAAAAAAAAAAAAAGACACCCATATCAGACATCTATCCAACACTCCGACATTCACTCATGAGTCCCGGTAATCTATCTTTGCTATGTTTCAGTTAGCATGAATCTCCCTATGTAATTTTATGTTCCTCTAAACCATACAGGTTTTTGGATTGATGACTAAACCATTAGTGAGACTCTTACTTCCTTCTCCAAAACATCTCACGAGGACGCTTTCGTCTGAACCATCTACTCCGAAATCATTCATTGTACCACTAATTGGCAATGAAGGCGAACCCGAAGCTGACCAAAACAATCGTAATGCACGTCGACCGACTAGCTTGAGAATGCTCTTGACAACTCCTTCCAACACTGTGCATTACTACTGGAGAAAATTTGACGATGCATTCATGCGACCTGTGTTCGGTGGAAGAGGTTTCGTTCCGTTTGTTCCCGGATCACCCACCGAGCAAAATGGTCATCAATGGCAATGAAAAGGTACTAGTAGATTTTACATTAGAGTCAACAATTAAGGTATTTTATTTGTATATAAATATTGATATATTAATAAAATCACATTATATAGATTTATGACATTTGTTTAATAGTACTTTTTTTTATTTTTTGGGTTATGTAGTGTTTTAATAATATTTTCTTTTCTTTTCTTTTCCTAGCTCTATGTTGTGATTTAATTTATATACGGATTAAAGGATAATATGTATTTAAACTTATTTGGATCTACATTCTCTTACATATTGCAACAATCACAGTACTATGTGTTTAATTTTAATTTTTTTTCAAAGTATATAAATTATTTTATATGCTTTAATAATTTGTTATACGATATATTTCACTAATCAAACCCTCATCTTTCATTTTCATTGGAGTTTGTTTCATACAACATATTAAACTTTTTATGGGTTGAATACCTTAATGCATATAGATGTCACGGGCCAAAGTGCAAAGCCCGTGACCATGGCACAAGATGCGCCCCATGGAGGTCCATTGATAAGATGGGGAATATTTAGCCCACGAGAACTGGCCCGATTCAAGGAATTATTAGAGAAGCCTGTCAGATTGAAGCCTGGTTGGCCCGATGATGAAGACATGGCAACTTAGGCTAATTTTGGTAACTAATCTTAAAAGATAGAGAGAATCATATCTTGTAAAGATTGGATTAGATTTGAAATGGCAAATCTTGTAAATCCCTAAAATCAAGGGATATAGTGAATCTCGTCCGTCGATGTAAATGTATCTTGACCGTCGGTTTTGGGGGAGCTCAATTATAAATAGAGAGCCTCCCCCTCATTTGTATTCATCCATTGTAACTTGAGTTCTTAAGAGTAATAGAATTCTTGAGCATTTACTCAAACACTTTGTGTGCATTCTTTCTTTGGCTTTCTGTTGTTCTTTTGTAGCTTCTTTTGGCACAATCGCTTCCGCTACACAAATTGGTGCCTTGAAGGAGTTCTAAGGAATCCTCACTTTTGGGCGTAAAGGCTGACTTAGGCGAGTTTGGAGCAAACGGATCGCCTAAGGCCGCACGGTTTGCGAGACGAAAGGTCTAGCCCCGTGACAAGTGGTATCCGAGTAGGTTTTGAACCAAGTGATATTCGAGTTGGTTCGAAGGCACCGTTGGGATGTCAAAAGAAGTCGTTGGTCAGAGTGAGCCAATGGAGACCCATGGGAGGGCTAGAAAAGCCAGTCGCTCGAGGGAAATGCTGACAGCTTTGGAGAACCGAGTGGTCAATCTCGAGGAATCCGTAGGGAATGTGAAAGAGACGCTTGAATTGGTTGAGGGATGCACGGATGGGTTTGACTCGATGGAAAAGTAACTCAGAGATTTTGTGTTGGATTCTCTCGATGCAAATAGGGAAAAGATAAGGGAATTACTCGAGTTCACTGAGGAAAAGCTGGCAGTGAGGGATGAAGCTCTCGAGGATATGGCGTTAGCCATGAAGAAAGAAATAGAGGAGCTCAAAGGGGAGTTCGCGATCTACAAAGCAGCTTTAAGTAATGGGATGTTGTCTTCAAGACCGAAGCAACAGACAATGGATGTTCCCAAATAAGAGAAGTTCAAGAGTGCATGATCCGCAAGGGATGTGGACAACTTCTTGTGGGAAATGGAGCAATCTTCCGAGCGATAGGCATCGAGGATGATGCCATTAAGGTAAATACTACTTCAATCTATTTTACTGATGTAGCTCTCTTGTGGTGGCGTCATAGGTCCACGGATGAGAAACGTGGTGGTAACGCAATTGGGACTTAGGAGGAGTTCCAAAGAGAGTTGAAGAAACAGTTTTACCCTCAGTATGCTGAGAAGAAGGCTCGGGCAAAGTTGCGTCGTCTCACGCAACAAGGAACTGTTCGGGAGTATGTGAGGGCATTTAGCGAGTTGATGCTTCAAATCTTCGACTTGAGCGAGAAAGAAGCTTTTTATTGGTTCGAGGATGTGTTAAAGCTGTGGGCAAAGCATGAGTTGCGTAGGCAAGGAATCACCGAACTTACTGTAGCCATGGCCGAAGCAGAGTCCTTTGTCGAGCTTGGTCCAACAAAAGACAAGTTCGAGTTATCTAAGCCCAATGGAAAGGGAAATGGTGAGAGAAACCATGAAGAAGATGAAGGGGGACATAGCGATGGGGGCAACAGTACTGATAGTACAAGTGGCAATGGGAAACCACGAGATACGAAGCGGGGATTCAACAACCCAAGGGACAAGAGGAAGAGAATAAAATGATTCATTTGTCAAGGACCACACATGGCGCGAAAATGTCCGAATAAAGTGATAATTTCGACAACCCAGAAGAAAGAGGAGCCGAAGGAAGAGACGAAGCCTATCGAAGAGAAGACATCGAAAGTCAATTCGATGATGCTCATTCCTGGGAAAAGGAATGGTGGAAAAGGGTTGATGTTTGTGGACATCAACATTGCGGGTCAGAAGCGGAGTGCTCTTATTGATACGGGAGCATCGGACTTGTTCATGTCGGAAAAGGCTGCGAAGAAGCTTGGTCTGTCGATTAGGAAATCGAATAAGAAGATCAAGATAGCAACTTCCGAGAAAGCCCCAACTGTGGGAGTAGTTCGTGATGTGGAACTACAAATCGGCGAATGGAAGAGCAATGAAGAATTCGAGGTAATCCGATTAGATGATTACGATTTTGTGCTTGGCTTAAACTTCCTTGTCAGGATTCAGGCAACTCTGCAACCATGGGTCGATCAAATCCATATTGTCACCGGTCCATCAACAAAAAGTGTTGTGCCGGTGCATCGAGATGTGAAGGTCGGGACTAAGGTGTTATCGTCAATCTAACTAGTCGAAGATGTTTCGTATGGGAGAAACATTAATTCGTCGAACCGGAAAGGTACGAAAGCCCTTTCGGAAGTGTTAGTAGCGCAAGGGACCGATATGAAGCCCGCGGGATCGACTGTGGAGCCGTCACCTTTGGGAAAAGTGGGTTGTGCATCGAGCTTCGAGGGGAAAGGAGTGATTCAAAGACGGTCGAGACGAGTAAATGCTGCGAGTAAGGTACATTGCAAACACTCTGATAGTGTTTTGAATTCTGACTTGTTGGCTTGGCAAGGTCGTAGGGGCCCTTTCAAAGTTCATAAGCAAGGAGGCAAAGGGACTATGGGTGGTACGAAGCCAAGATGTGAGAATCCCGGGGATTCTAGTGGAAGCAAGTCAAAATTGGGGCAAGTTAAAGCGGAGACTTCTTGCCAACAGAATGTACCAACGAGTGCAACGGTTCAAGATAAAAGGCAACGGAAGCCGAGGCATAAGTTCTGAAGGAAGGGACAACCCGATCGCAAGGCAAGTCGGGAAGTAGCCGAGGCAACGAGAAAAGGTGAATCAAGTCAGTGTCATCCAGAAGTCGCAACGAGGGCGTTGCGAGAATGGGTGGGGGAGAATGTCACGGGCCAAAGTGCAAAGCCCGTGACCATGGCACAAGATGAGCCCCATGGAGGTCCATTGATAAGATGGGGAACATTTAGCCCATGAGAACTGGCCCGATTCAAGGAATTATTAGAGAAGCCTGTCAGATTGAAGCCTGGTTGGCCCGATGATGAAGACATGGCAACTTAGGCTAATTTTGGTAACTAATCTTAAAAGATAGAGAGAATCATATCTTGTAAAGATTGGATTAGATTTGATATGGCAAATCTTGTAAATCCCTAAAATCAAGGGATATAGTGAATCTCGTCCGTCGATGTAAATGTATCTTGACCGTCGGTTTTGGGGGAGCTCAACTATAAATAGAGAGCCTCCCCTTCATTTGTATTCATCCATTGTAACTTGAATTCTTAAGAGTAATAGAATTCTTGAGCATTTACTCAAACACTTTGTGTGCATTCTTTCTTTGACTTTCTGTTGTTCTTTTGTAGCTTCTTTTGGCACAATCGCTTCCGCTATACAAATTGGTGCCTTGGAGGAGTTCTAAGAAATCCTCACTTTTGGGCGTAAAGGCTGACTTAGGCGAGTTTGGAGCAAACGGATCGCCTAAGGCCGCACGGTTTGCGAGACGAAAGGTCTAGCCCCGTGACAAGACATAATTATTTTACATTTGATTAGTCACATCCTTGTATTCATTTTTTATATGACATATTCATATAATGCAACATCTTTATTTAACTTGAGTTAGAATTTTTTTACGGTTTGAATTTAATTTACCTCGATTATACTTGAATATGTTTTTTTTATATAAAAAAAAGATAAATTTGCTATAAAAGTTTCAATATAAAGTAAATAAAACCATCACTCAAAACTAAAACATAGGCTCAATATAATAAATTTTCCAATTGCTTTGTTCTTTTTACATAAGATTTGTTCAATTTATTTAAAAAAAGAAAGAAAAAAGAGCAGTAGGAGGTTGTATCCGAAGAGCAAGGTGAGAAGGTGCACACAACTCTTTTCACTCCACATTTCCTCTACAACATTTATGAAAATTAGCAAATATCACAAAGTTGAATGAGAGTTTGAGAAATGCAAATACTTATACTCTACACTCCCAACATGTTACTCCATTTCTTTATTTAAAAAAAAAACAAGTATTTGTGCTCATTACGTATTCATGCATGGGTATGGAGAATATTTTAGCTCATGAAGTCTCAAGTTTGGCTGAAAAATCCCATATTTGGAGCAGGAATGAGATATTTATCATGATTATTTGAAACTGATTGGTCCAGTTAGAAATTAGTTGAGTATGAGTCTAGCGAGTAGGTTTTAGATTAGTTGAGCCGCAAACTAATATGAACTGATTGGATTTATTTTTAATATTTTTTTAGTTTTTTTAATAATTCATTAAATCGAATTGTCTAGACTGATGAATCAATAGTTAGATCGGTTTGAATAACAGTTCAATTTACACTATTCATAAATCGAGCTTGGACAAAAATTTTTACATCTCGACTTGACTTGACCCAACACGAATTCAATTTAAATAAGAATAAAAATATTTTTTAATATTTTATTAAAATTTTAATAATAAAGCAATTTTTTTATCAAACCAAAATGAATTTCGACTCAACCTACAAATACTTTTTTAAAACCTTAATATTTATAGTTTTAAGATGTTGGTTTTGGTAAGTGAAGTTTGTGATATATGGTAGGTATCTATGATGGTGTTAACATATGACAAATCAACGTCACCCTTTTAGACTGTTGCACCAACAAACCCTCTCTTTCCCACCTACCCCTTTTTTCACTTAACCAATCTTCAAATCTATCTAACAAAAAACAACACCAATTTGATAGTGAAATCTACTTCAGGTAAATCTGATAAATTTAAACCCAATAAGATTATAATAAAAAGTTTTAAATTGTTTTTTCTAAGTTAATTTATGAAATTGGCAATTATTCCGGGCCCAAGGACGAAAGGGAGTCCAAAATTAAATTGTAATTTTTACAATAAAAAAAAATACAATTCCACCATTTTAATAGACTATATCTTTATAATTTTTAAAGGGTTAAATCAATTTTTTATATTTTTACGGGTGGCCAAAGTATAATTTTACTTTTAATAATTAAAAATTATAAAAATTTTAAGAAGGCTATATGGAAAATTCTTCATTTTAAGGGGGCCGAACCCCTGCCAGCCCCCTAATTTCGCCCACTATAGGGGTCTAAACTTTTTTTGAAACCAACTTTTTTTCAAGGAAATATGAAAAACTAACTTTGACCCTCAAAAGTTTTAAGTTGTGTTCAGCAATGCTTAAAAAAACATTTTTGGCTTGAAAATCACATTTGAAAGAAAAGTTATACTAAAAAAAAACTTTTGACTGAAATAAGTAGCTTTTCAAAAACACTTTTACTCATAAGTTAAATTGTTTAGTTTTCTTGGGCCAAAAGCACTTCCGGAAGTATTATTACTTTTTCATTCCTCTATTTTTCTTCTCCCATTTTGCACTCACTTTAAATTGCAAATGTTAATGTAAAATTTTAATATTTATATTTGGTATATAAATATTACCTATTTTTGAAACTTTAATCCAAATACATGTAATATTTTAATTTGTTAGGTTTATGTTTTTATGTTATGTCAAATTACATTTTAAAATAAAATCATTAATTAAAAAACATTTCTTAAAATAATACAAATGTGATAATATATAATTATAAAATGTAATGGTTATATTTAAATATTTAAAATATACATTTTATAAATAATTAATATTAATTGCTTAAAATATTTAAAATTATATTTCATATATTAAAATATTAACAATAAGTTATAATAAATTATTTTTATATTCTTATTAAAATATCATAATATTAACTAATTTAAATATTCGTTAAATGCATATTTGTTACTTTATAATACCATGTCTAAAATAGGCATTTTATTTCTCAAAAGCACTTTTGATAACAATACTAAACACTTAAATCTTAAACCAAAATTTTTAAAAATACTTTTCAAAAGTATTTTTTCACGACACTTTTAAAAGTTTTATTCAAAAGAAATGCTAAACTAGCCCTAGTCTCAATACAAGAACAATTGTTAAGCTCAAAGATTAATTTAGATAAAAAACAGTTTAAATTCCAATATAAAATAATTATAAAATTCAAAGAGCAATTTAGAAAAAAACTAGACCCAAAAATACTTATCAAATTGAAACCCAAACATTAACCCCTTTGTATATGATGCCCTCTAAATTTAGACTACTCCTTTTACTGTACAATAAATATAAGGGTAAAGTGCACCATTAGTCACTAAATTATAGATAAATTTTTGTTTTGCTCGTTTAATTAGAAAAGTTATAATTTGGTCACTAAATTATTTGAAAATTTTCATTTAAGTGAACAATTCAAAAGCTTTAATTTATTTAAGTCACTAGGCTGTTATTTTTTTTTTTAAAGTTCTGCCAGCAAGTTTCAAGTGATGATTTGACGATCAGTACTGTGGATTAATACCCATCAACAAGTAAAAGAACATAACTTAGATCCAAACTGATCTTATGGCTAGTGTTGGAGATCGGGAAAAAGACTGATTGAATTTTGGTTTATAAATTCATAACGTCCAAAACTGTTTCATGAAAAAGAAAAACTGAATTATAGAAAAGAAATGGAAAGAGAGCTTCCGATCGGTGCATACAGTTTTAACAACCCAATGACTTAAATAAAAACTTTTGAATAGTTAAATGACTAAAACAAAAATTTACCCATAATTTAATGACTAATGATATAGCATGTATTAAATATAATCATCCCTAATTTTTTATTTTGAAAATTAAAAATTTTAAATAGATTTTATGTTTTTACTCACTCGTTATAAAATTTAATAGTGGTAAAAAAGATAAAAGTAAAAGAGAAGATACACATGATAAGGTTTAATAATACAAGGTAGGTGGCCCAAGTGATTAAATTAAAAACAAAAGAAAAGTGATTATTCAAACTCATGATTAAACCTATTTCCTAACTTTCTCTACTCCTACAATGTTTTTCAATTCCCTACTTGAATTAATCAAACTTTTTTGATTCAACTGGTTCATATCGATTTTTGAATCAACTAGTTTAATACTTTTCCTTGAATCAATACTTTAATTGATACATTCAACAACCATATCTACAACAATAAATTTTATTTTATTTTTTAAAATTAGCTTGAAAGCTAATTTCACGATTTAAATTGTACGAACATTTATATTTTATCTCTAAACTTCGTAATTAGGTTGTTTTTAATACTTATACTTTTTTTGTCTATTTTGACATTTAAATTTGACAATTAGATCCATTTTAGTTTTTGAACTTGGAAAATATAAAACTTTGATGATGTGATACTCTAAAACTATGCCTCATCATCACTTGAAAATTAAAACACAATTATATAAAAATTCAGGTGATGATATAGTATAATCACAAAAGGTTATATTTAATGTTTTAATAATCGGGCTAGTGGTTGAACAAGTCAGATCACCGGTTCTCAGTTCAACCAAATTGACCGATACAACCATCAAAACCAACAATAATTAAATACAAAATTCATAAAAACCTAAAAGAATAAAAAAAAATTTATTAAGCTGGTTAAACTATAGATTATTGTCCTGATTTTTTTATTTTTACAAATTTCAAGTAATTTTCAAGTCAATCGATTCAACCCTTTTGTTCAAACCATTATATTGATCAATTCTTGATCTGACCTTATATCAGTAACACTGGTCACATAATCAAATCTTGATAGAATTTGAGTTTAACGACCAAAATAGATCTAGTTGTCAAGTTCAATGATTAAATATAAGTATAAGTACCAAAGTGGACTTAGTTGCCAAGTTAAGGGGCCAATAATTCTATTATCCCATTATTTTAATATTCATTTAATTTAACTGGATCCAATAATTGTCAAAAAGTCCCACCAACCAATTAGGTTCCCGGATAAAATTAGCCTACACCAATAACCCGTACACCCCAAAAGTGGGCTTTGGCTTTTTTTCTTCGAGTTTTCACTCTCAAAAACTTCACCAAATCCAAATGGATACTGTCAACCCCTTGGTAAGTCTTCATTGCTTTTGATTTTTGATTAATTTAGTGTTTTTTTGTTAAATCTATGAGCAGATGAAAGATGGTTTGATTTTTTTTTCAATTTGAAAGCTTGTTTCATCAGCTTCTGGTTTGAAAATGGATGTGAATGGAGGTGAAATGAGGAAGAATCCCACACTGATTTGTGCTCCATTAATGGCGGATTCCATTGATAAGATGGTGACTCTCATGGCTAAAGCTAAAGCTACGACTGCTGATCTTGTGGAAATTAGATTGGATAGTCTCAAGAATTTCAACCCTTTTGAAGACCTCAATGTTTTAATCAAACAAAGCCCTTTGCCTACACTCTTCACTTACAGGTTTTTTTTTTCAATTTTCTTTTCTAACTTATTTTCTTTGGTTTCATGCAAGTTTTAATGGTTATTTTTAAAATTTTTCTTTTGTTTTCTGGGATTTCCCTCTTTACCCGTGTTTGAATCTTTCATAAATTCCACCATTGATGGATCTTTTAAGCTTGTTTTGACTTGTTTAACTTGCAAATTTGTGTTGCAGACCAGTATGGGAAGGTGGCCAGTATGATGGTGATGAGAAAAAGAGATTAGATGTTCTTCGATTAGCCATGGAGTTAGGGGCTGATTACATTGATGTTGAGCTTAAGGTTTCTTCGTAGAACTTCATTTGTATACTGCTTGTATCCTACTCTTTTTTTTTTTTTTTATCATTGTTACTCAAACTTAGGTGTGAGTCTCAAATGCATTATGTGTCCGACATGTGTATGTTCGTTTTTTCAAGCTTTTTCGTGTATGTGAAGAGTTATATCCTCGTGCCCCTGTCCAGATATGCGCCTAACACTAGTACTTTCAGAAAAATCAAGAGTTGAAGTAACATAGTGCTTGTTTCTTACTCTTTGATCAATGTTATTTGAACTCCGGCATGAGTGTGAGTGCCAAATATGAGTATGTACCCCACATGGCGTGTTTAGTTTTCTCAAGTATTTAAAGGGTTATTTTTTCATACCTATATCTAGATATTAATCGGACATAAGTACTTAAGAAAAATGAAGAGTCGAAGTCACATAGCTCTTGATTGAAACATCACATCTTTTATATCTAGTTACTTTGTGTTTAAACTGTAAAGTCTACTGATCTTGGAGTGATTCAAATTGTATAGTGCTCGTTTCTTACTCTTTTGATCAATGTTACTCGTGTTTGGTGTGAGTGCCAAACACGGGTATATTTTCGACATGGGTGTGTTCAAATATTTTTTAGGTATTTGGAGAGTTATATCCTTGTACCCATGTCTGGACATGCGTCGAATATGGGCACTTCAAGAAAAATAAAGTCAGAGTAGTATAGCTCTAGATTGAAGCATAAGCTATGTTACTTGGACTTGAGTGCGAGTGTTGGATACGGATATGTGCCCGATATGGGTAAGGTCAGATTTTTCTAAAATTTTCCATGTATGTAGATTACATTTGAAGGCCATATCCCGGCATCCATGTGTCAGACACATGTACTTTGATGACAATGAAGAGTCCAAGTAACATAGAACATAACATCTTATTATATCAAATTATTTTGTCTGTAAACTGTAAACTTATAGTGATCCAAATTGCTGTCTTTTCAAGGTTGCTCATGAATTCATAAAATCCATTGGTGGAAAGAAGCCTGAAAAGATCAAAGTTATAGTTTCTTCTCACAATTATCAGAGCACTCCATCTGTTGTGGAGCTCGGAAACCTTGTTGTGAAAATACAATCAACTGGAGCCGATATAGTGAAGATTGCGACAACGGCCATTGACATCACTGATGTCGCACGAATTTTTCAGATAACCGTGCATTCTCAAGTAAGAATCATATACGCCATGAATATAAATATGAAACACAATCTTATAGCTTTACATTTGCATTCTTGAGTAGATTTGTTTATGGTTAATGCAATGTTGGACTTCTGAAAACCGAGCAGCAGTAGTGTTAATGTAAAACAGTTGATAATCTATGCCGAAAACTTTTGCATAATGATGAGTGTGACAGAAAGGGCCATTTCTGTTATAGATTTGTCGTTTTCTTTAGTCTCGTTGGAGCATTATATGTTTCTAAGATTCTTTGTATGTTTAAATTCTTTGGGTTGATTTGCTGCTGAATATTTCAGGTACCTATAATCGGACTTGTTATGGGCGAAAGGGGGTTGATTTCACGGATTCTCTGCACAAAATTCGGTGGCTATCTTACTTTCGGAACTCTCGAGGGTGGAGTTGTTTCAGCTCCTGGTCAACCGACTATCAATGATCTATTGAATCTATACAATTTCAGGCAGTTAGGTCCCGATACAAAAGTGTATGGGATTATTGGGAAGCCTGTTGGTCATAGCAAATCACCTATGCTCTACAATGAAGCATTCAAATCAGCTGGTTTCAATGGGGTCTTTGTTCACTTGTTAGTAGATGACTTAGAAATGTTTCTCCGAACTTACTCATCGACCGATTTTGCTGGATTCAGGTTCGTTCCTGTGTTGGACATTTTCATTTCTCACGGTGGCACATTTTTAGTTAGTGTACATATAGGATTTATCTTGTATAAGTTATTTTACGGTTTAGCCCAATTCTTTAATTTTCTAGAAGTACCTCTGTTAGACGCATATCCGAGCATGAGTGCCGGGATATGGGCTTCCAACGACCATCCAAATACATGGAAAAACTTGGAAATATCAAACGTGCCCATGACAATTTACATACCGTACCTGATACTCACACCCAGGTCTGAGTGGCATGGGTTAAGCCTATTATTACACTCAGAATCTTGGTTTCATATAGAATAATATTGCAAGATGATTTACTTCTGTGGCTTACATGCAGCTGTACAATTCCTCACAAGGAGACCGCAGTGAAGTGCTGTGACGAGGTAGATCCGGTTGCAAAGGTAATTTACTATTTACTTATCTAGCAATGGTAATATTCCCATCCACAATTATGTACATCACGATTCTTTCAACTTTTTCGGAGATGAGTGTTTTCTATGTGTCAAAACTGTGCATGATTGAACTTTATCTTTGATTAAATATTACAGTCCATTGGAGCTGTTAATTGCATTATAAGGAGACAGAGCGACGGGAAGTTGTTTGGTTGTAACACGGATTATATCGGTGCTATTTCAGCCATCGAGGATGGATTACAAGGTTCCTTGTTCGTTTTTAAGCAATGTACGTTTTCTGTTGTTTGTTTTGTCTGAAGTTCTTTAACCGTGTTTTTTCTTGACAGCTGGATATAACATGAGCAGTGCAGCCGGATCGCCATTAGCCGGTAAGCTGTTCGTGGTTATTGGTGCTGGTGGTGCTGGGAAGGCATTAGCTTACGGTGCAAAACAAAAAGGAGCGAGAGTTGTAATTGCCAATCGAACCTATGGTACGATGCACTTGTTTTTCTTGTTGTAGCATTCTAACAAGAGTTATTTTTTGTTTTATACATTTTCCGGATCTGCGTTGGTGATAATTTGAGATTATTGTTTATTTTATCGATTTAACTTCAAGAACGAGCTCGAGAGCTTGCCGATGTAATTGGAGGAGATGCTTTGTCTCTTGACGATTTGGCTAGGTTCCATCCGGAGGATGGCATGATTCTTGCCAACACAACATCCATCGGAATGCAACCTAATATCGATCAAACACCGATGCCCAAGGTTTGCTTTTTCTTTTTCCTTTTCCCCTTATGATAGCACATACTAATTCGAAAATTTCCGAAGTTTGGTTCAACAAGTTTTTTAGTTCCCGCGAGAGGGAAACAGGAGTCCGTCCTCTCATAGTAAGCATTGAGTGATCTGTTCAACATAAATTGCAACAATAAGGGAAGTAAGCAATTTCTATATTATTGCAGGACGCTTTGAAATACTATTCACTGGTTTTCGATGCCGTTTACACCCCTAAAATAACCCGACTCTTGAGAGAAGCCAAGGAAACCGGAGCCACTATTGTTTCCGGATTGGAGATGTTCATCGGGCAGGCCTACGAACAGTTTGAGCGATTCACTGGTTTGCCAGGTAAAACCTAACCGTAACGTATAATTTACCGTCTTTTCAAGTGGATCCACTCGATTTATTTCAGTTGATTAATTCATTGTCCCCTCCCCACAGCACCGAAGGAGCAGTTCCGGAGAACTATGTCAAAGTACTAACAACGTTGACACAACGACTCGTTTGTCTGCAGCAAATTGCTGGTTTGTTTTTACTATTCATTTGATGAGAAGGGCATTGAAACAACAATTTGTTTAGGAAGTACTTGAAGTGTTTTTGAATAATTCCAGGTTTTGTTTCATATGAACTTTATTTTCTTTATTTCCTATGATCTGTGAGTATGTACGATAGACCGGAAAATTCATATATTCCTATTCGTGTAATTTGCTTTGTAGTAATCGTGTTTATGATATAAATATTTACATATTAATAATATTCGTGTTATATAAATTTTGAGAAAAGAGATTTTTATTTTTTAGCATAGTTATTTATTTTACGGTCGAAAAATTTTAATAGCATTAGCATGGTAGCTATAAAAATTCTATAAAAATTCAAAACTTAACATCAATGGTTAGACCACCAAGATATGATTTATTAAAAAATAAAAAAGAATATAAAACCACTCATTTCATCAGTTCGGTACCCTAGTCTGACCAACTGATTCGGTCAAATTTGACTAAATATTTTTATTAATAAAAAGTTGAAAAAAAATAAAGGAATTTATTTCATGTCGAGGCAAAACCCAGGACTGAGCCCCGAAATTCAAAGCCTCAAAACCTGAAATTATCCGCCAGCTGGGAATCGACATTTGAACTATGAGACATGCCTTCAAATTTGCACCAACTGACCACCAAAATCGTGTCTTTGTCAAAGTCCGGCTTTATCACGACCGCTCGCAAACTGTTCGATGAAATGCCTCACAAAGACTCCATCACTTGGAATGCAATGCTTTCAAGCTACTCTCAATTGGGTCTTCACACAGATGCACTCTCTCTTTTCCACCTCATGAGATATACCAACACAAAGCCTGACCACTTCACCTTCACATCAACTCTAAATGCTTGTTCCGGCCTTGGCTCGTTTCGTAATGGAACAAAAGTCCACGCATTAATCATTGCTTTCGGGTACCAATGCTATTTACCTGTTAATAATTCTGTTATTGATATGTATGGGAAATGCTTAGATCCTTGTAGTGCAAGAAAAGCGTTTGAAGAGATGGGTGGAAGTATAAGAAATGAAGTGACTTGGTGTTCTCTTTTATTTGCTTATGCAAATTCTGGTCAGTTTAGTGTTGCTTTTGAAACCTTTTATGAGATGCCAAAAAGGGTTTTAGTTGCTTGGAACATTATGATTACGGGTTTTGCTCGATATGGGGAAGTTGAAATGTGTATTCAGTTGCTTAAAGAAATGAGAGAGAGTTTGTGTTGTTTTCCTGATGAGTGGACTTTTAGTTCTCTAATGAATGCGTGTACCGAATCCTTGGATTATGCATATGGGTGTACAGTGCATGGGTTTATTATTAAAATCGGTTGGAGCTCAGCTATGGAAGTAAAGAACTCGATTTTGAGTTTTTATGCTAAACTCGGTTGCATGGATGTTGCTATAAAAGAGTTTGAATCTGTTGGGTTACTCAGTCAAGTGTCTTGGAATGCTATGATTGATGGTTATATAAAAATGGGGAACACCATTGATGCCTTTCACGTGTTTCAACGTGCACCGATGAAGAACGTGATTTCTTGGACTAGTATGATTGCAGGGTATGCAAGAAACGGGGAAGGAGAACAAGCTCTTAACTTGTTTGTTCAGATGGTAAGAAGTTGTATATGCCTGGATGAGTTCACATTTGGAGCTATACTTCATGCTTGTTCGAGTTTGGCGGTACTTGGGTTTGGCAAAATGGTCCATGGTTGTGTGATTAGGTATGGCTTTCAAGCCTATGTCTATGTTGGAAATGGCCTGGTTAACATGTATGCTAAATGTGGGGATATCAAAGGGTCAAGCTACGCATTTAATGAAATTCTTGAGAAGGATTTGGTTTCTTGGAATGCAATGTTGTTTGGATTTGGAATGCATGGGTTGTCTACTCAAGCATTACAGATCTATGATGAGATGGTGGCACATGGGATGAAACCAGATAAAGTTAGCTTTATAGGCTTGTTAATGACTTGTAGCCATGCAGGCCTTATCAATAAAGGTCGTTTATTTTTTGATATTATGAGCTCTTTGTATGGTCTTACCTATGAGATAGATCATGTAGCATGCATGGTGGATATGCTTGGCCGGGGTGGGTATTTAGTAGAGGCAAAAGAGTTGTCTAGTAAATACTCGAAAAAAGATACTGTTGAGGCTAAGAGCAGCTCATATGAAGCCCTGCTAGGTGCATGTTCCATTCACGGGGATGTCAGAATGGGGGTTAGTGTCCGGGACGATTTACAGCACAGTGTAGACTCTCAAAAAGATATGGGTTATGTGTTATTGTCGAACTTGTATTGTGCTAGCGGGCAGTGGAAGGAAGCTGAGATTGTGAGGAAAGCAATGGTGGATCAAGGGGTCAAGAAAATGCCTGGTTATAGTTGGATTGAAGTGAAAAATAAGGTGACAGTTTTTGTTGCAGGTAACATTTCACATCCATATAGGGAAGAGCTATATATGATATTAAACTCTCTTGATCCGGAAATGAGAAATCCTTGCTTTTCTAGTTTCGAAATTTGAATATACATATATATACACAACACATACACATATTCAGATTCTCCGACAAGGTTCCATTGTTTGTACTGAATGGTTAATAGAGAATAAAGGTACCAAAAGGTTCTTTTGAATTCTTTCCAGCTTCTTTGCCTGAAGAAATTGTTATTTCCAAGGACTTGAAGTCAGATGTTGATAGCAGACATTTTAATGGTTCATGTTTGAGTGCTCCGGTAATAATGAAGCCAGTAATGGGATTTGATAGGAACTCCTGGTCAACTTCGACATCAAAATCCTTTGAAATTCCAGAATCAGTGTTGTAAAATTTGATGCTGACAAATCCCAGTAAAGTTTGTTGTTGGTCAGATAAGGGCATTGTATGGGTGATGATGATGACTTTGCCAAAGTACTATGGAGAGATTAAGAACATTGAGTTAAACCCAGTTTCTCAAAATACATGTGAGACGGCTTATTTCCAAGTTAAAAAGGGTTCCAAAGTTATAAGCAGAGCCTACTGGTAGGAAGGATGAATATGCCACCTTAACTAGAAAAGGTGAGAGATCGTTAGGAACTGGACGTCTAAAGTTGTATGTTCTGGAGAACTGGGATTGTAACATGGAGCAAGTTATGGACGAAACTTATTGCTGCACAGAGGCAGTAGTTTTAGAGCATATGGTTGGTTTTCATTCTGTTACAGTTGAAATCCATTGGACCGATCAGATTAGGTTTCTCTCATCAGATAAATGGTAGCCTAAGCCTAAGAGACTTCTGGGAACATTGACCCTGCACCATTGGAGGTACATTACCTATCTTCTTGGTTTTGAGTAGTAGCAAGATATGAAGTCCAATGCTGTCTGTTTTTTAACACCTTATATGTGTACAATACATGCACTTTAAGTCGGTCAGTACTTTTCTTATGATGCCTGATGTCATAAGAGCAATACAACTTTGGGGTAAAATCTTGATTTTTTTTTCTGTTTGCTACTAGGCAAAGCATGTCATGGCCTGAGAGAGGTGTCATGAATGTCACATTGGTTATGTATTAGAGTTGGTCTCGCTATAAGTGTTCATATGACCTTCAACTTACGAGGTGCTTTTTTTTGTGGACAAAATCGTGAGGCTCAATGGATTGAAATGGACAATACCTTGCAAGTTGGTGGGAACCATGAAATTTGGTATCAGAACAGGCTCTGGTGGTGCTAATAATATGCCATTAGGACAGTTGGCCTTTGTTGGACTAGAGGAGGTTGTGATCTTAAAGAGAAGCCATGAATGCTACCTTGGCTGTCTTCTAAAGTTGGTCTTGGTATACAATTGTCCGCACTACTTTCATCCTAGAAGCCCAATGAGTTAAAGTAGACAATGCTCATTCAATATATTTATTAATGTTTTGGCAAACAAAAAGTCTGTGTATTAATAATGTCTAAAATATTAACAATATCTCTTGAGGAAGGAATGTCTTAGGTCAGTTTGTGATACTTAACCAACTTGACTCCAGATCTGAACGCATGAAGTTGTGTATTTTAAAGATAGTAATTGCTTGCCCTCTGCCTGTTGTCATTTCATTCTGACTACTTATAATTAAATAATTTGTTTGAAACCCACAGAACAAGGAGGGCGTTTGGTCTAGTGGTATGATTCTCGCTTTGGGTGCGAGAGGTCCCGAGTTCGATTCTCGGAACGCCCCTTTAAAAGCAATGTTTTCTTTTTGTCCTTTTTTGTTTAAAAAAGTCAAGCTCTTTTTCTGATCTAAAAAGTCAACGAATAGTCAAGCTTATTTGAACATTAGGCGTTGGGTTTAGTTTTTGGGTCCAAGCCCATTTAAGAAACCAAAAGATATACATAAAACAGAAGGGGGCATTCCGAGAATTGAACTCGGGACCTCTCGCACCCTAAGCGAGAATCATACCACTAGACCAAATGCCCTTCTGTGTTTTCACCTGCAACTAGGTTTACTTAATTATGTAATATAAATCTAATAAATAACACTTTGTATTTTGAAAAAAGAATAAGAAAAAAATTATAAATAACTATTAAATTAATTTGGACGAAGAAGGATGATAATGTCATGTGGCAAAGCATAAGTAGTAGACTCAATAATTTGTGTATTGGTTTATTTATGTTACCATTTTCAATACATTCTCTATTTACATATTGATGCATGAATAGTTGATATTTTAATACATTCATGCACCATGTGTGCAGCACTTGGGATCGTTCAAAAATCCATTTCCCTGGAGCTAGGAAAACCCCTATTTACCGGGTCTGGGATCGATTTCAACTCGGATCTTGCCTGGTCTTTCTCGCCTTTCTATACTATGCCTTTCATCGTGAACTACTAAATCGACTCCTCTTGTTGGCAAAGAGAAATCTAGAAGGAGAACTCCCAGCTCTGGAGCTGATTGAATGATTCTTGTTCACTGCTAAGCTAATCGTTCTGTCCTACTTGACTTTATGTTGATACCTCACCCTAGGGTTAGGAGCTGGCTTAAGCCATGCCCTTACTTGACTCCCAAGACCGGATACGCAGCTAAGAAGAGAAAGAGCTTATCCCTCGGGTCAACTTTTGATTTTAGCTTTAGAGAATCTAGTGAAAGCAGAACCCGCGCCTTAAGGAAGAGTACATAAATTTAAGTCATCCCAAAAATTACACAACTACGAAGTAAATTATGTATCATGTGAAATAATTAATTAAGCTAAAGTGTAGTTAAAGAAATGAACTAAAACAATTTGCAACAATAAGTTGCTTACAATTTAAACAAACATAATTAGCTTTTCATTTTATTAATTACTTGATGATTTGTTAATGTTAAGAGATCTTAAGATGCAAATGCAATGAATGTGCTGCAAAGTTTGAAATAAAATTTATTTAAATATTAAATATTTAAATCTATTTAAGGGTAATAGAACCCAAGTTTAAGTTTCTTCTTACCCAAGCATAAAATTATCCCATAAAATTGGGGTCATTATTCTTTTCTTAATTAGCTTTAATTCTTTTATCATATATATTGCTTTCTTGGTTGAAAATCAATAAAAGGTCTGCGTTTTCATAAAATAATGTGAGAAATAGGAATTTCAACCTCTTGTCTAAGCATACATATGGACCTAACAATATAAAACATAATAAAATAAATCATAAATTTTCAACCAACCAGGATTTATATAAATATAAAATATATTAAACATATATATATATATATATATATATATTTTACAACACAAAAATCTTTTATAAGGTTTGACTTTGAGAAAGAAAATGGAAACTTTGTGTTCATTTTTATTATATAAAATTTTAAAATAATTAGATTTATTCCTAACTTATTTATTAAAACTTTAAAGTCAATTTTCTTCATTTTTAAAATTGGAACTAATAATTGGGAGACAACCACACCGCCCTTATTTATAGGTTTTATTTAATTTGGAAAATCAATTAGTATATCTTCATAAATTTGAAATTTAATCTTTATACTTTTATTTTTAGAAATTTAGTTCTTCTATCTTTTAAATTTTAAAATTCAGGTTTAATTTGCTAAATTTATTGATATGACATTTCAAATAAAAAAAATTCACTTGGTAGCAATGTAATTTTAAAAATGACATTATAATGAAACTGAATTTTAAAATCTAAAAAGTTATGATGGCTAAATTCTTAGGAATAGTAATATAAGAACTAAAATTCTAAATTTATGAAAAGTAGGAAGACTTATAGAATATTTTAACCATTCACATATTATAATTATTATTTGTAATAGATGTAGATTGGATAATGATTTCTTTCTTTTTTAAATATACATTACTTGGATATGCTTTTATGTTATATTTATTTTATTTTGTGTATAATAAATTCAGATATTCAAATATACAAATAATTTTAATATTATTAACAATCCCAAACACTAGTTCTGTTGGCCTATATAAAGGGGTTCTTAAAGCACTAACATTCTCAATTGAGTCTTAATTCGGTAAGAATGAGGGTTGGATATACCATTTTCATTCTCTTTGTTTCTCTTTCTTTGCTCGGATTTTTAAACGGTTGCAATGCACATAGGTTAAGGTATAACTTTTATAAGGTAACGTGTCCGCAAGTAATCAGATAGTAAAACGGATTATCACGAATGAAACTCGAACTAATCCAGCTTTGGGTGCTCAACTAATTCGAATGCAATTCCATGATTGCTTTGTTAGGGTAACTATATATATATATATATATATATATATTCAAATAAAGTGATTTTTAGGCTTCTTGGGAGCCAAGTTACATGTATATTAACTCTATTTGTTGTTTACTTTTACCGTGAAACGGTTATGTTTTGTTAGGGTTGCGATGGTTCAGTGTTGTTGGATACAGTTAATAATGGCTCCAAGGCTGAAAAAGACGCGATTCCGAATCGATCTTTGAAGGGATTCGATGTGATCGATGATATCAAGAATGCTATTGAAAAGGTTTGCCCTAATGTTGTTTCTTGTGCTGATATCCTTGCATTGGCAGCTCGTGATGCTGTTTCTGCACCGGTAAGTATATCTATTCCTATAGGGATTTAAATTTTGATATTTCATCATTCATATATTTCCACTTGCGTTTATTATGGTTGTAGTTATTGTGTTCGGTATTTATTTTTTGTGTTTCTATATAATGAGGCAATTGAGGGTGTAATTAAGCTAAGATGAGCTTTCGCTATCAGAATCTCGAGCTCAGCTCAAATTTTAATGTTCAAATCTCAAGGTCAAGTTTGATTGAATTTCAAATTTGATGTTCAAGTTTGATTTGATATAAAAATCGAAATTTTTGAGCTTGCTCAATTAAACTTGATGAACCTTATTTACTTGATAAAAGTTAAGTTGGATTCTCATGCTCAGCATTGAACTCGACTATACATGTTTGAGTTCGAGTTTCAATTGATAATTTTTATTATAATTAAATACATAAAGAAACTAAATAGGTTCATGAGTTTCTCCAACAAAAAAATTATAATACTTGAATTCGACTCGCATGATAGTTCGAGTTACTCAAGCTCAATTTGAAAATAGCAAATTGTACCTAATTCAAGCTCTTTTTTCGAGTACTAAAACCTGAGTAAGTTTGAGTACATATGTACTCTCATTTACACCTAATAACATATTCTTACTTTTAATAGATAATATTGATAAATTCGAGAATCGGTGTTCGAATCAGAATATTTACAATAATTCCTCAATTTCCGACTATGATTTTTTTATAATAAAAAACAATTAATAATATCATTTCTTTTTTGAATTAATATTATAGTTTAAGAGACGGTTATGGAACGTAGCCCTTGGAAGAAGAGATGGGAGAATTTCACTTGCAAGTGAGACCAATGGAAACATCCCTTCACCCTTTGCAGATTTCACCTCTTTGCTTCAAACTTTTAACAACAAAACCCTTGATGTTAATGATCTTGTTGTTCTTTCAGGTATATTTTTTATTTTATTTTATTACTTTATATTAAATTTGATAATACCAAACACGCGCACACATGAAAAATAATACTAGTCAGTTGAGTCATAACTCGATTGGTATGGATGACGTGGGTTCGAGTGCGCTGAAGCACATTATCTTCTATTTATGAATTAGGGGGGCTATGGATAATTCTAAACATTATGTAAAAAAAAAAACAGATATAATTAGAACATGATTAAAAAAAAAAACTAAAAGCAGAATACTAAAACATGAAAAAAACATAATGGGTGTGTGTCCAAACAAATATACATCCATAATCAAAAGACTTCATTTTGGGGATGACGGTAGGTCAAATATCACTCGCAAATCTGAATCCAAATTAAATATCATTTTGCGCTGAAGATATGAATCTCATTCATTATTCAGATAAAGCAAAATACATAGATTTTTGCTTCCTAAAAAAACTCAAACACATTTCCTTTGATGACTAAAGTTATGTTTTAGTCATCAAAACTAGTCCTCAACTTTGGTTAAAGTTTTCACAAACTAATAAAAGCGTATAAATATCAATAAAATAAATTATAAAATTAAATAGAATAATTAATAATAAATTTAAAAATGTTTAAAAAATATAAAATATCTCATTTATCATCTTATTCTCTTAAATCTTATTCTTTATATTCGTAAACCTAACTCAACAATAAGATGGAGTCATCAAAATTTCTAGATTTATGATTATCTCTTTTATTACTTGATCAATTCAATTAGTTAAAATTTTTAAACAAAATTATAATTAATATTTATATAATTAAAATAAATATTATGATATGAATTTATTTTAAAATGTGACATAATTGTATTTAATACATATTATATCATATAAAATAATATACATGCACATTTAAGGATATATAATATATTAATTATTATAACATTACGATATTACAATGAGTATTCTTCTATTAACTATATGCAACTTAAGCCTTAAATATGTAACTAATTGTATATAGGCTAGGCTCCTCTGCTGCATCAACTATACTCATTCCCACAGAAAAGTATTTTTTTTACCGGCCAATCCTAATTTCAAATAAATCACTCTTCCTCATTTGTTCTCTTTTCTTACCTTCTTTATTAGTAAAAGGGATCCTTGAAAAAGCTTTTTGACCAATTCGATAGAATTTGACATATGGCGATGTTATCTCCAACCAACATGCCAAACGGAATTTAATATGTAATATTATAATATACACAACTAATATACCTTAATTATATAATACTAATCATATATCTTATAGTATACCATAAAATTAGTTACATGTTTAAGGTTTAGGCCGCATATCATTAATAGAATAATGTTATAATAATTATCGTACATTCACAATTTAATCATACAACAATTTGCTATGTTATATGTCCTTAAAAGTGTATGCATACTATTTCATGATATAATATGTAAAGATAATTATGTCATATTACAAAATATGATAATCACAGATATAAAAATTTTGATGATTTCATCTCATTGTTCAATTAGGTTTACGAGTACAAAAGAATAAGATTTAAGAGAAACTACATAATATTTAAGAGAATAAGATATTTTTTAACATATTTAAAATTATTATGAATTAAAATATTTAATTTTAGAAAATATTTTTAATTTTATTATTAATTAAAATAATCCCTAACCACTTCAACTCAATTAGTCTTTGATTAAACTATGAATGAAATTCGTATTAGTAATTTAGCATTAAATTCTTGAACCAGGCGCTCACACCATTGGAGTTGCTCACTGTGGAACATTCTCAAGAAGACTCTACAATTTCACCGGCAAAGGTGACGCCGATCCAACCTTAGATCCGACATGCGCCGACTTCTTGAGGAAACAATGCCCGAACCCGGCAAATCCGAAGACGATAGTGGAAATGGATCCTGGGAGTTCACGATCATTCGACAAACATTACTATCACATCTTACGCCAAAACAAAGGATTGTTCATATCGGATGCGGCGCTTCTCACAAACAAGGAATCGGAATCGATTGTGATTCGGTTACAAAGATCAAGAGGCTTGTTTTTCGCTGCATTTGCGAGGTCCATGAGGAAAATGGCCGCCATTGATGTTCTTACTGGAAAGGACGGAGAAATCAGGCGAAATTGTCGTGTTGTTAATCCCTGAAGCATTTCCAAGATTTAGGGTTTGGGATTCGCAGGAACACATACATGAAAAAGAATTTGAAGAAATTAGTTTTTTTTTTAAATTTAAAGGTAAATAAGGTAAAATTACCATAGAAGTCCATGTATTATATCCTCGTTTAGTTCCTTTACTTGAAAAACAGAAAATTAATCTTCCTACGTTAAATAAAAGGAGTAAATAAGTCTTTGCGTTAAAATTCTACCGTTAAATACTTATTTTGATGTTTTATATATAAAAGATGATAAAAAAAAAAGTTGACTCTTCATCTTCACATCATTATTCAGTTTCGCCTCTACTAATTTATTTGAGCAAGTTAGCCTTTTACCTTTCAATGTTGATGTTGTATTCTTTTGTCTTATTATCATATTAATAAATAATTTAAATTTTAAAAAATAAAATAACTTTTAATTTTCCAATAAAATTTCTATATTATTTTAAAATTTGCAAAAGAATTTTAATCTTTTAAAATTTCCAAAATTTAAAGAATATAATACTCTTCAAATTTTTTTTAAAAAGTAAACTTAAAGATTATCTTAATTGTGTAAGTAGTATTAAAATATATTTATACCAAATATTTATATCAAATATTCATTACATTTTTGTTTTCATATTTTTAATAAAATACATTAAAATTTATAATATTATGTTCTTTTGATTTTTTTAAAATTGAATAGGTTTCTATTTATAATTTGGTAACTTCTAAGAACTTTTTTACAAAATTATTTACAATTTTCAATTTTATAAATATTTATGAAAGTTTGAAAAACTATTTTTTTATTTTTTAAATATATTGTGTTATGCTTTTTGGTTTTGAAGAGTTTTATTTTTTAATAATTTTTTAATTTTTTGTAATTTTTTATAAATATTTTAATTTTTATAATTTTAAAATTATTTACTAATATGACATATAAGCTAAAGTAGTGCCATATGTTTAGATTGCCATCTGAGTTGTCACGTTAGCGTCTAATACAATTCTTAAAAGATTTGTTAAGTTGTAGAAAGCTTTTTCTAATTTGACTCAAAATAAAATAGTTGAGAGTTAATTTCTCCCAAATAAAAGAATGAAGTCAAATTAAATGAAGATATAAAAATCGAGAGTTAAATTTATTATTATATATAAAATGACAAAATATGGAATTTGTTAGGCTCAAGGGTGAATTGAGATTTATAATGGTTTGGTTGCTAGAGTGTTTGATAATTGTTGATACATATGATCAACGGATGTGGAAGTAAATAGGAGAATTTTGGTCTAGAAGGCCAATAAGTAGAGAAGAAGAAGATTATAAGAAAAAGGGGTGTTTCCGATCCTCGTCCCAAAAGGGTTTTTGGAATTGTATTTTAGTGGGTTTTTTGGGTTGGTTCTCCAGGTTGGATTCTGGGTCGGGTTATTATATAATAAAATATAGAATATAAAATATAAATATATATAAATTATTATCATCGTATAACAATTTATCCCCCACCTAGTCGAAGAAGAGTTATAAAGTGACTCTTTTGAGACAAACTTACACATGTGAAGTGTGTAATTGGGGACTTACCACGTGAGTTTTAACTTGAAATTTTATTGAATTAATTAGATGGGTTTACATTCTTTCCATATCAAAACAATTATTTTAAGGGGGTGTTTGGTTCGCCGAATGTAACATTATAACTCGTAATGTTACATTTTTGAATGTGATTACGATTTTTGAATTGTCAACATTCTGGCCATCTCGTAATCACACATTACGGAATAGTGTCAAGATGTCATTACGACTCATTTTTTAGGTTATCTTAGATTACAAGTGTAATCTTAAATTTTGAATCAATTTACCCTTTATTTTTATTATTTTAATCAATTTAGATTTTTTTCTTAAATAAAGTTAAAGACTAATTAAAACAAATACATACAAATAAATCAAAATTTGAAAATATTTTATTTTCTATTTAACTTAGCAAACAATTCTAAAATGCACAATTGTTTTTAATTTAATTAAGACATAATATTGTATTGTACTTAATATACAAATAAATATTATATTTACGATTATTTAAAAAAATAAAAAAATGACATGATACTAAAAATTAAATTAAATAATAATTGTAAAATCAAATACTAATTAAAGTAATTTTAAATTAAATTATTAAAATGACAGCCTCACAACTAGACTAGATCATGGGTCGGGCCACCCGGCCCAGCTCGAAGGCCCACCCGAAATGTGAAAGGATTTGTGTAAAAATATAGGCCCGAAAAATGGGCTTGAACAAAAAAATAAGGCCCGTTTAAAAAATAGGTCGGGCCTCGGGTAAGGTATTTTGGCCCGAGCCCGGCCCAAATTCACTAAAAGACAAAAAAATATGCTTTTTTTAATGTTATTTTCTTGTTATTTTCTCTCTATTTTGCAATAATTTTACTATTATGTTTCTACTATTTTATTGTTATTGTTTGGATATTGTATAAAACTTATTTTATTATTAATTTTGTTATTATTTTAAAGGCATTTGTTAATTTTGTTATTATTTTAGAGGCATTTGCTTGTTAAGTTGTATTTATTTTAGTGTTATTTAAGTCTACATATTTTTTAAAATTTATTTTCAATTTGTTGGGAAATATTTATTTTGATGTTTTTAGTATTTTTGATGTATTATATATATTTAAAAATAATATAAAAAATTAATACGGGCGGGCCAGGTTGGGCCTGGTTCTAGCATTTTTATCCGGGTCGGGCTTGGGCAAAATTTTAGGCCCGTGCCTTGTAAATGGGTCTGAATTTTTAGTTGAGCTCGACTCGGCCCAGCCCGACCCGGGCCATGAGCACCTCTACTTACAACTGTAATGTCACGTTTGGTTGGGGGGAATGGAATAGGGCTGTAATGGAATAGGACTGTAATGAAATAAAGCTGTAATTAATAATTCAGTTGTTTGGTTGAATAGAATGGAATAGAGCTGTAATAGCATTCTTGTTTTTGGTTGGATGGAATAGATGTTGTAATTGCATAAAGAAAAAGGTTTAAATGACCAAAGTTTCTTTAGCGAATTTTTAGGTAGATGATTATTATTATTATTATTATTATTATTAAATTTTAACAAGATTATTATAAAATATAATTTAATAAAAACAAAAACAAATAATTTAATCATATTTTAACATAATTATTATTAAATATAATTTAATAAAATAATATATAATTTAATAACGTTTTTAATATAATTATTATTAAAATATGAATTAATAAAATCATAATATATAATATTAGAAAAATAATATATAACCTACATTATTATTTTTAAACTGTAATACATATTTAATGTGTTAAAATATGATTAGCGAAACAAATAATTTAATTACCTTCTAAACTAAAAGCAAAAGATTAAAAGTAATAAATAGCTTGAAAATTATATTTTACATCCAAACATAATGTTCATACATTAACAAAAGTTATATGATATCATTAACTTATATGCCATCATTTATATGTTAAATTTTACAACATCAAAAAGTTATAATAGTTTATGACATTCTACTAATGGCATCTTACCATCTAAATATTATATATACAAAAAGTTACCAAAATATCACTTACACAACCATAATTTTTAATTGTCAGCAAGAAATCTTTTCACCCATTCCAATCATATAGAAGAAAGTAAACTGAATAAAATTAGCATTTGCGTTGGATGGTCTGGGATTTTGCTCAACGCACAATAGCGCTCATCCTCATTTAGTCCTTCTACTTCACATAAGGCCTGATATAATTTTTGAGCACTTTCTAAGAGGCAATGCTCCTACTTAATTCAAGGCCAACAGTCTGTATGTTTTCCCCCAAAAATATGACAGTATCAGTATTTGAAGTAGAAATTTGTTCACTTTCATCAGAAATCTTTTTTTTCCCTCTTTGAAGATGTGGAACCATCTTGGTTTGGCTTCAACGATTGCGGTTGTGTAGCCAAGACATCCATCTCATCCAAGAAAGCATCATCTTCACATCCCTGGTAATTGCTTCCTTCTTCAAGATTATTTGTAGTAGCTATATCCTCAACATCTATTTATTCAACAATATCTGCAGTTGTTTGAGCATCTTTTGGCTCGATCTTTTGCATATATGGAAGTAAGTTGATCACAATAAGGGAAACTATGATGTCTGAATTGACTGACTACTTTATGACTCTATAAAAAAAAGAATTCACATTAGAAATAAGTTTGGTCGAAACAATATAAAAAAATAGAAAATAATTCTTACGCTTATATATGAGTTCCACATAGCACATTTAGCAACAACCATCTGCCTATATTCGTCCCAACCAAAGTCGCTATTGTCTTTTCCACTAAACATGTCTTAAACGGTTGCCCAATCCTTTTTCAATGTCTTAATCCTCGATTCAAGATTAGATTTAGCCTTCAACATAACATGAGGTAAAACTTTTTCTAACATTCTTTCTAGCTCATTTAAATAACCGGCCTTGAATCCCGTATCTGTGTTATAGGTTCTAACATTGTACAAGTCAACCATACAAGCAACCAACGCAACATCTTCTTCTGGAACCCATTTCCTTTTGATTCCTCAAGAATTTTAGGAAGAATCACTTGATCGTCAAAAACCTGACATAATTATCTTAAAAAAAATACAAAATTAGAATTAGGTTCAATATTATGAATCAGAAGGTTGACTTATAAGATTATAATACATGACAAATCAAAAGAAAATAAATTAAAGTTATAATTCAACAAGTCTAGTACAATTCATAAAGACAATTCAAACAACACCAAAGTTTCGTAAAATAAATACATGAAATAACATAAAGAAATTAACCTTCTACCATGTTTTAATAAACTGAACTAATCTCTAGATTCTTGCCACTCATAGAACATTTGATTGGCTAGTTCCATCCTTCAGGTAGCACATGTAACCGATAGATGAAAATTTACGATATTCGTTTCATTATCATCTATCACATTATTATTTAATCCTTCCCCCAACTCCGCTTCAATAAGATCGAGACTCATATAGGTTCGAATAAAATTATGGAACAAACAACATGTAATAATGATTCTTATGCACCCTCACAGGATAGAATGATGAACTCCTAAGTATTCCCCATCTAAGTTTTAATAACCCATAGCATCTTTCAATAACACTGCGCGCTGAAGCATGTTTCATATTGAAAAATTCTTCTGGAGTACTTGGATGGTAACCTTGATGCCACTCATTCAAATGGTATCTTTGTCCTCTAAAAGGTGTAAGAAATCTCTCACAGTTTGTGTAACTAGCATCAACTAGACAGTAAAAAGAAAAAAAAAATTATCATGGTTAACTTTCTCAAAAAAAGTATGATTTCAAAAATTAATTCAAATTCCTTAAATTCTACACCTTACCATGAAAAACTTTTAGTCCATGTCTCATACTAATGGCATCTCGAAGAACACATCCATCAGCAACAGAACCTTCTCAACCAGGAAGAACATAAACAAAATGCATATCAGGTGTACAAACACCTAACGTATTTGTTGCTATGTCACTTTTTTGTGTTTGATATCTAGATTTATCAACTTTTGGAACCCTAATCTTGATACGGGTTCCATCTAAAACACCTAAGCAATTCTACATCACATGTATGAAACATTGGGTTAAGATACTATATTTAAATCTAAATTAATTAAGTTATGTACGAACTATATATGGAATTCACTCCAATACCTTGAATCATTTCCACATTGGGTTTGTAGAATTAGCTGTAATTGGCTCTGACTTTTTAAATAACACATCTTGTAGGCGTATGACAACATTTAAAACATTGTGAAATAATCTGCTAACGGTTTCCTCGGACTTATTAAAATGATGTTCGATAACTCAGTTTTTAATATGATGAGAAATTATATGTAAAAACATTGCTACTTGCTCATCAACAAGCATGTTCCTTGGCGACTTCAATCCTCCTAAAGTTTGTAAAATCTCACATAATTAAAAAAAAAAAACAAATTCTATTCATCCTAACTTGTTCAATACAGGTCTCAGCACTAGCGTGCACAAGTCTTTTTACATAATCTCGTTGTGCATAGAAAATCTAAAATATATTATCTAATCATTGGTTTAAGTATGTAGGCTAGAGACGACACCTAATGTAACTAAGAACCAACTCGCAACTGTATACATTTGCAACCATACTGTTAATGCAAGACCAATTCTTTTTCGCCTCTCACTTTGTACTATTAAAGGCAAACAAGTCATTATTGCAAGATGTTAAAGTGTTAGATATCTTCAAATAGCATTATAAATTAATCTTAAAACAAAATGTGATGCATATATCTTCAAAGCACACAACGTAAAGCTAAAAAGAATAACTAATTTGCTATTTTGATGTATTATATTATGCATTATAAATACTAATAAAAAGCACCATAATCATTAGCTTAGCAATAGTGTGGAGCCGTGGACAACTACAACTACATATTTCCTAAGAAGTACTGCTAGATTCAACTTGATTGATATTTGGACTAGTTATAACATATTTCCTTCAGTGTAGTTTTTAATAACTAAATTAAAAGACTCAACAATGCCAATTTGAGCCATGATTACTTTATTGGTTCTACACAAGTCTCTATTATAAAGTTGGCAATCCATGAATAGATGTATTTTTTGAGATAGTTTCTATTATAGAGTTGGAAATCCATGAATAGATGCTGACTTTTCTTGTTAAATTGTGTAAATATGATATAAAATTATCAAATATATTAATATTTAAACATTAATATGATATGTGTGAATTAACCCTAGATTTTATGTTCAACATGGTATAATTGTATGCTATTTTATGGTATTCATTGTTGTCTAATTGTGTGATGTATGTATATCCAAAATAAATAAAAATCATGAAGGATGTGTGAGTATGTTTTATTTAAGAAATATGCTAATCAATTATAGATATTATAGAAATAATATTTTTAAAAATAAAAGCATTTATATACATCAAAATAAAAATAAAATAAAATTTATAATATAGATAAAATAAAATTTAAATAATAGAACAAAATTTAAATAATGAAATTGACAGTTATGTCTCAATTTGTAAAATATAAAAGCTAGAAATATGACATAAGTGTCACTAATAAGGATTAAAAGGGATTGAATTTTCTAAAAAACAAAGGATTGAATTGAATTTACTAATAAGAATTGGGTGCAATTGTAATTTGCATTATACTTCGAAGGAGAAACTCAGGTTCAAATTTTAAAGATAGCATTGTTGAGATGGAAAACCGTAAATCTTGAAAAAAATAATTCAATTATTAAAAACTGCAGTGAAGGAAATATGTTATAAGTAGTCCAAATATCAATCAAGTTGAACCTAAACCACTCATTGCGCAAAAAAAGACTTAGCAAAGACCAAATCTTCAAGTCTACTGCTAAATCAATGGCTACCATTGCCAAGAAACTACTTGGGAAACAACAGAAAAAAAAGGCCAAACATGTTTGTGAAAATCAAAGAATCACATTTCTTTTAACTAACCATATTTCACATAAACCAATACATCAAGATTTTTCCCCCTTGCTTCAGCAGTAAATATGCTAAAAGAAATTTAAAAAGTATAAACAAAGCCCCCCTAAAAACTCACAAAAAATTAATTAGACAGAGTATTGTAGAATCTAACTCCAAGATAGTCTCAAAATTGTTCTTAATCTACAACATTTAAAACATAAAAGAAGAAAAGAAGAGACGAAAGCTTAACAACATTTTGGAGTTTCATCATTCCAATTTTATCTACAATATTTAGATTTAACCTTAAAATCATAGAATTGTTCATCACTTAACTGCGCCAAGCAATCAAAAAGAACAGTATATTGGGAGTATGCTCAAGTTTGTATGTCACCTAGCCAAGATTGTTCATAGAATAGTTTATCACTTAACTCTCAAAATTGTTTGAGGTTTCATGCTTTTTCTAGGACCTAAATATCAAGAAATTGTTAATATTCGTTTAGGGGATGGGACAATCAGACGTGGTCTAGTCCTTGAAGTTTATGGAGAAAAAGCCGTTGTTCAGACATTTTCTGCCTAAAATTCTCTACCTTTCCTTTGTAACTATGATTTCCTATTATATGCACCTTTATATCATGCCAAAATGAATAATGTCTGATGTTGCAACTTCACTAATAGTAGATTCTTTTATCCTTCATAACTCTAATTATATGTCACCTTGGCTAGGTTTTAGAAGGAACATCTGGAATTGACAACAAATATACAACTGTGCAATTTATAGGAGAGGTATGTGACGTCCTAATTTTCTCTTTTATGTTCAATCCTATTCTTGCATCTCCTAATTTGATTTGAAAATAGCTTACCTCAAAAACCTAGCCAAGCAATATCTAGAATTGTTCATAAAGTATATTGGGAGTATGCTCAAGTTTTGGTCACTATGAATATTAGGTCCCAAAAGCATTAAAGAAGCAATTGGATGTAATATTTATAGATGATAGGTTTTTGTGATGAAAAACAAGTGCTTAATGTTAAAGCAAACAAAAACGTGCAAAAAAGGAGATTGTCAAACACTTGTGGGGAGTGAAAAAATGAAATGGAAATTATGGGATTGAGTAAAGCAGCACAGGTCATGTGCTATTAGCATCTCTTCACAAATCAAGGCATTTTATTTTCATTTATGCTGACTAAAATGCACACACCATAGACCATTTTGCCAGCATAGAATATTATCCACCATCTTATTTGTCTTTTATTACCTTCATTTTTTTAATCAGGCACAGATTATGGGACTTGTATGCTATATAAGTGTCAGCGAAGGATCAAAATGGTCCTGAGGAAATGAACCAATCAACTTTATATGCTATATATGCAAATGTAGAAATGGACTAATCAAAAAATCTTACGAGCTTTCCATCCTTTGCAACATCGAAATTACTCTCATCATGTTCTCACCATCCGGTCGTGTCAATCACTTTTCAAGCAACAAAAGGTACCCCTTACTAATCACACCCCATTGAATTACAACTATATATCTTTGTAGCGACCTAAAAATTTTGTCCAAGGGCGCTAATCGAAGTGATTATTGAAAATTTAAAAACAGAGTTTCGATTATATTAAAAAAGGGAGTCGCCACCGATCTTTTTTTCCTAGGTGTGATCGGACACCTAATAAATTCTCTTTTTAATAGAAAAAATTATTTTATAAATTTTCTTTTAAAAAAGGCCAAGTTTAGGTCTACGTCAAAATCCAGAGACAATTAGAGTTCGGGAGTCGGTTACGCCCGAGGAAAGTATTAGCACCCTCGCAACGCCCAAAATTGGTATCTCGTTAAACGCGCGTTGTCTTAATTTTAAAAAAATGAGTTAAATTTAATATTTAATCGTGATCCAATTGAAACATGAGAATTTTTTTTGAAACACGAAAACTTTTGAAATACGAGAATTTTAAGAACACAAAAATTTTTAAAACACGAAAATTTTTGAAAACACGGAAATTTGTGAAACACGGGAATTGTTGAAAACATGAAAATTTTTGAAACACGGGAATTTTTTGAAAACACGAAAATTTTTAAAACACCGGAAATTTTGAAAACACGAAGATTTTTGAAACACCGGAATTTTTGAAAACAGGAAGATTTTTGAAACACGGTTTTTTTAAAAAAAAACAAGAAAATTTGTGAAAACATGGAAAAAACACGAAGATTTGTGGAAACACGAATTTTTTTTGAAACACGAATTTTTCGATTTTTTTAAAAGACGTATCATATTTAATATGAACCGGTGATATTCACTCAACATAGCGATGAAATCATTGAATTAGTGTCAAATCGATTCAATTTAATATTTAATCGTGATTCTATTAAAACACGAGAATTTTTTTAAAACATGAATATTTTTGAATATTTTTTATTTTTAAAAGGGCGTATCGTGTTTAACACAAACTGGTGATGTTCACCCAACATAGCGATGAAAACGATTTAATGTTAAATCGATTCGTTGCCTTATTTATTGAAATTATTTAAAATTAAAAATAAAATAAATATAATGATGTTTTATAAAATTAAAATTAAAATAAAGAAAGTATTAAAAGCATAATATAAAATACAGGATATTATAAAAATACACAAATTAAATTAAAAATGGAAAAAAGAAAATTACCGAAAAGCTCGAAAATACGAGCTTAATTGAATGGGTCGCACGACTTGGGCCCTTTTTCTTACTTCTTTTTTTCTCTTTTTTTTTTCTGTCTGGACTGCTGGCTGTTTGGCTGCTGCTGGAACGGGCCTGAGGGGGCCTGCTGGTTGCCTGGCCTGCTAGGCCTGCTGTTGGGCCTGGCGCTGAATTGGGCCTGCTCTTGGGCTGTTGTTGGCCTGCTTCTTTTTTTTTTTTGCTTTTGCCTTCTTTTTTTTTTTGCTTTGGACTGCTTGAGTTGGGTTGTTGGGAGTGGGCTTAGCCTGCTGTTGGCTTGCTGTTGGGGCTGCTGCCGCGGGACGGGTCAGTGGCTCGGGTTGCGGATCGGGTCGGGTCGACCCGACTATTCTATTTTTTTCTTTTTTCTTCTTTTTTCCCTTTTTTTCTTTCCCTTTCTTCTTTCTTTTTTTTCTTCCTTCTTTCTTCTCTTCTTCTTCTTTCCCTTCGACCTTGCTCTTCCTCGCCGTCGCCGCTTTCTCTGCCCAGTGTGACGGTCTCCGGCGTCTCCTCTTCTCTTCTTCTTCTCTTCTTTTCTCTTTTTTTTTGGTTTCAGTTGCTGTTTTTATTTTCCTTTTTTTTTGCTTGTAGGTGTTGACAACGACGATGTTGTGGTTGCGGTGGCGGTGGTTGCGGTGACGGTGGGGGAATCGACCGGATTCGAAAGTTTTTTTTGAAATTTCTCTACTATTTTTTTGCTGCCCGAAAATGAATCCCCCTCTCTTTCTCTCATTTTCTTCTTTAAAATCCTTCAATTTTGTCTTCTTCTTCTTTGTTTTCAGGTGGCAGTGGAGCAATCATGGCCTAGGGAGGCTGCTGGAGTAGCTGGAGGTGGGAGGAGCACGGCTTGGCTGCTAATTGCGGCGATTTGACAAGTCCAGAAGGACCAAACTGCAGAAGATGCGAAATTTCTAGGATAAAAGTGTAATTTTAGGAAAATATGAGGCCAAAATGTAATTTTTAGAAAGTTTAGGGGCCTAAATGTAATTTACAAATTATTAGGGGTTAAGATGTAATTTTAGAAAAAATTAGGGGTCAAAATGTAATTTTTGAAAAGTTCAGGGGCTAAAATGTAATTTGTATTTTTTGTTTTTGTTTTTTTCAAAATTTTATTATTACTATTTTATTAATATTTAAAAAAATAAAATGGGCTAAAACAAGTCCGAAATTAAATCATAATGGGCCCAATCATAGGGCCTATACGATACCAACCCAGCCCAAAACCCTAACTGGGCAAAATTCAGTGATGACAGCTGCCCCTCTTTGCTCATCGCTGTGAAACAGGGATAGAACAAAGACTTAAAAGCACTGAATTTTGTTCAATTGTCCAAATTTTTTTTGTCTATATTTTTTTTGAAAGCCTAAAATTGAAAATAGATTGGTGTGCGATTCGAAGTTCAACTCATTTCTCAGATTATGAGTTGACCTTTGAAAAATAGAAATTGAAAAATACCTCGGCATATGACCCTAGGCTCAACTCACATCTCGCAATATGAGTTGATTTTTGAAAAACAGAAATTAAAAATGCCTCGGCGTATAGCCCGAGGCTCAACTCACCTCTCGCATTATGAGTTGATTTTTTTGGAAAACAAGAAATTAAAAATACCTCAGCGTAACCCGAGGCTCAACTCACCTCTCGCATTATGAGTTGATTTTTTTTGGAAAACAGGAATTAAAAATACCTCAGCGTAACCCGAGGCTCAACTCACCTCTCGCATTATGAGTTGATTTTTGGAAAATAGAAATTAAAATATACCTCAACATGTGACCTGAGGCTCAACTCATTTCTCGCAATATGAGTTGATTTTTTTGAAAAACAGAAATTGAAAATACCTCAGCGTGACCCGAGGCTCAACTCACCTCTCGCAATATGAGTTGATATTTTTGAAAAGTAGAAATTGAAAATACCTCAGCATGGCCCGAGGCTTAACTCACTTCTCGCATTATGAGTTGATTTTTGAAAAATAGAAATTGAAAATACCTCAGGATGTGACTCGAGGCTCAACCCACCTCTCGCATTATGAGTTAAATTTTTTTTTGAAAAACAGAAATTGAGAAATACCTTGGCATGTGCCCAAGGCTCAACTCACCTCTTGCATTATGAGTTGATTTAAAAAAAACAGAAATTGAAACATATTTCTTGAGAAAAACAGGGTTTCAAAAAAACATCTGGTGAAACTAAAAGCCTTCTTCTTCATTGATTCTGTGCAGCTTTCTCCCAGTATTCCTTGCTCTACTGGTATACCTGTATATGTCATGTATGATGTTATTATGATATGCACATGTTTGTCCTAAATGTTTTTTTGTCTACATGATCATGCCATGCACCCTGGGCTGTTTGTCACGTGCCCCACTTTTGATTTTCGTGAGGGTCCGCATTCATTTCCTCAATTCTTGACTTTTCTCTCCAGTTTTGTACTCATCCTCAAGTTTCGCGAATAATCCACATTTCTTCGTATATCACTCTCTTGCCCCTTGTTGAACTTTTTTCTTGCTTTGGGGCCTTTGTACTTGTTAAATCCTCATACAGGTAATGTTCAACATTCCTTTTATTTAGAGTATGTCATCTTACTATTTATCATTTAAATGAATCAAACACGAGATGCATAAAAAGACAAAGCAGGCATGAAAGAAATACCTCACATTCAATTTTTCAAAAGCAACAAATCAAAGAAAAAAGACAAGGAAGTTCCAACAAATCAAAGAGAAAGTGAATTCAATTGCCACAAATGCTCTAGATATCCCATGCATGAACTTCTCCACATTTCTTCATCCTGGATCTTTTCGAACACAACTTCTTGTGTAGAAGATTCCAAGCTTCTGAAAATGCTTCAAATGTTGCAACCTCGACACTCGACTCCTCGTTCAAGTTGTTTTGCTCCTTAAGTCCGAATATGTTTCATTAGGATGCCCTTTCAGGTTTTCATCTTAATCTTTTGTTTATCAAGACCCCCTTTTCGGGTTTTTATCTTGATTTTTCATTTTTTGTTTTTTTAGGCATAATATTTCTTCACAGCATCTGAGTTCACTGGATTAGGCAATTCTTTCCCATCCATCTCAGTGAGAATCAGAGCTCCTCCTGAGAATGCCTTTTTTACAACGTATGGCCCTTCCTAATTTGGCGACCATTTTCCTCGAAAGTCTTTTTGTATCGGGAGGATCTTTCTTAGTACCAGTTCCCCTTCGCGGAATTCTCTTGGCCGCACCCTTTTATCATGGGCCGTGATCATTCTTTTCTGATACATCTGTCCATGACAAATTGCCTTCAAGCGTTTCCCTTCAATAAGGTTTAGCTGATCATATCGAGCTCGAACCCACTCTGATTCTTCTAATCTTGTCTCCATCAAGACGCGCAGGGATGAGATCTCTACTTCGATAGGCAGAACGACTTCCATCCTGTAAACCAGAGAAAAATGAGTTGCCCCCGTAGACGTCCGTACAGAGGTGCGGCGTACAAAGCGAATGGTAGCTTCTCGTGCCAATCTTTATATGTCTCAGTCATCTTCCCGATAATCCTCTTAATGTTCTTATTAGCCGCTTCTACTACTCCGTTCATCTTCGGGCGATAGGGTGAAGAATTGTGATGCTTTATCTGAAATTGCTCACATACTTCTTTCATCATCTTGTTGTTCAAATTTAAAGCATTATCTGAAATGATTCTTTCAGGTAGACCATATCGGCATATAATCTCCTTTTTTAAGAACTTACAGATTGCAGCCTTTGTCACAATAGCAAACGAAGTGGCTTCTACCCATTTTGTGAAGTAGTCTATAACCAAAAAGATGAATCGATGTCCATTGGAAGATTTCGGGGAAATTGGCCCTATAACATCTATGCCCCACATAGAAAAAGGCCACGGAGAAGTCATGACATGAAGAGGCGATGGAGCTGCATGAATTTTATCGCCATAAATTTGACATTTGTGGCACTTTCGTCCGTAGCCAATGCAATCCATTTCCATCGTCAGCCAGTAATAACCAAGTCTCATAATTTGTCTGGCCATAGTGAAACCACTGGCATGCGTTCCACAAATTCCTTCATGAACCTCTTCAAGTATCTTTCTAGCTTCAACAGTGTCCACGCACCTCATGAGCACTTGATCTTTTCCCCTTTTGTATAGGATATCCCTGTCAAGAACAAATCTAATCGGCGATTTCCTGATTGTTCTTTTGTCATTCTCATTTGCTTGCTCGGGGTGCCTTTGATTCTTGATATACTCCAAGATATCATGGAACCATGGTCGTCCATCTGACTCCTCCTCAATACTAAAACAGTGTGTGGGGGTCTCATATATACTCATTTGGATGGGCATTATCTCAGTTTCTCTGTTTGCTTTGAACATCGAAGCCAAGGTGGCTAGGGCATCAGCCAATTGGTTCTCCTCTCGTGGAAAGTAGTTAAAAGTCACTTCTTTGAATTCTTTGACCAATTTCGCAACGAGATTGTGATACCTGACTAATTTTGGATCTCTAACTTCCCAATCTCCATGAATTTGATAAATGACTAATGCTGAGTCCCATGATAACTGCACGGAGTCCCATGATGCAAGCTTCATACTCTGCTATATTATTGGTACAGAAGAAATTCAATCTGGTAGTAAGCGGGTAATGGTCCCCTTCAGGTGACACTAAGACTGCTCCGATCCCATGCCCCAATGCATTTGATGCACTATCAAAGCTCATATTCCATGCCTTCTCTTTTGATGACTCGCCCTCTTTTTCTGAAATGCACATCAAATCTTCATCTGGGAAATCAAATCTCAAAGGCTCGTATTCCTCCGTTGTTTGACTTGCCAAGAAGTCAGCTATTGCGCATCCCTTTATCGACTTTTGGCTCACATATATGATGTCATACTCAGTTAATAGGATCTGCCATCGTGCCATTCTCCCTGAGAGTGCAGGTGACTCCATTATGTACTTTATTGTGTCCAGTTTTGAAATTAACCATGTCGTATGATACAACATGTATTGTCTGAGTCTTCGAACCGTCCAAATTAATGCACAACAAAATTTTTCAATTGAAATGTATTTTGCTTCATACTCTGTGAACTTCTTGCTGAGGTAGTAAATTACCTTTTCTCTTTTCCCCGACTCATCATGTTGTCCCAGTACGCAACCCATTGAGTTTTCAAACACGGTCAGGTACAATATTAAGGGTTTTCCAGGGGTCGGGGGTACTAGTACCGAAGGATTAGATAGATACTATTTTATCTTGTTGATGGCCACTTGGCACTCTTCATTCCATTCTCTCGGATTATGCTTTTGAAGGAGTCGAAAAATTGGATCACACTGATTGGTAAGTTGGGCAATGAATCGAGCAATGTAATTCAACCTTCCTAAAAATCCTCTGACTTCCTTTTGTGTGCGTGGGGGAGGCAATTCTTGTATAGCTTTTATCTTATCTGGATCAACCTCGATACCCCTCTCACTGACAATGAAACCTAGCAATTTTCCTGAGGTAGCCCCAAACGTACATTTGGCCGGGTTAAGCTTCAACTAGAACTTTCTTAATCTTTCAAACAACTTCCTAAGACTCCCAACATACTCTCTTTCTCCCCGAGATTTGACAATCATATCATCGACATAAACTTCTATTTCTTTGTGCATCATATCATGGAATAACGTCACCATGGCTCTCTGATATGTTGCCCCAGCATTCTTTAATCCGAACGGCATTACCTTGTAGCAAAAGGTCCCCCACATTGTTATCAATGTAGTTTTCTCCATGTCCTCGGGAGCCATCTTTATCTGATTATATCCTGAGAAACCATCCATGAAAGAAAACAAAGAATGCTTTACCGTATTATCCACCAAAGTATTGATGTGTGGTAAAGGAAAATTATCCTCGGGGCTTGCTTGATTCAGATCACGATATTCCACACACATTCGCACCTTGCCATCTTTCTTCGGCACTGAGACTATATTAGCTACCCATTCTAGATACTTGGAGACTTGTAGGAAGCCAGCGTCAAATTGTTTCTTGACTTCTTTTTTTATCTTCAACAGCATTTCAGGTCTCATCCTTCTTAGCTTCTATTGAACAGGTTTGCATTCTGGTTTCAGTGGGAGCTTATGGACCACAATATCTGTGTTCAACCCTGGCATATCCTGATAAGACCAGGCAAACACATCCTTGTACTCATGGAGCAAGGCGATCAAATCCCGACTGGTGTTTTCTGAAATGGAAGTCCCAATCTTCACTTCTTGTTTCTTTTCTTCATTCCCTAGGTTCACTACCTCAACAGATTCTTGATGGGGTAGGATCTGTTTCTCTTCTTGTTCTACCATTCTCAGTAAGTCAGGAGACGAGACACAATCTTCAACATTTTCGTCAGCTTCGAATTCTCCTAAACAAACAGCCTTCTCAAAATTGATTTCAGGATTCATATCGGGATTATTCATGCCATTGATATCTGAGCACCTGAAAGGTGAATGGAAAAAGCTATAGAAGAGCATTGAGGTATTGGAATCAACACACAATGATATGAAATGATATGAGACATATGCCGGAAAAGGATATGAATAGAAGGAGTAGTCGATAAGTTAATGGAAATGAAAAGAACATGACAATATAAAACAAAATGCATCTTCATTAATGTTCATTGAATTGATAAAGAGCAAACATAAGCTCTTACAAAAGGAACCCTACTATTTAAGGACACACGAAATGAAGGGTTAACATTGGGCATTACTCTGAAGGGGACTTAAAAACTACAAGGAGGTCCACAGCAGTCCAGTTGTTCAAAGCAAATCCAGGAGGACAAGGGTGTATCATTGAAGCATTCTTAATTTCAGCATTCTCATTGTCAATAGTATTTAGGCTGATATTCTGAAGACCATTTTCAATCAATAATGTGACAAAGGAGGATACGCCAACAGCTCACATTCTAATTCCCGGCCTGAAGATCTCGCGATTCTTCTTTCTCAATCTTTTTGCAATTGTTTTCTTCTTTGATGTATATTTGGCTTGAACCCCAAACCGTATCGATCCTTGTGGTGCGTTGGTTTCAAAGCTCTAACCATCCCTTGTTGATATTTTCCCAAGGCTTTCCTCGCTCGAGCTCCTTTTCCCATAGTCAGCTTAATTCCCATCTTGGTATTCCTCGACAGTTTGGGAATGGGGATCTTATTCCCTTCAGCAACAAATGCAGCATTAATAAATTCCAATGAGCGAAAAGAACATTCTACAGCATCTTCGCTTATTTCGATGTAGGGTGCATCAGCAGAGATAGATGCGACGATGTCTTCCTCACCAGCGATAGTAATCAAGCGTCCATCCATGATGAACTTTAATTTTTGATGGAGAGATGAAGGAATTGCCCCAGCAGAATGGATCTAAGGTCTTCCTAAGAGGCAATTGTATGAAGGCGTGATATCCATGACCTGAAACTCGATATCATATGCACATGCACTTTTAGAGGAATTTGGATCTTTCCATGACCTCTCGTTGCGTCCCATCAAATGCTCTTACTATAGAATGATAAGGCCTCAGATAGGACATATCAACCGGTATCCTAGAAAGCGTGGCCAAAGGCATAACATTGAGTGCAGATCCATTGTCAATGACCACATTTGGTACTATGTAGCCCTTGCAATTGGTTGTGATGTGCAATGCTTTTACGGAGCCCCTACCATTTGGCGGTATTTCGTCATCACTAAAAGAGATGAAATTATCTGCATTCAGATTATTTACCCACCTATCAAGCTTTTCCACATATACATTGTTCGCCACATAAGCTTTGATTTAACACTTTTAGCAAGGCGTTTCGATGTGGCTCCGAGTTCAACAATAGAGATAGTACCGAGATTCAGGCCGGCTGCTTGTTTAATTGTTCTACAACGTTATATTCACTGTGCTTAATGAACTTTAAGAACTCACATGCTTCCTCCTCATTCACAACCTTTTTAACTTCTTGCTCGGGCGGTATTTTAACATCGTCCTCAACCTCATACATTGGTGCTTTTCCTTTTTGGCTCGGACCAGCAACCTTCTTCTTTGGCTCAACCGTTTCGGGAGAACAACACCTTCCGCTGCGAGTAAAATGTCCTACTCCGCTGACATCTTCATTTATAACTTTTGACTTTTCACCTTCAGGCACAACGATATTGACATCATACTTCTACGATACTGCCTTGTTGTCATTGTAAGAGAAAGGAGCAATTACTTCGATTATCAAACTTGGTTTAACTTCTCCACTAACTTCTTCCTTCTTTGCCTCGTAATAAATCACTAAAGGTCTATTTACGCTATAAGGGGAAGCCATCGATTGATTATCAAAGGCACATATTTCTCCTTCTTCGGCCCCCTCCACCCTATCAAAGACCTTGACCTCTTTATTATCCATCATGTCCTGAAGTAATTTCCTAAATTCCTTACAAGATTGGATGTTATGCCCTTCGACGCCATGAAAATCACAGAAGCCCTGGTCTTTTGTACTTTCTTCTTTGAGAATCCTACTAGATGGGCAGAGCAAGCCATTTTCAATCATCATCTCTCATACCTTTCGCAAAGGTGTCCTTACTTTGGCAACATAACATTTGGCTTGCCAATTGTCTTCACTTGTCACCGCACTTACATTCCCGCCAGTATGGTTAGGAAGGGAATTTCCCGTCACATTGCTAACACCACCGAATCGCAGGATACCAGCATCGATAGACCTTGAACCCTCCTTTTAAAAGCAACGCAGTTTTTTGTAGAATGCCCCTGATTTCCAGCGTGATATATGCAACTAGCGTTAGGATCATACCATTTCGGGTATGGAGGCTTAAGGGTACCATGTAATGTAGGGATATTAATTGTTTTTCCAACAGCTTCGGGTATAATTCTCCATATGATACAGAAATTAGAGTAAACTGAGGTCTTTCAGGATTGGGTCTTGCTGGTCTATGTTCATTTTTGGGTTGGCTTTGTGTAGGCATGGTGTTTGGTGGGAACACGGTGAGTGGTCTTTGGTTATTCATAGCATAAACGGGGTAAGACGAAGGTGCTTGATAGTAAGGACCTTGAGGAGGAAAGTAGAAGTTTGAAGGTGGGCGATAATGTGGTCGTGATTGGGCGGGGTACGAATCGGGTACTGCCCTCTTCGAACCCTCGGGGCCTTCCATTCTCTCACTTTTGACGGCGTTTTCAATAAGCTCCCCAGATATTACAATATCTGCAAAGTTCTTTGTGGTGCTTCCTACCAATTTATCGTAAAACGACGCTTTCAGAGTATTGATGAAGAGAACTGTTATCTCTGTCTTAGTTAACTGGGGTTCCACTTGAGCAGAGATATCCCTCCATCTTTGTGCATATTGCTGAAAAGTCTCTGTCGGTTTCTTTTCCATCATTTGTAAAGTTAGTCGATCAGGCACCATATCCGATACATGCCTATATTGCTCACAGAATGCTGATGCTAAATCCTTCCATGATCGGATTCTCTCTCTACTAAGCTGATTATACCATCGAAGAGCTGAGCCAACCAAACTATCTTGAAAGCAATGTACCAACAATTTATCATCGTTCACATAACTAGTCATCTTTCAGCAAAACATGATCAGATGCGCCTTTGGACATCTTGTTCCGTCATACTTCTCAAAATCAGGTCCTTAAATTTTGGGGGTAGAACCAGATCGGGTACCAAACTGAGTTCTTTGGCACTCAAAGTAGAGAAAACTTCGGCACCCTCTACCGCCTTGATCCTCTCTTCCAGGATCCTATACTTATCCTGAGCGTTATTGTCATCAATTTTCAACCTTGCTATTTCTACAGGATCATCTAGGTCTGGAACAATTGGATCCGATACAAATATTCCTTGCCCTAGAAGAGCAGATGGAGCAGGATGTTGTTCCAAGACTGTAGGTTCCCTTTGAGGATATCCTCTTTGCATTGCATGGACATGAGGTGGAGTGAATCCCGGGGGATAAAGTGGATCTTGACTAGCTCTTGCCTGATGTTGCTCTACGATATCAGGGTTCTGCATAGGTCCCTTTCCTTTGACCAAGGCCGTCATCATTTCCACCATTTTGGTCATTTGATCCCTTTGCTCGAACGATTCCTCTCGAGACCTCACCATCAAATCTCTCGCCTCTTGCTGTGACTTGGCCAGTTACTCTTGCAACTCTTTTTGGGTCTTTTCCATCCTTTCCATCCTTTCATTGAGTTCGACATCCATAGCTCTAGCTCTTAAGCGCGTCCTATAAGAGTGACGTGATTCCAGACTCGTAATGTAGCAACTGTGGATTAGACGGTTTTAACCTTAGCAAATGATTAGGGTGATATGAGCATGCAATGAATAAATGAATGAGTAACAAATGAATGTTAATCATGCGTAAATATGCAAAAATATGTGTTGATTCCAAAATGGCCCCATATTTGGGCGTTTCATTTATCAAAAGAGTCCCTTACAAAAAGTTTTGCCATCTTAGTTTTAACAGTTACACAAACTTCTTAACCACATCGCCTTGTTTCTTTATACGTTCCAGGAACACCGATATGCTTGACCTTTGGCTAGGAGGGTATTGGCAACTGAGAACTTCCGCTTCATCTGATAATTGCACTACCTGCACAGTCGCCTTGCGAATTTCATTGATCAAACTGCTGAGATGCATGTCTTTTTCTTGGAAGGCTCTTTCGTAGGCACGAATGTCTCTGTCATGTTGACCATTTTTCTCTTCTAGAGCTCTCAGGAGGTCATCCAAATGTTGCTGATGAGTTTGCAGTGTACTTTCTAGATTTCGGATTCTTCCTTTTAGCTCTTGACGCTCAGACTGACTAGCTATTAATTCTGCAGACACAGTTTCGTATTCAACATTCTTCTTCCTCAACTCTATCATAGCACGTGCAGCTCTTTCCTCCTCCTTCTTTACTTTGGCTTTCCAGAATTCTATCCCACCTTTGACATTACTTAGTTCCTCCTTCCATTCTGCTTATGATTTGCCCAATCCACTATTTCTTATAGTGCCTTTTAATTTCTTGTTTTCCAAATGAAGGTCCCTTAAATCCTTTCTCGTGACCTTAACTTCTTTTTGGACTTTCTCGGTTCTGGATTTTTCAATTTGAACATCAATCTTCAGCTGGTAGTTTTCCTCCTGAAAAGAACTAATATCTCGTAACAATTTGGCTTTTTCACGTTCAAATTCATGTCTTGTCAATTCTAACTCGAACGGTATTTCCTCTGGGAACGGATTCTGGCAAACAACGTCAATCGGCAGGGTTAGCTGGCTCTTCACTCGTTGTTGCCTCCATATGTCATAATCTACAGTGATAGTATCAGCATAGAGAGCCTCTTCCATTAGGTAGACTTTTCTCCAAGAATTCACAGTATCCTGAACCTTTTTCATGTAACCCTCCCCCGTAAAGGGAAACTCCGATTGTGCTAATCCATTAGTAACTGGTACGAACTGTCGCAAAGTGAACTGTCTTTGAACCATCAACGGAGCATATCCAACTCCTCCCCATAATCCTAGCAAAAACACCCAGTCTTGGTTCTCACACTTGTATAACAAAACAGAGGGACGAATCCAAGGTGCGCTCCAAGTTATATCTTCAGCATGGAGGTTCTAAAAAACCAAGACCCAGTGTTGTTCAGTGACATCCCTTGGCCAATCCTTTTCAAGGTGTGCTTCTAACGGAGCGAATGTTTTTGAGAACATATGGAAAGGTGTGCGCTCCACTTTCCAAAAGTGGCTAAAAATCCAAACATTAAGTAACTAAGTGCATCCGATGAAACGCCCTTCCCCTTTCTTCCTGCAAGCATTTAGGGATCTAAAAGTCTCGGCTAATATGGTTGGGACGAGGTTGATTCCTTGCCTTAACTTTTCAAAGAAATCCACTACCGCGACTTCAATGTGCCTGAGAACCTTTGGGAAGACGATCAGTCCATTAACGGCCAAGGCAAACAAATCTACTCTTTTCAAAACATATGGATGATTCTGAACTAACTCCCGAAGGGAAAACCATGGAATACAACTGACTTCATTCTTCTTCCTTATCTACTTTTCAACCCATGTATCAGTCATCCCCGTCAAATTTATTAACTTCTTTTTAAAGGTCATTGGTTTAGGCTCATTCACATATATCTTGTTGAGTTGCACATTATCGATGCGAAGCAAGGCAGCATACTCTTCTATGGTCGGAGTCATATCTTCCTGATTGAAAGTGAAACACTGATAGGCTGGGTCCCAGAATCGAACCATGGCTTGGATCAACTACTCGTTCACATTGATTGCTATCAAGTGAGCTACATCCCCATACTTTTCATTGAAGATGCCTCTAGTATCTGAGTCCCACTGTTTCCAAATCCTTGTCAAGTCTTCAAGATCATTCTGATGCACATTCAAAGTCACACGCTCGGGAAGATCAGAGGTGTATCCTTCCTTCAAACTGCCCCCTTTCGCTTTTTGAGTCCTCAAAGACCAATCTCGGACTACAATATTTTTCTTGGTTACTCGTGTAATTGACTCCATTAGAAACCCGTTTTTGGCAACCAATCTCTAATCAACACCTTCCTAATGAGATGTCTACGATGCATGATGAAAAATAAAATGAAGAACAAATAACATTGGTTAGAGATCACAACAGATATAAACAGAAGAGAAAAGAAAAATAAAGACTATGGAAAATTTAACAAATTAAGCTATTCAGTCATGCAATTTGGTGGAATAGACCCATATTTTTTTGCCCCAACATGCTTTACAAGAAACCTACCCTACATACCATCAGACAATCTATCCGGCCTAATTTATTAAACAGACTCAATTCATTTGCAAATAAGTGTAAATGTAAAAGAAATAAAAGGTAAGAGGCGTTTCTCCCGTGTACTTATTTTGGTAACTATCAAACGGACAGAGGTTCGGCATGGCTCTAATGGGTTGCTCGTACAGTTCACTATATGTGTTTTTGGTTCTAGAAAGGTACTCGAATTGTCCATACTGTCACCTATTAAGGTTAGTATGGAGCCTCGATCATCACCCATCACAGGCTCACGAGCTCAATTCGAAGGATTACATTTACTTATGCCTATGCGGAGGGACGAGTTAACTCACGAAAGCATAAGTCATATGTAACCCGGAAGTATTTCACTAGCCTGTGCGGAAGGACGAGTTAACTCACGAAGGCGTAGCGTTTACTTCCACTTAAAAGGACGGAGCCCGGGTAGAGAGCTCATGTTATGTAAGAATGCAAGTGCACGGTGTGTTGGGAGAAACTCACAAACCTTTTATTTTTTATTTTTACTAAAAAAACAAACTAAAAAACTATAAAACTTAAAGCTGAGAAAAAAACAGAAAAATAAAACGAGTTAGAACAATATTAATTTGAAAACCGGATGTAGATGCATGACTTTTTTTTTTAAAATAAAATTCAAAAATCACAATTAAAATTTAATTTGAACAAGAAATTTTGAAAATTTTGACAACACGCGTTTAACATCAGACTCGACTCTCAAAGGATGTCCCAGCGGAGTCGCCAGCTATAGCGACCTAAAAATTTTGTCCACGCCCGCTAATCGAAGTGATTATTGAAAATTTGAAAACGGAGTTTCGATTATATTAAAAAAGGGAGTCGCCACCGATCTTTTTTTCCTAGGTGTGATCGGACACCTAATAAATTCTCTTTTTAATAAAAAAATTATTTTATAAATTTTCTTTTAAAAAAGGCCAAGGTTTAGGTCTGCGTCAAAATCCAATGACAATTAGAGTTCGGGATTCGGTTACGCGCGAGGAAGGTATTAGCACTCTCGCGACGCCCAAAATTGGTATCTCGTTAAACGCGCGTTGTCTTAATTTTTTAAAAAACGAGTTAAATTTAATATTTAATCGTGATCCAATTGAAACATGAGAATTTTTTTTGAAACACGAAAACTTTTGAAATACGAGCATTTTAAGAACACAAAAATTTTTAAAATACGAAAATTTTTGAAAACACGGAAATTTGTGAAACATGGGAATTGTTGAAAACACGAAAATTTTTGAAAACAACGAAATTTTTGAAAGACAGGAATTTTTTGAAAACACGAAAATTTTTAAAACATCGGAAATTTTGAAAACACGAAGATTTTTGAAACACAGAAATTTTTGAAAACACGAAGATTTTTGAAACACGAATTTTTTTTAAAAGAAACAAGAAAATTTATGAAAACACGGGAAAAACACGAAGATTTGTGAAAACATGAATGTTTTTTTGAAACACGAATTTTTCGATTTTTTAAAAGACGTATCATATTTAACACGAACCGGTGATATTCACTCAATATAGCGATGAAATCATCGAATTAGTGTCAAATCGGTTCAATTTAATATTTAATTGTGATTATATTAAAACACGAGAAATTTTTTAACACACGAAAATTTGTGAATATTTTCGATTTTTAAAAGGGCGTATCATATTTAACACAAATCGGTGATGTTCACCCAACATAGCGATGAAATTAACGATTTAATGTTAAATCGATTCGTTGCCTTATTTATTGAAATTATTTAAAATTAAAATAAAATAAATATAATGATGTTTTATAAAATTAAAATTAAAATAAAGAAAGTATTAAAAGCATAATATAAAATACGAGATATTATAAAAATACACAAATTAAATTAAAAATGGAAAAAAGAAAATTACCGAAAAGCTCAAAAATACGAGCTTAATTGAACGGGTCGCATGACTTGGGCCCTTTTTCTTTCTTCTTTTTTCTTTTTTTTTCTTTTTTTCTCTTTTTTCTTTTTTGGCTGGGCGGCTGGCTGTTGGGTTGCCTGGCCTGCTAGGCCTTCTGTTGGGCCTGGCGCTGAATTGGGCCTGTTGGACTGCTTCTGGGCCTGCTATTGGGCTGCTGTTGGCCTGCTTCCTTTTTTTTTGCTTTTGCCTTCTTCTTTTTTTTGCTTTGGACTGCTTGAGTTGTGTTGCTGGGAGTGGGCTTAGCCTGCTGTTGGCTTGCTGCTAGGGCTGCTGCCGTGGGTCGGGTCAGTGGCTCGGGTTGCGAATCGGGTCGGGTCGACCCGACTATTCTATTTTTTCTTTTTTTCCCTTTTTTTCTTTCCCTTTCTTCTTTCTTTTTTTCTTTTTTTCCTTCTTTCTTCTCTTCTTCTTCCTTCCCTTCGACCTTGCTCTTCCTCGCCGTCGCCGCTTCCTTCGCTCGGTGCGACTGTCTTCGGCATCTGCTCTTCTCTTCTTCTTTTTTCTTCTCTTATTTTCTCTTTTTTTTTTGGTTTCAGTTGCTGTTTTTATTTTCCTTTGTTTTGCTTGTTGCTTTGCTTGTTTGGGTTGTAGGTGTTGACGACGACGGTGCTGCGGTGGCGGTGGTTGTGGTGACGGTGGGGGAATCAACTGGATTCGAAAGTTTTTTTTTGAAATTTCTCTACTATTTTTTTGCTGCCCGAAAATGAATCCCCCTCTCTTTCTCTCATTTTCTTCTTTTAAATCCTTCAATTTTGTCTTCTTCTTCTTTGTTTTCAGGTGGCAGTGGAGCAATCATGGCCTAGGGAGGCTGCTGGAGTAGCTGGAGGTGGGAGAAGCACGCTCGACTACTGATTGCGGCGATTTGACAAGTCCAGAAGGACCAAACTGCAGAAGATGTGAAATTTCTAGGGTAAAAGTGCAATTTTAGGAAAATATGGGGCCAAAATGTAATTTTTAGAAAGTTTAGGGGCCCAAATGTAATTTACAAATTATTAGGGGTTAAGATGTAAATTTAGAAAAAAATATAGGGGTCAAAATGTAATTTTTGAAAAATTCAGGGGCTAAAATGTAATTTGTATTTTTTGTTTTTGTTTTTTTCAAAATTTTATTATTACTATTTTATTAATATTAAAAAAAAATTAAAAATGGGCTAAAACAAGTCCAAAATTAAATCCTAATGGGCCCAATCATAAGGCCCATACGAGACCAACCCAGCCCAAAACCCTAACCGGGCAAAATTCAGTGATGACAATCATGTTCATGTTTATCATATTTTTTTCAACTTTTTTTTTTATTACTAGGCAGTTAACTTATGAAGAATTCTAGGATTTTAAGGTTAAATCTAAATGTTGTAGATAAAATTACAAATAAAACTTAAAATATACTTAAACTACAACTAAACAAAAAGTAGCCTTTAAATTAACCTCATTGCGGTAGACCAATTCCCCCATTTGTTGTAGACCAATAAACTAAGAAAATATAAAAATCAAGAACGAAAATATAGAAAGTTGCATACCAATAAACCAAGAAAGTTGCAGCCACATAAAGTTTTAAAAATTCTAATATGGACAAGAAATAGAACTCTACTTGGAACTTTAAGCTAATTAAAATATAGAAATCCATAAAATTTAATCCAATAACACAAAACCATCAAAGTAAAGCAACCAAACTAAATCATGGTAAAGAACGAAAATAACCACTCAAAATCAATTTTGAAGTAGAAAAAAACTAGAAGAAAACATGGGAAAAAAGCTTTCGGTTGCAGAAAACTTGGAACCCACCAGATGAAGTGATTCTAATGAAAGGAAAAAAACAAAAGAAGAAAGTAAGCAAGCAAGGGAGTAAGGAGGATGGTTTCAGAAAAAATGAGGGGTAAAAATTGGAAATGGAAAAAAAAAGGGGAAAGTCTCACCTGCGTTGAATCGTTATTCAGTGGTGAGGGAAGGGTTAGGGATTCAGCGTTTTCACGGAATAAACCTATTTGCAAAGCAGTCATAATAAACTTTTACAATCAACCAAAAATGGGTTTAGTAGTGGGCCTACTGGTTTGGCCTGTAACTTATTCCTACACCCCCAACCAAACATAGCGTAAGTGTTTATGGGTTGAGTGCCCCTACTTGACCCTATTGGTCCATCCGCTTTAGGCTACACTTGAGTTTATATTTTCAACTTAACTTAATTCATTTTATTGTTTATTAATAATAATGATATAAAAATTTATATTAATATTTATATATTTTATAATTAAAATTAAATAAAAATATTTTTATTAAATTGTAAATAGTAAAATGGATTTTTTGGATAGATATGGACAATCCAAGTTCAGTCTCGAACATGAAAATTTTTAAAAATCGAGTTTCAACCTAATCCGATCAAACTCATGAACACTTCTACCTAGCGAAAACATATTCCTTGTATTAAATAAATATTTCTATTGGAATAGTATTAAATAAATCTATTAGTTACATTTAGACTTAAATACCATATTTATTAACACGAATGTTATAATCCCATTGATACTGCAATATTTTTGAAAAATAAAAAATATTTAAATTCAGTCATCAAACTTTATTTTTTGAATAATCTCATTATAGGTTCTAATTATATATGCTCTTTTTGATACAATGCTTAGAACTACACATAGCCCCTCATCAACCCATAAATTAGAGGATAATGCTCTTCAGCGTACTCGAATCCATGTCCTATTGTATTAGCAACAATGTTCATGCCAGTCGAGCTAAGACTTAATCAACCAGTTATGAAACTTTTTAACACAAATTTTTTTATATAAATATAATTAAAATACAAAATTACACAAAAATATAAAACCACACAAATAAAAAAATGTTAAGATTTTTATATAACTAATTATTAATCTATCCATTGTGAATATGATTAAAATATGAAATAATTTAAAAACTTCAAGACAAAAATACAATAAAATATTTTAAATATAAATATAATTACAATAAACTAATATGATGCAAATACAATTGTAGAAAAAATTAATATACCATTTGGTACATGAATTTGTTTTCAATGTTCAAGTGTCATGAGATTAAAATTTTAGTCTGGCAAACTGCGTGATCTTAGTGATTACAAAAAAGAAGAAGAAAATTTACAAAGAAATTCTCTAAGGCATTAAAACTTATCGGAAACAAACACTCAAGCGATGAAGCAACGAATGAACAAAAAATGCCACAAGAAAGTAAGGCACACAAGGTGTTTGAGTAAATGCTCTTAAAAGTATTTGATTACTTTGAATGAGATAGAACTGAGTTAGTCCAAATGAGGGAAAAACTTTTATTTACAGTTGATCTCCCCCAATTCCAACGATACTATTTAAATTATATCAAGGGTTAAGATTAAATGTATTATCCCTTACCTGACCCAATCGTCGGGTTTGAGCTAAGGGATGCCACATTCGTTGCCGAAGCATTTATGATCTTAATTTCATTCAATCAATAGTTTATACATGCTATTATGTTCAATATGTAATCACAACATGATATATAATCAAAATTGGGGTTTAAATGAGCTTACGAAAGCACTTTCGATAACCCGAGGTCGATTGAGGGCTAAAATATAAAACATCAAAATTATCGGGTTGACGTCACAACATCACAGATCTGTGGTCACAACATCACAGGTTCATGGTTTCTATGCTACTCTCTCTTGATTTCTTGTCGCGATGTTGAAGGTTTGATGTCACAACGTCATTTACTATTTTTACAAGATCCATTAAATACCAATTCACAACACCTAAAATAAACTACCAAATGCATTATTTAAACTATTTTAGCTATTATACCATTAACATACATACCTAACAGACCATATGCTTAATTCAAATTGACATTAACTATTCAAATTTCTAAAATGACCATTTACTACATAAAACCGACTCAAAACTTAGGTATATGTCATTTAACGAAAACATATGGAAAGTATACAAGCATTGTTGAGTCGAGTATTGCAGTTTGGATGCTAGATCACTACTCAAGTCTTCAGAATCTACTAATACCTATGCACAGAATAAACAACCCGTACATTGAGTGATAAAGCTCAGTGGTGATGTGATCTCAGGTCCCTTAATTGGGCCTGAACTGAAGTTGCCATTTGGGCCTAAAACATGGGCTAAGGCTAAGAATCCCAAGAGGCGTTTGTGGGCTCTTAAATCGATCATCTTAAATAATATTCTTTATTCCACAGCTTTTTATTTATGTTTTATTCTTACGGAATTTTAATATGTCTTAAAATATTATGTCATTGTTATTACATTTTTAATATGTGTGTTAATTATGTCATAGTTTTTTACATCTTTTAAATGTGCCTTAAGCATGTTTAATGTGTCTTAAAAGTGTGTTAAATTCTGTCCAAGTCTACTACAACTTTATTATTACATTAAGTGTGTCTAATGCTTGTTTAGTTTTTCCTAGGGAGAAGTCCAATGTTCAACCTATTTAAAGCTTCAAAAGGTTGCTCGGTTTGAAAAGGTTCACATGTAAAGGTTGTTCAATTTTTGGGCATGGAAAGTGACCATTCGGTCAACACAAGGCTACCTTAAATGCACTGTCCAACTAAGGGCTGAATGTGACTCTTGGTGGTTGCTTAAACCTTAAGGATGCATGTTCTATTCCCAATGCCATAAATGCAACCACCAACATTTCCTTCAAGGCATGGATTGTTCAGCCGAATTAAAGATGGAAGCTTGAACAACTCTTTCTTCCTATCTAAGGATGCATGAAGGACCCCTTAATTTTGATGTATGTTTCAGCCGAATTTATTACTCAAGATGAACATCCTAGAACTACATTAATGGCTGGTTTGTAGCCATTCGTTTACCCTTTTATGTTGCCTATAAATAGTTTAGTTTTTAAGCTTGTAAAGGTTAGACTATTTTTTTTATATAAAATACATTTTGAGTTAATTCTCTTTTTTCTTTAAGAACTTCCGAACTTATCAAGATTTCATTCTTATGGCATTCACCAAACCAATCTTATCAGTTTCCCAAAGTGTGGCGATCAAAACCTTCTACCTCTAGTTCCTATCTCCTTATACATAATGGGTCAAGGTCTCTCTCATTTTCCAAATTTCTTGAGTTTCAAACAACTTTATAGAAATTGGGTTGCATTGTCCTATTGCGTTGGTTCATTTCTGGTCTGTTTAAATTCGTAAGTTATATCCAAATTTATCTTTTGTTTATTTTTCCTTCATAATATCCCAACTTTCAATCTAGTAACTATTTAGACGATTGAGACATTTAAATCATGAATCAACTCATAACCATGTTCACGCCAAGTGGTACATTCATGATTCAAGACAATAAAACATAAAACTAACATGTTAAGAAAACTAACATTACATAGTCTAATATCAATCATTCATGTCTCATGTATCAAAAGTATATACATCTAATCCACATATCATATTCAATTTCCAATTCATTTCATCATTCATGTATGCATGCCAATTTGATGACCAATCTTATTTGGTAATTCATGTGAACATATAACAACATGCTTTCAATTAGAAAATCTAATTCACTTCCATTTAAGGTCAAATTTGAGTATTCATTTAACTATCTCATTCTCCATCAAGTCTATTGACTCGTTCATATTCAAATCGACCCCAATACTTATTTTAATCGGTTCACATGATTTATCACATTTTGTAATACCCTAAAATTACTACAGAAGAAAGTAAGATAATATTCCGATATAGTAAAATAAGGAAATAAAGTGATAAAAAGGGTAATTTGAGTTATGTCAACATTAAGAAGTAAATTATGACATATTAATTTAAGAAATGATTAAATCGCAAAAGTGACAAAAGTTTTGTTGCCTAAGGGTAAATACTCAAAATTTGAGAGGTTAAAGTGCAAATAAGAAAAAGTTGAAGGACCAATAGTGCAAATATTTTAAGGTTGGAATAATCTAGAAACTAAGGAAAATGGATGAATTAAGACCAAATTGAATAGGTGAATAATTATGAGGGACTAAATGTAATTTTACCAAATTAAGTAATGACTCAAGAATGAAATTTTAAAAGATCATGAAGGGCAAAATGGTCATTTAGAAGAGAGATAAATCTAGAAGATAATGATGATGTTGGAGATATTTTAGATTAATTAAATAAATATTAGTTTATTAATATTTTAATTTAATTTTTAAATAATATTTTATTATTTTATTATTTAGTATATATAAGTGGAAAGAAAGATGAAAAGGAACCAACCCACCATCTTTTCCATGCAATTCACGTTAGAAGAGAAGAGAAGAAAGAAAGTTTTGCTTTCTTTACAATTTGGTCCTTCAACAAAAAAACTTCACCATTTTCACTTAGAAATCAAAAGAATTTCCATAGCCATCAAGAGAGAAAGATAACAAGGAGACCATGGGGAGCTAGAATATCAAGTTGGATTCAAGAAATTGAAGCTGGAGGAGAGTGAAAATCAAGTTAAGGTTGAAATCAATAGGACAAGGTAAGAACATTGAGATTTCAATATTTTTTTAAGTTTGATATTATTGAAATAGCATGGAAAAGATGTTATAGTAGAGTTTTCTTATATAAATTCTTATGTTCTTGATATATTAGTGAAGAGAAATAAGTGAAAGTGATGGGAAATATTATAGAGAAAGGGAATAAGGAAGTTATAAACTTAGTAATTAACATTTTGCACTAAAATAGTTTTGGACAGCAACAGCAAGTTAATTTTGAAAAATCACCATAAATTGTGGAAATGAAATTAGAGGATGAAAAAAATATGGAATTAAATCTTACTGAGTCTAGTTTCTCATAGAAGAAACAGTGTAAGTAATGGAATTGTAAATCATGAGATATAATAGATCTTGTGAGACAAGGTTAGAATGATTTCGGGTTCCCCTGTTCGAACTTTGAAAAATCATAAAAAATTGTACAAAAATAATTATATGTTATAATTTATATGTTTAAAATAATTAAAGAGTCTATTTTCAATAGAAGCAAACAGAGATATCATCCAAAATCTTTACAATGAGATAATTAAGTTTTAGTGAAGAAGGGTCAGAACTGTCAGACAGCAGAACAGAGGTGAATTTAAATAATAAAATGTACTTATTGGCTAAACCAAAAATTCTGAAAAGTTTATGGTACGAATATATGTGAGTCTAGTTTCAAGGAAGATTAGAAGATCCTAATTTGGAGTTCTGTAGCTCAAGATAAAAATAATTTAGTGGCTATGACTCAAATAGATAGTTTTGAATAAATTTACAAGTAAATAGTAAAAACATAGATAATGTTACTTATAAGCATATTATATAAATTAAGGATGTGGAATGGAGAGGAGGAGGAGGATATATATATATATATATATATATGAATATTCAGCTAGCATGGATAATTTGCACGTTTTAGGCCGGACTAAATTGAATAAAAGTAAAACTTTAAGGGTAAATTTGTAAAATGTCAAAAAGTGACCAAATTGCATGAAATGAATTTTTATTATTTAAATTAGTAAATTGAATGAAATATTAATTTAGATCAAGATTGGGTGGAAATTTGAGAAAATAGAAAATTTCCAAAATGTCCCTAATTTTGGTATTTCTACAATTTAGCGAGTAAGTTCGTATGAACTATATTCTTTATAATTTTAATTGAATTGAATGCTATTTGGTAATGAATATTATATATATGTGTGTGTGTTTTTTATTGGAATTGAATTATTATTGGTAATATGTATAATTATTTGATGCATTGAAATGATTATCGGAAGCTCGATTGAGTTGGAAGCTTGTTGGAGATATATCACATTATCCATTGGTTCTATCGATAAGTTTGGATGATTTGATTCTGGTTATAATGGCATGTACAATTGAAATTGGTTAACGTTAGCTCATTAATGTTTTGATTTTGATTGGTTATAAATATGAATGCTTGATGAAAAGAAAAGTCTGAAAATTAATTAGTAAACTCTGGTAATGCTCTATAACCCTATTCTGGCGATAGATACGGGTTAGGGGTGTTACACATTTCATATGCATACAAGGTATTCCATTTTCAAATGACATTTCATATCAACCATCATTAATCAAGTTCATGTTTTATAACCCTTATTAACCAAACACGGACTCAGGACAGATACAAGGATCATCCGACCATCACACCAATCTAACACCCAATGCCTCATTGGAACGTCCGAAGTATAATTTGTGCCCTTCGCTTATCAATATATCCAAAGTAAAATATGTGCCCAACACTTACTAAAATGTCCAAGGTAATATACGCCTAGCGCTCATCGGTATATTATCAAAGCATAACCCGTACACAATCTAATCCTATGATAAGCCAACTATATTTGATTATGTTCGAGACAGTTAATAGGGTAATCATCAAATCAGTCAATATATGTTTAATATCACATATCATAGTTCATATCAGTTTCGTCATCATTTCCTATCATGAATCATTTAGCAAGTTCATGTTATGCTCGTTTATGTTATGCACATTTTAATTCAAGTCTCAACATATTATCATCAAATACAAATCAATTCACATGGCAAGTATAAGCTTACCTCAATAGCTAACATGCAACAAATATATATATGTATAATGAACTCGAATCATAAAACTATAAACTGAATTTTTGTCACTCGTCTACGACTCTCATCTTTCCCTTCTCTCTCAACGACGTAACACCGTCTTTAGCTACATTCGATAATTCAATTATAAAACAATGTCAGTTTACATCCCAATCATATTAAAATATATAGCCAACATATTTTTCATTTTATTCATTTTAGTCCCTATATTTAGGGTACTCATATTTTTTTGCATCTAACATCAGATCAAAATTCGATTTTACATTCTTTCATTAGAGAGTTTTTAATTTGTTCAATTTAATCCCTAATGTCAGAAAGTTATTTAACAAGCTTAACTTAATTTCTAACTTAATCCTTATCAACTTCTAAGCTTATTATCTATCAATTCTTCAAATCAAGCTCAAAATCATCAATTTAACTTTAATGGTAACTTGCTAAATACCAACTAATTGAAAAAATTAACACATAAGCTAGCTAAATCAAACTCTCATGATCATGAATCTATAATTTTTTTTTAAAATAGCTTGGTTAGCTTAGGAATTTTAATGGCCAAATACTTCGTTATTTGTTTGACACTTTCTTCTTTCTCTTTTAATGGCTTACGACATGGGAAAGAAGATGACAATGTTATATTTTTTTTCTTGTGATATATAAAGAAACAAAAATGTTACATTCGGTTAAAAAGATAAAAAAGCCCATCGTTCTGTCCTGTTGAAAAATATTCAAGACTTCATTAGGAATGGTATCAAAGATTTGTAAGCTTGATTTCCAACTTTACCAAGTGATTGACAATTATATTATCTTCTCTAGGTATATGTCGCAGCCACCATTGCCTTTCAGTTCTCAAAAGTCGTCGTACCCTTCTAAGCACTATAATGCTTAAATTTTGCAATCTATTATCAGTCAGGGCTAGGTTCACTTCTATATTGTCAGATTAAATTATGGCTCGTTTGTATCCTCTACTAAGTAGGATGAGTATCCCATCGAAAATACCCATAGTTTAGCTTCGAAAGGCGTGCATTGACCCTAGTGTCGGTTGAATCCGAAAATCCAGTTTCGTTCTTGATCTTAAGCCACTCCACCAGTAGACGTGTTTCTAGTAGAAGTAGTCACAGCCTCGTCCATGAATAAATGAATCAACGACCTGTCAGAGATCGAACGAGGGCCCAAAGTATGATGATTGTTTTGAAAGTCCTTGTGAGTTGATTTATAGTGTTGACCCAACTGAAGGAGACTTTAATAACCTCAATTGCAGTCCAAGTGATGTTCTAGAAAATGAATAAATTCCAATTTTTACATATGCTCCAAGTGATTAATCCAAAAAGACTCAGCTAAATAGTGCCACGTCCTTGCAATCTCATATGACAACAAAGGTTAAAAGAAAACCAAGAATGAAACGATTAGAGAAAAACATGTATTTTTGGTCAGATGGAAGCACTTGCATCGATACTTCTTTAACTGCTGGACAATCCCGAAACATGCGGATGATCTCATCTGTGTCGTACCTACAAAGTAGACAAGAGTTGTTATTTGCAATTCCCTGATGAGTTCTAAGTTGGTAAGAAGTCTTTGCTTAGAAGTTAACCAAAGAAAAAATTTAACTCTTTGTGGTCCTTGATACTTCAAAATGTGTTTCCAACAATTGTTTTTTGGGTCCCAAGATGTCTGCTTCAAAGTCCAAAAAGCATTTCGAACGGAAAAGGTACTTGAAGCTGTTCGTGTCCAAACAACTCTATCTGGACCCGAGGAAAGGTGGGGGTGGGATGCTCACTATGCATTTAATCACGTATTCTAGGAAGCAAATGTGAAATAGGTCAAGATTCCAAGCGCCCTCGAGGCAGGGTGGGGGGTGGAATGCTCACTATATATTCTGGCAACCAGATGCAGAATAGGTTAAGATTCTAAGCACCATCAGGCATGAAAGAATCTTTAAGGGTGCAGTCCAAATTAAGATTAGTATGTGCTAGAATGTGCGACAGTAAGGGGCAAATTTATGAAATCCAAGAGTCCTTCCAATATCGGATACTAGTGCAATTACCTATTGACCAAGCTAATTTTTTACAAAAGAGAGGTTATATCTTGGAAAGTGATTTCCAAATATGTGAACATTGGCTCTTGTTATAGAATTTGAGAGTTGCTACTTTAAGGTACAGTTTGATCAAATGACCCTTACCCATAAGGCAATTTCCTTGGAAATTAAATTAAAACCATTCTTCATGAGGAAAGAGGTGTTTTGATCAGCCATACGTCGGAAACCAAGATCTCCTCGAGACTTTGACTGACATATGGAGTCCCATTCAACTAAAGAAAGTTTTGAATGACCATAGGAAGAACCCCAAATAAATTGGTGCTCTAGACGTTCAATCTCAATGCAAATACCTTTCGGTATCATCAATGACTGCATGAAGTAATTCGAGATGGATAAAAGGACTGACTGTGCCAAAGTGATTTTGCCAGTAGTGGATAATTTCTTTACTGTCCAACTCTGTAATTTACGTCTTACTTTTTCCACAATAAATTTTAGAGTACTATTGGTAACCCTATCATGAAGAAGTGGGTCTCCTAAATAGGTTCCAAGGTTTTGAACTTCATGAAAACCAAGCAAAAGGCTGATTTGGTCACCCAAGCAATGTTTGATACATTTGGAAAAGAAAATTTTTCTTTTTTGAGAACTAAATTTGTGCCTGGAAAAATCACAGAAGTGCTTCAAAATACTCTGTAATAATCTTACTTGCTCTAACTCAGCCTTACAAAAGATTACTAGATCATTCACGAAGAAAAGATGAGATAAATTATGACCTGATCTTGAAAGATGAATAGGAAACCACTTTCCATCCTCAATATTTGAACAAATAATGTATCCTAACCATTCCATACAAAGGATGAAGAGATATGGCGATAACAGACATCCCTATCTAATTCCATGTACAGGCTTGAATTTCTGAGTAGGTATTCCATTCCAGAGAATCTGCATAGTAAAGGAAGAGATGACCGGCATGATCACTTTCTTAAGAAACTCAGGTACCCCAAGAGCCTGTAAGGAAACATCAATGAAATCCTAACTTAACCGGTCATAAGCCTTCTCTATATCCAACTTAATTGCCATCCAATTTTTACCATTGTGTTTCCTTCGCATAGAATGTATAACCTCTTTTGCTATGATGATGTTATTAGAAATGTTTTTCCCAGTGATGAAACCAACTTGTTCCTGCCAAATGAAGTTAGGAAAAATTAATTTAAAGCGATTAGCAATCTCTTTCATTACCAGTTTATATAAAATAGAGCAAAGGCTAACGGGACAAAATTGAGTGAAAGTTTCAGAATTATCTGTCTTTGGTATGAGTACGAGCAGGGAATTATTCAGTTTTAGATTGATGGTATTGCCAACAAAAGACCCTTGGACCAAGTGATAATAAAACACTACCGAGAGTGTCCCACTAGCTCCAGAAAAATGTGCATAAAAACTATCACTTCTAGGGCTTTAAGCGAGGCCATATCAAATAGAGCCTTCTTGATTTCATCATTCGAAATTAACTTATCCAAGGAATTAATGTAGAAGGGATCGAGTCGTGGAAAGATGTTGGATGAAATATATCTTATGGGTTGTGGTATCTCACCATAAAGCTTTTCAAAGAAAACCACTGTCTCATTTCTGAGAATGTTCTGATCAGAACTCCATTCCCCATTACCAAGACGCAAGGTTGTAATACAATTGAATTTTCTTCTTTGGATCACGTGGCTATGGAAAAAATTTGTGTTACAATCACCTAAATGCAACCAATCACATCTAGCCTTTTACCTCCAAAGTAGCTCATCATGAAAGAGAACGTTCTCTATTTTATCGTGGTTATCCATCCCATGTTGAATTAAAGGATTAGAGGGAGAACATTCTAAAGCCAACTGATTGATAGAGAGAGATCTCATTAACTGTCTTTTGTGAGTACCTATAAAACTGTAAACAGACCTATTCCATTCTTTAACATGTGACGTAAAATTAGAAAGGGAATAAACCATATTACCAAAAAATCTCCACTTATCTTTTATTAAAAGTGGAGAAGTTAGCATGTTTCGTCCATCCTGTTAGAAAGCGAAAGGGTCTGCCTCTTAAAGAACTGACATTCGATCTCAATGTTATAAGGATGAGTCTGTGATCATATTTGATTCGCGAAAGATGGAAAACTGAGCAGTGCGGGAAAATTGAAACCCAAGTACCATTTGTTAAAGCTTGATCCAATCTTTCACATGTATTACCTCTTTACCAGGAAAAGGATGGGCTTATGAATCCTAGATCCTGCAAATCACATCATTCAACAAAATCACCAAAAATTTTACATATTTTACCTATGTTATGGCTACTCCTTTTTTCATCAAGGGATAAAATTACATTGAAGTCGCCCATTACCACCTATTAAGAGGATTTATTTGACATGAATGTTTTTAAATCGTCCCAAACCTATCTTTGTTTCCTTCTATCTGGGCTGCCACAAACAAAAGAAATAAAAATAGATTTGGAAGGAATGTTACCAAAAACACGAAGGAAAATAAATTAGGGGTAACTTTGGATTATTTCAATCTTGAAAGATTACTTCCAACCGATCCAAATGCCTCCTAAAAATCCAATAGCTTCAACACAGTGAGAACCCAATTTATCAATAATGTAGTTTGCTTTTTTACCGTTAACTCTCGATTCTAACAAACACATAATATATGGACTAAATTCCTTGTTGTATTCCTTAAAAACTTGAAGAAATTTACTGCTAGCACAACCTTGGCAATTCTACGAAAAAAATTTCAGTTTTAGTTCCATAAAAGATTAAAAAATTATAAATAAAAAAAACCAAATAAAATAAAGTTTACTTCCTGGGAGAGACTTCCCTTATCTATTATTCCGCCTCAAAGGTCGAATTTTTAATTTCAAGAAGCCCAATAGCCTTTTTTTCCAATAACTTCAGCCAAGTTAACCATAAAATCTCTGATACATGTACGGATGGAGTAAAATTTATTAAATTTCATTCATCGAAGCTACCAAATCTTAAGTTTGGGAAATCATTAGACTTGCGATGACTTTTGTAATGGGATCTAGACATTTCTTGGTTAAGATGTATCATGGCGTTCGAATATCTATCTCTTCGCTTCGAAACGCATTTTGAATCACTCAATTTTAAGTTTGGGAGCTCAAGTTATGACTATTTTAGTGAAGACTGCACAAACATAATTTCTGGATGGGATTATGATGAGAATTACGAATTTCGGGCTTTTAATTTGAGTTTAAATAATATTTGGTTTAGGTTTTAGGCTTAGTTTTTATTATATATTAGTCCAATATTATATTTATCAGCTCTTATCATTTTATTATTCTAAAATTTTAATTATTATTAAGTATTTTAAGTTATTTAGAAGTTTTATGTCAATAAGAAAGTTTAGTTTAAAACTACTTATTGTTTAGGTTAATTAAGAGTTCTAGTATACTTGAGAGTTTTATTTAGATTTATTTAGCTAACCTATATAAATGTTTCTTCATTGTTCATTAAGGAGACAATTGTTTTTATTAATAAAGTTTTCAACTCTAGGAGTTTGTTTTTTTCAGCAAGATTTTTTTCTTGTGATTTTTAGAAGTAGTTTTCTTCTCGATTTTTTTCAAGGAGTCGTGAGAATTCATACTTCACCCTTCAATTTGCCAATAATTATTTCTTGGAGGGTTCATTAGAGCCATTAATTAAGTTTGTTAGGATCTATATCCCAAAGGGTTTAATTGAACATTTATCCTTCTATCCATCATAGCCATCGATTTATTCAATCCATCGTCCACTTTTAAATTTCGTCTATTTATTTATTTATATATTTTTATTCTTATTTGTTCTTTGTTCCAAAATTTTTTTTTTATTGTTTTCGATTTCTTTATTACTAAATTTATTTATTTCTCCTTTTCAGATCAGATCCAAATATTTTCTTTCGGAGTCAAACAACTTGAATTTGATCCTTGTTCTGCTTCCGCCTTCATTCCGTATCAATCTCTTAGAGGGATAGTTGAGTTTCTTGAGAATTTAAATTGGTTACCCCTCCCTTGGATGACCTTATTGAGATTTTTCCTATTACGACCACCCTTGAGATTCACTGTCGATGGTTGTCCAAAGGAGTGAGTATGGTGTTTTCTCATCCCCGTCGCTGCAACCTCCACCAGCAGATTGTCGTTCGCCTAATTTTTAGTTTTTATAAAAAGAAACAGCCATGTGTTTGGTAGGATCGAGGCCATCGTTTGCAACAGAAACGACGATATTGACCAGTGAATCTGCTGCTGAGTTAGGTTCGTCGCATCCATTAGCAAGAAAATGGTTAGAATCAACAGAACCCCTCTGTGCGGCCAGGTTCCTGTTTCCCCATTGAGTGATATTTCTTGTTCCCCCAAACAAACCCCCTCAGCTCGATCTACCAAGGTGTGATCCTTAGGCCCGAGAATCCCACTAGCCTGCCCAATCTCTGGGCCTGAAAAAGTAACCAAAGGCCCAAAACCCTTTTTAGCAGACTTAGTTGACCCAATGTTAACTTAGTTGACCCAAAGTAAATTCGGTCTAGATAAGCCACTTTATTAGTGGATGATTCGGGCCTGTTAATTTTTCCATTAAGTAGGCTTTTAATCTGGGACTAATCTGCTGAAGTTTGAATCCCAAAACATGTAAGGTGACAACCTGAGGCCCCTAGCAATTTGATCAAATTTACGTTGCAAAGATCTTCCTTCTTGGGAATTTCCAGGCACAATTTCTTTCCCTCTATTACTCGGATTTCTTACTTTTATGGTAGCTGAATTAGTTTTCTCATTTGTGTCCGTATCAATTAAAGCCCTAAATCGAGATCCTTCAATATTTTTTCCTGATTTTCTGTGCCCAGGTGTGGGGATTCCCTCGTTTTGTATTGAGATTTATTCTCAAACCAACATCTATGGCCCAAATGGTTCGCTCTTCTCCCTCGTTCTGTCAATGGCCATATTCTTGCTAACCGATGAAGAACCAAATGTCGACGCTTCCTTTCCAGTGCTAGGATTAGTACTCTTATGCAGGTAGGCTTCCTTAACATGTCAATAACATCCACAGTGGAAACAAACCATTGGTAAAAATTCATATTCCACTCGTTGAATTCTGCCATTGATAAGAATTTGAGAAACCAAAGGTCTGTCTAAATTGACATACACAACCATACGGGCAAAACGCCCTCTAACCTTGTTATCAGTATTCATATCTAGCTTGGCCACCCTTCCTATTACTCCCCCTATTTCCACGAGGATCTTACATTTATACATGTAGCCTAACAATCCTGGAAGTCTAATCCAAGACATAACCACGCTGGGGAATGATTGTGATGGGTTGAAAGACATCGTCCACGGTTGAACCGTCAAGAATTGACCGAAAAAAAATACCAGGACTTTAAGTGAGAACCTTTTCACAATCAAATTTACTCTGGAATTTAGCAAGGAAGTACCCATTTTCGATATCCATTAGTTGAAACAAAGATTATGACTTCCAAATGTTGCAAAATCTTATTGTGTAGCACAGAGTACCCGATGTTTTAGCCAAGGAGTTTTAAAACCACTATATTTTCCATATCCTTGATGAGGAATTGGTGGATCCTTTTTGAAAAAACTATGGAAGGAATACCATTAACTATAGTTTTCTGGATATCCCATTCCACTAGATCGAAATCTTCACCTTCTTCTAGACCACTTCTATTTGCTTTGGATGATTGTCCCAATAATTTGGCTTTCCAAGAGAGAACTAGTTCAGCAGTCGAATCAACGAGCATATCCTTGCCCACCTTATCAGATTTATCTCTAAAATGAACCTTTTTAGAAGTTATATCCTCCATAGAGGAGTTATCCACACTAGCTTCTTGACAAAGAGAATTTTCGCATAGAGAGTCCATTATATTTGTATAGAAAATTCATACCAATAATGTTTATTAAGCTAAAGTAGGATATGACAATGTCATCTTTCCATCCACTAATTTGGCTATTTATAATTTGATTAACTTATGATTAGTTCATTGATTAATGTTTACTTATTTATTCAATTATAAGATTTAGTGGAAGTCATCATCATCATCCACTATTTCATGTTTATAATTGGATAAATAATTATTTTAGTCTTTTCAATATTTACTATCTAGGTTTTCAAACATTTTCTAAATTAAAACTCAATAAGGATTGGACTTTTATAATTTAGTCCTTGAGTTTTAATTAAATAATTTCTCAATTAAATTACTTAACCGATCTTTAATATATTTTTATATGAACTTCGTTAATCTTTATATCTCATCCTTATGGACTTGATTTACGAAAATGAGATTCCAAAATCACATTTTTGGACACCACATGAAATTAAGTTGTTACATTAAAGTCTATCTATAAGATGAGGGTATTAAGAAATTTAAACACTATACAATCTTATCCTTTAGGAGTACAATATTTACCCTGATAAAATACAAGTTGGTGGAGTGTTTACACTGGACCACCAAAGTTTTAAGTAGATGAATTTCTCCATATATTCCACGAATTAGGTCAGTTTAAGTAGGTTAAATAAGCCCTATTTAATCATTTGACCTTTATGGGCAATTCCGTGTGCATTCGTTATAGGCTTTGGTCTACTGCTCGTGACTCAAGCTAGTGCTTAAGTTTTTATTTGTCCTAATTTGATAACTACATTTGCCTTTAATGTTTAATTTAGTACACAAACCAATCATGTGGAATAAAAAATATTTAACATATACTCCAGTAAAAAAATATATAGATGCTTAATTGAGAGAAAAAAATCTCAAATACCAAATTGAATATTAAAATTAAGATTTAATAATTAATTAAGATAAAAAATTAAAATTAAATTAAACATTAAAGTTAAAATCAACTATTAGCCCAAAAAGGGCATAAAATTACCATCCGGTGTACTTGAATTTTATTACAAGCATTTCATATCACGGGGATATTTCAGAGCTAACGTGGCATAATCTCCTGCATCGGTGGATTATCTCTCGCTCATTGTTTTTAGTTTTATTACTTACTTTTTGTGTTTAATTTTGTTGAGTTTTTCAGTCACTTAATTTCTCCTTTCTTTTTTTTTGTAACTTTCAGAAGAACAAATCTTCAAATTCTCCACCAAATCAAAGCAAAAAGAACCGATAAAATCAATGGCATCGTCAACATCAAAGCTGGCGTTTCGTATAGTACTGGCGGTTCTCCTCCTCTTGGCTCTCTTCTACGTCGGCCGTCCGCTTTACTGGAAGATCTCCGCCACCGTCCACGACATCCGCCACAACAAACAAACCGTTCAAGAAGGCAAAATTAAAACTAGCAATTAGAATCCCTTCTTTCTCTAATTCTTTCATTCGTTTCTGATTTTATACTTTTTCTTAATATGATCTGTGAAAAAAACAAACCCATTTTTTTAAATTCTTAATTTTGTTTGAAATGATGATTTAATCTATACATTTGATTACTGATAATAAAAAAAACCCCAGTTCTGTAATCCCCTTCTTCCTCTAATTATTTCATTGGTTTCTGATTTTATGCTTTTTTTCCCATTAAATTATGATCTGTGTAAAAAACAATTTGTTTTTTCAAAATATTAATAGTTCTTTAAATAATAAATTAATGCACTGAGATTGTTAATTTGTTTTTATTTTTGCAGGTATTTCACAGATAATGCTGGAGGCTCAGAGATCAGTGGGGTGGTTTAATGACGAATCAGACTCAGGAATCCATGAAAATCGTGGTAAGCAAGCTTCAAGGAGATTGAAATTTAGGGTTTTGTGATGGGAGTCCCCCCTTTTGATTCTTATGTTAATTAATGGAGTTTTATCTCATAATTTTAATAAGTTTAGTTTGATTTAGCTCTTCTTATTAGAATTTTTTTGATGATGTTTTAGATTGGAAATGGGTTTTTTTAGAGGAAAATGTGAGAGTTTTGATGTTGAATTATTATAGTTTTACTGCAGTTAATGCATATGGGATTTGAATATGGAAATTTTGTTCTGAATTTCAGTTAAAACTTCACGAATTAAGTTATTTTGCTTTTATATATGTTTTAGTTTTTTTTAAATATATAATAGTTTAGGGTAAGCTATAAAAATTTTCACTCAATTATTAGTGTTTAGGGTCTGGTCATTAGGTTTAAAATTTCTATTTTAGTTGCTAATGTTATAGAAATTTATTATTTCGGTCACTCATCCGTTAAATCACCAGTTAAATCTTTTTATTGATATTATAATAAATTTAGCCCTCCAATATTTATAGATTCTATCAGTTTGGTTTTAATTTTAGAAATTTTAGAAATCTAACCTCAACTGTACACATTTTACTAATTTAGTCTTGATTCTTAAAATTTAAAAAGATTTAAAAGTTTATTTTTCGATAAAAATACATAAGCTTTTATAAAAATACATATAAACCTATAAAAATATTAATAAATAAATTAATACTTATTTTTTAATTTTTCTAACATGAAATTTATTTATTAAAATAATAATACATAAATAAAACAATTTAAGGGAAAAACTCATGAATCATGTTTAGGTTGGGCTAGATGCAACCTTAGGGTGAGCAAAATTGGGGATAGACAAGAGAAGATGAAGTCTTAGATATTTAGTAGGTGCCAATACTCCAACAACATACTCCTAATAAGAAGTTACGATGATAGAGGGTATGAAAATTGAAGAATTCGGAGTAAGAATTATTGGTGTCGTTAGTTGTGGGCGAAAGCGGTCCTCAATGCTTGACAAATTTGGTGAAGATTACGGAACAATATCAAACATATAATAAATAAATTATTATTTATAAAATAAAACTAAAAAAAGAAGAAGGAAATGTTTGAATTTAGTTCAAGTTTTGTTTGTGATTTCTAAAATTTATTTTATTTATAAAAAAATTTTAATAAATAAATTTCAAGTTAGAAAAAAATGGGTATTCATTTATTTATAATTTTGTATTTATTTTATAAAATTTATGTATTTTTTAAACAAAATGAAGTTTTAAATAATTTTTATTTTTAAAGTTTTAATTTTTAAGAATCAAAATTAAATTGATAGAATTTGTAAAGTTGATTAAATTTTTGAAGTTTTAGAATTAAAACTAAATTGATAGAATTTGTAAACATTGAAGGGCTAAATTTGTTATTATGCCAATAAAACGGTTTTATTAGTGATTTAACGGATAGGTGATTAAAATATTAAATTACAATAATGTTAGTGATTAATATAGAAAATTTTAAACCTGTGTGACTAAAACAGAATCATGCTCATAGTTGAGTGGCTATTTTTATAGTTTATCCAATAATTTATTAGTTTTTTTTGTTAAAATTCAAAGAGATAATTGCACTAGACATCCCCAAGCTATGACTCTCATTTTAAATTGGTCCTCAACCTTCAAAGCATTCTAATACATCCATAAACTATTGATGTTATATTCATCAGGTCCTTCCATTATTGAAATTATCAAGGTTTTCAGAACCGAATTGGTGGTCGAACCAATCAGGTCATTGGTTCGCTGGTCAGATCGGTTCATTTGGTTCGATTATATAAATTATTAAAACATTTATAAAAAATAAAAATATTAAAAATTCGATTTGATCGGTCCAGCAAGTTTTTTTTTTTTGCCTAATTTAACCAGTTTGTTCTGGTTTTTGGGTCAAACGATTCAATGCTCTTCTCCAGATCAATACCTCAGTTAGTTCTTGATTCAATCATGTTCAAACAACTTTGGAAATCATTAATTTAGAATGACACATAAAATCTTATATAACATAATTTAAAACAAAAATTTTAAAAGAAAAGTAAAATGTTGTTGCATAATTTTAAAATTTAAAATGAAAAATAAAATAAAATCAAAGAAAAGAGAATGTGAATAATAATTTTGTAAAAGCTTTAAAATCTCTAAATCATTATTTTTACAATACTTTTTTTAATTTTCATTTTAAATCGTGACATCTTATTTAATGATTAAATTAATAATTTTAATAACGAAAAGACCTTATTAATATAATATCGATAATTTAAGAATATAATTAAAATATTTTAAAATTTGAGAACCGAGAGTCGTAATTTAAATATGTTTGGTTGAATTAACTCAAATTGAAATGCAAATATTTTATAGATTAATATTAGAGATGATGTAATCAAATCTTAGAATGAGATTTATTGTGTTTAATGAATATGGAAAATTTGTTATGAATTTCAGTTGAACTTCACGAATCAAGTTATTTTCTTTTTTAAAAAAGTATTACAATATAAATATATGTTCAAATAATTATAATGTAACACCCCTAACCGTATCCGTCGTTGAAATAGGGTTACAGAGCATTACCGAAATTTACAAATCAAATACAGATATTTCATAACATTTAACATTCATGTCATATATTATTCATAAAGTCCCTTATATGAGCCCTCGAGGCTCAAAATATGCATTAGAAACAAGTCGGGACTAAATCGAGTACTCAGAAAACTTTTTCGCGAAATTTTAAAATTTTTCCTGGGTGCAGGGGACACACGCCTGTGTGGTCAGGCCGTGTGGGCATTCGAAATGGGCTACATGGCTGTATCCCAGCCCGTGTTTGTACCCGTGTAACTCTCTGACTTGGGTCACATGCCCGTGTGTTAGGCCGTGTGTAGGTGCAGGGGTCACACAGCCAAGCCATACGCCCATGTGCCAGGCCGTATGAAAAATATTGAGCATTTTGTTTTGAATTTTAATGATGTAGGGGACACGCCCATGTGCTAGGCCGTGTGTCACACACAACTAAGACACACACCCGTGTCTCTGCTTGTGTAGGCAAAGTAAGGCCATTTACTAGCCATATTTCTCACCCAAACTTGTCTTCCACCTACAATAACACTTAAATACATTCACAAACCATATCAAAGAACTTAAAACTAACCAAAATCATGTCTTAAACTTGACATATTACACATACAACCAATGTGCTTTTAGGCACCCCAATAGACAATTTATTATTATGTCATTCCAAAACTTATACTTACCTAGATACCAAATGCATATATGCATAATCAAATTCATACTTCAAACATGATAATACCATATATATCAAAACATGACCATTACAAGTCATTCTAATAGTTAATTACAACCAAAACATTTATATGCCAACATTGGCCAAGATAACCTATACATGCCATTATAACCAAAGTTAATTTACTAAATATACCGAGATTAGTTGATGGATAGTGTGATGATATCTCCGCCAAGTTTTTAACCCAACGAGCCTCCGAATTACTATAAAACAGAGGAAAAATAAAACAGAGTAAGCATATTATGCTTAGTAAGTTCGTATAACGGGAAATTAACTTACCAATCATTTACATTTAAAGTAAGCATGCAAAATTCATCCAAAAAAATTTGGCAATTTGCCTAAACACATATAACCTCAAGAAACATGTTAGTCATGTACTTCATGTGAACATCAAGAAATAAGGATGAGCTCATCATATAACAATTTTCATGTACATATGTTTTCCACATCATATATTCATATAACATATACATTTCCAAAATAATTTATCTCAAATTCAGATTATCCCATGTCTGAACTTTTCCCGTTGAATTTATTAGAAATATCGATGGATACACAGGTAGTACACTTGAAGTGTACAAATTGTAATCCGTCAATTCATATTTAGGAGTGCTCATTAGAGCACATAATCGGGAAGCCCTCTCTTGAGCCTTATAAATGGAAACTCATGTGAGCCATGTAATTGGAAGCTTATCCTGGCTATATAACGAGAAGCTCATAAGAGCCTTAATTAGGAAGCTCATGTGAGCCAATAACAGGTAGCTCCAAAGAACCATTAATTGGGAAACTCCAGATCATATATCGAGAAGTTCAAGCGAGTTATATCGGGAAGCTCTGGAGAGCCATAAATCAGGAAGCTCACAAACAGCCTTTAATTGGGAAGCTCATGAAGAGCCATATATCAAGACGCTCATAAGAGTTGCAGTGGGTCAACAACACATACAAGATCACAACCGATAGGGATGCTTCGAAGAGCTATTAACGGGAAGCTCGCAAGAACCACATAACGGGAAACTCGAGAAGGCTAATAACGGGACACTCTTTCGAGCTGTGGTGTGTCCACAACATTTGCAGGACCAGAACTAATTCGGGAACCCTGTGTCCATCGAATTTCATCTATTCAAACGGAACTTAACGTTTATCAGGCTTTGTCAGATGTGTAATCAATTTCATATCAATAACAATAACACAATTCACATACACAACATTCAATTCAAACATATAAATATACAATTTAGTTACACGAACCTACATTGACAAATGTTCATGAATTGTAATCTACTAATCCGACACTTTTTCTTTTCCACGATCTAACTTCGTATTTGAGTTATCCGGATCTATACAAATAAATTTAACATCAATTTAATACAGTTCATATTCAATTCAATCCAATTTACATCTTGGTCAAAATTATTATTTTGCCCCTATAATTTTTTAATTAATTTTGATTTCGTCCCTAGGCTCGAAAAATAAAATTTGTGATGTTTAATCCTTATTCCAAGCCTAGCTGATTTATACATATCACAATAGCAGCCCCTGTATTTCATAAAATTCAAAATTTTTTCATGAATTTTACAATTTTACAATTTAGTCCCTAAATCACAATTTCATCAAAATTCACTTTACAAAAGTTGTTTATCTATCAACAACCTTTCATTTTCTACCATAAATTTCATAATTCATGCATATTCATCTATGGAAAAACCCTAATAATTTGATAATTTTACAAATTAATCCCCGAGATAGTTAAATTAAGCTTTTACGATCTCGAAAACATAAAAATTACTAAAAACGAGACAAGAATGCTTACCCAATTAAGCCAAATAAACTTTCTTGAGTTCTCTTCTCTTAGCTAGGGTTTCCATGTATTTAATTTGGGAAAGATGATATAAAATGATTATATTTGTTATTTAATTAAAATATCATCTAATATTATTTCATCTTTCCAATTTAGTCCTTTTCTTTATTTAATTTTCCATGGATGACTCATCATACTTATCTACTAACTCCTCTTAATTGTCTATTTTCCATATAAGGACCTCTAATTTTGAATTCCATAGCTATTTGATACTTGTAGCTACTAGAATTCAACTTTTGCATTTCATGCAATTTGGTCCTTTTATCAATTAAACATGTAATCGGTAAAATTTTCTTAATGAAATTTTTATACGATATTCCTATCATACGGTAGATTATAAAATAATATTAAAATAATTTTTCTTCCGGACTCAGATTTGTGGTTCCGAAACCACTGTTTCGATTTCACTAAAAGCGGGCTGTTACTTATAAGTATTAAACTATTACAACATAAATGGATTTTTCGAGTAAGTAAAATGTAGAATCAAATTGTTATATCACAAATGGATTAATAATTGGAACAATCTGAATTATAACTAGAAAATTAGACTAAAACCCGCACATGAAAGTAGAACATGATGGGTACTCAAAGACTCACTCGTATAATTTCACATAATAAGTATCGAACCAATATACTTAAGATCAGGGCTTTTTTCCAAAAGTTATTTATTTTTATATATGTTTTTAGTTAATTTTTTGCAAATATATAGTAGCATGTCAAATATTATTAGTGTTTTTTTTTTCTCAAATTCAAATGTTATTAGTCTAACATTAGAGATGTTGTAATCAATGTTATGATTAGATATATGATTTTTCTTATATCATACAATATTGAGAGAGGATGGGTGGATCCAGTTTGAATTGTATTCGGTTTAGAAATAGTTTTATTGCATAGTGAAAAATTAAAATTTTTTTAAAACTAAGTGGTTGTGTTATTTATAGCAATAAACCCTAACAAAAAATAATACTTGTGCTTTGAGTTAGATAGTTCTAAACGTTTAGTGGCTTTAACCAAACTGGCTTCTCTGCTAATCTCTAACTCTGGTTTACTTAAAGTGTGGGTTTTAATTTTACGAATAAATTCCAGAAAATGAAAACTTTAATTAATATTTAGTGGAATATTAATTTTCTCAAAAGTTAGAAACCGAAAGATGAACTCTCGCAAAATATAGTATTTATTTGAAAAAATAAATCACATTAGATTTTGATAGAGTATTAACTCTTAGGAGGTATCTATTTGACCTAACTAATACTCTCTATCTATAGAGAAGAATACAAGAGTCTCAATTGAACGAGGGTGAATAAATAATATTATTTTAATATAAAATACAAACAATCCCATTTAAGGATACATAGTGGCGACAGGTACACCCTATGAACATTAGGGTTGTCGCATTTTGCTGTGTAGATGGGTCTTTAAGCCTGTCTCACGTATCAGGTATTGATTATCTGTGTCATCTGATCTTTAAATCAACTCATAATTTTATCAACCTAATAATTATTTTTCTATTTTAAAAATATTATTTATTTATTTATTTAGAATAAATTTAGTTAATTTCCTAATTAAATTATTTTCTCAATCCAATTATAATTATGTTAAAGTCATGATAACTTAATTGTAATAGAATCTATGAGAAAATTAATTTTCTTAACTTGTTCACCAAGATCATGATGACTAATTAAATTTTTACTTCGAACTTCAGTTATTTAATTGAAAATAATTAAATAATAATTTAAATAAATTAATTTTATATTTAAGTCATCTCTTACATAGACGAGAAAGCGCATTCACTACGGATAATGATACATGCGATCTATTTCTCTAATTTGTCGTTTCCATTCATTCATGTTGATTCTATTGCAAACCGTACAGAGTCGTACCAAGGTAACATAGAGACTGATTAGACATATATAATTAGGGCTTAAATAATTTGTAATTAAGTTTTAATTTATTTAGTCATGAAATCATTTCACTGAAGTACCACCATGACTGAGCTCTCTTTGTTATATACCATTATGAAAGCTACTTATCAAGTGTTCGTCCAATGACTTTGTCATATATGTGTTACCCTTATAGGATATCTTTAATTTGTTTGAGTTAAATCCATTTACCCAATATGATCCTATTTTATCTCATCGTAATCATTACATCTTCCTTAATGAAAAAAACTAATTACTGACAAATAGTAATTAAATCATTCGTCCTAGAAAAATAACTTGTGGCCACATTACTTTTCCATCTATCATATACCAGCATTTAGCTCTATTACCAATTGAACTCAAACTTTCAATACATCAAAATATACGAGTTATGCATACATAATCATCACTTTCTAAGAATTGAGGTAAGTCACACTATGAACATCACAATAGAATAAATTCATAAACATACCTAGGATTTATTCTACCTGGGTCCTGTCTGATGTACTATCAGTCTAGACAATCACATCTTTGTCTCTATCTTTTGGGAGTCATCCACTTCAATACCCAAGACAAGTGATCTCCCTACTTGAATTGATAGACTACATAATAGTCTTTTAATTGAATTACTCAGTTTTGATTAAGCTATGGACCATTTAGATTATCTACTAATATAAGTTACCTTCTCGCATTACGATCTAACTACATAATACAACTTAATATTAATTAAATGTTAGATAATCAATGAGCTAATTTGCTTACATTTTACTTTGTGTGCAAAAACTGTTGAGGATATTATACAAAAAATATTAATGAGAATAATAGGATTTTATTAAATCATTCTGTTTGAAAAATTACAAGTACACTTGATGATATCACAACACTATGGGCATTAGATCCCAACACAAAGGACACCTCGTCGCACCCCTAGAAGCCACCTCACTTGCACCTAGTGGAAAGAGCTAGTCGAAACACTTACTATAAGTTTTTAGGATATGGAACATGAGGCACTTAAAGATATGTTATCTATCAACCCATCCCAGGATGTGGAATCTGAGGCACTTAAAGAGATGTTATTTGTAAAGCTCCTCTTCGTTTAAGCATGTAAGCTCATGTATGTTCATAGAAATAGGAAAGATAATTATTAGGTGTGTGTTGCATAATTTGTAAGTACGGTAATATGGCTGCAACATGAATAACCCTTTATCAGAGCAACTCTTTGTTGGAAAAATTGATTAAGAAAATAGTGAACGTTTGCACAATGGACGTTTAAATTTTTTTTCTTAAATTGTGCTATTTATAGTAGTAAACCCTAAACCAAATTATTACTTTGCTTTTTGTGAGACGATATAAGTTATTTTATGGCTTTCTACCAAACGAACTTCTTTTATATCCTCGAACCGTAGATTGTTTTGAGCGTAGGCTCAATCAACACAAACCAAACGTACAAAATGAAAACATTAATTAAATTTTAGTGGGAAAGTAAATTTTCTCTCAATGAGAAACCAAAAAACTTTAAGCTTTTTAAAAAATAGATTTATTATTATAAATAAAATTACCACTATGTTCTAACAGAGTAATGGCATTTTATTTTTTGTTAATTAGGTCATCCCTTAGTTATAAAAAATCAATACAAGAGATTTATTTGAACAAAGGGTAATTTAAAAAAATAATATTTTAATAGGAAATACAATTTTCTTATTTAGGAACCCTAAGTGTGGCAGCTCACCTTGTTGAACACTAGGGTTTGTCTTTGTTGAGAAATGTGCCCATATTGTAGCAAACATGTAATTATTTTCTATTTATTTGAACGATTAATAAATAAATAAAGTTAATTTCACATTTCACTATTATGTCTTTTGTATTTATGTTTTTTATATTTTGCATGCATAGCAAAATTGTGACAAGCAAATATTAGCTCATTGATTGTCTAAAGTTCAAACTGAAGATAAGTGGCATTGTAAAAAAAATTTACATTGCGAGAAAGACAACTTACTTCAGTAGATAATCTAAATGAGTCTGTAATCCCGTAAAAAAAATTAAAGTGAGTATTTGATTCAAATAATGAGAAGGATTATTATGTCGTCTACAATTGTAATTGGGGAGATGACTAGTCTTGGCTATCAGAGTAGTTGACTCCATGAGTAGAGACATAGATGTATTTATTGGTAGAATGATACATTGGATTGGGCCTAAGATGAATTAATTCTGAATCCGTTAGTGAATTAATTCACTTGTGACGTTATGGTGATTTACCTAAATCTTGAGTTAGTCACCGACCATGCGTATGCAACTCAAGTGCTTTGATATAAGTGAAGGCTTATACTCTAAAAATGATCGAGCCCATAGCCGGTATGTTGGGTACATGACTTGTGTATGGCATGGCTTTACTAGCAACAGTGGAATTCATAGCTCAATTAAAGAGTTAATTATATCCTCTCATTGGTATTGTATGAATTGATAAATATGGAAAGTGGGTATGGGTTGCTTGTTCTTGAATGAACAATTTATCACAACCATTTGTTGGCAGTGATCATATTAATCATTAAGAAGACACAATGGTGACAATGAGATAAAATATGATTGTATTGAGTGAACGGATTTAACTCAAATGAATCAAGGATATCATATGAGGGTAACACACACATGACGATGTCATTGGACAAAGCAGTTGGATGAATTGCTTTCATAAAGAGTATACAATAAAGAGTTTTCAATCATGGTACTTCTTGTGGACTGACTCCATGATTAAGTAATTGTGAATTATCGGAATGACATTTCTAGACATAATTGCAATCACTAGAGTCTAATTGTATATGTCCGATTGGTCCCTCCTGCTAGCTCAACCAAAGCTCGATTAGACTGCATTTGAACCAAAAGTAAATTCTACGACTTTGGGGATAATCTAATTGAGTTGATTTATTCGATGTGGAATTAAATTAGGTGGTCATGAGAATTGTTCAACTAGAGAATTTTATTAAAGAATTTTCTTAAAAAATTAATTTAAAAAATCTAAGTGAATTTTTTGAAAAATTAGTTTTGATTAAGTAAAATTAAATTAATCAAATCAATTAAAATTAATATGATATTTTTGAAAGTTACTTTTCAAGTTAGACAATTGGTCTAATGGGTAATTGAACTTAAAAATTGGATCTGAAATCGTAAATTGGGTTTAGGTACCCAAAACTGAGACCAAGACCCAAAAATTGGTCGAACCGGGCTCGGTATGTGAAATCGAGCTCATGATACAATCGATGGCTGACTCGATTGATCGGGTCGTCATTGACCCAGACCGAACCGATAACAGTCGAACCGGCTTGGGTGCCATAAGGGTGTCGCATCTGCATCACCAGACACGGCGGTGCCGGTGGTTGGGACGATGGTGTCCCAGTGGCTGGTGATGGTTGGCCATTGGTGGTTGAGCAGTGGAAGGGTTACACTCCTATTGGGACTCTACCAGAGAATTTGATTTCAAATTAATTATTCCAAAAATAATATTATTTTAAAAGTTTAATATTAAATTTAATTTAATACTTATTTCAATAGTATTTTATTAATTTAATATTAAAGTGATTATCTTAATATTAAATTTAATTTAATGTTTATCTTGTAGATAAATATTCTATTATTTTAATAAGATTTAATATTGAATTTAATCTAATATTTATGAAGATAAATATTAGATTAAATTTAATATTAAAGTTAATTATAATTGAACTCTCTAAACTCTCTTTATATAAAGGGAGCATTGGGTCATTATTTACACACACTTGAATTCAAGATAAAGTTGTAGAGAGAAAATTATCTGAAGTGATTATTCTAGAAAATTTCTAGAGAGATTTTTTTGATTTACAACTTGACATAAAAATTTAGAGAAATAGCAAAATTACTCCACTGGTAATTTTTGTGAAAATTTTTTTGATTTGAAGCGAGCCCATGCTTGGCAGACGTGAGCTTGAGGATAGCAGAGAAGACTACTCGATCGAAGCACTCATCCTAGACGAATTGAAAAGGTACAATTTTGATTAAGTGTTTATTATTTTAGATATCACAACCAAGATCTTGTTTTGAAAAAAAAATTAAAACTCTGATTTTTTCCTAAATTTATCTTTCGCTACGTTTTCCAAACCTTTTTTTTTCTAGCAGCCTCTCCTTTCATATGGGATGGGCTTGTTAGACCCGTCTCATGTACTGGAAACAATTATATATGTTATCTAGATTTTTAACCTACACTTAATTTGACCAATATAGTAATTGTTTTCTATTTTTTTAAAATATTAATTAATTTATCCTATTAAATTAGTTTCTCAAACCGATTAGAATTCCATTAAAACCATAGCAACTTTAACATATATAAAATTTACGAGGAAATATATTTAATTACCCCACTCAATAAAACTATGGTGGTTAATTAATTTAATTTTTACTTTGAACTTCAATTATTTAATTACAACCAATTAAATAATAATTCAAAGAAATTAATTCAATTTTAAGTCATCTTTTATACTTAGCGAGAAAACACATTCACTGTGGATAGTGATAGATGTTATTTATTTCTCTTAATCTTCGTTTCATTTATTCCAAATTATCGGTTCTAGATGCAATTCGTTTTAAGTTATGTCAAGTTAGCATAGCACCGGTTGTACATATATAATTAGGACTCAAATTATTTTTAATTAAGTTTGACTCTTCGTTTGTTAATTACAATTTATTTAACAATTGAATCATTCCATTAAAGCATCTTAAAAAATGATTGTCCAATGACCTTGTCGTAAGTTTGTTATCCTTATAGGATATCTTTGATCTCTTTAGGTTAAATTCGTTCACCTAATATGATCCTATTTATCTCATAGTAGCCATTATATCTTCTTGCATGAAAAAAAAGTCAATTACTAACAAATAGTAATTAAATCATTTTTTCTAGATAAATTCCCAATGGTCACGTTACGTTTCCATCTATCATGTGGTGCCAATGAGAGGATATCATTTAGCCCTTCTTTGGGCTAGGACTTTCACTATTGTAAATGAAGCTATGTCATGCATAAGTCATATACCCATCATACCAATTTTTGATTATTAAGTTATTTGAACTCAAGTTTTTACTACATCAAAGTATACGAGTCATGCACACATAGTCAGTCACTTACTCAATATTGAGGTAAGTCACACTATGATCGTCACAAGTGAATTAATTCATAAATAGATCTAGAATTAATTCAACTTGTGTCCCATTCGATGTTATTGCCAATCTTGAGAATCACATCTATGTCTCTATCTTCTGGGAGTCAACTACTCCAATACCCAAGACAGAGTACCTCTCTATTCGGACTTGATAGATGACATAATAGCCCTTTAATCAATTTTTTCAATTTTGATTCATCAGACTATAAAATTTTTAGGTTACATACTAATATAAGTTGTCTTCTTGCATTACGATCTTACCACGTAATGCAACTTAGTATTAATTAAACATAAGGCAATCAGTGAGCCAATATTTACTTACATTTTGCTTTGCGTGAAAAAATCATTGAGGATAAATACGAATGATATTAATGTGAACAATAGAGTTTTATTTAAACCAATTTGTTCAAAAAATTTACTAGTATAAATGACAGTTCTTTTGGGGATCTTCTAGTAATGGAAAGAAAATGGCACTAGTCAATTGGGAGCTCGTGTGTCAATCTCGGGCCAATGGTGGTTTAGGCTTAAGGCAATTAAGGGATCATAATACGGCCTTCATGATGAAACTCAGATTTAATATTGTCTCAAATTCTAATGCTCTTTGGGTTCATGTTCTTCAGATAAGATATGGAATAAAGAATAGATTGACTGAGACTTTGGATGAAAGAAGTGACTCTTTTCTTTGAAAAGGTTTATCAAAAGTATGACCGCTAATTCGGGAAATTTTAATTTGGTCGATGGGAGATGGGAACAATATTAAATGATGGAGGGACCCGTGGATTCCCACTGTTGGTCCTCTTTGCAATCATATTTCATTTCACTCCAGTTTGGAGTTGGATTGCTTTCTTAAGGATATGGTCACTGAGGAAAGATATTGGGATATTAATTCTTTCTGATTTTGGCTTCCAAACGGGATCATTTGTAAGATTGCAGGGATTCCCCTACCATGTCCAACAACTGGATCAAACAGATTCATATAGGGTGGTACAACAATAGGAACCTTCACACTCAAGAGTACATATGGAAAGATTTGGAAAAAGTCATGGAACTCAAAATAGGCGATATGGAAACTTTTATGGAAATTTCAGGGTCTCTAGAGGATTAGATACTTCATTTGGCTTGCCTTTCAGTAATGACTTATTACTAATGTGGAAAGAATGAAAATGTGTTTGAGTCACAATAATTCATGTGAGGTTTTTTTGTCATAAATTTTTTTTTGAAGAAAGCAACTGATACTATTTATTAATAGAAGAAGCATTAACAACAATTACAGTCCTAAGAAGCAGGAAATTAAAGCTGTCAAATAATAACTGGCTACCAAAATGGTGCCTTGAAAATGTAAAAGTAAAACTGAAATAAAAACTGTGCCTAAGTGCTTTAATGGTAAACTGAAATGACAAAAGTAAAATGAATAGACATAGCCTTTGTAACCCTTCTTCTCCCTTCTTCTTTTTATTGAAAGTAAAACCCTTGTATCATCCATTCAAGAGACCTATTTCTTCCAAAATCAACCCTTAAAGGGCCACAGTCTCTTTCAACATCGCGAGTTCTTCGGACAAACAAACACCACAGAGCCCGAGCTCTACCTCTTGATTTAACCGCAATGAGTGTCGTTTCTCCTCTCTTGATTTTTCAGGATCTTCACTGTATGCGGCACCTCTTCTATCCAGAATCGAGGATGCTAGTAACGCCCTACTTCCTTCGCCATCGCATGAGCAGCTTTGTTGGCCTTCCTTGGTACGTGCTTGAAACTTGAACTTCTGAAGTTGTAACCTCTCGCATTAATTTCTTTAATCAAGTTACTAATACACAATCTATCTTCTTCTGCAAAGTTCAATTTACGTATTATGGTTAGCACATCCCCTTTTATGCATATGTCTTGGAACCTCATATCTTCAGCCATAATAATGGCTTACAAACACGCCCTTGCCTTGGCCATTACTGGATCTGAAATGTTTTCCCATGGGTAGGTACAAGCTGCCATTATTAGACCTTCCTTGTTTCGTGCTATGATTCCTGAGATAGAACATATTGTTATTTGATTAAAGGAAACGAAAAAATTGATTTTTATGGTGTCATTGTCTGGTGGTTCCCAAACTGAGTGTCTAACATCACATGTATTCTTTAATCTCTCCCCTATAATAGTTGTTTCTGTATAGTAGGCCTTAATAAATCCCACAAGTTCAGTTACTTGCTCTTATACACCATCATGATAGAGTTTGTTGCGATTATACCAAATTGCCTAATATGCGATAGATCTGATTTTAAATGCTTCTATGCTCTGTTTTCAAATTCTATTGCTAACCAATTTTTCCCACTGGACTCTCTGTTACATGTTGGAACTGTCACTCCCAAACCCCGCAAAACCTGCTGTGTGAAGGTGCAAACTCTAAAGAGATGGTCCACCGATTCCTCCTTAGTTTGGCACATCGGGCATAAAGTGTTGACAACCAAATTAGGGACTTTTAGATTATGTAAAGTAGGTAGATAGTCATTAGCAATTCTCCATATAAGAATGTGTATTTTACTTAGAATCTTGAGCTTTCAAAGTCTTGTAAAGAAAGTAATAGGGATTTCATTATTTATTTTTGTACCCCTTCTGTAATAAGCCATCTGTAACCACTTTTTGCTATGTATATCCGAGTATTGTCACCTCACCACACAGGTGCATCCTGTAGACTACTACTCACCAAAAGGATTGAGATAATGTTCTTCAATTGCTCCTCTCCGAATAACGTGTGAATTATTTATTGCTTCTAGGTATTAGTTTCCTTGTTAATTAAATCTGAAACTTGAGAATACCTGATATCTATATTTTGACATTTTATTCTTCCATTGTCAGGTCCAAGAAGCCACCTATCATTCCAAATATTGACTGATTCCCCATTACCAATTCGCCATCCCTTCCCTTCCACAAGAAGATGTCTGGCTCCCCAAATACTGCGTCAGGTATACGAAGGGTAAGAACCTAACCCTGCACTCATAAAATCCTTTTTAGAAAAATACTTAGCTTTCATTACACGCACAAACAAACAACTGGGTTGCATTCTAATTTTCCACCCCTGCTTCGCTAACATGGCCAAATTGAACTTTGACAGATCTTTAAAACCTAACGCTCATTTCGCTTTGGGGATGCACAGTTCTCTCCATTTGCACCAGTGAATACTTTTATTTGTTTTTGAATTCCGCCACCAAAATTTACTCATTAAATTCTCGAGTTCTAGACAAAATGAAATTGGTAACTTAAAACATTGCATTGTATAGACCGGGATTGCCTGTAAAATAGATTTTAAAAATACCTCCTGACCTCCAGCCGATAATAATCTCATATTCCAATTACTCAATAACTTCACACATTGCTCTTTAATAGCCACAAAAAGAGTGCTTTTTTTATGACCCACCATAGTTGGCAACCCCAAATATTTCTCTGGATTATTAGAAATTCTTACTCCCAAAATTCTTCCCACTTGAGCCTGTGTAACCAAATCAACATTGCCGCTGAAATAGATAAGAGACTTATCAAAATTGACCAATTGCCCCGAAACCTTTTCATAGTCTTGGATCACACGTTTCATACTATTTGCCCCTTCAGTTGAAGCCTCTCTAAACAGTCTACTATCATCTGCAAAAAATAGATGCGACACCGAGACATTTCCTCTTCCCACATTTATCCTAAAAAGCCTTCATTCCCTTTTTGCAAGCACAATTAGCCTTGAGAATCCTTCCGCGCAAATGAGAAACAAATACGGACTTAATGGATCACCTTGTCTTAGCCCTCGTTGAGGCATGAATTCTTCTTCATTCTTCCCATTGATCACCACTGTATATGCTACACTAATAATACATCTCATAATAAGTAAAATCCAGTCCTCACAAAAGCCCATACTGCGCATCATTTTTTCTAAAAAACTCCATTCAATCCTGTCACATGCTTTTCTCATATCCAATTTTAAAGCGAAACTTTTTTTCGATGTTCCTCTTCTTTTTTTAAAAGATGCAAGACTTCATATGCCACAAAGATGTTTTCTGTGATTTGCCTTTCCGGTACAAATGCCCCTTGTGTATCTTCAATACATAAATCAAGTACCTATCGAAAACGATGAACAAGGACTTTTGAAACAATTTTGTAAATCACATTACAAAGACTAATGAGACGAAACTTGTTCATTGACTTTGGTGATTTTTCTTTAGGAATAAGGACGATGCTCGTATTGTTTATCTTCTTTACGTTTCTTTGACCATTAAGAATATCCAAGCAATATTTAGAAACTCCCTCTCCAACAATATGCCAGTATTTTTTTATAGAAAACTGTCAGAAATCTATCCTGCTCTGATGCCTTAAGGGTGCTATGGATTTTATCGCCCTAACAACTTCTTCTTCTTTAAAGTCCTCCATTAAAATATCGTTGTGTTCATCCGTGATGCAAGGTAAAAAAGACTCAAACAAACTTTCACAATTACTTACTTGTTTAGATGAGAACAATTATTTGAAGTAATCTATAGCCAAATTAGAGATTTCATCCTCATCAGTAATCAAGTTCCCAGCTTCATTTTCCAGCCCTTTAATCATGTTTTTCCTTCTGCGGTGTGTCACACTCTTGTGAAAAAATGCTGTATTCCAGTCTCTCATACGAAGCCAGTCCACTCTTGCCCTTTGTTCCCAGAAAAGCTCCTCTTTATCTACTTCGAAGTTCAATTCTAATTTAATCTCTGTAATTTCTTCCAAAATTGCATCACTGATTTTGCTACCACCTAGTTCCAATAATCTGCCATTTAATACTTCTGTTCGTCGATCTTTTCTGTTTTCTCCTTTTTTGCCCAAATACTCAAATTCGACCCCACTTTCTTCAGCTTCTCTAGCACATCCAGACTATTAAAATTCCATTCCCGTTTTAACTGCTCCTCAAGTTCATCGTTCAGAATCCAGTTTGCATTAAAACAAAAATGCCACTGTTTTACCCCTCCTTGCATCCCTCCATCCCCAAGTGTATCCACAACAACCGAACAATGATCTGAAAAACTGTGTTGTAAGCGATTCACCTTATACCTTGGAAAAAGATCCCAGCACTCTGTATTTGCTACTCCTCTATCCAACCTTTCCCTAATATTGTTGTCAACTAGACGACCTCTCTCACAAGTATACCACTGGCCAGAAAACCCCAAATCATATAACTCGCAATATTCAAGTACCTCCCTGAATGCTGCTATCTGTCTTTCCTCTCGAATTCTCCCCCCTTTTTTTCTCGAAAGAGAAAAGAATTTCATTAAAATCTCTGGTAATCAACCATGGCTTGCTATTCTCGTGTTTCAATAATTTTAATAGTTCCTAAGACTATTTTCTTTCATTCTCCTTTGGCGCTCCGTAAAATCCTGTAAATCTCTATGTAACCATGCCATTTTCATTCTCCACCTCTACATCAATATGAGATTTTGAAAAACTTTTCAAAGTTAAATTCAATCCCTCCTTCTACCATAATGATAACCATCCTCTCGTACCTATTGCCGCAACATCGATACCATTCATAAAACCAAATTGCCTTCTTATTGATTCCACCCATTTACTTGTAACCTTTGTTTCCATAAGAAACAAAATTTAGGGCCGGATATGTCTCAATTTGTTTTTGAGACGTCAAACTGTTCGTGGTTGCCTCAAACCACAAACGTTCCAACTTAGAATTTTCATTACGCCCAGTCAGCCACCTTTTGAGTGGCCGCTGATATATTGTTCTCTATATCTCCCTCTGATAGACCCCTAAGATCAACCAGGGGTTTCCTTTCTAAATTAAACCTTTGCCTCTTTTTTCCATCCACAAATTCCACTGGTATGTCTTCCAACTCCTCTTCAATCTCCCTTCCCTCCAAATGCCTGGGACTAACATGATCCCTTGTGTTTATATTCCGGATCTTTTGTGTAAAACGACCCAAGGAATCTACTTCTTCACGGAACTCAATTTTATTTGTAACCTCCACACTGAATCTTCTTACCCTTCTTTCCCCATCTATCTCTATATCATTCCATCTATCCGTTTTTGGCTCCTCTCTTAGCCATTTGCTCACGACTTGACCTCCCCCTCTTGGCGTGGCTCTCAGCGACAAATCCCACCCAAACTTCACTTGCTGACTCCCTAGTGTTAATCTGACTTCACAATAACTCTCTCCATGACCAAGTCGGCCACAAATAAAGTAAAAAAGTGGCAATCTTTCATACTGAAATAAGGTATATATGAATTTATTCTGACCAATGCTAATTCGTTTCTTCCTTTTAAGCGGTAGATTAACATCAATTAGAACCCTAATTTGCATGAATTTACTACCCCATCTTGTCACCAACGATGTGTCATACTCCATAAATTTTCCAACAAAGTCCCCAAGCTGGCATGTTGTTCCCTCTGATATAACACCAATTGGTAAATTGTGAACCTGGACCCAAAAGACCGTGTGCCAAAGAGTAATCGAATTTGGTTCTTCACCCCCTACTAATCTATGAAAAATAATGAGATGTCGGTTAAAAAACCACGGCAACCCATCCAGAACTAGCTTCAAATTAATCTCACTATAAAATTGAAATAAGATCCTTTTATTCTCCATCTCTGTGATTGATACCCCTCTCTACGGATGCCATAAATCGGCCAGAGTAATTTTTAAGGATGGGAAATTCACAGCGCTATCCATAAGGACTCTCCTTACCAAACAAAGGTCATATAACTGCTCATCGGCATTATTTTCTTCCAAAACCACCACGAGATCTTCCTATTCGTCTATGATATTGAGACTGGCTAACTCAGTATCCACCAAATCAACATTAGCCATGGCGAACCTTCGTCTCCTAGTAATCAACTCCCCTTCAAGCGGCAGCAGAACCCAAAAACCCTAAAGATTTGATTTTCATGCGAAAAGGTAGATAAGAAAAACCCTAACTCGTGCTACAAGGCAGACCAAGTATAACTATTATATTTTTTAAGATATTTTTTTGTCATTAATTTGAAGATGTGTTACACATTTTAAGGGATTGTCTGACAGCTAGAGATATATGGGAACACATAATTCTAGTAGATAAGCTATCTTGGTTTTATTTAGATGGACTTCTGGAATGGCTAAAGACAAATTTACAGAATTCTCAACAGTTATATGTAGGAAATGTTGATTGGTAATGCCTCTTTGGACTCATTACGTGACGTACTTAGAAAATTTGTAATCTTCTCACGTTTCAAGATATTCCATAGAATGCAAGTGAAATTGTTAAAGTTTCTTACAGTTGGGCCAAACAGTAAGTTTCATGTAGTAATAAGGTAACAAAGGTTGATTTGCAACCTAAAATTTCACCTTCTTCCCTTTGCGGGAATTGGATCTACTTAAAGACATATGGTGTGGTCAAAGTGGATAGAGGTTTTGCTGCAGCTGGAGGAGTATTGCGAGATCAAAGTGAAAGGTGGATCGTTGGTTTTAACAGGTATTTAGGATTTTGTTCTGTTATTGAGGCTGAGTTATGGGGCATCAAAGATGGTTTAGAGCTTCTTTTAGAATGGAATTATGATAACGCTCTAATTCAGACCAATAACATGGAGGCAATCAACGCAATTCAAGATCAAGTTCCAAATGGTTCAGATTCAGTATTGGTTAAAAGGATTCACCAACTTTTATCCAAAATAGAACATTGGATCATTCAACATATTCCTAGGGAAGATAACAAGGAAGCAGATGGAATCACTAAATTAGTACAAGAAAGGAGAGAAGGACTACAAGTATTTAAGGCTTCCCATTTGGGAAGTTAGTTTTATGTTAATGTAATTTTTTTTGGATTTTTTTATCTTTTCACCAAAAAAATATATATTAAAATTATTTTTAATGTTAATTTAATAATATAATGAGCAATAAGAGATATTTTTGTCATTTCATAATTTTTTCTTGAACTCGTGCTTTTACATATCTTATAGATTGATATTGATGAGCTTTTAAAAATATAGTTAAATTCTCAAATATTACACCATAATGTTTATGATAATAATATTAAGTCAACAGATCTCACTGAATACAAAATAAGATTTATGGCTACATAAACCGTTGAGGGTAGTTCTAGATCTGGTCCAAGATGAAATGTTGTAGGGGATTTTTTGAAACCATTGAATTTAGAATATGGTAAGGTAGCCCCTGGATGGGGAACAACTCCTTTGATGGGTGTCGCAATGGCTTTATTTGCGATATTCTTATCTATTATTTTGGAGATTTATAATTCTTCCGTTTTATTGGATGGAATTTCAATGAATTAGATTCACAAGAATCACGAAGCCTCGCTTTTCAATACAAAAAGTGAAACTTTTAGTTCTCAGATTTTTTTAGCCCCATTCTATTTCGGTAGTTCAACCGCGAAATTTATTTGTTTCTGTATTTCCGGAATATGAGTGTGTGACTTGTTATAATTGATCCTATTGATAACCATAATGTTTATGATAATAATATTAATATAACAATTGGCGTCATATGTGGGAAATAAGCAAAAGGTTATGTTTCTTTCCCGAGTAAGAATTCATGGCTCAATCCCTTCAGGTTCTTTTATTTTTCTCCATTTTGGGTCTCTTGAAGTTTTTGCAATATTTGGTATCTATAAGAGCTTCCAACTTTGGGGGGCAATAAAGATGTTTCCCTCAAATACATTAAGTGAAGAACTCCTTGGAAACTATATGAAGGGGTCAACAGGGCCTTCGCTAGCAAACCAAGAGGGGCCCTCACCTACACACCAAGAAGCTCTTCACCCACACATTAAAGGACCTTTTCGTCACTCCAAAAGGGGCCTCGCACCCATACACTAGGAGACCCTTTGCCAACACACCAAGGAGGCCCCTCACTCGCTTCACTAGCATCACATGGGGGCACTTCGTCTCTACCCAGTGAAAAGAGCTAGTTGAAACACTTCATATAGGTTTTCAAAACGTGAAATACAAGGCACTTAAAGATTTTTTATCTATCAACTCATCCCCACAATGTGAAATATAAGGCACTAAAGAGAGATTATCTGTAAAGTTGTTATTCACTCATGATATTAACTATATATTTAAGAAAATACTTTTAATCATGATAGTAGATATTTGAATATTGATTGATTTGAAATTTTATAATGCATAATCAATTTATAAAATTCTAGACCTTAATTATAAATCCAAGTTTTACAAAATAGATAATTTTTATGAAAAAAAAGAGTTTGATATAGATTGTATATGATTTTATGTAATTATATTGATGAAAATTTGATTTTTTTAATTTTATTATCTATTTATCCATGTAAAAGTAAAAAGAAAATATTTATTTTTATTTGTATAGTTATCAAAATCAATATTTTATTTACATAATTGAAATAAAATCAAAGTTTCATCTATAATTGCACTAAACTAAAGTACATGTATTACATTACACATTGAATCAAAATTTATAAGTAAATTTAATATTTATCCTAAAACAAATTCATTTGAGGAAAAACCAAAATTTCAAAAATATAAAAAGACAGAAAATCTAAAAAAGAAAACAAAAATTAAAGAGTATCTTTAGAACAATCTAGAAGAATCTCAAGCTGACGGTTGATATCACTCAAATATTTAGTTGAATTATATTCTTCAGCATCATCCATCTCCTCTGAGTAAGTTCTTTTTAGTACCGAGTGTTCACCCTCTTTCAGCCCCTCCAAGCTGTTTCTATCACCATTCAGAATCGACACAACCTGTCATTTTTTTTAACCCAATTTTAGACTTTACAAAAGTATATTATAAAATATAATAAAAAATTTTATTTATAAAATAAATGTGACCATTTAACATCTTCTCTATCTACTGACAATATATCATATAAAATAATTATTTTAAAATAAATTTTAGTGTTAGATTGGGTTTTGGACCCAAAAAAAAATACGTAAATCCAGGTTGGGTTAGCTCAAAGACAATGAGCTCGAGGTGTTTAGAGTAAGAAAATAAAAGAACATGCCTGACTCATATCGGGTCGGTTCACTGCGGACTGATGTATGCAAATAGAAGAGATTGCGAGAACTACGTTCAACTGGTCCAGCTCGTAGCCATCCCCTAGACTTGGATCAACTAATTCTTTTATCTTATTTTCTTTTATCAAAGGTTTTGCCTGCAAATGTTTATGAACAACTACTTTCAGTTCTACCCACATAATATTTAGGGATATATGAGGATCAGATATTTTCTACTTTCTATAATATTTTAATTCATTTATTATATGCAACATATTGAGTATTATTATGCTAATTGACTTCCAATTATTTTCAAGTAATATGAATTTGGATAATGAATATTTGTTGATTACTTTTGCGGTTACGATATAAAAGTAACACTACCCAAAGCGTGTCATTTAAATTCCGATATTTATTTGTAGAGAAGAGCAAACGTACCCACATAATAAGGCTTTGTTGGGAACTATCGATGGCTTGTCGCCCAGTGATGAGCTCCAACAACAATACTCCATAAGCAAAGACGTCGGTTTTTTCATTCACTATGCCGTACATGAAAAATTCCGGTGGAAGATAACTGTCATGAAAATAAGTCTATTCAAAAACCTCTGCTTAATAAAAATGAATGTCAAAGGTTTCGGATCAGAGAAAAGATTATATGAAATGGTTTTAAATTACAAACCCAAATGTGCCTTCTACTTTAGAGACCGTATGATGAGTCCATTGATCAGGTAACCATTTTGCAAGTCCGAAATCTGAAATCTGAAATTACATCGAAAATCTATAAATAAAATATTTATTTTTTTATTGTTTTAATTCAAAATTAAAATATTTATTTTCATATTATAAAATTAAATAATAATAAAAATTGGTAATTATAAATTTTAACTTTTAAGCTAAAAATTAAACCAAACTGAATATAAATAATTAATATCCGAATTGAAATCAAACCAAATTCAATAAAAGAACAAACTAAACACCCGGTTCAAATTAATTAAATTATATATTTAATAACAATAAAGTATCGTGATAAAAATGTATTTGAAGATGGTAAAAGTATTATAGAGGTTATTGTAGAAGCAGTCAAATTGCATTTTGTCCCTCTATTCAAAAAATGGGTAAATTAGCCTCTATACATAGATCAAAAAATAAATTGGTCTTTTCTGTTAAAAAAATTATCTATTCGTACAGTTAAAGATTGACATGAATAATGAAATAACCAAACAATAACACGTGGCGTGCCACGTGTACCTCATGTTGACATATAGGGACCAGTTTATGTATATCTCATATTAACATACAGAGATCAATTTTTAACAAAAATAATAGATAAACTTTTAACAGAAGAACCAATTTGGTATTTGATCTAACGTGTAGAGATTAATTTACCTATTCTTTTAATAGATGGGACAAGATGCAATCTCTTTGAAGAAGAATTAAGAATAGAAGATGTACCTGAGCATCAAAGTCTTCTGTAAGCAAAATGTTAGCAGCCTTGATATCTTTATGGATAATTCTCCTTTGGCAACCTTCATGTAGATAGCTAAGCCCTTTGGCTGTTCCTACAGCAATCTTGAATCTGGTGCGCCAATCTAGTTTTTCCTTTGGCCCTGGATATGCATACATACTAACAACATTCACTTCAATTCAACCTTTGATCTACAATAAAGAGTTTTCCGAGTTCATCTACGTAGAAAAGAGTAACCTCAATGTTCATATTAAGTTTTAGGATAAACTACTCACAAACCCATTAAATTATTAGTAAATTTATGTTTTGGTCACTCAATTTCAAAAAAATACAGAATGGCTATTGAACTGTTTGAAAGTTTTCATTTAAATTACTGGCCTATTAATTTTTTTTTAAAAAGTCAAGATAGTAAGTTTCAAGTTACGATTCAACAATCGGTATGGATTAGTATCCATCAATGAGTAGAACATACCTTAGGTCTAAATCAAGCTAACAGTTAGTGCCGAAGATCGGAGGAGAAAGTTGTTTGGCTTTTGATTTGCAGATTTGTAACATCCAAAATTATTTCATGAAAATTTTGAACTGTAGAAGAGAAGCGAAATGAAAGCTTTCGATTGGTGCAGGCGGTGCAAACAAAGAAGGCTATACAACATAAATTTTAATAGCCCAGTGACTTAAATTAAAACTTTTGAATAGTTCAATAACAGTTTCGTAACTTTTTAAAATTAAGTGACTAAAACGTAAACTTACTTATAATATAATAACTTTAAATATAATTTAATCTAAATTTTAGACTTCATTGTTTATGCTTAAAATTGAGTTTGACTTGAGATTTTTCAATAATAATTAAAGGTACAACATATATTTAAAATAATCAAGCCTACAATTGAGCATGAGAATTTTGCTCAATTTTTACCAAGTAAACAAGCTTAATAAAAGAGCTCAAGCCGAAATTGATTCTTTTCAAGTTGAATGTGCATAATTACAAGCACCAATATCCCAATTAAACCATATTAAGAAGGGTACACTATAAAAACAGTCACTTTTATTAATATTTTGTTACGAAATGGTCACTCTGTTATCTCCTTAATAGTAGTCTTACGTGACAATCCAATTGGGATGAGAATAGATTTTTAATTAATTGAAATTTTAAATTAATTACACATTAAATTGAAAAAGAAAAACCTTTCATCTCCCTTTTCTTTTAGTTTCCTTTTCATTTTTACTAAAAAATATTGCCATCTTTGTAAATCAAAATAATAGAAATTAAATTGAGTATTTCATCAATGGATAGAATTTTTATTCAATATGGAAAAACAAAGGATGGATTGAATGGAGGGTCCAGGTATATGTTTGTCTCTTTCACTGAATAATTAGTTTTACTCTAAAACAACATACTATTTAAGGACAACCCTAAATTAAAAACCTTAATTTTGCATCCATCTGTCCTGCTATATCTTCCTTTTTTATATTATCTTCACAAAAAGAACATCAAAAGATCCAAACTTTAGTGTTTTATCTCTGAAACTCTATTTACTTTCTTTTCCCAAATCTTTCGAGATTCAATTTTTTCTTTCTTCAACAGAAAGTCCATATCCAAAAATGCCACTTACAACACCATCACCATCACCTCCGGCACCATTACCTTCAACCCAACCACCTTTTCCTCACATGCCAAACACACGTCACCTATGGCCAGAGCTATTCTCCCTCTCCTCTTTCTGCCTCCCCATCTCCGCTTAACTCTTTTTGGCACTCATCATTCTGTGAGTTACATCCCTTTGATTTCTCTATAAAAAAAACTAAGATTTTGGGGGTTTATTCATCTTCCAGTTACCAGATGCTACCGTCTTTGATTTTTAATAAAAAATTCTTTAGTCAAGAGCTTATTTATAATTTTTAAAACAGGGTTGGCATATTCCGTCATGTTAGGAAGAAGTCAAAGAAGCAAAAGAAAACATTTCAGTAATCTCATGAATTGGCTATTGCTTCTTTTTAATAAGGAGAAGATTGGGTTTTAGGGTATAATTTTGTATTCTGTTTTCATAAAAATAAAAATTAAAAACCTATTATCACCCCAGTTAGATATTCAAATTGGTATTTAAAACTCATTTAAACTGTCACGTACGATTGTTATTAAGGAGATAACGGAGCTTAATAACAAAATGATCACTTCATAACAAAATACTAACGTAAGTGACTAAAACGTAATATTTCAAACATAAGAAACTAAAATGTAATATGAGATAAATAAAAGTGATTATTTTTATAGTTTACCCTATTAAGAACTTATGAAAAAAACTAAAGTCGAAGTTATTCTAAGTCATAGTTCAAGTTTGGGCTCAACTCGACAAAGATAAAACCAAATTCGGATCTTTCTCAACCCAATCTGATCCATTAAGAACTTGGAAAAAATCAAAGCAAAAAAATAGGTATGGAGAAACGAACCATAAAGTATAGAAGCCAAGCTTCCATGAGGAGACAATTGAAGAACAAGGTGCATCCCTCCTTCAACGCCATAACCAATCATTTTAGCAATATTAGGGTGATCGACATGAACTATAATTCCAAGCTCTGATAAGAAATCCATTGTCATCTCTTCGGGTGAGCCTCTTGTTAGCTTTTTAATGGCCACAAATTTTCCACTTTTTAGTTTCCCTTTGTAAACTTCTGCATACCCTCCTTGTCCTATCAAATGCTCTTCTCAACAAAAATACAATATTATAAGAAAATGTCGAAGTATATTTTTTATTAAATTTCGATTAAATATTATAAAATAAAAATTTGAATTCAAAACACTTTTTTTTTTATGTTTTCTTTGAAGTACAAAAATAAATATTAGAGGAAGCAATTTATAAAGAAAAATAATCTCTTAAAAATGTCTTCTTTAAAAATAATTACATAAACCAACTGAACGAAATATAATATTCAAAATATGTGTTCTTTTTCCAGATATAAGTAAAGACTCGAATCTCCATTGTTGTTATCTATCAAGGATTTCTACATCAATCAATTGTATTAAGTTTCAAATTCAAAATATGTTTTATATATAAAGAAGCTACCATTTTAGGTACAGAAAATATTTATCTCAAAAGCACTTTTAAAAATACTTTTTTTTTGACCCAAAAGTGCTTTTTTGTTTTTTAATGCTAAACTGATCCTAAGTTTCAAATCAGTACAATTTTAATCTTTATTTCTTTAGTTTGTGAAAATAGAAAATTATACCTTTTCTTTTTATTTGTCGATTTTATAAAAATTAAAAAGTTAATATAGTTGTTAGTTAGTATTTGAATTTAATTACTAAATTTTTGTTAATTATTTTTACTTAGATTTTTATTAATTTGTTTTATATATAAATATATATTTTAATTACTGAATTTTGGTAATTATTTTTATATAAATTGTTGATCTTTACTTTCCAAATTAACAATTTAGTGAGAAAATTAAACCAAGTTTTAATTTTTGGTAAAGTATGATAACTGATTTCTTAGTAGAAAAATGAAATTTAAGCAAAAGTGGAGTGGGAATAGATTGATATATAAGTTTGAGAAGATAATTTAATCAGTTGATCTAAATTAGAAAGAATCAAAAGAATCAATAATATTTTTTATTTGTTATGAAAATTTTAATAATTTATTTATCTAAATCGGACAATCCTAGGAATTCATAGTTGATCCATTGGAACACCAATCTCGTTTTAAAATCACCCACAATTAAATCAAATTATAATTACTTAAAATAAATAAATGATGAAGCAAGGGAAAGAAGAAATATACCACGGCTGTAGTTATCAGTCGCTTCCTGAAGCTCAGACAAGGAGAAATTCTTCCACGAAGATTTAAAATTAAAAGCTTCAGTATCCAAAGCCGGTGATGATTGCGGAATCGTATCTTCTCTGATTCTTTTGCTTTTTCTTCTCGTGAACTTCGGTATCAATGGCGTCAAACTATGCGTAGGGATTACAACACCTTTTTTCAGAGCCGGGAAGAATCCACGCCATTGCGTAATCGATGTAAAATTGTTATAAAGTTTAGATTCTGTCGAAGTGCTGGTTTTCGCAGAATTTGGCTCCGGTTCTGCTGTGTCCGTCGACGGTTTCGTCGCTGATTGTTTAGATTCCGAGGTTTCTTTCGAAGGTTTCGTCGCCGGTGGTTTGGATTCCGGGGTTTCCGTCGAAGGTTTCGTCGCCGGTTTTTTGGATTCCGGGGTTTCCGACGAAGGTTTCGTCGCCGGTTGCTTGGAGTCAGCGGTTTCTGTCGTCGCCGGCGGTTTGGAACCAGCGGTTTCCGTCGTCTCCGGTGGTTTGGAATCAGCGGTTTCCGTGGAAGGTTTGGTCGGTGGTTGTTTGGATTCTACAGCATTTGTTGTGCAATCCTTGGGAGCCGATATTGGAGATGGCCGATCTATTCTCTCTGCTTCAATTTTCAATTGTGCCAAGTCTGTAAAAAGAAAGAAACAATATTGATTTATAAGTTAGCAAAAGCATTTCGAAGTCTGGAATTTAACGGTCCTTACACCATGTTATTGTTGTTATTTTGCTATTCTTTTTTAAGGGATTAAAGAAAAGGGAATTATGATGAGATTCATAAGGGTGATCTGATTGTTTCTTCTAATTAATTTTCTTTTTGATTTCGCTTTTTAGTTGTTTCTTCTTACTAAAAAAAATTAATTTTGTAAATGAGATCAAACAATAAATTGATTTTTTTTTTTGTTAAAAATTGATTAGTGGAAAAATTGGTTAATGTACGTCAGCATGAGGTACACATGGCATATCACATGTTATTAGTTGATTACTCCGCCAATCACGCTAATTTTTAATGGTACAAATAGATGAATATTTTAATAGAAAAGATCAAGTTGTTCTTTAATCTAATGTACAAGGACTAGTTTGCCCATTTTCCATTTTTTGAGTAGAGGGGGCAAACAATCTAACTCCTAGTGTCACAGGCCGCGGATCAAAACCCCTGACAAATGCACATGGAACGTCTCATGGAGGTCAACTGATCAAATGAGACTCATTTAATCCACTTGAATTGACCCGATTAATGAAACATATGGAGAAGCCCATCTATTTGAAGTCTTGGTGGCCTAGTGAAACACTTTGGTAAAACTAGAGTTACTAGGATAATTATAGTAAATATTAAATGATAAGGATGTATAGAGTTTAAATATCTTAGAACTCTCATCTTGTAGATAGGCATTAAACTAGACTTTGTACTTGGCTTGAATTTCCTTGACCGAATTAATGTTCTGTTGGCTCATTTTGCTAATGTATTTGTGTCTTGGATATTTGACAACAACAATGTGTTGTGCCGGTAAGTCGGGACATGAAGGGTGGAACCAAAGTATTGTCATCAATCCAGCTAGCCAAAGATGTTCCATGTGGTAAGAACATCGACTTGGTAGATCAGAGTGCCAAGGGCTCCCCATTGGAAATTCTAGAGGTGTCACAAACCGATATGAAGCCTATTGAGTTATCAATGGGGCTACCACCTATGAGAGAGGTGGGTTGTGCATCGGGCTTTGTGGGAAAAGTGGTGATGCAAACTGGGTAGTCAAAACGAGAAATGTGACAAGTGAGGTACATCTCAAACACTTATTTAATGTTTTACATTATAACTTACCATTGGCTTGGAAAAGACACAAGAGCCCTTTCAAAGTTCTAAAATAGGTAAGCCAATGGGCTTACAAACCACAGTTAGCGACAATACTTAAGGTTAACCTGGTGTTCAATGTGGGTATGTCGAAGTCTATTTGTGAGGATCAAAGGGATCCCAATTGATGCGAGTCACAATGGAAGTAAGTAAGAGCAATGGCCTCTTACGATCGAGATGTACAAGAGAAAAATACAGTTCGAGTTAGGCAATGGCAAAGACATAAGTCGAGGCAAATGTTTCAAGGGGTGGAATTACACAACAAAGAGACTAGATAGGAATCAACTGAGGTATCGTGTCAATTCCTAAACGAGCCAACCTGTGCCATTTCGAGGACATGACGAGGGTGTCGTAAGAATGGATGGGGGAGCATGTCACTAGTTGCGAATCAAAGTCCATGACGAATGCACACAAAACGTCCTACTGAAGTCAATTGATGAAGTGGGGCTCATTTAATCCACTTAAGCTAGCTTGATTCATGGAACATATGGAGAAACTCATCTACTTGAAACCTTGGTAGCCAGTGAAACACTCGAGTAAAACTAGAGTTAACATGGTAATTATTGTAAACCTAAGGGATAAGGATGTATAAAGTTTAAATCTTTTAGGACCCTCATCTTGTAGATAGACACTAATCTTAGTCATTGATATAATTCGATCTATATCATTTGATCTAGGGGAGCTCAACTATAAATAGTGACATTCCCTGTCATTTGTAATCACTCAATTGTAAACCTTCAAAGTAATAGAATAATTTTGATAGCATTTACTCAAACACTTGTTGTATGCTATTTTCTATGGCTTTTTAGTTCGTTCGTGGCTTCTTTCTCTTTTGAGTTTGCTTTCTCTTTGCTTCGATGTCTTAAAGAATTTCTACAAGAATTCTCATTTTTTGAGAGTAAGGCTGACTTTAGGCGGATTTAAACCCAAAAAATCGCTTAAGGCCACATGATTTGTCAGACTAAAGTTCTAGCCCCTTAACACTAGCACAAAAGCCTCCATAGTACTTTTTACCTCTATTCTTTATACTTGTCGTAAAAACAAGTAATCACAAATAATATATATTCCATCACAACAAGCTAAAAATTGAAATATATTCAAAGACGGTAAAAGTACTATAAAGGCCTTTGTACTAAGTGTTAGATTACATTATATTCTTTTTACTAAAAAATTGACAAACTTGTTATTGTAGGTTAGATTAAAAATAAATCAATCATTTATGTTAAAATTTTCATTTAATTCTATTGTTAAAAACTTATGTGGCTGAAAGAATAATCAAACAGCTTACACGTGGCATACTATTGTATTTTATTTTATGATATGGAACAATTTTAACAAGAAAATGGATGAAATTTTAACAAATTGACTAGTTTAGTTTTTGATATAACATATAAAGATTAATTTACCTATTCTTTTAGTAGAATGAACAAAATCCATTTTGAATCCTAAGAATAAGGTTTCCATAATATTTCTACTACTTAGAAACATCTGAATATATCTAAATAAAGTTGGCAACTTAAACTCAAAAAATGTAGAAAATACTCGCATATAATATTTACGTGCTATAAATCTTCAACGTGTAATTTAAATTCGACTATAAAGTAGCAAAGGAAATGGATTATTAATCCAAAAGAAAAAATTAGAATATGTACATAGAAATGACTCTTGAGAGATCATTCAAATAAAGAAGCTAACTCTCGTACAGGGGTAAAGTAAAAAATAATAATTTAGGCTTCAAATTATATTGTAATTTTTATAATACTAAAAATATAATTCACCATTTTAACAGTCTATATCTTTATAATTTTTAAAATATTAAATCAAATTTTTAACAATTTTAGGGAGCGTCAACGTGTAATTTTACATTTACTAATTTAAAATTTTAAAAATTTTAAAAAAGTCTAAATAAAAAAATTTTCATTTTAGGGGGGTCGAGGCCCCTGCCAACCCCCTAGCTACACCCTTAAACTCATACTGAAATTCGACTATATAAATTATATCAATTTTACTATTTTGATCATATCTCTCGAGACGAATTTGAGGGGATAGGCAGCCCATCTAGGGTAATAATTAAAAATTTTCAATCTAATGTTTTATAAATAAAAAATTTATGAATCAATATATAGTAAAGTTGCACTTTTAACCCCTAAAATTAAAAAAAAATGTTTAACCTCTTTAAAAATGATGAAATTATAAATTCATACATAATAAATTTATATTTTAATATATAAAAAATTTATAATTAAATTCCGATATCTACTAAAGGGGATTTTTGAATTCGCCCTATCTATAATTAAAATAAGTTAGACTTGAAATGTTTAAAAGTGTAGAGAAAAATAGGAATGGATGATTAAATTACCAAGAGATGAAATGAAGTCGGCAAAACCAGATCGGTGTTTCTTCATTATGAGACGAAACGGCTCCCATATTTTCTTTTCGTTGCCTTTCTTATTTGAATTTTTGTTGTCAGTTGACGGTTCAACACTACAAGTGAAGAATAAACACAGACACTTGGTATGCATAAACATGAAATATGATGGCCAAAAATACAAAAACAGCATATCAATGTGTTGAATTATGACATGAATTTATCGGTTCGAGTTATATTATTTGACTCGAATTTGAAAATGAATATCGAGTAGGAAATGTATTAGATATATTTGGTCTAGTGGCGAGTATATTTATACTGTAACATGAAAGTTCAGGTTCATTTCTAATAATCTCATCCTATTCCGAATTATCATTTTAAATGAATCAAAGTGTCTATTATTTATTTTTCTATCAACAAGATATATGTATGTATATATAGGATAATCAAATTTTTAAAAAATTATTAAGCGTGCATAAAATTATAAAATATGTAAATTAATTAATTTCATATAAATCAAGAAGATTTCAAAGTTCCCCAATTTTCAGATGGTTATCGGATGAATTTGAAATTTTCATAGATTTCAATTTTATAAAAATAAATAAAATTAATTAATTTCAAACTAATGTAAGTAAATTTCGTAAAAGAGATTGTGATGATTAAATCAAAACACAATAAACTGAACTCAGGATTTAAAATGGGATCATTATTTTATGATTTTGATTCCATTACGTGATTATAATTTAAATCTTATAAGGAACTCAAAAAACTTCAAAAAGAATTTCAGAGTTATTACCTTGAAGGAGCAGGTGAAAGTGAAGGTGAAGGTGAAGGTTCGGTTGAATCGCCCATTGGCAATTTTCAGAGCTGATTAAAAAAACCTAGAAATTTAATGAAGAAAATGAATTAAAAAGATGAACAATTGGCATTAATCTCAAGTTTTTTTCTTTCACTAATATTAATGTTGTTTTTATTCATGAATTTCCCCCATTTTTTGTGCCTAAAAGTAGGCTTCTTTCTCACTTCTTCTTTCTTAATTCGTCCCTTTTGTTAGAAGAAATAATTTTATAAAAAAATTTATAATATTTTTTATCCTATTATATTAAGGAATGTTGAAGACATTTTGAATTTATATTACAAGAAAATACAGCATTGCCTCTTCCTTATTTTTGGGTCTTCCACACCTGGAACAAACTACCATTTTTTTTTACATGGCTCGGGCCACCCTACCCGATCCGAAGGTCTGTCCGGGAAATTAGAGAATTTAGATAAAAAATATAGGCCTAAAAATGGGCTTGAACAAAAAAATAAGGTCTGTTTTAAAAATGGTTCAGGCCTCGAGTAAGACATTTTTGGCCCAAGCCCGCCCGGACCGAATTCACTAAATGACAAAAAAAGTCTATTATTTTTTTTGTTATTTTAATGATATTTTCTTGTTGTTTTCTCCCTATTTTGATATCATTTCACTATTATGTTACTACTATTTTGTTGTTATTGTTTGGATATTGTATAACACTTGTTTTATTGTAAATTTTGTTATTGTTTCAGAGATATCTTCTTGTTAAGTTGCATCTATCTTAGTATGTATTATTTAAGTATACATATTTTTTAAAAATTTATTTTTAATTTTTTCAGAAATATTTATTTTAATTTTTTTAGTATTTTGATGTATTATATATATTTAAAAATTATGTAAAAAATTAGTATGAGCGGACCGGGTCGGGTCTGAGTTTTAACATTTTTTATATGACTCGGGCTTGGACAAATTTTTAGATCCATTTTTTGAATTGGGCCAGGCCCAAGCCTAACAAACAGGCATAAATTTTTGTTTTGTCCCGACCCAGCTATAATCACCTCTAATTGTAACTCTATTGTTATTAAAAGAGCTATATCCACGATCAAGTTTTTTAGAAGAAATAATATTTTTTATCAAAAAAGCTTTTCAAACTAATGTTATTTAAATTTAGTTTTCTAAATTAATAATAAATAATAGTTTTCCAGTCATAAAAATATTTATGTTGTATTTGTTTTACTAAAATTAATTTTTAGAAAATAAGTTTAAAAAATTTTATCAAACAACAACAAAAAAAATATGTGAAGTATACTATGTCTAAAGTTGATATAGAATATAAAGAGTTTAAGAAATTCATAAAGTCCTTGGACTAAATTTTGAAGTATGTGAAACCCGTACTCATGGGATTACCTTTGGGACCTCTTCAAGAAGGCATTTGGGTGGTCTATTGTCGATATTTGAAGGATTAGTCCAACCTTTGTATGCACAAGGTTAGGTTGCAAAACAACCATAAACCTATTATTGAGCACCAGTGTTAGACATAATCCATGGGTCAGCCTAGTTCAATGTGTTACTAAGAAATGTGACATGACGGAAATACTAAATGAAAATAATGAGCTTACACCTACTTGAATAGAAACAAGTTAAAAAGTCTATATGAATTACTGAAAAATAAAAAAGAACACAGAAATATCGTTGTTCGTTTTCATTTATCGACCAGGTTTTGGATTGTTTGCCAAGAAAGAGTTTTACTATTTCTTGGATAAATATTCAGAATACAATTAGAGGAGAATACAACTTTTATGGTAACTTTTTAAACATAGATATGAAAGATCAAGAGAAGACGTATTTTGAGTGGTGTAATGCTCCTATCACCTTTCAGAGATGCATTGCAAGAGTCCAATGTAGTGCTCAATTAGGAGAATTGTCACTTCGTGATCCAAAAGGGTATTTTTCTTTGTCACAAGGTGTCTACTAAAGGTTGGGAGGTGGATCATGCCAAAGTTGAGAGCATCAAGAAGTTAACTCCAATTTTGAGTTGAGTCATATTTTTCATCCAAATTTTTACAAATAATTTTAATTATTATAAAAATTAAATTATACAAAATATTTAAGGTAGATTATAATAGTGGTTCACACCATATATGGTGCATTTTGTTCTTAATCTTAAAAAAGAGGGTATTTATATAATAAGAGGATTTGGAGACAATAATGGGATTAAAATTAATGTGACAGTAACAATACGCTTTTGATGGTGCAAAGGTGTCCAAACATGGGTACAACATGTGCTAACTTTTGATACACTCATTAAGAAAAAGTGGAAGGTAGATAGATGGTAACAAAAGAATGTGCCTTCCAACTAATTAGTATAACAATTTAGATGCACATACTGAACTTCCATGAATTAAGTCTTATACACTGTTGATATTTTTTTATCTTAACAATCTTTAATATACTATATACTTTTATGTTAATAATTTATTTTTATATATTATTAAATTATTTTTACTAAATATTAAAATTTTGATTGTATATTATTTTAATTATGAGAAAATTAAAAATCAATTTTAAATAATCAACAAATATTATTTATAAACCATTTAGGTCTTTTAATATTTTATACAATGAAACAATATTTAATACATTACCAATAAAGTTTTCAGACTTCACAAAGCAGGATTAAGGGTTGACAAGTGTCTTATAGGGCATAGTAAAATATTTAAAAAAACATGACAATTTTTAAAACTACTTGCTGAATAAAAAAAAGTACACTGTTAATATACTAAATACAAACATTTACACAATATCTTTATAAAAAACTTAAAAAAAAAAAAAGCTTGATTGTAAAAATTTTACTATTATTAAAATAAAGCACTCACCTCTGTGTATAAATACATCCACTCAAAATAAATAAAATAACCTCCAATAATTTACAAAATTTATAGGTATATTTATTTAAAATTTGGGATTTGAATTCCAATGTTAATATTTCGAATTTTTTATTTTGTCAGATTAAAATCTCTTTATACTGATTTTTTAAATATAAAATTAATACACAACGTCTTGTTCTAAATTTTAAACCTTCATGCTTTAATCCTAAATTGTGAAACTCTAAATTCATGAGGATGGAGTGAAATTTTTACCCAATTAAAACTAAATAATTATTATTTAAATTTAATTATAATATTATTTATATTATTTTATATATGTACACACAAAATATGTATTCTAGAAATTTGTATTAAATTTCATTTTTTCAAAAAATTATAAATTCAAAAAATTCAAAACAATGAATCAAAAATTCAAAAATATAAAAAATTAACTAAAAAATATAAAGTCTAGAAATTGAAGATTAAAATTTTAACTTAAAATTGAAAAAGAAAAAAATATAAATTTTATAAATGTTTTTAATAATTTAAAAAAATTGCAAAAAAGTACATGTCTTTTAAAAGATTATAAAATTTGAAATATTTAAAATTCAAAATAAGCATGGTCTGCCGAATTGGCACATGTTAGTTTGCCCTTTATGTGGCACGTTTTTTGTTTTTTATTCTTATTGGGTTTCTTCCATTATTTTTACTGTTGATTCTATTCGTCAGAAGCACTAAACCGAATTGATTGGCAATAAATTTCTAGGGTTTTGATCAAATGGAGAATGATTTGCAGGGATTAGTATCAACGAAGGAGAGGAAGAGGCTTGACAATTTCAGGATGGATTTGATGAGCAACCAAAATTGTTTGATTTGTGTTTAGTGGGTTGTTTTCTAACAGCAAGTGTAGTTCATTTTTCGGCGATGTGGAGCACCATAGTCAATCTTTGACATCCTTTGGGTGGGTTCAGATCTCAGATCTGGGAGAAAAAGGTATTTGCTTAGGTTTACAATAAGGTGGATATTGACAAGGTAGTAAAGGGTGCGCCATGGACATTCAACAATCACTTGCTGGTATTTTATCGACTTGGAAACAATGAAGATCCTACGCAAGTTCCACTAATCTATTCGTGTTTTGGGTCCAAATACATGATCTCTCTCTCTCTAGGGTTTTTCTCTGAAATTGTGGCAAAACAATTTGGAAAAACTTTATAGGGTTCTTTAGGAATATGATCCGAAGCAGATCTCCACGAGTTTCAAGCACTGTTTAAGAATCAGAGTACGGATTGATGTGAGGCTTCTATTGAAACACAAAAGGAAAATTCAAATTTCGCCATCTAGTTTTATTTACGCGAGATTTCAATATGAAAAACTTACGCTATTATCACAGCCCAAAAGTGGTGGATCCGAAAGAAGGGCATATTGATGTGAAGGTTATCTATTTTGGCGCACTTTGGTAGTTAGTCCGCCAATTTATGAGCTACAGAAGAACTAATGTTTGGCGTATAGAGTATCCGCTCGTGGAAGTATCTCAGGATTTATTCTCATAGTATTCTCCAATTGAAGAAAGAGTACGGCAAGCGAAAAGTAGGCCACGAAATGTTGGTTGAGCATGATGCGCCTACTATGTATATGTTAAAGTTGTAAGGGGTTAAAGTGTCTTTAAGGCTACGCCACATACTAGGGGGTGCAAAAAATCCGGTAAAATAGAAAAAATTTGGTTAACCGACCGAATTCAGTTAATCGATCGGTTCACCAAATTAATTTGGTCGGGGGTCAGTTAATAAATTTTTGGGTTTTCAGTTAACAGTTAATTCAGTTCGAAACCGGTCGGTTAATTGAATTTTTTCGGTTTAACCAAAAAAATTAATAAATAAAATTATAATATATAAATATTAACCCACTACGCACCCAGGCCTAATCCAATATAAACCCAATATAAACTCAATCCAATATATATAAACCCAAGTACTCAACCCAACCCAATCCTAAAAACTAAAAATAATTTAATAAATAAAAATAAAAATCCTAAAACTAAAAGTCTAAACCTAAAAATCGCTACAGGAATAAGAAATCCCTAAGACCTTAACCCTCAAATTTCAAAATCCCTAATTTGAAATCTCCCAAAATCTCTCTACTACTACTGCCAGTCACCTTCGTGAACCGTCCAACGTCCACTAGTCACACCGTCCGGCGTCTACCAAGTCACCATCACCGACGAGTTGAGGTAGGCTTTTCCTTTCATGTTTGTAGTTGTTATCAAGTTTGTAGGTCTTTGCTTCTTAGTAGTGTCCGTCTTGCTCATCCATACTGCTTTAGCGACCATTGTCGGAATATGAAATTGGGCAAGGAATTTGCTTCTTAAGTGGTGCCTGAATGTAGGGGATGAGAAAGATGGAATAGATAGTAATTTGGGGTGAAAATGGGTGAAATTAAAACACGATAGAAAAATTGATTCAAACACGATTTCCAAGTCTAATTAAGTGGCATTATGAATGATAATAGGTGAAATTAGAACACACTCACACAGGCTACATGTGGATATTATTAACGGGCCTGCTTAAGAAGAACAAATCTCCTGGGTTACTCTGTTATTTTGACCCAATAAAAATATTTGTTTTACATATGTTTTTTGTTATGTTATATCGAATTGGTGTTACAGTTTCAATTTAATTATCAAATTATAAATTGTAAAATCTTTTTTTAGTATCCAGTTCAAACACATACCCAGATCTGCTAATATCTTAGCACATAAATTAGCCACTAATTGCTTAAAAAATGAAAGGAAGAGTTACCTGAGTGGAAGTGTGTTAGTGGTTGTTGATTATGGATTATGGGGACCGAGAAGGAGGGAGCCGGATTGACAGTAAAAGATGAGATTGTAATGACCCGATAGTCAGGGGTGTCGGAAAGTGTATTCCCGAGACTCTGTTCTCATAAATCAGACTCGTAAATATTTTAATAAAAATGTTTATGAATTTAGTTGTGTAGTTAATTAGATTTCGATAAGTGAAATTACATGAATTAAGAATTATTATAGTATAAGGACTAAATCAAGTATAGAGTAAAAGTTGAATTATAGATTAAAAATTAATTAAAATGGACTAAAGAAGCAATTATACCTTTGTTTCTTTAAGTGGACGGCATTAATGATGATTTTTATATTATATATATGTTTACTTATTATATATTATATGTTATAGTACATAATAAGAAATGTATATATATATATATATATATATATGTTATAATATTAATAAAATAAATTATAATAAATGAAGTATAATAAAACAAAAGAATTAAAAATAAAGTGGACGCATGCAAAAACTTATCAAAGAAAAGAAAGAAAAAGAAAGAGAGAGAAAGCAAAGGAGAACGCACGGCTATAGGGATCTTAGGGTTCAAATTTAAAATTGGTTATTCAATTTAGTCTATTTTCTTGTAATTTTTATATTTTTGGAATCTCGGTTTTTAGTACTACCCAACTCATGTTGCAATTTTAGCATTGATTAAGATTTTAAATGTTGTTAATGTTGAATAGTTTTAGTATTAGGGATTAAATTGATAGATTTTTAAGCTAGAAATGAAAATGGATTAAATTGTAGAACAAATTGTAAATTTTGAGTAATAGGGACTAAATTGTGAAAAATTTGAAATTTAGGAGTTTAATTGAAAATATGGAGCTAAATTTAGCTTAAAGCAAAATTAGTATAAAAATATACGATTAAATGTGAAGAATAAAAATTAGTCTCGATTTTGGGACTAAATTGGAATTTAAGCAAACATTGAGTAAAATTTGAAATATTCAATGTGAAATTGATGTGTGTTGTATTGATGTATTTTAATTGTTTTAATTCCGTAGTTAAAGTCGTACCGGAATCCTCGACTAAAAAAGGAAAGGATAAAATCGAGATTGAATAGCTCGAAATCCACAGTTTATATTTCTATAATCCAAACCTAGTTGTTAATTGTTGTATTTTGATTTAACGCATATGGTAAGTGGTTGAGGTGAGTATTTTGGCACTTTGATAGTGAATTAAAATGAGATATGTTGTGATTAAATGAAATACATGAGCTATGTACTCATGAATTGAATATGGAATGGATCATGCCTTTGTATAAACAAATGTGGATTGACATGTGAAAAGCTATTTATATAGCAAGTGATGTGAATTGAGATATTTGTTAAACAAATCAAATATGATAGCATGTGAAATTTGAGTATAGTATGAAATGATATGGTAATATGCTTGAATTTGAAATGATGGTATATGATAGTTGTGAGCTTAGACAATATATTCGTATAATTCAAATTATGCATTCTTGTATCATTATGTCTTTAATTGTTCAGATTATAGAAATATCACTGAGTTTTACTTAGCGTACGGTTTTGTTTTTCGTGCGCAAATTAGGTACTTCTCTTTTGATCGCCGACTCAGCATCCAACAACAATCCCGATCTCAAATGTGGTGATATTTATCTTTTGTAATGGCATGTACCTAGTGTGTGTTTGGTTTTTAATGAATTTGGTATAAGTGATGTAATTGAGTTTAAATAAAATGTTGGTTTGGTATATATATAAACTTATGTTTGTGTTTGGAGCCATAATTTGCCATGTTGATTTGAACCAAGACTTGTTAGGTGTTTGTGAATTTAAGTTTGATGTTTTAGGTAGATATAAGCTAGGCCAAATTGATTGATTTTGGCATGTTTAAAACTTTGATCCGAATGATGCATGGATGATATGTTTTGATGATATAGCATGTGGTACTAATAAGGGTACATTGGTTAGGCATAATAGGTGATGAATTTGGTGTATTTTGGGCATGTTTAATCGTGTTTTTGTATAGGTTAAACGATTGGTAATTGAGTTGCTTAGTGCCCAAGTAAGTAGGAAATGGTAAACTTGAGTTTTAAGGTACTTTTGGGTACACACGGCCTGGCCACACGGGCGTGTGTCACACACAAGCAACACACATGGGCGTGTGACCCAAGTCAGAGAGTTACACGGCCTAGCCACACGGGTGTGTGACTGTAACACCCCTTACCCGAGACCGTTTCCGGAGTCGAGCACGAGGCATTACTTAGCTTATCTTACCAATTCGGAGCATAAAAACTAGGTTTGAAAATTTATTTCATTATTCGCAGCAAATCTGTCCAATCGCGCAGCAGTTACTAAATTAATTATAACTTGAGCTACAAAACTCGAAATTTAATTCCGTAAATTTTCCCTGAAACTAGACTCATATATCTACTCACCATAAAATTTTTAGAATTTTTGGTTCAGCCAATTAGTACAGTTTATTAGTTAAAATCTCCCCTGTTTCACCAGCTGACTGCCCTGACCTCTAGTCACTAAAAATAAGTTTTCTCACTGTAGGATTTTCATATGAAGTTCTTACTTGTTTCTACAGAAAATACACTCAATGAGAAATCTATACATATAAACTATAACTCATAACAATTTTTGTACAATTTTTAATGATTTTCTAAACTCAAAACAGGGGACACCAAAAACTGTTCTGACACTGTCTCACGAAAATTCATATATCTTAAAATATAAAATTCCTTTCGCTACACCGTTATTTTTCCATGAAAATAGACTCAACAAGCTTTAATTCCATATATTATTCACCAACTTAGTCTTCAACTTTATTCTTCCCTTTGTCTAATCTCGAGTTTCGTACTTCTTGATCTAAAATAGTAAATTTAACTTATTTAATAATCACATTCATCAAAACAGCCCTCGACTCTAACTTTTTCAAAATTACAATTTTGCCCCTAAACTTTTACATAATTACATTTTTGCCCCAAGGCTCGGAAATTAAACTTCATCTCTTATTCTTATGTTTTATAACATTCTGAACATTTTTCCCTTCTATGGCAACATCAAATTCCCACTCTAACATGTACTTATGAACATTAGGTATTTTTACCGATTATGTCGTTTTACTCGTTTTCACTTAAAATCGCTTAGCAAAAGTTGTTTAACATAATTTCTAGCTTCATATTCTATCATAAAACATCAAAATAAACACTTCTCACCTATGGGTATTTTTCCAAATATAAACCCTAGGTTAAATTATTGCTAGAATAAGCTAAATTAAGCTACCGGACTCCAAAAACGTAAAAAAATTAAAACGGACTTGGGATCACTTACTATGGAGCTTGGAAGCTTGAAAACCCTAACTATGGCTTCCCCCCTTGCTGATTTCGTCCTAATGAAGAAGATGATGATTTTTGCCATCTTTTTCCCTTTTAATTCATTTTAATTACTAGATTACCAAATTGCCCCTAACTTAAAAATTTTCTATTTCACTTATCTCATGTCCATTTTTGTCTACCAAGTTACCAATGGTATAATTACCATATAAGGACCTCCAATTTAAAGTTTCATAACAATTGGACACCTCTAACATGTAGAACTCAACTTTTGCACTTTTTACAATTTAGTCCTTTTGACTAAATTGAGTGCCCAAACGTCGAAATTTTCGAACGAAATTTTCACGAAATCATTTTGTGAAATTGTAGACCATAAAAAATATAAGAAAAATAAAATTTTTCTCATCGGATTTGTGGTCCCAAAACCACTGTTCCGATAACCTCAAATTTGGGCCATTACAGTGACCCCTATAGTTGAAATTTTTTTAACTTTTTCCTAAATTTTTCAAATGTTCCCAATTTAGTCCTGAATCATTTCTAAAGTGATTCTAAGGCCTCAAAGGCTTGAATAAGGGACATTGTGCATGTTCAATGACGGATTATGTTATTATTATTGAAATGTTTTGAAATGAATGATTTAGGTTACGTTTACTTGATAATGCTCTGAAACTCTATTTTGACGACGAATACGAGTTAGTAGTGTTATAAAGATAGGGTTTGGGGAGAAGAAAAAATAGTAAATGGGATGGTTTATGAAAGGCTGTTGGTTTTTGGAATTGGTATCGACTAGTTTCGAGGGTGGGATATTTTCTAAGGAGTGGGTGCCAGCTAATTTGCTGACTAGAGGAGTGCTTTTGGTGTTTCATGTTTTTTGTTCTTAGTTTATTTGTTTCTACTTTATGAATTTTGTTTTGTTTTTGGGTTGGTTTATTTTTTTATTTTGGTTTATTTTGGATTAGGATTTGTGCTCTTGTCTGTTTTGTGGGTTAACAACTTAACATTATTATTTCTTTTGTTTTGGTTTTATAATTTATGATTTATGAAATCTTGAGGAGATTTGAACAAAAAACACCATAACATTCACTCCTTAATTTACTATTTCAATGAAAATCATATTAAATTTATTACATAATTATTTTTACTCACAAGTATATTATAATCTATACTGTCATATCCCATAATCATACTAAATTTGAAATGTCACTTTTTTCTATTTTATTTTATGCGTTATTCTTTTTCTTTTTATATATAATAGATGCTTGTTAGTCCAAGAGGCAAGGAAAGAACATACTTTCTTTCAATAATAATAACTAAGATTTTATTTTTTCATAAGCTTGAAGAAAAGAAATTGAATGTACCAAATCTCGTAAGAGAATGTGATTTTAAGGATTTTTTCCTCGCCCACATAAATTTCACACTCATCTATAAATAGTGTTAATCCAATTAAAATTTATTTATGTATGATTTTATGCATAAACAAGCCAAATTAAATCATGGAAAATAAACCAAACAAAATATGTAATAGTATATGCTGAACTTAACATCAAAAGACAAACAATATTTTATTTCTCTAAAACTCAACATCAAAATATGTTAAATATTATAAATGTATTTTAATTTATTATATAATTTTTTTCTTGCAGAATGTTCACCGAACCAACATCTATTGAGGGTAGTGTTACACCTCCTACTTCAATAGATTCTGAAAATTCAGAAGTTGAAGCTTCAAGACAAACAAAGGAGACTACTGGGAAAAGAGAAGACACTCCTCACAGGTCAGAAGTTTAGTCTCACTTCACTAAGATTATTAATAGTGAGGGTGCAAGTAAGGCTAAATGTAATTATTGTGAAAAGGAATTTTGTTGTGATATGAAAAACAATTGTACGAGGTCATTGAAATATAATAATGGTTCATGTAAGAAAAATCCTAGTAATATCGTTGACACTAGCGAAGGACAACTATTTTTACCTAGAAAGAGAGTTGAAAGGGGAGGGGGGGAAGGGAATCTTTCAACTTGGAGATTTGATCAAGAAGCATGTAGAAAAGTGTAACAGCCTGTTTTTAGTGAAACCGGAACAGTGATTTTGAGACCACAAATCCAAGTCAGGAAGAAAAATTATTTTAATATTATTGCATGGTCTGCATTATGTTAGGAATGTCTTATGAAAATTTCGTTAAGAAAATTTTACCGATTACATGTCTAATTAGATGGAAAGGACCAAATTGCATAAAATGCAAAAGTTGAGTTCTAATAGGTATATGTATCAAATAGCTATGGAATTCAAAATTTGATGTCCTTATATGGTAAATAGACCATTAAGAGGAGTTAGTAGATAAGTATGATGATTCATTAATGGAAAATAAATAAAGAAAATGACTAAATTGGAAAGTAAAAGATAAAAAGATGATAAAATAATAAAATAACATAAAATATCATCATATTATCATCTTTCCTAAATCAAAAAGATGGAAACCCTAGCCATGGAGAATTGAAGAAAGACAAAACTTATTTGGTTCAATTAGATCCGGATAGACCAAATACGGAGTTAAATTGAGGAAAAAAAGTGTCGAATTAGTAGATTTTACAAACACGAACATTGTCAAGTTAAGTTCGTGTAACTAAATTATGTATATTTATATGTTTGAATTGAATGTTGTATATGTGAATTGTATAAATATCATATATATGAAATTGATCACATATCCGACAATGCTCGATAAATATTAAGTCTCATTTGGATAAATGAGATTCGATGGATACAGGGTTCCCGAATTGGTAGTGGTCCTGCATGTGTTGCAGATACACCACAGCTTGAAAGAGCGTCACGTTATTAGCTCTCATGAGCACCCTGATATTTGGCTCTCACGAGTTTCCCGTTATATGGTTCTTGCGAGCTTTCCGTTATAGCTATTCGGAGCATCCCGACTGGTTGTGATCCTACATGTGTTGTGGACACACCGCATCTCTTATGAGTATCCCGTTATATGGCTCTTCGGAGCTTTCCAAATAAAGGCTCTTTCATGAGCTTCCTAATTAATGGCTCTCTGAAGCTTCCTGATATTAGCTGGCTTGAACCTTCCCAATATTGGCTCGTATGAGCTTCTTGTTAATGGCTTTTCGGAGCTTCCCGCTACATGGCTCATATGAGCTTCCCGTTATATGGCTCGAAAGAGATTCCCGTTTATGTGCTCATATGAGCATTCTCGAATATGAATTGACGGATTTCATATTTCTACACTTCGTGTGTACTACCTGTGTATCCATCGATATTTTAAATAATTCAACGGGCAAAATCCAAACATGAGAAAATGAGAGATTGAATTGAAACAATATCTGTATATGCACGACATACATGGAATTTGATATTTGATGAGCTCATATATAGTTCTTGGTATTCATGTGAAACACATGACTAACATGTTTGATGAGACTATGTGTTTAGGTTATTAGCCAAATTGCTATAATTGTATTATGTATACTTACCTTAAATACAAATGTATGGTAAGTTAAATTTCCATTATACGAACTTACTAAGCATTAAATGCTTACTTTGTTTTATTCCTTCTATTTTATAGTACTCGAAAGCTCGTAAAGGATGAAAGTAAGTCGGAGCCACATCACACTATCCTCCAGACTTTTCTGTATATATATAGCAAACTAATTTTGGTTATAATGGCATGTATAGGCTAGATAAGACTAATAATGGCAATGTAATGTTTGGTTGTAACTAGCTATTAGAATGGCTTGTGATGGACATATTTTGATGTGTTATATATGGTCTTAATGTGTTTGATGAGTCTTTGAATTGGTTAAGTGATGGAAATCATGTAGGCTCATTGTTAATTGATTTGAGTTAGCATAATTGGTAAAATATACATATATGTGAATTGGGTCAATTAGGTAAGATTGAATACTTGGACATATGGGGTGTTATGATATGTATTAAACTTGGTTTTGGCTTGATTTAAATTATTGGTATTGCCATGTGAATGTGTTAAAGGGTTAATGTAGGTGAAGGACAATTTGGGTGAGAAAAGTGGCCTTGGTAATGGCCTATTTTTGCTCACACAGGCAAAGACACGAGCGTGTGTCTCAGCCGCATGGGCGTGTAGTTTGGCTGTGTGTCCCTTGCATATTAAAAATTTCAAAATAGAATGCTCAAAATTGATCACATGGCCTGGCACACAAGCGTGTGGCATGGCCGTGTGACCCTTACACCTATTTAATACAATTTATTAAGTTCACACGGCCTAGCACACGGGCGTGTGGCTTGGCCGTGTGACCCAAGTCAGAAAGTTACATAAGTTGTATCCGGACTTCAAAAACAAAACCAACACTGTTACTATTAATAATTCCATTATTAATACAACTTGTAGAACCATACATCCAACTATTCTGACGCGTTTTGTCATTCTAAGACTAATTTACTTGCAAAAAACCAAAAAAAACTTTACATGCAAAGAAAGACAATTTTTTGGAACAGAAATGGGTAACTAGAAGAAACCTAAAATCAAATAGAAAGAGTTCCACCCAAAATGTATTGATTTTATATCTTTAATCAAAGAAGTCGATAGAAATAATAGAATGGAAGAAAATTTGATAGATTTCTAAATCATAATATCATGGAAAAGAAGCACAAATCTCTAAATCATTTGACAAAAAATGTAGGTAGAAATTTAATAAAAAAGCGGCTGATCTCAAATCCCAAAACCCAAAAAATTATTCCAAATTGATAATCGAATCTTTGGGGAACAAAAATATAAGTGGTAGCAGAAGTTGAAAGAAGAAGATTTGCAAGAAAATGGAAGGAAACAACTTATAAAGAAAAAAGGCAGAGAGCTTTGGACAACTCCCTAAATCTCTTTTATGTGTTTGTTGCTTAATTTTTCATGAAAAAGAATGAGAGAGAGATTGTGGAGTTGTGTTTGATCCACACTCACCGCATCATTGTTGATACATGATTTAGTTGGTAGCTCCGTTGGCCAGTCCATCTTCCTCCTAATATAGATGTTTACAGGAGATAGAAGCAAAAGTGGAGAATCTTAAGAGAGCCGACCCCTTTAAAGAGGGTCCTTAAAAGTGCATACAAAAAAGGCTATTTGGGGATTAAATTCCAAATTACAGAGCGGATCGGATTCTGGGTCACAAAACGGATCAGATTATGATTACTACTATATCATAACTCAAGTTTAATTTAATTAGTTCATACAATCTATAAAAAAAATATTGAATGTCATTAGGTAAATTTAAATTTCAAAATTTAACATTTTTCTTTATTTTCATATTACAATATTCGAAAAAGTCAACTCTCATTGACTGACTAATAAAGGCAAAAATATTCAAATGGTGACCACATATTTAGTTTTCTGAAGGGCACAAACCTTTATAAAGTTCCCCATGATGCGCACATACTTTTTCTTTAATGCTTTAATCATTTTATTTTTTATTCTTATCTTCTTTATTTAGCTTTTAATTGAATTAGTATTATGAATTAATGGAATATAATTCAATTAAAGAATTTTTAAAAAATATTTGAATAGTTTTATATACAAAATAAATAAATTATAAATGCATTTTTTCTTTTATTTTTATATAAAATGGATAAAATTTATATAGTATAATATTTTAACTTAAGACACAATAAAGTTTCGAATAATAAAAATTTTGTAATAAATATAGCTATTACATTAAAAGAATTTCACCATGGTGTGTCGAAAATAATGCATTATTACTTTCTTACACCTTCATTTATCAAAACCGAAAACTCTCAAGTCTTAACAATTCTTTAAATGCTTTTCCAAGTTTCTTCTTTTCTTTTATATATGTCATTTTCTTCCTTTCTTTTAGTGGAACATTATTGGGACTTACATGGGCCCTCTCTACCCAATCAATGTCCACCCATTTATATATATATATATATATATATATATATATATATATATATATATATATATTTATTTATTATATTAATCAAAAGTACTGGAAATAAATATACTCAATAATTCGGTTTTACTCAGGAAGATTCACCCCAAATTTTAAGTTTAAAAATAAAATAAAATATGTTTAACATATGGAGTCTCATTATTTATAAATATTTGACTATTTGAGGCATAGAATTTGTCAAATATATTTTATTTTGGTGTACAAATTGTCAATTGTTTACATTTTAAGGCTTCCTAGACATTACAACTAAACACAACCATGAATAATAATTTCCTTTTTTTGTAGAGAATAATTTTGTTAACAAGAATTTCCTATTTTCTTAATATATATATATATATATATTGTAAAATCTAATTAACTAAAATATTTGAAATAAAATTGGTCGAAATTTAGAAAATTTAATTAGGATAAGAAGATAAGGTTGTAAACAAGTTTTCATTTGAGATGTGATTAGGAAAGTTATTATTAAAAATAAACTTAATTAATTGTGGATAACTTCTTTTTAAGAAAAACAAGTAGGAAGATTATAGTTGTGGCATTTGAGAAGAAGGAAATTTAGGTCACTTTATTATACAACAAGTCATTTACAATTTTAGGGAATAATAATTTACATCTTTTCTTCATTCTTCAACCAAACTCACTTTAATTTTTTTTTCTTTCCTTATTTTTTTTAATTTGAGAAATTTGTAACCTTTTATTCCATGTCACTTTGTATAATTGATTTTACTTTTACTTTTTTGGTTTAATATGATTAAAAGTAGAAACCAATGATTAAAATAGAAAGATAACATTAGTGCACATATATTTTAAGAATTAAAAGAAATCTTTAAAAATCATTCTTCCTATTTAAAAATAATACAATATCAAAGTAGCATAGAGACCCTTGTACTAAGAGTTGGATTGCATTTTGCTTCCTCTACTTAAAAGATGAGTTAGATCAAAAAGTAAACTAGTATTTCTATTAAAAATTTCACGTATTTCTACTATTAAAAATTGATTCATGTACGTCAAAATCAGTTACGTGTGACACACCACATGTAATTATTTAGTTATTCATTAATCACAATAATTTTAATAATAGAAATGGATAAATTTTTACAAAAATTATCAATTTACTCTTTAATCTAGTATACAAAAATTAAAATATAATCCAACTCCTAATATAAACATACTTTTACCAATAAATATATTTACATAATTATAACCACACCCAATCAAACAAAATTACAATTAAAATCAACACCCATATTTAACTTGTTTCCATGTTCAACACAAAAATAAAGAGACAATGTCATTATTTAAATAATAATAAATAAATAAAGCAAAGTCCTTATTCGATGTGGGCCCCACTCACTAATAGTAATTAATAAATCTCCTTTTTAAAAAAAAATAGAACCTCACACCCCGACAACTAACCGTTCCGACATCAAACCTCCGTTATTCCGTCCGAACATCGGCTAACGACAACCAAACAAAACAAACGATTGCCGTCATCACACATTCCTCGTTTTTTAGTGATGGGTCCCACCTCCCCGAGCTGCCCGGTCCTACAGAGGACCCACATGACGCGCTCGTCAACGCAAACTCCAAAGACCAAATTAGCCCAGCCCGAAATTAAACCCGATATCCGACCCGTACCCGTCTCCATCTTTTTCGTCGTCCTTTCCTTTCCTATCCTTTTTCCCCTTCTATATATATTCCCTCTTCCCTTATCTCTTTCGTGTGGACAGATTATATCACAACAGAGTTATAAAATATATAAAAAAAAAGGAAGGGATTATTATAATTTGAAGGAAAAAAACTCTAGAAACCTTCCTTTTTTCCTCCTTTGATTTTCCCCTTATGAGGTCTTGAAATTGCTCGAATCCCGTTTTTCTTAAATTTTTTTCATCTAATTCTCAGTTTTCTTTTCTATTTATTTTTCTCGAGTTCTTTTTTTGGGATAAATTATCATGGGGACTGAAATTTTACGGCCTCAGGATTGTTTGATTGAACAGATCCGTGTTTCTTCGACGGCTTGTTCTCGTCGGAGATATGGAAATGGTAGCTTTAATCCTACCTATAATTATAATAATAGTAATAGCAATAACAGCAACGGGAACGTTAGATTTACCAGGAAACCGGTCCAGAGGAAGCGAGTCGGGTCGGAGCAGCGGGTTTCGAAGAGATCTGGCTCCGTCGATGACTTGAATACGGTGGCGAACAATTTCAAGATGGAGAAGGTTACGATTTTGAGGCGCGGAGAGTCGTTGGATTCGAAGATCAAGAGCAACAACGGCGGTGGAAAGGAAGACGGGTTGGTCGCCACGGGTACGGATAGGTTAGGTCCAGATCCAGAAATGGTTTCGAAACAGATCAGATTTGTGGATATCAAGTCTCCGGTGACCGGAAAATCCGACGTGTACGCTGGATCGGCTTTCGCTGTCTCTCCGGAACCGAGTTCTCTTCCTTTGCCTTCTTTCTCGAAGAAGAAGCATGTTCCGATCGATGATTCGGCCACTAGGGATCTCAGGCGTATACTCCGACTTGACATCTGAGATCTGAATATGTTCATCCGAGTAGATATATTTGGATCCAGAATAAGATCGTTTCGTCTCTATTTAGAACTCTCCGGTAGTTTCAAGATCCGATTACCTCCGTAATATTTTTTCAAAAACGGAGGGCGGATTTGAAAATCGAGATAACATTAGGGGCGATTAGGGAAATATTCCATGTTGATGTTGTTATGGGTAGTACGGAGCTAAAAAGCTGCGTTTTAATTATGGGGATGGAAGGCAAATCAGGGGGTTGATATAAAAATATTAGGGGAATATTAGGTATGGGGGCTTGGAAATGTTTTCTACTCTGTTGTGAAAATTAAAAAGAAACTAAAATGCGGTGCTTTAATTTATGGGGATGATTATGAAAAGAAGGGACAATTAACGGGGATGATATATAATATTAGGGGGAGAATTAGGTGTGGGGTTGAGTTTTTAAATGTCGAGCTATGAAATGTTTTCTGCTCTGTTGTGAAAAAAGAAAGTTTGTAAGAGATTTGCAATCTTGTCCCTTGTTGTAAAGTAAAAAAAGAAGAAGATAAAAACTAGGGAGCAAATTGAGCAGATTAATTTTATCAGATGCCTCTTTTGTTATAGTTTGCAAAGTAAAGGGTATTCTTGAAATTTCCCTTTGTTAGTAGATCTTTAGATTTTAAGTTTTATTTCTGCAATTATATTTTGTTGGTTGGAAAAAATGCTTAAAAGTTTAGGGGTTTTTTCAGAAAAGAAAAACCATTTTCATTAAATTTGTTGTGGGTATGTTTTTAATTACATTTGATAGAATGATTGTCAAGATAATCATAAAGTATTTCAATTAATTTCTTTTGTTTAAAATTGATTTGATTATTATCTCACACAATTACTTTGGGCATTCCTTAATAAATAATAAGGATTTATTGGAATCACTCCTTAGAACTTCAAAGCTCCTAACAACAAGGTCTTCCAAGTCTCCCAAGTTTTTAAATACTATGTTAACTCATGTCTGACAAGTTATGAGTGAACGTCACACTTCCCTTAAATTTATATTAAAAGTGTCTGTACAGCCTCTTACGTGCACGAAACACACTTCCTCATCTTCAAATGTGCATCTCGCATTGCATTTCCTTACTCAACAAACAAGAAGGTAACTTCTCAGCGTAGGCCATTTTATAATCTTTTCTCAATTAGAGGCTCATAAGATCAAGCTTTGTCCACCCTCACTTAACCTAATCATGACTTCGGGTGGGTTTGGATGGGCGATTGTGTGCTGTGCGGTGCGTTTAGTTCACTTTTTGCCTCACGCTACAGTATCGCTACAGTATCTAATCTCACCGCCACTGCTATTTTTACACTAACCGCAAGTAAACGCACCGCCCATCCAAACTCACCCTTCGTCCATCATAACTTTGCCAGCCAAATATGGACCTTGTAGGCATATACATTCACAGTCCATGGAGTTCTTTAAATCTACCTTGTCAATAATAAGTGTTAAAGTTTTTTTTTTCTGCATAGATCACACATGAGATCTTATTTAATCAATATCAATCATATCTTTACTTATCTAGAAGACTGATATGCTCATTAATGGCCAACTATGATATGATAGATGCAGGTCATATGTCAAAGTTTAAGGCTAAAGAGAAGTCACCCTCATCTATACGCACTCGACTTGAGGTTTAAGAGGTTCTTCCTCTTCTCCATCTCTTTACCTTAATACACCTTTTTCCTTTTAACATTTACTATTATGTGAACGACAATCTTCCACCTCCTTCCTCTTTTATACATCAATAGTATAGTCCTTAAATTTTAATCCTACCTCTTTTATAATATTTTTGATTTTGTCCTTCATTCTTAAATATCACCACAATGAATATTGATATATATATATATATATTTATAAATATCTCCATTAATTGATTTCATTAAAATATTGATAATATATATTTAAAGGAGAATAACTTTGGATGAAGGGTTTTGTCTTTAACACACAAAGCATATAAAAATAACATGATTAAAATATTTTAAGATCAATTATTGACATAATAATTAAAATTTTATTCTTGTGAGACATAATAATTTAAATTTATTTTTATTTATATGTGAAAAGTAGAGAAAAGGAAAAGTAACTTTAAAAAGTCGGTTCTTTGGAATCATTATAAAAGTTCTATTTACGTTTTAACCCCAAATTATGTCTATTTTTCCACATTGATACTTACAACTTTTTTTATCTCATATTGGTTCCAAATGCCAAATGGCGTTTAAAAAGTTTAAAACCCAATCAGATTCAGACACACGTTTTTGAGTTTTTGATAAATAAACTTTTAAGGAACAAATAAAAAAATATTTTTTATTCATTTCTTCTATTCTCTCTAAAACTAGAACCCAGATTGTCAGGTCCGGTACCGGGCCGCCGCGCCTACTGCCATGGCAGCCACCGTCATCGGTGACCAACGAAGCCCAAAACTTATTTCCGAGCACCTTTTTTCATGTTCTTTCTGAATCTGAACTCGGTTTCATCAAAATCAAGCCTGATTTTCCTAGATCTAAAATAAAATTTGCAAGCTAACTTTCTCCGATCTCCCTCTTCCACCATGGGATCAACCCCCATTTTCAGTATATTGGTCGTCCACCCTAAAATATCCATTCCACTTTTTGGATCGTCCAACCAAACTCCAAACTGCCTTAAAAGAATCTGAAACTAAACCCATTTTAAATGTTGTTTTTGCCTGGGTTTGGAATTATATGGGTTAGTGTTGGTTTTGCTTGGGTTTGCTGTAGATGTTGAACTTGAAGGGGTGGTAAGGGATTTGCTGTTCGTTCGAAAAAAAAGCGGGGGAGGGGGTTGCTGTTAGTGATAATGGTGATGAGGGATGAAGTAATGAGTTTATGATGGTTATGTTATGATGAAGAAGCAGAAGATGAACCCATAATTTTTTTTTGATTTTTTTATTTAAAACATTTAGTTATTTAATGGAATTAATGGGTTTCAATTTTTTGGTGTTGAAGAAGTAGTTGAGGATGAACAATTACCAGATCAATCTTCATTTTTTGAATTAAAAATGTTAATAGAAGCAAAGTTGATAGGTATTACCAATATGATAAAATGGGTATAGTTTAAAGGTTAAAATATAAATAAAATCTTATAAAATGACTAAAAATAAATTTATATTATAATTTTGTGGTGTGCAACAAATTGTCCATGGATAGATGTCGATTTGATTTTTTAAAATTAATTTTTAAAAATGTTATAAAATAATATTAATGTAAAGAACGCAAGAATAATAGATAATTTTATTACAATTTTTTCTATAATCATTACAAGTAGTATACTCCTCTCGCTCTATATATAAGAAGATTAGATTCCTCATTTTCTAATACATAAATAGAAAAGAGATTACAAGGAAAAGAAAAGTGAAAGGTTGATTATAATGAACATTTCACTTGATAACATTTTAACACTCACCCTTAAATGCTTATTGTATAAATGATATGCCTCATTAAAAACTTTATTATAACAAAAACCTAGTGAAGGATTCAATATAATTTGCTAAATTGTTGGTTTCTAAATCAACAATTTAAATGCAAAGTTTAACATATTACAAAAAAAAAAGAGTACATAATTCTTCGATACACAATGTCACAACTTTAAAAGAAAAATGTAATGCTATTTTACTCCACCTCATGTAAGCATCACTTAAGATTTTTGAAATGATGCAATCCAATGCTGAAAATTAACTTCTCAAATGTAGGGTAGAGAGTGCCTAATTGAATTCTCGATTATTCATCGCATCGAGTGAAGGGGTGTTACAACAGCGCATATTTTGCTCCCCTTATTTAAACATCAATATTTTTTATCAATAGTAAATTATCAACATATACAACAAATTTTGTTGATGCGTATCAATATAGCAATAAAATTCAATTGCATTCTCATGCTTTAGATGTCACTAACAATTTTATAAAGCATGATCTATTGTATCATTCACTATTATCAATACAATGAGTGCATTGAACACATAAAGAAATGGTACTTCAAGACCATCGTTTTATAACATTATTGTTTGACCGTTTGTATTCCTTTTCAATATATCCAATCTACATGAAAAATTAGCTTGAGTAATTTTGAATATATAATATCATTGTGTAACAATTTGTCCATATTGAACACTTGATCTTCATTTCAAACAAAATTTCATTTTTAGATATATTTTCATTATAAATTTTATTTATCGAATAAATATTTCTCTTGGAAATTCTTTAGGAACTCCAATGATTTTCTCATGAAACTCGAGTTTTATGCTTCGACATTCAATATTATCAAATCATTTATATAAGTTAAATACAAATTCACTAGACGTAAATAAATAACTTTATTTGGTTTTTGCATTCACCACAAATTAATCATTTTTCATAACCAAAACTAAGTGTCTTGTGAATGTTCTTGTTACAAGTTAATTCTATATATTATGACTTGTATTTTTTTTCGCTATTATTCTATTATGTACTCCCCTTGGCTTTACACCTTCCGGGTGTTTGGGCTTCTTGTCCGAGATGCATTTCATAAGTTATAATAGAAGCATTTATTTATTTTGATGACTTATTCTCATCTCAATGCTTTCAAATATATTTTCATTCAAGATTCCTACTTTTCCATAATATTGAAGTATTCTACGTATACTATCATTGTCGACAACAATTTCCTTTTGTCAGCTCCATCATATTTAGTTATGACATAACTGATTGGGATATCTTATTATATTCATAATTTCAGTACCTAAACCTCTTCTTGGGTTTTATCAAAAGTTATGTCTTGGGTCTCTTCATGAGTACATGCCTCCTTTAACTTATGATCATCTTCATTTCTTTCTCCTTTCTTTTAAGAACTTGTTCATTTTATGGAATCGACTAGCTTGTCATGCTTCTAGCATGCCCAAGACTTATTTTTATCACATTGTCCTTCTAGGACATATAATTGTTTGGAGTATTTTAGCTGATATATGTATCAACTAGTTTATGCAATCTCTAAATATCATCACTAAACATGTCTGACAAATAATTTTATCATTCAAACTTTGTACACATAATATTAGTGAGGATCACACACAAAAAAATGATGACAAAATTATTTAATCAATTTGTCTCCCTTTAATACTAAGAAAATTTGTAACATGACAATATTTTTCAAAATTATAAATATATCTCCTTCAACTTTTTCACATCTAATGAAAATTCTGAATTTCAAAATTCTCCTTCAACTTAATGATCAATTTTAGTGCATTTTGGTGGAACATAAAATAGATATTGCACACCCAAATATTCTTAAATGAAATCTATTAGTTTATAAATGGAAGTCAATTCTCATAAGATAAAATATTTCTTACATGTTAGCCTTAATGCAAATAAAATTAAATGCTTATTGTAAAACTATTCTTATATTAATGGTTAAGTAATTAAATGTAGGCATAATTTTGCCAACCATTTAGTATAAAATATATAAGCATAGACAACTTAATATTATCCCAGCTAAAACTGCGGAAATCAAGGTTTGGATATAGTGCACCAGCGTTGTTAACACAAATTGCATACTATAGAGATTGTCACAATCAAATTATTTCAAGAAATAATGCCGCAAACTTCAAGTTGCACACTTGTGATACATGAGCTTATATATTATTTGGTTATCATCCAAAAATGCAACCGGCTTCTAACTTTAGCTGGTGTTAGGTCAATATGTTGTCAAAATAATTAGTATTGATGACAATTATTAAAATACAACTTATAATTCTTCAATAAAATCATATAAATTTTCATCAAATTATTTTGCATCATCATTGACTCAGGATGATCTAACTGGTCATACCAACACTACGAACTTCTTTTCACTATCTCATTGTCAATCATATACGTGTAATGTATTCCTTCGGGGAATATTTATCATACAAAAACACGAGTATCTCATATCATTTCTATCCATGGTTTTAATGTAAAACACACAAAGATTACCTTGAACATATATCTTCTTATCTTAAAAGTAATATTATGTTTTACAAAATTTTGCATAATAAGAAGGTGCAAAATTAGCTCTTCAAGAGCTTTTACAATCTAATGCAATATTAATTAGTTCTTAAGGAGCATATAATAAGATATTATTTTATCATATAACATTAGTAAATGTGTAAAATTTTTTGAAATAAACGATCCGTTTTGATTAAAACATGGGCTGGAAGTCCAAAACAAACGAAACCAAAGCAAAACAACTGTCTAAAAACAAAATCAGCAACAACAAAATCAGGTAGAAAAAAAAACAAAACTCAGGAAAACTAGACACAAAATCATCAAGAAACATCTTTCAAACCCCACGAAAAAAGAAAACCCAAAATGACCAAAACCTTCATAGCTGGCAAACAGAGGCACCAATCAGGAGACTAAGGTTGAGATTCTTTAAGAAATACCACATTTCTCAACCAAGAACTTCAAAAAAAGAGGAGGGGACTACGATGGTTGGTGAAAACGGCGATCCAGGTTGGCTAGCTCCAGAACCTTAAGCGGAGCTTCCTCAACTCAAAAAAAATCTACCGAGTGTTTCATGCCTTCAGATGCCATTGCATGTGTAGCAACATTACCTTCTCTCGCTACAAATTCGAAATGACAGGATGTGAACCCTTTCAACATGTTGTGCACATCCCAAGTAATCGGCCTCAGTTCTGAATTATCTTCCCCTTTTGCCTTGATATTTTTTATAACTGTTCTTGAATCACTCTCCAGAATGACATTTGAAAAACCCATATCCATCGTAAACTGGAGTCTGTGCAAACCAACAATTACTTCAGCCAGAGCCACCGATCGAGCCATGATTTGTATTCAAAAACCCTAACCCATAAGATAACCTTCATTGTTCCTTATTAGAAACCCTAAAATTACTTTATTATTAACCATAGAGAACCCAACACCAACATTCACCTTGACCCAATCCCTAGGTGGAGGCTCTTATTTACATTGAGTTCGTGATCTGGGGATGCTTCAAAAATTTAGTCACTTCTTTAAATTTCCTTCCATACCCTCAAATAAAGGTAACAACTTCCTCCACACGTTATGTTTTCCTTTCATGAAGTAGTTTATTGCGGGCAAACTAAATTGCCCAAAGTGTAATGGCAATTTCCTCTTTGTTGTTTCTGGCTGAATTTACAAATAGCCAATTTAACCATTCATTAAAATTCAAATCCGTAATAGACCCTGGCCACTGATAATTTAACTTTTACCAAATCTGCATAGCAAATGTACAATCTCGCACAACATGTAAGATAAATTCACTATAAACCTGATATCGAGGGCAAATATTATCTTGCATGATTCTTCGGGAATGTAATTTATGAAAAGTAGGGATAAAATTCTTCGTAAATCGCCATAGTAAAATTTGAATTTTCGCAGGGAATGATAGACTCTATATTTGCTTAAAATTAAACTACTCTAGAGGACTCAAATGAATAGGTTCTGAAATAGATTTATAACCACTTTTCACTGAATAAATACCCGAATTTTCTTTCATCCAAACTGCTTTATAAGGTTGACTTGTAGTAGGGAGAGGAATACTTACAATCTTATGAGCATCTTCCTCCAAAAAGGTAGAAAAGATTAATTGTCTGTCCCATTGGTTTGGGTTTTAAAGAATCAAATCGCTCACATGTTTCAAACCGATAATCCAGCACCAATTCGCCACCCAAGACCAGATTGCAAAAGAGCTTTAGAACACCAAATACTTCTCCAAATCAGGGATGGGTTAGATCCTAATGGGGCATTTAGAAAAGTAGTTCCATTGTAATACTTAGAACGAAGCAATCTAGCGATTAACGAACTAAGGGTTTCCAATAAACGCCATTTTTACTTTGCTAGTAATGCAGTATTAAACTTAGAGAGATATCGAAAACCCATACCTCTTTCACCTTTCGATAAGCACATCGAGTTCCATGAACACCAATGGAGACCCTTTCTTCCTGCTTTCTTTTGCCACAAAAAGCTAGCAATAATAGACTCTAGTTCTCTATAAAAAGAATTTGGAAGTAAAAAGCAATACATAGCGTACATAGGAATAGCCTGAGGTACAACTTTAATTAATACTTCCCAACCTCCCACTAAAAGTATTTTTGAACCCCAACTAGATACTCTTTTCAGCATTCTATCATTTATCTCCCTAAAAGCCCCATTTTTATTTCTTTCCACAAATGAATAGAGCCTCAAATAATTCTCTTTATTCATATTAGGGTCAACACCCAAGATTCAACACACCCCCTCTCGATTACTGTGAACAATATTCGAATTGAAAAATATTCCAGAATTGTCAAAATTTATCAACTAACCCGAACACTGGGCATATATCTCCAATCTTGTTTTAAGCGTCTCAGCTCCTTTCATGGTAGCTTCCCTAAATATAAGACTGTCATCAGTGAAAAACAAATGAGTGATTAAGGGAACATACTTATTAATTCGAATACCTTTGAGATCACCAGTCGTGACAACCATCCTAAGAAGAGCCAACAGTCCCTCTCCACAAATGAGAAACAAATATGGGCTAAATGGGTCCCCTTGTCTAAGTTCCTAAGAAAGAAATAACACATTCCCCACCTCACCATTCATAACCACAGAATAAGATACTGTTTCGACACAGCAAATAATTTTCTGAATCCAAGACTTTAAAAAACCCAAACAGTGAAGCATGGCTCTAATAAAAGTTCATTCGACCCTATCATACGTTTTGCTCATATCGAGTTTTAGTGGAAAAGACCCAACTTTTCCAATCATTGTTCGTCTCACGGAGTAGAAATTTATAAGCAGCAATAATATTATCAGTAATAAGCCTACTTGGGACAAATGCACTCTGAGCCTCATTAATACAAAAATGGAGGACTTTTTGAAAACGGTTCACTAACATCTTTGCAATGATTTTATAGAGGATATTGCAAAGAATGATGGGTCGAAATTGTGACATGAGTGTGGGACAACTCACCTTAAGGATCAAAACAATTCTAGTGTGATAAATGCCAATAATATCGTAAACCCCCTTTAAACTATCAATACAGAATTGCGCAACCTCCTTACCAACTATAAGCCAAAACCTTTGGTAGAAGACCGCACCCAAACCATCCACTCCCGAAGCTTTTAGCGGGATTTTAAGGCCACACAAACTTCCTCATAGGTAAAATTTTTATCAAGATCCTCATTCATTTTATTAGAAATACACGAAACAACCCCAACTAGCATTCCACCGAGATTACTAACACCATTCGATGTGAAAAGCGTAGAGAAATAATCATTGGCAATCGACAACATTTTCTTAGTACTCTCATACTATCAACCTAAAGGGTTTAAGAGCCTCTCTACTTTATTCTGTCGGCATCTATCAGAAGCAAACTTGTAAAAAAAAATGTGTTTGCAATAATAATAAGCAATGGCCTGAACGAGCATGAGGAATTTGCTTTAACATATAATTCGAAAATAAATTACCCCAAACCTCATTGGCCACCCCTCGATTAAGCTGTTCCCTTATGTTATTCTCACTAGTCCTTCTTCTCTCACATGTAAACCATTAGCCAACATAGCCCAAATCAATAAGAGTGCAAGTAGACAAAGTTTCCCAAAATTTAGTCATTTGTAGCTCCCTCCGAGGTAACCCTCCTTTCTTCTCTGACGAATAAAAAATTTCATTAAAGTCGTCAATAACCAACCAAGGGATATGGGAGCAATAATCCAAAGCTCGCAATAAATTCCAAGATGCCTCTCGCTGACTTTTCTCTGGCGCACCATAGAAGCCCGTACATCTCCAAGTTTTCCCTTCTGTATCTTCATCAATCATAACATCAATATGACGTCTTTAAAAAAAACGGAGTGACACCTTATAATCGCTATTCCAACTCAAAGATAGACCTCTACTTCGACCATCCAACTTAACATCAAGCCCACTTTGGAAACCACATTTACGTCTTATCACCTCCATATTAGAACCCTGTAGTTTTGTTTCGATTTAAAAAACTACAGAGGGATTAATGTCTCTCAGCATATGCTGGAGACGATGAACTGTCTAAGGCTTCCCCAAACCTCGAACATTCCAACTAAGAAGTTTTATTGGGCCTGACTAGCCTGCTTAGCAAGGCTTGCCGATCTACTAGAATTTGGAACCTGTAGTAAGGTGCCCATAACTTCAATTGAATCCTCCTTATTAGAAACTCCTGAAGCAACTGACTAAACCTGGGGTCTTTTTAAACCATCACTAGAACGTATTGGGTTATTTTTCTCCTCTTTGTAGCCCACTATTTTCGTATCAAACACAGCTTGGTCTCTTGACAAAAGGCCCACAATTCCCGAATTTATTAGCCTTAGAATTAGTGAGGCATTGACCACACCATTTATAGTAAGAGGAGAATTTGGAATAACTTCAGCAGATACTCCTTAATTCCCTCCCCTTGATTTGAAATTCCCAAATAATCTCCTTTCCCCAAAATTTGTGGAATTACTAGATTTGGAACCTTCCCCTCCATCATCTTCCACCAGCCATTTGCTCTTCCAGACCAAATTTCTTCTTGGCTGAGTTCTTAACCAAATATCCATCAAAAAATAAAATATTATTGTGGATTGTGAGCTCGAATTGGGCAGAACCTTTCACCATGCCCAAGCTTACCACATATAAAACAAAATAAAGTTAGCTTTTCATACTCAAAACGAACAAAAAACCGTCTTGCCAGTTGGCAGAGTAAGACTTTTCCTTCGTTTTATTGGTTTGCTAACATCAATTCTCATATTGACTCGCATAATTTCTTTTATAGCCCAACCGAATTGCTGCTGAATCATATTCAATGAAAGTACCAATGAAACAGCCTAACTGTTGTGCTAATGTTTCAGACATAAATCCAATCGGGAGATCATGAGTTAACGCCCAAAAATCCACCTAATACAACAGAACTGAGAGAGGATCTTCCCTTTCATAAGACGATGTATCACAAGTAAGTGGGAATTAAAAGTCCAAGGACCATTCTTTTCAATATGAATAATGTCAACTTCATAATAGAACCGAAAACTCATTTCCAATATCTGAAATGGAAACACCTCCTATGGGATGTCAAACATTTGCCAAAGTCGATTTCATAGCCTGAAAATTGACAATACTGGGTGTGAGAAAAGTTCCCACAAAATAATGTTCGTATGATAATTCCCGTTCAATCATATCAGCCCCTAGACAAATGGTGTCTTCTTCCTCATAATCAATGGAAAGATCCGCTAATGAGTCTTCTATATTCACCAAAAAAACAAACACAAAACAAAGAAAAAAGGAAAAAAAAACCCCAAGAAACTTGCTAGAACAGCAGAAGGCGTGCCAAAAAGCAGAGAGAAAAACGTGTTAAAAGACAGAAAAAAAATCGATGATTAAATTGAAAAATCTAACCACAAACCAATCATAATGTGTAATTTATTTTAAAACAATGATTTTTGCTTTGTTTATATAAAAATTCAAATTCTTTTATACTCACAAATCATGTGTGGTTCTATTAGAAATAATCTAATAGGCAACGTAGTTATCATATCAATGAGATATGTTATGAAAGGTATACATATTTAAGTAAAAATATTGAAGTTTTGATATTTCAATCTTATTCAAAATTTTAGATCATAAACAAGCATACCATGGAATATATAAAACATAAATTCATACTTAAATACAAAGAAAAAAATGAGCATCATTTTTAACTTTTTTTTTCATTAAGAATATTAAAATCGTAAAATCTTTCAAGCATGCATGGAAAATCACATACCTTAGGATTGTTGCTTCAACAAGGACGTTGCGCATCTAAATTACTTATTTTCCAATGGAATATTGAATACTATTGGGCAAGCTCATGCTGATGACGTGTTATAAAATAATAGTAATACAAAGAACATAAGAGTAATATATGAGAATAAAAGAGATTTTATTATATTTCTCTTCTTTTCTATCATCATTACAAGCAGTATACTCCTATATATATATGGAGATTAAACTTCTTATTTTCTAATATATAAATAGGAAAGGAGATACAAGAAGATGAAAGGTGAAATATTAATTATAATGAACATCCACTTAATAGCATTCATAACAAAATATGCTTATGTCTTATTTTATCAAAGCGATACAAATGGACCTATTTATATCAATAGTATAAAAAGTAAGGGTAAATTTGACCAAAGTTCACTAAGCAATTAGTAAGTCTGCAGATTAGTCACTTAATTTCAAAAGTTAAAAGTTACAAATTTGCCATTGAACTATTTGAAAATTTTCACTTAATTTAATGAGTTGTTAAAATCTTTGTTGTATGACCATCTTTGTTCACATTGCTTGCACAAATCAAAAGCTCTATTTTCTTTTTGTTAGAAAATATGGACATCACATATATAATAAGGGTGATTACATGTTATTATTTACTATCATGATAGGTTAGCCCAAATTAAAAGTGATATAATTTGGTTAGAGTTTTATTGGGCTTTAATTATTAAATAAAGTATGGGTCAAATATGTGTAGATACTCTAGTAATTGAGTTCTAATCAAATTCTAATTAATTATAGGCTAATTAGGAATTAGAACTAATATGCCAAGGCTATAAATATTAGGGTTATGGTCCCCAAATTACACACAAGATATCTTTTCTAATATCCCATCCTTAGGAAAGAGAGAGCAAATATTCTCTAAATATTTGTGTGCTGGTTTGGAAGATTAAATCCCCAAGATCCGTAGATTTCAAGGAATTCATATATTTAGGTACGCTTCCGCATCTAGTTTTATTCTTAATTTATTCTTGATGATTTGATATGATAAATCCTGGTTTATTAAGTTTTATTTAAGATTTATTTTACAAATCTAACAAGTGGCATCCGAGCCTCGTCATATCAAATCATTGAGAATTAATTAAAGTTCTTCCTTTGAATGATTGATTCATGAAATTTCATGGGTTTTATATTTTGAAGGTTGATATTAAAATTTTAGGGTTTTGTTTTAATTTTTTAATTTGGGTGATTTTCAAACTGGTGGATTAAATTACGGAGTTTAAAATATTTGTGTAATTGCAAATCTTGCCATTGAATTCCTATCCAGTCTTGCTTTTAAATAAAGAATGTATACTTTGCATGCTCTATTTCAATTTCGATTCCTACTATTTGCGCATAAGTAATTCAATTTCTTTTAATCATATAATATATTTAATTTAGTTAATAATAATAATAATTGGAAAAGAAGTTCACAGTAGAAATTGATGTTTCGTATGTTTATATATAAATATATAATATATGCATGCTTTGATTGGTTTAATGCATGTTGTTTTGGAAAATTATATAAATATATATGATTATCTTTTAATTTAATTGAAATATGAAATTAAGGTAAATATTTTGAAACAAATAAATTCAAATTTTGGTTTTTAATTAAGGATGTCTAATATTTTAAATAAATTAGTTGAAACAAAATGCCGCCAAAGTGACCTCTTTTGTGTAGATTAGTTTATTTGAAATGTTAAGATGATTATATGTTTTTGTGATTCATGTGTTTATTGATTGACCCAAAGGTAAGTTAATATTTGGCAGAATTTCAACGACATCTGTGGTGATAAATGTGTGACAATTATAAGGTATTTTATGTGATCAATAAGTTAGTCCAAAGATTAATTAATTGTTTGACATAATTTATTGTCAATGTTTGATTGCTACAACAAGAGTATCGCTTACTGTTAGTATTACTGTCCAAAGACTTGATATTAATGTGGTGTTTGGTATCTTGAGATGGGATTAGCTATTATCTTGAATTTATTGTTTACTTATGAATATTGATTTAAGCTTGTTTTTATTTGTTCTATATTTAGCTAATTCATTTTCTGCTGCCACAATATTTGCTAATATAAATTCTATACTCATGCTTAATGAGACTAATTTTAATGAATGGAAAAGGAACTTACTTATAATGCTTGGTTGTATGGACATAGACCTTGCATTAAGGGAAGAACAACCTGCACCTTTCCCTGCGGAAAGCACCCATAATGTTAAGAGGGATTTTGAGAGGTGGGATCGTTCAAATCGTATGAGTCTAATGATCATGAAACACAGCATTCTAGAAGCTTTTAGGGGCACAGAATCTGAAGAGATTACTCAGGCTAAGGGTTTCCTTAATGAAATTGAGAAACGTTTTGCTAAAAACGATAAGGTTGAGATCACATCACTTCTGACTTCTTTGATGTCTATGAAGTATAGGGGTCAAGAAAACGTAAGGGAGTACATTATGGAGATGTTCCATACTGCTTCAAGACTTAAGGCACTTAAGATCGAGCTTTCTAAGGAATTGATTATTCTTATGGTTTTGGTATCTCTTCCTGCATAATTTAATCAATTTAAAATAAGTTATAACTGTCAAAAGGAGAAATAGACTCTAACGAGCTTATTTCTCATTGTGTGCAAGAGGAAGAAAGATTGAAGCGTGATAAGTCTGAAAGTGCTCATTGGCCAATGCCCCTAAAGACAAGGGCAAGTGTAACAGCCCGATTTTGGGTCTAGATGGAATAGTGGTTTTTGGACCACAAATCCGACGAGGAAAAAAAATATAATGGCCTGAATTTTCAGAGGTGTCGGAACAGTGATTCGAGATCACTAAATTCGACAAATGAGTAGAAAATATTATTAATTTAGTGAGTATAAGTTAAATGTGAAGTTAGGAAAATTTTTGAAATAGTGAATAGTGCACTAGAAATAAATATTAAAATAATTAGAATAAAAAAATAGGGTATCGAGACCTCAGAGATTTTAAATCGAGCCATAAATATTTTTATAAATATTTATTGAGTGTTAAAAAGTTAGTATTAAAGTTTTGTTAAGAAATTTTAAAGTTCCGATAATTAATTGAACAAAAAGGACTAAATTGTAACAAATGCAAAATTATGGGAAATGATTAAATAGCTTAAATGATAAAAGGAAGAGGGCTTCAAAGGCAAATAGACCCAAGTTCTATTTGGGCTGGAATGCAAAGGCATGAAATCAGCAACAAAGTAAGGAGAATTAAGGGCAAAATTGGAATATTGCAAAATTTACTTAATAAAGTTAGGACCAAAGTGGAATTATCTAGATTTCTCTTTATTTTTCTGCATTCTCATCAGCAAAAACACCATAGAAGGGTTTCCTTAAGCTGGTTCTTCCCATTTTTACTGCAGGTAAGTTCAATTCTTGATTATTTCTTGAAATTTTGGTGTTTTTGTGACTTTTACAACTACGCCCACTTGTTGTATTCATTAGTTTTTGATTCTATGAAAGAAGTTGAAAGTTGCTATGATTATGTGCTGGAAGTATATGATGATTTAGTATGGAATTAGAGCTTTAAATTGTTCATATGCTGATTTTATTGAAAGAATTGAATAGAAAGTGAATGTTTGGGACCTAATAGTAAAAGAGTTTGAAGATAGAGTTATATGTGGAAATTATGAATTTCAATAGTTGTGAAACAACTTATAATGTCTAGGTAAAGTATTAATTGAGAAAATTAGATTAATTGAGGGGTTAATTGAGAAAGGACCGAATTGTATAAACTGTGAACTTTGGGGCAAAATGGAAATCAACATTTTGCACTAAAGTAGTTTTAGACAGCAGCAGTAGTATAACTTTGAAAAATCACCAAAAATTGTGGGAATTGAATTAGAGGGTGAATAAAATATAAAATTAAATCTTATTGAGTCTAGTTTCTCATAGAAGAAACAGTGTAAGCAATGGAATTGTAAATCATAAGATATAATAAATTTTGTGAGACAATGTCAGAATGATTTCGGGTTCCCCTGTTCTGACTTTGGAAAATCATCAAAAAATTTAAGAAAAATAATTATGAGTTATAATTTATATGCTTAGAATCCTTAATGAGTCTATTTTCAAAGTAAATAAACAGAAACATCATCCAAATTCTGTACAATTAGATAATTCATTTTTAGTGAAGAGTGGTCGGAACTGTCAGACAGCGAAATAGGAGAAACTTTAAAAAATAAAATGTACTATTTTTATGAACCAAAAATTATGAAAATTTTATGGTAAGAAGGTATGTGAGTCTAGTTTCAGGAAAAATTAACGGATATTAATTTGGAGCTCTATAGCTCCGGATAAAAATAATTTAGTGACTCTGACTCGGATAAACAGCTTTGAATATACATATGAGTGAATAGTGAAATTATAGCTAATGTTGTTTAAGTGTGTTATACACATTAAGGATGTGGAATGGAGAGGAGGAGGAGGAAAATTGGGAAATATATGAATTATTTGTGTATAATTGGTCATATGCTTGATTATAATTGATAAACGATGAAATAGAAATGATGCTTATATTTGTGCATTATTGGTCATGGTTTAAGCTCATGTGTGAAAATAAAGTTTCATAGTATGTGTGTATGGTATATTCGGTATATGATTTGGCATGAAATAATGTCATGAATGGTTTATGAATTAACACATGTTGGTAAGCCTGATACATTGTGCTCATCCATGCTTATAATGCTTATGCTATATGTGTATTTGGCTAACATATTTGGTGTATATGCTTAGGCTTTGGCCAAGTAGTGGCTAGATTATGCCACGTTAAATTTATAAGTTATGCATTGAAATGGTTTATCATGTGGTTAGTTCCAAAAAGAGTTATGTTTAAATACACTAGCTTGCAACTATGGTTGAATGATATGCTTATATCTTGTATGATGTGCATAGAAACAAGTGTGGAAAGATAATGAAATAATAAGTTCATATGGCTGAAATTTAATGATTAAATGTTAATTTCACGAATAATATAATATGTGATGAAATATATTTATTGTTGAAATGAGAATAAAACAAAAATGCGAAAAACCGAATAAATGATCAAATTGAGCGGAACGCCGGATTTGAGTACTTCTGATCAGTGGCAAAGTGATAAGTGTTAGCTTTAGCTACACTTATCTGATCAAGTGACAAAGTGATAAGCGTTAGCTTTAGCTACACTTATCTGATCAAGTGACAAAATGATAAGTGGTAGCCTTAGCTACACTTATCTGATCAGGGACAAGTGATAAGTGATCATACGTAAGACCATAGTTATACTATGGCGAAGTCAAAGTGAAGTACTCAATTTTTCGTAACCGTTCCCTAATTTGATTAAGGATGGTAAGTGACAAATGGGCCCAAAAGAATTAAAGTAAATGGATAAGTGGTAGTGTATTTATACCAAGATGATGTTGTTATTTAAGCTAAAGTGATATTTTCATTGCAAAATTGAGAATTTCATAAATGTGTTATTGAATGGTATAATCGATAAACGTTGAGTTAAATGGTAAATACGTATTAGTGTTGAACTTAATGTTATTGAATTGTACGTGAATTAAATGGAAATTGCTAGTGAATTGATTTAAATTGTGAGCATGAGAAGTTGCGAATTGAATGAAATGGAAATGAAACATTGAATTGCATGAGTATGTATCGGGTCTCGTAGGCCCTAATTATTATGATTATAATGTTTTGAGGATATATTGTGAAAAGTTATAGAAGCATGTTAATTATTTTGAAAGTTTTAATTTAGATGAAATTTTATAACTCGGTTAAATACGTTTACAAGTGTATGTGTTTTGGTAATGCCTCGTACCCTATTCCGGTGTTGGATACGGGGAAGGGGTGTTACAGCAAGAAAAGAAAATATTAGAATGAAGCTGCTAAGGGCCCAACTCAGAAGAAACAACAACAAACTACACAGAGTTGTTTCTTTTGTAACAAGTCTGGACACATAAAGAAAGATTGTACCAAATATCATGCTTGGCGTGCAAAGATAGGTATAATTCTTAATTTGGTCTGTTTTGAGATTAATTTAGCTTCAGTACCTAGAAACATTTGGTGGATAGATTCTGGTGCTACTACTCATATAAGTGTTTTTATGCAAGGTTGCCTGAGTTACCGAAAGCAAGTGATGGTGAAAGACACATCTTCGTAGGTGATGGAAAATCAGTAGAAGTGGAAGCGATTGGGCATTTTAGGTTACTGTTAGGAACTTGTTTTTATTTGGATTTAAAAGACACTTTTATTTTACCGTCATTTAGACGGAATTTAGTTTCTGTTTCTTCATTGGACAAATTTGGATATTATTTTCATTCAGAAACAGTCAATTTAGTTTGTCTTTAAATTCAAATGTTGTTGGAACTGATTATTTAAATACTTAAACCTTTATTTACTAGAAACAGTTGCATCCTATAATGAAACCTTGCATGTGGAATCACGTGGTATTAAATACAAATTAAATAAGGAAAATTCAACATCATTATGTCATAAGCGCTTAGGTCATATCTCAAAAGGTAGAGTTGAATGCCTTGTGTCTGATGGTATTTTAGAGTCCCTTCACTTTAAAGACTTTGATGTCTGTATCAATTACATTAAGGGAAAACAGACCAAAACCAAGAGATTGGGTGCCAATAGACCTTCAAACGTCTTAGAATTAATTCATACATATATTTGTGGGACTTCCTTATGGCATCCTGGAATGGTCAACAATATTTCATAACATTCATAAACGATTACTCACGTTATGGGTACCTATATCTCATTCATGATAAATCTCAGTCTTTGGACATATTCAAAGCTTATAAAGCTGAAGTTGAGAATCAACTCAACAAAAGGACTAAAAACGTCTGATCTGATCATGGTTGTGAGTACTACGGTAGATATGATGGTTTAGGTGAACAATGTTTAGGACCATTTGTGAAATTCCTAGAGGAAGTAGTATTATCCCATAGTACACCATGCCAAGATCACCTAGTATGAATGGTGTAGCTGAGAGACGAAACAGAACTCTTAAGGCTATGGTAAGGAGCATGATTGCTCATTCTACCTTACCTGATTCCCTCTGGGGAGAAACTTTAAAGATAACAATTTACATTCAAAATAGAGTACCCAATAAAGAAGTTGCAAAAACACTTTATGAGCTTTGGATATGTCAAAAGCCTAATCTAAAACACTTTCACATTTGGGGATATCCAGCTGAGGCAAGGCCCTATAGGTCACATGAAAAGAAATTGGACTCCAAAATAGTAAACAACTACTTTATTGGTTATTCTGAGCGATCTAGAGGCTATAAGTTTTATGATCCCACAATAAGAAATATTTTTGAGACGGGAACTGTAACGTTTTTTAAGGATGTTGAGTTTGGGGGGAGAAATAAGGTTAGAGACATTGCTTTTGAGGAGGAATTAGATTTTAACTCAGTTCCTACTATCACTTTGACAATGTTCAGGTTCTCATACCTATCATTGATCAAGAAGTGAATCAAGAACCTCAACAAGACAATGTTGAACAACTCTCGATTCAAGATAAGGTAATTGTTCCAGAAAAACAAACTCAACAACCTCAAGAATAAGTGCCATTAAGGAGGTCCACAAGAGAAAGAAGAAATGCTATTCTAGATGATTATGTTGTATTTCTCAAAGAACATGAGGATGACAATGGAATGATGGAAGATGATCCAATCAACTTTCGTCAGGCCATGAAAAGTTCTAATTCTCAAAAGTGGATTGATGCCATGAAAGATGAGTATAAGTCTATGCAAGACAATAAAGTTTGAGAACTTGTCCCATTACCTGAATGTGCAAAGCCAATTGGTTGTAAATGGATATTTAAAACCAAGAGAGATGCAAATGGTAATGTGGAGAGGTATAAGGTGTGTCTTGTAACTAAAAGATATACTCAAAAAGAAGGTATTGATTTTACAGAGACTTTCTCTCAGTTTCATCGAAATACTCTTTCAAGATAATCATGGCGCTTGTTGTTCATTTTGATATTGAGTTACATTAGATGGATGTTAATACTGCGTTTCTTAATGGTGACATTGAAGAAACAATTTATATGATGCAACCAGAAAATTTTGAGTCAGAAGACTCAAAGAATATGGTTTGCAAATTGACAAAATCCATCTATGGACTCAAACAAGCTTCCAATCAATAGTACCACAAGTTTCATCAAATAATTATTTCGTTCGTTTTTTAGATGAATATTGTTGATGATTGCGTGTATCACAAATTCAATGGGAGTAAGTGCAGATTTCTGGTTCTATATGTTGATGACATTTTACTTGACGTTAATGATATAGGCTTATTGCACTAAACCAAGAGGTTTTTAGCTAAGCATTTTGAGATGAAAGATCTTGGGTACACCTATTTTGTTTTAGGAATTCAGATACATTGAGATTGATCTCGAGGTATTCTTGGATTATCACAAAAGAGCTATATTAATAAAGTACTGAAAAGGTTTGGCATGCAAAGTTGTAGACCAGGTGACACCCCTGCTGCTAAAGGAGACAAATTTAGTCTTACTCAATGCCCTAAAAGTAACCTTGAAATTCAAGAAATGCAAAAGATTCCCTATGCATCAGCTATTGAAAGTTTAATGTATGCTCAAGTATGTACGCGTCCGGACATTGCGTACATTGTTGGGATGTTAGGCAGATATTTAAGCAACCCTGGTATAGACCATTGGATAGCAGCCAAAAGGGTTATGAGATATCTTCAGAGAACAAAAGATTACAAGCTTACTTATAAGAGATCAGATCTTTTGAAGGTCGTAGGGTATTTTGATTCTAATTTCTCTGGGTGCCAAGATAGCAGGAGATCTACATCAGACTATATTTATCAGTTAGCTAGAGGAGCTATATCTTGGAAAAGTGTCAAACAGACACTTGTAGCTTCATCCACTATGGCAGCAGAGTTTGTAGCATGCTATGAGGCATCAAACCATGGAATATGGTTGCGAAATTTTGTCACAGGGCTGTGCATTTTGGAGAATGTAGAAAGACCACTCAAATTATTTTGTGATAATAAGTCAGCAGTGCTTTATTCCAATAACAATAAGAGTTCATCTAAGTCAAAACATATTGACATAAAGTTCCTAGTTGTGAAAGAAAGAGTGCAAAATGGTCAAATATCCATAGAACACATTGGGACAAACTCCATGATAGCGAATCTGCTCACAAAAGGTTTACCATCCAAGGTCTTTCATGAGCACACTGCTCACATAGGTGTTACATTGTTTGAGGATATCATGATTTAGTGGGAGTTTATATATTTTATTTGTTTTATATTTGTTTTTAGACATTTATGTATTTGGTTATGTTCTGATCAGAAATGAAGTATTCGGTTTATTCACTCTGTTTGCTATTTTGATATTGACCTCACTTAAGTTTAAGGAGGACCAGTTGGAAATAGACATGTTTAGATCATATTGCATGTAATTTCCATGCTATACATCCATACTTGATCCATGTCATTTTTTTGTGTTAATATACGTAACCAGGGATGGATTTAGTTACGATATATATAACGAAAGTTGTCTTGGTTCTATGTTAGCATAATTAATGGGCGAGATTGTTGAATACCTTTTAGATATGATAGTAAAATTTTGAGCTCATAAGGTTATATAATGACATGTAATTATAAAGGAATTAGTATATATATGTGTGGTCCAAGTGGGATATTGTTGGAAAATATGGACATCACATATATAATAAGGGTAATTACATATTATTATTTACTATTATGATAGGTAAGCCCAAATTAAAAGTGATCTAATTTGGTTAGAGTTTTATTGGGCTTTAATTATTAAATAAAGTATGGGTCAAATATGTGTAGATACTCTAGCAATTGAGTTCTAATCAAATTTTAATTAATTATGAGCTAATTAGGAATTAGAACTAATATTTCAAGGCTATAAATATTAGGGTTATGGTCCCCAAATTACACACAAGATATCTTTTCTAATATCTCATCCTTAGGAAAGATAGAGCAAATATTCTCTAAATATTTGTGTGCTAATTTGGAAGATCAAATCTCCAAGATCTGTAGATTTTAAGGAATTCATTGATTCAGGTATGCTTCCGCATCTAATTTTATTTTTGATTTATTCTTGATGATTTGACGTGATAGATCCTGGTTTATCAAGTTTTATTTAAGATTTATTTTACAAATCTAACACTTTTCTCTTTTCTTTTCTCTTTTACAGTTCAATTTTTGTTCATGAAATAGTTTTAAATATCACAAATCTACTAATCAAAATCCATACAGTTTTGTTCTTCGATCTCTGATACTAACCATCAGATTGACTTAAATCTAAGGTATGTTCTTCTACTCATTGATGGGTATTAATCCACCGTACCAATCGTCGAATCACCGCTTGAAACCCGATAACTAAACTTTAAAAAAAAAAAAACTAAACAACCTAGTGACTCAAATAGAAACTTTTGAATAGTTCAGTGACTTAAATGAAAACAATTTTATAATTTTTTGAAGTTGAGTTGACTGTAGTTGACCCAAAAAAATTAATTAAAACATAATGTAATGTAAAAAATAATATAAAGAATATATCAATATTTCAAACAATTTAATTTATTAATTATCAACATATTAAAATATTTATAAACATTTAAATATGATTATGACATAAAAAAATAGAATAATTTCTGGAACATGCGACCTTATTCTCTCCCAAAGAAGAAAAAAACACCTAATGCTCATCAACGAGGTCTTGAGCATAACATCGCTTCAATTATTGTTTGGTAATTCGCATATTTTCTTTTTTGTGTTTAAATTATCAATGTTTTGAGGATTATATTTATAGGTTGGTATTTTTTATTATTAACTTTTATTCAAAATAAAATAATTGGTGAAATTTGCATTCACAAAATTACAAAATTGAATATATAAAATAAAATGCAATCACAATATTTAATATTTTGAATTATAATAACGTGCCCAATTTAACTTGTTTATATTAATGTTTAATATCTTATAATTAAATTAATCCAGATGTATATATTTGTAACTTACAATCAATATTACTCCATTCTTGTAGTTATGCATTTCTCAAGTTTGATAATAATAAAAAAATATAAATAATATTTTAGATTGATGTCAACTACAAATATCTTGATAATTCAACCGTACAATCACTAACTTATGTTACTTCTCCCCAACTCGGACGTAAGTTTGAAATACCGATATATCCAACATGCAGTTCTTCTCTTGTAAAGTCTTCAAAGGATTATATTACATTTTCCAACATGAATGTCGAAGAAAATGAAGAGTCTAAATAACATAGCTCAAAAGGTCTAGTTACACAAATCAAAGCATGCCAGTGCCGGTTCTTGGTTTATACGAAAGAGTAGGCTATTCTACTAATTAGCAATACTAATTTTCCCAAGTTCAACAGGAAGATGTTTTCAATATTTACAAGCACAAAAGAGCAATAACATCCACAAATCAGGCATAAAAAAAGTTCAGTTGAGGAATCGGATAATGATATTTCCGATGGACTAAGTTCATATGACAAGTCGAAACGATTTCCTCGATCACTGTTTTCTTCACATATTCCACAGGGTCAGAAACGATTTCGGAGGAGCAACTCCACGATTGATACAAGCCGTACATCTGTTCTCCGAGTTTCTTGCATATAAATTTGCCTGAAATTTTTTAAGTTTCATGTATAATAAAATCAAAACCAATAGTAATCCATATTCAATTGGAGAATCATATGCAAAATCAAGGAAACGACAGAACTCACATGATAAGTTACAGCTCCGTAGGGAACCCCAAAAGCCGGAAAACTACAGCTAGGGTTAACAAGTAGCGCTCCACAATCAGCACAATCTTGGAATTCTTCAGTACATAGTTTGTCATAGTCTTTGGTTCCTTGCATCCTATATATTAATAACTTTTAAGCTTAAAAACAACATTGGCACAGTGAAAAATACGGCATAATAACACCTATGTTTACCCAGACTCGAATTTGAGTGTCAGACGTGAACGCATTTGGATGGTCTTTGGGGTGTAAAAATGAAAAACCGGAGCAATATTGAATAAAACAGACAAGGTTCATGTCTCAATCTAACAACTCAAGCATCAAGCAAGCATGTCTTAAATTATCCAGAAACTTGCAGTATATATCCTAGTTTTTAAATATCTAAACTACTGCTTAAGTCATTAAAAGGTATGATAGGTTATATTACTTGGAATCGAGTGTGAGTATTCGGTACGGGTACATATCAGACACATGTTCAATTTTTTCAATGTTTTTCCATATATTTAGAAGGTCACTTGAAGGTTATATCCCCATACCCATGCGGGACATAGGAGTTCAGCAATCATGTCAGATTTTCAGATATGGGTATAGATATGATCCTCCAAGAACCCTTTAAATAATGCAAAAACCAAGAAAAAAAAAGAATATACCTGCACTGCCAGTATCCAACACTAACACTCAAATCCGAGTACGCTTGGTACATGCTATATGGTACAAACTTCAAGCTTTGCCTACATCATGATTTCTATGAACTTATATTCTTCAAGCAACAGAACATAGTATCATGAAATATGCTATATAACCTAGGAAATAAATGGAATCTCAGAGAAACAAAAATTATATACACATAGATGCACACATATATACACACACACAGATAAATATGACACATACAATTTCCAATTTGCACTCATTTTAAACAAAGCAAATGCATGGTACTTGATATACATATATACAAGCATACAGACACAGACATACATAATATACATACGTATACAGACGTACATATACACACATACAGACAATACACTAGATTGTGGCCCACCCACGATGTGAGTGAAAAACATTTATGAAACAAATTTATAGAAGGTTGAAATAAAAACTAAATGCGCCTTTAGTTGAAATGACGATGGGATCTCAAGTTCAAATTTTATCATACACATGTATTTTTTCTATATAAAAATATAAAAAGGCAATACTCCCCTCAAAATAATATTTGGTACTTTATAAAATAACGGTTTTGGTAATTTCACAACTGAGTTGGGACTTAGTTAGTGGGTGACACCAACTCAGCGAAACACTTAAATATAAAGATATAGATACTGTCAATTAGCACTCACTTGAGACAAAGCAAATGCACGAGTACTTAATATATATATGTACACATAGACGTACATATATATACATACCTACATACAATATATATTGTTGATTTGCACTCATTTGAAACGAAGCAAATGCATGAGTACTTAAAATACACATAAATACAAAGAGACATATGCATATATACATACATATATATGCACACACATACATTATATATTGCCAATTAGCACTCATTTGAAACAAAGCAAATTCACAAGTGCTTAACATATACATACACATACGTATATGCATATATATACACATTCCTACATACGTTATATATTGCCAATTTGCATTGAAACAAAGCAAATGCATTAGTACTTGATACATAAATACAGGCATACATGCAAACATGGAAAATGCATGAATACTTAACATATACAGAAATACATAAATATATTACATATACACACATACATTATGTATTCCCAATTTGAATTCATCTGAAACAAAGCAAATGCATGAATACTTACTATATACATACATATATACATAAATACATATATGCATATAATATATACAAATACATGTACCTAGAAATTTGCTCTCCTTTAGCAACATTGTTAAGAGAAACAAGTGAAGGGGTGAAAGCAGTTGCATCAAACTGGGAACGAGTCCGGAAAAACTTAGTTCCACGAAGATTTTTGCGCTTCTGATTGTAACAAACCACTGCATCATTATTGAACAACATCAAGATTTCCCCATTGTTCAAAACAACCATGGGTTCATAGAAATCCCAACTGCCTTGTTTTGGATACAAATTCTCAATCACAAACTGCTTGATCCAGGACTCCTTCACACCATAATCCTTCATAACCCAAATATCGAATCGCGTCGAGTTCGTAAAGTAAATCATAAACAGACACCCTCCTAGCACTCCAATCCTTGAGTAATTAGTGAACTTCTTATCAGTTTCTCGGAAATGATCAGGCGGTGGGAGCGTCCCAAACTTCTCAGAATCAAAGTCGAAAGTGTGTATGAATTCACTACCATTAGGAGTACAAGGAAACCAGTGAAGAGCGCCATTCAAGAAAGCATTGAAAGGCAAAGCAACAGTATCAATAGGTGCACTCCCAATGCTTCTCCATGTACCAGTTCCAATGGTGTAAATCTCAGCCATTGCGTATCTATTATTCGACTCCATTGCGGGATAATAGCTTTGCAAAACTTTGTATTGATTCATCATAGCTGAATAACCAAGCCCCCAAAAGCTACCCCTTTGCCTGTCCTTATAAGGCGGTTGAATTGTGATGAATTCACCCAAAATCGGATTACAAACATAAATGTTATAATCTTTCTCAGATCCAACTAAACAGAGTAAACCATTGCAAGCATTCATATGAGAGATATCAATAGTGGGGAGATTTGATTTGGGAGTAAAGTTGAGTTTCGAGACCTCAAAAGTTGAACCATTGGCTTCAACATGAGCTAACTGGAGTCGTTTCGAAGCGTTTTGGAGCGGCAGCGTCTTGATTAAGATGCAAACTTGGGATTTCGAGAGTTGAAGCTTAGCAAATTCAGGATCGGAGATAAAACAAAGAAATCTCTTGCAAACGGACCTGCATTGGAAGAGGGTTTTGATTGGGAGCCTTGAGAGAATTTCGTAGATTGTACGACGCGGGAGTTGAAGGATCCTGCAAGGAAGAACCAGTGCCTCTTGATTTGGGACATGGACGATGCTGGTCGAAGCTTTAACGGCTGCTCTTTTTCTGCCATTCATTTTCTTGATGCCGTTTACGAACCCTTTTCTTGGCTTCTTTTGCTTGAAACTTGAAATGGGTTTTTTGGAAAATACTTTGTAAAGAAGAAAGCTTGGGATTGTTTAAATTGTAAAAAAAGATTTCATTTTGGATTTGGGAAATTTTGGAAACCCTAACAGAGAGGGTTTTTGATGATAACTTTCAGAAATTTGGCTGCCAGAATAAGTCAAACTGTGAAAGATGTTGTCGAAATCCCATTACACAATTATTATATAAAAAGTGTTAATTGCATCCAACATCCCTAAATTATTGTCTATATTTTAAATTAGTCCTTAATATACAAAACATTCTAATTGAGTCCAAAAAATATCAATATTATATCAATTAGATCCTTCTAATTGAGTCCAAAACAATAAAATATTTTTATAGTGTACTATATTACAAACTTGATATTAGAATAATATTTTATTTTTATTAAAATATGAATAATTAAAAATATTTTATTAAAGTTGAAATTATAAGAAACTATTAAACCCACAAAAATTATCTTATCAAAGCCCATGATGAATGCACACAAACTGTACCATAGAGGTCATCTGACCAAATGGAGCTTATTTAATCCACTTGAACTGGCCCGATTTGTAGAACAAATGGAGAAACTCATCTATTTGAAGCATTGGTGGCCTAGTGAAACACTCCAATTAAATTAAAGTTACCATGATGAATATTATAAATCTTAAGGGATAAGATTGTATAGAGTTTAAATCCCTTAGGACTCTCATCTTGTAGATAGGCACTAATCTTAGCTGTTGATATAATTCAATATGTACCGTCGGATCTAGGGGAGATCAATTATAAATAGAGTTCTCCCTCTTCATTTGTAAGCATTCCATTCAAATTAAGAGAATACTTTTGAGAGCATTTACTCAAACATTTGGTGTGTTATTGTTTTCTTGTGGCTTTATTGTTCAATTCAAGTCCATTTGTCTTTTCGAGTATATTCCGCTTTACTTCGATGCATTGGAGAATCTCTCTTGAGAATTCTCACTTTCGAAAGATAGGATAACTTAGGCGGATTTAAAGCAAAGGAATGGCCTAAGGCCACACGGTTTGCCAAACTAATCTTAGCTGTTGATGTAATTCAATATGTACCATTGGATCTGGGGGAGATCAACTATAAATAGAGTTCTCCCTCTTCATTTGTAAGCATTCCATTCAAAGTAAGAGAATAATTTTGAGAGCATTTACTCAAACATTTGGTGTGCTATTGTTTTTTTGTGGCTTTGTTGTTCAATTCAAGTCCATTTGTCTTTTCGAGTATCTTACGCTTTACTTCGATGCATTAGAGAATCTCTCTTGAGAATTATCACTTTCGAAAGGTAGGATGACTTAGGCAGATTTAAAGCAAAGGAATGACCTAAGGCCGCACGGTTTGCCTAACTAAAGTTCTAGCCCTATGATAGTCGATAACAGAGCCAGTGTTCAAATGTGTTGGTTGAAATGATGAAAGGAGGAGACGAGTAGAATGTCTTGATGAAGACCCGTGGGAGGGGCAGAAAAAATAACAGATCAAAGGATATTGTGTCAGCTTTGGAAAGTCTAGTGATCAATCTGGAAGAATCCATTGGTGGTGTGAAAGAAAAACTCGAGGTAGTCAAGAGACGCACCGATAAGTTGGACTCAATGAAAGAGCAGCTCAGGGATTATGTGGCGGAGGCTCATAGTTCCAATTTGGATGCGATGAAAAAGGCCCTCAATGCCACCATGGGTCATCAGATAGATAAAAATGATGCTCTCAAAACCATGGTAATGACTTTGAATGAACATATTGTTGTTGGAAAAAAATCCGATTCAAAAACAGTTTTCTTATACAACGAAAAATATTTTTTTTTTGAAAATAAAACCAATTTGTGATATTTAGAGCAATAAACCTTTTACCGAAATCGCAGTTGTGCTTTTGACTAGACAGATTTTTGTTGTTCCCAACTTTTAACCAAATGACCTTCTCTACTATTCTCGTACCACGAACTGCTTCGAGTGTAGGCTTGAACGATTTGAATCAAAACTTCTTTACTTTCAATGTGAACACAAAAATTCTCTCAATAGAAATTGACAGAATTGTTATTCTGGAAAATAGAATTAATAGTTAGAGAATAAACTCTCACTATTTTAAGGCAGAGTAAAAACATCTTTTAGTTGTGTATTTAGCTCTATCGGTGCCATCTATTTATAAGGAGAAAAGGTGAAATCCCATTTGAATTGTAGAAGTCTATTTCAAATAAAAAAACGAACTCCTAGTCTAACTAGGAGTATAAGGGGTGGCAACCCTAGTTAAATAAACTAGGTTTTTACGTCACTCTATTTAAACATGAAGGCTTTTGGGCCTGTCCCATATCAGGTCCAATTACAAGTACTTCCTAAACTTTTAATCAGTACTTTATAATTCGATCCAACTCAGTATTTTTTTATTTCCCAAAATAAACATATCTAATTATTTTAAATAAATTGATTTCCCAATTAAATAATTTTCTCAATCCAATTCTAATTTTATTAAAATCATGATGACTTTCTTGTAAAAGAATCTATAAGAAAATCTATTTAATATCTATGCATTCAACGAATTTATTATGACCAAATGATTTATTTTCATTTTCAAATTTTATTTATTTTGAAAGTTATAAATTCATTTCTAGGTCATTTTCATTTTCATTTATGAGAAAACCACATTTATTTCCAAATATTTCTCATTTATCTATTTTTACCATTTTTGTTAATTTGATTCAATATGCAATTCATTTCTAGTTTCAACGAGCTAGCGGGGGACTGATTGGACATATGCGATTGAGACTCAAATGATATATAATTAAGTACGAACTTTTTGCCTATTAATTATAAACTCATTTAGTCACGAAATCATTCCACTATAGTATCGTGACCAAGCTTTCCCCAACAACATACCATTACTAAAGCAACTCAATCAGTGCTCGTCCAATGACCTTATCAAAGTGTGTTATCCTCATAGGATATCCTTAATTTCTTTAGGATAATATCATTTCTCCTAATATGATTCTATTTTATCTCATGGTAATTATTACATCTTCCTTCATGAAAAGTCAACTACTATCAAATAGTAATCAAGTCATCAATCACAGAGACGAACGACCCATGGTAACATTTACATTTTATCAACCATGTAATGCCAATAAGAGGATATCATTTACCCATATCTCAAGTTATGAATTCCACTATTTTGAATGACATTACATACTGTAGAAGTCGTATACACAATGCACCAGCTTTTGGTTCATTATCTATTTGAATTTAGGCTTTTACTTACATCAAAGTATACGAGTCATGCATACATAGCCCGTCATCTACTCAAGATTTAGGTATGTCATACTTTTAATGTCACAAGTGAATAAATCCATAAACGGATTCAGAATCTATTCTTCTTAGGTCCAGTCTAATGTACTATCAATCCAATTAGTCACATCTATGTCTCTATCTTCTAGGAGTCATCTGCTCTGATGCCCAAGACAAGGCATCTCCCCAATTAGACTTGATAGATGACATATTAGTATTCCAATAAGCTTACTCATTTTCGATTAGACTAAGGACATATTTAGATTCATCTACTAATACAAGTTGAATTTTCGTATTACGATCCAACCACGTAATACCACTTAGTATTAGTTTAAACATTAGACAAGCAGTGAGCCAATATTTGCTTCTATTTTGTTTTGCATGCAAAAATCACGTGAGAACATTGTAAAAAGTATATTAATGTAATTCATGAATTGTTTTATTAACCAATTTGTTAGAAAAAATTACTAGTTTGCAAACGAATATACTACACTCAAAGCACCTGATCCAACAATTGTAAAGCTCAAGGGGGAGCTCACTATCTACAAGGTTGCTTGGGGTAATAGGATGCTGGCTTCGGTTCTTAAGCAGCACAAGATGGATGTTCCCAAGCCGAAAGAGTTTAAGGAGATGAGGTTCACGAGGGATGTGGACAATTTTCTTTAAGGGGTGGAATACTTCCATATAATGGGCATTGAGGATGTTGCCACTAAGGTAAACACTGCTGCAATTTATTTTACTGATGTCACTCTCTTATGGTGGCGTTATAGGTCCACAAATAAAAAACGGTGTGAGATCGCAATTGGGACTTTGGAGGAGTTCCACAGTATGGCGAGAATGAGGCTCGAGCTAAGTTGTGTCGGCTTACGCAACAAGGCACTATTCGGGACTATGTCAAAGACTTCAGTGAATTGATGCTTCAAATTTCTAACTTGAGTGAGAAAGAATAATTCTATTGGTTTGAAGTATAGGAAAAAGCAAATTTGAAAAACAAAACGGAAAATAAATTTAGGGAAAAGAAAATTTTAAATTTTTTTTCCAAAATAAGATCTTGGTCGTGATATCTAAAGTAATAAATACTTAATCAAAATTGTATCTTTTCGATTCGTCTAGGATGAGCGCTTCGACCAGTAGTCTTCTCCACTACCCTCAAGCTCACGTCTGCCGAGTGTGGGCTCGCTTTGAATCAGAAAAAATTTTCACAAAAATTACCAATGAGGTAATTTCGTAATTTCTCTAAACTTTTGGGTCAAGTTGTAAATAAGAAAATTATCTCTAGAAATTTTCTAAAATAATCTCTTTAGAGAATTTTCTCTCTACAACTTCCTCTTGAATTCGAGTGTGTATAAAATAATGACTCAAGGCTTTCTTTATATAGGAAGAGTTTAGAGAGTTCAACTATGATTAAACTTAATTATTTTAATATTAAATTAATATAATTTTATCAAGATAAATATTAGATTAAATTTAAAATTAAATCTTATTAAAAAATAGAATGTTTATCTACAAGATAAACATTAAATAAAATTTAATATTAAATTAATAAAATACTATTAATATAAATATTAAATTAAATTTAATATTAAATTATTAAAATATTATTATTTTTTTGAATAGTTAATCTGAAATCAAATTCTCTAATAGAGTCCTAGTAAGACTGTAACTCTTCCATTGTTCAACCACCGAAGACCAACCACAGTCGAAACATTACCGTTGCAGCTGTCAGCTCTACCGTGTCCGGTGATGTAGGTGCGACACCTTTACGGCACCCTGAGCCAGTTCGGTCCGGGTCAGTGATGACCTGATCGGTCCGGTATAGCCACCGGTTGGACCGTCGGTCCAGTTTCACATATCAGGCTCAGTTTGACCAATTTTTGGGTATTGGTCTCGGTTTTGGGCTCCCAGGCCCAATTTACGATTTTAGGTCCAATTTTCAAGTTCAATTACCCATTGGGCCAATTGTTTGACTTGAAATTTAATTTTCAAAAAAAATCATATTAATTTTAATTAATTTGATTAATTTAATTTTACTTTATCAAAATTAATTTTTTCAAAAATCACTTAGATTTTCCAAATTAATTTTTAAAGAAAATTCTTTAATCAAATTCTCTAGTTGAATAATTCTTACGACCATCTAATTTAGTTCCACACCGAATAAATCAACTCAATTAAATCATTTCAAAGTCGTAGAATTTTCTTCTAATTTAAATACAGTCTGATCAAGCTTTTGTTTAGCTAGCGTAGGGACCAATCGAACATATACAATTAGACTCTAGTAATTGTAATTATGTCTAGAAACATCGTTCAGATAATTTACAATTGCTTAATCATAGAGTCAGTCCACAAAAAGTACCATGATTGAAAATTCCTTATTGTATACTCTTTACGAAAACAATTCATCCAACTGTATTGTCCAATGACCTCGTCCTGTGTGTGTTACCCTAATATGATATCCTTGATTCTTTTGAGTTAAATCGGTTTACTCAATACAATCCTATTTTATCTCATTGTCACCATTGTGTCTTCTTAGTGATTAATATGATCACTGTCAACAAATGACTGTGATAAATTGCTCATTCGAGAATAAGCAACCCGTGGCCACGTTCCATATTTATTAATTCATACAATACCAATGAGAGGATATCATTAACTCTTTAATTGAGCTATGAACATGCCATACACAAGTCATGTACCCAACATATCAGCTATAGGCTCGATCATCTTTAGAGCATAAGCCTCCACTTATATCAAATCAGATGAGTTGCATACGCATGGTCAGTGACTAACTCAGGATTTAGGTAAATTACACCATGAACGTCACAAGTGAATTAATTCACAAATAGATTAAGAATTAATTTATCTTAGGTCCAGTCCAATGTATCATTCTACCAATGAATACATCTTTATCTCTACTCGTGGAGTCAACTACTTTGACAGTCAAGACTAGTCATTTCCCCAATTGGAATTGTAGACGACATAATAATCCTTCTCAGTATTTGAATCAAATGCTCACTTCAATTCTTTTACGGGATTACGGACTTATTTAAATTATCTATTGAAGTAAATTATCTTTCTCGTAATGTAGACGTTTCTACAATGTCACTTATCTTCAATTTGAACCTAGACAATAAATGGGTTAATATTTGCTTGCCACAATTGCACTATGCATGCAAAACATAAAAGATATAAATACAAAAGATGTAATAGTGAAATGTGAAATTAACTTTATTTATTTATTCATCAAATAAATAGAAAACAGTTACATGTTTACTATAATATGGATATATTTCCTAACAGTCAATACTATAGATGCCACTTAGAAATGTTTCCATAATTGCTTCAATACTATATTTTAGTGTATATATGTGTAAAAAAAATAAAAATAATAATTGCAAGTAAATCGAGTAATGGTTGAAGCAATACCGTGAGCAGTGCCTATTGGTTCAAGCATTGGTGAAAAACAAAGTTGAACAAAACAATATGTTTATGCAATCGATTTTTCTATGTTTGTATGGTCTTGCCTAAAAAGGTAATCCACTATCTTAACATCTCGTACAATAAGTGATTACAAACACTAACACTCACCAGATTAGCAGCCTTACTTTTGCACCTAAGATCCAGATTAATCTCCTCTAATTTTTCTCCTTGAAAACTTAAGATAATAACTAAGTGCCTCACTTAATTATTGACAAAATGTACCCAAAAAAAAGTTATGAATAAGTGTTAAAACTCTCTACACCTTTTTACCTACATAGACCTTTCAATATATAAGAGTTTAAGGCGTATTAAGATAAAGGTCAATTACAATAAATCTTCTTTTCAACATTGCAAGACAATCAACATGGATAATATCTTCAATATGATCAGGATATGTCTTCAAATCTTCAAGATATGTTACTAAGTTACCTGATCAAGCCAGTCTCCTCAAAACAGAAAAGTCAATTTCCTAGACCCAATCTAAACCATTCTTCAATATAAGTTCCCATAACAATGTCTAGATATCATAGATGGGTTTGGATACGTCTAAAGTATCGACAAAGATCATAAATCAAGGATTTTGTTACCAAAATTTTCCAACACCAAATATGACAAGTTTATGAGTTAAGTAGTGCCAGACACCAATAGGCACTGCTCATTGGTGCTCCTGATAAACTGCCTCAACAATCTCCTTATTTGGCAAATTTTTGAACAAAACCATAATGGGGAAACATATACAACATTAGAAACAGCAGCTCACCCTAAGTAAAAATATCCCCAAAATAAGGTATCATCCCAAAATTAAAGTCAGGAGCAAATATACCAAAATAAAATAGTGTATCGCAAGCACCAACATCATCATCATGAACCAGTATCAACAACATGTCTTTTTCATTCTACTCCCCTTTTTTTGTTCAAACAAATATGCCAAATTAATTTCAGGCAATTGTAAATGGAGAAACATATTTATATGTTGAAGTTTCACCAACAACACAAAGCAATAACATGTGGGCATCATCATGAATAAGCAAAACAAATAACACCAATAAAAGTATAGAAAAGAAGAAACCCCCATTTAGTAATAGCATCAACACACTCCCCCTCAACAAGATGTTTTAATAGAGTGAAATGGATGCTAACTCATCAACAAATTTTTATGTGGGAGATATAAGTCGTGAAGTAACAAGGATTTTTACCATAAGATCTTGAGGGAATAGAAAAATCTTCATGTTGATTATCAAAAGTTGTTGCATCAGTTGCCACTTCATGTTTCATTCATGCATTAGTCAACCATTGATCTTTTCTCACCCATACTTATTTATGATTATATCTTGGCTGAGTTGCAACTTGTCTTCTAACATTTCCTCACCTCTAGTCTTCAACATCTTATAATAATATGGTCTGATATGACCAAAGATACTACAATAACGATAGATGATCCTTCTTTTTTTATGCTCCTTCATTTTATGAAATGATCTTTCAATCTTCCTCCATACAAATTTTTGCCTTTGACCACGAGCTGTGCCAAGAATAGTGGGCACTGGTTCTACCATTTCTTGCATCCACCTTTGATCTCTCAAAAATTTAAAGCATCTAGGTTTGGTATGGCCAAGAGCTCTACAATAATGAAAAATAACTTGATAATTAGAGATTACCTTCTTTTTAACATAGATCAAAACATGATTCTTGGACTATTCACCTTAATAATCATTCTTGGGAAATTTGACAAACATTGTTGGATTATTCATGTAATGCCTCGACTCTAGCAAGTACAAGGTCTGGCGTAGTCTTTTAGTAGTATGATTGACGGAGTAGTATTTGTCCAAGTGCCCTTTTCTGGCGTATAGGGTGGGTGGATACAGTTATGTGTTTAGGATGATGAGGGCTCTATGCCAGGTTGCTCTGGTTTGTTGGAATAAAAATGTGATCAAGTGAATTAGTATTGAGGATTGAGCCCATGTCAGAGGTATGGTGCACCCTTTTCCAGTGGAACTGTGTAAGTTAAGTTACAAGGTAAACTGGTTAGGAGCTAACCGAACATGAACCAAGATAGTTAAAGATAAAAGGAAATACTCAATTAGGTTTCTCTAAATCTGTGGATTTTGATAAGACAATTCAGTAGTGATGTGACATTTTCAAGTTTCAATGAAGACTTAGACTATTCTAATAGGTCTTCAAGTTTGATTAAATAGAGTCATCTTCTTCTCTTTTTCCAAAATAATGAAATATAAGGTTGGAGGAATTGAAAGTATCCCTTTAAGCTAGATAAAAAAACCTTGGATTTTTTCAGTAATATTTCCATGCCAAGACAATGGTTGCTGCAGTCCTTGATTGAGTGTTGGATCTAGAGTCCATGTTGCTAACCTAAGTTGTCAAGTGAGTCTCAAAGCTAACACATGTATATGTATACTCGTTTATCCTAGATACTCCTATGAAGAATTATATAACCATGAACTAAGATTAGAAAATAATGGTATGATGAGTATGCCGATATATGAATGTTGGATTAGATTTACATGTATAGTTTGTAAGAATCTGATGAGTGTAGAGTATGCGATAAGAAATCTTGAGTTGAAGATACAATTGTAAGAACATGTTTGGAATGTGTAAGATGAGATGTATGTCAAGTTTGATGCTAATGCATGAAAGGTCTGTTAAGTGTATGTGTCTATTCACCGCGGTAGAGTTTAAAAAGGGTCTGTCGGGATTTAATCATGATCTCTGAAAGGAAAGCCTTTGGCCATGACACCATATCGTGTAAGACCATAGCTTGACTATGGCATCATATGGAAATACCATAGTTGGTGGGCTATGGCATCGTATAGAATTAACTAAAAGAAGGTTATTACCTAATGGGATTGTCCGTGTGATCCAGAACGATGAGGGGTAAACCTCACAAAATGAGTCTAGACGAATATTTATCGTGTACACGCCAAAAAAATAGAAGCCTTTGTGGTAATTTATAAAATGGAATTCTTTGTGGCGATTTATGATGTGGAAGCCTTTGTGGAGATCTGAGGAAAGGAAATCCCTTGTAGCAAATGACGAAAGGAACGCATTCGTGGCTCACACAAAAGAGTAGACCTTGTGACAACCATCTAAAGGAAACACCTCTGTGGTAGAACCTGAAAGAAAGAAATGGTATTCTTGACGAACATTGAAGGGATAGTATGTACGGCAAACTCTGAAGGGATAGTATGTACGGCAAACTCTAAAGGAACGGTAGGTATAACGAACTTTGAAGGAAAAGCCCTTGTGGCATACCATGTTACACTTTCGATAAGATAATCTAATGAGTTTTCTTTGTGGTGAGCTCCATATGAGTTGTCGAAGCACATCCTGTATGATCTTAAGATAAGAATAGAGAAACTAGAAAGTGATAGAGCATGTGGCAAATTCAAATTATGGGCGAGTTAGACTTGAAGAACAAATATGAGTAAGGGTTATGTCTGGTAAATTGAAGAAGGTTATATGTCTGTAATTATTAGAGGGAAAAGAGGTGACCTCCAATAAGGATCAAACCGTATAATTAAAGAACGTATCTTCTACTTATGTACAAAATCATTCATGGATTTTGAAGAAACGATAGCTTAGCATATAAATGTAAGAATAACATTATTCTCTCTGTATGGGCCTCTAGAATGGGGATGGTTAAGAAATCACGAAAGTGCAGAGTGAAGAAAGTGAGTTATGTATCGAAGATTTAGAGGGTAAGGCATGATTCTAGAATAAATTGTGACATCTATGGTATGAAGAATGGAATTTTAGGAAGGTATTCGCTAGAGATGAGTTGAAGAGTAAAGAACAATGAGATGGTTAATTGAATTTCCAGATACGATATGTAAAGACCATTCTGGTAATTGGTGTTTACCTAACTAAGTTCTCATGAACTTACCCCTATCTGTTATATTCTAGGTAGACTGATTGGGGTCTTCACTAAGAGGGACAATGCTAGAGCTATGCCAAAGGGGCGTCATATCAGGCTATTATGCATACTGAGTAAGTTTGTTGGCGTGTTCGAGTTTGAGTTGTTTATAAAAGTTTTTTAAATGAAATAATTACAATAGTCCAAAACATCAATTCAATCATAGTTGTAAATAATCTCTTTGAGTATACTAATTGAATTCTTGTATTATTCACACTTATGTATTTCTTAGAGAAATTTATAATTAAACAGTTGTAATCGGATGTAAATTTGTATATTTGAGTGAGCTACATATGTACTTGAGTAGTAACACCTTGGATTTAGATTCGGTTCATCAAATCGGGTTTGGGTGTTACAGTTCATCACATATTTTTTTCCTTCTTCTCTACATAGCCAATGCCACCTTTTTCTGAACTTCTTTTCCCAACAGAAAAGATTTCTTCAAGTTTATCATTATCGGTATTAAACTTTTCTAACATGAACTGTGTAGACTCAAAATCCTTTTAAGTAGTCTCTAAACTAGCAACCTTAAAGAAATTACAGAATCCTTCAACTTCATCTATTTGACCAACTTCTATTTTTCTTCCTCGAGTCTAAAGTTCACATCACATACTTCCTTACATCTTTCTAGCATTGTTTTGTAAGTCTGTAGGAACTCAACATTTGACTTTCCATTTAAATCACTATCAAGAGTCAGAGTCAATTGCAACACTAGATGCAACACTTCCAATTCCAATTTTAACAATAGGGGCAACATGATCCCCATACTCTTTATTGATTATTACACTTTCAATTTCTTTTCGAAAAACTTTTGGCAATATCACATTTCTTTTTTTTTCCTTGGACATCTCCTCGACAGCTTTGTTGAAGTTTTGGATAAGCTACCTAATCCAATTACAAAAAATCTTTCCATCAACATAGTAAGATAAATGGAATAGATAATATCTTCAATATGACCAGGATAAGTCTTTAAATCTTCAGGCTATATCACCTAGCTACTTGATCCAATCCAATCTCCTTAAAATAGAGAAGTTAATTTCCTTGACCCAATCCAAACCAATCTTTAAGATAAATTCCCATAACAGTGTTTGGATACCATAGGTAGCCTTACACACATCCAAAGTATCAGCAAAGATCATAGCTCAATAATTTTGTTGCCAAAATTTGACAACAACAAATATGACAAGTTTATGAGTTGAACAGTGCCAAACACTAATTCGCACTGCTCCTTACTACTTCTTATAAACTGCTTCAATAGTATGCATGATTTCTCAATTAAATAAGATGTTGAAGTGTCAAAATTTTAAGCCTGCACATAGGATTGTTTTCACAGTGTTTATATACCTTACTTCATGTATCGCTAGTATAATAGAGTATTTGACTCAATTTGTGTCACTCATCAACTTGGTTCCAACTCAATTTAAAAATTACTAAAAATATTATTCTTTCTAGGAAGTAAGTTATATTGTTATGAAGTTGTTTTTGTCTCTATTTTTTTTATATATTTTATAAATCAATAAAAATTAACCTATAATGATATTTGAACCAAGAACACCATATATATCAAACCTTTTAATTTTAGCATTGCGACCAAAATATCATTTGGTCACTTCAAGCTTTCTACTTCCCCCATATCGTCAGGATTCTTCTCTTCCACCACGGCCACTCCAGGACTCTAGATTACAACTGGCTCTTTCTTGTCTAAGCCTCATTCGTCGTCGGTGTCTGAAGCACGGACTTGGAAAATAAGCCTTGGCTGGACTGATTTCTGGGTCAAAAATCGAGATTTCTTGATCCTAATAAACCCTATTGTTTACTCAAATCCCCAAATAAAAACCCATGTTTTAAAAAGCCAAAAGCTTTCCTTGAATTTAAGAATCAAATGCACAATTTCGATGTTTTAAAAGGTTAATTGAGACGTTGAGTAGGTAAGCTTTTGTGTAATTTCCAGATTGAGTTCTTTTATTTGGGTTTTTGACTGGTTTCTTCATAATAAGAATTGAATTTTTCTTAACATGCTTTCTAGGTTGAAAACGAAAAGGTCTTATTGTAAAGATTTTGGCAAAAGTCTTGTGTTTAGGGTGGCCAGGTAAGCAACAACAATTGTACCCAATTTGTAATTTTATATTTAAATCTGTTTGTGTGCAATTGAATAGTATATAATAATAAAAATTTGTTGGAGTGCATTTGTCAGGGTTTAGATTCCCTTTCATAAACAAAAATAATATAAAAGTAAATAAATTAAATAAAGTCAATATAGTATTGACATAGAATTTTTTCCCCCATTTTTCTTGTTCTTGTTGATTTATTATATAAGTTATCTTTTGTATATATCTCATTAAATAAATTAAATAAAGTCAATATAATACTTGACAATAGACAGCAATGATTTTGTCTTTTGGTTATGTTTGTTAAATATAATTTATCGGGCCCATATTTCTTTTAAATAAATTACCAGGAACGAACTATTTGCACTAGATTTCTTTTTCTTAAATTTTTTTAGAGTTCTTTACTTCATAACTTGTCTAATTGGATTTTTATCCTTGATGTAACTAGTGCAACGAAGATTAATTATCCCGACACCGAAGCCTCAATCGGGACCAAAACAGCACTTGGACTTAGTAAGTCTTCAAATTTTTTATGAAACAGGAAATTGATAGCTGTAGGTTTTGGGGTCAATCTTCCTCTAATCGTTGCTTCCCTTGAAACATAATGTGTACGTGTAAAGAATACGAATTTATCACAATTTATATTAAAATGAATAATAAAATTTATATAAATATATAATGTCTTGAATTATGATGTGTGAAAACAAAATATTAGTATTTATCAAGTTTTGAAAGATGTAATTATTATTGTTTAAAACGTGGTGATAAAAGTGTTATTTATGTATATTTGTTAGAGTGCTAATTGAATGCAATCTGTATGTTTGTTTGTATGACATCATTTATATATTTATGTATGACATTAGTTTATTTGTTTGTCTAATTATGCAAAATGGTGTATGTGTTAAGTTATTTTCACAGTGGGGAGTTTGTCACACACCTTAAATTTGACTATGTGAATGGTAGCTTAGAAAAGTTTCAAGTGGACCGAAATTATTATGCTACTGAGATATTATAGACAATGTGAAAGACTTAGGGTATGAATCTAAACCATATGTTTATTATAGGGTCCCAGATGTTGCCCTTGATGGGGATGGGTTAGTCCTAATATATGATAACAATACTGTTAGGCAAATAATAGATATTTTGGAAAAAATGGGTAATGTAGACCAATATGTGGTAGGTTAGGGTAGTGAAAACTTTAATGAGGGTGGGTTTGGTGTTGTTGAGGGTTTATTGGATTTTTTTTGTGAGGGTGTTATAGGTGCCATAGGGGCTAGGATTGAGGAAAACGTTAGGACTAAGGTGAAAGCAAATTCTAGGATTGAGGGTAAAGAAGATGTTGGAACTGAGGGTGGGGACAATGTTGATAGTGAGGGTGGGGAAGATGATGATGTCTTTTTATTCAATATAGAATAGTTACTGATGTAGATGAAGAAGTTGGGGAAATTAATATTAGGTTGAGAAATAAAAAAAAAAGATTAAGGGAAGTACATGGGCTAATGAAGGGTTAAAATATAAGTTTGAGAAAGGTGGTGAGGGAGATATTGAAGTTTCATTAGATGGATAAATACTTATGGAGGGTGATTTCATAGTAGAAGATGAGATAAAAGAAAATAAGGGCAAAATTGAGGGGAATGAGACTGAATATATAGACTCATCTGAGCCAAAGAAGTATAGGGACAATAAGCTCTCTGATGATGAGATTGACACATCTTACTTGGGTAAAAAAATTGTTGGTCCTAGGTATGATCCTAATTGCTTTATCTCATTGTGGGAGATAGGACTTAGGTTTGAAGATAACCAATAATTCAAAGAGGCGCTAAAAAATATTCCTTTGAAAAAGGAGTAGTATTGAAGTTTATTAAGAATGAACCCAAAAGAACAAAGGTAGGTTTTAGAGATGGTTGCCCTTGAAAAATTTTTGCTAGCTTTGACCGTAGATAGAATTGTTTCACTATGAAAACTTACAACCCTATACATAAATGCTTCAGGAGCACTAAGAACCCATTATTGTCTTGTAAGCATATATAAAAGACTTTTAGGGATAGAATAATTTCTGAGCCAGAGATGAAAGTGGAAACTTTGAAGAAGATGTATAAAACTGAATTAGGACTTTATGCTAGCTATAGTATGTGCAAAAGAGATAGGAGAGAAGTTCTTAGGGAAATAAGGGGGTTATATGTAGAAGAATATGCAAATTTGTAGGGGTATGCTGCTGAGCTATAAATAAGTAATCCTGGGAGCACAGTTTCAATCCACGTCCATAGAAATCAAGAAGGTAAAGTTATGTTCCATAGGATTTATGTGTGTTTCGAAACCTTGAAAAAAAGAGTGGAAAGCTGGTTGTAGGACTTTTATTGGAATTGATGGGTGTTTCTTTAAAAGTATTTGTAAAGGAGAGATGTTAGTTGCTGTTGGCAGAGATGCCAACAATCAGATGTATCCATTAGCTTGGGTAGTGGTGGAAGGGGAACATGCCTCTTCGTGGAAATGGTTTTTGGAGAAGTTATTTATAGATTTATGTCATCCAATGGGTGTTGGATTAACATAGATGTCAGATCAACAAAAGGTAATTTATTAGTATAAATATGTTCATTCTATTTATTTTTGTACGATACATATTTTACACTAATTGTATGACTAACAATCTGAATTTTATGATTGTTGTAGGGGTTGATCAGTGTACTAAATGAGTGTTTTCCAAACTTGGAGCATAGAATTTGTGCAAGGCACATCTATGCCAATTGGCAGAAGACTTGGAAAAGGGTTGAATAAGAAGATACAATTTTGAAATTGTGTCAGTTCAAATCTTGTTGAGGACTTTGATCAATTATTAGAGATCCCTGTACATCATTGGGCAAAGTCATATTTTAAAGGGACATGCAAATGTGATGTAGTGGACAATAATATGGCTGAGACATTTAATGCATGGATACTTGATGCAAGGGTCAAACCTATCATCACCATGCTTGAAGAAATGAGAGTGATGATGATGACTAGGATGCATGTAAAGAGAACTTAGGCAGAAAAGTGGAGAACTAACATTTCCCTTGTTGCATTGCAAAAGTTGGAAAAGAATGCTACAACCTCAACTAAATGTGTGTTTGCATAGAATGGTGATGGAGGGTTTGAAGTGATCCATGAAGACAACCAACACACAATTGACTTGATAGAGTTGAAATGCACTTGCAGAGAGTGTGAGCTTACAGGGATTCCTTGTTGCCATGTTGTATGCGCCATGTACCATAATGAGAAAAATCCAGAAGCCTATGTCTCACCATGGTACAGCAAGGAGAAATATGTAGCGGTATACAGTCAGGTTTTACAACCAGTTAGGAGGGAATTTTAGGTCAAGAGAGATGATTTAATTCTTCCTCCACAAGTAAAAATATGCTTGGAAGTCCCAAGAAAAACATAAGGGAATCTAAGGATGAAACAAAAAGAGAAAGTTTGGAAAGGACACTAGGAGAGGCCTAAAATGTCATGTTCTTTGTGTAAACAAGTAGGGAATAACAAGAAAATGTGTCCAACAAGATCAAATATGAGTCAAAATTTACAAGTAATTCATGGACCACTTTATTTTAGATAAGTTTTTCTTTACACTCATATTTGTTTAACAAAAAAATACATTATAATGAATTTTTTAAATTTTTTTCTAGGAACAAAATTTGAATATTGGTTCATCCTTCATGCAAGTAAAACAACTTCAATTAGAAGCTACTATACCACAAGTAAAAGATACATTGATGTAGTGTGTTGTAATATCTACTTGGTCAACTGTTTGAGAATTTTGATTTTTTAGTTTTGAGAATTGCTCATAAATTTTGTTCTCTGTTGGTAGATTCAACAATTTCAATAAGCTCATCACAATTTCTTTTTTATAGTCTACTATCAAATGTCCAAGAACTCACAACATGGAAGGAAAAGAAAAAGAATCAGGTGAATCAGCTTCTCTATGCATCACCAATACAGAAGGCACAAAAAACAAAGAAGAAAAGAAAACAACCTTTTGGTATTGGGCTAATGAACAAATACTGCATGTGAGTATATGTAACTATTTTAAATATTGATTGTAACACCCTATTTTGGCCCGAGTCTAAAGGACCCAAATTACAAATGGGCTTAGGTGGCCCAAATGCCATGGCCCAAAACAAATAAAGAAACCCTAGGGTTTCTACGGAATGCATCAGCGCCGTAGCTCGTCCGCGCCGCAGTCAAGAGTCGAATCTCCATGTGATCTTCACCTGCACAACAAGGAAAGAAATAAACAACAAAGATAGAAAGAAAATCAAAGATTCGTAAATCGAATCAAACAAGATTTGTTTCTTTCTTTTATTTTTCATTCGGCTATAAAAAAACCACCAATACACTGTAATCCGGATTCGAAAATCAATAAGAAAAAACTAGTATTTTTACAACGAAAGAGCAATAGAATAAAAAAAAGTTTTCAATCGAAAAATCAAAGGTGAATATTTGTTTTTGTTTCTTTTCTTTATCGATTTTGTTTATTTTTTGTCTTTCTTGCATGTTGAAATAGAATAAAATAAAAAGTGAAAAGACTCACCTTCGATCGGGTCTGAAACGTTGTTGAGACGGTTGAGGGAGCCACCCCAAGGAATGGTGGCCTGAAACCGAAAGGTTTCTTGTTTGCTTTGAGGATTTTTGTTGAGATTTTGGGGATTTTGAGCCCAGATTTGGGCCTAGAGAGACCGAAGGGGTTGATTAGGGAGTTTTCCTTTTCCTACCATCACGACGGTGGTGCAGTATGGAGATCGGTGAGTGCATGCAGTGCCCAATGATCGGTCAGGAGGCCGAACAAATAGAGGGGGAAGAGTTTTTTTTTAAGGTTTCTGTTTTTTTTTTAAAAAAGAAAGGGAGAATGAAATTTTGGAGTTAATTTTGGCTTAAATAGCCAGTTTGAAACGACGTCGTTTCATTAGGCCTCCCCAGGCGCTAAAACAGCGTCGTTTTGGGGAGGCTGACCCGAATCCGACCTGACCTGGCCTAGGATCCGCGTGTTTTTGTGCGGAGGGGTAAATTGCGCTTTTAGCCCCTCCGCCTTTTTAATGTTTTATAATTAGTTTTTTTTATTTTTTAATTCGCCCTTTAATTTATTTTCAATTTCAATTTAGCCCTACTGGAACGACGCCGTTTTGAAGAAAAGGGGAAATTTCCCTTCCAGCCCCTCTATGTAATTCGCGTGTTCGATTTAGTCCTTTTGGCTTTATTTATTTGCGGATTTACCCCAAAATTTTTTAAGTACAGTTCAATTTAGTATTTTTTTATTTTTTTTAAAATTAATTAATTCTAATAATGTAATTACTTTTTTATTTTATTTATTTTTTGGTAACTTTTATATGTAATTATTTTTTTAAAAATCTATATATATATATATATATATTTATTTTTATGTACATAGTTATTATTTTAAACTGATATTTTTTATATTTATGTAAATACTCATATTTTTTTATAATGTATTTATTTCTTTTCTAACAAATATTCTTTTATATTTATATAAACATGTATATATCTATGTTTTTTTGTATTTTCGAAAATGTTCAAATACCTACTTATTTTAACATATATTTTATAATTTATATGTATATATATTTTCCTACTTTTCTTTATTTTCACAACTGTATTATGTATTTGGTTTATATAATTTTTTTATAATCTAATTTTATATATCAATCCATGTGTATCCTTCATAGTTTTAATGTATATGTCATGTATTTTTATTTTTATTTGCTATTTATTTGTGTTTACATTTATATTATTTTATCTTGCTCGTTTATTTGATACTTTACATGTCATTGACTTTATTTTTCTTTTATGTATATTTGTTTGGTTTATTTATTTGTTCATATTATTCCTATATCATTGTTGTATTCATTATTTGTTAAAGCAACATTTATTCATGCACCAAATGTAGCATTATACCGTTTTTTTACTCGAATTTAAAAATAGAAATTTTCAAAATAAAGATAATACTCGTATTTAGGATTTTCAAGAAAGTTGAGCCCTAACGTATTGGGTTCCAATTTTCTTTGTAAAATCTAACAATCGAGGATTATTTTTTTAAATCAAACAAAATAAAACTTGTCATCGGGAATTCAATATGTTGTGTCCTAACGTATTGGATGTGACACGTTGATTTCTCGAGACAGATTTTTAAAAAAAAATAAGAATAAAAAATAAAAGAAATATTGAATGTTTGGGATTTTAAGAAATCGTGCCCTAACGTATTGGGCTGCGATTTCTTCATAAATTTTAAACAATTAAATATTTGTTTAAATTTTATCACACGAGTTTTTTTTGGATAAACTCATTTTGAAGAAATAAAATATCGTGCCCTAACGTCTTGGGTGTGATGTTTTCTGTTTCAAAATGAGGGCGTCTTAATAAATAATTTAATTAAGGATCGCATTTTTCAACTCTCGACATTAAGACATTTATTAATCAACTTGGTACCAATTTTTGGGCGTACGGGGGTGCTAATCCTTCCTCGTACGTGACTGACTCCCGAACCCGTTTTTCTAAAACTTGTAGACCAAAGTCGTTTTTAGGTGATCCAATCACACCTTAATAAAAGATTGGTGGCGACTCCAGTTTTCATCGATAATTAATTTTTGTTTTTTTCCAAAAATAAAAATGGTTTCGACATTGATTTTGCTACCTGTTAACTAAGTAATTTATATCTACTGATTTTTTAACTATTTTCCATTTTTAAAGCCTGGTACAAGCAGTGAAATAATCATTACTACTGTAAGGAAGATTGGACAATCTGATATTTCCCAATATCAACATTCATTGAAAGACCTTGGATTGAAGTTTATGCAAAAAAAAAGCTGTGACAACAAGGCAAATTATGCAACAGCACTCTGATGTTGTTCGAAAGAAGAGGGGAAATCTTTCTAAACAAGTGCAGATAGGGACACAAGAAAGCCAAACAAATTCTATTATAATAGATGTTTGAAGTACAGACTGATGTTAGCTTAATTTTAATTTATCTGATAGTATAGTTTATGGTTGACAAGGGACAAGATTGGTACATTTTGTTCATATGAGAATCATTTGTTGACAATGGAACATCCTATTTATATTGGAATATTTTGTTAATAAGGATGCATTTTGAGGATATTGCAGATTAAAATTTACTTTTTATGTAATATTTTGACATTTTTTTCTTTGTTGTTCATTATTGAATTATTGTTTAATTGAGATTTAAAATTCATACTAAAATGTAATTAAATACTATTTGCATTTGAAGATGGAATCTTAGAGTTTTGAGGTTAGGATTACTACTTTTTTTCTTTGGCTCAATACATTACAAAAATTGTAAACAAATGTTATTGTCAATAAAATTAATGAAATTAATTTAGTTATAATAACAAAAAAAAACCACATCAAGAAAACATCACTTCACGCACACGGAAAGTGAGTCGCTATAACTCCCCTAACCCGTTTCCATCGTCGGTCTAGGGTTATGGAGCATTACTGTAAAAATCAGAACAATTAACATCTAAACAGTTTAATAATTCTATTTATTGTTAATTATTTAAAATCTCAAACATATCCAACAAACATACACATTTAGGCCTTAAATTGAACTTTTGAGACCCTAAAAACAGTTTGGAATCAAAGCGGGACTAATTTGAAACAATTCAAAAATTCTAGGGAAAATTTGGAAATCTAGAAAACAGGGGTCACACGGCCGTGTGACATAGCCCGGACCGTGTAGTGCTCGAACAACGAGACACACGGTCGTGTTCCAGCCCGTGTCTTTAACCGTGTAATTCACTAACTTAGATCACACGACCGTATCGCAGACCGTGTGCCAAACCGTGTGACTCACTGACTTGATACACACAGTCGTATCTTAAACCATGTGATAACTATACTTGAAATAAAAAGTGACACGCAACCATATAACTATACTTGAAATAAAAAGTGACACGCAACCATATAACCCTGTCGTATGTGTCACAAGGCCGTGTGATTGCCCGTGCCACAGGTCGTGTGCTCCATAATTGGTCCCTAAAACAAATCATTTAAAGTCCAAAACTTGCCCAACAATCTACTCCATTAGTGCATACATCCAATAGACCTAAACACACTTCAAACACATATAAACATCCCAATTCAATCAACCTATTTATCCTAACCAATATTCCATTCAAAGGCACCACATTTATACCAAAACAACTTCAATCAAAACAAGACTATAATGCCACATCTCAAGCACAAAACATAGTCCATTTAGCTACCTAATGACATCAATTTTCAAACCATTCACATTACATTAAAACATACCAAAATCACCTTATTCATATGGATTTTAATATATAGACAAACCAACTACACCTTAAGTCCACAAAATCAAAATGTATACATAAAAGACATACTCATACCAAATTGATCATTAGCATACTCAAACACTTCCATTATAAAAAGTCCTATACATGCCATTTTCTAACCTTGACCAAAATAACTCAAAAACTACCAAAGTGATTGTTGGATAGTGTGATAGAACTCCGACAAGCTGCCAACAGATCGAGCTTTTGACAATCTACAAAATAGAGGAAAATAACTACGTAAGCAACTAGTGCTTAGTAAGCTCGTATAAATTCAAACATAAACTTACCCTTTTTAAACTCATTTTATGAAATATGCATAACATCATTACCATACTTATAAGTTTAATACCATCCTATAAACACCACCAAACTCGCAAATTAGTAAGCTCATGCATAACACATATAGAAAACCAACCATATCACAAGTGAATTTTCATGTACATATCATTCATCACATATTTACTTTGTCCCTTTCAATTCATTTACATTCATCAAACTTACCTTTTCATAAGATTATGAACAATTATACAATTTCATACATGCCTTGCTATTAACATTAACTTACCCGTTGAACCATCTAGAATTATGTTGGATACTCGGGAATGCTCACACATAGTGTCTTTCCATATAATCATAACCTTTCCTTTACAATATTGCTTACACAAGCTGTGAAGTGGGCCTACTCACACAAGCTATGGGTCAGAATGTTAGCTACACAATGCTGCTGGCACGAGCTATGGAGAATCCGTGACAAATGTAGGACCTTAGCCATCGGTAGGACATTCAAGACCAACACCCAAAGCATGAAATCCCTAATGACATGTCATTTGTATCCTAAGTATTCACGAGGTTCAAACAAGACTCTTTCCATATCCTTACTCGTGACCTTCATTTTTATATTAGTATTTCAATATATTTCCATGAAGTTTACATTTTTCATACTTAAACTTTAATTCCCTTTTCGATACAATATCTCATATAACCATTAATGGAATTTATATGTTCTTAAATTCATCAATAATTCACTTTAATCATTTAATTCAATTAACCATGTAATACATAATAATCAATCCAAAATACACTTACATTAATTATTCGATAGCAATTAACAAATTTACAATTAATGAATGATTCAATATATGAACTTACCTCGATAACTATAGTCGCAAAAGTAGAGTTGGAGATTAATCCAAAGCTTTTGTCTTTCCCCGATTTAAGTCTGGTTGTTGTTTATCTTTATCTAAGTAGATAATTTCATTCAATTAAATACTTCAAATCCTCAAGTATTCAATTCATCTATAATTCACATTATCATGAAATTATAAAATTACCCCTCCTATTATAACTTTTTCACAACTTAGTCCTTATAACCATAACTTGCAAATTCACTATTTTCTTAAACAACATGTGCTAACCAATTCTTCCTCTTATCTATATCAATTCACATTTTTCTCCATTTCGCAATATATACATGGAATTTGCCACTTAAACAAATTAATCCTTAAACCTTAAATTTACTAAAATTCACTTAATAAAACATGTCCATATAACAACCAAGTTCAAGTATCTAACAACTAACTTCACTAAAACATCAAATTCATTCATGGCACATCCCTCAACCTTTAAAAAAATTGCAATTTAACCCCTGGGATAAGTAGTTTAAGCTAAAACGACCTCAAAAACATAAAAATTACTAAAAACGAGACTTGAATACATACCATGCAAGTGAATTAACAAAAACCGAAGCTTTTCTCCCCTTTTCAATGGTGTTTTCGGTTAAACAAGAAAAAGAGAAAGAAGATGATAGCCCTTTGTTTTATTTATTTCATGTTTATTTGATTATTTACTCTTTTGCCTTTATACTATAACTTAAATACAAACATAAACATGTCCATATTTGTCCACTATCAACATATACAGTATAATTACCATCTAAGTTCATCATCTTTCATTTCCATAGCCAAATAACCCATTAAATTAATAGAATTCAACTTTTTCTTCTATTACGATTTAATCCTTTTTACCTAATTAACTATTTAAACTTCAAAATTTCTTAGCAAAACTTCAATACGACTCTAATATAACCCCATAAAATTTAAATAAATAATAAAATATTTACTCCCTTGATGGAATCGTGGTCCCGAAACCACTATTTTCAACATCATTAAAAAATGTATTGTTATAGTCTCTCTCTTATAATACTGAAACATAGGTGCTCAATTGCATGAGTAATGATAGTTATAACTGCAACAAAGAAAAATAGGGTGGCAATCTTCTTCACTTTATTGCATGTTGTTTCTCAATCCATGTAATAGGCTACTAATGCTTGAGAAACCCCTAGAGCAAAGAGAGGCACCTGAGCTTCAACAATTAATGCAACAATGGTTCCAGAGACCCTATAATACCAATCAGGTCCTATAATAGAATATAGTCTTCTTGGAGAAACAGGCTTCCCTTTATCTATTCCTTCAACACCTAAACAGCTAAATACGAAGTCCTTGTCAGAACGAAAACTTGTACCAAAGCTTGTCCTTGTTCGGGATAATTCTCGTGAATAACTCAAGCTATAAAGTGGGGAAAACAAACAATTCCAATTAATGAATTCTTACTAGACTAGCATAAAGAAAACATGATATAATGCCTGATGCAAATCAACTACATTGTTTTACACACTTGCACGGTGTACTCATTGCAGGACTTTGCAAGGGGTATCGTTGAAGTGATGTCGTCTTTTGAAGCTGCGAGTGAAGACTAAGCACTGTTAGGATTTGAAATGAGCTCATCATGGTTGTTAGTTTCTTTTATCTTCCCACTCTAACAAATATACATAAATAACACTTTTATCACCATGTTTTAAACAATAATAATTACATCTTTCAAAACTTGATAAATACTAATATTCTATTATCACATGTCATAATTCGAGACATTATATATTTATATAAATTTTATTATTTATTTTAATATAAATTGTGATAAATTCATATTATTTAGATGTACGCATATCATTTCTAAAATTATAGGGTCTATCATTACATTTTCTTACATCGAAGAACAATTTCGATTTTCATTTAAAAAAAGAAAATTGAAATTCTACTTATAATATATATTAATTTCAATACAACCTAAATAAATTAATGTTATTAAATTCAAGGAAAGCTTTTGGCTTTTTAAAATAAGGTTTTTTGATTTGGGGTTCGAGTAAATAATAAGGTTTATTAGGGTTTGCAATTGAAAGAAGGTTCTTGGAGGTGGTGGTTTTTTATTAGCAAATGAGTTTTTAATTTAGTAGTCTAGAAACGAACTCAGATTATGATCAAGAAATCTCAATTTTTGACCCAGAAATCCTTCCAACCAAGGCCTGTTTTCTAGGTTTGTGCTTCGGACGCCGACGATGAATGGGGCCCAAATAATGAGGAGCCAGTTGTAATCGAGAGTCCTGGAGTGGACGTGGTGGAAGAGAAGAAGCTTGACAATGCAAGGGAAATAGAAAGCTTGAAGAAAGCTTTGGTGGATTCATTTTATGGGACGGTCGTGGCTTGAAAGCTAGCAGTGAAAGGATAGGGTTTCTATTTTTTTCAACTCATTACATAAATTGTAAATAAAATTAATTAAATTAATTTAGTTATAGTAACAAATAAAAAAGCCACATCAATAAAAAATATGATGTCACCAACAGTACACGTGGCATACGAGGTGGCATCTTAGTTGGCAAAAATGAAAAAACAAGTCAAACTTAACAACCACATCATCTTGGTCGTTAAAATTTAACAGTCAATGTCGGGCACGGGGCCATTTTACTGAGTTTTGACAGTTTAGGTACTCACTTGAGTGCAAAAAAAGAAAATGCAGTGGCTTAATTGCTTTTTTTGAATAAGTTTAAGGGTTTTTTCACCCTTAAGCCTATAATAAACTTATTTTTACATTTTTTCTTTTTCATTTTACTCAAGATTTTTTTAATTCTTTATAAAAATTTATAAAAAAATTATAATAAATTTATTTGAAATCCTCTTTTATTTTTTTTACTTAGGATTGTTTTTTATTTCTTTAACTTTTTAAAAAAAACCTAAAACACTTTTGCTCTTTCTCCTATTCTTTGTCTTCATCGTCGCTTGTTGTTGCCATCAAGTGCCACACCTTAACCTAGAAACTAGAAATGGCACTGTTATGCTTTTTTGTTTTCCCTAAATTTGGATCTGATCTTGGTTTCTTTAAAAGCTTCTTAAAAAATCACAAATATGAGCCAATTGATCAAATTGTTTGAGCTTTTGGGACTCATGGTGTTTTCTTGACAATCAATATGATAGAAAGAAGGCTTAGGAGGAGTGGAAGACTCAACTTGGATCATGGCTCGATTAGACGACCGTAAAACAATATCAAAGATTGAAAAGTTCAAACTTTTGAGTTTGGATTTATGGAGTTTAACAAGCTTTTTGGGGAAACCAAGGTTTAAATAAGGTTTAGAGAATAAAGATCTATAAGTGGGTGAAATTTAGTGTGGAAAGGATACTTTGACGAGAGAACTCCTGACGACAGATAATCATTTTAGGGTGAGTTTGGATGGGCGGTGCGTTTAGCTGTGATTAGTATAAAAATAGTGGTGGTGGTGATATTAAATATTGTAGCGATACTGTAGCGTGAGACAAAAAGTAAGCTAAACGCACCACATCGCACCCAATCATCCATCCAAACTCACTCTTAATATGTGTTGTGAGGGTGGTTTTTAGGTTTTCATGAATTTTCTAGGCTTATGTGCTTTCATGAATTTTAAATATTATTTAATCTATCATATTTGAAACAATTTAGGATATATTTATATAAATATTTTAAATTTATTATTTTAAGAGAGAATATTTGATGCACTATCGGAAAGTGAGCTTCATGCACAATTAGTGAATAATAATATGACACATCATTTTGATAAAATAAAAATAGTGAAGGACGTATAAGTAAATTCTAATAATTTTATGGCTTAATACATAGTTTGGTGCTTGAGTTTGACACTTTTTTAATGTGGTATCTGTGTTATTTTTGGTCCAATGTGGTACTTGCATTTGATAGAAGTTATACATTTTGATACCTAAAGGTAATAATGTTACATTTTTAGTGTTTATTTCGGTTGTAGAATTCATTTAATGAAAATTCATAATTAGCTAATAATATTAGTAATTAACTTTCATTAAATCAACCGTAAACCCAAATTAAATTACATTCATCATATTGTATTTGACAAATTAAATGCAAAATTAAACAAATTCACAATAACACTAAATTTATTCTATTAACAAAATCATGAAAAATTCAAACCTAATAATAGCAATTAACTTTCACCAAATCAACCCTAAAACCCAAATTACACACTAAAAAGTTAACTTTGGGTACCAAAATATATAAAATTGTCAAATATAAGTACTAAATTGGGCAAAAAACAACACATGTACTACATTAGAAAAAATGTCAAAGACGGGTATCAAATGATATATTAAGCCTAATTTTATTTAAATATAATTTAATAATATTTAATCATAAATAAATACTAAAACCCTAATCTATAATCCCTAAACACTAGACCCGACCCTTAAACCTTAAATAAAAAATCATAAATCATAAACCCTAAACTCAAGAGTTATTATTTATTTATAATAGTTATATTTAATCATGATTAAATAAAATTATTAGTATTTATTTATAAGTCCTTCATATTTTTTATTTTATAATGAGATATAATATTATTATTTATTAAAGATGTATAACTCGTGCACTAACTCAACATAAAATATTATTCCTTATTTTAGTGTATGTAATGGAAGAAAAATTTTATGAATGGATAAACCAAATTTTAAAATATCTATTAATGATTTTTTTGAGTATTTTAATGTAAAATATATTTATTATAATTAATTATTTTTTATAATTTATATTTTATTAGATTTTATATAATTTATTTTTAAAAGTTAGGTGATTACATGACATAATTTCGAGTATCATATCATCATACATTAATCTTGGTATAGAAAATGATAAAATGTGCAAAAAAAAAAAAATACAAATTCGGATGCAAATTTGGATTAAGAAAACACTAAGTACCAACATGAAAAAAGCGACTACACCAACAACTTGATTTTCAGTGGTGTCGGAAAATGGTGGTTTCGGAATCCCATTTCTGATGAGTGAGTCTGTAAATATTATTATATATTTACGAGTTTATTTAGAATTATATTGAATTTTAATTTAGAAACTTTATTGAATTGATAATTAATCAATGTACAAGTGTGGCAACCTTAAAGTCAGTGATTTTGAAAAATGAGGTATCAGAACCTCGTTTCTGTAAACCGAGCCCGTGAATATTTTTATAAAATATACATGGAGTGAGTATATTGGTGAATTGAAATTTGAATAAGTAATTTTGCTAAATTAATAACGATTAAGATACAAAAATTAAATCGTAAAAATTACAAAAGTTAAAATACTTGAATTTTTAATTGCTTAAGGACTTAAAAGATAATTAAACCAAGACTTGAAATGGTAAATATACCATTTCAAAAGATGGTGGACGGTTAGGTATATTTTTTTTAATTGTAAAGTATGTTAAATTATAAAATGTTAATTTAATAAAACATAAAATAATGGAAGTTGTCATCCATTTCTTTCCATCTTTCTTCTCCACCGATTTTGGCCATCAAAGAAAACTTGGGAAGCCATTTTTGAAGACTTCAATTTTCAGTCCTTGCATGGTAAGTTAAACCAAGCTCTTTTTTTTTTTTTTATAAATTTTATGGTTTTTGAGATTGTTAACTCGATTTAGCTAACTTGAGTATTATTTCATAAAAATATTAATTTTTTTAAATTTTATCATTGATGATTTTTGTAGCTTTTGATGTTAAATGGTTTGATTGTAAGCTTAGATGTGATTAACGATGGATTTGTATAGTGGAATTTGTTAGTTTTGATAGTAGGGATTAAAATGAGAATATTTCAAAATTAGCATAAAATTTATGTTAATATTGATAATAGAAGGTTGTGGAAGGATGAAATTGAGATCGGTTTCGAAATCAAGGCTCAAATTTGAAAGTTATGACAATTTCGGTTTTAGGGACTAAATTGAATAAAATACAAAAATTTAGGGAACTTTTTTAAATTAAAAGTAAAATGTCATATGCATACAATTAGATGCCATAAGATATTATAGATTAATAAATTGATTTGAATTATAATATAGACTGATATTTACATCAACCGGAAGATATTTAAGAAATAGGAAAAATTGCAGAATAGTCCCTGCCACATTGACTGTTGTCGTTCTTGTAAGGTAAATTCATATGAAACTTAGTGTGTCCATTTTATGATATGTTTGATTTTATGTAATATTTACTAGTTAGATTAATTATAATTTTGATGATATTGGTTGATAAATGGCTAATTCGTAAATTATAAATTGTATGGAAATATATATAAGTTTGTAATGGAAATATGACATAAATAATTTGTGCCTTATTGTGTTTGATTTATACAAATGAGAATGGTTGAGAATGTTGCAAGATTAGATATAGTATGTATATAGGGCTAAATATATATATATATATATATTTATTTTGGATGATAGTTTTGATTTAAACCTTGATGAATGCTTACTTTTGAAACGGTAAAGATATATGAAGATGTGTATGTGAAGGTAGCTTGTTAAATGGCATAGGTATCACTTGAATGGTAAATTTGGTAGTCTTTTGATTATGTTTAGCTCGGTTATATGTGGCATGAACTTAGGAGCTATTTGTTGTTGTGTAACGTTTAGTCGGTTTGGGAATTTTTATTTGAATGTGAACTTGTGTAGTAAATTGTAAATGGTATATGTTTAATAGTTAATACCATGAGGTGATATGTGTTAATAGTATCCAAGGTTGTCTATTTGAATGTGAATTGGCTTGAGAAGATCTATGGTTGAGTTGGATGGATTGATTGCTTGGCAATGTACTTATTTAATGTTCAAAGGTTTGATGATCTTGTATTTAGTTAGTTGCAAGAGTGGTTGAAAGATGAATGAATTAGTGTTGAAATTGGCATGGTTTAATTGGCATAATTTGTATAGGTAAATGTTATATACTTTGTTGCCATTTGAGACATGTTGGTATAAACGATTGAATGTGATTAAGATGTGGTAGTATTTTATGTTTCATATGTCTTTGTATAGGAATTAAGTGTGCTTAATGTACCATGAAAGTTAGATTTTGGGTTTGTGCATAAAAAGGTACAAAAATGTTGTATTTTTTAACCTTGGCTAGGAAGTATCGATACAGTTAGCTATAGTATCGGTACTTTGCCAAATAAACAATATTTTAAAAATGGCAGAATGCCAATTTGATATCAATACCAAGGTAATGCATCAGTACCTATAAAGAAGTACATTGAACTATGTATCGATACCCTTTGCTTATAACTTAAATTTTTTGAGAATTCAAAGCTAGAAATGGTACCGGTACTTGGTTTGGGTATCGATACCTATACATAAATCTTGGAATGTTTTCATAGTAGTCATTCTTCATGTACAAGTCAACTTAATAACATTCGTAAACTCAATTAGGTCTTGGATTTGTTTGTTAATTCAACTGTATATGAAATTATGAAACGATTAGGTATATAAATTGAATTGATTGATATGACTTTTTTGTGTTTTCTCTGTTAACTATAGTAGCATTCCGTAGCTTAGATCTGGCAACTAGGCCAAGTGAGGGGTATTACACGAGGGATGTTATGTAGAGACCGATTCCCGATTTGGTAATGATTGTGTTTCTGTTTCGAGTTAAAAATGGCTAAAGAGACATGAATTGTAGATGGTATCAAATCTAAAAATGGTTGTATAATATTTGAAACGAATGAACTAGGAGGTATTAGAAGTGGTAAATTGGAAATGAGACTGATAAATGCCTGTTTAGATATTGATTAGTTTAAAATTATTATTGTTATGGGTATAATGAATTGTCCCTGTAAACTGTATTGAATTGGGAAGAAGTGTTAGTTTTGTATACTTATCATGTTCATATCGAGAACGTTAAACTTGGTAACTTTAAATTATAAATATATGGTAGACATGTGTATATTGATATACATATTTACTTAGATTAGGATTGTTAACTCTAAGGTTATCTTCTTAAATTATTGAAATACCATTGAAAGCTTTACTCAACATATGGATTGTTTTCCCCATGCACAGGTTTCATTTAATGCAACATTTGTAAGCATCGACCTCAACATCCAATCCACAATCTCGATCTCGACAATATTTATTAGTTTCAACGTTACTTATATTTGGCATGTACCTAATAGGTTAGATTTTGTGGTAGTTTAATGTTGCTATATTTTATATTCTAGTTGTAATATATGGTGAATTTGTTGTATTTTATTAGGTGCATGTATAAATAAGGAATGTATATTTATTTGATAATTATCATATAAATGGTATAAATTTAATTATGAATTGATTGTAATTGCTCCGGCAACGAATATGACACACTGTAGCTTGGACCTGACAATCAGGTCGAATATAGGGTGTTACACAACCTGTTGGCCTAATGTCAAAAGTGTTATGATTTTCTTTGAATTCTTAAATTTTTAAAAAGTTAATTAATTGTTCACATGTATGCCACATCAGCAAAGTCAACAGACGTGAACTTTTCTATTCATTTTGGGGTGATTTGACAAATAACGTAAGTTTAAAGGCTAAAAGAGACGAAAATTAAATGGAAGGATAAAATAACTGGGCTGTTAATTTTTTTTATTTTAAAAAAAGTTCTGCCAGCGAGCTCCAAGCAAAGATTCAATGATCAGTATAGTGGATTAATACCATCGACGGGTAGAAGAACATACCTAAGATCCAAGTTGATTTAATGGCCAACGTTGAAGATTGGAAAAAAAAAGTTGTTTGAATTTTGGTTGCAGATTTGTGACGTCCAAAGTTATTTTATGAAAAAATAAACTGTAGAAGAGAAGGGGAAAAGTGCTTTCGATTGGTGCAAGTAGTGCGAATAGAAAAAGCCATATAACATCAATTTTAATAGTCTAATAACTAAAATGAAAACTTACTAATAATTTAGTGGCTAATGGTGTAATTTACCCCTTTTTTAAGGCACATAGTGATCGGTGAGAATTTCGTATCTATACCTTTCGGTTCGCAACATCTATCCTACTCATTCTTCTTAGGCCACTTCTCCAAATGGTCTATATCGTTAAACATTATTAAAAATCAACAAAAAGGTATGACTGGGTGAGCAACCATTGTTCAGAACTGTAATGAATTCCACTTGCTGCTTCATATTTGCTAGCAAGTTTCAAGTTAGAATTCTTACCCTTTGCGCTACTTTTTTATGCCTTAGGTCTCTCAATATTCCTTCTTGTAGGTTGCTGAATATAGACAATAAATGAATCGACATAATTTTTGGACGCACCAAAATAGGATGAAAACTTCAATAAGTATTTAAAGACATCCAGAATCTCCTCCCATTTGTCACTATTGATCACAACCAAAACCACATTCTAAGAAGAGAAACAACGAAATTGACAACATGTGCTTCGAAAACTTTTATTAGTTTCTCCTACTTATAAATGATGTACCAAAAAAAATATCTACAATCTATTTATAAAAATAGTAAAATTTTATTTTATTCATAAAAATAAGGGTTTGTGGATTTTTAAATTTAATATAAAAATAATTAAAAATAAAATATCATATATCGAAATAGAATTGCTGTCGGGTTGGACCCGTTTGACATTTCTCCTTGAAATGAAACATTTTTCCTGCAATTTATATATTTTCTAAATTCCCATTGAAAAAAGAAATACCCAAATTTTCCCGAGAAAAAAAATGTGAAAAGTCTCAATGATCAACAACAGATCAACGGATCTTTTTATCATTTCTCAATATACAAATCCTTAATCAAAGCGAAATCGAGAGATTATTGAATTTTGGGTAAAAATCATATCATTGCAACATTTAATAGATCATGTCTTTCTCATTCTTCAAGCCGTCGAGGCCGAAAACCCCACCAGAGGTTGCCAAAGCGATCAAAGACAGCCTTAATGCACTCGACACCAAAACCGTTGCTGAAGTTAAAGCCCTTGAAAAGGTTAAAGAAAATATATATATTTTTTAAATTTTGTGCTTGATATTTGATGTAATTTAATTCTTTCTTTCTATTTTTCTTGGATTTGGATCAAGTGGGGGAGTCTTAGATTTGTTTTAATATTGTAGTTATGAAATGGGTTTTAGGAATTATCTCATTTGCTTATGGTTTTGGCATTGTTTTTGCTGGTTGTTTGGGATTTTTTTTTTCTTAAAATTATATACCGTTTACTGTGCTGTTCTTCTCTTATGTTTGGAGCCCCTTGTTTCCCCTACTCTCATGAAAATGCATGTAAATTTCATTCGTTGTAATATAAACAAAATGGCTAATGCTTTATTTGTTGTAATAATAATACTAAGCCATTTTACTCGGACTCAAGTTCAAGTTTCGGATGTATGCTCAATTTTCGTCTAAGTTTTTCCATGTAGTTGGGGGTTTCCATATCTGGGAATGCGCCAGACTCAAATGTGGGATACATGCACTTTAAGAAATGAAGAGTACATTGCCTTTTTTGAGAGCTTCAAAACTTGAAAGCTCCAAGTGGAATGTTCAAGTTCTACTTTTGGAACCTAAAAGGGCAATGCTTGCTTGGTGTCTACGTCTTCTAATGTCGTCTCATGGGATTGACGCCATTTTAACCTGCTTTACGATGCAATGGAGATTGAATAAAATGATGGGATTTTGTTTCGGATGAGGTTATGTTAAGAAATGAAATCAACAATGGACTGCAGTCGTGTATTCAAGTACTTTGTTAATTACCGATTATATGTTTGAGAACTTGGATATTGATGGTTTTGTTTTTTTATTGTTCTTAGGCTATGGAAGAAGTTGAGAAAAATTTTGTGACAATGAGATGCATGCTTTCTGGGGATGGTGAGGTTGAACCGAATGTTGAGCAGGTCTCACAGTTGGCACTTGAAATCTCTAAAGAGGATGTTATTTCCCTTGTTGTTCACAAGTTACCGATACTGGGATGGGAAGTAAGTTCTATTCTTGATATTTTTACTGTTGTGGCTCATATCCGTTATTCTATAAGCATGCTAATGTAGTATATGTTTTCCAGGCAAGAAAAGATTTAGTCCACTGTTGGTCCATATTGTTGAAGCAACAAGTTGATTCCAAATATTGCTGTGTGGAATACATTGAGAAACATTTGGAGTTACTCGACTTTCTCGTAGTTTGGTAAGGTTATGAATGTCGTAACATTTATCTATGTGCATGCCTTTTTACAGCTTGAAAATCCCTATAGTATGTTGTCTGTCTATGTTGCTCTGATCCTTCATTTCTCTTAAAGTACCTATGTCTGGCACATATTTAGACATTGGTATGGAGTTTTGGTCCTCCAAGGGCCCTCTAGATGCATGGCAAAACTTATAAAAAGTTAAACATATCTATGTGCTCAAGTTTGAATAACCACTATCTTGCTTATTAAATATGCATAATACTGGTTTAAAGGTATTGACCAGTATTTATACTGAAATAACATGACCTAAGTCATATGTGCTTTTGAATCATTAAAGTTGGGTGTATTAAGTCTTATTTCTGTTTTTGCAAGCAGCTATGATAACAAGGAAATAGCTTTAAATTGTGGAAATATGTTGAGGGAGTGCATCAAATTTCCATCACTTGCACAGTAAGACATTCGAACTTTATGACTATTCTTTTGTATGATTGAAGTACTTAACGTTGTTGCTAAAATGATGCTGTGATTAAAAATGCCACTTAATCCTCAATGATCATTGTATTATATTTCTGAAAAGGAAATATGTTTCTTTTAGCATATAAATGCTCATATTTTTTTAATTGGATTCTATTTCATCTAAACTTATGGTGAGCTTTGCATGTTGCATTGATTGCAATCAATGTCCTCATCCTTGTTCTTTTCATATGATTTAAGTATCTGCTTCCAATGCATATCCGGACATGGATATAGGAATATAATCCTCCAAGCACCCTCCAAATACATGGAAATCATTGAAAAAATTGAACATACCCATGTTGGACACATACTGTTGTCTGACACTTACACTCCAGTTTAAAATAGTTTCCAACTATGATTTTAGGGTTGAGGTAGTGGAGAACCGGAACGTGCATGTAATATGTTTCCTTCAGCTAAATATTCACATATAACTCAAGTTCTTAGTTGTCTGAGTAATCTCCTCTTTCAGTATCTTATGATGACTTTAACTTGATACTTGGTTCCCAAAGATAAACTTATTGTTATATTCTAAATTGAGCTGCTTTAAAAGATCAACTGTAAGGCATGTTATGAAGTTATCTAGTAAAATAACCTTGGATATTGGAGAACTCAGGAACTAGTGAGCTATAGAGACTGGCAATGGACAGCCAATTAACTGTTTTAGTGCTACTATGTTGCCAACTTTTCTTTTTTCATTAAAGTATCCGTGTTTGGCACCTGCCTCTAACATATATTTGAACACGGGTTTGAGGATATGATTCTTAAAGGACCCTCCAAATGCATGGAAATCTTAGAAAAAGTTGAATATGCCTGTATTGTACATGTATTAGTGTCTGAGACTCAGTCTGAATGACAATGGTGCCAGTTGCTGCTTTTGTTAGTTGTCAACCTCTTTTCTGTTTCTACGAGCTAGTCCAAGCAAACTAGAGGATTCAGAATTGGCTGCTTGGGCATTTTCTTCATTTTAAATTCATGTTTTTTTTTTTTTAAATCTACAAGTGTCCAAGATTCCCTTAAGTCCTAGTAATAAAGGTGACGCTGCTTTTGTTAGTTGTCAAACCCTTAGCTGGTTTGAGTCTATTAGCTAGTCCAAGTAAACTAGAGGACCAATAAATTGGCTTCTTGGGCGCTTTCTTCATTTTAAATTTGTGTTTTTGATGCAAAATTTCTTAACTGAAAAAGCAAGTTTCACTTTTTCACCAGTTAAATTTTGTAGTGCTTTTTCAGATACATATTAAATTCTGCTAGCTTTGTGCTGTTCTTCAAATTTGTGGAGTTGCCCAACTTTGATGTTGCTTCTGATGCATTTTCAACCTTTAAGGTCAGATTTGTTAGTTTCTGAGTCTTACGTTACTTTAGATTAACTAAATACATTTACGGGTTATGTTTTCTTTGTCTTATGTGTGTGTGATTGAATATTCTCAGGATATTCTTACAAAACATGCATCATTGGTAGCTGAATATTTGACTGGTCATTATGATGAGGTACATTTACATACTGTTTAATCCTAGAAGCATGGACACGGACATGTAAAATGGGTACAACTTGAAGATGAAATTAAAAAAAAAAAATTAGGACATGAATAAGGCAGGACACAACAATAAATTCTTTTATATATAACAAAAAAGTAAAATTGGTGCTTTTCAATTTAAGACTAATATACAAATAGCTTCTAAATTTTAAAAATTCTTTTTGAATATAAAAACTTGAACCTTAAAAACTCATTATAACCAAATTACTCATTATTGATTCTGTATTTGGGAGAAAATGCAAAATAATAATAATAATAAGAAGAAGAAGAAGAAGAAGAAGAAAGAAAGAGGAAAGCTTCCTCGTGTGTCTGGAGGTATCTGGGAGTGTCCGTTCATGATTTAATCATGTTTTGACTGTCTATGGTATACCTTTTTTTACTTGTCCTCATGTGTCAGAAATGTATTCTGCTGTGTCTGGCACTTGGAAGCTCCCTTTGTATCTAATGCAGACTCCGAATGGTCTTGCCGGAGTGCAATTTTGCTTTAGGACTTTATGTTGATTGAATTATTCATCTTATACCACCTGCTCAGCTTAAAAATATCTTAGGGATTGTTTTATATTGTATTTACACTTCTGGTAAGGCTCAACTGCAACTACTTGTGATGAATTGGTGTGGATCTTTTCTTAAGTTCGTTGAATTATTTGTTTTCCCTTTCTCTTTTTGCTTGTCTAATGAGATATTGTTGTTTCAGTTCTTTGATCTCTATGAAAAACTCCTGACCTCTTCTAATTATGTCACAAGAAGGCAATCTTTAAAGGTTGGTTTTGCCTCTCTCTCCTTTCGTTCCAGTTTTGTTCTGTTGATATTTTGAATGTTAATGCTGCAATTTTTTTGGTTTAGCTTCTATCGGACTTTCTTTTGGAGGCTCCAAATGTGCAGATAATGAAGCGCTACATTTTAGAAGTTCGATACTTGAAAATCATGATGACATTGCTGAGGGTACATTCTAACTTTAGCTTCTCTATGATCTGGTTGGTATTCATTGATTTGAACCATCCATCAGTAGTTCTGATGTTACTTGAGCTTGAGAGTGTGGGATACGGGTATGCTCAAAATTTTTAAGTTTTTCCATATGTTTGGAAGATCAAACTCTTATGTCCATGTCCATATATGTGTCGGACATAGGTGTTGAACATGGATGCATAAAGATACATGAACAACAGGGGTAACATAGACCGGGAGGGCAGGATGATATTTTTGTTTATGGGAATGGCTTTAACTTATTAATTATTATTTTGGTCTTTCAACTTTGAATAGATTGGACCTAGTGGAACCTTTTGAGCTCTCTGTTTTTACTTTATGTTTCTCCTACTGTTCAATTTTCTTGAAGCATCCATGTCCCACACCTGTATTCTAGATGTGGATATTATCCTCCAAGAACCCTTTTAGTACATGCGAACAACCTAGAAAAAATTGAACATACCTGAATCTGACACTAACACCGGGGTCCAAGTAAGTTTTTATTTGCATATCTGATATGATGTTCCACATTTGGGTTTCCTTGGTACATTAAATACCCCAAATCAGCATTTCATTTTCTGCTCTTTTGTTTCAATGCAGGATTCAAGCAAAAACATTCAGATTTCTGCTTTCCACATTTTCAAGGTGATCTCTCTTTTGTCTCTCTTATTGACGTGCATCAGCCTTTACCCAAAATTCTAAAAATGAATAAAATTTAAAAACCGACTGAGATACGAGAGATAAACTGGAATAATTGAACCGAAATTAATCAGTTTGTTGGGTTGGGTTGAATAATGTTAATTGAGTTTAGGAATGTTTGAATAAAAAATATAATTCATTTTTTAATTATCGATTTCAACTGGAAATAGGAAAACTGCTAACAGATTGAATAAACATGTTAAAACCTATCTTACTTAGACTTGGGTGTATCAGACAGGTATGTATCTGATATGAGCACAAGTTTTTCAAGAGTTTTATTTATTTGAAAGGTCCTTTTGAATATCATATTCCAATATCCATGTCTGAGTAATGGTCGGGTACTTAAAGAAAATGATGAGTTAGAGTAACATAGGTTAAAATTGAACTAGTGTTTGATAAATGATGAGTTAAGAGTAACATAGGTTAAAACTGAACTAGTGTTTGATAAATTAAAATTTAAGTGTTGAAAAATTAAGTACTGAATTTATATTATAAAATTGTTAGGTATATTAGTAAAATTAAGTACGGAATATTATTATACTGTTAGATAATAGTAAACAATAAATTTTAATAATTATTTATTTCATAATTTTAATCCTATGATGGTTTTGGATAAAGTTAAACATAATAATTTCGAAAATTTCATTATTTAACATAAATAAAGAGATAATTTATTTTAAATATATTTTTCCAAAATAAAATTAACTTAGCATTTTCAACATTAAGTGATAAACTATTATTTGCTTATCATATTCAACATTTTTTGTTGAAATTTCTATATCAATTAAAAACCTAATTCAGTTGTCAAACACAATTAAAAAATTAAATGCTGAAAATTTTCTTAACTTTATCCAACACATCCTAAATTATTTAACCACAAATAGAACCAAAACTAAACAAACTGAATGAGCTGAATTTGATTGGTTACAGTGGTTTGTTCAGTTAGCCGACACCTAAAATAAAAAGACAAATTGGCGTCTGATTTATGTTTTTTTAAATCTTTGTTTATTCACATGCAGGTTTTTGTTGCTAATCCTAACAAGCCAAGAGAGATAAAGATCATTTTGGCAAAAAACCATGAGAAATTGTTGGAACTGCTTAATAGTCTCTCAGGGAAAGGTATTTATTCTTTTCGCTATTACTTTGTCTGAACCTACATTGTATGAACTTATGTTACTCGGATTTAGAGGTGTCCATCACTGTCATGACTATGGTAAGATTTTCTTAATTTTTCTATGTATTTGGAGGTCATATTCTTGTATCCATGTGCCGGACATGAGTACTTAAACAAAAATAGTCGTAGCAACATGGTTCGGAACAAACGACTCCAGATCTATGTTTCTATCATTCTTTATTTTCTTGAAATACCCCTACCTGTAACGAGTTTGGACATGACTATTGGTATGGAAAAACTTGAACATAACTGTGTTGGACACTCAAATTCGAGTAAACATATTGAAACCATGCTTCTCGTTATTCTTTTGCTTGTCTCTTAAGAAATCATGGTCCTTGCAGGTGCGGAAGATGAGCAATTCGAAGAGGAAAAAGAGCTAATTATCAAGGAAATTGAAAAAGTATCCCGGTTGCAAAGTCTTAAATCCTAGCTTCCTCTTCTCGTTCAGTTAAATGCTAAATTCTGTGGTGGCTGGAACTGTTTGCTGAGGAAAAAAGGGCTGCAACTAAGGATTATCAGAGGTTGGATATAAGATAAATATACAAGAAATAGTAAGGCCTTCTAATTCTAATATCTTGTTAGGACTATCCATGAATTATGATATTTTCGTACAAAAGTGTGAAGAAGAACTGATGACTAGACTTGATTGCCGTGTGATTGATTGAAAGGGTGACTGTATGAATCATCTGCAAACTCGTGTCATGCTAGTGGTGTATGACTGAGTTCGGTATCTGGATCTAGGGTTTGTAGTAGAATTGAAGCATTTTTTTTCCCCTAACAAAGTAAAAAATGTTTGGTGTGGAAGTTCTTAACTTTCTATGTTATGGTGGAATTGCTGCAAACTAGAACCTATAATATCAGATATGGCAGGTAAAAATAATTAGAACACTACATGAATGACATGGATACCACCTGAATATACAAACATGTTATTAATATGTTAAAATCTATATAAAACATCTTAAATACGATTATGAGTTATGACAATGTAGCAAAGACCTATACAAGGATTAGGATTATTAAGAAGAAACTGTATAGAAAACATCAGCGGCAGCCAAAAGCTGCAAGGCCGCAATTCCTTCAACTTTCCTGATGAATTGCTGTTGAAGTTTCGAATACTCTCGACCGGGAGAGGTGGTAGGGTTGGAGATTGGGGGGGAGAAAAGGATAGGAAGGTGGGCAGTGAAATCGGGGTTAAGCCGCCGGCATGTCTGATTTGAGCTTGGTCCAGGGAGGAGAAGATAGTGGAGGCTTGGACCATATGTCTTGGCACCAACAAGGGCTTGCATGGTGGGAACACAAAAGCATGAGATGGAATGAGCGTAAATTTGATGGTTTCCAAGATTAATTTTTTGGTTAAAAGTTCATAAACTTTTTCATGACAATTTAAAAATTTATACAATTTAATATTAAAACAAAAAAGAATATCCAATAGATTATGTATATTAAATTTCGAGTAAATTAAAAATATGTATTTTATATGGAAAACTTTTAAGCTTTAAAAACATATTAAGGGTGAGTTTGAATGGACAATGTGTTTAAACAGCGATGGCGATGAAATTAGATATTATAACGATACTGTAGCGTGAGACAAAAAAAAGCTAAACGCACCGCACCTAATTAAATTATACAATTACATTACATCAACAAATTCAACCATTGGATCAACAAATTCAACCATTGGATTATTAAAATGTTAATAGTACAAAAAATTATTTAAGTAAAATTAAATTAGTTTTATGTTAGTATAAGTGAATCATTCTCCTAAAATAATATACTGATTTTTATTATAATTAATATATCCTTTTCAAGATTTGAAAATAAAGAAAAAGAAACTGTAATATTAGAATTCAATTTCAACCTATACATATAAAAGAGAACTTGGATGCATGTCCATGTTTCATTAGAAAGAACTGCAAATTTGTGCAACCAGCTTAGTGGCTGGTAAAACACCACAAGAAAAGATTAGATCTAGCAACATGATTACACAATATCAAATAAGTAAATAGAACATGATTATAACATGAGAAAATACACAAATACGGTACGAATACAGTAATTGCCAAGTCTAGCAAATATACTAATAGACAGTAATATTTTTCATATTCATTGGACAATAACTCAATCGCCATACCATGAAATCTTTCCGACCGACCTTGTTAGAAATATTGTATAACTAGTTATCCCCGGATCTCAGAACCCGTAAAATGGAAATGAACAAATTCAGGATGTCCAAATAAAGAGTGGCGGAGGCCAAAATGTAATCATCATATGTGAAGCGTTTGATCAGGTTGTCGGTGTCATATACTATGTACCCACAGAAAATCAACGCACTAATTCCACCATATACAGCAGTAGATGTTGGGCCGAGCGGGAAGAACATCTGCATAATAACAAAACACATATACTAAGTCTGATGAATCCTATATACAAGTAGGTGGAGGCATGAGTAATCATATAGCGTTAACTGCGATATTTCACCTGGATTAGACCAGTTAAGATGAGGATAATAAGGCCGGTGAACAAAATCGGTCCGAGATAGCTGAAGTCCTTGCCCTTCTTCGATGCCCAGAAAGTGTAGCCAGTAAGAGATGCAACCACAGCAGCTGTCAAAATTAGCGCTTCAAGCACGATTCTTCCTGAAAGTATATAAAAGTGGATGGTTAGTATAATTCTCGATTTATAACCAGACCGAGGATGTTTAACAACAAGCACCAAGATACTAACCATCGGTATTTGCACAGCTCACACCAACTGTGAGACTCAATGACACGGTGAAGAGGCCGAGGATAACCAAGTTCACAGGGTGCTTTTGGTGATAGACATGCAAGGGCCACAACACTGCATGGATTAGGTTTTAAAATTATTAATCAGAGAAATATGACACAACGGATCAAACAGAATTCCGTAAAATCTTGAGTGAAGGCGTAGTTTTTTTCCAAATTTTTCCATGTATTTGCAAGATCCTTAGAAGGTCAAATCCCCGCATCCATGTTTGAATATTGTGTTGGACATGAGTACTTCAAGCAAAATGTAAAGTCAGATCAACATGGGTTTAAGATAACTAAGATTTCAATTAACACAAGAGTTGGAGGCCAATGTTACCGATTTTATCAGAAAGATAAAGAAGCCATTGAAGAAGGTATTCAGTACCAACTCTGAAGGTTAGTTTATGAAATTATTAGATGAACTAAGAACTTCCAATGTAACCAAACAAAGAGAAAGGCAAACTGGTGTACATTATGGGACAGTTCAGAAGGCAACAAGGAGAGCATAACAGTCTTATGCCATTAATCATATATATTATTGATACCGACTGCAACCAGTTAACTGGTTCACACAAAGGTAAGATTATCATAGGAATGCAACAAAGTAAGAAAAACTAAGACAAAAGGATATTATTCATAAGCTTTCCATATTTATTTTAATTTCAAAATATTAATTCAATAAATTTCTTTATCCTATTCTGACATACAAAATATAAAAAAATGAACACAAAGATCTCCAGTATTAGTAAAAAGGTTGAGGAACAGCACATACTGTCATATTAAAAACCTAATGTGACATAACTGGCGGAAAATGAGATTCTAAACCCGTAAATTCCCCATGAAAAGAATCAGAATAAAGGCAAGAGCAATTAGAATAGATATATGGAGAATATTGCAGAACACCATCCTTGTTTAGGGAACAAAGCTTCTGTCAAATCCTTTACTCAATCCTTAGATTATTTTCTAAACAAAATGAGGCAGCTAAAAGTTCTAAATTCATAAATTCCACATGAAATGAATCCGAATAAAGCCAAGAACAGATAGAATCTATATATATACACAACAATAGAATACTATTCTTGTTTGGGAACAATATGTTTGTCAAATCCTTCACTCAGTCATATACTTCAGAATATTGTTTAAACACCAAACCCCTCACACTTGACTCAATTTTCTTTCTAAGTTTCTCATATTTTTAGGTTAGGCGTCATCTGTTTCAATTATGGTTAATATATGCTGTTTGTCCCTGTACTTCTACAGAATTTGAAATTTAGTCTCTGTACTTTATAAGTTAAAAATTATATCCTCTTTCTTTTTCAATTTGAAAATCTGAGTCCAATAATTTAGGCGGTTAATAGTTTCTATAAAAAATTTGTCAACTTAGCATATTCATTTCCATCATAACAAGTCATATGGCAGCCAAATTGGCAAATTTAGACTAATAATATTATGATTGAACTAGAAATCTCAAGGACTAATGGCATATTTTAACCTTCAATTATATTACAACTTCAGTAGCCCAATATTTTGTTCATCCAAACAAAGATGACTTCATAAAAGAATTACGTTGAAAATTCAAGTCTAAGATACGATTTATTAACAAATCTAACCTTAATCTAACACTTGCAGAGATCAAATTCATAATAAACAATGAAAATGCCCTAATTAACAGCTATATAACATATATATATATATATATATACTATTCAAAAGAGACCTAAAAATATTTGCTGCACAATTTAAAATTCAGCAGGATTAAAGCGCATAAAGAATCAAAATTGAACAAAAAAAACTTAGAAAAAAAAAGGTGAGGACTTTACAGACGAAGGGGATTAAACAGAGGAAGAGCAAGAGGCCAGAATTTCCACGAAGGAGCTCGTTGACCGGAGCCGAAAGAACCACGAAGGCGGAGACCACGGTGGTTAGAACCAACTGCGCTGCCAAGATGCCGTAAACCTTGCGGATAAAACCCCACCGGAGTTGGTTCTCGCCGTAGCTGAGTCCCGGGTACAAAGTCTCCCCTGATTCTAGATCTATCTCATCCGCCTTGTTGGCACTCGAGTGGCTTACGCGATCGTATGCAAACATTTTCTCTCTCTCTGTTGTATGTTTTCCCGGAAAATGAGAGCGGTAGAAAGAAACTGTGGGAAAACTACCGGGGGATTTAATTATATAGTATAAGGTAGCCAATCAAAATAGTTGGTACAGTGGGGACCACAAGTTGACTTCTAATTTAATTAAAATTCCGAATTAGATGAAATTAACAAAATTCATTCATCTTAAATTTATATAATTTGAATTTATCCAAATTGAATTATTATTTTAATTAATAATTTTTTTAGTTAAACATAATGATAAATGTATTTTATATCAAGGAAAAATAAATTTTAATATAAGATAAAAACAAATAAATTTATTATTATTCGAGTTTGATATCAACTATGAACTTTGTTTTGTTTATAATTATGGTTAAAAGAAAAGAATCTTGTAAATTTCTATGCGTTAATTGACTTATTTCTTGATGTTTAGGGCAATCACGAACTCTAAAAAATGGAGAAAGAAAGAAAATAGAATTATTTAAATGACTAATAATTCTAGTTTAATTTTAAATGATATATTTAAAGAGTTGACTTGTAAATTTTCATGAAAAGAGTTTACCCTCAACCAACTCGAATTGTCATTTCATTATTAAAGAAAAATACAAGGTACAGCTCTTCATTTTCCCTAAAAAGTACCTATGGCCGATGCCCGTATCGGGCACATTCGTACATGGGTGATCGTCACCTCCGAGTTTTGAGTAACATGAGATAAATGAACATGTAGAAATGCTTTGCTTAATTTGTTTCAAGGACCTCACTTAAACATGATTCAACCAGATGAGTATTCCTTTGGCAAAACTTGGTAACAATAGAATGGCATATGCTTGTTTTAAGTGCATAACCTAATCTAAACATAAAGTCTAGAACAAGTAAAGAATCATCCAACCTATCACTTTCCGAGAGAGATTGAATCAGTTTCTCCAAAGTCTTCTTTTGCGGTTTGAGTTGATTCTCCAGCATCTCTTTGAACCGTTCCATTCCCTCTGCAACATGTCCTTGCTTGCATAATCCAAAAATTAAGTGATTGCGAGTACAATCTTTCGGTTCTAGACCTTGACTGTGCATGTCATTTAACAAACTTTCAGCTTCTTCGATATGACCAGCTTGACATAGGCATTTTATAATAGGGGTATACGATGAAGCAGATGGCTGTAAACCCTGTGCTAAGAGTTCATGAAGCAGATTTAGACTCTCAACGACTTTTCCTTCCACGCAAAAGCCCCGGATCAGATTGTTGAATGTGATCAAATCACGAACAACGCCCTTTCGAGGCATTTCTTCAAATAAACAATAAGCTTCATCCGTCTTCCCATGTGAACATAACCCTGTTATCATGGTATTGTAACTTACGGTCATTTCACCATAACCTTTTTCGAGCATCTCCTTATATAGTCTCTCAGCCTCTTTAAGGTTATGGGCCCTATAAAGACCATTAAGCAGTGCATTATAAGTGTATTCATTTGGAACCATTCCCTTATTAATCATCTCAAACCAAAGCTTTCTGGCTTCCCTGAGCTCCCCAATCTTACATAGCCCATGAATTATTGTTGTATACATGACCCTATCCGGAGAATGCCCTCTATCCTTGAGATCGTTGAAAATCCGGAAACCTTCCAACCACTTTCTGTTCTTACAGAGCCCATTGATGACTTCCTGATATGTATAGATATTGGGAGCACGATCTGTAGCAATCATTGTGTGAAGAAGTTGAGATACTCTACCATAATCCTTCATCTTACAGAAAGCTGCAATCAATTTGTGAAAAGCAACCGTATCCGGCACCAACCCATCAGCCAAATTTTGCTGAAGAATTTTGTAACCTTTCGAAGCTTTCCCATCGATACAAAAGGCTTGAACCAAACACCCGAGGGTCCCAACATCAATATTGACCCCAATACCGGATTCTACCATATCCTGATACAATTTCCACATAAGATCATTCCTACCAACCTTAAGACAAGCCGATAATGCTAAATTCCACGTCTCTATTGATGGACAATGACCGATCTCACTCAAGGTCGAGAACACATCAACAGCTTCTTCAACCGATTCATTTTCACAAAGGCATCTTAAGTAACGTTCTAAAGAACCTGGCTTGGGCTCAAAACCGGTCTGTTGGAGAAAATTTCTTGCCGCTTTGGAAGCCTTAGCCTCCACAAGCTTATCAAAGAGCATATTACACGAATCAAAGTCTGGAGAAAACTCGTATTCAGACCGCAGCCAATGAAAGAAACGCAGAGAGAAAAACACATTATCTTGCTGTCTCAAAAGCTCTCGGAAAAACCAGGGTTCCGAAAAATTAAAAGAGGGGAAATGTGAAACCAGTGTTTCCTCCCATCTAGGAACTGTTCTAGTAATCTTGCAAACTTGTTTGACAATGTCTAAATTAGATTGCCTTACAGAATCATTCAACTGTTCTTCACATGGTTTTTGATTCTTTACAATTTCCTTAACAATAAAACTAGTTTCTTTGGATTCTATAGTGAGATTTCTGATTTGGGTATTAGGGTTTGGAACAGTTCTAGGGTTTAGCCTAAGGAAATTTACGATAAATGATGAAGCTTTAGCCATGGAGTACCAGCTTTTTGACCTGATTTCATCAATGGGTAGTTTTGATTTAAGCAAAAGATAGAGGATTTAAGGTCAAAAACTGAAAATAAAATGGATTAAACTTACTGAGGAATGCGATTTCGAATTCCTTGGAAGATGAAATGGAAGCCCCAATTGATTTACTTTATGAAGATTGAGATTGCTAAGAATTTCAGATGGGAGAATTTCTGCTGCGCTTATGGGCAAAGGGTTTTAGGGGAATAATTTGCAGGGAAAATATTTCTATCGTTAGAAAAAAAAATTAATTTACAATATAGCCCCTGAGCTATTTCCATTTCATTATGTTGGTACTTAAATTTATTTTTGGGTAAACTACACAGCAGATCACCCTAAAATAAAGTTATTTTTATTTTGGTCACTCTAAATAAGATAATTACTCTAAATAAGATAATTGCTCGAATTGATTTGTACTAAAAATTTTCATTAACCCACTAATAAATTGGTGACATGGCATTTTTTTTTTTTGCCTAAAGCAAGAGAGCTCTCTAACTAATCCAAAACACATTTTTATTTATTTATTTGTTGTCGTCCTCCTATGCCTAACTTTCCACCGCTAAGAACTTTCCTAATCTTTTGGAGTTCTATATGAATCTAAATCGACCACCACCATCACCATCATCATCATTGGAATCTTAAAAGGAAAAAGTGAAAGAAAGTTATAAACTTCAACAAAAATGGCCATCATCGAAGTCTAAAATCAGTAGCAAAAGGAAGAAACCCAAAGAAGAGCTTGAAAAAGGTGGCAACAAACTATAAACTTAAACAAAAGCGACTATCGTTGTTATCGAAACCAAGAAGGAGATCAATAAACCCGAAGAAGAAGAGCTTGAAAAGGTAGCAAAAAGGTATAAACTTAAACAAAAGAGACCATTGTCTTCATCAGAACTTGAAAAGGAGATCGGTAAACCCGAAGAAGAGCTTGAAAAGGTGACAGAAAGGTACATTCTTAAACAAAAATGGCTATCGTCTTCATCAGAACCCGAAAAGGAGATCAGTAAACCTGAAGAAGAAGAGCTTGAAAAGGTAACAAAAAGGTATAAATTTAAATGAAGGCGACTATCGTCTTTATTGAAACCCGAAAAGAAGACTGATAAACCCAAAGAAGAGCTTTAAAAGGTGACAGAAAGCTATAAACTTAAACGGAAATAACCATCATCTCCATTGAAACCCGAAAAGGACATTGATAAACTCGAAGAATAGCTCAAAAATGTGACAAAAAGCTATCATCTTCTATGGGAAAACCTATTAGGAGTTTTCAATACCGGGATTAATGAAGTTGGGAGACAAGTGTTGAATTTTAGTTGTTTTTCAAAATGTTCATATGATACCAATCAACAAGATTACGAAACAAGCAATAAAAAACAATAAAAAACAATATTTTAGACTAATTATAGAGATGTCTTTAACTTTAATCAAAACTAAAAAAAAATGTCACATCAGTAATCTATTAGTAGATTAACTACAGTAATCGATTCGAGTAATTATCTTAATTAAATTGATTAAATTGAAAAAAAATTAGAGTGATTAAATTAGAAAACGTTACTTTAAGTCACCTGCTATGTAGTTTATTCTTTATTTTCTTTCATATTAATGCTTAAAGTATTATTTTGTATCGGTTAACCTCGGATAATATCAAACAATAAAAACATAAAAGGTGGTATCGTCAACCTCGATATTTTATAAGATAACTTGAGATAAAAGGCTTATTTAAATATTAAAATATATAAAAAAACTAGAAAATATAATTTAAAACATGAATAAAGTCTGTAAGTGTTTTATTTTTACAGTTTGTAATGCTAAACACAAATTTATAGGATCTGATAGGATGATGATTAGAAATTATTTTCAAATCAGAAATGGATGGAGACAGTGTAAAATATATACTTCAGGGGCGTTGTGAGAAAAATTACAATGAATTATAAATTTTGAGGTTATATTATAATGTATTTTACAAAATTTTAAGGGTTTAGATAATGATTTTACCATTTTTTGGAGGAAACATTCATGGTCGCTCTAAAATAGAGTTTGTCTTATTATGGTCACTTTAAAATTATTTCCTCAATTTAGTCATTTTTTTTGTAATAATGAAAATTAAAACAAATACAGATTGCAAAAGATAGTCCCCTCCCTCTAGTGGGGATACTTCATAAATTCATATTTCATGGATTCCCCCATGTGCTTGCTTGACCAGGCTATCAGTCTCCTAATTGTCCCCTCTAGAAATATGCGAAATACTCCAATAATCAAATTGTGATAATAACTGAAAAACCCTCCTTATCAAGGTTAGGTTCCCCCTATGACTCTTTTGAATAACCTTAGCAGCCTCAAGGCTATTGGCCTGGATTCTCACATGATCATAGCCCCCATCAATTAAAATGCCTAAACCATCCAAGATGTCCCAAAGTTCAGCATCAAACACTGAGCAACTCCCCAATAATCTATTATAACCAATAATCCACTCTCCATTATGATTTCTTACAATACCCCCGGTAGCTAAAAAATACATTAATCTACTAACAGATTGCTGATATGACATGTTAGCCCATTGAGTGACTGACATGTGGCTATTTTCTTTTTAGACTTTTAAATCAAACTAAGGGTCTCTTTATAATTCGTCCAGAACACTTTGTTTTTATTTTTTCTTGTTCTTTGTTTCTTCTTCTTGTTTTGGTTTTTAAGATGACAAACGAGCCTTTTTTCATCAATTGACTTCATTACTTTTTCATTCTTCCTTTTAATCATGTCTTTCACTGTTTTCTCGATAATGGATGTATGACAACTATTTTTCATGTCAAAACCTACCCTCTACACGTGAATAGCAACATGAAATTGAAGTTTTGATAATCTAGCTTTAACCGAAAACCCTTGTACAAATCAAACCTAGAGATCAAATTCATAATATTTGAAGCTATCTTGTTGAATTTCCATATCTGAGGAATCAATAAATTTCCATATCTGAGGAATCAAATTCATAATATTTGAAGCTATCTTGTTGAAACTAAAACATTCACAATATCACAAATTCCTATTATAAGTTTAACATACTTCTCATCTTCAACCATAACTTTATATAAATTACCCAATGCTTGCTTTTTCATCTCTTTATCCCCAATTTTCGTTCTTATTAATAAATCCTTTATGTAAAACTTCATATCATCTTTAAAAGCACTAAGACCAGGCCTAGAAACAACAATGGCGAAACAATGGGTTCAAATCCTAGCACCGTAAAACCCAAGAAAAAGTGAGAGAAGAGAAAGAACAAAAAAAAAGTGTTTTAGACTAATTATAGAGAAATTTTTAGGTTTAATCCGAAGTAAAAAAATGTCACGTATCGCCACTTAATGGGTTAATGTGCCACATCAGCACTCCGTTAGTGAATTAACCGAATTTTTAATGGTAATAGTTAATTCAAATAATTATCTTAAATAGGGTGACTAAATTAAGAAAAAAATTAGAATGACCAAAATCGAACAAACTCTATTTTAAAGTAATTGTAATTGTAGTTTATCCTCGTCTTTCATGCAACCATCACAAGAAATAGAATTTTTAGTGGAGAAAAAAATTAGTCACTAAAATTATAAAAACTAGTCACTATAATTTATAGTGACTAAATCTAAAGTCATCACTTGTCGTCACAAGTACCTCTGTCACTATTGTATTTGTGACCATTGTTATAAAATGGTCGATCATATTTTTGTCACTAAAATTTAAGCAATTGTGACACAAAAATTGTTACAAGTATTTAAGTTTTTGCAACCAAATTGTTGACACTAAAATTATAAATAATTGTAACAGTAATAAATGGTCACATGTATTCAACTTTTTATGACCAAATTTTCAACACAAAATTGTAAACAATTGTTCCAAAATTAAATAGTCACAATTATTTAATAGTTTGTGACCAAATTTTTACACTAAAATCTTAAGTAATTCTAATAAACATAAATGGTCACAATAACTCTTTTTATAGTAAAATGTCTTTTACCCTAAAATTAAATTTTTAACAAAAAAATAGTCAAAATAACTAATTTCGAAACTTTTTTGAGATCAAATTTTTATTTAAAAATAAAAGAAAATGGAGATGGAGTCGCCACAAATCTTTTTTATTTAGGTGTGATTGGATCACCTCAAAACTCATTTTAATAAAGTGTTAGACTTATTAAAATGATACTTTTTGGTCTACAAAATCTAGGAAATGGGTTCGGTAGTCGGTTATGCATGAGGAAGGATTAGCACCCTCATAACGCCCAAAATTGGTACCTAGTAGATTACTTGATGTCTTAGTATCGAGAATTGAAAATTTGAAGAGAATTTAAAACACGATCCCTTTTTCTATTAAGACATTACTTAATTAAAATTAATTTTTGCGAAAAGGGCTTATTTAAGGTTAATCGAGAAGAAAGGATCATGTCCCGTAAGTTAGGACACAAAACCTTAAATCCTCGAAGACAAGAATAAACGCCATTTGTTCATTACTTAAATCTCGTTTTTTATTTGTAAAATAGATATTTGACTATTTCGGTTTTAGAAGAAGCCAAATTCCGTAAGTTAGGAATACAGCTCTTCTAATTCCAAAAATAATGAACATTGCCTCGATTTAAAATTTTTTCTTTTTTATGCATTGTGCAAAAACAAACGTAACATTTAAAGTGATGTGCATTTAACTTATTCGGGCATAATATAAAAATGGATAAGTATATTTAAACACAATGTATGATATAGTGATAATGAATTAATATAAAATGGCTATATGGGTATAATATTAGAATGATAAATAATAAATAAATAAAGGAATATTATAATAATAATGTAATTATAATAATATTAATAATAATCATGTATGACATGAAAGTGCCAAAAATAATAAAAGATATAATGAAATAACAGGACCAAAAGAATAAAAATAAAATAATAATGACAATAATAATAAATAAATAAAATGCACAAATAAAAGAATGTATACAATCTAATTTTTAAGTATATATAAAAATAAAGAAGTAATGAATAAATAAATAACAGTTTGTAAAAAGGTTGAAGTTAAATAACAAGGATTAAATTGAAATTTAAATGAAATTAGGGGTATAAATTGTAAATAAGAAAAAATAAACTAATAAAATGGAATAAAGGACCAAAATAAAATGCGCAAAAAGAAACAGAGACTAAATGGGAAATTATCCCAAAACTCCAGGACACGCGTCATTCCCCAGGGGGTCAGCGTACGAAGGACTAAATCGAAAATAAATTAAAATTAAGTGATAAAATAAAAAATAGAACAAGACTATTGAAAACCGCCTAAAAAGCGAAAGGACTAGGGTAGCAATTATACCTTAGTCACAAAAACACGCGGATCCTAAGGTACTCGGGTCAGACAATCGGGTTAAGCGTCAAAACAACGCCGTTTTGGGACTTATGAACATCGGCCAAAACAATGTCGTTTAGCCCCGCCTATATAAGCCAAAAATTATTTTTAAAAAATTATTCTATTTAGAGTTTTAAAAAATTTTGAGAGCTCCTTTTTTTCTCTTGATTTTTCTCTTGTCCGGCTAAAGGGACGGCATGTAATTGGACTTTTTATTTACTTGGTTTTATTTATTTTTTCATTTGGTTGTTTTTTGGGCCGAACAAAATTGGGCCCTTACAGCTGCCCCTCTTTGCTCGTTGTCATGTAACGAGAATGGAGCAAAGGCTTTAAAAATGACCAATTTTGTCTGGTCTTGTCGAATCTCGACTTCTTTGGTGCTTCTCTTCTTCAAGTAGCCTTATTCTAACCCACTGTAACTTTAGGGGTATAAGAAGTGTAGTTTCAATCTACTCCGCTGCAACTTCAGGGAGATGAGACTCGTAGCTTCAATCTACTCCACTGCCACTTCAAGGAGATAAGATTCGCTATGGTAGATTTAATCCGATCTACTGCAACTTCAGATGTATAGGATTTAGTTTCAATCTACTCTACTGCAACTTCGGGGAGATAAGACTTGTAACTTCAATCTGCTCCACTGTAACTTTAGGGAGATAAGATTTGTAGCTTGTATCTACTCCACTGTAACTTCAGGGAGATAAGATTTGTAACTTGTATCTATTCCACTGCAACTTCAGGGAGATAAGATTTGTAACTTGTAGCTTTAATCTATTCTACTACAACTTCAAGGAAACAAGATTTGTAGCTTCAATCTATTCCACTGCAACTTCAGGGAAATAAGACTTATGGCCTTAATCTGTTCCACTACAACTTTAGAGAGATAAGACTTGTGGCTTCAATCTGCTCCACTGCAACTTCAGGGAGATTAGGTTTATAGCTTTAATCTGCTCCAATGCAACTTCAGGGAGATAAGATTCACTATGGTAGATTCAATTTGTCCCACTGCAATTTCAGAGGTATAGGATCGGTAGTTTCATTGATCTGTTGCGTCGTTCTCTGGGAAACATGACCTGTAGAATCCATTTCATAGACCTATATTTATGCCAAGCGATTAGGATGTTATGATTAGAATGAATCAGATGCTCCTAACTAGATGTATACGAATGATATTTGCATGAATGCAGAATGTCATTTTTCGAGAATGATCCCCTTTTTAATGCTTAGGTTGACATTGCTCATTGTTAATCAAGATTCCATCACTGATGTGTTACCATACCTTCTTGTTCAGATCTGGTATCTTTGACAGAAAACCCAAAGAAATAATCACAATTTAGACTATTCGTCCTCAAATATTTCCCACCCTTAGATTTGGTTAGTTCTAACTAGTTGTCCTATTTCAAGTCCTTACATTATTTAGAAAACCTTTCAGAGTAATATGCAGAAACCCTTTTACTTGAATATTGTTAGTCCATTAATCGTTATTTCAATGTAAAAATGCTTGAAAAATGTTGTAACAATGAACAAGATTGAAATTTATTGCGTCCAAAGCTCGAAATGAATAAATTAATCAAAATAGCAAACATTGCTAAAATACAAAATGAGTAAGATGAAATTAGGTACCCCAAATATCGTAGCATGAACTTCTCTGCACAGACTTCTTGAGGACCATTTTGAGCCTGATATGTGTTTAGGAGATCTAGAGTACTTTGTTGATGCCCCAAGATGTAACGTTTCTCCTTCTGAGAAGACCCGACCATCACATGTTCAATCTTTAATCTAAATTTGAGCTGCCTTTTCTTGGGTTTTCAACTCAAAAACCCTTTAGTTTCAATGCGCCCTTTGCGAGTTTTCGCCTTGGCCTCTCTATTTTTTTTAGGTGAAGTATTTCTTAACTGAATCTGAATTCACAGGATTAGGAAAGTTTTTGCCATCCATCTCGGTCAAAATCAGCGCTCCTCCAAAAAAGACCTTCATTACCACATAAGGTTCTTCCCAGTTTGACATCCATTTCCCTCTAAAGTCCTTTTGTATTGGCAAGATCTTTTTCAATACCAGGTCCCTCTTATGGAATTCTTTGGGGCGAACCTTTTTGTCATAAGCTCACATTATTTGTTTTTGGTACATCTAGCCATGACGAATAGCTTTCAACCTCTTCTCTTCAATCAAGTTCAACTGATCATATCGAGATTGGATTCATTCTGCTTCATCTAACTTCAACTCTGACAAAACTCAGAGAGAAAGAATCTCGACTTCAATGGGCAAAACCGCATCCATTCCATAAACAAATGAGAAAATGGTAACTTTACATGCCAATTTTTATAAATGGTAACGTTCGATAAGCATAAATGGAAAATGGTAACTTTACATGCCAATTTTTATAAGTCTTAGTCATTTTCCCCTCGATCTTCTTAATGTTCTTATTGGTTGCCTCCACTGCACCATTCATTTTTAGGCGATATGATGACGAGTTGCGGTGTTTGATCTTGAATTGACTATAGACCTCCACTATCGTGCTGTTGTTCAAATCCAGTGCATTGTCAGATATAATCCTTTTTGGCATTCTATACCGACATATGATCTCTTTCTTCAAGAATTTGTTGACTGCCAATTTTGTGACATTGGCATATGAAGCGGTCTCTACCCACTTGGTGAAGTAATCGATGACCATAAAGATGAATTAATGTCTACTGAAAGCTTTTGGCGTGATCGAGCCAATGACATCTATGCCCCACATAGAGAAAGACCATGGAGAAGTCATAACATGAAGAGGTGAAAAGACCATGGAGAATTCATAACATGAAGAGGTGAATGAGGCACATGAATTTTGTCTCTATAAATTTGGCACTTATGACATCTCTTGGCGTGACTAATATAATCCCCTTCTATGGTGGACCAATAATACCCGAATCTCATGATTTGCCTTGCCATTGTAAAACCATTAGCATGTGTTTAGCAAACACCCTCATAGACTTCTTCTAAGATTTTCTTAGCTCAACAGTGTCCACACATCTTAGTAGCACTTGATCCTTCCTCCTTTTGTATAGGATCTCCCCATCTAAGACATATTCATTAGCCAGTCTTCTCAACGTCCTTTTATCATTCTCAGTTGCTTGATCAGGGTATTCACGATTCTTTACATATTGTAATATATCGTGATACCAAGGGTGATCATCTTTTCCTTCTTCCTTGATGTTGTAACAATGAGCCAAAGCCTAATAAATAATCATTTGGATAGGTTTTACATCCTCTTGTTTGTTCACTTTGACCATGGAAGCTAAGGTAGCCAGGGCGTCAGCCATTTGATTTTCATCTAGCAGGAGGTAGCAGAAGGTGATGTCATCAAACTCCTTAATTAACTCAAGAACCAACTTTCGATAATTGATCAATTTAGGATCTCTTATCTCTCATTCACCTTTGAGTTGATAGATCACTAGTGCAAAATCCCCATATACCTCTAGTACTTTGATCTTGCATTCTATGGCTGCACGGATACCCATGATGCATGCTTCGTATTCTGTCATATTGTTTGTGTAATCAAAATCCAATTTATTAGTAAAGGGATAATGATCTCCGTTTGGGATACCAGGACTGCCTCGATTTTGTTACCCATATTGTTTGAAGCCTCATCAAAATTTAGTTTCCAAGGATGTTTTTCTCGAGCACTTTCTTCAGTAGTCGCAACATACATCAGATCTTCGTTTGAAAAATCAAAATTTAAAGGCTCGTAATCTTCTAGAGCTCTACTGGCTAGAAAATTTAGCTATTGCACTCTCTTTTACTGCCTTCTGGTTCACATAGACTATATTAAATTCGGAAAGCAGAATTTGCCATCGGGTCATTCTTCCATTCAGAGCAGTCGACTCCATCATGTACTTTAGAGGGTCTATTTTTGAGATTAGCCAAGTTGTATGGTACAACATGTCTTGCCTCAGTCTCTGGGTTGTCCAAATCAAGGCATAACACAACTTCTCAATTGGCGAATATCTTGTCTCACATTCAGTGAACTTCTTATTGAGGTAGTATATCATTCTTTTTTTCCTTCTTGACTCATTGTGTTGGCCAAGCACGCACCCCATAGAATTCCCAAATACTGCCAAGTACAATATCAGTGGCTTATCTGGACTAGGCGGCATCAGCATTGGGGCATTGGACAGGTAATGTTTGACCTTGTCAAAATTTTTCTGGCATTCTTCATCCTATACACCTGGATTATGTTTCTTAAGGAGACAGAATATGGGGTCGCATTTCTCGGTTAGTTGTGAAATGAACCGGGCGATGTAATTTAATCTCTCTAAAAAACTCCAGACCTCCTTTTGAGTACGCAACGAAGGTAACTCCTGTATAGCCTTGACTTTATCTAGGTCAATCTCGATCCTCTTTTTACTGACTACGAATCCTAGAAATTTTCCCGACCTATCCCCGAAGGTACATTTTGCTGGATTGAGTTTTAGTTGGAATTTTCTCAACATCAAGAACAGTTTCCTCAGGACTTATATGTGATCTTTTTCTGTTCAGGATTTTGCAATCATATCGTTAACATAAATCTCGATTTCTTTATGCATCATATCATGAAACAAAGTTACCATAGCTCTTTGATACGTCGCTCCCACATTTTTCAGTCTGAGTGGCATCATTTTGTAGCAAAATGTTCCCTACATGGTTACGAATGTGGTCTTTTCCATATCTTCAGGATGCATCTTAATCTATTTGTATCCGGAGAAGCTATCAATGAAGGAGAACAGTGAGCATCCTGTCGTGTTGTCCACTAAGGTGTCGATGTGAGGTAACGGGAAATTATCTTTCGAGTTGGCTTCGTTTAAATCCCTGTAGCCTACACATATTCTTACTTTCCCATCTTTCTTAAGGAAATGGTCTATATTGGCTACCCATTCCGAATATTTAACCATTTGTAGGAAACCAGCATTGAATTATTTTTTAACCTCTTCTTTTATTTTTAGCAGGACGTCGAGCCTCATCCTTCGAAGTTTCTATTGGACAGCCTTGTATTCTTCTCTTATGGGAAGTCAGTGTACCACGATATCAGTACTTATATCAAGCATGTATTGATACGACCATACGAAAACATCTTTTAATTATTGGAGTAATTCAATGAGATCTCGCTTTGTCTCTGCAGTGATGCAAGCCTCGATCTTCACCTCTTTCTTTTCTTGTTTATCTCCTAAACTCACAATTTCTATTGACTCTTTGTAAGGTATGATTTGTTTCTCATCTTGTTCTGCCATCATTAACAAATCAGGAGATAGGTTACAATCTCGATCATCTTCAAAGTCCTGAGGTTCCTCTAGACACATATCCTACTCAAAAGAAGACTCTGAGTCAGCAGTAGCATCGCTCGTATCATTGATATCTGGAGACCTGTTGTAGGAATAAAGGAAGACCCAAAAAACAAATGAATCTAAAAATAATTATTTGTGTGGTATGAGTATGAATGAAATGGAAAAAAAAATAAAAGAATATTTTCTAAAATGAGACACAAAGATGTATTTTATTGAAATAAAAATAGTGAACATATACCTTTTTCACAAAAGGATTCTTATTGCTCTCAGGCTTAGAGTAATAAGTGTGTTTTGAACATTACTCTGAATTAGTTCTAAAAATTATAGGGATCTCTTCCACAGTCTAATTGTTCAGAACACTTCCGGGGTAATAAGGACAAATGCTTGATAAGTTCTCCCCAATTCTTTCTTCGGATATGGCGTTAACGCTCAGATTTCCCAACATTCCTTCTAGGCTTTCTTTTTCTAACATCTTTCATTCAGGATAAATGATTTCTCCTAACATGAATGTTTTGGATATATGGGGAAAGGTCATCGGTTCCCACTTGACCTCTTCCCCACTTAGTCGCGCTCTTCTCCTTTCTTGCTTCTTTTCCAACTCCTTCTTCTTTTGTCTCACATCTGGCTTGTATCCTAAGCCAAAGCAATCTTGTTTTTCCATCAGCATTGGTGCTTCGACTCTTCCTTGAAGGTATTTTTTGAGTCCTCTTCCAGGTAAGACTCTTTTTTCAATCGTCAACTGCAGGCCCATCCTCGTGGTTTTGGATATTTTTGGCACTTGATCTTGTTTCCTTCGATAATGAAAGTTGCATTAACAATTCTAGTGATTGAAAGGAACATTCTATTGCCTCATCATCTGCTCTTATGTATAGTGCGTCACTATTTACGGATGCAATGATATCCTCTTTAGCGTTTATTATCACCAGTCGACCCTCTGTTACCAACTTCAGTTTTTGGTGTAGTGACAACGTCACTCCCCCAACCGAATGAATCTAAGGCCTACCCAACAAGTAATTATAAGAGGGCTTGATATCTATCACCAAAAAGTCTACCTCATATGTGTTCGGACCAATTAAGAGATGTATTTCAATCCTACCCATCACTTCTCTTTCTGTACCATCGAATGCTCTCACTATATTTTGGCACGTCTTCATGTGAGAGCTATCCACTGGTAATTTATTCAATATGGATAGAGGCAAGAATTTCAGTGCAGAACCATTGTCGATTAACACCCCTAGCAATGTATATCTTTGTAGTGGGTAGTGATGTGTAGAGCCTTCGTAGATCCCATGCCCCTTAGAGGTATTTCATAGTCATTGAAAAAGATAAAATTATTGGCACTCAGATTGCTAACCAGACGGTCTAGCTTGTTCACAGAGATATCATCAGCGACATAAGTTTCGTTTAACACCTTCATCAACGCGCTACGATGTGTCTCTAAGCTAAAGAGCAATGGCAGTACTGATATGCGAGCTGGTTGTTTGTGTAGCTGTTCTACAACACTATACTCACTATGCTTCAAGAGTTTTAAGAATTCCTTAGCCTCGTTCTCAGTTACTGGCTCATTAACAAGTGATTCAAGTCTAGCTATCTTTTTTTTATGTTCAACTTTTAGGGTTTTTCCTTTAATGGGCTCGGTTCTTGCACTTGTAGGGTCATAGCACCTTCCACTGCGCATGTAGAAACTAATATTCTGGCCTTCTTCTAAAGTATCAATCGAGTTCTCTTCTCTTGGGATCATCACGTTGCAGTCATAATTCCACGGAACCCTTTTGCTATCTTTGTAAGGGAAATGCACGAGTTTCTGAATTATGACTCTTGGCACAGCTTGTGATCCCACTTCATTACTTCTTGGTCGTGAAATAATCACCACTGGTTGATTGACCTTGTAGACTTTATTTATTGATCCTTCCTCTGAGGCGCAAACATCTCCTCCTTCCAAGCCCTTTACATCTTCAAAGAATTTTAATTCTTTTTTATCCATCAGACTTTGCATTAGAGCTTTAAACTCAGCGCACTCTTGTATTTCATAACCTTCTTCGACTTGGAACTCACAATAGCTCCTCATTCGTTTGGGCATCCCTTTTGAATCTTGAATGATTAATCTCACGTCTATCATTTGTTGCCAAACCCATTTTAGTGGGGTTATTACTTCCGCAACATTGGTTTTGGTTCTCTTTCCTCCACTCTCAATTATCACGTTTACCCCTTGGTCTGAATGCTTGGGTAACAGATTTCTTACCACATTAGGTCCTGATGGATCATCGAACCTTACAATCCTTATCTTGATGAACCTTTCAGTCAACTTTTTAAATGCAGTGCAGTTATCAATTGAGTGTCCTATTATTCCTGTGTGGTACTCGCATTGAGCATTCGCATCATACCATTTTGGGAACGAAGGTTGCACGGGTTTTAAGTAAAATAGGGATACCACATGTACGTCGAACAAATTCTGATATAACTCTCTGTATGTCATCGAGATAGGTGTGAATTGGAGTTTTTCTATGTTTGGCCTTGAGTTAGATTCTTGCCTTGATGGGCATTGATGACTGGTTGTTACAGCTCTTGGTTGGCCTACAATGATCGATTTTGAATAATTTTTATTATACACACTCGTGGTGTTCACTTCATTTTCTTTCTTTCTTGGGTCTGATCTTTTAGCGTTTTCCCTCGCGTTTATTTTCCCATTTCTTACTGTATTTTTAATCATTTCTCCAGAAATTACTATATTTGAGAAGCTTTTGGTAGCACTTCCCAACATATGGTTAATGAACGGGGCTTTTAAAGTATTTATGAAAATCGTTATTGTCTCTTTCTCCAAAAAAGGTGGCTGAACTTGCGTTGCTACCTCTCTCCATCTCTAAACGTATTGCCTAAAGCTTTCACTTTGCTTTTTCTCCATGTTTTGCAACGTAATTCTATAGGGTGTCATGTTGGTTACATGGCTGTATTGTTTCATGAAAGCCTGTGCCAAGTCTTTTCATGAGTTGATTTTGGCACGGCTTAGCTGGTTGTACCACTTGGCAGCAGACCCGACCAAACTATCTTAGAAGTAGTGGATTAACAATTAGTCATTATTGACGTATCCTGTCATTCTTCGATAACATTGTGATATGGGCTTCAGGACAACTAGTCCTATTATATTTTTTAGATTCTGGAGTTTTGAATTTTGGTGGGAGCACTAGATCTGGGACTAAGCTCAACTCCTTAGCATTAACCCCGTAAAGGTAGTCAGCACTCTTCATAGCTCTGAATTTCTCCTCCAACTACTTGCACCGATCTTCCAACTATTTTGGCAATTCTACCCTTGCTTTATCTATTTCGGCCATGTCGTCCAAATCGGGAATAACTAGGTTGGTCAAATTATCCCCAGGATTGGAACCTGAACCTGTTGGGTAATTCACCAGTGTTGAGGTGCCGGCTTGATATTTTTGACGTCTTATGGTAATTGGTACCCTTCGTGGATATGTATCTGGTTGGGCTTGGACATTCACTAGGTAAAGCCTGGGGGGTATGTAGGGTCTTCATTATCATCCTCAGAGTTAATCACAGTACTTTTCCCTTTTTCAATCCCTCCGGCCAACAATTGGGTCAACTGGCTTATCATACTTCGTTGGGATTCTTGTATTTGATCCCTCATGTCTTGCTGTACCTTAGCTAATTGTTTCTGCAGCTACGCTTGCATCTGATCTTGCATGTCTTTCTGAATTTGTTCTAATCTCTCTAATCTTTGATCCATGGCTTTGGTTTTACCGCGGGTACCGTAACGATATTCAGTTGGCATATTCTTGTTGGTTTCCAGGGTAAGTGTCATGATTTCGATTAATTTGGGTCTTTTTATGAAATTTAATGCATATGGTGAAATGTAATGCTGATGAATGAAATGAATGCAAAAAGAGGCATTAATTCTGATTTAATTCTATTAGAACAACTTTACTAGAAAACAAATCTCTTTACATAAAACAAATATATTTTACACATACGACCTTGCCCTAATACTCAAATTCTTGACTTTCCTAAGAAGCCAAGCTAATTCTAGGCCTCGATCTAATTTTGATTCGTATTTTAAGCTCAGCATGTCAGCTTGAACTGCTAAGGTTTGCAAATGGTTGGCTACTTCCTGTAATTGAGTCACAGCTTCGCCCATGATGTGATCTCTATCCCTAATCTAACCTTGAGAGCGTTGGAGTTGCTATTTCCAGTGTTCGTTGTTCGTTTCAAGAAGCTCAACTCGAAGTTCACAATTTTGCAGTTCGGCCTCGAGCTCTCCTATTTTTCCCTTCAACTCTTCAATCTTATTTAGGCTTATTTTCAACTTAATTACGGAGTTACGACTATGATATTGATACAATGATCTTTCTAATTCTGCCATCCGAGTTCTCGACCCAACCTTTTCATTTCGAATTTTTAACACATCTCTTTCTAGAGCATCTTCTCGAACTCGAACACCTTGGAATTTCTTTTCCCACTGATTAGCTCTAATCTTTTATTCTTTGATTTCTTGCCGCCATTGTTCCAATGTCTTACCCAACCCGGCAGTCCTCATCGACAAACGCAGCTTCTTATAATATGTTTTTAAATTGTCCAAATCTTCCTCAGCTTTGTTCTTTCCTTTTCTTATTTTCTCAGCTTCTAGCTTCAAGACATCGATGTCTAATCCTAGCTGAATCTTTTCCTCTTCCAACTGTTCTATCTTTTCCCCAGCTCCAAACTCCTCTTTTTAAAGTCTTGCTTCATAATCTCCAACTCAAACAAGATCACTTGTAAGTGTTCTTCTATTGGTCGAGTGCTTTCTTGACTTGACACTAGGATATTGTCATTGACTCTTTTACCCCACCACCAATCATATTTGAGGGTCGTCATAGGATTTGCGGCAAATCTTTTCATTTTCTAAGTTTGGTTCTAAGCGTTCGATATTTCATGAACCTTCTTCTTGTAATTATCACATTTGTACGCAAACTCACACTGAGCCAACCCTTGCATTGCCGGTATAAACTACCTCGACCTATATTGCCTCAATACAAGTAGAGGGGCATATCCAACAGCTCCCCATATCCTGAATAGAGGGACCCAATCGAAGTCTCCACATCAGTACAAAATTTCATCAGAGATCATCCAAGGGGCCCTCCATTCAACATTTTTGTCTTGGAGACTTTGGAGAATTGCCATCCATTTTTCTTTAGAAATGTCATCTTGCCTAGAGTAGCCACCAATTCTTTCAATGAATAGTAGTTCTCAGAGAATACTCGATAAGAGAACTTTTTTACCTTCCAAAAGTGGCTGTGAAACCAAACTAGCAAGAGTTGCACACACCTGATAAATCTTCCTTCCCTCACCCGCTCTCCGGCATGTATTTAGAGATCTGAAGGTTTCAACCAAAATTTTTGGGACGGGCGTAACCTTTTTGTTGAGCCGATCAAATAGATTTGAAATTGCATCATCTATGTGCCCTAGTGCTTTGGGGAAAATAACCAACCCTTAGATACTCAAGGCGAAGACGTTAACTTTTTTCTTCGTATTTGGATGTGCCAAGATCAAATCCCGTAAAATTTTCCAAGGAATACATTTACCATATCCCTTTTGTTTAATTCGGGTCGTGACCCATTGCTCGCTCATCCCAGTTATACTCATTAGCCTCTTTAAGAAAGTCGGGACGTTGGCCGCTCTAGAATAAGCTTTGTCGACTTGGATCCTTGAGCAACGGAGCAAAGTTGTGCACTTTTCTATGGTGAGCACCAAATCTACTTTCCCAAAAGTAAAACAACTATAGGAGGGATTCTAATATTGGGCCAGAACTCGGAATAAGTGCTTATCCACTTTGATATCAAGTAAATAAGGCAAATCACCATAGTCACAGTAGAATAACTGCTTGGTTTCGTCATCCCATTGGTCCCATATTTCTTTCACTCTTGAAGGTTATTCTGAGTCATACTGATGCGAGTGAAATCTCATAATTCTAACATATATCCTTCCATCAGGCTGTTGTCCTTCTCTTGTTGTGTCTTCTCAGACCATATTCGGACGATCGCATTGTCTTCCACTTTATCAAGAAATCATTTTTCCATGACAAGCTCTTTATTTAGCAACTGAACGTGAATCAACACCTTTTTCTATGATGAAAATGAAATGTAATCATAGCCAAAACAAAACGAAACAAGTCAGTACATTTCATACAAAGCTAGAATACAAAGTAAGAAATAATAAATAGAACACCTATTTGGGTGACCACTAGAGGTTTGGTATGATTCTACCTAGGGTAGGTTCTTAAGGCTTATTATATGCGGTTCAGTTCTAAAGTAAGGGTACCTGAACCAGCAGGTTCCTCGATCCTCACCCATTATAGGCTCATACGGACCGAGTTCAGTTCAGGGGAATACATTTTCTTATGGCTATACGGAGATGAAGATCTCATGAAGACATAGGTACGAATGTATCCTGAAAGCGATCCACTATCCTATACGGAGGTGAAGACTTTACGAAGGAATAGTTTCTCACTTCTACTTAAGAAGGACAAAATGGAACGATTGTGCAATGCAATATGCGGAAAACATACAAAAAGAAACTTTCGAACCAGTAAACAGATATACTAGATCGCTATATAACCTGAGATATCAAAGACAAAACATGAAGGGTGATGTGCAATAAAGGGATCGTAAATTTAAACCAAATTATCAATTTTCGACAAAAAGACCAAAAGTTATCAACTTGCGGCTTAACTCTCTTATTTGTCCCCAGTGGAGTCACCAAGCTATCGAAACCTTTTTTGAGATCGACTTTTTATTTAAAAAAAAAAACAAAAATGGAGATAGAGTCGCCATCAATCCTTTTTATTTAGATGTGATTGGATCACTTCAAAAATATTTTAATAAAATGTTAGACTTATCAAAACGATACTTTTTGGTCTACAAAATTCAAAAAATGGGTTTAGGAGTCGGTTACGCACAAGGAAGGATTAGCACCCTCATGACGCCGAAAATTGGTACCTAGTAGATTACTTGATGCCTTAGTATCGAGAATTGAAAATTTGAAGAGAATTTAAAATACGATCCCTTTTTGTATTAAGACATTACTTAATTAAATTTAATTTTTGTGAAAAGGGCTTATTTAAGGTTAATCGAGAAGAAAGGATTATGTCCCGTAAGTTAGGACACAAAGCCTTAAATCCTCGAAGACAATAATAAATGCCATTTGTTCATTACTTAAATCTTGTTTTTTTTTATTTTTAAAATAGATATTCGACTATTTTGGTTTTAGAAGAAGCCATATTCCGTAAGTTAGGAATACGACTCTTCTAATTCCAAAAATAATGAATATTGCCTCGATTTAAAAATTTTCCTTTTATGCATCATGCAAAAACGAACGTAACATTTAAAGTGATGCGCATTTAACTTATTCGGGCACAATATAAAAATGGATAAGTATATTTAAACACAATGTATGATATAGTGATAATGAAATAATATAAAATGGCTATATGGGTATAATATTAGAATGATAAATAATAAATAGATAAAGGAATACTATAATAACAATAATGTAATAATAATATTAATAATCATATCATAATAATAATAAAATAGATAAGGTAACTTAAAAAAAATGGAAGATGCATGATTAAAAGATAAATATGTATGACATGAAAGTACCAAAATAATAAAAGAAATAATAAAATAACAAGAACAAAATAATAAAAATAAAATAATAATGACAATAATAATAAATAAATAAAATGCACAAATAAAAGAATGTATACAATCTAATTTTAAGTATATATAAAAATAAAGAAGTAATAAATAAATAATAAAAAACAGTTTGTAAAAGGTTGAAGTTAAATAAACAAGGATTAAATTGAAATTTAAATGAAATTAGGGGTATAAATTGTAAATAATAAAAAATAAACTAATAAAATGGAATAAATGACCAAAATGAAATACGCAAAAAGAAATAGGGACTAAATGGGCAATTATTCCAAAACTCCAGGACACGCGTCATTCCCCACGGGGTCAGCATACAAAGGACTAAATCGAAAACAAATTAAAATTAAGTGATAAAATAAAAAATAGAACAAGACTGTATTGAAAACCGCCTAAAAAGCGGAAGGACTAGGGTAGCAATTATACCCTAGTCACAAAAACACGTATATCCTGAGTTACTCGGGTCGGGTAATTAGGTTGGGCGTCAAAACTAGGCCGTTTTGGGAATTACGAACATCGGCCAAAACGTCGTCGTTTAGCCCCGCTTATATAAGCCAAAAATTCTTTAAAAAAATAATTTTGTTTAGGGTTTTTAAAAAAAAAATTTTGAGAGCTCCTTTTTTTTCTCTTGGTTTTTCTCTTGTTCGGTCAAAGGGATGGCGGACTTCCGCCGTGGCCACCGATCATTAGCGACGGTGACCGTCACCTCCAGTGGCTGGAGTTTAAAAAGTTTATTTGTTTATTTTTATTTAAAAAAAGAAGAAGACTAGATCAGAGGGTGGTTCCCTCTATATTTAAAAAAAAAAGAGAAAAGAGGCTTTCAGCCTTCTGGGCATGTCCCTTTCACGCCTTTTCCTCCGACGGAGCCCAGGCGAATCACGAGGGAATCAAAGGCTCCTCCACGTCGAAGATGGGCCGTTTCTCCTCGAGGACGACAAACTTGCCCACCCATGACGACGGTGCAACAAGATCGGTAAGGGATTTTTGTTTTATTTCTTTTTTTATATATTTTTGAGAAAATAAATGTTGAATAAAAATCTACCTTTTGAATCTGTTCTCTTTTTTGTATTCTTGTTTTTTTATTGCTTTCGTATTTCTCTGTAAAAAATACATGGTGGTTGTTATGGCTTTTATAGCTGATTTACAACATCGTTTATCCCTTCTTCTTTTTACTATTTGCTTTTGCTATTTTTGTGTTTGCTGTCCTTTCGTTCTTTCTCTTTGCAAGTGACGGTGCGCGGTCAACGGTGGGACGAAGACCCTTGCCTTTGCCGTTTTGGTGCAATGGTGGTAGAAGCGTATCAGACCTCGGGACGAGAAGCCTCAAGTGGCGTGCCTACGAAGGGGGGTACGACGCCAAGAACCCTAGGATTTCTGAAAGTTTTTAGATAGTAGGCCTTAGGATTTCTTTGACTGTTGGGCTTGTAATTTGGGTAGTGGGTTTTGTTTAAATTAGGGCTGGCATGTAATTTGACTTTTTTTTATTTGGTTTTATTTATTTATTTTATTTAGTATTTGTTTGGGCCAGATAAAATTGGGCCCTTACAACTAATTTACTTGTGATGAGAATATTAATAACAGTTACAAAAAATTATGGACACTCTTGTTATTTCAAATGAATTTTTATTAGTGTCTCATTAGTTGTGTAATAACCAAAATTTATCCAAAATTAAATCAATATTTTATGATAACTTCAATCCCAAAACAAGTTTCAAAGTCCATAAATATATTGATTGATTAAACTTGATCAAATTTTGGTAAAGAAAGGTGGGCATAGCCCTAAATAGTCCATTTGTTTCTAAGTTATAATTTATTTTTATTAATTACCAATTAAAAATAAAATAAAATGAAATGAAAAATTACAAAAGAAACCCTTAAAATTTTGCAAATACTACAAGTTAATCCGTGAAACCTTACACCTGCTGGTCAGGTCAAAATCACCCAAACAACACTGCTAAGGGCCATCCCAGCCTATCGGCCAACATCCCATCAACCACCAGTTTATGATAGGAACAATTTCACTCTTGAGTCATTTTAAATTTAAGTTATTTGGAGATTGGATTATATCGAGTTAAAGTTTTTTACACCCAGCAAAAATATACGAGCATTCAACTTTGATGGGATTCAAACTCATACCTTTATATGACATTATTGGGTAAAAATAGTATGTGATTAAGTGGTACCCTATTAATGTGCAAAATTAAACTAAACCTTAATTTCATTTGAAAAGATGAAAGTTCATTTGCAAAATTTTATTTTAAAAATGAATTAAATTACAGTTCAATTCATCAATATTAGGAAGTAATTTGTATATAATATCTAGAGTGGTTGATTTGGTAGTCAAAGGAAGTTCATCTTGAATTCACTCGGATTTAAATATCGGAGAGAATAATTTCCTTAATATTAGTCATTGCTAAAATAATGGTAAGAGTTAATCAATGATTTCCGGAAACCATTTAATTTTTAATCCTTGATTGCTTCATTTGTATTTATTGAGTTGTCAAATGTTGTAAGTTGAATAATCATTTTAATTATAGGATTTAATAAGAATAAAAAATGAGAAAAACTAAAATTAAATGAAAATTTGACTTGAATAGTAGTAATGTTTGATTAATTTTAATCTTGGTTTTTATTGAATTGAATTTAGTTTCGATTCGTGAATGAATTTACTATAACATGTTTAACCAATCAAGGATTCGGAAAAGAATCATTTTAATTTTCCTAACTTCAGAGATTTCTTCATTATTTTAGAATCAATCACTTGGTAATTAGCAATTTTGGAGCAATTACTGGAAGAAATTTCAATGCATTCGAAGCCTATAAATTTCTTTATTTTTTGTTACATTTTACATCAAAAGCTTGAATATTTTTGAAGCAATGGAAACTATGAACAAGAGATTTTCGAGAGTGAGTTTAGTCGCTGTTTTGCTTGTTCTTATCGCAGTTCAAGTCAATGGTTTCTTCCCTTTCGATTACGAATCTGAATTTGCTCAAAATTCTTTAGATTTCCAAAATTTTCCATCAAATTCCGATTCCGATGAAAATTCATTGTTTTCAGAATCTCATGTTTATGAGCCCCAATCCCAATACTTTCACCAGGTAAATCCTGAAGAAACATCTTTGCTTTCACAATCTGAACTTCCTCATGATTCATTTCAAACTCAAAATTTTGAATCCACCAATCTACCTTTCGAAACTCAGCAATTTCCTTTTGAAATAAATGCAAACCATAGAATCAAATCACCATCTCCATCACCGGCACCATCACCTGTACAAGTGTCATCACCAGCACCGTCACCTGTAGAAGTGCCCTCACCGGCACCGTCGCCTGTCGAAGCTCCACATCCTCCAAAACCGAATCCAGACAACATTTGTAAATTGAAGTGTTCGACGAAATGCCTAAAACAAGAAATTCCAATTCTCCACAACTTATGCTGCAGAGTCTGCAAGTTAAGATGCTTATACCATTATGCGGATCTCATCTACACTTGTACTAATCGTTGTGCAGAATCCATGCCCAATACCTTCAAGTCTGGTAAAAATAATCTGTAATCTTTTGTTTTTTTTTTTTAATTATCAAATATTATTTTCATTAAATGCTGATACAAATTCTATTATTTACAGATGAGAAGAAAGAAGCTGCATATGTGAAATACTGCTACAAAAAATGCACCAAGAATTTCTAGGCTTTTTCTATTTAATATTTTAGATTTTATTTATAATGTTAGAAAATTTGTTCATTATTAAATAAAATCCAAGATCCATTGCATTTATCTTTGATTTATAATATATATGATATAATTTTATTTACAATCGTTTTTATTTTGTTTTCAACCCTTAAATCTTTTCAATCACATTGGTCTTATTATATATCTGCTTTATTTGACACAATTTTTTGAATTACCCATAGTTTCCTCCAAATTTCATAAATAGGAGAATAATGCATTTCAATGCATACCAATTGAACTAAAACCTAATTGATTATAAACAATCTATTTTATTACCTCGCAAATCTTAATATTGTATATAATAATTTGGATTGCACATGGATGACATGTTCATATTTAATTAATTTAAAAATATTAAAAACATTTTTATAATTTATAATTTATAATTTTAAAAATATATTTTTATAATTATTTAAATTTTTAAAATTTTAAAATAATTAAATCTTGACGTGTCATCTATGTGGCAATTCACATGTATGCAACATCAAAGTTAAAAATATTGATTTTTTCATCCATTTTAAGGTTATTTGATAAAACTAAAAATAATTTTTTTGTAAAGTTATAGGTTATTATAATTATAATTCTAATTATTAAAATTATGATTAAGGAAAAATACAACATGATAACTTGTGTAAATATTTTAAGGTTGAGAGGATAAATTTTGAGAATGAAATAAAATTTGGATTTTATTATGAAAATTTACACTAATTTCAACTTTTGTGGGATAGTAAATCAAATTCAAAAAGTATGAATGTAAAGACAAGATTTTTGTGGGAATCTTGGTTTCAATAGTGTTGAGATTAATATACGGTCAACTTATCATATGTCCACACCTATAAATGTCGAGGTCAAATCATGTATTTTCTATAAAGATTTTAATCCCATTGAAAGCTGGACCAGCAAAAGCACCTAATATCAAGTGTTTACATGTATTTAAAGTTAAACATGGGAGTGTGTCATAACTATTAACATTAAATAATTTGTTTAAAAAAAGTGTAAAGTTGGAATTTTTAAAAATATTGAATGAATCTCTGAAGTTGGTAGAATTAAAATTATTTCAAATAATATATATTATGAGTAAATTAATTTTTTAAATATTTTTTAAGCTTAAAATCTCCCTAAGAAATAGTGACAGGCTTAGAAAGTGGAAAGAGTTAATCAATGATTTAATTGTAAATCCTTTGATTGCTTCATTTCTTTGATTGAGTTGCCAACTTATTTATGCTACTTTTAATTATAGGATTTAATTTAAATAAAAAATTGAGAATTTCTAAATTGAAAATTTGGGTTTTTAAAAGAAAATTAATATAAATGATTTTTTATGTTTTTTTAAATGCAATAAACATCGAATTAAATAAAACAAATAGGATGCTGCCATTCAAAAATTCAAAAATAAAATATTAATTTTAAATTTTTTTTACTCTAATTACCATAACTAAAATCATCATGAAAAACCAATCAAATGACATATTCACAAGTAAACAATTTCAACTTTAGAGATTTCTTCATTATTTTAGAATCAATGAGTTGGTAATTAATTTTGGAGCAATTAATGGAAGAAATTTGAATGAATTTTGATGCATATAAATTTCTTGGTTTTTTGTTTACATTTTTCATCCAAAGCTTGAATCTTTTTGAAGCAATGGAAGCAATGAATAAGAGATTTTCAGGTGAGAGTTTAGTCACTATTGTGCTTGTTCTTATTGCAGTTCAAGTCGATGGTTTCTTCCCCTTTGATTACGAATCTGAATTTGCTCAAAATTTCGATGAAAATTCATTGCTTTCAGAATCTCAAGTTTATGAGCCCCAATCCCATTACTTTCACGAGGTAAATCCTGAAGAAACATCTTTGCTTTCTCAATCTGATCTTCCTCATGATTCATTCGAAACTCAAAATTTTGAATCCACCAATTTACCTTTCGAAACTCAACAATTTCCTTTTGAAATAAATCCAAACCATAGAATCAAATCACCATCTCCATCACCACTACAAGTGTCCTCACCAGCACCGTCACCTGTAGAAGTGCCATCACCTGCACCGTCGCCTATAGAAGCTCCACATCCTCCAAAACCGAATCCAGAGAACACTTGTAAATTGAAGTGTTCGACGAAATGCCTAAAACAAGATATTCCAATTCTTCACAACTTATGCAACAAAGTTTGCAAGTTAAGATGCTTATACCATTATGCAGATCTCATCTACACTTGTACCCATCGCTGTGCAGAATCCATGCCCAATAACTTCAAATCTGGTAAAAATAATCTACATTCTTTTGTTATTTTTATAAAAAATTATTTTCATTAAATTCTGATACAAATTCTATGATTTGCAGATAAGAAGAAAGGAGCTGCATATGTGAAATACTGCTACAAAAAGTGCATCAAGAATTTCTAGTCTTTTTTAATTATGTTTTAGATTGAATTTATAATTTTAGAAATTGTGTTCATTAATAAATAAATTCCTTACATTTAATCTTCTCATATCTCCATTGATGTTTGGTTATGATTTTTCAATTACATTGATGATTTTTTATGTATTATTTACCTTTTTATTACATATTTTTCTTCTTTGATTTAATTTAATTATTGAATCCAATCACTTGTATTCCATTATTAACAATTTCATTTTTTTCAATTAAATATTAAAAATGTTTTATATTAATGTCTGTATTTTATAAACAATCTATTTTTGTTGCCTTTGTATAGTTTTATTTTTTTAGTGTCTAAACACAATAAAAAAATTTAATAATTGATAATTATAATTTAAATACTTTATTATTTTAATCAATCATAATTAAAATATTAAAAAATATTATTTAATTAAATGATCAAAATAAGTTTAAGTTAAAAATAACATAATAATTTTGATTTTATTGAGCTATTTAAACTATTAATAATTTATTAACTTGAAATTGTAATTTGTTTTTCTTTTTAATATTAAAGATGTTGATGAGCGTCGAAACCACAAAACATAAATTCTTACGACAAAATAACAGTGATTAGCAGTATAGAGCAGTAGGGTCAAATCCACAGGGATTGGCTATCTAATTTCACCTTTTTTCGTGACTAGAATCGCTGTCGCAGTCACAGTCGTGCCCACGACCTGTGCGTAGAAATGTTGAAAATAAAAATAAAAATAGGGGGTTTAAAATTGATTAAGATAATAAAATAAGGAAATACAAAAATAAAATAAAATAAAATAAAAACATATTCGAAAATGCAAAAATAAATTTAAGAAAATAAAATAAATGGATAAATAAAATGTTTTTTAAGCTTAGCCTTAACCTTGGTGTACTCCAATCTTGAATCGATCCTTGAAATAGATTTTCCCTTCCAAGCGATAAGCTGGTTATAGCAATCGAGGATCCCTCAAACCACCAACTCTTCCTCTCGTAACCGATCTCGGTATCACCTGCAAATCGATCCTTGTTGAATTTCTAATTACGTGGCACGTACTCGTAATTTAAGACTTCGACAGCCTTGTGATTTGAAAAGTCCAACTTGAATTAACGACCTCAACCGTGTGGGTCGTTTAAATCCGATCACTATCTCCCTTGACAGATTCCAACTAGCTTTTTCCAATTGAACATGCCAATCTGTTCGCGGGTTTTGAATACAGCACTGCCGACTCAACTTCCCAACTGTACGCCAAACGATTCCAACCTAACGTGCACTTTTTGAATTGAAATCGAATCAACTTTAAATGGACGAATTTATACTATCCCATATACTGGAGAGATAGCGAATTCCGAATTACAAAGTATTTAGTGTAGGTTCATATCTCTCGGTTACTTTGTCGAAGAAATAACCAGGCTAAGGCTAAAAAAGGTTTAGTTATCATGGAAAAAATCGTGCTTTGAAAGTTGTTTTGTGGAATTGTGAAAGATGAAAAGGGAAAGGGTCTTGGAAGGTAATTAAACCAAAAAGCTAAAAGTTAAAGAAAAGAAAAAGGAATGAAACAACAGTATAGAAAACTGACGCAGAAAGGGAAAGAAAAATAAGGAATTTTATTGAATGCCAAAGGTAAATTTGTGTGTTTAATTGGATGTAGTCACTAGGTATTTATACATACTTTTAGTGTTAAAATTTAGCTAGATTTTTCTTAAATATTATCACTAAATAATCTTAAATGTTATTACTAAATATTATCACTAAATAATTCAAAATTTAAAAATAAAATTTAAAATCAATATTGAATTTAAACTAATTATAGAGTTGTAACAATATAAAAAATCATTCAATCTTTATCTAGCCACTTTTTGAATCTTCAATCTTTAATCAAGCCTTCCTCTTTGCTTTTTGTTCCAATTTAGTCCCTTTTTGTAAGAGTTTGAATTCAGCACACCAATTTCATTCCTGATAAGAAAAATCCAAATTTAATAGCATTTTATTTGATAATTAACCAAAAATAAATATATTAAAAATACGAATTTATCTTGCTATAAAATTCCCCCTACTTCGCCGATGCTTGTCCTCAAGCATGATATCCACTAAAATAATTCGTCAATCCCTTTCAAAATCAAAACTCCATTTCCTAGTCAAGCATACTTCAAACAATTAGGTGAATAAAAAATAAACAATTGCTAAACTCAATCAATAAGCATTTTATAAAATCTTGAACGGCATGTCAAATTCAACTATTTCACTAGATTTAGGCTTAATCAAACATGCGAAACGATCATACCCAATATATACTTTTATCAATTTTTTTATTTATTATTATTTATTCTTTTTTTCAAACGTAGTCAAGTCTTTTGACGCGAAGTGAGATGATAACCCAAGTACCTCACCCCAGTTACTCAACCCGACACATTCTCCTTATTTATTTATTTCTAATGAATTCGAGACATAATCAAACTTTTTGACGCGAAATGAGATGACAACCCAAGCACCTCATCTCGGTTACTCAATTTCACATGTCCTTAATCGATTTATTTCTTAAGGTAGCTCGATTAGCAGAGTGTTAAAAGCTTCGGCTCGTCACCAAACCTTTTGACGCGAAACAAGATGACAACCTAAGCACCTCATCTCGGTTACTCAACTTGGTCACATTTCTGAATCTTCACTCTTGACCAAGCTATTAGCAAATTCATTTAAAACGAGTACTTTCATTAGGCAAATTCAATAAAACCAACAATTTTCATGAAATATTGACTAACGCATAACATTTTCAATTCTACAAAATATTCATTGATCAAGCAAGCAATAGTTATTCACGATTCACCCACTTATTTAAGTAAACTAAATATAAGAATTAAAGGTTTATTTCTAAAACAAATTAAGAAATTATTTAGCGAAACCATGAAAAAAAAATAGCATGGCACATCCTACGAACCCCTCTACTTAGCCCACATTGCCCTCAATATGCAATTTTAAAATAATAATGAATAGAAGGGTCAAGTGTACTCCCCATGTGAATTTGGCGGAAGGTGGTTTGGGCAGTTCAGGTTGGTTCTGGTCAGTTCTAGTCGATTCTGGTCAGTTCAGTCCTAGGTGTATGTTTTAACAAATGGCAACACTGAAATTTGACAGGGCGTGCTCATGCCACGAATTAATTCTGACCTCATAAAAAATGACTGTTTTCGTCCATGTTCTTGGTAAATAACATGATCAAACGGATTAAAATGATACTTTATTTAATTCTCAAACTAAACTAGAATTCAAAATTAAATTAAATAAATGAAAAAAAATGTGGGTTGCCTCCCATAAAGTGCTTTTGTTTAACGTCATTAACTCAACGGCCTGAGTGTTATTTGTTTGGTTTCTCAAGAATTAATTCTTCCATTATGTGCACTTGGAAGTTCTTGTAGAAAGGTTTCAACCTTTTCTCATTGTCCTTGAAACACTTCCTGGATTCCTCAATTGTTGGTGGATTAAGGCGTCTTTGAGCTTCTCTGTTTGGGTTTGCCTTTTCCTCTATCGAAATCCTTAAATGTTCTGGTAACAGTTTGAGTTCCAGTTCCGAAGCCTGCAAAATAGAAGGCAAGAATTCAGTTTTAGAAGGAGAAAGTTCAAAATATTTACCTTGACTTCTAGGAAATTGTGGAGTCTCTAATAGAATAACGGTTTCACGAATTGGTTCTCTGAACGTCATTAACTCCTCCAATTTATCCACTGTATCGAGGTCTAAACTCTTGCAAAGTATAGTTTGTAACCCATCCTCTTCTTGATACTCAAAATGAAATTTCATTAGTGGTCCAATAATATCAACACTAGAAATATTCGACATTGTGTTGGGCTGGCCCATCACCTCATAAACATTAAATTTTACCACATCACCGTTGAATTCCATAGTGAGGGTTCCACTACGAACATCAACCTTTGTACGCGCGGTACTTAGGAATGGCCTCCTAAGTAGAATATCAGAAGCATTTTTTGAGTGGTCGTCTTTCATATCGATGATGTAAAGGTTTGAAGGAAAAATTAATTCATTTACCTTTACGAGAATATCTTCCAACACCCTTTCTAGATATACACATCCTATTTCTTTCAAAGGACCCATGTTTAACAATTTAAAAATAGATAAAGGCAGTACATTAATAGATGCTCCCAAATCACACATTACTTTCTTTATACCAATATTCCCTATTTTGTAGGATATAGAAAACATACATTGGTCCTTACACTTAGGTGGAATTTTTTTGTAGTACTACAAAAACGTTTTTCCCTACATTTACCCATTCATTTCCTTGGAGTTTCTTTTTGTCGGTGCACAGTTCTTTCAAAAAATTTCCATAGCGTGAAACTTGTTTCATTGCATCAAGTAAAGGAATATTAATTTCTATATTCCGGAATGTCTCAAGAATTTCTTTTTCCTCTCATTCCTTTTTAATTTGGGCGAGCCTTCCAGGGCATAGGGGAGGTACAACAAATGGTTTATGAGGTGCCGTATTAGTGGGAGCTGCTGGTTCAGCTTCCTGTTCAACATCGTGGTTACGACTCGTGCCAGGCACTAGTTCTGACTCTTTTCCATCTTTTACAATCATAACACTTGCATTTTGATGTGGGTTCGGCTCGGTTTGAGATGACAATTTTTCTTGGTTCTCCAAACGACTAACCGTAAGTGCTAGCTTACTTATTTGTTGATCTAGTTCTTGAAAATGTACTTCAGTCTTTTTTTGGAACTTTTCGATGCTAACGGCTAACCTCTCTACTATGGCTTCAAGAGATGACTTTGAAGGTTGATACTGTTGAGGCGTAGGTGGTCTTGGTTGATATGGTTGATTGCATTTTGGGTTCGATCCATAGCTCAAGTTCGGGTGCTCCCTTAACCCTGTATTGTATGTGTTTGAATATGGATCGTAACACCTTTGAGGTGACCCTAGAAAGTTCCCAACGGCATCTACTTGTACGGTTGTGTCTTCAAGTAAAATTGGGTACAAGTTGGTAGGATGATCAAGCTTAGCACAAATCCCGTACAACCGAGCTGGGTTCGTTTGTCCTACAAGCATATTTTTAACCACATTATTAAGTTCATCAATTTTATTTACTACGGAAGGAGTACTTAGCTCATGAACCCTTCTGGTAGGTCCCATAAGTAGTCGATACTGTTGAGAATTTACAGTCATAGTCGAAATTAATTCCTTAGCTCTTTGGGGAGTCATGTTCGCAAGAGCCCCTCCACTAGCGGCATCAATCATCTTCATTTCCATTGGGAGTAACCCATTGTAGAAGTACTGTAAGAGCGACCGTTCAGACAGGCCATGTTGTGGGCAACTTGCGCACAACTTCTTGTATCGTTCCTAATATTCATAGAGTGATTCTGTTTCTTTTTGTTGTATTCCGACTATACTCCTTCTTAATTCGGCTGCTCGAGTTGCTGGGAAAAACCTGTCAAGAAACAATCGAGACATATCAATCCAAGTATTAACAGATCTCGGAGGTAAATAAAATAGTCATTTTCTAGCAGAGTCGGCTAATGAAAAAGGAAAAGCTCGTAATTTTATTTGATCCTCAGTTACACCTTCTGGTTTCATGCTTAGACAAACTATGTGGAACTCTTTTAGATGAGTATGGGGGTTTTCATTTTTTCAAACCGCGAAAAGTAGGCAATAAATGTATTAATCCCGACTTCAACTCGAACGGTGTTTTGCCCGCCGAATAAGTTATGCATAGTGGTTGTTGTTCATCTGGTGCAGCTGCAAGTTGGCATATAGTTTGATTTGCCATATCATCTGAATCTTCGGATAAGTAAATATCTTCGGTGTAAGATTCTTCTTCAAATTTGGGTTGTGGTTGTTTACCGTGTCGAATAGCTTCTTTTCGAAGTGTTTGAGCCAACTTTTCTATTTCTAGTTCAAATTCTAGAGTCCCCGATTCTGACCTAGTCATAAAGAAAACAAACAAAAATTAGAATTTTTTACCAATCCTCGGCAACCGCGCCAAAATTTGATGGGCGTCGAAACCACCAAATATAAATTCCTACGACAAAATAATAATAATTAGCAGTATAGAGTAATAAAGTCGAATCCACAGGGACTGACTATCTAATTTCACCTTTTTTCTGTGACCAGAATTGCTGTCGCGGTCATAGTCGTGCCCACGACCTGTGCGTAGAAATGCTAAAAATAAAAATAAAAATAAAAATAGGGGGTTTAAAATTGATTAAGATAATAAAATAAAGAAATACGAAAAATAAAATAAAAACATATTCGAAAATGCAAAAATAAATTTAAGAAAATAAAATAAATGGATAAATAAAATATTTTTTAAGCTTAGCCTTAGCCTCGGTGTACTCCAATCTTGAATCGATCCTTGAAACAAAATTTTCCTTCCAAGCGATAAACTGGTTATAGCAATCAAGGATCCCTCAAACTGCCAACTCTTTCTCTCGTAATCGATCCCGGTATCACCTGGAAATTGACCCTTGTCGAATTTCCAACTACGTGGCACTTACCCGTAATTTAAGACTTCAATAGCCTTGTGATTTGAAAAGCCCAACTCGAATTAACGGCCTCAACCGTGTGGGTCGTTTAAATCCGATCACTATCTCTCTTGACAGAATCCAACTAGCTTTTTCTAATTGAACATGCCAATTTGTTCGCGAAATTTTGAATTAGACCTGATCATGGTGTCCCGACCCGAAGGCCAACCCAAAATGTAGGAGGGTTTGGGTAAAAATATAGGCTCGAAAATGGGCTTGGAAAAAAATAAGGCCCGTTTAAAAAACGGGCCGCGCTTCGAGTAAGGCATTTTTGGCCCGAACCCAGCCCGACCAGAATTCACTAAAGGACAAAAAAATTTGCTCCTTTTTTTTTTTTGTTTTTGAATGTTATTTTCTTGTTGTTTTCTCCCTATTTTGCTACCATTTTACTATTATGTTGCTACTATTTTGTTGTTATTGTTTGGGTATTGTATAAAACATATTTTATTGTTAATTTTGTTATTATTTTAAAGGCATTTGTTAATTTTATTATTATTTTTAGAGGCATTTGCTTGTTAAGTTGCATTTATCTTTGTGTTATTTAAGTCTACATATTTTTTAAAATTTATTTTCAATTTGTTGGGAAATATTTATTTTGATGTTTTTAGTATTTTTGATGTATTATATATATTTAAAAATTATATAAAAATAATATAAAAAATTAATACGGGCGGGCTGGGCCGAGTCGGGCTCGGGTTTTAGCATTTTTATTCGGGTCGGGCTTGGGAAAATTTTTGGCCCATTTTTTGGGCCGAGCCTAGTAAATGAGCCTGAATTTTTAGTTGAGCCATGAGCACCTATATTTTGAATATAGCACTGCCGACTCAATTTCCCAACTATACGACAAACGAGTCAACTTTGAGGGACTAATTTGTACTATCCCATATACCGAAGAGATAGTTAATACCGAATTGCAAAATACTTAGTGTGGGTTTATATCTCATGATTACTTTGTCGAAGAAATAACCGAGCTAAGGCTAAAAAAAGTTTAATTAATCATGGAAAAAATCATGCTTTGAAAGTGATTTTGTGGAATTGTGAAAGATGGAAAGGGAAAAGGCCTTGGAAGGTAATTAAACCAAAAAGCTAAAAGTTAAAAGAGAAAAAAAAAGGGAATGAAACAACAATATAGAAAACTGACCGAGTAAGGGAAAGAAAAATAAGGAATTTTATTGAATGAGAAAGGCAAAGGTGTGTGTTTAATTGACTGTAGCCACTAGGTATTTATACACATTTTTAGTGCTAAAATCTAGCTAAATTTTTACTAAATATTATCACTAAATAATCCTAAATATTATCACCAAATAATTCTAAATATTATCACTAAATAATTTAAAATTGAAAAATAAAATTTAAACTAGAGATTAAATTTAAACTAATTACAAAGTTGTAACAATATAAAAAATCATTCAATCTTTATCCAGCCACTTTTTGAATCTTCAATCTTTCAATCAAGCCTTCCTCTTTGCTTTTTGTTCCAATTTAGTCCATTTTTGTAAGAGTTTGAATTCAGCACACCAACTCCATTCCTGATAAGAAAAATTCATATTTAATAGTATTTTATTCGATAATTAGATAAAAATAAATATATTAAAAATACGAATTTATCTTGCTATCAGATGCAATCAAATGTAATAGCTTAGCTTGAATCTTAGTTCAATTGGAGTGGACATTGTTACCGATGCAGGAGGATGTGAGTTTGAGTACGTTGAAGCTCATTATCCTCTTATTTATGGATTGGGGATGGATTATGGGTAGACCAACGCATTGTGTCAAAAAGAATAGATATATCAAAACCTATAATGTGATTATTAAAAAAATAATATTGTGCATTTAAATATATTTCAATTTCTGAAAATAAAAATAATTACACAACATAAGTTAACATTTATTGAAAATAAAAAAAATATAATAACAAAAAACTAAATGCTAACTACACTATTAACTTGTTAATTTTAATCATTCTACTTTTTGAATTTTGAAAATTTAATCTTTAGATGGTATCGACTAAATCTATTTGGTTAAATTTCACTATACAGCCCAATTTATGCCCGGGGCCCAAAACCAAACCTAGCCTAGACCTAACCCATAAAGCCCAAAGATACAATGGCCCAAATAACCCAAAAAATCTTAGAAGACAACAAAAAAACCCTAGGTGCGCCGCACCTAGGTCTGTCTTCTGACTGCTTAGCGTCGCACGTCCCATCCCCATTGTCACTGCTGCGCCGCACCAACTCCTCTGCCACCGACCCACCTACCGCCATTTGCACCTGCAAAATCAGAGAAAAGTGACAGTTTATAGAATTAAAAATATGTAAAAAGGCTATATAAAGCCATTCAAATCACTGTAACGGTTGTTGGGGATTTTTTTTCTTTTTTCACGAACATTTTGAGAAATAAAAGAACAAAAATTTCTTAAAGTTGATTTTTTTTTTGAGATTCGCATTTTTTCGTCCATTTTTTTATTTTTGTTTCTTTATTTTTCATACTAAATAATAAGTAATAAAAAAGAAAGAAAGAAAATCTCACCTGTGCCGCGCCGGAGGGAAGGGAAAGCGAGCGGTTTCTTGTGTTTTTTCGGGTTTTGACTCATTTTTTCAAGGGTTTGGCCTTGAATCCGAGTCCTAGAGGCGTCTGGCTTCAAAAGGGACATAAAAGACCCTATTTGCACCTCTGGCCGCCGCCTATGGTAGGGCTACGATGGAGGCGCGCCGGAACCATTGGCCGGATCCTGGCCGGTGAGAAAGAGTAGGTTGAGGGAAAACCCTCATTTTTTTTTTCTAAAACACAGAGAAGAATGATTTTTTTTAAAAAAATCTAACTTATATAGGGCTACCAAACGGCGTCGTTTAGGGCTGGCCCTAATAGCCCTAAAACGGCATCGTTTCACTCCCAGACCCGCGTGCGCGACCCGACCCGCTATAAGGTTCGTGTGTTTTTGAATTTTGGGATATTTACTGTTTTGGTCCTTCCGCATTTTCTATCTTTTTAATGCAATTTATTTTTATTTGCAATTTTGACCATATTATTTTCCTTTTATTTTGATTTGGTCCCCATTAGAGCTGTGCGTTTTGGAGGCCAGGATAAATTTCCTTTTGGCCCTTCTACTTTCGTACGCGTCACGATTTAGTCCTTTCTTTGTTCTTCATTTTTGATTTCGGCCCTAAGGTTTTGTTTAGTTTCAATTTAGTCCTCTGTTTGGAATTTTAGTTATTTATTATTAAATTGATCATTTTAATATTATTATTACTATTATATTACATTATTATTATTATTTACTCATCTATGTCCTTTTAATTTCAAATTTTGTTACATATATATATACATACATACATACATTTTTTATAATATATATATATATACGTACGTAATATTTTGATTCATTTGTATATATACATACTTATATATTATTTATACTTTATACTTTATATATATACATATATATACATATACATACGTACATTTTACTTATTATAAATATATATGTATACACATACTTTTATATTTTTGTACATTTCATGATTTTTATATACACATACATATATATATCTTTTTACATTTTATAATTTCATTCATTCATTTTATTTATTTATCTATTTATTTACATTTTATTATTATTTTGAAAGAATGCTTTAATTTTATTTGCTTGTATGCTTATCATTTTGTATGTTATTGATTTGTCCTTTTATTTATCTTATTTTCGTTGCTATTGCTAGTATTATTTTTACACTATCGTATTTATTATTGTTTTGTTATATGTATCCGCAATGTAATTTGTTTTTGCATTGTTATTATGACATCGTGTTTCATTTTACTCGAAATATCAAAATTTGTTTTTCGTATTTTGAGATTCGAAAAATCATACCCTAACTTACGGGGTTTCAATTTTCTCGATAAATCCAAATACACGAATCATTTCAAACTCAAGTTAAATGATCTCGAAAATTAAGAAGAGATCGTGTCCTAACTTACTGGGCATGATCCCTTTTTTTTCTCAAGTTTTAAACGATCTCGGGAATTAAGAAGAGATCGTGTCCTAACTTACTGGGCATGATCCCTTTTTTTCTCAAGTTTTAGACGATCTCGGGAATTAAGAAGAGACCATGTCCTAACTTACTGGGCATGATCCCTTTTTTTCTCAAGTTTTAAACGATCTCGGGAATTAAGAAAAGATCGTGTCCTAACTTACTGGGCATGATCCCTTTTTTAAACCCGATATACTAAATATATGTTAAAGAAGTAAATTTTTGGCATTCATTCGCTCATCGGGAATTCAAGACATTGTGTCCTAACTTACTGGATATAATTCTCTTTCTCGATTAAGGTGAAATATGCCATTTTCCCTAAAATTTTCAAAATTTCAATAAAGGATCGTATTTTAAATCTCTTTAAAGTTTTCAATCTTCGGCACTAAGACATTAATTAATCAACTAGGTACCAATTTTGGGCATTACGAGGGTGCTAATCTTTCCTCGTACGTAACCGACTCCCAAACCTGTTTTTCTAAATTTTGTGGACCAAAATCATTGTTTTAATAAAATCAAACCGTTTATTAAAAACAACCACTTTTCGAGGTGATCCGATCACATCTCATCAAAAAGGATTGGTGGCGACTCCCGTTTTTGTTTTCGTTTTTAAAATCCAAGTCGACCTCGTTTTCACAAAAAAAATTTGAACAACAACTTGGCGACTCCACTGGGGACCTAAAATAAGAGAGTCAAGCCACGAGTTGATTACTTTTTTTCTTTTTGTCAAAAATTGAAAACTTGATTTAAATATACGATCCTTTCGTTGCATTTCAACCGTCTTTATTATGATATTCATCATTGTGGTTTATAATTGCTGTGTTAGTTTAAGTTTTGGTATCTTTCTGCACATTGTATTACATGACCGTTGGTCACACCCTTTTAAGTGGGAGTGAGAAACTACGCCTTCATGAGGTTTTCACCTCCGCATGGGATAGTGAATCGCTTCCGGGATACATTCGTACCTATGTCTTTGTGAGATTTTCATCTCCGCATGGCCATAGGGAAATGTATTCCCCTGAACTGAACTCGGTCCATATGAGCCTATAATGGGTGAGGATAGAGGAATCTGCTGGTTCAGGTACCCTTTACTTTAGAGCCGAATCGCATGTAGTGAGCCCTAAGAACCTACCTTAGGTAGAACCACTCTAAACCCCTAGTGGTCACCTGAATAGGTGCTTTATTCGTTTCTTTCTTGCTTGGTTTTGCTTTGTACTAACCTGTTTTCTTTTGTTTTGGTTATGATTGCATTGCACTTTCATAATAGAAAAGAGGTGTTGATTCACGTTCAGTTGCTAAATAGTGAGCTTGTCATGAAAAATAGGTTTCTTGATAAATTGGGAGATAATACGATCGTCCGAATATGGTCCGAGAAAATGTAACGAGGGAAGGGTGATAGTCTGATGAATGAGTACATGACTTTGCTTCGTTGCTCGAGGATTCAAGATGACAAAGATTATTCGAGAGCCACCGAACTTTCTTAAAGAGAAGCCAATGAGCATCACGAGGATGAGTGAGCAACGAGTCGCGGCCTGGATCAAGCAAAAAGGAGATAGAAGAGACGCCCTTTTGAAGAGTTAGTGAGATATATCTTAACACTCGGATGAAGAAGAGGATCGAATGTCTCCGCCTATGAGGGTAAAACAGTATATATATCCACTTTATGTAAAGAGATTTGTTTTCTAGTAAAGTTGTTCTAATAGAATTAAACCAAGAATCAATGTCTCTTTTTTGCATTCATTTCATGCATTTGCATTACATGACATCATATGCATTAAAGGACCATTAAAAGACCCTAATTGAGTAAAATTATTTCAGCTAATCTAGAAAAACCAACACCCTTACGGTACCCGAACAGAAACTAAAGGAATGGACCAAATGTTGGAGAGATTAAAGCAGATGAAAATACAGATGTTAGAGCAATTGACCAAATTTCAACAAGATATGAAGGATCAGATGCTCGAAGTCCAAAGAAATCTGATGAGCCAGGTAACCCAGTTATTGGATAGAGGGTTAGAAAAAGGAAAAAAAACCAGCGGTCCACTTTGGAGATGATAATGAAGACCCTGCTCATTTTCCAAGCTTTACCCCAACAAACATCCAAGCACAACCAAATACATGTCCACAAAGGGTAACTGTTAACATCCGACCACAATACCAGACAAGTACCTCGACACCGGTGAATTTCATGATAGGCTCAGGTTCTAACCTTAGGGCAATCTAACTAATCCCGTTGTCCTTGATGATCTAGCGGGAACAAAACAGACGAGAGTGGAGTTATCAAAACAATTTGGAGATTGTTACAAACGGAAAGGGCAAGAGTGGAACTCCCAAAATAATACTTCAAAGGCTCCGAGGAAGAGGAAAAATGAGGTGAATGATGTATGTAGGTATAACGAGGGTTATTCAAATCTGATTACTGCAAGCCAACCAAGGACAGTTACTTCTAGCCATCAGATCCCTCCGAGAAAAGAATCCCGTACAAAGCAAAACATTAAAAAGTCTAAATTTACACCAATCCCAATGTCATACCAGGAGCTATATCAGAGTTTATTTGACGCACATGTTGTTTCCCCTTTCTACTTGAAGCTTTTACAATCTCCGTACCCCAAATGGTACGACACAAGTGCGCAATGTGACTATCATGTGAGAATTACGGGGAATTCCATAGAAAATTACACTGCCTTTAAAAAGGTGGTTGAAAGGCTCATCAGTATGGGCATTGTCAAATTCGATACAGAAAATCTACTGCCTAATCATATTGATAATTTGGGTGAATGCGATGAATGAAGAAATGTTAGGAAACGTTCACATTAATGTCGTATACGAAGAAACAGCTGAAGAATGAACCTTATTAGATATTCGCCCTTATAAACCTAGGAGTGTTCTAAATAATTAGACTGCAGAAGAGAACCCTATAGTATTTAGAGCTTACTCAAAGTAATATTCAGAATACACTTGTTGCTTTTAGCCTATAGGCAATAAGAATTCTTTTGTGAAATAGGCTTATGTTTGAACGTCATTATTTTAATAAAATATATCTTTGTGATCATTTTTGAGCTAATATTCTTTCATTCTTTATGAATAATTATTTTGATTCTTTTGGATTTTTCTTTCAAATCATTCATTCATTCATAATCATATTGTACAAATAATTATTCATAAATTTATATATTCTTTGTATATTCTTTGGCACCTACAATAGGTTCCTGAATATCAACGACATGAGCGACGCTGCTACAGGCTCAGAATCTCCTTTTGAGTGAGACATGTGTTTAGAGGGATCTTATGACTTTGAAGATGACATAGATTGTAGCTTATTTTCAGACTTGTTGAGGATGGTAGAATAAGTCGAGAAACAAATCTTGCATTACAAGGAATCAGTGGAAATTGTGATCTTAGGAGAAGAGAAAGAGGTGAAGATCGGAGCCTATATCACCGCAGAGACAAAGTGAGACGTCATTGAGTTACTCCAAGAATTCAAAGATGTTTTTGCATGATCGTAACAAGATATGCCTGAGCTACTAAGACATGTAGACGCTGTTGAGGCTAAGGAAATCTTGGAAGAGGTCTAAAGGGTGTCTGAGGAACACATACTAATAGTTTTACAATGGCCAAGCAAATCATGAGATTCGGGTATTACTGGTCCACCATGGAAGGGGGTTGCATTAGTTATACCAAGAAATGTCATAAGTGCCAAATCTATGGAGACAAGATTCATGTGCCTCCTTTATCCCTTCATGTTATGAATTTTCCATAGACTTTCTCTGTGTGGGCACAGATGACAGTGGGTCGATCTCGCCAAAAGCTTCTGACGGTCATCGATTCATCTTTGTGATCGTCGATTACTTTACTAAGTGGGTGGAAGCTGCTTCATATGCCAATGTCACAAAGTCGACAGTCAACAAATTCTTAAAACAATCATATGTCAGTATGGAATGCCAAAAAGGGTCATATCTGACAATGCGCTAAATTTGAACAAGAGCACAATATCAGAAGTTTGCAGACTATTCAAGATTAACACCATATCGCCCCAAAATGAACGGCGCGGTTATAAAAAAACTCTATCAGGGCAATGCCTTTCTCTTTAGTTTATCATGATTTTTCCATTGAAGTCGACATTCTTTCTCTCCGGGTATTGGCTGAGCTGAAGTAGGATGAAATAGAATGGATCCAGTCGCAATGTGATCAGTTGAACTTGATAGAAGGAAAAAGGCTAAAAACTATTCAATACCGTCAGATGTATCAAAGGTGAATGATGCGAGCCTACAACCAAAAGGTTCATTCCAGAGAATGACTTAATGTTGAAAATGATCCTTCCTATACAAAAGGATTTTATAGGAAAATGGATGCCAAATTGGGAAGGTCCATATGTTGTAAAAAGGTCTTTTCTGGAGGAGCATTGATCTTGAGTGAGATGGATGGAAAAAAATTGTCAAATCTTGTAAACACAGATGCGGTCAAGAAATACTTTACCTAAAAGGAGAAGGCATCAAGGTGAAAACCGGAAAAGGGCCCTTTGAGTCCTAAAAAAAAGTCCAAAGTGAAAACCCGCAAAGGGCACTTTGAGTCAAAAAAAGATAGTAAAGAAAAAGAAAAAGAAAATGGAGAGGCCAAGGTGAAAACCCGTAAAAGGCACCTTGATATCAAAAGGGATTTGAGTTGAAAACCCGAAAAGGTTGGCTCAAATGTTGATCAAAATGGGGCATGTGGTGGTCTTGACAAACCTAAATCAGCAGGAAAGGGGTATGGGACATCTTGGGGCATCGATAGAGTACTGTAGATCTCCTAAACACAAGTCAAACTCAGAATGGTTTTCAGGAAGTTTGTACAGAGAAGTTCAAGCTGTGGTATCTAGGGCACCTAGTCTTCATACTATTTATATTAAATTGCTTATTCTTGGAATACTTCATTCTTTTTAAAGATACGAGTCAATTCTTCTTTTATTCTCAATATTCTTGATAATTTACTCATTTCAAGCTATGCTCTCAAATCAACTTTATGTTATCCATTGTTTTGTTCTTTTTACAAGCGTGTTGCATTAGAATAATCATTAATGGACTAATAACACTTTCACAAGGGAAGTTTTGCATATTACTTTAGAAGTTTGTAAATAATACAGTAACCTGAAACAGGACTATTGTTTAGAACGCGCCAAGTTTAAAGGTTGGAAATCTGAGAAGGAAGAGTATAAATTAGGACTTTCTCTTTGGATTTTGTTGTCAAAAACATTGATTGAACAAAATGACAAGATGTTAGGTTGGTGACAAAGCTTAAATGAACAAAAAAGCAATAATTACCAAGCAATAAGAAGAGGTTTCCTTGGAGAAGAGAATTCTTCATTGGTGCATGATACCCTGGGAATGGGGTAAAAGATCAAAGAGCTTCACATTCTGTATCCTTGAATTACGATAGGAGAGGATTGAGAAAAAGCCAGATTTTTCTACCCTTGGGTGACAGCGGGAGAAAGATTATACAAATTTTGCATCCCAATGGATTGAACTTTGACGTTCACAATGGGGGCAATCTAATTAAGTGTTTCTTTGGAGATGCCAGCCTAGTGAAGGCGTTATAGCACGTTAGTAATAAAACCTTAATAAATTTTGAGCAATGACAACCTAAGTGATAAAGAAGGATCATTCTAAAAAAAATAACATTCTGCATTCATGCAAACATCATTCATACATACCGAGTGTCGAAACCATTTTTATTTTGGAAAAAAACAAAAATCAGTTATCGATTTAAAAAAAATGAAATTTGGGAGTCGCCACCAATCTTTTATTGAGGTGTGATTGGATCACCTAGAAATGGTTTTGGTCTACAAGTCTTAGAAAAATGAATTCGGGAGTCGGTTACGTACGAGGAAGGATTAGCACCCTCGTAACGCCCAAAAATTGGTACCTAGTTGATTAATTAGTGTCTTAATGTCGAGAGTAGAAAAATATGATCCTTAGTAAAAACTTAAATAATGCATTACTTATTAAGACTCTTCTCATTTCGGAGAAAGAAAATGTCACACCCAATGCGTTAGGGCATGATATTCTACTTCCTCAAAAATGAGTTTGTCCAAAATACTCGTGTAATAAAATTTAAAAGAGTATTCATTTTTTTAAGATTTATAAAGAAATCACGGCCCAGCCCAATACATTAGGGCACAATTTCTCAAAATTCTAAACATTTAATATTTCCTTTATTGTTTTTTAGAAAAAATCTTCATCTCAAGAAATCAACGCAACACATCTAATACGTTAGGACACGACATGTTGAATTCCCGATAACAAGCTTTTATTTTGTTTGATTAAAGAGCATTCTCGATAATTAGATTCAACGAAAAAAATTGGAACCCAATATGTTAGGGCTCAATCCTTTCGAAGATCCTAAATACGAGTATTGCCTTTGTTTTTCAAAGTTTTCTATTTTTAAGAATTTGAGTAAAAAAAACGGTGTAATGCTACATTTGATGCATGAATAAATTCCGCTTTAACAAAAAATGAATACAACAATGATATAGGAATAGTATGAGCAGTAAATAAACGAAAATAATATAAATAAGAAAAATAATCAATGACATGCAAAATATTAAATAAATGAGCAAAATAAAAAAACATTCTTTTAAAATATAAATGAAAACACAAATAAATAAACGAGTGAAAGGAATTATAAAATAAAAAATATAAAGAATATAAGGTGTGCATATAATATATACATTGAAATTATGAAGAATAAAAGACTTGCATATGGATTTATATATACGAATATGGATTAAAACATTTAAAATATATATATAATGCATTTGCAAAAATAAAGAAAAATATATAAATATTTATATATATAAATTATAAAATATGTATTAAAATATAAGTATATATATGTACATATATAAGTTATAAAATAAATATAGATATTATGGAAATAATGATTACATATATAAGTCAAAAAAAATAGAAATAATAATTATATTTTCGAAATTAATTAATTCTCTAAAAAATAACAAAAAGGACTTATTTGAATTGAAGATAGAAATCTGGGGTGAATCCGCAAATAAATGCTGACTAAGGGACCATATTGAACACGCGAGTAACATAGAGGGGCTGGAAAGGAAATTCTCCCTTCTCCTCTAAAACGGCGTCGTTCAAGTAGCACTAAATTGAAATTGAAATTAAATTAAAGGGGTAAATTTTAAAAATAAAAAAAAACTCAATTGCAAGAACATTAAAAGGCAGAGGGATCAAAAGTGCAATTTACCCCTTCGCATAAAAACACGCGGATCCTAGGACGGGTCGGGTCGGTTTCGGGTCGGCCTCCCCAAAACGACGCCGTTCTGGCACCTGGGGAGGCCTAATGAAACGGCATTAGGCTATGTAAGCCAAAAACATCTCAAAAAATTCATTTTTTCATTTCCTTTAAAAAAACCCATAAACCTCTCAAACCTCTCCCTTTTTCTCCAGGCACCGGCGTAAAATCTGGCGAAGGGATTGCCGCGCCAGCCACTGGTCATCAGCGACGGTATCACCGCATGTGGTGGCCGGAGAAGAAGAAAAATTCAGATTCTAATCTTTCGAAACTGCTAAACGCAAATCCAACCCCGAGATCTTCAAAATACCGAAGAAAAAGCCCTAAATCTCAAGAAACCTTTCAGTTTCCAGCCGTCTATCCTCGGAGACGACTACCTCGGCCGTCACGGCGATCTAGGTTCAAGAAAAGGTTGTTCCTTTCTATCTCCTATTTATTTTATTCGTATATAGATAAAAATATATAATAATAACTGTAGATTAAAGAAAATAAAAAACGTAGATGTCAGCCTTGGATCGATTTCTACTCTCTCGGTATTGAACTATCTGTCTTTTTGCTGTGAAAATAATTGTTTTTTCTTATTGATTTCGAATCCCATTTTACAATATTTTGAGTTTGCTTTTATAGCAGATAATGAAAAAAAAGAAAAAGGCAAGAAATCTCTGCTCGCTGATTTAGCTCCGATTTTCTTGTTATTCTACCGATCTTGTTTCCTTTCTTGTCGTGCAGGTGAAGTTTGGAGATGCGGGGTATGTGGCTGTGGTGCGAATGGGGAAGGCTGATGTTTACCCTAGAAACCCTAGGGGTTTCTGCAATTGTTTTGGGCCACGTTGTAATTGGGCCACTCAGTTTTTTAGTTTTGGGCCTATATGGACTGTTACATTTGCCTGTTAAGTGTGCTTTCTTTTCATTATTTGGTTTTAGACCTGAAGCAAAATTCGGGTATTACAACTACCCCTCTTTGCTCGTTGTCGAGTAAAGAGAACAGAGCAAAGACCAAAAACCAATTTTGCCCGGTCGTATTGCCTTTAGGGCTTTTCTTCTTCATTCCATCTTACTACATCTTCAGAGGTATAGGAAGTGATGCTCTAGTCCACTCCATTGTAACTTCAAGGAGATTGGATTGATTTTCTCAATCTACTCCATTGCAACTTCAAGGAGATAAGATTTGTTTATTCAGTCTGCCCCAGTGCAATTTCAAGGGGATAAGACTTGCTTTCTCGAGTCTGCTCCACTGCAACTTCAGGGAGATAAGACTTGCTTTCTTGAGTCTGCTCCACTGCAACTTCAGAGATATAAGATCCATCATTCTAATCCACTCCACTACAACTTTAGGGAGATAGGATTTGTTTATTCAGTCTGCCCTACTGCAATTTTAGGGGGATAAGACTTGCTTTCTTGAGTCTGCTCCACTGCAACTTTAGGGAGATAAGACTTGCTTTCTTGAATCTGCTCCACTGCAACCTCAGGAAGATAAGACTTGCTTTCTTGAGTCTGCCACACTGCAACCTCAGAGGGATAAGACCTGCTTACTCAGTCTGTTCCACTGCAACTTCAGGGAGCTAAGACTAGATGCGATTTGCTCTCTGCAACTTTAGAGAGATAAGATCTATCACTTTAATCTGCTCCACTGCAACTTCAGGGAGATAGGATTATTGGCTTTAATCTGCTCCACTGCAACTTCAGGGAGATAAGATTTGCCATCTTCAGTCTGTCTCACTATAACTTCAGGGAGTTAGGATTTGTGGTTTCACTGATCTGTTCTCTGGGGAACATGACCAGTAAAATTCATTTTATGAACTTAATTATGCCTAGTGATTAGGATGTCATGATCATAATGAATCAAATGCTCCTAACTAGTCGTGTATGAATGAATACAAAATGTCATTTTTTTCCCCGAGAATGATCCCTCATTATCACTCAGGTTATCATTACTCAAAGTTTATTAAGGTTTTATCACTAACGTGCTACAACGCCTTTTTGCTCAGCTGGCATCTCCCAAGAAACACTCAGTCAGATTGCCCCACTGTAACCTTTAAAGTTTAATCCCCTAGGACACAAAATTTGTACCATCTTTCTTTCGTTGTGGCCCAAAGGTAGAAAAATCTGGCTTTTCCTCAATCCTCTCCTATCGTAATTCAAGGATGCAGATCCTAAAACTCTTTTGGTCCTTTACACCATTCCCAGGGTATCATACCAAATTCTTATTCACAAATAAAGAATTTTCTTTTTAAAGGGAACTTCTTCTTATCCCTTGGTGATCACTGCTTGTTTGTTCATTGAAGCTTTGTCAGCAACAAGATATCTTGTCATCTTGTTCAGTCAATATTTGGACGACAAAATCCGAAAGAACAGTCTTAGACATTTCAACTTTTAAACTTAGCGTGTTCTAAACAATAGTCCTGCTTCAGGTTACTGTATTATTTAGAAACTTCCAGAGTAATATGCAAAACTTCCTTTGTAAAAGTTTATTAGTCCATTAATCATTATTCTAATGCAACATGCTTGCACCAAGATCATAATACTGACTAAGAAATGAATTATCAAATAAAATAATAGAAAAGGAATTTATTGAGAGAAAGTGTATTGAAAAGAAAAAAGTATTCAAGAACAGCAAAGAATAAAGTATTGCAAGAACTAACAAATTCAGTACAAGTAATATAAAGACTAGATGCCTCGGATATCGCAGCTTGAACTTCTCCGTGCAAACTAAGAGCCATTTTGAATTTAACATGTGTTTAGAATATCTACAGTACTTTGTCGATGCCCCAAGATGTCACATACCCTTTCCTGTTGATTTAGGTATGGCAAGATCACCACATGCCCCAATCTGATCAGTATTTGAGCCGCCCTTTTCGGGTTTTCAACTCAAATTCCCTTTGGTCTCAAGGTGCCCTTTGTGGGTTTTCACCTTACCTTCTCCTTTTTTTTTCATGATTCAAAGCGCCCTTTACGGGTTTTCACTTTGATCCCTCTTTTTCCTTCAAGTGAAATATTTCTTTACTGAATCTGAATTTACAGGATTCAGCAAATTCTTACCATCCATTTCACTCAAAATCAGAGCACCTCCAGAAAAAGTCTTTTTTACAACATAAGGTCCTTCCCAGTTTGGCATCCATTTCCCTCTAAAATTCTTTTGTAAAGGGAGGATCTTTTTCAACACCAAGTCCCCCTCATGAAATTCTCTGGGACAAACCTTTTTGTTATAAGCTCGCATCATTCGTTTCTAGTACATTTGACCGTGACGAACAACTTTTAGTCTTTTTTCTTCTATCAGGATCAACTGATCATACCAAGATTGGATCCATTCGACCTCATCCAACTTTAACTCAGCCAATACCCAGAGAGAAGGGATTTCAACTTCAATAGGTAAAACTGTCTCCATCCCATAAACGAAAGAAAAAGGCGTTGCCCCAGTAGAAGTCCTGATAGATGTTCTATAAGCAAGAAGAGTGAACGGTAACTTCTCATGCCTGTCATTGTAAGTTTCAGCCATTTTCCCCACAATTTTCTTGATATTTTTGTTGGCCGCCTCCACTGCACCATTTATTTTTGGGCGATATGGTGATGAATTATGGTTCTAATATTGAATTGACTGCAGACTTCCGCTATTGTGCTGTTATTTAAATTCAGCGCATTGTCAGATATGATTCTTTCAGGCATTCCATATCGCCATATGATTTCTTTTTTCAAGAACTTATTGACTGCTTACTTCGTGACATTAGCATATGAGGCTGCTTCTACCCACTTAGTGAAGTAGTCAATAACCACGAAAATGAAATGATGTCCATTAGAAGCCTTTGGCGATATTGGCCCAATGACATCCATTCCCCACATGGAGAAAGGCCATGGAGAAGTCATAACATGAAAAGGTGAAGGAGGTGCGTGCATTTTATCACCATAAATTTGACATTTATGGCATTTCTTGGCATAATTGATGCAATCTCTTTCCATGGTGAACCAGTAATATCCGAATCTCATGATCTGTCTAGCCATGGTGAATCCATTGGCGTGCGTTCCACAAACACCCTCATGGACTTCTTCTAAAATTTTCTTAGCTTCTACAGCAGCTACACATCTCAACAGTACTCGATCCTTTCCTTTTTTGTATAGAATCTCTCTATCTAAGATATAGTCAATAGCTAGTCTCCTCAATGTCCTCTTATCATTCTCCGTTTCCTGATAAGGATATCCGCGATTCTTCACATATTGCAATATATCTTGGTACCAAGGACGATTATCATTCTCCACTTCTTCAATGCTGTAGCAGTGAGCCGAGATTTCATAAATACTAATTTGAATGGGCTTCATGCCTTCTAATTTGTTCACTTTAATCATGGAAGCTAATGTAGCCAGAGCATTAGCCATCTGATTTTCTTCTCGTGAGAGATAACAAAAAGTAATGTTGTCAAACTCTGCAATCAATTCCAAAACCAATCTCCGATAATGAATTAACTTGGATCTCTCTTTTCCCATTCCCCTTTTAGTTGGTATATTACCAATGCCGAGTCTCCATATACTTCTAGCGTCTTAATTTTCTGCTCTATGGCCGCCCGGATACCCATAATGCAAGCTTCATATTCAGCCATGTTATTGGTGCAATCAAAGTCCAATTTACCGGTGAAAGGATAATAATTTCCATTTAGAGATACCAGGATTGCCCCAATCCCATTACCTACCGCATTCGAAGCTCCGTCAAAGTTTAACCTCCAAGAATGATTTTCTTGAGAATCCTCTTCAGTATTTGCTACACACATAAAGTCTTCATTCGGAAAATCAAAGTCCAGAGGTTCATAGTCTTCTAAAGCTCTGCTAGCCAAGAAATCTGCTATTGCACTCGCTTTGATGGCCTTCTGACTTACATATACTATATCCAACTCAGAGAGCAAAATTTTCCATCTAGCCATCCTCCCATTCAACGCAGTTGATTCCAACATATACTTTAAAGGGTCTAATTTTGAAATTAGCCAAGTTGTATGGTAGATCAAGTATTGCCTCAATCTCTTTGTCGTCCAAATCAGGGCACAACATAATTTTTCAATAGATGAATATCTCATTTCACAATCACTGAATTTTTTACTGAGATAGTATATCGCCTTTTCTTTCTTTCCAGTCGCATCAAGCTGACCCAACACACATCCCATGGAATTGTCAAACACCGTTAAATACAAAATCAATAGTCTATTCGAGCTAGGTGGCGACAGCACTGGAGTATTTGATAAGTATTGCTTTATCTTTTCAAAAGCTTCCTGGCACTCTTCATTCCAAACACCTGGATTATGTTTCTTCAGAAGATGAAATATGGGGTCACATTTCTCTGTCAACTGTAAAATGAACCGAGCAATATAATTCAGTCTTCCTAAGAAACCTCAAACTTTTTTCTGAGTACGTGGTGGCGGTAAATCTCGTATTGCCTTGAATTTTTTGGGGTCAGTCTCGATTCCTTTTTCACTGACTATGAAGCCCAACAACTTTCCTAACCTGGCTCCAAAAGTGCACTTTGTTGGATTAAGCTTGAGCTGAAACTTTCTTAGTCTTAAGAACAATTTCCTTAGGACCTGTACATGTTTCTCCCTTATTCTGGATTTGGCATCATCAACATAAACCTCAATCTCCTTGTGCATCATGTCATGGAACAAGACTACCATGGCTCTCTGATATGTTGCTCCCGCATTCTTTAATCCGAATGGCATCACTTTATAGCAAAATGTTCCCCACACAGTAATGAATGTAGTCTTTCCCATATCTTCAGGATGCATCTTTATCTGATTATATCCTGAGAAACCATCCATGAAAGAAAACAGCGAATATCCCGCCGTATTATCCACCAAAGTATCAATATGTGGCAATGGGAAATTGTCTTTTGGGCTTGCTTTGTTCAAATATCTGTAATCCATGCACATTCGTACTTTTCCATCTTTTTTAGGGACTGGAACAATGTTGGCTACCCATTCAGAATATTTGACCTCCTGTAAAAACCCAGCATCAAACTGCTTCTTGACTTCCTCTTTTATTTTAAGCACAATATCAGGCCTCATTCTTCTGAGCTACTGTTGAACTGGCTTGCAATCCTCCCTTATAGGTAGGCGATGTACTACAATGTCAGTACTCAATCCGGGCATATCCTGGTATGACCATGCGAAGACATCTTTGAATTCTTAGAGTAATTCAATAAGGTCTCGTCTTGTCTCTACGAAAATCTCAGTTCCAATTTTCACATCTTTTCCTTCTTCCAAGCTCACAATTTCTATTGATTCCTTATGAGGTAGGATTTGTTTTTCTTCATGTTCTACCATCCTCAACTAGTTCAAAGGTAAACCACAATCTATGTCACCTTCAAAGTCATGCGATCCCTCTGAATACATGTTTCGTTCAAAAGCAAACTCTGAGTTTGTATCGGCGTCATTCACGTCATTGATATATAGGGGCCTATTATAATTACAAAAGAATGTATGAATTTATGTATAATTATTTGTGCAATATGATTATAAATGAAAGAATGAGTTAATATATTTACTCGTATGGAAATAATGAAAGAATATTTGCTTGAAACAATTGCAAAGATGTATCTTATTAAAATAATAATGTTTGAACATAAGCCTATTTCATAAAAGAGTTCTTATTGTCTCTAGGCTAAAAAACAAGTTTATTCTGAATATTACTCTGAAAAAGTTCTAAAGACTTCAGGTATTTCTTTCGCAGTCCAATTATATAGAACACTCCCAGGTTCATAAGGACAAATGTCTAACAAGCTCCCTTCTTCATTTGCATCCTCATTTATGGCATTGATGTGCATATTTTCCAATGTCTCTTCGATGCTTTCCTCAATCAATATCCTTCTCTCAGAATGAATGATCCCTCCAGATACGAAAGTTTTGGATATGTGGGGAATTATCATTTGCTCTCAATTAATCTTCTCCCCACTTAGATGTGCCCTTCTTCTTTCGTGCCTTTTTTCTAACTCCTTTTTTCTTTGTCCTTTATCTGACTTATACCCTAAGCCAAAGTGGTCTTGTTTCTCTTTTAGCACTGGAATCTCAATTCTTCCTTGAAGATATTTCCCTAATCCTCTTCTGGGTAAAGCTCATTTCCCTACCAACAGTTGCAAACCCATCTTTGTAGTTTTGGATATTTTAGGCACTAGAATTTTGATCCCTTCAGGAATAAATGTTGCATTTACAAACTCCAAAGATCGAAAAGAGCATTCCACCGATTCGTCATTAGTTTCCACATACGGCGCCTCATTAGATACCACCGCTATGATATCCTCTTCGGCGTTTATTGTCACCAGACGACATTCTGATACTAGCTTCAACTTCTGATGCAATGATGATGGTACAGCCCCCGCCGAATGTATTCAGGGTTTCCCTAATAAGCAATTGTAGGAGGGCTTGATGTCTATTACGAGAAACTCCACCTCATAAACTATTGGGCCAATCAGTAGGGGTATCTCAATTCTTTCCATGACCTTTCTTTCTATACCATCAAATGCCCTCACTATATTTAGGAATGTTTTCATGTGCGAGCTGTCTACGGGAAGCCTGGTAAGTGTGGATAATGGAAACACGTTCAATGCTGATCCATTATCAATCAACATTACTGGCAAGGTATACCCCTTGCATCGTGTAGTAAAATGCAAAGCCTTAGTAGACCCTATGCCCCCAGGTGGCATTTCATCATCATTGAAGAATATGAAATTATCAGCACTGATATTATTAACCAATCGATCCAATTTGTTAACAGAAATATCATTGGCCATATAGGTTTTGTTCAGCACCTTCATCAACGCACTTCGGTGTACTTCTGAATTTAATAGTAAGGCTAGTACAAATATGTGAGCCGGTTATTTATGCAACTATTCGACAATGCTATACTCACAATGCTTCAAAATTTTGAGGAATTCCACAGCTTCTTCCTCTTTCACTGGCTCGTTGATGGATAACACAGGCTCAGTTATTTACTCCTTCTTTTGTTCTACTGTTATGGCCCTTCCTTTCACTGGTTCTGGATAAGCACCTATACCCTGATCCTCTGTAATCTCCTTTCCAGGGACAGTTGTATTGCACTCGTAGTTCCACGGAACTTTCCTGCTATCTTGGTAAGAAAAGGTTTCAGGTTTCTTAATTATGATCTTTGGCATTACTGGTGTTCTCACTTCATCATTCTTTGGTCGCGAGATAATGATGACAGGATGAGTTACTTTTGGAACCTTCATTGATTCCGATGCACATATACTTCCTTCTTCCTTAACTTCTTCATAAAAATCCACTTCTTTTTCATCCATCATACCTTGAACTAAGGCTCTGAATTCTGTACACTCTTGAATCTCGTGTCCCTCCTTGTTGTGGAACTCACAGTAGTTTTTTACCCTTCCAAAGTTTCTTTTTAAATCCAAAACAAACAACCCCCTTTCTACCATCTTCTTCCAGACCCATTTTAAAGGAATTTTCACTTCTGCGATATCTTCCTTGATTCTTCTACCCATATCTCCATTTATCATGTTCACTCCATTATCATTATAATTAGGCAACGGGTTCTCTGTACTAGGCGAATCATCCAATTTAACAATGCCCATGTCTATGAATCTTTCAACCAGCTTTTTAAACACCGTACAATTTTCTATGGAATGCCCCATGATTCCAGCGTGATAATCGCATTGTGCGTTTGCATCCTACTATTTGGGGTACAGAGGCTATAGAGGTTTTAAGTAGTAAGGGGAAACAACAGGTGCATCAAATAAATTTTGTTACAACTCCCTATACGACATTGGAATTGGAGTAAATTGAAGCTTCTCCGTGTTTTGTCTTGTGTCGAATCCCCTTTTTTGATGATCCTTATTTGTTAACAGCCACCTTTCTTAGCTGATTCACCGTAATCATTTTTGAATAACCCTTGCTATATGAACTTGTGTTGTTGACCTCATTTTCTTTCTTCTTCACGGCTGACCTTCTACTACTTTCTCCAGCATCAATCTTCCCGCTTTTGATATCATTTTCTATCATTTCACCATTCATAAATATGTCAGAAAAGCTTTTTGTGGCACTTCATAACATATGTGTGATAAATGGGGCTTTCAATATGTTAACGAAAAGCATTGTCATCTCTCTTTCTAGAAGAGATGGCTGAACTTGGACGACAACCTCTCTCCACCTCTGTGCGTATAGTCTAAAACTTTTACTAGGCTTCTTTTCCAGGTTTTGTAGAGTGATTCTATAAGGTACCATGTCGGTTACATGACTGTACTGCTTTATGAATGCTTGTGCTAAATCTCTCCATGAATTAATCCTGGTACGGCTCAATTGATTGTACCACTTGGACGCTGCCTCTGTGAGGCTATCCTGGAAATAATGTATCAGTAGTTGGTCGTTATTAACATACCCAGTCATCCATATACAAAACATGGTAATATGAGCTTCGGGGCCACTAGTTCCATTGAACTTCTCAAACTCTGGCATTTTGAACTTGTAAGGGAGTACTAAATCCGGAACCAAACTCATTTCTTTAGCATCAATCCCATGGTAGCTCTCAGTACTTTCCATCGCTCTAAATTTTTCTTCCAGCCATTTATACTTTTCTTCTAGCTGTTTTGGCAATTCATCCTTCATTTTTTCTTTTCCAGATGTTTCATCGAAGTCAGAGATAGCAGGATTAACAAGGTTGTCTCCAGGGTTAGAGCCTGATCCAACTTAAAAATTCATTGGCATTGAAGCACCGGCCTGAAACTGTTGAGGCTTGATGGTAACAGAGGATTTGTGCGGATATACCTCAACATGCTGAGGAGTAAAGCCTGGAGGATAAACAGGTCCCTCACTGTCTCCTTCTTCAACATTGAGCACAGAGCCCTTTCCTTTATCAACTTATCCAATCAACAACCGAGTTGGTGAGTCATCATTTTCCCCGAGATTCCATCATTTTGTCCATCATATTCTCTGAATCTTCTCATTGCTCTTTCATTTGTTGTTGAAGCTGATCCTGCATTTTTTTAGAACTGTTCTAGCCTTTCTATCATTTGGTCCATGTCTTTAGTTTTTGCTCGAGTACCGTAGCGGTGTTTGGTAGGATGATTGGTTTCCAGATTAACTTAGGAATGATTTATATCAATTAGAATCTTTTAATATTATTTAATGCATATGAAGCAATGCAATGCAATGCATGAAATGAATGCAAAAAAATGCGTCAATTTCGATTCAATTCCATTTAGGAAAACTTTACTAGAAAATAAATTTCTTTACATAAAGTGAATTACAAATAAGGTTTTGCCCTACTACTCAGAACTCTAATCTTTCTAAGTAACAAAGCTAACTCTTGCCCCCGATCTGACTCTAACTCATACCTCACGCTCAGCATGCCAGCCTGCACCGCTAAAGTCTGTATGTGATCAGCCACTTCTCGAATCTGGACCACAGCTTCCCCCATAATATGATCTCGGCTCCTAACTTGATTCTGAAAGTAGTGGGGTTGTTCATTATTACGACTTTCATTAGTTTCCAAGTACTCGATTCGGATCTTACAATTTTGCAATGACGTTTCTAACTATTCCATTCTTTTCTTCATTTCTTCAATCTTGCTCAAGCTTGCTTTCAACTCTATTGCGGAGTTTCGATTTCGATATTGACGATAAGATCTTTCCAACTCGGTCACCCTATCCTTTAATTCACCTTTTTCTCTTTGGCTATCTGACAAACTCTTTTCTAAAGCCTCGTTTCTCATCTGCACCTCTTGGAATTTTTTCTGCCCGACAGTTCTCATTGACAGACGCAACTTTTTATAATCAGTCTTCAAACTATCCAACTCTTCCTCAGCCTTATTTTTCTCTTTCCTTAATTTTTCAGTTTCGAGCTTCTGAACGTCTATGTCTCATCTCAAGTTCATTTTTTCTTCCTCCATTTGTTCTATATTCTTTTCTAGATCCACATTTCTTCTTTCAAAATCTTGTCTTACGATTTCCAACTCAGAAGGGATGACCCGCAAATGTTCCTCTATTGACTGGTCGTTTTCCTGACTTGTCTTGGGTATATTAGCATTGATTCTCCCAACCCACCATTCATTATACCGACGACTAACCTCTTCATCCGGCGAGTGTGTTTCCATGCACTAGATATCTCTTGAATCTTTTTTCTATAACCATCATCCCTGTATGAGAATTCACAATCAGCTATTCCTTGGGTCGCAGGTATAAATTGTCTTGACCTATACTGCCTTAGCACTAGCAATGGGACATATCCAATAGCTCCCCAAATTCCAAGCAGAGGAGCCCAATCAAAATTACCACATCTATACAGGATCTCATTCGGAAGCAACCAATGGGCTCTCCATTCGATGTCCTCTTCTTTAAGATTCTGAAGAATTTCCATCCACTTCTCCTCTGAAATGTCGTCTCTCCTCGGTGTGGCTACAATCTCCTTTAGTGGCAAATAATTTCGAAGAAAACCCGATACGAAACCCTATCAACCTTTCAAAAGTTACTATGAAACCACGCGAGTAGGAGCTGTGCACATCCAATGAATCTACCCTCTCCCGCTTTTCGGCATGCACTCAATGACCTAAAGGTTTCTGCCAAAGTTGCCGGAATTGGTGTAACTCTCTTATCAAGCCGGTCGAATAAATCGGTGACTGCTTCATCAACATGTCCTAAAGCTTTGAGGAAGATGACTAAGCCATATTACTCAATGCAAAAACATCTACCTTCTTCCTCACATCTGGGTGCGTTAGAATTGAATCTTTCAAACTCTTCCAGGGAATGCACTTGCTATCCCCCATTTGCTTGATCCGCGCAGTAACCCACTGCTCACTCATCCCCGTTATATTCATCAGCTTCTTTAAAAAGGTTGGCACATTTACCGCTTTCGAGTAGACTTTGTCTACTTGAAACTTTGAACATCGAAGTAAAGCCACGTATTCTTCTATCGTTGGCACCAAATCGACCTTCCCAAATGTGAAACAACTGTAAGTTGGATGCCAAGGCTGGGCGAGGGCTCGAAATAAGTGCTTGTCTACCTTCACATCAAGCAAATAAGGCAAATCCCCATAATTATTATAAAATAGCTGTCTAACCTTGTCATTCCACCGATCCCAGATTTCCTTCAATTCTTACAAATTATTTTGAGTTACACTGATGCGCGTAAAGTCCCATAATTCTGATATATATCCATCAGCCAAACTATCACCTTTCTCTCACTGTGTTGTCTTAGAACAAGTTCGGACAGTCGCATTATCTTCTAGTTTATCAAGAAACCCTTTTTCCATGATAAGCTTTCTATCTAGTAACTGAATATGAACCGACGCCTTTTATAATAAAATGAAATGCCATGTTATGCAATCAAAATAAAACACAAAAAGTCAGTATCATATATAAACATAAAATATAATCAAGAAATAGTAAAACACCTATTCGGATATCTACTAGGGTTTAGTGTAGTTCTACCTAAGGTGGATTCCTAAGGTTCATTATATGAAGTTTTCCTTCTAGGGCAAAGGTACCCGAACCAGCAGATTCCTCGATCTTCACGCATTATAGGCTCATATAGATCAAGTTCGGTTCAGGGGAATACATTTCCCTATGACTATACGGAGATGACAATCTCACGAAGGCATAGGTACAGATGTATCCCGAAAGCGATCCGCTATCCTATACGGAGGTGAAAACCTCACGAAGGAATAGTTTCTCACTCCCACTTAGAAGGTAAAATCATCCAACATATGTAATGTACAATGCAAAGAAAACAACTAAAGTACTTAGATCAATTAAGCACGAAAATAATGAATGTAAAAGGATCTTGTGAATTTAAAACAAAATTTTTTTCGACCATAAGACAGAAATTAATCAACTTTGTGGCTCAACTCTCAAAATTTTATCCCCAGCGGAGTCGCCAAGCTGTCGAAACCATTTTTATTTTGGAAAAAAACAAAAATCAGTTAATGATTTAAAAAAAATGAAATTCGGGAGTCGCCACCAATCTTTTATTGAGGTGTGATTGGATCACCTAAAAATGGCTTTGGTCTACGAGTTTTAGAAAAACGGATCTGGGAGTCGGTTACGTACGAGGAAGGATTAGCACCCTCGTAACGCCCAAAAATTGGTACCTAGTTGATTAATTAGTGTCTTAATGTCGAGAGTTGAAAAATATGATCCTTAGTAAAAACTTAAAAAATGCATTACTTATTAAGACTCTTTTCATTTCGGAGAAAGAAAATGTCACACCAATGCGTTAGGGCACGATATTCTACTTCCTCAAAATGAGTTTGTCCAAAATACTGTGTAATAAAATTTAAAAGAATATTCATTTGTTTAAGATTTATAAAGAAATCGCAGCCCAATACATTAGGGCACAATTTTTCAAAATTCTAAACATTTAATATTTCCTTTATTGTTTTTTAGAAAAAAATCTTCATCTCGAGAAATCAACGCATCACATCCAATACGTTAGGACACGACATGTTGAATTCCCGATAACAAGCTTTTATTTTGTTTGATTAAAGAGCATTCTCGATAATTAGATTCAATGAAGAAAATTGGAACCCAATACGTTAGGGCTCAATCCTTTCGAAGATCCTAAATACGAGTATTGCCTTTATTTTTCAAAGTTTTCTATTTTTAAGAATTCGAGTAAAAACGTGTAATGCTACATTTGATGCATGAATAAATGCCGCTTTAACAAATAATGAATACAACAATGATATAGGAATAGTATGAACAGTAAATAAACGAAAATAATACAAATAGCAAAAATATTCAATGACATGCAAAATATCAAATAAATGAGCAAAAAAAACATTCTTTTAAAATATAAATGAAAACACAAATAAATAAACGAGTGAAAGGAATTATAAAATAAAAAATATAAATAATATAAGGTGTGCATATAATATATACATTGAAATTATGAAGAATAAAAGACATGCATATGGATTTATATATACTAATATGGATTAAAACATTTAAAATATATATATAATGCATTTGCAAAAATAAAGAAAATATATAAATATTTATATATATAAATTATAAAATATGTATTAAAATATAAGTATATATATGTACATATATAAGTTATAAAATAAATATATATTATGAAAATAATGATTACATATATAAGTTAAAAAATAGAAATAATAATTATATTTTTGAAATTAATTAATTCTCTAAAAAATAACAAAAAGGACTAATTTGAATTTGAGATAGAAATCTGGGGCAAATCCGCAAATAAATGCAGACTAAGGGACCATATTGAACACACGAATAACATAGAGGGCCTGGAAAGGAAATTCTCCCTTCTCTTCTAAAACGGCGTCGTTCAAGTAGGACTAGATTGAAATCGAAAATAAATTAAAGGGGTAAATTTTAAAAATTAAAAAAAACTCAATTGCAAGAACATTAAAAGGCGGAGGGACCAAAAGCGCAATCTACCCCTTCGCATAAAAACACGCAGATCCTAGGACGAGTCGGGTCGGTTTCGAGTCGGCCTCCCGAAAACGACGCCGTTTTGGCACCTAGGGAGGCCTAATGAAATGGCACCGTTTCATTAGGCTATTTAAGCCAAAAACAACTCAAAAAATTCATTTTTTCATTTCCTTTAAAAAAACCCAAAAACCTCTCAACCCTCTCCCTTTTTCTTCGGGCACCAGCCTAAAATTCGGCGAAGGGATCGCCGCACCGGCCACCGGTCACTGGTGACGGCATTGTCGCATGTGGTAGCCGGAAAAGAAAAAATTTTAGATCCGGACCTTTCGAAACCGCTAAACCCAAATCCAACCCCGAGATCTTCAAAATACTGATGAAAAAGCCCTAAATCTCAAGAAACCTTTCGATTTCTGGTCGTTTATCCTTGGAGACGACTACCTCAGCCGTCCACGGCGATCTGGGTTCAAACAAAGGTTGTTCCTTTCTATCTCCTATTTATTTTATTCGTATATAGATAAAAATATATAATAATAATAACTGTAGATTGAAGAAAATAAAAAAAACGTAGATGTCTACCTTGGATCGATTTCTGCTCTCTCGGTATTGAACTATCTGTCTTTTTGCTGTGAAAATAATCGTTTTTTCTTATTGATTTCGAATCCCCTTTTACAATATTTTGAGTTTGCTTTTATTGTAGGTAATGAAAAAAAGAAAAGGCAAGAAATCTCTGCTCGCTGATTTAGCTCCGATTTTCTTGTTATTCTGCCGATCTTGTTTCCTTTCTTGTCGTGCAGGTGAAGTTTTGAGATGCGGGCTAGGTGCCTGCGGCGTGAATGCGGAAGGCTGATGTTTACCATAGAAACCCTAGGAGTTTCTGTAACTGTTTTGGGCCACATTGTAATTGGGCCACTCGGTTTTGTAGTTTTGGGCCTACATGGACTGTTACATTTGGCCTGTTAAGTGTGCTTTCTTTTTATTATTTGGTTTTAGACCAGGGGCAAAATTCAGGTATTACAACTAGTTAGGAACATTTGAATCATTCTGATCATGATATCCTAATCATTAGGCATAATTAGGTTCATCAAATGGATTCTACAGGTCCTGTTCCCTAGAGAGCAGATTAGTGAAACCATAAATCCTATACCCCTGAGGTTGCAGTGGGATGGATTGAAGTAGATCATGGCAAATCTTATCTCCCTAAAGTTGAAGTGGAGCAGTTTAAAGCCAATAATTTTATCTCCCTGAAGTGGCAGCGGAGTGGATTGAAGACACCAGTCTTGTCGCATTGGCATTGCAGTGGAACAGATTGAAGCTACAACAGTAAATCTTATGGCGTTGCAGCGGAGCAGATTAAAGCTGAGGGCAACGAATCTTATCTCTCTGGCGTTAAGGCTTGAAATAACTGAAGTGGAGCGGATTAAAGTTGTGGGCAGTGAATCCTATCTCTTTGGCATTACAGTGGAATAGATTGAAGCTACAACAATAATCTTACTTCTAGCGTGCAAAGGAACAAAATGAAGCTACAACAGCGAATCTTGCTTCCCTGACATTACAGTTAAATAGATTGAAGCTACAACAGCGAGTCTTACTTCCCTGGTGGTGTAGTGGAACAGATTGAAGCTACAAAGTGAATCTTGCTTCCCCGACACTGCAATTAAACAGATTGAAGTTACAACAGCGAATCTTATGGCGTTGCAGCGGAGCAGATTAAAGCTGAGGGCAACGAATCTTATCTCTCTGGCGTTAAGGCTTGAAATAACTGAAGTGGAGCAGATTAAAGTTGTGGGCAGTGAATCCTATCTCTTTGGCATTACAGTGGAATAGATTGAAGCTACAACAGCGAATCTTACTTCCCTAGCGGTGCAGTGGAACAAAATGAAGCTACAACAGCGAATCTTGCTTCCCTGACATTACAGTTAAATAGATTGAAGCTACAACAGCGAGTCTTACTTCCCTAGTGGTGTAGTGGAACAAATTGAAGCTACAAAGTGAATCTTGCTTCCCCGACACTGCAGTTAAACAGATTGAAGCTACAACAGAGAATCTTATGGTGTTGCAGCAGAGCAGATTAAAGCTGAGGGCAGCGAATCTTATCTCTCTGGCGTTAAGGCTTGGAATAGCTGAAGTGGAGCGGATTAAAGTTATGGGCAGTGAATCCTATCTCTTTGGCATTACAGTGGAACAGATTGAAGTTACAACAGCGAATCTTACTTACCTAGCGGTGCAGTGGAACAAAATGAAGCTACAACAGCGAATCTTGCTTACCTGACATTACAGTTAAATAGATTGAAGCTACAACAGCGAATCTTACTTCCCTGGTGGTGCAATGGAACAGATTGAAGCTACAAAGTGAATCTTGCTTCCCCAACATTGCAGTTAAATAGATTGAAGCTACAACAACAAATCTTACTTCCCTGGCGGTGTAATGGAACAGATTGAAGCTACAACAGTGAATCTTGTTTCCCCGACATTGCAGTTAAATAGATTGAAGCTACAATAGTGAATCTTGCTTTCCCGACATCGCAGTTAAATAGATTAAAGCTACAACATCGAATCTTACTTCCCTGGCGATACAGTGGAACAGATTGAAGCTACAACAGCGAATCTTGCTTCCCCGACATTGTAGTTAAATAGATTGAAGCTACAACAACAAATCTTACTTCCCTAGCGAACAGATCAAAAACGGCAAGTCTCATCTCCCTGAAGTTGCAATGGAGCAGACTGAAGATAGCAAATCTTATCTCTCTGAAGTTGCAGTAGAGCAGATTAAAACTATAAATAGCAGATCTTATCTCTCTGAATTTGTAGTAGAGTAGATTGAAGAAAATAAAAAAACGTAGATGCCAGCCTTGGATCGATTTCTACTCTCTCGGTATTGAACTATATGTCTTTTTGCTGTGAAAATAATCATTTTTTCTTATTGATTTCGAATCCCCTTTTACAATATTTTGAGTTTGCTTTTATAGCAGATAATGAAAAAAGAAAAAGGCAAGAAATCTCTACTCGCTGATTTAGCTTTGATTTTCTTGTTATTCTGCCGATCTTGTTTCCTTTCTTGTCGTGCAGGAGAAGTTTGGAGATGCGGGCTAGGTTGCTGCGGCGCAAATATGGAAGGCTGATGTTTACCCTAGAAGCCCTAGGGTTTTCTGCAACTGTTTTGGGCTACATTATAATTGGACCACTCAGTTTTGTAGTTTTGGGCCTATATGGACTGTTACATTTGGCCTGTTAAGTGTGCTTTCTTTTTATTATTTGGTTTTAGACTCGAGGCAAAATTCGGGTATTACAGCTGCCCCTCTTTGCTCGTTGTCGGGTAACGAGAACAGAGCAAAAACCCAAAAACCAATTTTTCCCGGTCGTATTGGCTTTGGGGCTTTTCTTCTTCATTCTATCTTATTACATCTTCAGAGGTATAAGAAATGATGCTCCAGTCCACTCCATTGTAACTTCAAGGAGATTGGATTGGTTTTCTCAATCTACTCCACTGCAACTTCAGAGAGATAAGATTTTTTATTCAGTCTGCCCTATTGCAATGTCAAGGGGATAAGACTTGCTTTCTTTAGTTTGCTCTACTGCAACTTCAGGGAGATAAGACTTGCTTTCTTGAGTCTGCTCCACTGCAATTTCAGGGAGATAAGATTTGATATGATCTGCTCTACTGCAACTTCAGAGATATAAGATCCATCATTCTAACCCACTCCACTACAACTTTAGGGAGATAGGATTTGTTTATTCAGTCTGCCCTACTGCAATTTCAGAGGGATAAGACTTGCTTTCTTGAGTCTGCTCCACTGCAATTTCAGGGAGATAAGACTTGCTTTCTTGAATCTGCTCTACTGCAACCTCAGGAAGATAAGACTTGCTTTCTTGAGTCTACCCCACTGCAACCTTAGGGGGATAAGACTTGCTTACTCAGTCTGCTCCACTGCAACTTCAGGGAGATAAGACTAGATACGATCTGCTCTCTGCAACTTCAGAGAGATAAGATCTATCAGTTTAATCTGCTCCACTGCAACTTCAGGGAGATAGGATTATTGGCTTTAATCTGCTCCACTGCAACTTAAGGGAGATAAGATTCACCATCTTCAGTCTGTCCCACTGTAACTTCAGGGAGTCAGGATTTGTAGTTTCACTGATCTGTTCTCTGGGGAACATGGCCTGTAAAATTTATTTTATGAACTTAATTATGCCTAGTGATTAGGATGTCATGATCAGAATGAATCAAATGCTCCTAACTAGTTGTGTATGAATGAATACAGAATGTCATTTTTTTCCCGAGAATAATCCCTCATTATCACCCAGGTTATCATTACTCAAAGTTTATTAAGGTTTTATCACTGACGTGCTACAACGCCTTTTTGCTCAGCTGGCGTCTCCCAAGAAACACTCAGTTAGATTGCCCCACTATAACCTTCAAAGTTTAATCCCCTGGGACGCAAATTTTGTATCATCTTTCTTTCGTTGTGACCCAAAGGTAAAAAAATCTGGCTTTTCCTCAATCCTCTCCTATCGTAATTCAAGGATGCAGATCCTAAAACTCTTTTGGTCCTTTACATCATTCCCAGGGTATCATACCAAATTCTTATTCACAAATGAAGAATTTTCTTTTTAAAGGGAACTTCTTCTTATCCCTTGGTGATCACTGCTTGTTTGTTCATTGAAGCTTTGTCACCAAAAAGATATCTTGTCATTCTGTTCAGTCAATATTTGGACGATAAAATCTGAAAGAACAGTCTTAGACATTTCAACTTTTAAACTTGGCGTGTTCTAAACAATAGTCCTGCTTCAGGTTATTGTATTATTTAGAAACTTCCAGAGTAACATGCTTGCACCAAGATCATAATACTGACTAAGAAATGAATTATCAAATAAAAATAATAGAAAAGGAATTTATTCAGAGCAAGTGTCTTGAAAAAAGAAGTATTCAAGAACAGCAAAGAATAAAGTATTACTAGAACAAACAAATTCAGTACAAGTAATATGAAGACTAGATGCCTCGGATATCGCAGCTTGAACTTCTCCGTGCAAACTAGGAACCATTTTGAATTTAACATGTGTTTAGACGACCTACAGTACTTTGTCGATGCCCCAAGATGTCACATACCCTTTCCTGTTGATTTAGGTATGGCAAGATCACCACATGCCCCAATCTGATCAGTATTTGAGCCGCCCTTTTTGGGTTTTCAACTCAAATTCCCTGTGGTCTCAAGGCGCCCTTTGCGGGTTTTCACCTTGGCCTCTCCTTTTTTTTTCATGATTCAAAGTGCCCTTTGCGAGTTTTCACTTTGATCCCTCTTTTTCCTTCAAGTGAAATATGTCTTTACTGAATCTGAATTTATAAGATTCAGCAAATTCTTACCATCCATTTCACTCAAAATCAGAGCACCTCCAGAAAAAGCCTTTTTTACAACATAAGGTCCTTCCCAGTTTGGCATTCATTTCCCTCTAAAATCCTTTTGTAAAGGGAGGATCTTTTTCAACACCAAGTCCCCCTCATGAAATTCTCTAGGACAAACCTTTTTTTATAAGCTCGCATCATTCGTTTCTGGTACATTTGACCGTGACGAACAACTTTTAGTCTTTTTTCTTCTATCAGGATCAACTGATCATACCGAGATTGGATCCATTCGGCCTCATCCAACTTTAACTCAGCCAATACCCGGAGAGAAAGGATTTCAACTTCGATGGGTAAAACTGTCTCCATTCCATAAACCAAAGAAAAAGGCGTTGCCCCAGTAGAAGTCCTGATAGATGTTCTATAAGCAAGATGAGTGAACAGTAACTTCTCATGCCAGTCCTTCTAAGTTTTAGCCATTTTCCCCACAATTTTCTTGATATTTTTGTTGGCCGCCTCCACTGCACCATTCATTTTTGGGTGATATGGTGATGAATTATGGTGTCTAATATTGAATTGACTGCAGACTTCCGCTATTGTGCTGTTATTTAAATTCAGCGCATTGTCAGATATGATTCTTTCAGGCATTCTATATCGCCATATGATTTCTTTTTTCAAGAACTTATTGATTGCTGACTTCGTGACATTAGCATATGAGGCTGCTTCTACCCACTTAGTAAAGTAGTCAATAACCACGAAAATTAAACGATGTCTATTAGAAGCCTTTGGCGATATTGGCCCAATGACATCTATTCCCCACATGGAGAAAGGCCATGGAGAAGTCATAACATGAAAAGGTGAAGGAGGCGCGTGCATTTTATCACCATATATTTGGCATTTATGGTATTTCTTGGCATAATTGATGCCATCTCTTTCCATGGTGAACCAGTAATATCCGAATCTCATGATCTGTCTAGCCATGGTGAATCCATTGGCATGCGTTCCACAAACACCCTCATGGACTTCTTTTAAAATTCTCTTAGCTTCTACAGCATCCACACATCTCAACAGTACTCGATCCTTTCCCTTTTTGTATAGAATCTCTCCATCTAAGACATAGTCAATAGCTAGTCTCCTCAATGTCCTCTTATCATTCTCCGTTGCCTGATCAGGATATTCGTGATTCTTGACATATATCAATATATCTTGGTACCAAGGACGATTATCATTCTCCACTTCTTCAATGCTGTAGCAGTGGGCCGGGATTTCATCAATACTAATTTGAATGGGCTTCATGCCTTCTAATTTGTTCACTTTAATCATGGAAGCTAAGTTAGCCAGAGCATCAGCCATCTGATTTTTTTCTCATGGGAGATAACAAAAGGTAATGTTGTCAAACACTTCAATTAATTCCAGAACCAATCTCTGATAACGAATTAACTTGGGATCTCTCCTTTCCCATTCCCCTTTTAGTTGGTATATTACCAATGTCGAGTCTCTATATACTTCTAGCGTCTTAATTTTTCGCTCTATGGCTGCCCGGATACCCATGATGCAAGCTTCATATTCAGCCATGTTATTGGTGCAATCAAAGTCCAATTTACTGGTGAAAGGATAATAATCTCCATTTAGAGATACCAGGATTGCCCCAATCCCATTACCTACCGTATTCGAAGCTCCGTCAAAGTTTAACCTCCAAGAATGATTTTCTTGAGAATCCTTCTTTTGTTCCACTGTTATGACCCTTCCTTTCATAGGTTCTGGATAAGCACCTATACCCTGATCCTCTGTAATCTCCTTTCCAGGGACAGTTGTATTGCACTCGTAGTTCTACAGAACTTTCCTACTATCTTGGTAAGAAAAGGTTGCAGGTTTCTTAATTATGATCTTTGGCATTACTGGTGTTCTCACTTCATCATTCTTTGGTAGCGAGATAATGATGACAGGATGAGTTACTTTTGGAACCTTCATTGATTCCGATGCACATATACTTCCTTTTTCCTTAACTTCTTCATAAAACTCCACTTCTTTGTCATCCATCATGCCTTGAACTAAGGCTCTGAATTCTGTACACTCTTGAATCTCCTGTCCCTCCTCGTTATGGAACTCACAGTAGTTTTTTACCCTTCCAAAGCTTCTTTTTAAATCCAAAACAAACAACCCCCTTTCTACCATCTTCTTCCAGACTCATTTTAAAAGAATTTTCACTTCTGCGATATTTTCCTTGATTCTTCTACCCTTATCTTCATTTATCATGTTCAGTCCATTATCATTATGATTAGGCAACGGGTTCTCTGTACTAGGCGAATCATCCAATTTAACAATTCACATGTCTATGAGTCTTTCAACCAGCTTTTTAAACACCGTACAATTTTCTATGGAATGCCCTATGATTCCCGCGTGATAATCGCATTGTGCGTTTGCATCGTACCATTTGGGGTACGGAGGCTGTAGAGGTTTTAAGTAGTAAGGGGAAACAACGGGTGCATCAAATAAATTTTGATACAACTCCCTATACGACATTGGAATTGGCGTAAATTGAAGCTTCTCCGTGTTTTGTCTTGTGTCAGGTCCCTTTTTTTATGATCCTTGTTGGTTAACAGCCACATTTCTCGGCTGATTCACCATAATCGTTTTTGAATAACCCTTGCTATATGAACTTGTGTTGTTGACCTCATTTTTTTTCTTCTTCGCGGCTGACCTTCTGCTACTTTCTCCAGCATCAATCTTCCCGCTTTTGATAGCATTTTCTATCAATTCACCATTCATAACTATGTCAAAAAAGCTTTTTGTGGAACTTCATAACATATGTGTGATAAATGGGGCTTTCAATATGTTAACGAAAAGCATTGTCATCTCTCTTTCTAGAAGAGATGGCTGAACTTGGACAGCAACCTCCCTCCACCTCTGTGCGTATTGTCTAAAACTTTCACTAGGTTTCTTTTCCATGTTTTGTAGAGTAATTCTGTAAGGTACCATGTCGGTTACATGACTGTACTGCTTTATGAATGCTTGTGCTATATCTCTCCATAAATTAATCTTGGTACGGCTCAATTGATTGTACCACTTGGACGCTGCCCCTGTGAGGCTATCCTAGAAACAATGTATTAGCAGTTGGTCGTTATTAACATACCCAGTCATCCGTATACAAAACATGGTAATATGAGCTTCGGGGCCACTAGTTCCATTGTACTTCTCAAACTCTGGCATTTTGAACTTGTAAGGGAGTACTAAATCCGAAACCAAGCTCAATTCTTTAGCATCAATCCCATGGTAGCTCTCAGTACTTTCCATCGCTCTAAATTTTTCTTCCAGCCATTTATACTTTTCTTCTAGCTGTTTTGGCAATTCATCCTTCATTTTTTCTTTTCCAGCTGTTTCATCGAAGTCAGGGATAGTAGGATTAACAAAGTTGTCTCCAGGGTTAAAGCCTGATCCAACTTGAAAATTCATTGGCATTAAAGCACTGGCCTGAAACTATTGAGGCTTGATGGTAATAGAGGATTTGCGCGGATATACCTCAACATGCTGAGGAGTAAAGCCTGGAGGATAAACAGGTCCCTCACTGTCTCCTTCTTCAACATTGAGCACAGAGCCCTTTCCTTTATCAACTTCTCCAGTCAACAACTGAGTTGACTGAGTCATCATTTTCCCCTGAGATTCCATCATTTTGTCCATCATATTCTGCTGAATCTTCTCGAGCTGCTCTTTCATTTGTTGTTGAAGCTGATCCTGCATTTCTTTTTGGAACTGTTCTAGCCTTTCTATCATTTGGTCCATGTCTTTAGTTTTTGCTCGAGTACCGTAGCAGTGTTTGGTAGGATGGTTGGTTTCCAGATTAACTTAGGAATGATTTATATCAATGAGAATCTTTTAATATTTTTTAATGCATATGAAGCAATGCAATGCATGAAATGAATGAAAAAAAAAACGTCAATTTTGATTCAATTCCATTTAGGAAAACTTTACTAGAAAATAAATTTCTTTACATAAAGTAAATTACAAATAAGGCTTTGCCCTACTACTCAGAACTCTAATCTTTCTAAGTAACAAAGCTAACTCTTGCCCCTGGTCTGACTCTAACTCATACCTCACGCTCAGCATGTCAGCCTGCACCGCTAAAGACTGTATGTGATCAGCCACTTCTTGAATCTGGACCACAGCTTCCCCCATAATATGATCTCTGCTCCTAACTTGATTCTGAAAGTAGTGAAGTTGTTTATTATTACGACTTTCATTTGCTTCCAATTACTCGATCCGGATCTCACAATTTTGCAATGACGTTTCTAACTATTCTATTCTTTTCTTCATTTCTTCAATCTTGCTCAAGTTTGCTTTCAACTATATTGCGGAGTTTCGATTTCGATATTGACGACAAGATCTTTCCAACTCGGTCACACTATCCTTTAATTCACCTTTTTTCTCTTTGGCTATCTGACAAATTATTTTCTAAAGCCCTGCACCTCTTGGAATTTTCGTTCCCATCTATCGGCTTTGTCCTTTTCTTCTCGAATTTCTTCACGCCACTGTTCTGAGGTTTTTCACAGCCCGACAGTTCTCATTGACAGACGCAACTTTTTATTATCTATCTTGAAACTATCCAACTCTTCCTCAGCCTTATTTTTCTCTTTCCTTAATTTTTCAGTTTCGAGCTTCTGAATGTCTATGTCTAATCTCAAGTTCATTTTTTCTTCCTCCATTTGTTCTATATTCTTTTCTAGATCCGCATTTCTTCTTTCAAAATCTTGTCTTATGATTTCCAACTCAGAAGGGATGACTCGCAAATGTTCCTCTATTCACTGGTCGTTTTCTTGACTTGTCTTGGGTATATTATCATTGATTCTCCTAACCCACCATTCATTATACCGACGACTAACCTCTTCATCCGGCGAGTGTGTTTCCATGCACTAGATATCTCTTGAATCTTTTTTCTATAACCATCATCCCTGTATGAGAATTCACAATCAGCTATTCCTTGGGTCGCAGGTATAAATTGCCTTGACCTATACTGCCTTAGCACTAGCAATGGGATATATCTAACAGCTCCCCAAATTCCAAGCAGAGGAGCCCAATCAAAATTACCACATCTATATAGGATCTCATCTGGAAGCAACCAAGGGACTCTCCATTCGATGTCCTCTTCTTTAAGATTCTGAAGAATTGCCATCCACTTCTCCTCCGAAATGTCGTCTCTCCTCGGTGTGGCTACAATCTCCTTTAGTGGCAAAAAATTTTCAGAGAAAACCCGATACAAAATCCTATCAACCTTCCAAAAGTGACTGTGAAACCACGCGAGTAGGAGCTGTGCACATCCAATGAATCTAGTCTCTCCCGCTTTCCGGCATGCACTCAATGACCTGAAGGTTTCTGTCAAAGTTGCCGGAATTGGTGTAACTCTCTTATCAAGCCGGTCGAATAAATCGGTGATTGCTTCATCAACATGTCCTAAAGCTTTGGGGAAAATAACTAAGCCATATATACTCAATGCAAAAACATCTACCTTCTTCCTCACATCTGGGTGCGTTAGAATTGAATCTTTCAAACTCTTCCAGGGAATGCACTTGCTATCCCCCTTTTGCTTGATCCGTGCAGTAACCCACTGCTCACTCATCACTGTTATATTCATCAGCTTCTTCAAAAAGGTTGGCACATTTACCACTCTCGAGTAGACTTTGTCTACTTGAAACTTTGAACATCAAAGTAAAGCCACGTATTCTTCTATCGTTGGAACCAAATCGACCTTCCCAAATGTGAAACAACTGTAAGTAGGATTCCAAGACTGGGTGAAGGCTCGAAATAAGTACTTGTCTACCTTCACATCAAGAAAATAAGGCAAATCCCCATAATTATTATAAAATAGCTGTCTAACCTCGTCATTCCACTGATCCCAGATTTCCTTCAATTCTTACAAATTATTTTGAGTTACACTGATGCGCGTAAAGTCCCATAATTCTGATACATATCCATCAGCCAAACTATCGCCTTTCTCTCACTACGTTGTCTCAGACCAAGTTCGGACAGCCGCATTATCTTCCAGTTTATCAAGAAACCCTTTTTCCATGATAAGCTTTCTATCTAGAAACTGAATATGAACCGACGCCTTTTATAATAAAATGAAATGCCATGTCATGCAATCAAAATAAAACACAAAAAGTCAGTTTCATATATAAACATAGAATATAATCAAGAAATAGTAAAACACCTATTCGAATATCTATTAGGGTTTAGTGTAGTTCTACCTAAGGTGGATTCTTAAGGTTCATTATATGAAGTTTGGCTTCTAGGGCAAAGGTACCCGAACCAGCAGATTCCTCGATCTTCACGCATTATAGGCTCATATAGATCAAGTTCGGTTCAGGGGAATACATTTCCCTATGACTATACGGAGATGAGAATCTCACGAAGGCATAGGTACAGATGTATCCCGAAAGCGATCCGCTATCCTATACGGAGGTGAAAACCTCACGAAGGAATAGTTTCTCACTCCCACTTAGAAGGTAAAATCATCCAACACATGTAATGTACAATGCAAAGAAAACAACTAAAGTACTTAGATTAATTAAGCACGAAAATAATGAATGAAAAAGGATCTTGTGAATTTAAAACAAATTTTTTTCGACCATAAGACAGAAATTAATCAACTTTGTGGCTCGACTCTCAAAATTTTATCCCCAGCGGAGTCGCCAAGCTGTTGAAACCATTTTTATTTTGGAAAAACAAAAATCAGTTAATGATTTAAAAAATGAAATTCGGGAGTCGCCACCAATCTTTTATTGAGGTGTGATTGGATCACCTAAAAATTTCTTTGGTCTACGAGTTTTAGAAAAAAGGATCCGGGATTCAGTTACGTACGAGGAAGGATTAGCACCCTCGTAACGCCCAAAAATTGGTACCTAGTTGATTAATTAGTGTCTTAATGTCGATAGTTGAAAAATATGATCCTTAGTAAAAACTTAAAAAATGCATTACTTATTAAGACTCTTTTCATTTCGGAGAAAGAAAATGTCACACCCAATGCGTTAGGGCACGATATTCTACTTCCTCAAAAATGAGTTTGTCCAAAATACTCGTGTAATAAAATTTAAAAGAATATTCATTTGTTTAAGATTTATAAAGAAATCGCAGCCCAATACATTAGGGCACAATTTTTCAAAATTCTAAACATTTAATATTTCCTTTATTGTTTTTTAGAAAAAAATCTTCATCTCGAGAAATCAACGCATCACATCCAATACGTTAGGACACGACATGTTGAATTCCCGATAACAAGCTTTTATTTTGTTTGATTAAAGAGCATTCTCGATAATTAGATTCAACGAAGAAAATTGGAACCCAATACGTTAGGGCTCAATCCTTTCGAAGATCCTAAATACGAGTATTGCCTTTATTTTTCAAAGTTTTCTATTTTTAAGAATTCGAGTAAAAAAACGGTGTAATGCTACATTTGATGCATGAATAAATGCCGCTTTAACAAATAATGAATACAACAATGATATAGGAATAGTATGAACAGTAAATAAACGAAAATAATACAAATAGCAAAAAATATTCAATGACATGCAAAATATCAAATAAATGAGCAAAATAAAAAAACATTCTTTTAAAATATAAATGAAAACACAAATAAATAAACGAGTGAAAGGAATTATAAAATAAAAAATATAAAGAATATAAGGTGTGCATATAATATATACATTGAAATTATGAAGAATAAAAGACATGCATATGGATTTATATATACGAATATGGATTAAAACATTTAAAATATATATATAATGCATTTGCAAAAATAAAGAAAATATATAAATATTTATATATATAAATTATAAAATATGTATTAAAAATATAAGTATATATATGTACATATATAAGTTATAAAATAAATATATATATTATGAAAATAATGATTACATATATAAGTTAAAAAAATAGAAATAATAATTATATTTTTGAAATTAATTAATTCTCTAAAAAATAACAAAAAGGACTAATTTGAATTGGAGATAGAAATCTGGGGCAAATCCGTAAATAAATGCAGACTAAGGGACCATATTGAACACGCGAATAACATAGAGGGGCTGGAAAGGAAATTCTCCCTTCTCCTCTAAAACGACGTCGTTCAAGTAGGACTAAATTGAAATCGAAAATAAATTAAAGGGATAAATTTTAAAAATTAAAAAAACTCAATTGCAAGAACATTAAAAGGGGGAGGGACCAAAAGCGCAATTTACCCCTTTGCATAAAAACACGCGGATCCTAGGACAGGTCGGGTCGGTTTCGGGTTGGCCTCCCCAAAACGACGTCGTTTTGGCACCTGGGGAGGCCTAATGAAATGGCGCCGTTTCATTAGGCTATTTAAGCCAAAAACAACTCATAAAATTCATTTTTTCATTTCCTTTAAAAAAAACCCAAAAACCTCTCAACACTCTCCCTTGTTCTTCGGGCACCGGCCTAAAATTTGGTGCAGGGATCGTCGCGCCGACCACCGATCACCGGCGACGGCATCACCACATGCGGTGGCCGAAAAAGAAGAAAATTTTAGATCCGGACCTTTCAAAACCGCTAAACCCAAATCCAACCCTTAGATCTTCAAAATACCGATGAAAAAGCCCTAAATCTCAAGAAACCTTTCGATTTCCAGCCGTCTATCCTCGGAGACGACTACCTCGGCTGTCCACGGCGATTTAGGTTCAAACAAAGGTTGTTCCTTTCTATCTCCTATTTATTTTATTCGTATATAGATAAAAATATATAATAATAACTATAGATTGAAGAAAATAAAAAAAACGTAGATGTCAACCTTGGATCAATTTCTGCTCTCTCGGTATTGAACTATCTGTCTTTTTGCTGTGAAAATAATCATTTTTTCTTATTGATTTCGAATCCCCTTTTACAATATTTTGAGTTTGCTTTTATAGCAGATAATGAAAAAAAGAAAAAAGGCAAGAAATCTCTGCTCGCTGATTTAGCTCCGATTTTCTTGTTATTCTGCCGATCTTGTTTACTTTCTTATCATGCAGGTGAAGTTTGGAGATGCGGGCTAGGTGGCTGCGGCGTGAATGCGGAAGGCTGATGTTTACCATAGAAACCCTAGGAGTTTCTGCAACTGTTTTAGGCCACATTGTAATTGGGCCACTCGGTTTTGTAGTTTTGGGCCTATATGGACTATTACATTTGGCCTATTAAGTGTGCTTTCTTTTTATAATTTGGTTTTAGACCCGGGGCAAAATTTGGGTATTACAGCTAGTTAGGAACATTTGACTCATTCTGATCATGATATCCTAATCACTAGGCATAATTAGGTTCATCAAATGGATTCTACAGGTCCTGTTCCCTAGAGAGCAGATCAGTGAAACCATAAATCCTATACCCCTGAGGTTGCAGTGGGATGGATTGAAGTAGATCATGGCAAATCTTATCTCCCTAAAGTTGAAGTGGAGCAGTTTAAAGCCAATAATTTTATCTCCCTGAAGTGGTAGCGGAGTGGATTGAAGACACCAATCTTATCGCCTTGACATTGCAGTGGAACAGATTGAAGCTACAACAGCGAATCTTATGGCGTTGTAGCAGAGCAGATTAAAGCTGAGGGCAACGAATATTATCTCTCTGGCGTTAAGGCTTGAAATAACTGAAGTGGTGTGGATTAAAGTTGTGGGCAGTAAATCTTATCTCTTTGGCATTACAGTGGAATAGATTGAAGCTACAACAACGAATCTTACTTCCCTAGCGGTGCAGTGGAACAAAATGAAGCTAGAACAGCAAATCTTGCTTCCCTGACATTACAGTTAAATAGATTGAAGCTACAACAGCGAGTCTTACTTCCCTGGTGGTGCAGTGGAACAGATTGAAGCTACAAAGTGAATCTTGCTTCCCCGACACTGCAGTTAAATAGATTGAAGCTAAAACAGCGAGTCTGACTTCCCTGGTGGTGCAGTGGAACAGATTGAAGCTACAATAGTAAATCTTGTTTCCCCGACATTGCAGTTAAATAGATTTAAGCTACAATATCGAATCTTACTTCCTTAGCGGTGTAGTGGAACAGATTGAAGCTACAACAGTGAATCTTGCTTTCCCGACATCGCAGTTAAATAGATTAAAGCTACAACAGCGAATCTTACTTCCCTAGTGATGCAATGGAACAGATTGAAGCTACAACAGCGAATCTTGCTTCCCCAAAATTACAGTTAAATAGATTGAAACTACAACAGCAAATCTTACTTCCCTGGCGAACAGATCGAAAACGGCAAGTCTCATCTCCCTGAAGTTACAGTGGAGCAGACTGAATATAGCAAATCTTATCTCTCTGAAGTTGCAGTAGAGCAGATTAAAGCCATAAATAGCAGATCTTATCTCTCTGACGTTGTAGTAGAGTAGATCATATCAAACCTTATCTCCCTGAAGTTGCAGTGGAGCAGGTTAAAAATATACAAGTCTTATCTCCCTGACATTGCAGTGGAGCAGACTAAAACCACAAACCTTACCCCCTAAAGTTGCAGCAGATTGGATTGAAGCCATAAGTCATATCTCTTTTTGAAGTTGCAGTGGAGTGGATCAAAGCAATAAGACACAATGGACTGGAATGAGGTTACTTGAAGAAAAGAAGAGCCCAAAGAAGTCAAGAATCAGTGAGACCGAGCAAAATTGGTCTTTCTTAGTCTTTGCTCTGTTCTCACTACACGACAACGAGCAAAGAAGGGTAGCTGTACAGCCCAATTTATGCCTGGGGCCCAAAACCAAACCTAGCCTAGACCTAACCCATAAAGCCCAAAGATACAATGGCCCAAAAAACCCCAAAAATCTAACAGAAAATAACAAAAAAACCCTAGGTGCGCCGCACCCAGGTCTGCCTTCTAACTGCTCAACGCCGCATGACCCATCCCCACCGTCACTGTTGCGCCGCACCAACTCCTCTGCCACCGACCCACCCACCGCCATTTGCACCTGCAAAATCAGAGAAAAGTGACGGTTTATAAAATTAAGAAATGTGTAAAAAGGCTATATAAAGCCATTCAAATCACTGTAACAGGGGTTGGGATTTTTTTCTTTTTTCATGAACATTTTGAGAAATAAAAAAAAAATTTTTAAAGTTGATTTTTTTTTAGATTCGCATTTTTTTGTCCATTTTTTTATTTTTGTTTCTTTATTTTTCATACTAAATAATAAGTAATAAAAAAGAAATAAATAAAATCTTACCTGTGTCGCGCTGAAGGGAAGGAAAAGCGAGCGGTTTCTTGTGTTTTTTTTCGGGTTTTGACTCATTTTTCAAGGGTTTGGCCTTGAATCTGAGTCCTAGAGGCGTCCGGCTTCAAAAGGGACATAAAATACCTTATTTTACACCTCCGACCGTCGCCTATGGCTGGGCTACTGTTGAGGCGCGTCGGAACCATTGGCCGGATCGTGGCCGCTGAGAGAGAGGAGGTTGAGGGAAAACCCTCATTTTTTTCTAAAACACAGAGAAGAATGATTGTTTTTAAAATAAATCTAAATTATATAGGGCTACCAAACAGCGTTGTTTAAGGCTGGCCCTAATAGCCCTAAAACGGCGTCGTTTCACTCCCATACCCGCGTGTGCAATCCGACCTGCTACAGGATCTGCGCGTTTCTGACTTTTGGGATATTTATCATTTTGGTCCTTCCGCATTTTCTATCTTTTTAATGCAGTTTATTTTTATTTGTAATTTTGACCTTATTATTTTTCTTTTATTTCGATTTGGTCCCAATCAGAGCTGTGCGTTTTGGAGGCCAGGATAAATTTCCTTTTGGCCTTTCTACTTTCGCGCGCGTCACGATTTAGTCCTTTTCTTTGTTCTTCATTTTTGATTTCGGCCCTAAGGTTTTGTTTAGTTTCAATTTAGTCATCTGTTTGGAATTTTAGTTATTTATTATTAAATTGATCATTTTAATATTATTATTACTATTATATTACATTATTATTATTTACTCATCTATGTCCTTCTGTGAGATAAAAATGATGACAGGGGTAGATACAGAAGAGTTGGGCTAAGATTTATCTTTGCGAGCGTAATCTCGAAGAGCTCTTTCTATGAATAGTATATGGCTGCGAGAAGATGAAGAAGGAAAATGGATTGGAAGATGGGGGGAGAATCGATCTGATGAATCAAGACATAGGGATGGAAGTTCAAAAGTAAGAGGGGGAAAGATTATTGACCCAATTTTGGGGTTTAGTATTGAGGGAGGGGTACAGTCTGTAGAATGGCGAAAGAGCAAATATGGTTCAAGTCAGATAAATATGGCAATGGAGCATAATTTAGAAGATGAGACCTTAGTGGGTGAGGAGGGGAAAAACGAAATAGGGGGGAGATGGAAGATCTTTCTAGCAATGTAGAAACAGACAGTACTAGTACAAGAAACCGGAGAATGATGGATCTCAACCTTTTATCATCGGCGACTACAAAGAGGCAAGCCGACCAGTCACAATGAAAATCATAAGCTGGAACGTCCGTGGTTTGGGGAGACTACGGACGGTCAGAAGGCTTTGGCAGATGCTGAGGTTACATAATCCCCAAATGATCTTCTTTATGGAGACAAAGTTAGGCAGACAGCAGATGAACGAGTTCGTAGAAGATGTGGGTATACAAATGGTATTGAAGTTGATTCAGAAGGTACGAGAGGAGGGTTGTGCTTAGCATGGAGGAATGAGGTTGATATATCGTTGAGCAGTTTCTCAAAAAGACATTGATGTACTTCTTGATGATAATGAGAAAGGATGTAAGTGGAGATTTACAGGCTTCTATGGATCCCCTTATACACAGGATCGGAGCGAATCATGGGCCGTACATTTAGTGCATTCGATGTCAGATCATTGTCCACTCCTTATTAATTCAAGGAGGTATGATGAAAGAAGGAGCTACAATTTTAAGTTTGAAGCGTGGTGGTCCCTAGAAGAGTCTTTCGAAAATGAAGTAAGGAGTTTGTAGGAGAACGCATCAGGAGAGCTGATTCAGAAACTGGACTTTTTGAAAAATGGATTACAAATGTGGGCTAAGCAAATCTAAAATGAAAGAAAGAAGACAAAACAGATTCTCATGAGGAAACTAATGGAGCTGGCTGAGGAAGAGAGAGATGATAAGACTTTGGAGGAGAAGATGGAATCCCAGCCCTCTTTTATCAAAAGTGTTGGAAAATTGTTGGGGGATGATGTTACCACTTTTTGCTTACAGATTTTAAATGGTGTTTAGGGAGGTAAGTCTAGCCAATTCCACAAATATAGTCCTTATCCCAAAAATTCCTAGCCCATCTCATATGTCCCAATTCAGGCCAATTAGCCTATGTAATGTTCTCTATAAAATCATTGCAAAGGTTATTGCAAATCGACTGAGTGATGTCATTAGAAAATGTGTTGATGAGGCGCAAAGTGCTTTTGTGCCAGGACGGCTGATCTCAGATAATGTGCTACTCGCTTATGAAATAATGCATAAGTTAAAACAGAAGAGATTGGGGAAAAAAGGGTATATGGCTGTTAAACTTGATATGAGTAAAGCTTATGACAGAGTGGAGTGGGATTTCTTGTACAGGATAATGCTACAGATGGGGTTTGACCAAAGATGGGTAAATCTTATTATGCAGTGTGTTTCTTCGATTTCTTACTCAGTTATTATTAATGGACATATTGGAGAAAAATTCTACCCAACTAGAGGAATTAGGCAAGGGGACCCACTTACCCATTTTTGTTCCTTTTATGTGGAGAAGGGCTGTCAAGCCTACTGAGATTAACAGCATCCAAAGGTTTTTTAAAGGGAGTAAGGATCAGCAGAAATGGTCCGCAGATATCTCACTTATTTTTTTGCTGATGATTGCATTTTGTTTGGTGAAGCAACAAATAAGGGAGCTAATTTTTTCAAGAACATTCTATGCGAATACAAGTCATGCTCAGGACAGTGTAAATTTTGAAAAATCAAGTGTTTTTTTCAGTAAGAATACGAGGGAGGAGGATAAGAGACAAGTTGTTAATTTGTTGGGGGTAAGAAGCTCTAATGAACCAGAACGGTACTTAGGGCTGCCTATAATAGTGGGTCGAAAGAAAAAAAACATCATTTCAGAATTTGAAAGACAAACTCAAAAAATGTATTGATAATTAGAGCATAAGGCTGTTATCGCAGGGGGGAAGGAAGTTTTTATCAAGGCTGTTCTTCAGGCTATTCCGACTTACTCGATGGCATGTTTCTTATTACCCAAAGCACTATGTGAAGATATGGAGAGTCTTATAGCCAAGTTCTGGTGGCAGAAAGGACATGGAAAAAAGGGAATCCATTGGTGTACGTGGAAAAATCTTTGTTCATTAAAAGAAAACGGTGGATTAGGTTTTAGAAATCTTGCTCAATTTAATGTATCGTTATTGGCAAAACAAGGTTGGCGACTTCTTAATTTTCCAAATTCGTTATTAGCCAGAGTCATGAAAGCTAAATATTATCCACGATCATGTTTTCTTAAGGCAGAGCTGGGAAATTTACCTTCACTCACCTGGCGGAGCATTTGGGCAGCAAAAGGTTTACTCCAACAAGGACTGTGCTGGAGAGTGGGCAGGGGAGACAAAATCTCTATTTGGGAGGATAGTTGGATTCTGGTAATCGATAGAGCTGAAAGACAAAGCAATTCACATATTAAGGAAATACAGTTAGTCTCGGATCTCATTGATAATTCAAATAGGAAATGGAGGGAGGATCTGATTATTAATACCTTTCAAGTCGAAACAGCCCAGAAAATTTTACAAATGTCGTTAGCCGAGACTGAGCACGAAGACATCCAAGTATGGAAGGGAGAATTATCCGGTGAATTTTCTGTTCGTAGCGCTTATAAACTATTACAAGAGGCTACTCTTAATCCTACCGATTACTTGTTACAGACCGAATCTAAGAACTTTTACAGGAAATTATAGGGATTACAGCTTCCCCCAAAAATTACAATGACTATTTGGAGAATCTCTTGGGATTATATCCCTAATTTTGTTAATCTCAGATGAAGGAAAGTTATTACTAATGAGGAATGCCCCCGATGTCGATCCTGGCCTGAAGAAAGTCTCCATGTGTTCCGAGACTGTCCTATTGCAAAAGAGATTTGGATATCGTTAGATCTGTTCTGGGTCATGGATAATACAAGTCAGAGTTATTTGGAGTGGCTGACCTGGGTTTTCCAGAAAGGAAACGATGCTCAATGTCGACTGTTTTGCTATGCTTTATGGGCGATCTGGGTCTCCAGAAACCAGTTTATTTATGAAAGGAAAAACAGTACAGGTCGAGTTATAGCACAAAGCATCCAAAGACAAATGGCAGAGATTGAGGGAGTAAGAGATTTGAAGACACAGAAAACTATGGTCAGGAAGTATGGTGTTCAAGAGGACTTACCAAAAGCAGCGATCCAGTTTGATGCAGCTTTCGACAAACGAAGCTTCAAGTCAGCAACAGGACTGGTAGGGTGGGACCAAAATGGAGATTTGCTGGTGCTAAAGATGGTGATACATAAGAAGGTTTCCTCCGCGTTTGCAGCAGAGGCGTAGCTTGTTTGGAAAGTATGAAATTAGGAATCGCTCTACGAATGCCATCAATAAAAATCACGGGGGACTCCAAGACAGTCATCAACAAATGTCGGAAAAATTCAATTGATAAATCAGTGATTGGGGCAATTATTAGCGATATTCACAGCAAGATATCATGTTTTCAAGACCTTAATTTTCAACATATCAATAGATCAGAAAATTCGAACGCGCATAAGTTGGCTAGAAGAGCCATTGATAGAGAAGAGAGTATTTACCTGAAGGGAACAGATCTGGATCGGTATGCGCTTGACTGAAGAAGGAGAGAATCAAGAAACTCGGACTGAAGGAGAGGATGGAAGGGATGGAGTCAAAACAGATAGCAAAAGATATTATCTTTCTTGGGGAAGTGCTATCGTCAGAAGGCTGGAGAACGATTTGACTACGCGAAAGAAATGGATGCCAGCCGTCTTAAGATTTGATTGGGGCTGATTTTGTTTACTTTTTCATTTATTGTTCTGTTTTCTTTAATTTATTAGGAAGCTTTTAGTGATGTTGATTGTTTTATCCGTTTTTGCTTGACATTGGGCGTCAAAATGTTGGGCTTTGTTTGTTTTTGGTTTTATAATTAAAGTTCCCAATCATTTTATCAAAAAAAAAATTCAAATTTTGTTACATATATATATTTACATACATACATTTTTTTATAATATATATATGCTTATATAATTTTTGATTCATTTGTATATATATACATACTTATATATTATTTATACTTTATACTTTATATATATACATATACATATGTACATTTTAATTATTATAAATATATATGTATACACATACTTTTATATTTTGTACATTTCATGGTTTTTATATACACATACATATATATATCTTTTTACATTTTATAATTTCATTCATTTTATTTATTTATCTATTTATTTACATTATTATTATTATTTTTAAAGAATGTTTTAATTTTATTTGCTTGTATGCTTATCATTTTGTATGTTATTGATTTGTCCTTTTATTTATCTTATTTTTGTTGTTATTGCTCGTATTATTTTTACACTATCGTATTTATTATTGTTTTGTTATGTGTATCCACAATGTAATTTGTTTTTGCATTTTTATTACGACATCGTGTTTCATTTTACTCGACATATCAAAATTTGTTTTTTGTATTTTGAGATTTGAAAAATTGTACCCTAACTTACGGGGTTTCGATTTTCTCGATAAATCCAAATACACGAATCATTTCAAACTCAAGTTAAACAATCTCGAGAATTAAGAAGAGATCGTGTCCTAACTTACTGGGCATGATCCCTTTTTTTTTCTCAATTTTTAAACGATCTCGGGAATTAAGAAGAGATCGTGTCCTAACTTACTGGGCATGATCAATTTTTTTCTCAAGTTTTAAACGATCTCGGGAATTAAGAAAAGATCGTGTCCTAACTTACTGGGCATGATCCCATTTTTAAACCCGAGATAACTAAATATATTTTAAATAAGTAAATTTTTGGCATTCATTCGCGCATCAGGAATTCAAGACATTGTGTCCTAACTTACTGGATATAATTCTCTTTCTCGATTAAGGTGAAATATGCCCTTTTCCCTAAAATTTTCAACATTTCAATAAAGGATCGTATTTTAAATCTCTTTAAAGTTTTCAATCTTTGACACTAAGACATTAATTAATCAACTAGGTACCAATTTTGGGCATTACGAGGGTGCTAATCCTTCCTCGTATGTAACCGACTCCCGAACCTGTTTTTTTGAATTTCGTGGACCAAAATCGTAGTTTTAATAAAATCAAATCATTTATTAAAAACAACCACTTTTCGAGGTGATCCTATCACACCTCATCAAAAAAGATTGGTGGCGACTCCCGTTTTCGTTTTCATTTTCAAAATCCAAGTCAACCCCGTTTTCACAAAAACAATTTAAACAACATTCACTATATGCATAAAGTTGTAAATTTTGTCCATATTAATTAATTGGATTTTTCTTAGTAGTTATATTTTTCGCATTTTAATTTTAATGCAAACGACACTATTAATTGATTTTTTGTAAGTAAAATATGAAAGTAAAAAGTTGAAATTATCATAACATTACATATGTAATAATATGTTTATCGTATCAAAATTTGAAAATAATAAAATTTTGGAATAGTGAATAATAATTCGAGTTTGAGGACCAAAAGTGATAATTTTGTGAGGAAAATCGAAATTCATAAACATAAAAGGTGCAAAATAAAAAATTATCATTTAAAGTGGGGGCTGAGTTGAGCCCATCAGGTGTCGACTTGACTCAAAAATTTTCCCAAATTTGCTCAAAATCCAATTGCTCTCGTCTTTTATCTACTTTGCTTCATTTCATCTGTCTTTTCTAATTATTTCCCCTTTTGGGTTATTCAATATTTTCCATCACAACTGGTTCTTTAGAGCAATTGAAATCATGAATAAAGAAAGAAGAATTCAGCAGCAATCACCGGTTGAAGCTGAAATCCCTCTTCTTCCCCAAGAAATCCTGGTGGAAATCCTTTCAAGATTACCCGTCAAATCGCTTTGCCAATTCAGGTGTGTCTCAAAGCAATGGCTTTCTCTTATGTCAGATCCCCTTTTAGCCAAATCCCACCTCAAAAAAACCGTTAGTAATGATTGTTTTTATTCTCAGAGAAAAAGAGTAATCATTTCCTCACACAATTTGTACTCTCTTGAATATGAATCAATTGGTAGAAATGGTAGTTTTGATGAGAATTTGGTAGCTTTAGAGCTTGATTATCCCTTGAAAGACAAGCCAAATGGATTAGCTGAGTTATTAGATTCTGCCAGAGATGGTTTTCTGTATTGTGAAAGAAGTGAAGAAGGTAATGATGAATTTCCAGTAATGGTGAAGTTAAATTTGCCATTTTGTGTGAACCAAAGGAATTGGGTTGATATCTTAGGCTCTTGTAATGGTTTGGTTTGTATTGCCCCAGATGAAGATACCCTTTTTTTGTTTAATCCTTCCACTAGAGAATCCAAGAGAATCCCAGACCCACCTTCGGGTTTCGTTCCGAACGGTTGGAGTTTTTATGGTTTCGGTTATGATTTTGTTAATGATGATTATAAGGTAGTGAAAGTAGGTTGTGGAACTGTTTGTGTTTACTCATTGAGAACTGATTCTTGGAGGATTGTTTGTAGTTTTCCATATGTGGATAATGTGTCTGAATCCGGAGTGCTTCTTAATGGGACTATTCACTGGATGGTTAGTTTCGAAGATGGGGTGGATTGTAGGTGTGTGGTTGCTGCTTTTAGTTTGGAAGAAGAGGTGTTTTCGGATATGCCGGCACCTGACATTGTCAATACTAGCTTTGAGTTCGTGGTTGGGGTTCTTAATGGTTGCCTGTGTGTGCTCCATAGCCGCAATCAGATGCACAATGATTTTTGGGTGATGACTGAGTATGGTGTGGGTAAATCATGGACTAAATTAACCCTCAGTCTCTCATACATATGTATGAAGCCGTTGTGTTTGGCGCAGAACAGAGAAGCCCTGTTGGATGTTGATGGAAAACTGTTGCTGTACAACTTGGAAGACGATAGTTATAAGTACTTAGTGGTCGATGGCATTCCGGCAGGGGATGGTTTTGAAGCTGATACCTACTTGGAGACCCTCGTTTCACCCAATGGCTTCTGTCGGACTTGAACTAGCAGTATCAGGAAATTTGGGAACTTTGGGACAAGTGGTAAGAGCTTAATATGATAAACTCGTTGGAGTCCGAGCAACATGGAATACCAATTGAGCTGTTAAGTTTTCATGGAAGGTTGAGGATGTGAGTGGCAAACCTTCATGGTATATATCTTCAGCATGTAACCATAAGGTAGCCTTATAGTAACTGTTTTAGCTGATATTGTCTTCTATTGATCCTTTAGTTAAATATCATATATTTGTCGATCATAGCTTATACCCATCTCCGAATAAGTGTCAGACATAGGTGTTAGACACTGGTACTTCAAGAAAAAACAAAGAGTTGGAAGAACATATGTTAGAACTTGTTTCCTCCTTTGGCAGACTTATAGTGGAATGCATATCGTTTTTTCTCCTCTTCATCTTCATGTTCTTCTGTTGGCAAAGAATCACAGCAGCTCTAGTAATCGTTTTTTGGATCGGATGGATCCTTCTTCTATGGAATGATACGGAAGCAAACCCGTTTGAAGGTTTAGACTATAGATAGATAAGAAATAGTCGTCAACATGAACATTTCGTCCATATATACTTTGGAGTTGTCGATAAGCTCTTTGAAATTGCATGTACACTAGGTCCAGTAAGACCTGAGATTGTAATTTGGTGTTAGGGATTATCTTTAATGTCTGAAATTTTGTACCCTTTGATTGTTCTTCTCATTGGTTTATAATAATAGCTATGAGATTAATGTTATCTTCAGTAGATTTGATTTCATTTGAACCCTCAAATCTCCACTGTTCACTGGCTATGATTTTTGCATTATACTTCTACTCTTATTTTTAAAGGAGTTGGAACTCTATCTTTTAAAATTCAAGCTTAATTTCATATAAAAGAATCTGATTTCAAATTTAATTATTTGTGCTTCACCTCCAATCTGAGTTTCTTACAAATATATGTTCAACGTATTAAAAATACATTGTTATGATACTCTAATCAAATATTAGAATAACCCAATCTAACTTCTAAAAATTTAACAAATTACATCGAATGCCACAAAAACGGTTAAATAATAATGGAATCGGTTAAAGTATTGGTTTGGAGAAGGGTTTTGAATTGATTGACTCAAGAACTCGGCAAAACTCTATTGAATTGGTTGAACTAAATTTTTAGCATTTTTTTAATGAATTTTTAATGATTTATTTGATTGAATCGAACAAATCAATCGAACTAGCTGGACCAAATGGATCAACGAACTGATGGCCTGACCGGTTTAACCGTCGGTCTAGTTCTGAAAACCTTGATAAAAACTAACTGTTTGAATAAAAATCTTATAATCTCGACTGATGAAAGAAAATAAAAGTTTTAAAGGTAGAAATATTTGGATTACTCAGTTGTCAGTTTTGACAAAAAAAAAACTTAAAACTTGAAAGAATTATTTAAAACATGAAAGGATTTTAGTAAATAAAGTAATTCAACTTCTAAACAAATTAAATAATTTGTGATACATGAAATAATTATTTAAAACTTGAAATAACTACTTAAAACATGAAAGTTTTAAAGAAATTAAGTAATCTATAATACATGAAAAAGTCATATCTTCACAAATGGAAGTGCTCCCAGCTCTCTGAACACAAGCCAACGAAAAGTCTATTAAAGACACTTCGGCTCTCCATAAAGTTAGGGAATAAACCCCCACCAAAAGATGATACTTTGTCATTGTTAGAGGATTGATTGACTACTCAGCAGTAGAGGTGATCATGGGTTGGGCCGGGTCGAGTTTGGGCCGGGCCTAATCAAAATTTTAGGTCCGGTCTGGCCCAAAATATGGGTCTAAAAATTTGTCCAAACTTGGCCCGAGAGAAAATTGCTAACCCGAACCCGATCCGGCCCGGCCCATAGTAAATATATATAAAATATATATATCTGATTAAAAATAAAAACATATATATATTTAATATATAATTCGGGCCGGGCCCGAACCAAAAAAGTTTTACCCGAGGCTCGGTCTATTTTCTAAACGGACCTCGTTTTTTTATCTAAACCCATTTTTCGGGTGAGCTGTGGGATCGGGCCGCCGATGATCACCTCTACTCAGCAGACGAAACTTTAAATACTTCTCCCAAACAATCCACCCCACAACAAGGATTAATATATGTTATTGGTAACTTATTTATCTAAAGGTAAGAGAAGCCAATTACTTGGTCTTGGGAGTAAGATTTTCTATTCATTAAGAAACTATTTTTAGAAGAAAGTCATTGGATACGCAAGAAAAGGTAAACTATAAAGCTTTACCTGACCATACCAAAGCCTTGAAGTTGTTCTTACACATACCTATGATGTCTTCCCAAATTGGTTCCACCTGTCAACTTTTTTTACATTCAAATCTACATAAAATTTTCTTTAAAACACTTTTGTAAAGCATCCATAAATTAAAATGGGTATTTTTAAAAATCTGTCTCAACGTTTTAATTAGAATAGTTAAAGGTGTTAACTACAACACTGTAAAAATAGGTGGATAAAATTATTTTAAATTAAAGTGTAGATATTGATAATAGAGGGTTTATAACCATAATTTAATCTAAAATAATCTATATCAACGTTATCATCTTTATTTTATTTGAAAATTTTAGTAAATTTAAATATTTCCAAGAATCTAATTATGAAATTTTTATTTTAACTGTAATTATAAAAAATTAAACGTATTCTCAACTAATTTTATGCATATTTTTGTTATATTTTGCAATTACTTTCTCTCTCAAGTAGAAAGATATTGATTGAATTAATTGATTAATATAAAATTTCCAAGTTCAAGAAACTAAACTTCTATTAATGAAAACTCAAGCTAAATTTTAATTTTTTATCGACCTATAGTTTGACTTAGTAACATGGTTGTTTTAAAATAAAAAAATTTTAATTAAATGTTTAACAAGTAAATGTTAACAACTGGACGTTGATAATAACAATATAGAACAATTGCAAAGCAATAAGATAAGAAAAATAAAATACACAGATTTTACGTGGAAATCTTTTTGGGAAAAAATCACGAGTAGAGAAGAAGAGAATTCACTAATGTTGAAAAACCGAACTATAGAAGACGAGTTTCGACTACATTTATTTAAAGGTTGAAAAACTTTATTCTAATTAATATCAAATAGAAGAAATGTATTTTATTTTAACAAGGATTCGGGTCATACAACTCTAACGATAAAGAAATAATTTGAATTTATTTTAGGTGATTTGACTTTTTTTTTTATATTTGTATTGTAAATATTGTGTGTTTTAATGTTGTTCACGCATTTAGATGATGAGTGATAGTTCAATGCTCAAAAATTCAAAATTTGTAATTTGGACATATTTAAAACTTCCAACCAAAACACTTTTTACTGTTTCAATCATTTCTCGAACTCTTGGACTCCATTTCAAGTGTACTTTATATTATCAGAAAGAGAAGTTGAAGATCTGTTCAAATATTGGAACACCAATATCAAAATGCATCAAGAAGAAATCTTACAAGTTTCACATTGATGGACAATTTTGACGCATTTTCGTATTTGAATCATATCTTCTACAATATGTAGATATTCAATCAACTTTCTTTGACTTTTCCAATTGAGAGTCGTTAACTTGAACAAAAGAAGTCATCAAATAACATGTGAAAAATAATTCCAAAAATGAAAAAGAAGTGGGATCTAGCAATTTATTACTAACAAGTCTTTGGCATTGTCATTTTCCTCCTCCCAAACCTCTATAAGTAGCATTTATTTTTCAGAATGGGAGACAACTTGGAGGGGAGATCAAGATAATTTCTTGTTAGTATTTCTTTCTTTCTTTATACATGTAAAATCTCAAGTTTCTTATATCTAATATGTCTTTTTCATTTAAGTTTGAATTGTTTAATTTTGTTATGCTTTTCTAAGTTTTCAATGCTGAGGCGAAAGGGTGAGACTCTCGACAAATATTAAGATAAATTCCATACTTATCATTTGAGCTAAAATTGATTTTCAACCACTTGCCATAATCATACTTGTAAAGTAAGATTTTTTATTTGTTATAGACAACAGCTGACATAATAAATGCTTGAATAAATTAACCTTGGTTTGTTGTAGACATATGAAAATTACCATAATAAATATTTGAAATCTTTTTTTATAAGCTTTGAAGTTATCAAATGATTATAATACCATATGTTTTATTTTTGGACTGCACTTAAAAGGTTGAATTTTCATCTTGCACCATCTTTTGCTTATGGATTCATTTGCTAAACTCTTGGACTTATTGGACACTCTTTTGATGGACATACCTTTACTTATGGATTCATATGCTTAATAAATGGACGTAAATTGCTAGATTATTCTATTGGAACCTTCGTTTTGTGTGGATTCTAATTGAGTAATAACATTGAATACAAAAGTTTAATCTTAACATGACATTAAAATGAATCCTCTAATCTCAACATATTTTCTTCCAGGTATTTATTTTTAATATTTTTACATTAAATTATGTACAATAATTACATATTTGAATGATAAAAAATTTAAATTTCAATTTACTATAAGGGTTAATTAGACATTTTACTATCCAAAATCACTTTTGGCACATTTTGGATAGAGGTGCTCATGTGTCGGGCGGCTCGCCCGAAATATGGGAGGGTTCGGGTAAAAATATAGGCCCGAAATATGAGTTTGGGCAAAAAAAGAGGCCCGTTTAGAAAATGGGCTGGGCCTCAGGCACCACTTTTTTGGCCCAGGTTCGGCCTGAATATATAATAAATATTTATTTTTTATTTTTTTATTTTAAAATAATTTTAAAATAATTTTTTTATTATTTTATTTTTAAAATAAATTTTTAGTGTTTATTAAAAAAATGGGCTTGGTCGGGCTGGGCTCGAGCTTAGGGATTTTTTCCGGGCCGGGCATGGACAAAATTTCAAACCCATATTTTAGGCCGGGCCCGGCCCGGGCCTAGGATGCGGGCCAGAATTTTTTTCTAGACCCGGCCCGGCCCATGAGCACCTCTAATTTTGGACACTAATTTTATGTACGAAAACCTTTTTTCCTATTGTTTTTTACATTTCTTATATTCTCTTACCTAATACTATTTTTAATTCATAATAATTTAGAGAAATACTTATTTACCCAACTAAGCAAACACTATTCTATAATAATTTAAGTCGAGTTAAACGAGATTGGGCTCCATTTGAGTTTTAATCATCAAAAGCATTGTTTTAAGTATTGGATAAGTGCGTCGGGATCGAAAATTAGTTTTTAGTTGAAGTATCGGTTCAAAATAAAGAAGTTGGATTGATTAATTCGCTAATTGATATGAACCAACAATTGAATTGAATTAAAAAAGAGGTCAAATCCACTTTTTTTTTATATTTATAATTTTTAAATAATTTATTTTATTGAACCAAACAAACCATTCAGATCAACCAAATAAAGAATCGAGAATCAATGGTTTAACCATTTCAATCATAGGTCTGGTCGTGAAAACTTACACCGCGTTTGATTCACTAGAATGGATAGAACTGTAATAAAATTACTATTATGTCGGTATGAAATAGAGTTGTAATGGAATAAAATAAGTATAACAGTAGTTTAGTAGATAGAATGGGATGAATATTGTAATAGCATTCATGTGCTTGGTTTAGTAAAACAGAGACTCCAATAGTATAAGAAAAATTGCTTAAATGTCAAATTTATCCTTTAATAGATTTTTTTAAACAGTAAAACCTCTAAATTTTAAAATACTCAAAATCATTGATAGACCCTTAATAGATTTTTAATAAAAATAAAATAAAAATTATCAAATGATGATTATATCTTTTAATAAATAAATTTTAATGTTAATCGATAATAAGAATAAGAAAGGCAAGTTAGCAACACAAATTGCATGAACCTTGCATGCTTGGGATAACAATTTAGGTGTTTTAAATATTTTAAAATTCTAAATTAGTAAAGATAAAATTACACTTTGATCCTTCTTAAAATTATAAAAATTTGATTTAATCCTTTAAAAGTTATAAAGATATAGACTATAAAAAATTAAAATTTCATTCGGCCCCACTAAAAAATTGTTCTAGCTTTGCCCTGGTGTTACCATCCACTATACCCCTTCAAAATTTATCTTTTATATTGAAGTAGTCCACTAAAATTTAAAGTTTTTTAATCCTTTGAATTAGGTACAATTAAAGCACATTTTCAGTTGACAATACAGACATCGTCATTTAAAAATGTATGCATAACAAAAAGAGAAATGAAATGGAGAAATAATTAGATATGAAGAGAAAAATCTTAATAAATTTGCAGACACAGTCTTCATTAGAATTCAGCTCAACCTCTTTAGTCTTACATACAAGAAATTACAACCTCTACATGCTATAAACAACTCGCTATAGTTCATTGTTACACGCCCACATACTTGAGAGTCAAGATTGCAACAATTGAATGAGATATTTGGTGATTGTTGTAACTACTGACTAAGAAATGCAGAAACTCTCACAAGTAATTCAAACAAACAATTGAAAAAGGGTATATGCTTTGCTTTATGATCATCTTAACATGTTACAATAGCCACATGTTTTCCTTTTCATTTTTGGCTTCCATGCAACCAGATTAGCCTTTTGCCAGGGAAAAGAAGTTGTAGCAGTTTTTTTGAGCTTGTAAATGAGAGTGTTGACTCAGTTTTTGAACTAATGAAAGTTACACCAAAAGGATCGATAAATGTTTGAGGAGAGGGTGACATAATCATCTCAAGATTTGATTGACCGAATATTCCAAGAAAGTGGACCTTTCTGGTTGTTCACAGATAACACCAATGGTTCTACTCTTGACTTCTCTTCCAAATAACCATAGTTCGCATCTATCAAAGAATCTGCAAGTAACTTTACATGATAATTATCTTTCATATTTGTTTAAAATTTGGATGCCGCTTTAGCCTTCATGTTATGAGTACATTACATATGAAAAAAATATTGAATATATGGTGTTTATATAAGATTATTATTAAAAGGAGTCATCAAGTTTAGGCTAATTTGATTTTGTAAAAGTGTTAAATAATTTAATAATTAAACTTAATTAACATAAGTGTTAATAATAGAACATGATGACTAAAAATGCAGCTAAAAGAGTTCACTGCTATTTACTTTGAACAACTGCAGGCTTTATGGTGTGGTTGGAAGGCGAGATATTATCAAACAAATAAAATGGTGATATTGGAAAGTTAATTTTTACGATTACCATTCCCCAAACCAATCATAGTAAACATACAAAGATCCAAACCTTAATCACAAACAGACATAAAATTTAGATTTGAATAGCGAATCTAAAGAAATATTAACTAATGTTAATAATAAATTAGATCAGGTTATAAATAATAATATAAATCAAGAAATAGATTTAGGTCCTTTATATTATGGTAATGGTAATATTATATTAGATTTTGATTAAATCGAAGAATCAACTTCGTCTAAAAAATATAAAAATATGAAAAACAACAAAATATAATTTCCAGTCCTACAAAAACTTTATAGAATATTGGAAAGATAAATTTATTAATAGTACTGATAAATTAGAAAAGGTAGAAGATTTAAAGTCAATAGAAGAACTATATGAATTACATAAAGATCTATTTACTTTGTTTAATTATCATTATATGTTAAATTATGATACTTCAAATAGTAGTGGTTCTAATAATTTTGAAAATACAGAAAACTTAGAAGCTACTAGTTATCAATCTGATGAAGAAAAAACTTCAACAGATCAGGATGAAGACATAAAAGTCACTAGTCATAATTCTGATGAAGAAAACACTTCATCTGAAGATGAAAATATAGATATTCCAGAACCTACGGATACTGAACCAACAGATCCTTACGGAAAAAGGAAAATAGAATCGGATATTCAAACAAATGACTATATGATATCTTTTAATATAGATATTGAGAAAAATACAACCAGTATTTTGACTAGTAAACTAAAAATGTAACTAATAAAAATTCAGCAAAATTATTAGGGTATAAAACAATACGTCCTAATACTTATCATAGGCATAAAAAGAAAGATAAGAAATATAAATTAGTTGAATGGAAACCATGTAATAAATTTTTTTTGGTTATAATAATAAAAATTTGTTAAAAGAAAAACTCCTAAAAACCTAAAAACAAATTTGTAAATGTTTTATATGTGATGAAGAAGGTCACATAGCAACATTTTATGCTAACAAAGGAAAAATGCTAAGAAAATAATTAAAAGTCTTGAAGAACAAGATTTAGAAATATGTTACAAAGAGGAAAGAAATCTCGATGAAATATTATATGAATTAATATCGAATCAAAATCGAATACGATCTTGATGAATATATATTTATGTTTAATATAGGAAGTAGTTCTAATAATCAATTAGAAGAAATTTCTAATTACGAACAACGGGATATTAAACTACGAAGTTTAATCGGAGAAGAAAAGACTTTTCGATGAGATGATAGAAAAATAAATAAAAATATATTTCTAAAAATAAATATATAAAATATCTAAGTTAAAAATATGGACTCACATACATATAGAAAATTAGCGGTAACACGATTAAGCTAAGGATACTAGAGGAGGATTAGCGAAATTTCCTTATTTAATAAAGATAAAATTAAGATGATTAAAAGAAATGTCCTCAAGTTAGATATATACATTTAGGTATTATTATGATAACCATTAGAGCTCTATTTAGGAGAGGTCATGATATTCCTATAATAGCAATTCTATTGGATAAAAGGTTTGAAAATCCAATAAAAGCACTTATTGGAGGTATTCAATCTAATTTACATAATGGCGTAATAGGATTTAAGGTTAAACCAAATTACTTTATATTCATTACAGACCCTCTAATGGAAAAGTGTCTATGCCTTAGAATTCAGACAAAACATGCTGAAATTAATGATTTAGTAGAAGATCTGGCAATAAGTTGGACTTCTATTAATGAATATACGAATACGCCAGAGGTAGAAATAAAAGAGATTAATAACAAAATTATTGAACTTTTTGAACCAAACAGGTTTACTACTGAGATACAGCCTAAATTATTACATTTAAGGGATCTATCAATTCCAAAAGACTGGATGATAGAAAAAACCAGTAGTACAAGTACTTCTAAACCAGTGAGTACTATAGAATATATGTCGTCAGGTAATAAATTGTATTTTAAAAATAATTGTATAACAAATACAAATGAAAATTTCATTTTACCTTCTAGTTCTCAACTAGAAGAAGAAGAGGATAATATCAGTACAAACAGTACACCAATAGGAATGAAAACAGTTCATATTCCTATTTTTCTTCTTGAACCTAGTAATAATTCTAGAAACATTAGAATGGAAGAAATTCAAACTTCAACAATCAATGAATTGAATGTTGGAATAAATATTGAAATTACATTTCAATTTAGAAAATATAAAATTATTCTCTAAATGCTTTATTAGATATCTGGAGCTACAATTAGTAGTTGCGTAAGAAATGCTATTCCTATAGAAAATGGAATTGATGAAAAACCTAAGAAAATAATAGGTATAGATGTAGTAATACCATAATTAAATATAAAGCTAAAATATACCAATCTACATAAAAAAATGTTAGATTTGTAATTCCTAAAATTTTATGCTTTCCTAAAATGCAAGGAAACATATTATTAGGAAATAATTTTATATGTAGGTATTTACCATTTACTATTGATAGAAATTTTATTAGGTTATCTCTAGAAAAAGATTCTATGGAAATACCATTAGTAGATAATAATAATATTGTATGCTAACAATGTTGCTAACTATCTTAGCAAGCCTCATGGATAGAGGTAAAAAACCTCTACAAGTTTGTGAATGGACTACCGTTCACAAAAAGCCCAATAAAGGGAAAGCAACAACAAATTCCAAACAAGGAATTGTACATGCTCAAATACCATTCTATCCTAACCAGAAATATTATGTGCCTTATCCAATGGTAAAACAACCGGTTGAAACAAATGTTTTATCATATCCAATGGTAAACCAACCAATTGGAACTTCTTTTCCATTGACCCCAAAAAAGGTGAGTCAATCACAATGGTCCCAAGATCCAAATTCGGCATTCCAAGTCAATTATGCTGAAACTATCAAGGGAGCGAGAGAATTTGTTGAAACAACAACAAATTCAAGATATAAAAGATTTTCAAAAATAAAAGATTTTTATAATCTCGGTTTATCACCGATTTATATGATTTTACTAATGAAATATGAAAAACCACATTTCGATCAAAGAGCAAATTTCAAAAGAGCTCTTACAGATTTTCACAATTTTAGTTCAAAAACAACTAAGGAAAGTGAATCAAGATTAACTATTAAAATCAATCTTATACAGAGATTGGGATGAATTCCAAATGGAATTTATAGATATTAGCAGATAAACAATCTTCTTGATATACTTCAATATTTTATTCATAAAGAGAAAATAATTCTATTATGAATAAGATATTTAGAATCATTTATATAACAAATCTAGATGATTTTACCGTAGAAATATTTACAAAATAAATGGAATTATCTGCAACCAGATTCAATTTCAAAAATCTTTTTCGATTATTTTCTACAATCTTATGTTTTACTAATTTTATAGGTGAAAGTTTTCCAACTATAAAATATAGATTGGATCATGAACCATTTGATATAACAAGTATTGAATGAGGTTTCGTAAAAGAAATAGTTGTACAAAATTTTTCTTTTCATCTTTTCAATGATTTTCCCGCCGTGGTAAAATCTAAATTACAAAACATCATAAACAATGATGACTTTTTCTACTATTTTCTATTGAAATATGTAGCCTAATTGATATAGATGAAAAAGAAAAATTTTATCAACCATATCAAATATGGATTATTCAAAGGATGATCGGAAGTCCCCGAGTATCCGCAGTAAAAGAGGACAAAGAACACTTGACAAAAACCATTGACAAGTGTTATAATGATTATTATCAAACCCAAGCAGGGATTGATTTAATATCAGCAGCCCAAGATCTTCTTCAGCGAAATATTTATCAACTTTGGACTGATGGAAGAAGGATAGTGGCATATTATACTGGAAACATCCAGGAAAACAGAGATGAAGAATCTTTGCGAGTATTAAAAAAGATAGCCGACATAGAAATTGAAGATTATCGATCTCATATTCTGGAACAAATCAAAATAACATGGGAGACTTTGAATTCACAAAGACTTTCATCAGATTCATTACATTTGGATGAAATTGAAGAAATAAATCTCAACAACATCCAAGAAGGCTAAAAATAAAAAAATGCAGCCAAAAGTGAAAAGCGTCATAAAACTTATGATGTGACAACACTTATAAACAAACAAACAAGTTTGGCAAAGTGAAAGTCATCATCAAATCCATGATGTGACAAGACCAAAGAAGAAGTCCAGATGCAACCAACAAAGATTGCAACGTGGATCTATCATCAAAACACTGATGATGTAAGCAGTGATGGATTCAACTATGACTGAAGCAACCATTAACTCAAGCATGCAACGTGGAAGCAACCATGATCATGCAATTAAAGAAGCAACAAGATAAATGAGACGTGGAAGCAACCACATCCATTCAAGACAGAATCCTTATTAGAAACACTATTCGGGATTCAAACAATTGTATAGAATTTTTTATTTCCTCTATAAATAGAGAGGAGAATTCAATTGTATAGACATTTTAGAAAATATGAAATTCTCTCCTAGATAGTTAAAAATACTTAGTTTACTTTTCTTTTTGTAATAGCTTTCCTTTTTGTAAATTAAAGAGTCTATAGTCTTCCGCTTGTAGATCGCACTCTTCCACCCTTCCTCCCACCCTATTGGCATCAGAGGTGCCGATGTAACGATTTCTTTGAGAAATAATATCATAATATTCATTGTAAGTTTTTTATTTTTTATTTACAGTTCTATTTGTTTCACTGTTATTTGACCCAAAACCTATATATGTTAGTCTGTTTTATTGTTGCTGTTGAGGCCAAGGAGGACGTTAGGCGTTTGAGTGGAGACGTTAATATAACAGGCCGGTCTTAGGTACCAGGGACGAGTAAAATGGAGCAAATGAAGTGTTTATATAAAGATAAAACTTGCGGTCATACTATGCATATAGACTCTACGAATGAATACAATGTTTCATCTCTGAGTAATGGTATAAATAGTTTGGTAGATATGAGTTCTTTTTATTTTGGTAAATTATATAATAAGGTTAATAATATAGAACAAAAAGTAAATAATCTAGGAGAAGTTAAAATTTAGATTTGAATAGCGAATCTAAAGAAATATTAACTAGTGTTAATAATAAATTAGATCGAGTTATAAATAATAACAAGATAAATCGGAAGTAGATTTAGGTCCTTTATATTATGGTAATGGTAATATTATATTAGCTTTATCGATGAAGATGATGATTCGTCTAAAGAATCAACTTCGTCTAAAAATATAAAAACATAAAAGAACGGAAAAATATGAAAACAAAAAAATATGATTTCCAATCCTATAAAAACCTTATAGAACATTGAAAGATAAATTTATTAATAATACGATAAATTAGAAAAGGTAGAATATTTAAAGTTAATAGAAGAACTTTATGAAAACATAAAGATCTATTTACTTTGTTTAATTATCATTATATGTTAAATTATGATACTTCAAATAGTAGTGGTTCTAATAATTCGAAAATACGAAAACTTAGAAGCTACTAGTTATCAATCTGATGAAGAAAAAACTTCAACAGATCAGGATGAAGACATAAAAGTCACTAGTCATAATTCTGATGAAGAAAACACTTTATCTGAAGATGAAAATATAGATATTCCAGAACCTATGGATACTGAACCAACAGATCCTTATGGAAAAGGGAAAATAGAATCAGATATTCAAACAAATGATTATCTAAGATCTTTTAATAAAGATTTTGAAAAAGTTGAAAATATAACTAGGATTTTTGGTAACAAAACCGAAAATATAGCTACTAATGATGTAAAACTTGAATATCTAGGAGAAACATCTAATCAACCTATTCAACAAAGAATAGATGATTTAAATAAAAGAAATGTTGCTCAAGGAGGAATATATTTAGACTTAACTAATATTCCTATATCAGACTATGAAAAAATCATAGATGATTGGGCATAGTCAATGACTATAGTTTTAAACAACAACACATGGTCAAAAGAAAAAGTTCTTAAACTATTTTGTTGAAACATTTCAAGGAGATGTTCTACAATTTCTCAGACGTTGGGAAGAATATGAGAAAGGTAAAGAACAAAAAGGGCAGTTACTAAACCAAATAGGAACACCCAAAGATCTTTTAAAACAATTAACCTTTATTCTAAAAATAGAATTTTGTGGTTATACTGATAAAAAAGATCAAACTAGTATATCTAGTTATATATTATCTAAAATTAAGTTATGTGATATAAGATATTTAGAAGAATTTTCTAAAAATTTCTTCATGAATATCGAATTAAATATTGAAAATATAGAATTTTGGAAAACCAATATTTTCATAAGTTACCACCTCCGTGGGATGAGATATGTATAAAAATACGTGTCCTATTTAAATAAACATAGTAAATCTTACGGTTTATCAACGATATTATAGATTCTATAGGAAATAAGATAAACTTTGCTAAGGAAAGAACAACTTTACATTGCTTAGAAACTAAAGTCGCTAAACAAGTTAAGCATAAGCTAAGTACTAATTATTGTACTAAAATATTAGAAAATGAGTTGGCGTTTGGATGTTAACAAATACGTCCTAATACTTATCATAGGTATAAAAAGAAAGATAAGAAGTATAAATCAGTTAAATGGAAACCGGTAATAAAAATTTTCGGTTATAATAATAAAAGTTTGTTAGAAGAAAACATCTAAAAACCTAAAAATAAATTTGTAAATGTTTTATATGTGATGAACAATCTCACATAGCAACATTTTGTCCTAACAAAGGAAAAATGCTAAGAAAATAATTAAAAGTCTTGAAGAACAAGATTTAGAAATATATTATAAAGAGGAAACAAATCCTAATGAAATATTATATGAATTAATATCGAATCGAAATCTAATAATCGATCTTGATGAATATATATTATGTTTAATATAGGAAATAGTTCTAATAATCAATTAGAAGAAATTCTTAATTACGAACAACGGGATATTAAACTAGGAAGTTTAATCGGAGAAGAAAAAACTTTTCGATGAGATGATAGAAAAAATAAATAAAATTATATTTCTAAAAAGAAATATATAAAATATCTAAGTTAAAATATGGACTCACAAACATATAGAGAAAATTAGCGATAACACGGTCACTAAGGATACTCGAGGAGGATTAACGAAATTTCCTATTTAATGAAGATAAAATTAAGAGGATTAAAAGAAATATCCTCAAGTTAGATATATACATTTAGGTATTATTATGATAACCATTAGAGATCTATTTAGGAGAGGTCATGATATTCCTATAATAGCAGTTCTATTAGATAAAGGTTTGAAAATCCAATAAAAGCACTTATTGGAGGTATTCAATCTAATTTACATAATGGCGTAATAGGATTTAAGGTTAAACCAAATTACTTTATATCCATTACAGACCCTCTAATAGAAGAGTGTCTATGCCTTAGAATTCAAACAAAAAATTCTGAAATTAATGATTTAGCAGAAGATTTGGCAATAAGTTGGACTTCTATTAATGAATATACGGATACGGCAGAGGTAGAAATAAAAGAGATTAATAACAAAATTATTGAACTTTTTGAACCAAACAGGTTTACTACTGAGATACAGCTTAAATTATTACATTTAAGGGATCTATCAATTCCAAAAGACTGGATGATAGAAAAAACCAGTAGTACAAGTACTTCTAAACCAGTGAGTACTATAGAATATATGTCGTCAGGTAATAAATTGTATTTTAAAAATAATTGTATAACAAATACAAATGAAAATTTCATTTTACCCTCTAGTTCTCAACTAGAAAAAGAAGAGGATAATATTAGTACAAACAGTACACCAATAGGAATGAAAACAATTCATATTCCTATTTTTCCCTCTTGAACATTGTAATAATTCTAGAAACACTAGAATGGAAGAAATTCAAACTTCAACAATCAATAAATTGAATGTTGGAATAAATATTGAAATTACATTTCAATTTAGAAAATATAAAAATATTCTCTAAATGCTTTATTAGATATTGGAGCTACAATTAGTAGTTGTAGAAGAAATGCTATTCCTATAGAAAATGGGAATTGATGAAAAACCTATAACAATAATAGGTATAGATGGTAGTAAAATCGTAATTAAATATAAAGCTAGAAATATACCAATCTACATAAAAAATGTTAGATTTGTAATACCTAAAATATTATGTTTTCCTGCTATGCATGGAGATATATTATTAGGAAATAATTTATCTATCAACATCTACCATTTTCTATTGATAAAAATTTAGTTATTTTATCCGTAGAAAAATCTTATGTGAAAATACCATTAGTAAAAAATCATAAATTTGTATGTAATAAAAATTTTACACCATTAAAATGCTAATGATGTTATCTTAGCAGACCTCATGGATAGAGGTAAAAAACCTCTACAAGTTGGTGAATGAACTACCGTTCACAAAAAGCCCAATAAACGGAAAGCAGCAACAAATTCCAAACAAGGAATTGTACATGCTTAAATACCATTCTATCCTAACCAGGGATATTATGTGTCTTATCCAATGGTAAAACAACCAGTTGAAACAAATGTTTTATCATATCCAATGGTAAACCAGCCAATTGGAACTTCTTTTCCATTGACCCCAAAAAAGGTGAGTCAATCACAATGGTCCCAAGATCCAAATTCGGCATTCCAAGTCAATTATGCTGAAACTATCAAGGGAGCAGAGAATTTGTTGAAACAACAACAAATTCAAGATATAAAAGATTTTTCAAAAGTAAAAGATTTTTATAATCCTGGTTTATCACCAGATTTATATGATTTTACTAATGAAATATGAAAAAATCGTGTTTCTGATCAAAGAGCAAATTTCAAAAGAGCTCTTACCAGATTTTCACAATTTTTAGTTCAAAAAACAACTAAGGAAAGTGAATCTGAAGATTAACTATTAAAATCATTCTTATACAGAGATTGGGATGAATTCCAAATGGAATTTATAGATATTAAGCAGATAAACAATCTTCTTGATATACTTCAATATTTTATTCATAAAGGAAAATAATTCTATTATGAATAAGATATTTAGAATCTGTTATATAACAAATCTAGACAGATTTTACTCAGAGAAATATTTACAAAATAAATGGAATTATCGCAACAAGCAGATTCAATTTCAAAATCTTTTTTTGAATATTTTCTACAATCTTACTTTTACTAATTTTATAGGTGAAAGTTTTCCAACTATAAAATATAGATTGGATCATGAACCATTTGATATAACAAGTATTGAATGAGGTTTTGTAAAAGAAATAGTTGTACAAAATTTTTCTTTTCATCTTTTCAATGATTTTCCCGCCGTGGTAAAATCTAAATTACAAAACATCATAAACAATGATGACTTTTTCTACTATTTTCTTATTGAAATATGTAGCCTAATTGATATAGCTGAAAAAGAAAAATTTTATCAGCCATATCAAATATGGATTATTCAAAGGATGATTGGAAGTCCCCGAGTATCCGCAGTAAAAGAGGACAAAGAACACTTGACAAAAACCATTGACAAGTGTAATAATGATTATTATCAAACCCAAGCAGGGATTGATTTAATATCAGCAGCCCAAGATCTTCTTCAGCAAAATATTTATCAACTTTGGACTGATGGAAGAAGGATAGTGGCATATTATACTGGAAACATCCAGGAAAACAGAGATGAAGAATCTTTGCGAGTATTAAAAAAGATAGCAGACATAGAAATTGAAGATTATCGATCTCATATTCTGGAACAAATCAAAATAACATGGGAGACTTTGAATTCACCAAGACTTTCATCTGATTCATTACATTTGGATGAAATTGAAGAAATAAATCTCAACAACATCCAAGAAGGCTAAAAGTCAAAAAAGGTAGCCAAAAGTGAAAAGCGTCATAAAACTTATGATGTGACAACACTTATAAACCAAAAAACAAGTTTGGAAAAGTGGAAGTCATCATCAAATCCATGACGTGACAAGACCAAAGAAGAAGTCCAGATGCAACCAACAAAGATTGCAACGTGGATCTATCATCAAAACACTGATGATGTAAGCAGCGATGGAAGCAACCATGGCTGAAGCAGCCATTAACTCAAGCATGCAACGTGGAAGCAACCAAGATCATGCAATTAAAGAAGCAACAAGATAAATGAGACGTGGAAGCAACCGCATTCATTCAAGATAGAATCCTTATCAGAAACACTATTCGGGATTCAAACAACAATTGTATAGAATTTTTTATTTCCTCTATAAATAGAGAGAAGAATTCAATTGTATAAACATCTTAAAAAAAATATGAAATTCTCTCCTAGATAGTTAAAAATACTTAGTTTACTTTTCTTTTGTAATAGCTTTCCTTTTGTAAATTAAAGAGTCTATAGTCTTCCGCTTGATCCAATCTATATTTTATAGTTAGAAAACTTTCACCTAAAAATTAGTAAAACATAAGATTGTAGAAAATATTCGAAAAAGATTTTGAAATTGAATTTCTTTGTTACGATAATTCCATTTATTTTTGTAAATATTTCTACAGTAAAATCATCTAGATTTGTTATATAAACATATTTTAAATATCTTATTCATAATAGAATTGTTTTTCCTTTATGAATAAAATATTGAAGTATATTAAGAATATTGTTTATCTCATTATTATCCATAAATTCCATTTGGAATTCATCCAAATCTCTATATAAAATTGATTTTAATAGTAAATCTTGATTCACTTTCCTTATTTGTTTTTCTATATTTCATTAATAAAATTTGCTCTGAAATTTGCTCTTTGATTAGAAACATGGTTTTTCTATATTTCATTAATAAAATTTTATAAATCTGGTGATAAACCAGGATTATAAAAATATTTTATTTTTTAAAGATATTTTATATCTTGAATTTGTTGAAACATCAACAAATTCTCTGCTCCCTTGATAGTTTCAGCATAACTGGCTTGAAATGTCGAATTTGGATCTTAGGACCATTGTGATTGACTCACCTTTTTTGGGGTCAATGGAAAAGAAGTTTCAACTGGTTGGTTTACCATTGGATATGATAAAACATTTGTTTCAACTGGTTGTTTTACCATTGGATAAGGCACATAATATCCCTGGTTAAGATAGAATGGTATTTGAGCAGGTACAATTCCTTGTTTGGAATTTGTTGTTGCTTTCCCGTTATTGGGCTTTTTGTGAACAGTAGTCCATTCACCAACTTGTAGAGGTTTTTTACCTCTATCCATGAGGCTTGCTAAGATAGTCAGCAACATTGTTAGCACAATATTATTATTATCTACTAATGGTATTTCCACAGAATCTTTTTCTACAGATAACCTAATAAAATTTCTATCAATAGTAAATGGTAAATACCTACATATAAAATTATTTCTTAATAATATGTTTCTTTGCATTTTAGGAAAACATAAAATTTTAGGAATTACAAATCTATCATTTTTATGTAGGTTGGTATATTTTAGCTTTATATTTAATTATGGTTTTACTACCATCTATACCTATTATTTTATAGGTTTTTTCATTAATTCTCATTTTCTATAGGAATAGCATTTCTTCCGCAACTACTAATTGTAACTCCAAAGATCTAATAAAGCATTTAGAGGATATTTTTTATATTTTCTAAATTGAAATGTATTTTCAATATTTATTCCAACATTCAATTTATTGATTGTTGAAGTTTGAATTTCTTCCGTTCTAGTGTTTTTAGAATTATTACTAAGTTCAAGAGGAAAAATAGGAATATGAACTGCTTTTCATTTCTATTGGTGTACTGTTTGTACTAATATTATCCTCTTCTTCTTCTAGTAGAGAACTAGAGAGTAAAATTAAATTTTCATTTGTATTTGTTATACGCTTATTTTAAAATACAATTTATTACCCGACGACATATATTCTATAGTACTCAACGGTTTAGAAGTACTTGTACTCTGGTTTTTTCTATCATCCATTTTTGGAATTGATAGATCCCTTAAATGTAATAATTTAGGCTGTATCTCAGTAGTAAACCTGTTTGGTTAAAAAATTTCAAAAATTTTGTTATTAATCTCTTTTATTTCTACCACTGTCGTATTCGTATATTCATTAATAGAAGTCCAACTTATTGCCAGATCTTCTGCTAAATCATTAATTTCAGAATTTTTTGTCTGAATTGTAAGGTATAGACACTCTTCTATTAGAAGGTCTGTAATGGATATAAAGTAATTTGGTTTAACCTTAAATCCTAGTACGCCATTATGTAAATTAGATTGAATACCTCCAATAAGTGCTTTTATTGGATTTTCAAACATTTTATCTAATTGAACTGCTATTATAGGAATATCATGACCTCTCCTAAATAGAGCTCTAATGGTTATCATAATAATACCTAAATGTATATATCTAACTTGAGGATATTTCTTTTAATCCTCTTAATTTTATCTTTAGTAAATAAGGAATTTCTTTAATCCTCCTCTAGTATCCTTAGCGATCGTGTTACTGTTAATTTTCTTTATATGTCTCGAGTCCATATTTTGAACTTAGATATTTTGTATATTTCTTTTTAGAAATATAGTTTTATTTATTTTTCTATCATCTCATCGTAAAAGTCTTTTTCTTCTCCTAGTAAACTTTCTAGTTTAATATCATGTCGTGTTGTTCAGAATTAGGAATTTCTTCTAATTGATTATTAGAACTACTTCCTATATTAAACAAAAATATATATTCAGCAGTATCAGTATTAGATTCTGATTCTGATATTTATTCATATAATATTTCATCAGGATTTATTTCCTCTTTATAACTGTAACACCCCAAACCCGGCCTAGACGTTATGGTCGAATTTGGCGTGTCACATTAAAATGCCTTTCGAAAATTAAAGTTGTTGGAAGAACATTTGTTTCTAAGTTTTAAAAACCTCTTAATTATTATTTAACAATCATCTAGCTAAAATGTTTGCCTTGTTGTCTGCTTTTGTTATAACAAGCTAATCTAAAATCGCGAAAGCTTTTAAAATCATTTTTGTTAAAAACTCGTGTCTTTGAAAACAGTAATTATTTTAAAAGATTCTTTTTCTCCTAAACTAGCATTTTAAAGTAAGTAAGCAAAAGCCCAATTAAAAATTTAAACAACTTAAAGACCTTATTACATAAACAAAAATCAACATATAAAATAAATTTAAATGAAAGCAAGTGTAGTACAGCTGCAGTTGTGTGGCCACCTCCGAGTCCCTCACAGCACCAAACCGCCTAAGGCTGAGGATTACATGTACAGTTAAAAGGAAAATGTGAGTTTACGAAAACTCAGTGTGTCTATTATAAGTAAATCGAAAAAATAAAGGGTTCTGAAAAATCTGGAAAAATCGAAACTAAGAATAGAAATCTTTGAGGAACGGGTCTCGGAATTGGTATTATTTCGACACAAGAAAAGGGTGTGTAAAATTCCTTTTCTTATGTCGAAGGCTAGAAAGACGAAGAATACTCCCTGTAATTATTTGTTCCCCTCATTTATCCTTCCTTTCTATTCCCCACTTCCCCTATCAATCAAACAGTATCAGTGTGTAATCCCCTATCAATCAAACAGTATACAACATGTAGTAACAATCTAGGCTTGAGCCCTATTCAGTATCAGTACAGTGTGGGCCTTAGCCCAATACAGTAATAGTATATTAATGCAATCTATCCCAATCCAGCTAACACACCATTCCGTACCACCAACATACCATGTGGAGATAAAATCGACCCACCTAGCCAACACACCAATATCGCAAAGAAAGTCGCCAAGAATAGTATCGCAAAGAAAACCGCCAAGAATGAGATGTGGCGAGCCACCAAGATCTGATATACTTCCTCCAATTCAGTGTCCCAACCCCATACAGTATGTCATGTCATAAATCATACGTGTATGCAGAATGTCATACATATCATAGAGCAAATCAGTCATACGTAACATAGGGCCATAACAGTCATTTAATCTTCTAGGGGTATAACAGTCATTTTACCTTATGAGGGTATTTCGGTTATTTTACCCTATGGGGGGTATTTCGATCATTTTACCCTATGAGGGTATTTCGGTCATTTTACCCTACAGGGGTATTTTGGTTATTTAATCCTACGAGGGTATTTTGGTCATTTTACCTTATGGGGGTATTTTAGTCATTTTACCCTACGGGGGGTATTTCGATCATTTTATTGACCTCACAAAAGGTCCGCAGTTGCCTCGAGCAACTCAGATAACCTAAATGGGCAAAGTAGTGAATATGGGCCCGAGGCCCATTACTCGGCCCAAGTGGGCCTTCATGTTTGTGCGGCCCATTCAGCCCAAAATTTACCACGGCTATGAGAACTATATATCCTAGCCCAGTATTTGCCATAGTTCGTGGATTTCATCCGTGTGGGGCCCACAAGCCCATTGGGCCCACACGGCCTATTTCGGGCCAACGTAGCCCATTACGGCCTAAGCCCATGAAAATGCTCATGGAGGCTTCTACAGTCCAACACCATGTTTCGATGGGCTCAAATTACCTCACGAGTGTTCTTACGCTTATATGGCCTCGTACGCCGTGTTTCCCGACTTTTTAGCTTTTGCCGATTTGTAGTTAAAGGGGTATGATCACACACCTGGATTCTATTTGCCGAGAAACCTCCCACACCTTGGAAACCTACACTTAACCAATAATCTCCAATTAATCACTTACACAGTTAAACCATCAAATAAACACAAGTGATCACAACCGTTACTTACCACAACTTTTGATTGAGTGAAGAGGGAAGTTCGCCTATCCGAATGCAGTCACAAACCTTCAACCCTTTGAAAAGTTCCTAGGCACCAACCAAAACTAGGTAAGCACTTAATCAACAGGTAATAAGGTAACTCTATAATATTACCCTTACCAAACGCGGTAGAGAAACAAACTACGAAATGCGAGACACACTGTCAGCCCCCAAAAGAAAGGAATATTCAGCAACTAGAAAAAGAAAGGAAAAGATGAAAGCAGGGAAAAATTAGAAGAGTAAATCGGCAGCAGTGCAGTAGAACAAGGAACGGTAGAGGAGATAGATTCAAAATAACAGAAGGGAAAGAAAGGTGTATTCGGCAATCAAAGAGAAGGGAAACTGAAAAGAAAGAAGAAAAAGAAAAGGTAAGGGAGAAAATTGTATTCGACCAAAAAGAAAATAGGTAAAAGGGGAAGAGCTGCCAAAAGAAAACAAACCCAAGAGGTACCCCAATTCTTAGGAAAAATTCGGCACTTACAAGCAGAGAGAGGGAAAACCATACAAAACCGGCATGAAAAGTAAAACAAAAATGAGCAATATGCCCTCTACCCGAATTTTTTTAAGTAACATGTTCATTTTCGGCACACCTCCCATCTCCTCTCACTTCCCTTGATTTTCTCCTAAAATCTCTCCCTTTATCCCTCCACCAATTTCTCCTCAACTCCCCCAACAACTCCATTCAAATTTCATTCAAACTCCCCTTAGCTGTGTTTCAGTCCAGCTTCACTACCCACACAGCTCCAGCAGCAAAATAAATACTCCGTTGCACAACCTAGGACTTGAACCTCAAACCTCACAATTACACAACACGCCACCTTACCACTAGACCACAAGCTATTTTTGTGTTATAAAACCAACACTAATATTTATAAGGCCTATATGCCTAAGTCCAGATTCATTTAAGAGCAAAAGTCAATACTTGAACCCAAGCTTCTCAAACACCCCCATACACATTCAAATCACTTAACCATTGAAGCAAACAAGCAATTTGTGTCAAAACAAGCAAAAATCAAAGACTTAGATTTTTGGGACGTTAAAATAACATATTTCTAAATCTTGTTCTTCAAGACTTTTAATTATTTTCTTAGCATTTTTTCCTTTGTTAGGACAAAATGCTGCTATGTGACCTTCTTCATCACATATAAAACATTTACAAATTTGTTTTTAGGTTTTTAGAAGTTTTATTCTAACAAACTTTTTATTATTATAACCGAAATTTTTTTATTACCTAGTTTCCATTTAACTAATCTATACTTATTATCTTTCTTTTATGCCTATGATAAGTATTAGGACGTATTGTTTTATATCCTAATATTTTTCCTGAATTTTTATTAATAGTTAAATTTTTATTTTACTAGTCAAAATACTAGTTGTATTTTGAACTTTCTCAAAGTCTATATTAAAATATATCAGATAGTCATTTGTTTGAATATCCGATTTTATTTTCCAATTTTCATAAGGATCTGTTGGTTCAGTATCCATAGGTTCTGGAATATCTATATTTTCTTCTTCAGATGAAGTGTTTTCTTCATCAGAATTATGATTAGTGACTTCTATGTTTTCATCCTAATCTGCTGAAGTTTTTTCTTCATCAGATTGATAACTAGTAACTTTTATATCCTGATCTGTTGAAGTTTTTTCTTCATCAGATTGATAACTAGTAGCTTCTAAGTTTTCTATATTTTCAGAATTATTAGAACCACTACTATTTGAAGTATCATAATTTAACATATAATGATAATTAAACAAAGTAAATAGATCTTTATGTTTTCATAAAGTTCTTCTATTAACTTTAAATATTCTACCTTTTCTAATTTATCAAGACTATTAATAAATTTATCTTTCCAATGTTCTATAAGGTTTTTATAGGACCGGAAATCATATTTTATTGTTTTTCATATTTTTCCGTTTTTCCTTTTTTATACTTTTTAGACGAAGTTGATTCTTCGACGAATCATCATCTTCATCGATAAAGCTAATATAATATTACCATTACCATAATATAAAGGACCTAAATCTACTTCCCGATTTATATTATTATTTATAACTGATCTAATTTATGATTAACACTAGTTAATATTTCTTTAGATTCGCTATTCAAATCTAAATTTTTAACTTCTCCTAGATTATTTACTTTTGTTCTATATTACTAACTTTATTATATAATTTACCAAAATAAAAAGAAGTCATATCTACTAAACTATTTATACCCTTATTTAGAGATGAAACGTTGTTTTCATTCTTAGAGTCTATATGCATAGTATGACCATAAGTTTTATCTTTATATAAACACTCAATTTGCTCCATTTTACTTGTCCCTGGTACCTAAGATCGGCCTGTTATCTTATCGTCTTCACTCAAACGCCTAACGTCCTCCTTGGACTCAACGGCAATAAGAAGACAGACTAACAGATATAGGTTTTGGGTCAAATAACAGTGAAACAAACAGAACTGTAAATTAAAGATAAAAACTTACAATGAATGATATTATTTCTCCAAGAAATCGTTACACTGGCACCTCTAATACCAGTAGGGGGGAAGGATAAGGAACGGTGGAAGAGTGCGATCTACAAGCGAAAGACCATAGACTCTTTAATTTACAAAAAGGAATATCCTTTTTTCACATCATATTCTCATACACTCTTTTTTTTTTTTTAAAAACCCCCAAAAATTACCTTAAGTTTTCCAATCTTTTACCTTTCCAACGCTAAGATCACTCTCACACCGAAAATTTCTAGTAAAAATAGCGGTGTTTGCAAGCCTACAAAAGTGGTAGCTGATAAAGCATTATGACACCAAACCCCAGAGTTGTGCAAGCCTTCCACACGTTGAAAGAAATAGGAATTAGTGAGGAAAAAGTGGAACTAGTATTGAAGAAGCTTCTAAAACTGTATGACAAAAATTGGGAGCTAATTGAATCAAAGAATTATAGAGTTCTTGCTGATATTATATTTGAGGAGGAGGACAACAAGATGCCAGAACCTAAAAAAAGTAATGCACATGATGAGGACATTGACGAAAAAGGTTTCACGCCTGATGAGTTTTTCCGCCCCTTGAAAAGAGCAAGATTGAAAAACCGAAAAGGGCTAGCCACAAATCGAAGCTGTAATACGAAATTTGTTGAAAAAAATAGAGGGTAGCATACCATTTTTTTATGTTACCTTACATCTACAACTTTCTTCAACACACTTGTATAGCTTACAATAAACTTAAAAAAAGACTCAATTTACTTAACACAACTATTTTAATTCTTTAGATTCATAAATGGAAAGTGCAAAATAATCTTTTAACAAAAAGAAAGCCAACAAAATTCGAATAATACTTGTAAATTTTCAGTAACAGAAAATTGAAGCCTGCAAGGGAATTTAAAAGCCAGAAAGAAAAAAAAAATCTAAAATCAATTTGAAGCAATTAAAATAAACAACGAAAGAAAGCAAGACGGACAAAGTGCAAAAAGGAAACAAACAAAGAAAATTTCCAACGTTGTAAGAGAAATAAAACTTTTCAAGAATGAGATCTGTTGGTTTTATACTGATGAGAGAGTTGGGGATTTGCTTGTTGGGAAAGATTGAAACAGAGATTTTTTTTTTCTTTTCTCTATTCAGAGGTAGAGGTAAAGAATAGCATTCGGCGTTTTTGAGTAATAGAGAGCATGTAACAATGTAACAGGAACCAAACGTATGCAAAGTGGTGGGCCTGTTGAATCCATGGCTCAATCAAACATGGTCTTAGTTTTGTGCGGAAAATGAATAATTCTAAAACACGAAGCTGCAAATTCAATATTTATCATTTTTCAAGAATGTACAATTGCTCAAATCCATTTTCTCTCCTCTTTGAGGCATTTCATCACTCTTTGTTCTTTGATATTCCATCAAAATCATGAGAAAAGAACAAAGATTTCAGCAGTAGTCACTAGTTGTAGGGGAATGAGCTGAAATCCCCATTCTTCCCCAAGAAATCATGGTGGAAATCCTTTCAAGATTAGTTGTCAAAACGCTTTGCCAATACAAGTGTGTCTTAAAACAATGACTTTCTCTTATATCAAATCCCCTTTTAGGACATGCCATCACCTGACATTGTTGGTTCTACATGTGTGTTCGTGGTAGGAGTTCTTAATGGTTGCCTTTGTGTGCTTCATAACCGCCATCTGATGCACGATGATTTTTGGATGATGACTGAGTATGGTGTGGGTGGATCGTGGACTAGATTGAGGATTCTGCAGCTTCGATCCCTACTCAGTGGTTTTTGACTTCTTGTTTCTCGTAGGGAGGCACTGCGTTTCGAGCCATTCACTCGTTTCCTCGTCATGATATAATAAAGCTTCAAAAAAGCACGTTTGTTCAGTGGAAGCATCAGGTTAGTCTTATTGGTGATGGTTATGGACTAACCGACTTTATCACCGACACAGTGGTTACTCCTCCTCCGGTTGTCCCTGATAAAGAAGGGAAGCTGGTTTTGAATCCTGATTTTGCTACTCATCATCAACAAGATAAATTGCTAGCTTCTTGATTGTTATCTACTATCATTACCGATGTCTTACCTTACTTTACAGGCACCACCACGACTTATGCTGTTTGGAGCAAGGCTTGTCTTCTATTTGTGGCGACGTCAAACACCATGGTGTCTCACTTAAGGCACTCGTGGCATTCTCTGAAAAAAGGTCACCTGACTGTGAAGGAGTATTTGGCCAAAATCAAGGCCACTTGTGATCTTTTGAGTGCTTTCGGTCATGATGTTCTTAATGAAGAATAAGTGAGCGTCATCTTTGTTGGTTTTTCAATGGAGTTCGACTCAGTCTTGACATTTGCCTCATATGCTTCTGAGTCTCTTCCGTTGGATCGTCTCACCAGCATGCTTCTTGAGTGTGAGAATCGACAGAAACAATTTGTAGTTGAGGTTCCTGTTCAGGCGAATCTAATTCAACAGTCTGCTCTGTTTGGGTCTTCTCCGGTAGAACAGAGTTCCTCGATCGAGTCCTATTCGTCAGATCTTTCACCCCGTGATCGAGCTTCCTATCATGGTCGTGGTCGTCCACAATGTCAACTATGTGGCCGGTTAGGACATGTTGCTCAAAAATGCTATTACCGGTTTGATCGGTTGTTTGGTGACTCTTCGCCGACAGAGAAAGGGTTTGGGTTTGGGTATAACCCTAACGATGCAATCTGTTACTCACATGCCCACCTTCGATGCCTATGTCACATGACCCATTGGTTTAGACCAGGCTAGACCTGTCCATGGGCCGGGCCGGGCCAGGTTCGGGCCGGGCCTAGAAAAAGTTTTTGCCCCGCCTCCTAGCCCGGGCCCGGCCAGGCCCGAAATATGGGCCTAAAATTTTGCCTAGACCCGGCTCGAGAAAAATATCATAAGCCCGAGCCCGGCCCCCGGCCCATTTTTTAATAAACATTAAAAAAATTATTTTAAAAATAAAAAAATTAAAAAAATATTTTAAAGTATTTTAAAAATAAAAATATATATTCATTATATTCGGGCCGGGCCCGGGCAAAAAAAGTGGTGTCCGAGGCCCGGCCCGTTTTTTAAACGGGCCTCATTTTTTTATCCAAGCCCATATTTCGGGCCTATATTTTTACCCGAACTCTCCCATATTTCGGGCGGATCATCGGGCCCGGCCGGGCCGCCCGGCCCATGGACAGGTCTAGACCAGGCCTATAATGTATGCCAATTATGTGTCACATGGGCCCAAGCGTATGGTTTTTCAAGTGTAACAGCTACTCACATGGGCTCGTATGGATTTTCAAATTTGACAGCTACTCACGTGGGCCCGCCTCATTCGAATATTTATGGCTCATCTCAAATTTCACTTGGGTCGTCGCTTGGTTCTCATAGACAACCTATTAGTTCTCATGTTTTGTCAAAATCTAGTTCAGTCCAACCTACTTCTATGCATTCTTTTTCGGATAGCAACAAACCCACCGACGCTATAACTTGGTATCCTGATTCTAAGGCAACGAATCATGTTTGTAATGATGCTTCTTTGTTGTATGGAACCAGTGAATACTCAACCATGACACCCTTACTCATGAGAGATGGTACACGAGCTAATATTGCACATTTAGGTCAGAGTACTAAATTTACATCAACCAAACAGTTGCCTTTGACGAATGTGTTGCATGTGCATAATATTTTTTTCGAGTTTCATCCTTTTCATTATCTTGTAAAGGATTTTCAAACCAAGGAAATATTGCTTCACGGCCGCACACATGATAGGTTGTATAGATTTTTCTCTAGTATTTTCCTCTGTTACTTCGGAGTCCATTCGTGATCCAGACTTGTGTTTGAATAACATCGAGTTGGAGAATAGTCCTATCTTTACTTTTTGTAGTACATTTAAGTTGTGGCGTCGACGACTTGGGCACCCGTCATCTCGAGTCCTAAGATCTGCCTTAAAATTTTGTAATATTTATGTTACTAATAATAATATGCAGCATGTTTATTCTGCGTGTCATCGAGGGAAGTCTCATAAGCTTCCATTTTTTAACTTCTACAACTATTTACAATAATCCTTTTGATCTTGTGGTTTCTGATGGATTCTGAGTCGAATTGGTATTGTGTTACATTTGTGGATGTGCACAGTCGATTTACTTGGTTGTATCTTCTTAAAAAGAAACTCCAAGCTATTGATCGTTTTATGTATTTTTAGAAGTTTGTTAAGGTGCAATTTCACAAAGACATCAAGCAATTCCAGAGTGACCAGGGTGGTGAATTTTGGTCTTTCACTTCTTATCTTGCTCAACATGGCATCATTCATCAGGTCATTTGTTCGCACACATCAGAACAGAATGGTATTGTTGAACGAAAGCACCGTCATGGGGTTGAGGTTGGTCTTATATTACTTGCTCAGGCTCACTTGCCAATGAAGTGTTGGGGGTATGCTTTTTCATGTGTTATTCATTTGATCAACCGCTTACGTACTCTGGTTCTCAAAGATCAGTTGCCTTACTCTGTTCTTCATGGTAATCATCTTGATTACGCTTATCTTCGGGGTTTTAGGTGTTGTTGTTACTTGTACTTATGACCGTTCAATTGTCACAATTTAGAGTTTAGAACACAAGGGTTATCAATGTCTTAGTGCTAATGGTCGAGTGATTGTTTCGCATTATGTGGTGTTTGATGAGAATCATTTTTTGTTTACACCGTCAACTAGTGTTACTTGTTCGCCTTCGGATTTGGATTGTGTTACTACATGTGCTCCCGTTGTATATCCCGGTTCCATGCCTAAGCCGCATGGTGTCTTGTCATCTCATTCGGGTACTCAGGTTTCAGCATCTCCTGTTGTGCGTCTTAGTCAATCATTAGGGTGTTCTATTGATTCTTCTTCTTGGACTACTAGTCCGTTTATAGAGATTGGTCATGTTCTCCTACACTTGAGGTTCCAACTCTTATTGTTCATGATGATGCTATTTTTTACTACCGCCGATTCTTTCCATCAATACTCATCCTATGGTTAACCAGTCGAAAGTAGGTGTTTTAAACCAAAGGTCTTGATTGTTGATCTTAATGAACGTGAACCTCGTAGTATGGAAGAGGCTTTTGTTAGTAATGAATGGAGGAAAGCTGCTCAAGAGGAATATGATGCCTTGATCTACAACAATACTTGGACTTTAATCTGTTACCTCCGAGTCGCAAAGCTATTGGCTATAAGTGGATATTTAAGGTGAAACGCAATCCTGATGGTACTGTGGCTCGACGAAAGGGATGATTAGTTGGAAAAGGGTGTTCTTAAGTTCCTGGCTGTGATTTTTTAGAAACATTTAGTCTAGTGATTAAATCGACTACGATTTGTACTATTTTTTCCATTGTTTTTACAAAACCTTGGTAGTTGTGTCAAGTGGATGTGAACAACACTTTTCTTAATGGTGATTTAATTGAAAAGGTATACATGCAACAACCTCTTGGTTATGTTCAGAATGATGCTAATGGTCAAGAACTTGTTTGTCAATTGAGTAAAGCTTTGAATAGGTTATGACAGGCTCCGAGAGCGTGGTTTGACAAGTTGAATGCATTTCTTGTTTCTATTGGGTTTGCGCTTTCTAAATCTGATGCTTCTTTGTTTTTTCGGGTTATGAACACATGTCACATATATGTATTGGTTTATTGGATGATATAGTCATTATTGATAACTCGGATACATAAATTGATGGGTTTGTTAGTAGGTTTTATACTAAGTTTTCAATCAAAGATATGAGACTTCTTCATTATTTCTTAGGCATTGAAGTTACTCATCTCGATGGTGGTGGGCTACATCTAAGTCAGCAGAAGTATGTGCTTGACTTGTTGGAGCAATGACGTATAAAGAATGCAAAAAGAGTTCTTACATCTATGGTTTTATTGCCAGTTGTCTAAACATATGGGACGAGCATTTGAAAATCCGCATGAGTATTAAAGCATTGCTGGGGCATTACAATATGTGGTACTCACTCGTCTTGACATTGCTTATGTTGTCAATCGCATTTGTCAGCTCATGCATGCCTCGACTGATGTTCAATGTGTTGCGGCTAAATGAGTTTTGCGTTATTTTTGTGACACTATTGATTATGATATACAAATACAACCTTTGACAGGTTATCTTTTGTTGCATATGCTGATGCGAATTGGGGTCTTGATTTTGATGATCGTCAGTTCACCACTGGGTATTGTGTGTTTTTTGGTGGTAATCTTGTCTCTTGGTGTTTTAAAAAGCAGCAGGTTGTGTATGGTCGACAGTAAAGGCCGAATATAGGAGTATTGTTACTGTTGTTGCTGACCTTACATGGCTTAAGTCATTGTTAACTGAGCTTCACATGGTTCCAGACGACAAATCTGTTATTTGGTGTGACAATTCAAGTGACGACGTTGTTTCAGTCAATCTAGTTCTTCACTCGAAATTCAAATATGTTGAGCTTGATTTATTCTTTTTTCGTGAGAAGGTTGATGATGGGAAACTTGTTGTAGGTGAAGTTCCAGCGCTTGATCAGGTTGCTGACATACTTACCAAGTCGTTATCCTCCACATTTTTTTCAGTTGCGGAGCAAACTTGGTGTTAGAAGACATGGGTGATGGGTGAATATTAGAGTAACTAAGAGCCAATTGGAGTTGTTAGTTTGTTTAGAATTTGTTAGCAGCAGTTGCTGATATTCTTCTCTGTATAAATCATGTCATTCACAATCTGAGAATGGAAATGTTTTTTCTCTATTCTTTAATGATAAATCAAATATAGTCTCTCTTTTGTTCTCTGTTCATAGTTGTTTTTGGTACATTCTTTCACTTAGTCTCTCATATGTATGCATGAAGCCACTGTGTTTGGCACAGAACGGAGAAGCCCTGCTGAATGTTGATGGAAAAACTGTTGTTGTACAACTTGAAAGACAATAGTTATAAGTACTTAGTAGTCGATGTCATTCAGACAGGGGATGGTTTTGTAGCAGATACCGACTTGGAGACCCTCGTTTTGCCCAATGGCTTCTGTCAGACTTGAATTTGCAATATCGAGTGCTAATGAAATTCGGAGAACTTGGGGGGTAGTGATAGGAGCTTAATATGATAAACTTGTTGCATCTTTTCCAGTTATGTTCTCTACTAGTTCATGTAAATTTTTGTTTTACCTGTTTGTGGCTCTTTGACATCATATCTAATTTGCTGCTTATATTTTGGAAATTGTTGATCTGCCAGGTGATATTAGAATATACCCAATGGTGAGGGGCTCATGAGTGCCAATACAAACGGCTTTCATGTTTTATCCTTTCCGGACAAGAAGGTTGAGGACGTGAGTGGCAAATCTTCATGGTATGATCATCAACATACAACCATAATGTAGCCTTATAATAATCTCTTTAGTAAGATCTTATCCATGTTGATTTATTTGATATTGTAGCTAAATTTTTAAATTCCGGAGTGAACATTCAATATAAGTCGGCGGTCTTTAATGGTATAAAATTATATATATAAAAGAAAAACTATTTAAAACAAATTACATTTAATTAAATACCCAAAAATTTTGAGACTTACAAATTTTATGCAAATTACATCCAACTCCTTATACAACATGTTTTGTGACAATAAAACAGTAAACGAAAAACACTCGAGGATAGTGCCTCGGGGCTATTCTCGTCATGAAAAAATTTCTGGTGGGACGTGCAATAGACCCGTTTACATGCCTATAGATATTTTTTTTCTTTGTTTCTTCCTCTTCGTATTCGATGTGGGATGAATTTCTCTTCGTATTCGATGTGGGATGAATTTACATGCTTTATATAATTAGAGTGAAAATTGAACTATACGGTTATACTTATAAGCTACCTTGTCGGACAAAAATTATCTCCTTGGTCAAGGCATGAGGGCAAGGGCAGCCTCTTGAACGAAAGGCTCGGTGACATTAACAAAATGTTCAGCTTCCCTCTCCACTTGCTCCAAACACCGACGGCTGTCTTTTCCTTCGTTCATCTTCTTCACGAAAGCTACAAACCGTCTCCAGTTGTCCGGCTGAAAGAGTGATGGGTTCATCCTCAAGTACGTAAACGCACACATCTCCCTGTCATTTGAGGATCCATCAATATTCAATGATGATGCTTTTAAGATCTGCTCATGCGCCGATTCATCGTATCGGGGCAATGCATTCTCCCCGGCAAGTGGAACTTGTGCTTCTTTGGTAGCTAAACCCACTTGTCGAACTAGGTTCTCCGGTGCACATAGGGCATCTTGTGGCTGCTCATGATCTCGCATTTCTATACAAGTAAAATTGAAAACAGCACCATATCGAGCTACCATTTGAGCCACCGGGAGGTAGCCGTCTCGGAACCTTGTGTTGTAGTACCCTGCAGTGAGTTCGGCAGCATGTGATCGACTTCCATAGTGCCAGTGAATACCGGCAACTTTTACAGAGATCTTCACTCCTGTAGCTTCAAAAACAGAGGATGCCGAAGACAGAATTCGCTCACCGTGTTCAATTAGAATTTGAGAATACCATGAAAGAAAGAATTCACCATACTGGCTGTTCCAACCACCACCATCTTTCTTGAAAAATGGCGTATCTTCAGGCCAACTATTGTAGTGACCGGCATCTGTCGGGCCTGTACTACCCCATTCTGGCTTACCTGCTGCTTCTGCGGCTGCTTTTAGGCTGCTAAGCATATACTGCATTATACAACATCCAACCTTGGTCAAGAAACACAAAGAAAGCAGCAACACGCTAGCTAATATATACATATAAAGAGACCGTTGCTTATGTAGTTCTATCTGACCCAATTTTGGACATTGATACGAAGAAATAATCATTCAAAAATATAAATTTTTTGAATAACATGAAAGTAGCAACATGAGAGCTGATATTAGATATAAAAGAGATCATTGCTTATGTTGCTGCATCCAAAATATCTCCGAACATTGCTATAAGGATACAATCATTCAAATACATAAAAAATTAAACTATCGAATCTAATGCATATTCATGCCTAACACTCAAACTCGAATCAAACAATATAAATTCCAACTTTAGTTAAGAAACATGAAGAAAGAGGCAACTTGGGAGCTGATATAGATAAAAGAGAGATCACTGCCAATGTTGCTCTGTCTAATACATGTTTAGACATTGATACGACAATACGATCAATCAAATAAATTTATACAAATATTATGAATAATTGAACTATTTATGTCAGAACACATATCCGTATTCAAGACAAGTATTTGAAACCAAATGATATTAAAAGTACCTTATCATAACATTGGAAGGCTCCAATTCCAGGGAACTTCCATATCCCATTTTCCTCAGGGTATGAAGGATACCGAAGCTCACCTGCCGGACCCATTCCCACTTGAATTTCCTGTTGAGAAAAACAACTATTTAGCACCTAATTTAATCAAATATTAGTGAATTTCGGCAATTTTTAAATGTAAAGCCAAAAAAAAAAAATTTAAAATAGCTAAATTCGAAGAATTCGGATATCCAAATCGAATAGCCATAAAAATAAAAGAAATTCAAACAGTAAATATCAAAAAGTTAATATATGCAATATGCAAACAGAACAGACATCACCACATCCCGCAATATCTATTGCTAATTCTTTAATATGTTTTTTTTGGAAATCAGGATGTCCACCATCTTGTAGCATTGACTAATTCCAACAGGTAACTTCATTCCGACTAATTCCAACAGGTAACTTCATTCCTATGAGTGAATATTGAACCCCAACTCATGGTTAGAAGATAAGATGAATAACCACCACAACTCTGTTAATATTGGTTTTCAAAGTATAAACAAAAGAGATCTAAAGGATGATGAAAAAGTAGTGAAATTAAATACCACAATGGTGTCACCAAGTAGATGTTTGAAGTTGTCCTTAAAGGCACGCATGAAATCAGCGTAACATTGAACCGGAGACCGGCCTTTCAAGACCAGTAGAGAATCGCAACCCAGTGAAACGTATTCGTAATTCCTTCTTCCCCATTGATCTGTGTATGCAAGGTCTGAATCTTTCTCCATCTCTTCCCTTACCCATTTTGGCAATGGAATGCTGCCAAAAAGATCAAAACTATTTATTTTTCAAAAAATAATTCGGAAATTTTATAAATGAAAATGGGAGGGGAAGGAAGAAAAAATACGGACGTGCAAGAGTCACCGACGTTGCCGCCGCACTGATGGAACGACATGACGGCCTGGACTTTGAGGCCATGTTTCTTGGCCATGTCGAGGAGCTCGGTGTAGCCACCCCAATTGTAAGCACCCGGCGCCTCCCTCTCCACCAGTCCCCACCAAACGTCAATCATTATCCCCTCCACACCCGCGCTTTTCAAAGCGTGAAGACTAGCATTCATCGCCTTCTTCCTATTGACCGTGTTCCCATTCGTCACGCTATCCAACGGCATCATCACGAACACTGACACTCCTTTCTTCTCATCCTTCCTACCTCCATCTGTCCACTCCGCCGTCCCCGCCACCTCTTCCTCCGTCATCTCCAGCGGCGACGACGTCGCGAATGCCTGGCATGCTACTGAAAGATCCGGACGCAGCATTGGGAGGTTGATCAAATACGACCACTCCCCGGCGCTGTTCGGTGTCAGTGGCGGTGTTAACATAGGTGGGGATGCATTTTCTTGTGGGCTATTGGATCGGAGATTACCGGCGGGTGATTTCCAAACTGCCGATGGACTCGCTGTTGTTGATGATGGTTGTTCTCCGGCGGCGAATTCCGTCGGAATTTGTTTGCCGGAAAGAGTTCCAATCTGGTGTCCCAAATTCATTGCCATTTTTTTTTCTTCGATTGAAGTGACTGAATGAGAAGGAAAAAAAGGAGACTATGTTCGTCAAAGAAACCGTTTTCGAGGGATGCTTTGAAGGTGAGTGGAACGTTAAATCAGAAAAGAGTCTCAGATCGACTCGTTTTTATAGAAATGAGATTAAAGTGATGGTTTAATTTTGAATTTCATCCTTCTATTTTAAAATGGTTAAAAACCTAATCCTTCATTTTTTAATTTGTTAGAATTTGATCCTATCGATACTTTATGAAAATTGAGAAGTTAATGGATATCATTGTTAAACTTTTTCATGAAATTATTGTCCTAGAAATTAGTAGCTTAGCAATTTATATGTAAGAAATTGGAAAAGAAAATTATTTAATGATTTATATACAATAAATTATTCAATTTATGTGATTAACAAACAACTGGACTAATTTATGAGTTCTCATAAAATACGAAATCAAAGTTTGACAAATTAAAGTAGAAGGACTGAATTTTTAATTTTTATAAAGTGGAGGGATGAAGTTCTATTTTTAAAATGCAATTGATCCTATAATCTACGTGGCGGAAGGAACAGGAATCTAGGAGGCTACCGCTACAATTGCTCGATTTAAGTGAGGGTGGACGGCGTGATTGATTTGGGGATGGAAGGATTTAAAAAGGATAGCAAATGAGGTTGAGACGCGTGGTTATTAAATATCACGCGTCCAAATTTGACGGGCTTTTGTCTATTTGGGATGTCAAGAAAGGGTGACACGAGGAAGCGGTTGAGGGGAAGTAGGACGGGTGATGATGCCACTGCCTGTCGGTTTAAGGACGTGTGTCCGGGAGAGATAAACGGTGAGAAAAAAAAATAAAAATATATTTTTATTATTAATAGGTAAACTTCAGTTGTGCTAATCTAAGTATTCAACTATAAAAAAATTATAAAATATTCATTTAATTATTTGAATTTTTGTTTTTGATATTTTTGAACACATCCTTTAAAAGATTGACAAAAGATTATATGATAACTTTTAAAATTGATATAATAGTAATTTTAGTCTTTAATATTTATATATTGTATTAATTTAGTTTTGATTATAAAATATTAACATTCAACATTTACATATTTTGTAATTTGGTCTTGTTTTTTATTTTTTACCATTTCACCTAAAAAGCTAAAAGAAATGTATATCCACTAAATTATGTTAGTTTTGATATGCCAAGCTTCTATAACAACATTTAAAATAAATTTTATATATTTTATTAACTAAGTCATTTAGTGTTCAAACATTTTCAAAGTATTTCAAAACTTACAAAATACGCAAAAACATGTTTCTAATATGTTTTAACTTATCTAAATGTTTTTGAGTAAATGTTAAAGTGTTTTTAAGTGTGAACAATGTTCCGATACTTATATTATATATATCTAAAAATACAAAGTCAGTAATCACGGAACTCAAATTGTGGGTAAGGTATCGGTACATTTCTTAGATGTATCGATACACGCCTTAAAGGTATCAATACATTTCTTGCATGTACCGATACATTGTTCTATGCATCGATACGTTATTGTCAAAACAATCACTAACGACTATTTTTTGTAGATGTGTCAATACATATGATAACACCCTTATTCTATCCGATAACAGACCTGGATAAGGGATGTCGCATTAAAATTTTCATAACTTTTCATAATATTTAGAAACTTAATTTACTATTATTGGACCCAATTTCAACTTTTGAAATTCATTCATGTTTTATATCAAAATTTATACATATATCCACCATTTGAGCTTATTTCGTTGCCTTAAAATTTAATTTTACTTATTCAAACTAATCTATCACAAATTTTTATACACAACTCAAACAAATATTTCAAATCACATATAAATAACAACAATCTAATCGACCAATTTCAAATTTCTACTATTTAATTTCATTCATGATTATTTATCAAATATTTCATCGAATCAAGTATATAATTATTATGTCCATAATTATAATTAAATGTTTCAAAATTTACAAAATAGTCTCTATAATTTAGATTTTACAAAATTTGCAAAACAACCTGAAATTCAAATTTTACAATTTTTATGATTTAGTCCTTGAAATCCCAAATTTACACAGTTTTATAATTCAGTCCTTGAAGATCAAAGTTTCTTATTTTATAGTTCAATCCCAAATCTCAGTTTGAACAATTCTGCAAAACAATCCCTTTTCTAAAATTTCCAAATTTTACAATTTAGTTCTTACAACTAAAATTGTCAAAATTTCCACAAATTAGTCCCTGATTTTCAAACCATTAAACTTTCATATTCTCTTTTCAAAATCAGTAATTCTCAATTCATATAAATTAGTACTAAAACTCGTGTTTTGAGATATTTATAATTTAGTCCCTATGGTTTCAAACTTTACTATTTTATGTTCAACTTTCCAATCTTTCATATTTCATAACCATATAATTTAGTTACTACATCAACTTTCGATTTCATTACTCAACCTTTAGAATTCAAAATTTTACAATTCGGTCATTACTTTAATTTTATTAATTTAATCACTTAACAAATCATTTTTAACTTACTCATCCAAATAATATCCAAAATAAATATTTATCACTTTCAACATGATAAATACACAATTCCATCATTCAAAACAATTAATTCCAACTTAAAATATTCTTAGTAAAAACACTCACACTTTCTTACTTTCAATTATTCACTTAAAATCATTCACCAAATTATTCAAAAAATCATTCATTTCATACATAAACACAATATTTTATTTACTTAGACATATAAAATAATTAAACAAGATTAGTTCTTCCAATATCTCATCAAATTAAACACTCAAATAAATATAACATGATAATTTAAACTACTTACCTTAATTTCTTAACTATTTTCTTCACATAGCGATGCTTTCTCACACTTTCATCTTCATCTTCAAGCTTCCTTGGTTGGTTTCATATGAAAGGACGTTTTTGAATTAGAATTGTAACACTCTTCGCCCGCCCCGATCGCCGAGTCTGAGTTATAGGATGTCACATTCGTTGCAACTATAATCAAATCAAAGTAAAATATTCACATACATATGCAATCTAATGCCAAACATATTCATTTATTGGTTAAACAATCAAATCAAGCCTTAATCTTTACAAAAGCTCTTTTGTTGACCTGAGCACGAAATAGAACCAAATTGTAAAATTTCAAAATTATAGGACCAACGTTGCCAAAAAGTTTGTCACGTTATGACATCAGGCCATTTGATATCTCGACATCACTTACTGTCGGTCGGTATTGTGACAAGGAGGAAATGTCATCGGGATGAGGACTTTATTTTTGGTAAAATTAATCCATTCGGTACCTTTTTCAATGTTTCTAACCACACCTATCAATATGTGTACCAATTACTCAGCTCATGAAAGAATTAAAATCCTATGAGTTGATGCTAAATGGTGGTAAGTCGATTTAAGAGAAACCTAAGGCAAACTTAATTGTGGGCCCCTCGTCCTCTAAGGGGAAGTAAAAAGCTAAAGGAAGGAAGAAACTGACTAAGCCTTAGGTTCTACCTCATGTGAATAACAAAAAGGCTAAGAAGTCAAAAGATCCTAAAAAGATCAAATGTTTCTTCTGCAATAGGAAAGGTCATTTCAGATCAAACTATAAGGAGCATTTAGATTACCTAGCTGAAAAGGGCAAAGATATAAAACTCTTTGTGGTTGAAGCTTGCTTAGTGAAAGAATCAATTGACAACTGGTTATTGATTCTAGAGCCACTAATCATGTGTGTGTTTCTTTACAGGGGTTTAGCGAAATGATATGTCTATTGGAAAATGTGCTAATATTGTAGTAAACATGTAACTGTTGGTAAATGTGCTTATTGATTGCCTAAAGTTCAAACTGAAGATAATTGGCATTGTAAAGAACGTTTGCATTGCAAGAAAGACAACTTAGTTTAGTAGGTAATCTAAATGAGTCCGTAATCCCAAAAAAGAATCAAAGTGAGCATTTGATTCAAATACTGAGAAGGATTATTTTGTCGTCTACAATTCCAATTAGGGAGATGGCTAGTCTTGGCTATCGGAGCAGTTGACTCCACGAGTAGAGACATAAATGCATTCATTGGTAGAATGATAAATTGGATTAGACCCAGGATGAATTAATTCTGAATCCGTTTGTGAATTAATTCACTTGTGACGTTCATGGTGTGATTTACCTAAATCCTGAGTTAGTCACTGACCATGCGTATGCAACTCATGTACTTTGATATAAGTGGAGGCTTATGCTCTAAAGATGATTGAACCTATAGCTGATATGTTGGGTACAAGATTTGTGTATAGCATGGCTTTACTAGCAATAGTGGAATTCATAGCTCAATTAAAGAGTTAATGATATCTTCTCATTGGCATTGTGTGGATTGATAAATATGGAACATGGCCACTGGTTAGTTGTTCTCGAATAAGTAATTTATTACAGTCATTTATTGATAGTAATCATATTAATCATTAAGAAGACCCAATGGCGACAATGAGATAAAATAAGATTGTATTGAATGAATGAATTTAACTCAAAGGAATCAATGATATCATACGAGGGTAACAACATGTAACAACCCGATTTGAGTTAAATCAGAATAGTAGTTTCGAAACCACAAATCCGAGGTAGTAAAATTATTTTAATATTATTTTTGGTATTTACAGTATGTTATTTAATATTTTTGGAAATTTCGTGATTTAATTTTACCGATTGGTTAGTTAATTTGATAAAAGGACTTAATCACATAAAATACAAAAGTTGCATACTATTTGTTTAAAGTGATTAATTGCTATGGTTTATTAAACCAAAGGTCCTTATGATATTATTATGCCATTGATAAGGTTAATGGACATTAATGGCCTTATATTTGATGATTAAATAGTTTAATAACTAAGGGTAAAATGGTAAATTATGTATTAATGTGTATTTAATAAAACAAAACATAAAAATTAGTGATATTATTCATCTTTCTCACCGAAAATAAAAAGAAGAAAGACTATTTGAAGCATTTTAGGGTTCGACCCTTTGTATTCTTGATTGAGATTAAGAAAGAAAGAATCGGATCTAAATCAGAGGAAATCGAAAGTTGACGAGTAGTCGATCTGATCTGTTCATTGTATATACGAGGTAAGTTCGTAAGTAAATAAATGTTTTTGAAATTAAATATAAATATTTTATACATTACTGAATTTGAATGTTTCATATTTTTCCGAATTCGAATTTGTTTATAGTTACATACTGTCGAAGTTGAATTGTATATAGATATATTAATTCATATATGGTTGTACCTTGCTGAAATTAATTTGTACATGGTTATACATTGTCGAAATTGAATTGTTTATAAATATAGGATGCCGTATTAATTAGTATATGATTATTCATTGTTGAAATTAATTTGTATATGGTTATACATTGTTGAATTTGATTTGTAAATAGATATAAGTTGCGAATTAATTCGTATATGATTATTCATTGCTGAAATTAATTTGTATATCGTTATATATTGTTGAATTTGATTTGTAAATGGATATAAGTTGCGAATTAATTCGTATATGATTATTCATTGTTGAAATTAATTTCTATAAGGTTATATATTGTTGAATTTGATTTGTAAATGGATATAAGTTGCGAATTAAGTCGTATATGATTATTCATTGCTGAAATTAATTTGTATATGATTATATATTGTTGAATTTGATTTGTAAATGGATATAAGTGGCGAATTAATTCAGTATATGATTATTCATTGCTGAAATTAATTTGTATATGGTTATACATTGTTGAATTTGATTTGTAAATGGATATAAGTTGCCGAATTAATTCGTATATGATTATTCATTGCTGAAATTAATTTGTATATGGTTATATATTATTGAATTTGATTTGTAAATGGACATAAGTTTCCGAATTAATTCGTATATGATTATTCATTACTAAAATTAATTTGTATATGATTCGTATAAGACCCTATCTGGGACAGTGGCATCGATATGCGTTAACATGTAAGACCATATCCGGGATATGACATTGAACGAGTTTTATAAGATTTCTGTGTGTTCTTAACAAATTTGAATGTGAATTTAAACTAAATGGTTCAGGTATGTGTGAAATTATATGTTTATGAAACATAAAGGTAAGTTTAGCATTTAATGTAATAATATGAATACACATGAGTTAGTTAAATGTATATGTGGTTGTGATATGTTTGAATTCAACTTAGTTGAATTGAATTTATAATTTTTATTGAAATGGTTTATTTGCTTATGGCTTACTAAGCTCCCAAAGCTTACTTTGTGCATTTTTCCACTGTTTTATAGATGATCGAAGTTAGCTTAAACTCGGGGATCATCGAGAAACGTCATCACACTATCGATCATCTTAATGGTACTTTTGAAGCTTTGTATATATGGTATATGGAATGTATAGGCTAGAGAACTATTAGTATATTTTTGAAAAGTAATTCTAGCCATGTGATTTGGCTTGGAAATGGTGTATATGATGGAATTGTCTGTAGCATGCTTATTATGATATGGGACGTTTTGATGATTAAATGATGGCAAAGAATGAATATGTTTTATGAATGATTGGTCGATTATTTAGGTACGGTTCTAATTGGTAAAAAAATGAATGAATTGATTGTTCTGAACCGTACTTTGATCGGTAATGCCTCGTAACCCTAATCCGACGACGAATTCAGGTTAAGGGGTGTTACAACACACATGACGAGGTCATTGGACAAAACAATTGGATGGGTTGCTTTCGTAAAGAGCATACAATAAGGAGTTTTCAATCATGGTACTTTTTGTGGATTGAATCCATGATTAATTAATTGCAAATAATTGGAACGATGCTTCTAGACATAATTGCAATCACTAGAACCTAATTGTATATGACAGGTTGGTCCTTCCGCTAGCTCAACAAAAGCTCGATCGAACTGCATTGAATTAGAAGAAAATTCTACGACTTTGGGAATAATTTAAATGAGTTGATTTATTCAATGTGGAATTAAATTAAGTGGTCGTGAGAATTGTATATGTCCTATCGATGGCTGAGGTCCTACATTTGTTATAGATTCTTCGCAGCTCGTGTGAGCAGTATCGTGTAGCTAACATCTCGACCCACAGTTTGTGTGAGCATTATAGAGACGATTATAGTTACATGTAAAAGCACACTTTGTGTGACCATTTACCAAGTATCCGATGTTATTCTATTTGGTTCAACGGGAAATTAATGTTTAAAATAAAAAGTTACATATATGAAATGAGCTATGTTATTGAGAATTTGGAATGGAAAATGTAATATGTATAATTCGATGGAAAATGTAACAAATGGATTATGTGATGGATGATATATATATTGAAATCATTTACATGATATTTGCCATGTTTCATCGATTGATATGTTCTCAAATGTCTATACTAACTATGTAAAGTGTTTTGGATAGGACAGAAAAATATCTGTATGATCTAATGAGCAATGTTGAATGGTTTAATTGTTTTATGTTCGGTAATTTTAAGTTTCCTTTACACAAGCTTGCTAAGAACTAGTTGCTTATATAGTTATTTTTTATTGTTTTGTAGATCATCGAAAGCTCGATCGGTTGGAATTACGTCGGAGCACAATCACACTATCCAATCATCATTTCGGTAGATTTTGGTTCTTTTAGTTTAATGTTATAAATGGCATGTAATAGGGCTTGATTTTAGTTTAGCAATTTGGTATGTTTAAATGGTGACAAGCTTATGTATGCATTAATGTTTATAGTTAATGGTGTAAATTGATAGGTTGTTGAATACTTATGCATGCCTTATGATGATAGGTAAACCATGGTTGAATGACATGTACGTTTGAAATGGTTTTGGGTATTGTAACAGCCCGATTTTTAGTGGTGTCAAAAATAGTAATTTCGAGACCATAATTCCAACAAAATACTTTGTGAATATTATTTAATTAGCCTATTTATGAGGTTTCTAGAGTCATATTAAATTTTGGTTGAGAAATTTATTTGTTTGGATAGTTTAATAAGTAAAAAAGACTGAATTGTAAAAGCTAAAGGTTGAGTAGTTAAATTAAAGGGACTAAATGGACAATTTGACCATGGAAAATTTAGTTAGTGGGATTTGATGAGGTTATGTTTAATAAAGTGATTTAATTAGGTTTAATTATGATTATTAAAGTTTAATTAAGAAAGTTGAAGTATTTGCAAATAGGCCATGCGTATATATATTAAATTAAACTTAAAATTTAAAGAAAAATTTCATTTTCTCTTCATCTTTTCCATGAAAAAGAAATGAAAAGCTAGGGCTTTCAACTTTGAATTTTAAACTTTGATTTGGTAAGTGTATTGATGCCTATTTTAGTAATTTTTATGTTTTTGAGTTCGTATCAGTTTGGTCTATTTAAATCGATGACCAATTTGTGAAACTATTAAATGTTATGAAATTTTCCATTGATAAATGAGGCTATTTCTTAATGTTTGTGGTGAAATATGGAGCTTTGATGATATATTAGAATATTTTGAAAAGCGTTTTTGATGATTTTGATGTTTAGGGACTAAATTGATTAAATGATAAATTGCATGAACTTGAGGTGAAATAATTGCAAATAGGGATTTATATGAAGTTATGGAATATTTGGGTATCATGGGTGTTTAGGAAAAATGAGTAAATTGCATGATTAGGGGTTAATGACTGAATTGAATAAGAGGGAAAGTTGATGGGCAAATAGTTAATTTGCCAAAAAGGATTTAGTTGCATGAAAGGATAAAATAGTGTTATTATTCTAATTGATGGAATGAAAGTATTATTGTTAGATCAAGAACGTACTGATAATCGTGGAAAAGGAAAAACTACGGAATAGTCCCTGTATTCTGAAATCACCTGCAAATCAGTCCAGTAAGTTCGTATGTTTAATTATACTCCTAAATGTTTACATTCTTGTTAACATGTTGTTAACGAACATCATTTCATATACTGAAAGTACGCTTTATCGAGCCAAATCTTATTGTTATACTGAATAAAGCTCAATCGAGCAAATCATACCGTTATACTAAATAGAGCTTAGCTGAGTAAATCTTACTATCTTACTGACTAATGTTTAAATCGAACAAATTCTACTGTTATACTGAGTCAAACCCAAATGAGTAGAAATCTACGGATATACTGATGAAAAGTTCAATCAAGTCATGCTCACTGAGTATACTGAACTACTGAATTGGTTGTGATTACTGTTATAAACTGCGTATAATGGCAATCTCTATGCTTAAGTTGATTAAACTTATGTTGGATTGAAAAGGTTATGAATTTCTAAACAGACTTACTAAGCTTCATTTAAGCTTACCTTTAAATTCGTTCATTTTGTAGATAACATTTTGAAGGCTAAGAAGATCGGGTCAAAGCTAAGAATCACACTATCCGGAATCTTGGTAGACTTAATTTCTTAGTTTTGGTATATGGCATGTACTAGGACCCTATGTATTGATATGTCAAATGCCTAGTTTTTTAGTAAAATGTTGTGACATGTTATGCCCTTGATCAACTTGTGATTTCCTACTTGTTACTTAAATATGTTTGATAGGTCATAGTATGAAATGGTACGCTATAGGTTACCTTAATACTTGTAATGAAATGGATGTATGTTTAAAGAGACAATTGTGTTGTGGTTACAAGTTGAGAATGGGTATATGATTATGTTTGAGAATGTTTGAAGTTGAATTGCACCTCCCATGTGTGTATTTGAAAATGTGTAAGTACCTATTCCATAAGAGAGTAAAGTTGAGCAAGAAATAGGTAAATTTGGGCTCACACAGCATGAGACACAAGTGCGTGACTCGGCCGTGTGAGGCACACGGCTTTGCGACACAGCCTTGTGACACTTGATGGTCTTTTGTATGCAAGTCAGTGAGTTACATGGTGTAGGGTAACTTTGAGAGTTACATGAGTTAGAACACGGGCTGAGACACGGCTGTGTGTCCCTAGTTCGGAGGTTACATGGCTTGAAACATGGGCTTGTCTCTTAGCCGTGTAAGACACACAACCTTATGTCCCCTGTTTTCAAATTTTACTACTTTTCTTAAATCTTTCTAAATTGATTCAGATTGGTCACGGATTGTTTCTAAGCTATGTTTAGAGCCTCGAGGGCTTGATTAGGGACAATATGCATGCGTACCAATGTTATATATTGTGATTATAATATTGACTGATATAATGTCCAAATGTTTCTGATTTATTAGTAATACTCCGTAACCATAATTCGATGATGGTGACAGGTTAGGGGTGTTACAGGTATGGTTGATATGTGCTTAATTAATGAACTTGAGATGTTGGTTGGATTGATTTTGATGTATGAATTGTGGTTCCTTTTGATGGCATATTGTTTAGGTTGATAGGATGGTTGATTTGGTTTGTTTTGAAGTGTCTTTGATGGTGTTTTGGATATATGAATGCATGTGGGATTTGTGTGTCTTGGTGTGCATGATTTGGCTTGTTTTGGGGCAACTTATGTAGCACACGGCCTGGGACACGGGCTGCCACATGGTCGTGTGCCACACATGGTCACCCCAAATGGCCATGTGTTTCAAGTCAGTATGTAACACAGTCTGGCACACAGCGTACAACACGGTCATGTGGCCCTATTTCAAATAATTACATAAGTTGGGACACGGCCGTGTGTCCACACTTCGAATGCTCACACGGGCGTGTGACCTTTGTTTTCAAGTTTTTTCAGATTTTTCTATTTTGTTTCAAAATGATCCTTAAACGTTTTCAAACTATTTTTAAGGTCTCATAAGCTCAATTTAAGGCCCATGAATGTATTTTTATTATAATTAAATTGTATTGTTTAATGTTATTAATTAAATTATGTGATTGTTTCTATTGTAAGTTAAATGTTTCGATTTGTACCGTAATGATCCGTAAGCCTAATCTGGCGATGAAGACTGGTTAAGGGTGTTACAGATCGTAAGTAGAAAGGGTTGATGTTTATGGATATCAACATCGCAAGACGAAGGAGGAGTGCTATTGTCAATAGGGGGCATCTAACTTGTTTATATTGGAGAAAACCATGGGTAAAATTGTTCTCTCGGTTAGTAAATCGACTAAGAAGGTCAAGATGGTTAATTCCAAAGAGGCTGCAACTGTGAGAGTAGCACAAAGCGTTGAGCTATAGATCGGTCAATGAAAAGGCAAGAAATACTTTGAGGTAATTCACTTAGACGATTATGACTTTATTCTTGTCTTGAATTTCCTTGATTGGATTAATGCTCTGTTGGTTCCTTTTTCCGATTGCATTTGTATCTTGGTTACTCATTAACGACAATGCGTGGTACCAGTGAGTCGTGATGAGAAAGGTGGAACTAAGGTACTATCGACAATCCAGCTAGTCGAGGATGTTAATTGTGGAAGGAGCATTGACTCGATAGGTCAGAGTGCTATAAAGACCCTCTTGGAAATGCTAGAATGGCAGAAAACAAATATGAAGTCTGTTGAGTTATTAGTAAGGCTACCACTTATAAGAGAAGTGGGTTGTGTATCAGACTTTGGGGGAAAAGTAATGATGCAAATTGGGTAGCTAAATTGAGTAAATGCTATGAGTGAGGTACATCTCAATCACTTATCTAGTGTTTTACATTTTGACTTACCATTGGCTTGGTAAAGTCACAGAGGCCTTTTTAGAGTTTTGAAATTGGTAAGTCGAGGGGCTTACAAACCGGAGTTAGAGTGTAACACCCTAGATTTTAGGGTTAGGAGTTTTGAGATTTATCAGTAGCTTCTGTGGCTAGACCGGACAATTGGGTTGGTTTATGCGTTTTAGTGTCAGAATGGGCCTGCTGGTCTTGTTGTTGGATGATTGTTAGTGTACCTCGAGGTTATGGGTTTGAGTCCTTGAGCGTGTTTTGATGAATTATTTTTATGCGACTTTAATTTGTTTTAAATTAAAGATATTTACTTATTTATTTATTTTAATTTATATTTTTATTATTCTGAAAAAGGGAAGAAAGAGTTTTTATTTTCATTTTTCATGTTCTCTTTTTCCTCTCTCAAACGTTTTCCTTTGCTCTTCTTCTTTTTCTCATAATTCTTTTTTCGCCCAAACAAATTTTTTATTTCCTTCTTGGATTGTTTTTGTTGCATCGGTTCGTTTACATCTTTTTCTTTCGTCGACAAAAGCTTCGGGTTAAGTCATCGATCGGTGTCGGTTGAGTTCGAGGCGTGTTGATTGCGAATCAAGTATGGGTTCTGAACTCTTCTTTTTCATTATTGAAATACTGAATTGATTCGGGGTAACTCGACATTATAAGTGTGTTCTGAAATGTTTAACTCGGTGCCAAATTGCTTGAAATTTGGAAACCTTTTTCGTGTGATTTGGTAGTTGAGCAACCGAGGTTTTTTTGGCTTTAAGTAGTATGAATTCGGTTTAATGTGGTGTGTTTCTGAAATACTTTGATTAGGGTCTATTTTAGTGATCAGAATACGAGACTTTTAGTCAATGTCGGGGCGGTTTCGTGACCACACGGGTGGCCACACGGATGTGTGCCCCTACACGAACGGTCCACACGGCCATGTACATTTAGGAATTAGGGTTTTCGGGCAAAATTTGGTGCCACATGACCCTGTGGCCGATTTGAGGATTTTAGTCGATTTCCACACAACTGTGTCCTCTAGGCACACGGGCGTGTGTGTTTGGGAATTAAGGATTTAGTGATTTGGTGCCATACGACCGTATGGCTAATTTAGGGATCCCAGACGGGCGTGTATGACCCTCACACGGCCGTGTCTGTCCTGCATTCCATTTTAGCACAAATGGACAGTGAGTTACATGACCTGTTCACACGGCCATATCCCTGGCCCACACGGGCCTATTGACCCCCCACACGGTCGTGTTGACCCCCACTTGGTCTAGGCATTTTCACACGGGCAGAGCACACAGCAGTGTGGCCCTAAGTCACTTATTTTAGTTCTGTGTATGTTTTTTATCTGAAAATGTGTTTGTGGGTTCCGACCCTTGACTAGGCTTTAGTGAGGGTAGTTAAGACTCTGATCTGGGCTTTGGCTTATGTGTTATTTGTGACTATTGTGTGAGATGTCTGATCCTGAACCTGGTTAGCTGCGTGTGTGTGCATATATGTTTCTATCTGACTGTCTGTCGTTGTGTTCATTGTTTCTATGAGGTTGTAAGCATACATGCACTTGCATAAAGAAATTTTGGGGTTGGTTGTGAAGAGAAAGAAGACTGATTCTGATATGATCTGGCAGTTTATTATAACTTTTTCGTATAGAGGTTTACTGCATTGTACTGCACGTACGTTAGCTTTGCTGCGTACCATTATCTAATTTGGTAGTTTAAATTGCAACATGTCTGTACAACGGATTACCGTATGGCACTGTACTATATATACGCCAACCCTACTGCTTATTAATATCTAAGTGGCTTAGTCCACATACATGGTGTGTAGGGTTGGATGGGCCTTTCGAGGTCCTATGTGGTGTGTTTGGATGGATGAGCTTAAACAACTCTTTTGGGGTGTGATTAGGGGACGGATAGGTGTTTTGGCTGGATAGGTGAGTTTTTATTACTTGACTGCATTCATTCGCATTTGTTTGAACTATTAATTGGAGTTTTGTAATTCTGTTATTAGTCACGTGTCGAACTCACAATGAGATCGTGAAGCTCACCCCCTTAGTGTTTCCCCTATAGGTACGCTTGGTTTCAGTAACTGGACTCGGTATGTGGAGGTCCCGGACATTCACGGTTAAAAATAAGTTAACAGTTTTTCTTTTCAGTTCCCATTTTGATATACTGTTACGATCTGTAAGGTTTTACAAAAACTGTGGTACAAGTTTTTTTTTTGGATTTTTTCTTGTAAATCTTACTTTGTTCATAAGTTAAACTTAACTTTAATTTTTCTGATTGAAATCCAAATGATTAAACGTTTTGGTTCGTAAAGAGAAAAAGGTGTTTGTAATGGATTTGAGATAATTTGCTTTGTAAAATTTTCTTATGATCACTTCGGTGGTCAATGTAACCTTCGGGATTCAGTCTAAACTTCTAGGTCAGTTTTTAGGGCGTTACATAGAGGCAAACTTAAGGTTAACTCGATGTTCAATGTGAGTGTGCCAAAGTCTTTCTGTGTGGATCAAGAGGATTCCAATCGAGGCAAGTCACAATAGGGGAAAGTAAGAGAGATGGTATCTTATCTTACGATCGAGGTGTACAAGAGAGAAATACAATTCGAGTTAGGTGACAATAGAGACATAAGCCGAGGCAAATGTTTCAAGGGGTAGAATTACTCGACAGAATGATGAGATAGGATTCAGTCTAGGCATTGAGATTGTTCTGAGTCAAGTCAAACTAGTGTCATCCTGAAGACGCGATGAGGGCCTCGTGAGAATAGGTGGGGGAGAATGTCATAGGCTGCGGATCAGAACCTGTGACCATTGTACACAGAACGTCCCATGGAAGTCAAGTTATTAAATAGGACATATTTGACCCACATGAACTGGCCAAATTGATGGAACCCATAGAGAAGCTTATCTACTTGAAGCCTTGGTGGCCTAGTATAAAACTAGAATTACTAGGGCAATTAATGTAAACCCTAAGGGATAAAGATGTATAGATTTTAAATCCCTTAGGAATCTCAATTGCAGAAAGGCTCTAATCTTGATCATCGATGTAACTTAATCTGTATCGTTGGATCTAGGGGAACTCAACTATAAATAGAGACCTCCCCCTTCATCTGTAATCATCCCGTTCTCTGTATTTTTTTGGAGTAATAGAATAGTTTGAGAGCATTTACTCAAGCACTTGGCATGCTTTACTTTCTGGTGGCATTTTCTATTCTTTTATTACTCTTTCGTTTTGAGTTGTTTTCGCTTTATTTTTTGGTGCCTTGGAGAATTTCTAGTGAGAATTCTCACATTGCGAGAGCTAGACTGACTTAGGCAGATTTGAAACCAAGAAATCGCCTAAGGCTGCACAGATTATAAGACTAAAGTTCTAGCCCCGTAACACCAGTAGGCAATTGGGGGTGAACCACTAGTGTTCAAGTTATTCATCCCTTTTCTTTTATTTTGAAATAGTTTGAAGAGATTTTAAAATACCAATTCATCCCTCTTTTGGTATATTCGGGACTAACAAATTATAATAATTCATGATAAAGATGAAAAATATTTACACTAAATTAGTAAACACATTTAATAATAGTGATTAAAAATAATTGTTGAAATTTGACTTTTTGTCAAAACAAACCCACAAAATTTTTCACATGCACCAAATGAATAATGGATAGATAGTAAAAATAATTTTAAGTGTTTGCTTCACATTATATAAACAACTCGCTAAAAATCTAAAATATATATCATAATATTATATAACTCATCATCAATTAAAATAATCTTTGATCACCTTTTGGTACCTATGATTTGATATTGCCCTTCAAAGAACCATTGATTTAATACTCCATTTTTATTATATAATTCTAACTTATTTATGCTAACAATCTCCATTTTTACCGTTAATTTTTCTTAGATACTACTTGATTGAATATGTCTAATATTGAATATTATTTATAAAGCTAAACTTATATTTTAATTGCTATATGATTCTAATATTAATTAATTGATAATTAATATGCTTAGAGTTCTATTTAGTGTTGTTTGAACCAGACTAGACCAGTTGGATCAGGAACCGGCTAGGGTATTAGTTCGGAGAATGGCTTTGAATTGGTTAGACCAAGAACCGGTATGAAACGATAATTTTTTTTGAATTTTTAATAATTTTTAATTGTACCAGTCAGACTAATGAATCAATGGCCTGATCGATTCAACCACTGATCCGGTTTAAAAAATATTGATTCTATTCAAGTAATAACTTTATTTTACTTTAATAAACTTAACAAAATTAAAAAAATTAGCACAACTTTTTACACCAAAATTTTTAACTAATAATTGTAAATTAAATTATAATTATCATATTTTTCATATATTTTATGCTTAGAGTTCTATTCAAGTAATAACTCAATTTTAAAATTAGTACAACTTTTTAACTAATAAATATAAATTAAACTATAATTATTTTAAAATTAATTTAGTAATATAATAGAAAATAAAGAGTATTATCACTGGTTCAATTTTTTTCTAAACTCATGTTGTTATAGGGTGCCACAAAATATCAACACAAATTTGAATATACATATGTAAGTGTAATATTTATACATATATTTATGACAACTTCCATTTTATAATTTTTAAAAATAATTTTATAATATTTTGAATCACATCAGAATATATTTGAACAAATGGATATCCACGTTCAAATGAGGTTAGACATTTATTTGTCTAAATTTGTTTTTAAGATTTTTATTTTTAAAATATATATTCATAATATTTATCCATATGGTATATCACATGTCAGCTTTTCAATTCTTTCATCAATTATGTCAATGTTCATTAATGATCAAACACGAAGGTTTTATTAACTAAACATCTTAAATGATTTTTGTATTTTTTTAAAGTTTTTTTTGTTAGGGACTTTTAACCCTTTTGGCTGATAAATATAGGCAGAGAGAAAGGAATGCAACTTCCACCATTATGGATATTCTTTGGAAAAAGAATGAGCAATGGAATCCATCTAACTTCAAATTCTCTTCTTTTCTCGAATGTTATTAATCTAACTTCAAACTCGATTTAAGCTGAAGCTCTAACTTACATTAATTTTTAATAATAATTAAAAATTAATAAACATGTTATTAAAATGTGCTTTAAAATGATTAAAATTAAGTATTCGAAATAATTTAATAGATAATAAACTATGTTTCATAAGAATCCACACATATTTAATCAGGTTTAAGTAACCTTATTTGTAAATTTGTAACAAGCGACAAAAAGAAGAAAGGAGATTAAGGTAATCAAATAGAGAATCTAATTCTAATATGATTCACTAATAATTAATGCAACACTTTATATATAAGTTGGATTCTAACCTTTTATTTTGAATGTGACTTAAGATCAACCAAAAACCCACAACACCCAATTGTACTTGTTTTTAACTCATAAGATACGTGTGTTCATGTATTTTTTTATTGGGTAAACTAATTATTGTTACACAATTTTTATGGTGTTTTTATTTTAGTCACTCAAGTGTTAAATCTCTAACGGCAGTTATCTATACACACCACAACATTTTTATACTTTCATTTTGATTGACCAATTTTTAGGCCGCTTTCTTTTTTGTCGCCAAAAAGTTCTTTTCTTTTAAGTAATGGTAGAAATGAAAATAATGCATCAAAAATTTGTCAAAAATTACTTGTTTACTCCCTTGCCAAAGGTTCTAATTTTTTTAAATATTAAAATTTTAAATTTCAAAAAATCAAAATCAATTAAATAAATTATTGAAAAAAATATCTCTTGATAGTGTCGGTTGCTCTGTTACTATAATATTAAATTTAATTAATTTAATCTCCTTTTAAAATTTAAAATATTATTTTATGTTTCCAAATTAAAATCAACTCAAGTAATTCATCTTTAATAATTGTCTAAGTATTCAAGTCAATTCGAATAAGTAATTCGAGTTTCAAGTTCGAATCAAGTTGAATTTTACAATTCGAGTAACAAAATTGATGAAAATACCCCGTGTCCCAGCCCGTGTCCAAATTAGGGTGGTTACTGACTTGGGCCACACGGCCAAGCCACATGCCCGTGTGCTAGGCCGTGTGAACATACTGACTTGCATAAATAAGGTGCATGGGTCACACGGCCAAGCCACATGCCCGTGTGGATAATTTTGAGCATTCTGTTTCTCAATTTTTAAGATGCAAGGGACACACGGCCATATCACACACCCGTGTTTCTGCCCGTGTAGACCACAATAGGTCATTTCTAAGCCATTTTTCTCACCCAATTTATCTTCCACCTACATTAACATTTTAAACACATTTACCAACCAATATAAATCATTCAAATCAAGCCAAAACCAAGTTTTATGCAAGACATATCAACACATATGTTCAAGTATCCATACTTACCAAATACACATATATGCATATTTGTTTTACCAAATATGCTATCTCAAATCAATTATCAATGTGCCTATATGATTTCTACGAGTAGTGCACACGAAGTGTACGAATATGTAATCCATCAATTCATATTTGGGAATGCTCATTAGAGCATATAATCGGGAAGCTCTCTCTCTCGCAATATAAAGGGAAGCTCATATGAGCCATGTAACGGGAAGCTTATCCAGGCTGTATAATGGGAAGCTCATAAGAGCCATAATCAGGAATCTCATGCAAGCCAATAACGGGTAGCTCTGAAGAGCCATTAATCGAGAAGCTCTGGATAGTCATATATTGGAAAGTTCAAGAGAGCCAATATCGGGAAGCTCCTCGAAGCCATATATCAGGACACTCATAAAAGCTATGGTGTGTCCACAACACATGTAGGATCACAACCAATTGGGATGCTCTGAAAAGCTATTAACGGGAAGCTCATAAGAACCATATAACGGGAAGCTCGAGAAGGCCAAATATCGGGATGCTCATAAGAGCTAATAACAATACGCTCTTTTGAGATGTGGTGTGTCTGCAACACATGCAAGACCACAACAAATTTGGGAACCCTGTATCCATTGAATTTCATTTATCCAAACGGGACTTAATACTCATTAGACATTATCGGATATGTTATTAATTTTTGTACATGTCAATTACACAATTCAATTCACATACACAACATTCAATTCAAAAATATAAATATACAATTTAGTTACACGAACTTACCTTGACAAGTATTCGTGTACGAAAATCTACTAATCACACTTTTTTTTCCACGATCTAACTTCGTATTTGATCTATCTGGATCTATAAGAATGAATTTAACATCAATTTAATACAATTCATACTCAATTCAGTCCAATTCACGTCTTAGGAAAAATTATCGTTTTGCCCCTATACTTTTAATTAATTTTGATTTCGTCCTTAGGATCGGAAACTGAAATTTATGCAATTTAATCATCATTCCAAGCCTAGCTGGTTTTTACATGTAACATTAGCAGCCCATATATTTCACAAAATTCATAATTTTTCATAAGTTTTACATCTTTTCAATTTAGTCCCGAAATCATGAATTCATCAAAATTTCCTTAACAAAAATTGTTTATCTATCAACAACCTTTCATTTCCTACCATAAAACTTCATAATTCATGCATATTAATCCATGGAAAAACCCTAACACTTTGATAACATTACAAATTAATCCCCGGGATAGCTAGATTAAGCTATTACGATATAAAAAATATAAAAATTATTAAAAATGGGACAAGAATTCATACCTAATTAAGTCAAACAAGCATGCTTGAGCTCAATTCTCTTAACTAGGGTTTCCATGTCTTTATTTGGGAAAGATGATGATAAATGATGATATTTTTATTATTTAATCAATTTATCATGTTTAGTTTTTATCTTTCCAATTTCATCCTTTTCTTTATTTAATTTTCCATGGATGAATCATCATACCGATCTACTAACTCCTCTTAATGGTCTATTTGTCATATAAGAACCTCAAACTTTGAATTTCATAACTATTTGATACTTATAGCTATTAGAACTCAACTTTTGCATTTTATGCAATTTGGTCATTTTTAACTAATTAAACATGAAATAGGTAAAATTTCTTTACGAAATTTTTATACGATATTTCTATCAAAATTTAGACCATAAAATAATATTAAAATAAATTTTATTTTAGACTCTGATTTGTGGTCCCAAAACCACTGTTCTGATTTCACTGAAAATGGACTGTTATAACTCTCTCCCCTTAAAGAATTTTCGTCTTCGAAAATCTTACCAGTAAAAAGGTTTGGGTATTACTTTCTTATTGTTTCTTCCGGTTCCCAGGCAGCTTCTTTTATCCCTTGTCGTTGCTACAGAACTTTTACTAAAACTACCTTTTTATTTCTTAATTCTTTCGTTTCATGTGCTAGAATTTTAATCGGTTCCTCACTGTAAGTCATGTTAGGCTGAATTTCAACATCTGTCAGGGAGATAATATGTGAAAGATTTGACCGATATCATTTTAGCATAGACAAGTGAAAGAAATTGTAAATTCTGTCAAGTTCTGGTGGTAGAGCTAACCAGTACGCAACATGTCCGATTCTTTCAATAATCTCATATGGCCTGATAAATTGCAGACTTAGTTTTCTTTTACAGTCAAACCGAAGAACTTTCTTCCAAGGTGAAACTTTCAGAAATACTTTATCGCCAACTTGAATTCTATTTCTTTTCATTTAAGATCCGCATAGGATTTCTGATGATCAAAGGCTGCTTTTAAGCTATCCCGGATCACTTTCACCTTTTCTTCAGTCTCACAGATCAAATCAACTCCATGTATCTTCTTCTTAATGAGCTCAGTCCAATACAATGGAGTTCTACATTTACGACCATACAGAGCTTCGTACGGTGCCATCTTTGTGCTTGACTGATAACTGTTATTATATGTGAATTCGACTAATGGCAAATATTTTTCCCAATTACATTCGAATTCTAATACACAACACCAAAGCATATCTTCAGAATCTGAATCAAACGCTCTGACTAACCATCAGTTTGAGGATGGAATGTAGTACTGAAATGTAATTGCGTACCCAGAGCTTCTTGCAACTTGTTCCAAAATCGGGATGTAAACCAAGGATCTCTCTTAGAAATAATAGAGTCCGGCACTCCATGTAACCTGACAATTTTTGAAACATACAACTCTGCTAATCTGTCTAGGGAGAAATCCATACGTGCTAGAATAAAGTGTGCAGACTTCGTCAAACGATCAATGATTACCCAAATGACATCTTTCTTTTTCTGAGATAGTGGCAACCCTGATACAAAGAAACTCTTTCCCATTTCCATTCCGGTATTGTTACTGGCTGTAATAATCCTGAAGGTACCTGATGTTCAGCTTTGACTTGCTGACATATCAAACATCTAGATACGAATTCAGAAATATCACGTTTCATTCTCGGCCACCAATACATCTTTTTCAAATCATTATACATTTTATTACTCTCTAGATGAATAGACATAGTACCATTATGAGCCTCGTGCAAAATCTTTTGTACAAGCTTTGAATTATTTGGTACATAGACTCTACCTCGGAATAACAGACAATCATCAGATCCAATCTAAAATTCTGAATCAGAAGTTGTTTCACATTGTACCCATTTAGCTTGCAACTCATTATCATTTTTTTAAGCTTCGTTGATTTGCTGTAGAAATATCGGTTTAAATTTTAGCTCAGCTAAGATTGAACCATCATCAGACAGTGTCAATCGGGTATTCATAGCTCGCAGGGCAAACAGAGACTTTCTACTCAGAGCATCAACAACAACATTTGCTTTTCCCGGATGATAATCGATAACCAGATCATAATCATTCAATAGTTCAAGCCACATGCACTGTCTTAGATTCAAATCTTTCTTCGACATCAAATACTTTAAACTTTTATGATCAGTGAATATATGACAATTTTCACCGAACAAATAGTGTCGCCAAATTTTCAGAGCAAATACAATAGCTGGTAATTCAAGATTATGTATCGGGTAATTCTTTTCATGTGGCTTTAGCTGCCTGGAAGCATAGGCTATTACTTTACATTCTTGCATCAAGACACAACCTAAACCATTCAATAATGCATCACTGTAAATCATGAAATCTTTATCTGATTTAGGTTGAGCCAAAACTGGTGCTTCGGTTAATAAGGCTTTCAACTGGTCAAAGTTTTGCTGGCATTTATCAGACCATTCAAATTTCATATCGTTCTGCAACAACCGTGTCATCGGAGAAGCTATCATTAAAAACCCTTTTACAAATATTCGATAATAACCAGCTAATCCCAAAAAATTTATAACTTCAGACACATTTTTCAGTGGCTTCCAATTAACAATACCTGAAATTTTACTCGGATAAACTCTAATACCTTTAGCTGACACTATATGTCCCAGAAAGCTAACTTTCCAAAGCCAAAATTTACATTTGCTAAATTTGGCATATAGTTGTTTATCACGCAGAGTTTGTAGAACAATTTTCAAATGATCAGCACGTTTATTTTTATCTCATGAATATACCAAGATGTCATCAATAAACACTACCACAAATCTATCCAGATATGATCTGAAAATTCTATTCATCAAGTCCATAAATACTGCAAGTGCATTTGTCAAGCCAAACGGCATCACAAGAAATTCATAATGCCCGTACTTGGTTCTGAAGGTTGTTTTCGGTATATCTGAATCTTTCACTCGTAACTAATAATAGCCAGAACGAATATCAATCTTTGAAAACACTGTAACACCTTTTAACTGGTCAAATAAATCATAGATCCGAGGTAATGGATACTTATTCTTGATTGTAACCTTGTTGAGCTGTTGGTAATCAATACATAATCTCAAAGATCCATCCTTTTTCTTAACAAACAGAACCGATGCACCCCAAGGTTAAAAACTGGGTCAAGCAAAACCTCTATCAGTTAACTTTTGTAACTGTGCTTTTAACTCTTTTAATTCTATCGGAGCCATTTTGTAGGGTGCTATAGATATCAGTGTTAATCTCAGAACAAGATCTATAGAAAATTCAACTTCTCTTATCGGCGTTAATCCAGGTAACTCTTCTAGAAACACATCAGGATACTCATAGACTACTAGCACTGACTTAATCTTTGACTCAGATACTTTAGTGTCCAACACATAGGCAAGGCAAGCATCATACCATTTTCTGACATATTTTTGTGCTGATATGGCTGATACACATTACACACCCTATCCAATTTATCTAATTCAATACGAAGCATTTCACCATTCTGACATTTCAATACAATATGATTTTGTTTACAATTTACCACAGTATCATACTGAGTTAACCAATCCATACCCAGAATCACATCAAATTCATCAAATAGAAATAACATCAAATCAGTCGAGAAACAAAAACCCCGTATCATTAACGGACTATTCTTGCAAATTTTATCCACCATTACATACTGGCCCAGGGGGTTCGATACTTTTAACCATAAATTCAGTGGATTCAACAAGTAAATTTTTATTATTCACTAGATTCATGCAAATATATGAATGGATTAAACCAATATCAATTAAAATAATTATATCAGTATCAAGAAGAGAAAAAGTACCAATAATCACATCGGGTGTTGAAGCACCCTCTTGTGCACGAATAACATATGTTCTGGTTGGTGCTCGTGCCTCAGATTTGACGGTTGAATCTTTTGTCATACCCCGGCTACCACTCACATTTCTGGGATTACAAGGTGGTCTACCTCTGGTAGCTGTATTGCTCGGTCTTGAAGTCTGGACTGTATCTTTTTTAGGCTTTTCCGGGCAGCCTCTTAGATAGTGGTCAAAAGAACCATATCTAAAGCAAGATCTGCTTTTCATGCGACACTCTCCAAAAAAAATTTATTACAGTGTTTGCACCTGGATTTGGTGTTTTTGACATTACCTACACTTGCTACAGATGTAGCCTGAGATCTTGGACTGGAATATCGGGTACCTCTGTCTTTACTGGAGTATCCCATAGAGGTAGTAAAACAGTCATGGTATTTCTTTGATTTCTTTGAAACCGACTGTTGTGACTTCTCTGTAAATCTTTTACTTGAAGTTTTGGCTTTCATCTCAGCTTGTTTCTTTTCTTTACTAAGTTTTTCGGCTTTGTATGCCCGATCAACAAGTACAACAAATTCTTTTAATTCAAGAATCCCAACTAACAATTTTATATCTTCATTCAGACCTTCTTCAAACCGCTTACATATTGCGGTTTTAGTTGGAATACATTTTCTGGCATATTTGCTTAACCGAACAAATTCCTGTTCATACTCAGATATAGTCATGCGACCCTATTTAAGCTTTAAAAATTCATTCCATTTTTATCAAGAAACATATGGCTGATATACTTTTTTCTGAACTCAGTTTGGAAAAAATCTCATACGACCCTCTTTTTCGGTACAACAGAAATCAGTGTATTCCACCATTGGTAAGCTGAATCTTTTAACAGGGATACAACATATTTTAGACATTTAGCCGGTGTGCAAGATAATTCATCCAAAACCCTTATAGTGTTTTTTAGCCGGAATTCAGCCTTTTTCGGATTATCTTTAGCGGTAGCTCTGAATTCTTCTACCCCATATTTACGAATTTTATCTACAAGAGGTTTACCAGTTCTAACAATTTATGTACCTTGTGGCATATCAGGAATCGGTTGAGAGACAAGAGAGGGTTGAGGTTGTTGTACTGCCGAATTTGTTCTTACAAATTCTGTAAACCATTCATTCATCATTTGGAAGAAGGCTTCTTTAGCCTCTCCTCCTCGGCCCTCAGATACGGGCCTTCTACTACTGGATGCTACTCTTTGTACTGAAGCTTGAGCATTGCTCTCAGCTTCTTCAAATTTAACTAGGTTAGATGACATTACTATATGAAAAACATGTTTTAAAATGGTCAAGAGATATCACACTATCACAGGTTATATAATGGCATGTATAGGTAGACTCGTATAAGCTATGTTAGTCTGAGAATTAGCTAAACTATAGCTCTGATACCAATAAATGTAACACCCCTAACTCATATCCATTGTTGAAATAGGGTTACAGAGCATTACTAAAATTTACAAAATGTATAACAGACATTTCATATAATTTATCAATCATATCAGAATCTATTCAAAACCAATCATATTGTCCCTTTTATGAGCCCTTGAGGCCTAAAATATGCATTAGAAACAAGTCGAGACTAAACCGGGTACTCAAAGAATTTTTTTAAAATCTCAAAAATTTTCCTAGATGCAGGGGACACACACCCGTGTGGCCAGGCCGTGTGGGCATTCAAAGTAGGGACACACGGTCGTGTCCCAACCTGTGTCCAAATTAGGGTGGTTACTGACTTGGGTCACACGACCAAGCCACACGCCTGTGTGCTAGGCCGTGTGAACATACTGACTTGCATAAATAAGGTGCAGGGGTTACACGGCCAAGCTACACGCCCGTGTGGATAATTTTGAGCATTCTGTTTCTCAATTTTTAAGATGCAAGGGACACACGGCCAGATCACACGCCTATGTGCTAGGCCTTGTGTCACACACGGCTGAGACACACACCCGTGTCTCTACCCGTGTGGATGAAAATAGGCTATTTCTAAGCCATTTTTCTCACCCAATATGTCTTCCACCTACATTAACACTTTAAAAACATTTACCAGCCAATATAAATCATTCAAATCAAGCCAAAACCAAGTTTTATGTAAGACATATCAACACATATGTTCAAGTATCCATACTTACCAAATACACATATATGTATATTTGTTTTACCAAATATGCTATCTCAAATCAATTATCAATGTGCCTATATGGTTTTCATCATTCAACCATTTCAAGAACACATCAAACACATTAAGGCCATATATATACACATCAAAACATGTCCATCTCAAGCCATTCCAATGGTTATTTACAACCAAAACATTTTTTTTTGCCAACATTGACTAATTAACCTATGCAGGTCATTATAACCAAAAGTAATTTGCTATTTATATGGAAATGAGCTGAAGGATAGTTTGATGCAATCTCCGGCCAACTTCCAAGCTTAGTAAGCTTCCAAGTTACTATAAAACAGGGAAAATAAAACATAGTAAGCATTTAATACTTAGTAAGTTTGTATAACGGGAAATTAACTTACCATTCATTTACATTTAAAGTAAGCATGCAAAATTCATATAAAGAAATTTGGCAATTAGGCTAATGACATATAACCTCATCAAACATGTTATTCATATACTTCATGTAAATATCAAGAAACAATGATGAGCTCATCTTGTAACAATTTCCATGTATTTTTAGGTAGACACAAATAATGATTCATTCAGAACTTATCTTAACTTATATCAGAACTTTGCCCATTGAGCCATATGAAATATCGATGGACATACGGGTAATACACACGAAGTGTACGAATCTGTAATCCGTTAATTAAATATTCAGGAATGCTCATTAGAGCATATAATTAGGAAGCTCTCTCTTGAGCCATATAATGGGAAGCTCATACAAGGCATGTAACGAGAAGCTTATCTGGGCTATATAACGAGAAGCTCGTAAGAGCCATAATCAGAAAGCTCATGTGAGCCAATAACGGGTAGCTCTGAAGAGCCATTAATCGGAAAGATCCGATGAGCCATATATCAGGACACTCATAAGAGCTGCAGTGTGTCCACAACACATGTAGGATTACAACCAATCGGGATGCTCCAAAGAGCTATTAACGGGAAGCTCGCAAGAACCATTAGCGAGAAGCTTGAGAGGGCCAAATATTGGGATACTCATGAGAGCTAATAACGGAACGCTCTTTCGAGATGTGGTGTTTCTGCAACACATGCAAGACCATAACGAATTCAGGAACCCTATATCCATTGAATTTCATTTATCCAAACGAGACTTAATACTCATCAGACATTATCGGATATGTTATTAATTTTTATACATGTCAATTACACAATTCAATTCACATACACAACATTCAATTCAAAAATATAAATATACAATTTAGTTACACGAACTTACCTTGACAAGTATTCATGTGCGAAAATCTATTAATCCGACACTTTTTTCTATTTCACGATCTGACTTCGTATTTGATCTATCCGGATCTATACAAATAAATTTAACATCAATTTAATACAATTCATACTCAATTCAGTCCAATTCACATCTTAAGCAAAATTATCGTTTTCCCTATACTTTTAATTAATTTTGATTTCGTCCCTAAGCTCAAAAAATGAAATTCATGCAATTTAATCCTTATTCCAAGCCTAGCCGATTTTTACATGTAACATTAGCAGCCCATGTATTTTACAAAATTCATAAATTTTCCATAAATTTTATATCTTTTCAATTTAGTCTCTAAATCATGAAATCATCAAAATTTCCTTAACAAAAGTTGTTTATCCATCAAAAACCTTTCATTTTCTACCATAAAACTTCATAATTCATGCATATTAATCCATGGAAAAACCCTAACACTTTGATAACTTTACAAATTAATCACCGAGATAGCTAGATTAAGCTATTACGATAACGGAAATATAAAAATTACTAAAAAGGGGACAAAAATTCATACCTAATTAAGCCAAATAAGCTTGCTTTAGCTCAATTCTCATAGCTAGGGTTTCCATATATTTATTTGGGAAAGATGATGATAAATGATGATATTTTTATTATTTAATCCATTTATCATCTTTATTTTTTATCTTTCCAATTTCATCATTTTCTTTATTTAATTTTCCATGGATGAATCATCATGCTTATCTACTAACTCCTCTTAATGGTCTATTTGTCATATAAGGACCTCAAACTTTGAATTCCATAGCTATTTGATACTTATAGCTATTAGAACTCAACCTTTTTCATTTTATGCAATTTGGTCCTTTCCACCTAATTAAACATGAAATCAGTAAAATTTCTGTACGAAATTTTCATACGATATTTCTATCAAAATTTAGACCATAAAATAATATTAAAATAAATTTTATTTTAGACTCGAATTTGTGGTCCCGAAACTACTGCTCCGATTTCACTGAAAACGAGCTGTTACAATACTAAAGTATCTTATTTTTTTATTTTTTATTTTTTTGCTTTAATTTTTTTCAAATTTATGTGCTCTAACATGAAATTAGTTATACTATAACAAGATTTTAATTTGACATGTTTAATTTTGTAATTTAACTCCAATAATTTCACTCGATTCAACTCGAATTGAAGTTTATTTCACTTGACTCAATTTGAAAAAAAAATCAAAATGAGTTAGGATGATAAAATATGACACGCCAACTTTATTAACTTTAAATTTTTTCATTCGATTCAACTTGAGTCGATTAAACGCTCACCCCCATATGAAACCCAAATTCCTTTTGAGTTTATAATCTTGAATCTTGCATGCTAAGCTAAAAGTAAATAAAAAAAATCCTTGCAATTAATTTAACTAATTAATTTTATCTTCCATGCGAAACAAAACTCATAATTTTTTCATCACTTATTTATCTAAACAAAGAAAAAGCAATTAATTTGATTAATTGCAAGGATTTTTGCCTTTTTCTTTTAGCTTACCATTGAACATTTGAGATTATATGATTAAAAGAAATTTAAGTTTTGCAAATAATTATAAAGTATGAATTATTTAAGTTGATTTCGTTAAGGATAATCTAGAAACATAAAATAAAAATTTAAAATTTAGAAAGATATTAAATTAATTATTTCAATATTATAGTAATAAATCGGTTGACATTATTAAGAGATAAAAATTTCAACAGTTTATTTAATTTATTTTGATGTTTGGAAGTTTAAAATTTCAATATTAAAAAGAAAACTTAGAATTTTTAGTAATAGGATAAATAAGAAAAAAAGTGACAATTTTTGTGTACTATTTTAGTTTCTATCACTTTTTCACTTTAATCATTATTTTTTTACTCCAATCAACACTTAAAAAAAGATATTTTTTAGGTGACCAAAATGAAAGCAATCTAGAATGTGTGACCAAAATGAAAGTGTAAACATGATATGTGTGTATAGTTAATCGTCATTAGAGATTTAATACTTGGGTCACTAAAATGAAAACGCTCTAAAAGTTGGGTGACAAAATTGCAAAGATTTCATTTTGGGCGACCAAAATAAAAGCACCCTAAAAGTTGGGTGACCAACTAGGTAATTTACCCTTTTTATTTATATTTTGATCAACCAATTGTTCATGGAATTATATGATGATACATTATCAAAAATTGTCAAGTTCAGGGGCTAACTTGGAGAAAAAAGTTCAAGTCCCAATGTGAAAACAATTGTTTAGTTTGACCCAAATATGAGAACAATTACAAGTCTAGGACCTAACTTTGACAAAAAAAAGACTTAGATCCCAATGTAAAAATAATTACCAAGTTCAAGCCCCAAATAATAATTTAACCCTTAATTATCTATGATTTATTCTTCTAACCAAAAAATATAATCTATTTAAATTAAAAACATTTTAGAGATTTAAATTTAAAATTTTAATATAATAATAATTTCTTATCTTTTAAGTATTTTAAAAAATGATATTTAAAATATTTTGATATAATAATATTTTATTATAATTTGGTAACCTAATGAATAATAAAATATTTTGATCGACCTTAATACCATTTTCTATTTTTAAAATAATAAAATATTTAAAAATATATTTAATTAAATTGAAATAAAATTAAAAGTAGATTATTTAAACTTGACCTGCATGGGCAATAGCACATGCTCGCCTAGCTTCAAATTCTGTTTATTCAATGCAGAATTGGATCATTTTTATTGGTAGGATAATACATCATAATCAAAACTTCAGATTTAAGACCCTTTCTTATTTGACAAAAACTAGGTAATCTTGTAGGAACCACGGCGTTTCTCACACTAGCTTTAGCTTGGCTTACTGCACCATAACTTCCATTGATAATCATCCAAGTTCCATAATCCATCCCAAACAACATCCTCGTTCGATGTCTCATTGCCATTACCCATGGGATAAAACAAGCTTTGTTCTTCCACCATGTTGGGGCATGAAGTAGCCGCCCCCATTTCTTGTCGCAGCTGTGGCATAAATGGAGCTTTGGGTTCAGTTTCTTCCAGTAAAGACATCATCCTTTTCATGTCGGATTCATTCAACTGTAAGTACTGCTGCTGTTGTTTTTGTTGCAGAAGTTGCTGTTGAAAATGTTGCCTTTTAAGTGTTCGAGCTTTTGCCTGGTCGGAGTTATCCGGTGATAGTTTAGCCTTTTTCTTGAAATGAGTCCTCCAATAGTTCTTTATCTCATTGTCAGTTCTTCCTGGTAAGCTTCTTGCAATGGTTGACCACCTTAAAAATTTTGTTCAACTACGAATATTAAATACGAAAACTTCAAGAAAGATTAATCCGAACAAATTTATATATTAAAATCATTACCTGTTTCCCCATCTTGCATGTAGCTCAAGAATTATACTCTCTTCATGAGGGGTTATTTGGCCCCTTTTAAGGTCTGGCCTTAAATAATTCACCCACCTTAGCCTGCAACTCTTCCCATTCCTTTTTAACCCTAAACAGATGTTATTATAAACAACAAATTATTTCATTTCTATTTAATAAATAATTTTGCCTTCAACACAGCTTTCTAATTGAATTCTAACCATACTTTTTCTTATAAATATCATGTTAGCTCTATACTGCGAACTGAATAACATTTGCGAATACATACATATAAGCTTACCAGCAAGCCTAGCGACAGAGTTCCATCTGCCTTCACCATGTAATCTAACATATTCAGTAAGAAGCCTATCTTCTTCAGCAGTCCAAGGACCTTTCCTCCACGCTTCTTCTTCAATTACACCCCAACCAAACTGTTCTCCCATCATTGCCCAAGACATCTTTCGTTCTTTCTTTCTTTTTAAATGCTAAGAGAACCCTTTAAAAATGCTTTAAAGTGAAGGGTATTTTTTTTTGGTCTTTTCGGGTTTTTTTTCTTCAAACATATGCCTACTAGGGTTGGTGTTTCACATATTTATACATGCAGTAAAGAGACCCTATCTTATTTTTTAATTTGTTAGATAGGGTGTTGTGTTTGTGTATTTTGTAGTGTTATAATCATGTTAGAATATTAAAAAGTCTGAATTTTATAAGTTTAGTTAAACCCCATATGTTTTGATTTGTATCTAAATAGGGCTTTATATTAAATAAATTGTCGATTTAAGTAAAGAGTAATTTGTTTAGGGTAAATTAAAACTTAAGGACTTATTTGGATAAAAAGATACTAGTTAAGGGTTGTTTGAGCATTTATTTGATCGTAATAACAGTATAAGAGTTTACTTAAATAAAGTTATATATTTTGAGGGCTTCTTTTATGATTTTTACCTTATTCTTTTTATCAAATACAATGTGAGGGAGGAGGGATGGGGAATGGCATGGCCTGAACCGATGTGATCAAGAACAGTTTTTACTATTACTTCACTTTATGTGTCAATAACTTAAAAAAACATTTAATAGAAAAAGGGAAAGGAGCTTAAGATGAAACCACAAATTTGCTTTCAGGAAAAATAGAATTATAAATTTTAGAAAGAAGTTATAGTGTAATTTTATTAATATATTGATTTGTAATTTTATAAAAATTAAAAAAATTAATAAGTGAGAGTCAGTGGCTGAGCCAAGGGCAAGTAGTGCCATGGTTATCTTAAAATAGAAAATTTTCTATTTAGACCTTTTATAATTTATAAAATTTTAAATTAATAATGATAAAATTGCACTTTAGCTCCTAAAGTAATAAAAATTTGATTTATTCCTTTAAAAATTATAAAATAGTCTATTAAAATAGTGAAATTACATTTTTACTATCGTAAAGATATACAATTTAATTTCACCCCAATTTTTTTTGATGAAATTATATTTTTACTATCATAAAAATATAAAATTTAATCTGTCCCTAAAAAATTTTCTGACTCCGCCACTGGCGAGAGTTAAGATCCTATCAACCCGTTGCATACCCTTAAAGGGGCCGTATGAAGTCTGAATATTGACAAAAAGATTTGAAATCCATCATAAGTGCTTAACTAATATACCAATGGCATGGGTGATAATATGAATCTTTTTTGTGATATAGGTTGTGATATGTTAATATTTTGTATTTAATTATCAATATTTTTTATAGTTGAAATCTCATTATATTCATAAATATGTTGTAAATTAAAAAAAAATTAACTCACATAATTTTTAGGGGAAAAGATTGTATGAAATAGAAACCCCACAACATCCTATACCCTTATCAATTATTTAATGTCATTTCAACTTTTTTTTTATGTCATTGAAGAGAAATGATTGTATGAAACTGGGATATGGATGACGTGGAATCACAGTTTCATACAATCCTTTCTCGTCATTGATATATAATTTTGGTAATTTTTTTTAACCTCAACCCAGGACCCTCGACCTTGAACTTTGGATCCTAAACCTTAAACTCTTGACCCTAAATCTTAGACCTTGAACCCTGAACCCTGAACCATAAACCTTGGACCTTAAACCCTAGACCCTTGAACTTGGACCCTCGACCTTAAACTTTGGGTCTAGGGTCCAGTGTATAAAATCCAAGGTTTCAAGGTTCAAGATCGAGAGTCTAGGGTTGAGGTTAAAAAAATTACTAAAATGATGTGTCAATAACATTAAATAATTAGTAAATAATATAAGATGATGTGGCGTTTCTATTTTATACAATCATTTTCTTAATTTTTAGAGAGTTAAACTCGAATTTAATTACTCAAATTCAACTTTGTTGATATAAAATTTTGACTTTTAAAAGATTTTATTGATTTGATTTTAAAGCCACTCATCAAGGAATTAGGTGGCGTGTTTTAATTTATTATCCAATTAGCATATATTTGCTTTTGATGCTAAAGAGGAACAAAGGAAACTAGAATCTCATAGACTTATGCCACGTATAACCTAATGTTTGTGCAAATGTATTATATTTTAATAATTAATAATCAATTTATTGTAAATCATTCATAATGGTATTTGTATTATATCAATTGAGAATATTATATTTAAATATTTAAATTATTAATTTAGTTAATATTGTTGTTATAAAAATTTAAAATATGTGAGTTTAAATATATTTTTTATTTTTTAGGGCTTAAGGAGGATTACGGATAATTTAGGTATCCTATAAAAATAAATAAAATATTTTTAATTATTTGAATTTAAATTATATAATTTTTACATAAATAAATCATAAAATGCAACTTGCTAGGTAAAATATGGGCATTTATGTCATTAACATATTCAAATTATTTAATTTTTAATATTCGAAATTATTAGGGTTTGATTTTATTATTTTAGAGTGAAACTTAAGGGTTAAATACTTTACAAACCGATTAAATAAATTATAAGTAGTGATTTAATTATTAAATTATTGATGTAGTAATAAATTTTAAGTATAATATCAAATTTAGTTCTTAATATTTATTATTTTTATCAAATTTTTTAGCTAAATTTGATCATTAACCTTTCAAAAAAGTTAAATTATCTTTTTCTTTTAATGGGAACACTTATTAAAACATTATATTTTAATGATGTTGGCGTGACAACTCTCATGACAGCCCGTATTATACTTCATCATGCTAACATGATACTATTTATCTTGTATGACACGTTAACAAGTAATTTAAAAATTATAAAAAAATTCAAAATTCAACAAAAAAATTAAAATAGCATAAAAATTCCTTTAAAATAACATGAAGTATGAGTTAATAGGGGTGACAGTAAGGGGCTGACAAGGGCCTCAACCTCCCTAAAATTGGAAATTTAAAATTTGGTCTTCAAAAATTTATGAAGTTTTAAATTAGTACATGATAAAATTTCACTTTAGCCCCTAAAAATGATAAAATTTTGATTTAATTTTTAAAAATTATAAAGATATAAAGAAATTATATTTGAGCTTTTATAAAATTATACAACTTAATTCCACTCCTCCCTAAAAGAAAAAGTTTTTGAATTCGCCCTAAATGTAAACATGATGCCTAAAATTTATGCTATTTTAACTTTTGATTGACATCAATCTAAAGTTCAAATTCTGAACATTTTTTCCTTTTCACATAAGGCCAAAAATTAATAATTAATAAATTTTAAAATGGTAAAAGTGTAATATTTTGTGTTTGTATTTTACCTTTTAATGTCTTTTCCAAGAGATTACAAAGGTTTAGGATGCTTCTTAAGCAACATTAATTAAACTAATCCTTTTGCTTTTTGCTTTTAAAAAACAACTTCATTGGAAGGGAATGTTTTAGCTTTGCTTTTTCTAGAAACCCTATAATTTGGCAAAATAATTCTTCTAAATTCAATCAAATTAGATAAATACATATATCAAGTAATTTGTCTAGCTCAAAATTCTGATCTAAATTCAAGTAACATCATTTTAATTTTAATTTAATTCAATTTAAAGATATCCTTAATTAATAAAATCATTTTTACTTAAATTTAATGAATATATATAATATAAATAAAGTAAAATTTTAGCATGTAAATTTATGTCAAACATCCTATATTCAAGTTGTGGGGTAAATTATACTTAAGATTACTAAACTAAACTATTAGTAAGTTTATGTTTTGGCCACTTAAATTCAAAAAGTTACAAAATGGTTGTTGAACTATTTGAAAATCTTCATTTAAGTCATTGTACTGTTAAAATCGCTATTGTATGGCTTTTTTGTTTGCACCACTTGTACCAATCCAAAGCTCTCCTTCCCCTTCTCTTCTACAGTTCAGTTTTTATTCATAAAATAATTTTAAACGTCACGAATCTGTGAACCAAAATCCAAGCAACATTCTCCTTCGATCTTCGACACCAACCGCCAGATCGACTTAGATCTAATGTATGTTTTTCTACTTGTCAATGGGCGCTAATCCACCATATTGGTCGTCGAATCGTCGCTTGGAGCTTGCTAGTTGAACTTTTTAAAGGCAAGAGCTTAGCAACTCAGTGACTTAAAATAAAAACTTTTAAATAGTTCAGTGATTCCAATGAAAATTTTTGAATAGTTTAATAACCATTTTGTAACTTTTTGAAATGACATTGGATGTAATTTACCCATTTATATATTTATATATTGTCTCCAAACCTAGGATTGCTATCAGCCAATTATATTTGGACAAGACAATTTTTTGATGACAAAAATATAAAAGTAAGGTTAGCATCATACTTACATGGATTATCAATATTATATTAAGATTCAAGATTGGGTTTGGCCCTTTGTTTATGGATCGTTAATTGTGAAGTACAGCTATATCAAATTTGATAAATATAATTATCATTAATTAACCGAAAGGTAAATTTGTTTAAGGAAATAATCAATTAGGTAAGCTAGAATATTTGAGTTGGTGATTTGTTCATGGTTCTAGGGAAAAGGGTAAACTACACAATTAGTCTTCTAATTTTCATAACTTTTTATTTTGTATATTGAAACTAAAATAACCTTACATTTTAGGCAACAACCGTTTTAATTTCGGTCGCTTGCCATTAATTCAATTTTCATTTTGATAACTCATTTTATGCTTTTAAATTTTAAATTTTTCTGTTTTTAGAATTAATTTTAATTTTCTAGTAAAAGAAAAAATTGAGGTTTTACTGTTTTACAAGGAGTTACTTGAGATTTTATAGAAAAAGTTTGAGTTTTTACATGAAAAATTCTTTTGTCTTTTCAATTTCCTTTATTTTTTTCATTTTTTAGAATTAAATTTAGTTTTTTAGTGAAAGGAAAAATTCAAAATTTTACAAGAAAAACCATTTTATCTTTTTAATTTTTTCCCAAAAGAACCCGGTTTTTATAGGAGAAATCTTAGTTTTACCGAAAAAATCATTTTATCTTTTTAATTTTCTTTATCATTTTAGATTTATTTTAGTTTTTCCAATAAAAGTGAAATACTTGGGTTTTATAGGGAATTGAGTTATAAGGTCCACAACCTGAATAACTCAATTCTCGTAAAAATCATTTAAAAAAATAAAATTAATTCTAAAAAAAAATGAGTAACCAAAATGAAAACTTACAAAAATTGGGTGACTGAAATGAGTATAAAATAGCATTGCCTAACCCCAAATTAACGACGAGTGACCAAAATGAACACGATCGTTAACAGCGATGCCTAAAATGTATTTTTTTTATTTTCAGTGCTCAAAATAAAAGTTTATAAAATTTAGGTGATTAACTATGTAACTTATCCTAAGAAAAATTGGAAAAATAGATAAATGAACCAAACTAAGGTGTTTGAACTATTTATAAATACAAGTTAAAAAATCTTCATTATCCAAATTGAACTAAATTCTATCTTTTTATTTAGTTTCTTATTAATTTAAATTTATTATGATGTAAAAATGGTTTATATTTAAAATAGTAAAAGTAACTTAAAAATGCTATATAAAATATATATTTAAAAATACTGTATTATTATGAATATCTTAGTAAGTGGATGTCCATCATGATCAAGATAAAGTTTTGATGTACTTTAAATTCTAATAGTTATTAGAATTAGATCTCTACTTCTTTTATACTTCTTATACCTATAAATAGAGACTCTAATGAAGCATTGTAATCATCCATTTTGATCAATAAAGTATATTCTCTATTGCTTTCATATTTTCTTTGTTCTTTATTCTCTCCATCTCTCTTTATTTTATAACACGTTATCAAGACGATGATTCTCTTTATTTTACAACTTCATCTTCGGGATGTTGAAAGATTCATTCGAGAATGGATTGTGGTTCTTATTCCCAATCTTTGATTTATAATTGTATAAGTATGGGTAAAGAATAGATTTGTCAATGTGATGACGATGATGTTAAAGATCTTTAGGTATATTTTACTATATTTTATTTATTATATCATGTTTATTATAATTGGAGACTAATCATGACAACATGAATAGATAGATTCTAATTTAAAATCCACGCATGTTTGCGATGGTGATTATGAAATAAAGAATCTATTGGGACGTTTATAAGTTCGCCTAGTAAATATATTGCATTCCCAAGTGAATGTAAATATAAAGAAAATAAAAGATATACTCATGGACCACTAAAAGTGGGAATATAGTAATAAATAAGAGAACAATGAGAGTTCTAAAGATAACTTTTCAAAGCGTAAAGATAACTTATGTTATCAATGTGATGTGAAAGATTATTGGTCACATATGTGGTGTATGCCCAAATATTTTGTCTCTGTTAATATTCTTTAAGGAAAGATATGAGAATGTAGTAATGAATTTTATCATTACAGATAGAAAATATTTATCTTATTTGGTATTGAAACAAACAAATATTATTCCAATATTTGAGAGTACAAAATTAGTTGAAAGCTCTAGAAGAGCTAATATATCAATATCTAAACAAGCACAAAATTTGTGATGGTTAATGCATTACTTTTAAAATATATTCATAATGGATCTCATATTGAGATTGTGAATGAAGAAAAGATTATATTTCATATGAATCAAAAGATGATTGGTTTATTTATATTTTGAATCGAACTTGGCACCTCTCGCACTCTAAGCGAGAATCATACCACTAGACCAAATGCTTTATATTTGAAGATTTTGACATATCCTTGAAGCAAATATTACATATAATTGTTTAAAATTATATTTATTTATTGACTTAGTGGGATTATAGACTTCACATTGATTTAGACATTTCCAGAAGTAAATGTCACAATAGTATTTATATGTGGATACAAAATAAAAGAATGACAATAAAATTATCAATTGTCAAAATTTATATTTACATTATTAGTACAATGAAAAACATGTTAAAGTAAACCGAAGTTTACTAATACAAATACATTTACTATTTGGCGTGACCAGTTAGACTATCCTGGATCATATATGATGCGGGAATTAATTAAGAATTTATATGAATATTCATTAAAGAACCAAAAGATTCTTTAATTTAAAAAATTCTCATTTGTTGTTTGTTCTCAATGAAAATTGATTCTTAGAAACTCGCTAGCTAAAGTTGAGATTTAATATTTTGCATTTCTGAAACGAATATGGGCCCATTCATCGACCATGTGGATGGTTTTGATATTATATGATTTTGGTAGATGCATCTACAAAATAATCACATATGTGTTATCAATTTGCAACCTGTCGTTTGCAAGATTGCTTGTTTAAATAATTAATTTCAAATCATACAATATTATTATTGAAATAATGAAATAAAAAGAGGATCTTGAATAAATCTGTTGAGAAATATATATATGGATGTCGAGACCTTTTTTTGAAGTAGACTTTTTATTTATAAAAATAGGAAACTAAAGTGGGAGTCGCCACCAATCCTTTTTATTTAGGTGTGATTGGGTCACCTTAAAACTCATTTTAATAAAATGTTAGACTTATTAAAACTATACTTTTCTATCTACAAAATCCAGGAAATGGGTTTGGAAGTCGGTTACGCACGAGGAAGGATTAGCACCCTCATAACGCCCAAAATTGGTACCTAATTGATTACTTGATGTCTTAGTGTCGAAAATTGAAAATTTCAAGAGAATTTAAAACACAATCCCATCTTGCATTTTAACTTAAAATCACTTAAGTAAATTAAAACATATGTAAAAGGCTTTCTTATCTCGAGGTAAACGAAAAGGTCATGTCCCGTAAGTTAGAACACTACATCTCGAATCCTAAAAAATAAGTTTGCTCATTATTCAATTATTAATTAAATCTTATGTGTTTTAATTTTAAAAGTGATGTTCAGTTATCTAGGTTCAAGGAGAAAGTCGAACCCTATAAGTTAGGACACGATTTCTCGAATTTCTAAATAAGAACGTTGCCTTGGTTTTTAAATACTCCTTTTTACGCATTGAATAAAAAATTAAATATGACGTTTAAAGTGGTGTATATTTAATTTATTCTGTTACAATACAAAACGGACAAATATGTCTAAATATAATGTATGGAATAGTGATAATGAAATAATATAAAATGGCTAGGTAGATAGAATATTAGAATGATAGATAATAAGTAAATAAAGGAATACTATAATAACATAATAATAAGGTAAAGTAAAATAAAAATAAAAATGGAAAATACATGATTAAAAGGATAAATAAACATGATCTAAAATAATAAAAATGAGAAAAGAAATAAAATAAAATAATAACGACAATAATAAAAAATACACAAATAAAATAGCATAAACAATCTAATATTTAAGTGTAAAAAGAAAAAAAACAAAATAGATAAATAAATAAACGCTCGATAAAAAAAAATAAAACAATTTCAAATATAACAAAAAGTAAAGGAATGATAAATAACCAAATAAGTAAATAAATAAATAAAAGAATTAAAATAAGTAAAGGACTTAATCATAACTTAAATTAAATTAAAAGGATAAATTGGTATAAAATAAATAAATAAAAGACCAATGTGAAAAGAGTGAAAACGAATGAGGACCAAATGAGCAATTATCCCAATGCTCAAGACACGCGTCCCTTTTCCAGGAGATTAGCAAACCGAGGACTTAATTGAAAGCGGGGTAAAATTGAATGGTAAAATTTCTAAAAAGAAAATAATAGTAAAATTAGGACTAAATTAAAAGAACCCAAAAGGCGGAAGAACTAGGAGCGCAAATATCCCCTCGAGGTGAAAACATGCAGATCTTAGGGGATGGATCGGGTCGGGCCGCGGGTCACGTCAAAACGATGTTGTTTTGACGTCTGAAAATCGGCCCAAAACGGAGCCGTTTAAATCACCTATTTAACCAAAAAAATTTCAAAAAAAAATCATTCATTCATTCAATTAAAAAAATGAAATCCCCTTTTTCTCTCAAAGCCTCCTTTGGCCGGCCTTGGCGTCGGCGAGTCCCTGCCACGACGGCCACCGGTCACCAGCGACAGCTCCATAGTCCATGGTGGCTGAAAAACCTAAACGACCCCTATTTTTGGCCTTTCGGCTCCCAAAATCCAGATTTGGGGTCGGTTTCCTCGAAAACTCGTCAAAAGTCACAAAAAATAAAAAAACAAAATATCCTTCAATTTTAAGGTTTTAAAAAAAATCTCCGTCACAAAAAGGGTCACCATTCATCGGTGGTGACGACCTCAGCCAACTCACAGTGGCAAACCACGACATGTCAGGTAAGTTTTTTTCTTTTTTCTTTTATTTTTCATATATATAAGAAATATATATATATATATATATATATATATATAAAAGGAAAATCACCTTCGAATTTGTATTCTGTTTGTTCTTTTTTGATTGCTCTTTTTTTTTGAAAGGAAAAGAAGATCCCTTTTTGTGTTACAAAAATTAGTTTTTATAACCGAGAAAGTATTACAATATATGTTTTTTCAATTGCTTGCTTATGCTTCTTTTCCCTTTTTTGTGTTTCTTGTAGGGGCGGTAGAAGTCAACGAGGTTGCTACTGTCGTTTTGGTGCAAAGGGGAAGTTTTCGGGCACCGCGTCCACTGGCATGTTAGGGAGCGGCGCGGCAGAAGGGGCTAGGGTTTTTTTGGCTTTTACTGAAAATGTTTAGGTTGTGGGCCTGTAATTGGGTCTTAGGGGTTTTATTTATTTGGTCTATTTAGGCCTGATATATTTTTTGTAAATGGACTTTGGGACCGTTATTTTTTATTTTTATTTGGGGCCCGGGAAAAAATGGCCTGTTACAGCTACCCCTCTTTACTCGTTATCGTGTAACGGGAATGGAGCAAAGACTTTTAAAAGGGTCAATTTTTCTTGGTCTTGCCGAATCTCATCTTCTTTGGTGCTTCTCTTCTTCAAGTAGTCTCATTCCAACCCACTGCAACTTCAAGGGTATAAGAATTGTAATTTCAATCTACTCCACTGTAACTTCGGGGAGATATTCATATCTTCAACCTATTCTGCTGCAACTTTAGGAGATAAGATTTGTAGCTTGTAGCTTTAGTCTATTCCAGTGTAACTTCAGGGAGATAAGACTTGCTATGGTAGATTTAATCCGACCCTCTACAACTTCAGAGGTATGGGACTTATCGCTTCAATCTGCTCCACTGCAACTTTAGGGAGATAAGATTTGTAGCTTGTAGCTTTAGTCTATTCCACTGCAACTTCAGAGAGATAAGACTTGCTATTGTAGATTTAATCCGAACCACTGCAACTTCAGAGGTATATGACTTGTTGCTTCAATCTGCTCCACTGCAACTTCAAGGAGATAAGATTCGCCATGGTAGATTTAATCCGACTTAATGCAACTTGAGAGGTATAGGATTTAGTTTCAATCTACTCCACTGCAACTTCAAAGAGATAAGATTCGTAACTTGTAGCTTTAATCTGTTCCACTGCAACTTCAGGGAAATAAGATTTGCTATGATGACTTTAATCCGTCCCACTATAACTTTAGGGGTATAGGATTTGTGGTTTCACTGATCTGTTACACCATTCTCTAGGGAACATGACATGTAGAATCCATTTCATGGGCCTATATTTATGCCAAGCAATTAGGATGTTATGATCAGAATAAATCAAATGCTCCTAACTAGATGTGTAAGAATAATGTTTGCATGAATGTAGAATGTCATGTTTTTCGAGAATGATCTCCTTTTAATGCTTAGGTTGACATTGCTCGTTTTTTATCAAGGTTCTATCACTGACGCATTACCCTACCTTCTTGTTCAGCCAATATCTTTGACAGAAAACTCGAGGAAATGATCACAATTTAAACTATTCGTTCCCAAACCTTTCCAACTCTTCGATTTAGTTAATTCTGACTAGTGGTCTTGTTTCAGGTCCTTTTACTATTTAGAAAACTTTTAGAGCAAAATGTAAGAAATCCTTTTACTTGAATATTATTAGTCCATTAATCATTATTTCAATAAAAAAATTCTTGAAAATGATTGTAACAATGGACAAGGTTGAAATTTATTGGGAGCAAAAATCGAAACGAATAGATTAATCAAAATGGAAAATGATGCTAAAATACAAAATGAATAAGATGAAACTAGGTGCCCCAGATATCGTAGTATGAGCTTCTTCGCACTAACTTCTCGAAGACCCTTTTGAGCCTGATATGTGTTTAGGAGATCCAAAGTACTTTGTTGATACCCCAAGATGTAACATTCTTCTTTCTGAGAAGACCCTACCATCACATGTTCAATCTTCAATCCAAATTTGAGCTGCCCTTTTCCAAGTTTTCAACTCAAAACCCTTTTGGTCCCAAGGCTCCCTTTACGGGTTTTCGACTTGGCCTCTCCTTCTTCTTTTTCTTTTATTTTTTTAGTTGAAGTATTTCTTGATTGAATCTATCTTAGTCAAAATCAATGCTCCTTCAGAAAAGGCCTTCTTTACCACATAAGGTCCTTCCTAGTTTGACATCCACTTTCCTCTGAAGTCCTTTTGTATGGGAACGATCTCTTTCAATACAAGACCCCCTCCTGAAATTCTCTAGAGTGAACCTTCTTGTTATAAGCTTGCATCATTCATTTTTGGTACATCTAACCATGACGAATAACCCTTAGCCTCTTTTCTTTGATCAAGTTCAATTGATCATATCGAAATTGGATCCATTCTGCTTCATCTAACTTCAGTTATGACAAAATTCAGTGGGAAGGAATCTCGACTTCAATGGGCAAAACTTCCTCCATTCCATAAACCAATGAGGAAGGCGTTGCCCCGGTGGAGTCCTAACAGACGTTTGATAAGCATAGAGAGCGAATGGTAACTTCTCATGCCAATCTTTATAAGTCTCAGTCATTTTTCCCAAGATCTTTTTAATGTTCTTATTGGCTGCCTCGAGCGCAACGTTCATTTTTGGGCGATATGGTGATGAGTTGTGGTGTTTGATTTTGAACTGACTACAGACTTCTGATATCGTGCTGTTGTTCAAATTTAATGCATTGTCAGGTGTGATCATTTCTGGCATTCCATACTGGTATATGATCTCTTTCTTCAAGAATTTGCTAACTGTTTTCTTTGTGGCATTGGCATAAAAAGTGACTTCTATCCACTTAGTGAAGTAGTCGATGACCAAAAAGATGAACCGATACCTGTTGGAAGCTTTTGGTAAGATCGACCTAATGACATCCATGCCCCACATAGAGAAATGACATGGAGAAGTCATAACATGAAGAGGTGAAGGAGGCACATGAATTTTGTCTCCATAAATTTGGCACTTATGGCATCTCTTAGCATAACTAATACAATCTTCTCCCATGGTGGACCAATAATATCCAAATCTCATGATCTGCCTGACCATTGTAAAACCATTAACATGTGTTCCGCAAACACCCTCATGGACTTCTTCCAAGATTTTCTTAGCCTCAACAACATCCACACATCTTAGTAGCACCTAATCCTTTCTTCTTTTGTATAGGATCTCCCCATTTAAGACATAATCATTGGCCAATCTTCTCGATGTCCTTTTATCATTCTCAGTTGCTTGGTCAGGGTATTCACGATTCTTCATATATTGCAGTATATCGTGGTACCAAAGGTGATCGTCCTTTTTTTCTTCCTCAATGTTGTAACAATGAGCCAGAGCCTCATAAATACTCATCTAGATAGGTTTTGCATCCTCTTGTTTGTTCACTTTGATCATGGAAGCTAAAATAGCCAAGACATCAGCCATCTGGTTTTCATCTCGCGGGAGGTAGCAAAAGGTGATGTCATCAAACTCCTCAATTAACTCAAGAACTAGCTTTCAATAATTGATCAAATTAGGGTCTCTCGTCTTCCATTCACCTTTGAGTTGATAGATCACTAGCGCAGAATCCTCATATATCTCTAGTACTTTGATCTTACGTTCTATGGCTACACGGATACCTATGATACATGCTTCATATTCTGCCATATTGTTTGTACAATCAAAATCCAATTTACCAGTAAAGGGATAAAGATCTCTATTTTGGGATACCAAGACTGCCCTGATTCCATTATCTATAGCATTTGACGCTCCGTCAAAATTTAGTTTCCAAGGATGTCCTTCCCGAGCATCTTCTTCAGTGGTAGCAACATACATCAGATCTTCATTTGGGAAATCAAAGTTCAAAGGCTCGTAATCTTCTAGAGCTCTACTGGCTAAAAAAATCTGCTATTGCACTCCCTTTTATTGCCTTCTGGTTCACATAAATTATATCAAATTCAGAAATCAAAATTTGCCATTGAGCCATTCTTCCATTTAGAGCAGTTGACTCCATCATGTATTTTAGAGGTCCATTTTTTAGATGAGTCAAGTTGTGTGGTACAACATGTACTGTCTCAGTCTTCGGGTTGTCCAGATCAATGCGCAACACAACTTCTCAATTGGCGAATATCTTGTCTCACATTTAGTGAATTTCTTATTGAGATAATATATAACTCTTTCTTTTCTTCCTGACTTATCAAGTTGACCAAGCACGCATCCCATGAAATTCTTGAATACTACCAAGTACAGTATCAACGGCTTATCTAGGCTAGGTGGCATCAGCACTGGGATAGGTAATGTTTAACCTTGTCAAAAGTTTTCTGATACTCCTCATCCCATACACTTGGATTGTGTTTCTTAAGGAGACAAAATATGGGATTGCATTTCTCGGTCAACTGTGAAATGAATAGGGCGATGTAATTTAGTCTTCCTAGGAAACCTCGAACTTTTTTTGAATGCACGACGGAGACAGCTCTTGTATAGCCTTGAATTTATCTGGGTTGATCTCAATCCCCTTTTCACTGACTACGAATCCTATCAATTTCCCCGACCTATTCTCAAAGGTACATTTTGCTAAATTGAGCTTTAGTTGGAATTTTCTCAACCTCAAGAACAAATTCTCAAGGACTTGTATGTGCTCCTTTTCTGTCCGAGACTTTGCGGTAATATCATCGACATAAACCTTGATTTCCTTGTACATCATATCGTGAAACAAATTACCATGACTCTTTGATACGTCGCTCCCGTGTTTTTTAGTCCGAATGGCATCACTTTATAGTAAAATGTTCCCCACATGATTACGAATGTGGTCTTTTCCATATCTTCAGTATGCATCTTTATCTGGTTGTAACCGGAGAAAACATCTATGAAAGAGAACAATGAATAACCTGCTGTGTTGTCCACTGAGGTTTCGATGTGAGGCAACAAGAAATTTCCTTCAGGCTGGCTTTGTTTAAATCCCTGTAGTCTACACACATTCGCACTTTCCTATCTTCTTAGGGACGATGAATATATTACCTTCCCACTCCGAGTATTTAACCACTTGTAGAAAACCATCGTCAAATTGTTTCTTGACCTCTTCTTTTATTTTTAGCAGGACGTCGGGCCTCATCCTTCGGAGTTTCTATTGAACTGGCTTACATTCTTCCTTTATGGGGAGCTAGTGTACCATGATATCAGTACTTAGCCCAAGCATGTCTTGATACGACCATATGAAAACATATTTGAATTCTTGGAGTAACTCAATGAGGTCTCGTATTGTCTCTGTGGTGATGCAAGCTCCGATCTTCACTTCTTTCTCTTCTTTTAAGCTCACAATTTCTACTGACTCTTTGTAAGGTAAGATTTGTTTCTCATCTTGTTCTACCATCCTTAACAGATCGGGAGATAGGTTACAATTTCGATCATCTTTAAAGTCTCGAGGTTCCTCTGAACACATATCTTACTCAAAAGGAGACCCTGAGTCAATAGTAGCGTCACTCATATCATTGATATCTGGAGACCTGTTATAGTAACGAAAGAAGACCCAAAGAATAAAAGAATTTAAGAATAATTATTTGTGTGGTACGAGTATGAATGAAATGGAAGAAATAAAAGAATATTTTCCAAAATGAGACACAAATATGCATTTTTATTGAAATAAAAATATTGGGCATATGCATTTTCACAAAAGGATTCTTATTACTCCCAGGCTAGAGTAATAAGCTTGTTTTGAACATTACTCTGAATTAGTTCTAAAGATTACAGGGATCTCTTCCACAGTCCAATTATTTAGAACACTTCCGGGGATATAAGGGCAAATGCTTGATAAGGTTTTCCCAACTCCTTCGGATATAGCGTTGATGCTCAGATTTTTTAACATTTCTTCCGCAGCTTCCTTTCTTGACATCTTTCACTCAAGATAAATGGTTCCTCCTGACACAAATGTTCTGGATATATGGGGAAAAGTAATCGGTTCCCACTTGACCTCTCTCCCACTCAGTCGCGCTATTCTCATTTCTTGCTTCTTCTCTAGCTCTCTCTTAAGCCAAAGCAATCTCGTTTGTCCATCAACACTAGTACCTCAACCCTTCTTTGTAGGTATTTTCTGAGTCCTTTCCCAGGTAAGGCTCATTTCCCAATCGTCAGCTGCAGGCCCATCCTCATAATTTTGGATATTTTGGGCATTGGGATCTTGTTCCCTTCAACAATGAAGGTTGCATTTAGAAATTCCAGTGATCGAAAGGAACATTCTATTGCCTCATCATCTGCTCATATGTATGGTGCGTCATTGGTTACGGATGCAATGATATCTTCTTCAGCGTTTATCATCACCAGTCGACCATCTATTACCAACTTTAGCTTTTAGTGCAATGATGACGACACTGCCCCAGCTGAGTGAATCCATGGCCTTCCCAACAAGAAATTATAAAAGGACTTGATATCCATCACTAAGAAGTCTACCTCATTTAACACTTCATCAACGCGCTATGATGTGTCTCTAAGCTCAAGAGTAAAGCTAGTATTGATATGCGAGCTGGTTATTTGTGTAACTATGCTTTAATAATTTCAAGAATTCATTAGCCTCTTTCTCAGTTACCGACTCATTAACAGGTGATTCAAGTCTAGCTGTCTTTTCTTTTATTCAACCACCAGGGCTTTTCCTTTAACGGGCTCAGTTCTTGCATTTGCAGGATCATAGCGCCTCCCACTGTACGTGTAGAAACCCATATCCTGGCCCTTTTTCTGAAGTGCTAATCGGTTTCTCCTCTCCCAGGATCATCACGTTGCAGTTATAATTTCATGGGACCCTTTTCCTGTCCTTGTAAGGAAAAGTCATGGGTTTCTGAATTATGACCATCGGCGCAATTTGTGCTCCCACTTCATTGCTTCTTAGGCTTCCTTTGGATTCATCGCGCACACGGTACGTTGGAATCTTTCGTATAAATTTGTCTTGGTTTTCAATATCACTGCACCACAGTGATTTGGATGGCTTTTTAGGACACTTGCAATGACACAAATGTGCTACACTGGATAGAGATATCTTGACTGGTGCTAAAAGCTCCAGTCTACCCACTAGGGCAGTAGGTATTTTTAGCAAACAAAAATACCCATACTTTTATGTATTATTTTACCATTTTATCCTTGAAAGTTAAACTAATTTCTTTCCCAACCTTATTTGTTTTCAGATTTGGGAACAAAATAGTTGTTTTGTTTTTCATATTAGAGAACTAAAACAGTGATTATTGCTGGTTTCTCCCCTCTTTTTTGCTTCGTTCTTGGTTGTGGCTGCTACATTTTATCCTTTCTTTTGTTAGAGTCTGCTTTTTGAAGGTATTTTTCATTAATTTCTTTGTCATAAACTTCTGCATAGAACATGTAAACAAAGCTCTAACGATGGTTTCTTTAATAGCTAAAATCTGCTGATGTTACTGATGGTAATACAAAGAGTCAGGAAGGAAGGCGCCCTCAGAAAACTAATTATGTAACCTCTCATTTAATTTCACTTCAAGCAGCACAACGGTGGTTGCTCCTTGAATCTGCTAGTGATTCTTGTCTCTTCTTTATTTATCCTAATGTTTCCTCTTTCTTATTTTAATTTCTGCAGCGACAAGAGCAGCTATCTAAATCCATCCAAAAGCAAAAGGTAGTTTAATGTCTCTAAAAATGCCTTTATTCATTTTGAAAAGATAATCATAATCAATTATCGTTTCTATATCCTCGTTATTGTTTCCCCAGTTGAAGTCTCCACATCGATACAAAATTTTATTGGGGATCATCCAAGGGGCTCTCCATTTAACATCTTCGTCTTGGAGACTCTGGAGAATTGCATCTGTTTCTCCTCCAAAATGTTGTCTCGCCTTAGGGGAGCCACTAACTCTTTTAACAGTGAGTAGTTCTCGGAGAATACTCGATAAGAGACATTTTCTACCTTCCAAAAGTGGCTGTGAAACTAGGTTAGCAAGAGTTCTGCACACCCGATGAATCTTCCTTCACCCGCTCTTTGGTATGCACTCAAAGATCTAAAAGTTTCGGCCAAAATTGCTGGGACGGGTGTGACCCTTTTTTCAAGCCAATCAAATAGGTCTGAACTGCCTCATCTACATGCCCTAGTACTTTGGGGAAAATAACCAACCTATAAATACTCAAAGCGAAGACATCAACCCTTTTCTTCATATTCGGATGTGCCAAGATCAATTCCCGTAAACTTTTCCAATGAATGCATACTATCTCTTTTTTGCTTGATTTGGGCTGCGACCCATTTCTTACTCATCCCCGTGATGCTCATTAGCTTCTTAAAGAAAGCCGGGACATTGGCGGCTTTAGAATAAGCTTTGTCGATTTGAATCATCGGGCAACGAAGCAAAGTTGTGTACTCCTCCATAGTAGGCACCAAATCTACCTTCTTAAAAGTAAAGCAACTGTAGACGGGATTCCAATATTGAGCCAGAGCTCGAAACAAGTGCTGATCCATCTTAACATCGAGTAAATATGGCAGATCACCATAGTTATAGTAGAATAGCTGCTTGGTTTCGTCATCCCATTGGTCCCATACCTCTTTCAACTCTTGGAGATTATTCTGGGTCACACTGATGCGAGCGAAATCCCACAATTCTGACACGTACCCCCTGTCAAACTATCACCCTTCTATTGTTGCGTCTTCTCGGACCATATTCGAACGGTCGTATTGTCTTCCACTTTATCAATAAATCTCTTTTCCATGACAAGCTCTCTATTTAGCAACTGAACGTGAATCAACACCCTTTTCTATGATGAAAATGAAATGCACCCACTGTCAAAACAAAAGAAACAAATCAGTACATTTCATACAAAGCTAGTGTAACACCCCTAACTCGGCTTGGATGTTATGACCGAATCTGGTGGTGTCACATGGTAGTGTTTTTCAAAAAAATGAGTTGTCGTTGAAAACCTCTTATCTTTACCACCTCTTTACACTCTCTTATGCTTAATTCCAAGACGTGTCGATCAATTTCAACGTGATTCGTATTCAAAAGTTATTCTCTTCCAAAACGTTATTAATTTTCAAAACAGTTTGCATGTTTGTACGAATTTTGTTAAAATGTTTGATCCGTTTTTAAAACTCGATTATCCCTACTACTAGCAGTTGTAAATCAAAACAATAAAAACCCCAAATGAAAAATAAATACCCAAAGAGGCCATTATTACATTAAAATACCCAAAATAAAATCAAAGTTATAATTAATTACTAAGTCGAACTAAATAGGTCGTGTGGCCATCACTGAGTCCTCCATCACACCAATCCGCCTATGTCTGGGGATTATCTGTACAGTCAAATCAGAAGATTGAGATTATGAAAACTCAGTGTGTAATCCTATATAAAACAAACAGTTAGAAAGGAATTGCAATCTAGGCCTAAGCCCATTTCACTACAGTTTCAGTTTCAAATAGGGCCTTAGCTCATTACAATACAGAAGTAGTCATGCATTTGGGCCTTAGCCCATTACAGTATCAATATTCAGTGCAGTAACAGATATAAAATTTCAAATCCTACCCAGCCAGCCTCTACACTCCAACTCCGTCCAACCCTACACTTCATGTGAGGATATAATCAAACCACCCATCCCTACACTCCAAAAAGTACCAAATGTGGCATAAATAGTAGTTCGCAGCAGAGCTGTCAGTAACTTAGGCTCGAGGCCTTTCAGCACACTTCCTCCGAACATTATATGACATGCTGTAACATAATATCATGCTTGTAAACAGAACATACAGTATCAAATCATTGGGACATCATCAGGCTTAATCATATCAGTCATACAGTCATTTCAATCAATTAGGGTTCTAGCTAAACTTACCGTCCCTACAGTAGGTTCACAGTCGACTTGGGCGACCCGCACAACCTTATCAGTCAAACAGTGAAAATAGGCCTACGAGCCCAAGAAGTTCACCCGTATGGGCCCACATGCCTATGTGGCCCACATGACCCAAATTGGCCTTGGCCTCGTAATCCATTTTAGTGTAACCATGCTAGATAATTATTCATATGTGTTTCCACTATTTAGTTATAATCCTTCCAAGCTATCTACTTGAGTCACTGTTACCAAATTATTTGTATCTTAAGCAACAAAATTCTGAATTAAGGTCTGCAAATTTTCCCTGAAACTAGACTCACATATCTTCGTACCATAAAATTGTTAGAATTTTTTGTTCAGCCAGTAAGTACAGTTTATTTTTTAAAGTTTCCCCTACTCTACTATCTGGCAGTTTCGACCTTTCTGTACTAAAATTATTGATCTTCTCGTACAGATTTTGGACGATGTTCCTGTTTGTATATCTCGAAAATAGACTCATTTAGGATTTTAAAAATATAAAATATAACCCCTAAACCCTGTCTCACTAAAATTCCATTATCTTATAATATGAAATTCTTTTTCTTACTTCGTTTCTTCTATGAGAAACTAGACTCAAATATATTTAATCTCATATTTTTTTCACCCTCTAACTCGATTCCCACGATTTATGGTGATTTATATAAAATTAGCTTACTGCTGTTGTCCAAACAGTAAGCAATATTGGTTTTTCACCGAATCCCTTATTTTTGTGTTTTGGGTACAAACCTGGTATCAATTGATGATAAAATGATACCCGAGCACTCCAGAACCTATAATTGACCAATTACACTCAATTTATCACTTAATCGATTGAACTAAAACCAAATCTGAAACGAGAAACGCGTCCCTTAAGCGATGAAAAGCTTACCCCAGCGTCTCAAAATAGTTGGCTATGCAATAGCACGATGAGACCCCTAATCCACGCAAGTTGCTGCTGCCAAATGCCACAAACCCTCAAATCAAAATTGGAAAAAATGATAAGTTAAAGAGAGCAAAAACTTTACTTACCAGAACGTGCGACGAAAAGTAACCCAACGGAACGAAGGTATGGTAGCCAACAAAAGAGACAGAAACAGAAAGAATAATGGAAAGAAAAAAATTTGGGTTTTACAACAGAAAAATAAAAGGTGAAGAAGAAAGGGAGAAGAGATGGCGTCCGAAAGGTGTAGAGTTTTGGGAAAATCAAAATTTTACAAAAAAGAAATGATAATGCTCAGAAAATCTAATAACCCCAAAATCCACTCCCCTAAATTCTCTCTACCAAACTCCAACTACTCAGATTTCCAATACAACTCAAACTCTGCAACTGACAAGCAAATAAAAAATATATTTGTCCTTACACTCACGCAGGGATTCGAACTCTTGACCCTCTTCCAACCAACACTCCCCTTAACCACCAGACCAGCAAGCCTATTCTGGTAAGTACTTACAAACTTTTAATTAAAAGCCTACTAGCCAGAAATAGGGGTTAAGTCAGAAAAATACTAGAATTTGCCAAAGTCAGGGCTTGAACTCAAAACCTTCCAGACTCACCCAGAGCACTTAACCACAAATGCCGATACACAATTGTGTCTCATTTTCACTATAAGAAAAATAAGAATTTTGTGGCGTTACAGCTAGAATTCAAAGCAAGCAAGAGATAATAAATAGAGCATCTATTCGGGTGACCATTAGGGGTTTGGTGTGGCTCTACCTAGGATAGGTTCTTAGCGCTCATTATATGCGGTTTGGTTCTAAAGTAATGGTACCTGAACCAACAGATTCCTCGATCCTCACCCATTATAGGCTCATATGGACCGAGTTCGGTTTAGGGGAATATATTTCCCTATGGCTATACGGAGATAAAAATCTCATGAAGAAATAGGTACGGATGTATCCCGGAAGCGATCCACTATTTCATACGGAGGTGAAAACATCACGAAGGAATAGCTTCTCACTCCCACTTAAGAAGGGCAAAATCGAATGATTATGCAATACAATATGCGAAAACATACCAAGAGACTCGAACCAATAAATCAAACATATCATTATGTAACAAAATGGTAAACACTACAAAAATGAAGGATGAAATGCAATGAAGGGATCATAAATTTAAATCAGATTATCAAATTTTGACAAAAAGACCAAAATTAATCAACTCGCAGCTTGACTCTCTTATTTTGTCCCCAGTGGAGCCGCCAAGCTATCGAAACCTTTTATTGAAGTCGACTTTTTATTTAAAAAATGGAAAACAAAAATGGGAGTCGCCACCAATCCTTTTTATTTAGCTGTGATTGGGTCACCTTAAAACTCATTTTAATAAAATGTTAGACTTATTAAAATGATACTTTTCTATCTACAAAATCCAAAAAATGGGTTCGGGAGTCGGTTATGCATGAAGATGGATTAGCACCCTCATGACGCCCAAAATTGGTATCTAATTGATTACTCGATGTCTTAGTGTCGAAAATTGAAAATTTGAAGAGTATTTAAAACACGATCCCATCTTGCAATTTAACTTAAAATCACTTATGTAAATCAAAACATATGTAAAAGGCTTTCTTATCTTGAGGTAAACGAAAAGGTCATGTCCCGTAAGTTAGGACACTACATCTCGAATCCTCAAAAATAAGTTTCCTCATTATTCAATTATTAATTAAATCGTATACGTTTTAATTTTAAAAGGGATGTTCGGTTATCTAGGTTCAAGGAGAAAGTTGAACCCCGTAAGTTAGGGCATGATTTCTCAAATCTCTAATTAAGAACATTGCATTGGTTTCAAAATACTCCTTTTTACGCATCAAGTAAAAAATTTAATATGACCTTTAAAGTTATGTATATTTAGTTTATTTGGGTACAATACAAAACGGGCAAATATGTCTAATATAATGTATGGTATAGTGATAATGAAATAATATAAAATGGCTAGGTGGATGAATATTAGAATGATAGATAATAAGTAAATAAAGAAATACTATAATAATAACATAATAATAATAAGGTAAATAAAATGAAAAGTGCATGATTAAAAGGATAAATAAACCCGACATAAAAATATCTAAAATAATAAAATAAATAATAAAATAACGAGAAAAGAAATAAAAATAAAATAATAACGAAAATAATAATAAAAATACGAAATAAAAGAGCATAAACAATCTAATATTTAATGTAAAAAGAAAAATGAAAAGAAAATTAAAAAACAATTTCAAATATAACAAAAAGTAAAGGAATGATAAATAACCAAATAAGTAAATAAATAAAAGAGTTAAAATAAGTAAAGGACTTAACCGAAACTTAAATTAAATTAAAAGGATAAATTGCGATAAAATAAATAAAACACCAAAATGAAAAAAGAGTGAAAACAAACGAGGACCAAATGAGCAATTATCCCAATCCTCAGGACATGCGTCCCCTCTCCAGGAGATCAGCGAACCGAGGATTTAATTGAAAGCATGATAAAATTTAATGGCAAAATTTCTAAGAAGAAAAAATAGTGAAATTAGGACTAAATTAAAACAACCCAAAAGGCGGAAGGACTAGGAGCGCAAATATCCCCTTAAGGTAAAAACACGCGGATCCTAGGGGATGGATCGGGTCGGTTATGGGTCGCGTCAAAACGACGTCGTTTTGTCTTCTAAAAATCGGCCCAAAACGGCATCGTTGAGACCGCTTATGTAAACCAAAAAAATTCAAAAAAATCATTAATTCATTCAATTAAAAAAATTGAAAGCCCCATTTTCCTCTCAAAGTCTCATTTGGCCGGCCTTGTTGCTGGCGAGTCCCGACCACCGTCGTCGGCTATAGCTCCACCGTCTACAGTGGCCAAAAAACCTAAACGACCCCTATTTTCGGCCTTTTGGCTCCCAGAATCCAAACCTGGGGTCGGTTTCCTCAAAAACTCGTCAAAAGTCGCTAAAAAAACAAAAATATATATAAAAGAGAAAATCACCTTCGAATTTGTATTCTGCTTGTTCTTTTTTTATTGCTCTTTTTTTAAAGGAAAAGAAGATCCTTTTTGTGTTACAAAAATCGGTTTTTATAACTGAGAAGGTATTACAATATATGTTTTTTATTGCTTACTTATGCTTATTTTCCCATTTTTGTGTTTCTTGCATGGGCGGTAGAAGTCAACAGGGTTGTTGCTGCCGTTTTGGTGCAAAGGAGAAGTTTTCGGGAGTCGCTTCCGCTGACATGTTAGGGAGCGACACGGCAATAGGGGCTAGGGTTTTTTTTGGCTTTTACTGAAAATATTTAGGTTGCAGGCCTGTAATTAGGACTTAGGGTTTTTATTGATTTGGGCTATTTGGGCCTGATATATGTTTTGTAACGAAATTTGGGACTGTTATTTTTTATTTTTATTTGGTTTGGTTTGGGCCTGTTACAATGGAATAAATTGATCAAAATAGAAAGACGCAACTCAAGTATAATTAAATTCGTGGAGTTTTTGGACCAGTAGTCCAAATATCTAAATGTATAAAGCTAGTGAGGGTGTAATGAAGTAGTTTTGCAAAAGTGGAATAAAAATATGAAGTTTTTCGCTAAGTCCTGGCATTGATTATGAAAATATATAATATTCTTTTGTGGTGGATGCAATAACCTTTAGATATATAATTAAATTGACAATTCATAAAAGATTGAACTTACGTCTAATGGTTATTGTTACAACCTTTATGAATCACTATATAGTAAAGTTTATATTAAAATCCTTGAAGGGTTTAGGATGCTAGAAGCATATCAAAATTCTCGAGAAATTGTTCATTTATATGAATTGAAATAATTTGAAGATATGTAGTAAATTTGACTTAGTGAATAGTAGTTGAAGGAGGATTATAAAATTATCCAAAATTCCTATTTGTGTTTTTGTAAAAGAATCATAATTAAAGTTTGTTATGATTATTGTTGAATCTCTTGAGGAGCTCAAAATATATTTCCCCCAAATTTCCCTCACTCATGACTTTTAAAAGAATGGTAATATAATTGTTTATCAAATACATTCAAATAGTCATTTGAAAAACTAGTATTCAAGATTGAATACATGGAATGTGAGAAAATATGTGATGTTTTCATGAGGGGGAGTAAATACGCGTTGCACTCTTTTTCCCTAAATCACTGTCCCATTGGATTTTCCTGATAAGGTTTTTAATGAGGCAGCATATTATGCATATTATAGATTGTGTACTCTTTTTCCTTAATTAGGTTTTTATCCCATAGGGTTTTTCATAATAAGGTTTTAACGAGGCACATTATCTACTAATTGACATCCAAGGGGGAGTGTTATGAATATCTTATTAAGTGGATGTCCATCATGATCAAGATAAAGTTTTGATGTACTTTAAATTCTAATAGTTATTAGAATTTGATCTCTACTTCTGATACGAACTCGTCTCGGAATGATTTGAGTCGTATGTGTTTGGCCAATCATGAATTTGAGTAAAGCTAAGTTCTTTTCAACAGAATAGATGAAAGGCTCCAAACAAAATTTTTAAAAGGAAGAAGGTTAAACAATGAAAGGAAAGATCGGCTAAGGGTAGAGAATGAACCAACAATAGAGATTGTTGACCCGAATCTCAAAGTAGCTCTTAGGTGAATGTCGGTTTAGGAAAATCAGCAAAGAACCTTGACCCACTATCAAATGTGATAGAAACCAAAGGTATAATGAACGCCACACCAAAGGTGATAAGTTCGGTTTGGCAAAGGAATGAATGACGCCACAAGATAACTTGATAAGTCAATTCAGTCCCGAAAAGAACAAGGAGAATTGGAAATCTCACAAGTTTCAATTTTAACATAAATTCAGCAAAAGTCCCTTACAATGAGCTGATTACAAGTATTTATAATGCTAAATAAGGCCTAGCTGAAAAGCCACAATTATTCAACTTAAATGAGCTAATAATGAGCTGAAATTAACTTAATCATTAAGCATAAACTCTTGAAATTCCAGGCCTATGTAACAGCAACTTTAATATTCCAATTCAACTGATTAAATGATCTTGAATGCTTAGGTTTCATTCTTGAGCAGCCAAAGAGTTTAGGAAGAGCTTTAAATTCTCCCTTGGACAGCCAAATAGACACCATGGAGAAAAAGAATAGGCTACTGAATTTAAAGGATGTATAATGTTTTCCTTTAAATAATGTAACAGCTCCTTTGAATGATGTATAATGCTCTCCTTTAATTGATGTAACAGCCTCTTATATGTAACTGATTCCAACTGAATAGTCACAATTAACACTTTGTAATAGCCCTTGTACTTAACTGATTCCAAATAAATAGTCACCTGCAAACATTTATTAACAAGAACATTAAAACACATTTAAACACACTAAACTTAATAAGCAACTAAATAGCCACCTGCAAGCATTTATTAACAAACACAATAAAACACATTTAACACATTTAAACACATATTAGACTTAATAAGTTTAATTAATAAACTGTAAATAAACACATTTAACACTTAATTTAATAAACTAAAAACACATGCAACAATAAATTATTCCAGCAATTAAATTAACTAAGATGAACTTAATTAACTAAGATGAGTAACTTATTCCAACAACTTAATTAACTAAGATGAACTCAATTAACTAAGATGCGTAATTTATTCCAGCAACTAAGTACTTATTCCAGCAAATTAAAAATGTGTTGAAGTTAAGCTAAATGAGCTTGGGTTGAACTAGACGAGCTTGAAGAAGCTAGAATTGAGTTCATTGAGCTGAAATTAAGCTTCATTTTGCACTTGGGCCCCTCGAGCTTAGGCCAATTCTGAGGTCGTTGAGTTGTATCAAAACATGATGCGACCGGGATTGCATCAACTTCTTTTATACTTCTTATGCCTATAAATAGAGACTCTGATGAAGCATTGTAATCATCCATTTTGATCAATAAAGTACATGCTCTATTGCTTTCATATTTTTTATTCTTTATTCTCTCCATCTCTCTTTATTTTTGATTATTTGAAAATTTATTTGATTACCTTTTGATCAATAAAGATTTATTGATTATTTTTGATTACTTGAAAATTTATTTTTTAAAAATATTTATAAAAGGCTTAATATAACATTCGATTTTGAACTTAACACTTTTTCTTAATTTTGCACCTAAACTTTTTATTGCCTAATTTGGTACTTGAAAATTTTTTCGGGTCCAATTTTGTACCTAAACTTGACATTTATTTTCCTAATTTGGTACCTAAATTTTTTTAGGTTCAATTTGATACCTAAATTTATTAAATGTAATACAAATTATGCAAAACACTAGCGGTGTTAAATTTTCTTTTGTTATGCTACAAAAATATTGTCAATAGAGGAAATTCATGTTAAAAACAATAGGTATTGAGCTATGCTTAACGATTATTATTAAATAAGAAAAAAGATTTTTTAAATCCCAAATTAAAATAAATTCATTATTTTCAATTAATAAAATAATTAAATAAATAAAACTAAAAGTAATTGAATATATAAAATACAAAAAAAATTCATATTAGCTGTCACATGCCGATCATACATAGACTATTTTTGCTACCTCATAAAAAATAACATTTTTAGAAATTGGAGTAATTTGTAAAACGTTTGACAAGTATCAAATCGAACAAAAAAAAGATTAGGTATCAAATTAGGAAAAATAGTCAAGTTTAGGTACCAATGGACCCCCAAAAAGTTTAAGTACCAACTTATGAAAAAGTGTCAAGTTTAGATACCAAATTAAGAAAAAGTGTTAAGTTTTAGTACCAAATATTATATTAAGCCTTATAAATTTTTTTGAAACTTTTATAAATAATGTCCAAAAGCTTAAAATAAATCCAAAAATTTAAACGTCAACATTTATACTAAAACCGAGGATAGTTCAAAATATCTAAAAGAACTTGATTGAATCGAACCAAACTCACCCCTATTTTTTAGATTTTATATAATTTATCTTTTAATTTTTAGATAATGACATGGCACTTTAAGACAGTGTTACATCATCAAATCTTAATAAAATCCAAATTTAGAGACTAAATTGAAAAATAATTATCAAAATTTAAAACTAATGTGGAAGAAAAAGTTCAAGGACTAAATGAAAAAAATATCAAATTTAGAGATTAAATATTGCTTAATTCCAAAAATAACTTTAAATTTATTTAGTGAGGCTTTAGGTTGGCCCGATTTGGGCCTAAACATGGAAATGCAAAAATATAATTAAAAAATTGGCCATTGAGGCTTGTAGTTTATTACTATAAAAATAGAGTTTCTTGATTTGACTTAGGTTTTGTTTAGCATTACTTTTCAAAAAGTACTTTTGGAGTCAAAAGTACTTTTCAAGTAAGAAGCAAAGCTAAATAAACAAATTTTGGAGTCAGAAGTGCTTTTGAAAAGTGATTTTTTTTTTAAATAATTGACTGGGGTATTATAATAAAAAGGAAACACAAGAAAAACAGCTCATAACAATACTGGACTAGGCTGTAAACAAAAACATAGGCTGCAAATTAAACATCCTATAAAGCCAACCGACTGAAATGTTCAGAATTTAAAAACCTAATTAAATAACAATAATAAAAGTAGAAGAAACATAGAAAAACCAACCGTCATTTCCCCAATCACATCAAACATCCTGTAACTATTACTCTTCTCGACTTTTCAATTTCAAAAGAGCGTCAGGTCTGTTTCAAAAAGATAGCAACAACTTCCAAGAAATCTCCTTATTTGCTTTCTTTTACCGTTTCAATTTGTCTTCCTCGTCTCTCATCAGTCTGGATTTTGTGCCCGCCTTGCTCCTAGAACAATCAGGTACATCTCTTCCCCTTTTTTAACTGCATCGTTTGCAAGATTATGAGCTGGGCCATTTTCTATTCTTTGAATGAATCTGAAAACAATTTTCTGAAAGCGAGAGCTATTACCCTGAATATCTTTAATAATCGCTCCGATAACTGATTTGTCCCTTGTTGTTGATTGACATTTGTTAATAATTGTTTTCGAGTCCCCAATAATCGTGACTGATTCTATCCCCATGCTGATACCTAACTTGGTTGCCTCTAAACATGCGTATGCTTCTGCAACAAACAGGGATGAAATGTTGGAGTGCAAAGTCGACTTTGAGGCTCTAATCATGCCATCTTGATCCCGAACAACCATTCCTGACGCCGATTTGAAATTCCTGTTATCAAAGGCTGCATCAAACTGTATTATCTCCCTTGATGTTTCTCTGTCTTGTCTTTCAGCTTCAGTGAGCGCGTGAGTAATCTTACTTCCCCTAACTCCTTCAAGTTCCATCAGAAACACGTGATGGCTATCGTCCTCCTCAGAATGGCAACGAGGGCATCTGGCGTTTGTGGTCACTCTTTTATATCTCAGATTAGATAGGGATGGGATATAGTTCCAGGAAATCCGCCATATAAGGATTAAAATTTTTTGTGGTAGTTGTAAATTCCATAAATTCTTGTAAAATTCTTTAGTTTCAGTGTGTACTAAGTAACTACTAGGATCCAGGCTAGCTTCTTGTAATAGTTTGTAGGTGCTCTAGACTGAGAAATCACCAGAATATTCACCTTTCCACACCTGCATATCCTCCCAGTCTATTCTTGCAAGAGGGATCTGTAGAATTCTTTGAGCAACATCCCATTGGAAGGTAGTTGTATTTGTCTCTACTTTTCACATCTTGGTTATGCTGTCAATTAGGTCTGATACTAAATTTAACCCCTCATTTCTTTCTCTGTTATGCCATATCTCAGGTTCAATCCTGGTATCCATCGATCATTCCAAATAGATATTGCGGTTCCTTTTCCCACTCTCCAACTTAGCCCCTTGAGAAGGTTTCCTTTTGCTGTCCAAATACTCTTCCAGGTAAGAGATGGTAAGTTTCCCAACAGTGCATTTAGATAACACGTCTGTGGATAATATTTAGCTTTAAGCACTCTTGCTAAAAGGGAATTTGGATAATTTATTAAATGCCATCCTGCTTGGCTAATAAGGCGATATTAAACTGACTAAGCTTTCAAAAACCCATTCCTCTGTTTTTCCACGAGCACCAATGAATACCCTTTTACATGACCTTTCTGCCACCAATATTTTGCAACAATACACCAATGAATACCCTTTTACATGACCTTTCTGCCACCAATATTTTGCAACAATACTTTCCAGATCTTTGCATAGTGATTTTGGGAGTAAAAAACATGCCATTGAATATGTCGGTATGGCTTGAAGAACAGCCTTTATGAAAACCAGTTTTCCCCCTTACGACAAAAATCGATTACTCCAATTCTCAATATGCTTCTTCAATCTATCTTTCAAAACCCTAAAAGATTGTTTCTTTTTTCATCCAACCATATTTGGCAAGCCTAAATAACGTTCAGGCTCATCTGAACTCTGAAAACCCAGCAAATGAACAACTGAACTCCTTTCTTCCTCTGACGTGTTTTTACTAAAGAAAACGGTAGATTTAGCGAAATTCACGCATTGACCCGAGCATCGCTTATACTCTCTCAGGATCTCCTTAATTGCTGTGGCTCTTTTTCTTGACGCTTCCCCGAATAAAATGTAGTCGTCTGCAAATAATAAGTGTGTTACTTGTGGGCCACTTCTTCTTGCCTTGACTCCTTTTAATACTTCTTCATTTGAAGCTATTCTCATGAGACTGGATAATCCCTCTCCACATATTAGAAATAGAAACGGACTCAATGGATCCCCTTGTCTCAGTCCCCTTTTTGGATTAAAAGTTTCTCCAATACTACTATTGACCTCAACTTGATCAGAAACAGTAGACATGCAATTCATGAGAGAATCTATCCAATTTTCGGCAAAACCCATCCTCAGCATTATTTCCCGAATAAATCTCCATTCAACCCTGTCGTATGTTTTACTCATGTCAAGTTTAACTGCCATAAAACCCTTATTCCCCATTCTTTTTTGTTTCAGTATGTGTAATAATTCATAGGCCAGCAAAACATTGTCTGAAATTAATCTTCCTGGCACAAAAGCACTTTGCGCACTATCGATGCATTTATCAATAATCCCTCTAAATCTGCTTGCAATAGCCTTAGCTATGATTTTATAAATAACATTACATAAATTGATTGGCCTAAAATGTGTCATATTAGAAGGATTACTAATTTTTGGGATAAGGACAATATGCGTTAAATTAATTGAACTAACCTCCATTCCGCCATTTAAGTGAAGTAAACAAAATGCCATAACCTCCTCTCCAATGAAATGCCAACATTTTTTATAGAATAGAGCCGAAAAGCCATCTTCACCGGGTGCCTTTGTAGGATGAATATTAAACAATGCCTCTCTAACCTCTTCTTTTGTATATGGTTCTATAAGTTTTCTGTTATCTTCTTCAGAAATACATCGATTAATTCCCGTAAGCAAATTATCAAAATTCACTTGATTCACTGTATTGAATAAATTCTGAAAATAGGATCGTGCTATACTTCCTATTTCTTGAAGATCGTCCATTTCCACTCCGCAATCGCTTTGTAATTTGTTTATCATATTTTTCCTCTTCCTCTGCGTTGCTTCACTGTGAAAGAAGGTTGTATTTATGTTGCCTAGTCTCAGCCAACTTTGTCTTGCCCTTTGTTCCCAGTATCTTTCATCCTTTTCAATTTCAAAATTTAGTTGAATCTTCGTATCAATTATCTCAGCCAAATTGATATCGTCTCTTTCCGCTTCCATCAGTTTTGATAACTTTGCTGATAAAAGTTCTTTTTTCCCTTGTTTCCTTTTCCGTACTTGTCTCACCCAATTTTCCATTCCTCCCTTTAAATTTCCAATTTCTGTAGAAAATTTCCAGATGCTGTTTCCCATATATATTTAGCTTCATCAAGGAAAGAATCTTCCAAGATCCACCAGGCTTCAAATTTGAAATGACTCTTTGGTCTTCGTTTATCTTCCTTAGCTGTGTTAATTAATAAGGGACAATGATCAGAAAAAGAGTGAAACAGTTGCTGAACTTTTACCATAGGAAACATAGAAATCCAGTTTTCGTTTGCAACACTCCTGTCCAGTCGTTCTTGTATGCATGTTTCCGGTAAATTATCTCTTTCCCATGTAAACCATCTGCCAGAATATCCCACATCAGCTAACTGGCAAAATTTTAAAGCTTCACGGAACATCTCCATTCTTTTTTCATCTCTAAGCAAACCTTTTTTTTTCAAAATTATACATAATCTCATTAAAATCTCCGCATACAAACCAAGGAATTTCCTTATTTTTACGGATACTTTTTAGCACTGCCCATAAGTCTTCTCTATCGCACGCATATGGTGTTCCATAAAATCCAGTAAGCCGCCATGTAGCATCTCTTTCATCATCAACCACCATCACATCAATATGTCTTTTAGAGAAATTCTAGAGCGTAACATTAATATCATTTCGCCATGCCAGACACAACCCTCCTCTAGTACCCTCTAAATCCACATCAATACCATTCGCAAAACCACATATACGACGAATTCTTTCCATCTGATTTCTACAAAGCTTGGTCTCCATGAAGAAGATAATTTGGGGATTATAATTCTTCAGCGAATGCTGAAGTCTTCGAACTATCCGTGGATTCCCCAATCCACGGACATTCCAACTTAATATTTTCATTGCGCCTAGTCGGCTTGCTATTTGGCAGCCGCCGATGTTAAATGATTGAATTCCACCACTCTACTACTTCTTGCCATCATATTGCCCTTCTCTTATCTTCCTGCACAATCTTTAATTTCCCCTCTAGATCTCTTCTTTCTCTCCTCCCCCATAAGAGCAACTTCCACCAAATCATGTTCCATCATAATATTCGCACAATTTTCCTTTCTTTGGCCTACGCAACCTAAGCCTCCTTCCAGATTGAGACCAAGAATTAGATCAACAGGCTTCCCAAATCTTAATTTTCTACCTGTCTTCTGTTGCCCCATTCGGACCTCTTTATTTTCTTCACCAAGCCCTCCCCTATCATCATCTGTTTCATCCCGTAACCAAATACTTTTTATGGATAGTGACCTTCGAGATTGTGTTCTGATAAATAAATCCCATCCCAAATCTGCCATTTCTACTCCAATATTCATTTTTGTTTCACAGAATGAATCACTATGACCCAGTCTTTCACAGAAAAACCAAAAAAGTGATAGTCTTTCATACTTAAAAGTAATGTATGAACGTCTCTCCCCAAATAAAATTTGTTTCCTCCTTTTCAAAGGGCGCCTTACATCAATTTTGACCCTGATCCGCATAAAGTTCCTGTTTTCTTTCCCTAATTATGAGACGTCATATTCCAGAAAGTTCCCCAAAAAATTCCCCAGCTGCGTAGCTAAATTTTCAGAATATAGGCCAATTGGCACATCATGGATATAAACCCAGAAAGGTGTCAAAACTAGAGGGACCTGTAACGGATCCTCTCCAACTTACAATTTGTAAAGTATCAACAAATGATTGTTAAAGGTCCAAGGGGAACCCTTTAACACCCTGTCCATATCCATAGCATGAAAGATTGAAACAAAAACTTTTTTCCCCAGATATCAAATTCGAACATCCCGAACCGGATGCCACTAGCTGTGAGAAAACATCCTACAAGTTGAAAAAACTCACCCTCTATTTCCAGATTTGGATCTATTGGTATGAGAATAGCATCCTCTTCTTCCTCATTGATTGACAAGTGGGCTAATTCATTCTCCATCTTTTCTAGGCCACTGTTATGAATCCACTTCCTGAAGCGATAGACAAGACAAGTGGGATACACAGAAATCAAATAACAAAAAATTCACGAGAACAAGAAAACAAAGACTTCTACCAGCGGCGGCAGACAAAAACGTGCTAGGGTAGCAGACTTTTATTTATTTTGGTGTTAACATTTGAAGATAGCAACATAATTTTGAAAAGTGATTTTAAATTTAAAAGCAAAAGCAGTTTTTTTTTTTTAGCTTTTGCTATTGACAAAAGTGCTTTTGGACCAAATGATAGTTTTAACCCTTATAATATATTTTATATAATATTTATATTTTGTATGTAATTATTTTCCTATTAAAATTTATTTTATATATATATATAATATTATACTTTTAAATTTTTATTGGTTATATTTTATTATTTAAAATATAATTTATATATTCAATTAAATTTTATGAATAATTAATATTAATTTTTAAAATATTTAAAATTTATATTTCATATATTAAAATATTAACAACAAATTATAATAAATTATTTTTTATATTCTTACTAAGATATCATAATATTAACTAATTTGAACATTATTTAAATGCATATTTATTGCTTTATAACACTATGTCTAAAATAGACTTTTTGACAGCAATACTAAGGGCCAATTCTTCATTGCTTAAAAAAAACACATCTGACTCCAAAAGCACTTTTGGAAGAAAAGCTGTGCAGAACAAGCTGCTTTTAGCTGAAAGCTTTTCCTCTCCCAAAAGCACTTTTGGTGCTTAATTACTTTTTCACCCCTCCAATAACATAGTACTTTCCTTTTTTTTTCTTAGTGCTTAATTACAAATGTGTTAAAATCATTAATTAAAAATAAAAAAACATTTTTTAAATTACTAATTACAAATATTTAATGGTTATATTTAAATACTTAAAATATAGTTTATATGTTCTAATTAAATTTTATAAATAATTAATATTTATTGGTTAAAAATATTTAAAATTTATATTTCATATATTAAAATATTAACAACAAGTTATAATAATTTTTTTATATTCTTACTAAAATATAATAATATTAACTAATTTAAATATTATTTAAATGCATATTAGTTACTTGATAATAACATGTCTAAAATGGACATTTTATTTCTCAAAAGCACTTTTTGACAGCAATGCTAAACTCAAATTTTAAACCAAACTTTTCAAAAGCACTTCTTAAAAGCACTTTTCCACAGCACTTTTCAAAAGCATTGCCAAACTAGCCCTAAACACTTAAATCTTAAACCAAACTTTTCAAAAATACTTCTCAAAATCACTTTTCCACAGCACTTTTTAAAAACACTTCTCAAAAGCAATGCTAAACCAGCCCTTAATCAAATCCAGCCGAATTTGAATAATGAGAATCTTGAGTTTGAGCTAAATGTGAAATTAACAGCTTAATATTTATCTCAAACCCGATTTATCATTAATTTCTAAGCTCAAGCTAGATTAAATGTGTTTATCAAATATTTATATTCAAGTTCAAATTCGAGCTCGATTAAGTTTATTCATAGTTCAGCTCTTTTTATTTAATAAGGGAAAAATGTAATTTCATAATATAAAAATATATCAAAATGAAAAACTCAATTAGGCTCGTGAGTTGTTTGAATAGAATATTATGATACTTGTATTAGGCTTAATTGATAACTCAAGCTGCTCAAGTTTGGCTTGATAATTACTAATACAAACTCAGGGTGTAACTACCTGAAAGTCAGTGATATCGAAAATGGGGTATGGAAATGGTGGTTTTGAAACCCCATTTTCGATGTTCAAACTTGTAAATATTATTATTTAATATTTATGAGGTTAGTATGAAATTTAATTTAATTTTGGTCCTTTAATTTCGTTAATTGGATAGTTAATTAAAGTACACATGTATCAATCCTAAAGTTAATGGTGTCCAATAATTTGATTTCGGGACCATGTTTCCATAAATTGAGATCGTAAATATTTAGGAATTATATTAGAAATGAATTGAATTTTGGATAAGTAATTTTATTAAATTAGTGATTAATTAAGGTACAGGGACTAAATTATAAAAGTAGTAAAAGTTCAATCGTTAAGGATTTTCTTAATCGAAAAATGTATTAAGCATCTAAATTGAAATTATACCATCTTATATATAAGATGGACGGGAAGTGGATTAAATTCATTATAATTTTCAAAAAAAAATGATAAATGGTTAAAATAACAAGACATGGTGGAATGAAAGAGAAAGTCCTCTTTCCCATGCAACCAAACCGTGAGAAGAGAAAAAAAGGAAGAAGAACACATTCGACCCTAAGGTTTTGAGATTTTAAAGCTTCGTGCAATTTAGTCATTTTCTTATAATTTTTATATTTTTGAGATCGTGGGAACTTAATATAGTTGACCCGTGTGTTATTTTTTAAAACTGTTAAAATTTTGGAAAGATGTAATTGATAATTTCTTGAATTTTTAGGTATTAAATTGATAGATTTTAAGATTAGAAGTGAAAAAGACTAAATTATGAAGTTAATTGATATTGTTGTTCAATAGGGATTAAAATGCATAAATTGTGAAATTGGTTGTATAAATGAAAATAGGAGGTCCTAAATGCACTATAGTGAAATTGGATTGAAATTTGAGTTCTAAATTGAAAGTTAGGTTAGTCCCCATTTTAAGGACTAAATTAAATAAAATGAAAAACTTTAGGAAACATCCGAAAGATGAAATTGAATTGATACATGCTTGAGATAGGCTGTTATAAGGTATTTAGAATTGATAAATTGAAATGAATTATTATTTAGATTAGAAATTGAACCAATCGAAAGATAGTAACGGAAAAGGAAAAATTACAAATTAGTCATCGATGTCTTGCTAGTAGTTGTTTTGTCTGGTAAGTTCATATGGAACTTACTATGTAAATTTTATGATATATTTGATTATATTTAATGTTTATTTGTTATATTAATTATAACTTTGATGATATTTGCTTATAAGGGACTAAATCATAAATTGTGAATTGTATGACAAGTATGAATACGTATATAGATGTTGGCTTAAATTGATTATATGCTTAACATTAGTAGATGATATGCTAGAATTATATAAGTTTTGAATGGAAATGTGGTATAAATAATTGGTGCCTTATTGAGTTAGGTGAGTTGGACCGATTATATAGATGAGAATGTTGTAGGTCAGATATGGTATGTATGTAGGGCTAATATATAATGTTTATTTTGGGATGATAGTTTTGGTTTGAACCTTGATGAATGTTTACTTTTGAAATTGTAAAAGATATATGAAGATGTGTATGTGATGGTAGCTTGTTAAATGGCATATATGCCATTTGAATGGAAAATTTTGATAGATTTATAATTGTTTGAACTTGGTTATATACGGCATGTATTTAGGAGATTTCATATTATCTTGTTATGCTTTGTTTTGTTGGGAACTTAGTTGATATTGAATCTATAATGTAATTGACAAATGTTTAATATGCACAAGTTTATTATCATGTTGTGGTATATATACATGTCGGTTTCTAAGCTACATGATTGAGCATGAATGAATTGAAGAATTGGATGGTTAATTAATTAAAATGGTATGTTAAAGTTGTTGAAAATTGGTGCCTTTGAGGTACATTGGTTAGTTGATTATTAGGTTATCCAAATAATTTTGTGTATGCTTTTAAGACGATTTTATACAGGTTTTAGGTGTCTAAGACACTAATTGCAACGGGTTTGAGTTTGGGGTATGAAAAACATTAAAAACATATGATTTTTGGCCATTTGGGATTGGTTTGAGGAATCAGTACTTTACCAAATGAACAGTATTTTAAAAACGATAGAATTACAATTTGGTATCAGTACCTAGCCTTGGTATCGATACTTACACTTGAATTTTTTTTAAAAAAATTCAGTTTGGTCCTCCTACAAGCTCGGCATAACTCCAGAGCCCTCGTAAGCTTATTTAAGGCTCGATTTTAATTGAATATTAATTTATGCATGAATTTTTACCTCAAATCAATGATGGAATAAATTGTTTCTATATTTGTATGTACCTTGCGGGTGTTACACGAACTAGGTTTATGTGCGAATTGAGTCAATGTGTGGATCATGTAAATGGGCAAAGTTGTGTCAAGGCGCGAACTGTCACTATAATGTAAGTGTGAACTAATTTTGTAAGTAGTCATACACTAATTGGTTTTTTCATGTGTACGCGAACTAGCTTTGTCAAGTGTGTGCAAACTAATTCATTAAAGTTGTTATGTAACACCCCTAAACCCTCTCCGTCGCCAGATTTAGAGTCACGAGCATTACTAACAAATCAAACAATTAATCAATCATAATCAACATAAAAGCTAGTCATTAACAATATAATATACAGGGGCAGGACACAATAATCAAATCATACCATACTAGAATATTATACAATCAAATAAATGATTCATGCTATGCAATGCTAAACTTGGTCTTCCATTGTTTACACTCTTATCACTATTTATACATTGCTAAACTTAGTCTTCCGCTGTCTACACTCTTATCACTATTTATCCCTTCTTGAATGTCAGAATTCATATACATACAAGACTATTCCAATTATTAGCATCAAAGTATTGATCCATACTCTGACTATGATTATCTTTTTAATTTATCTTCAATAATGTTAGTAAAATGCACCTAATATAGGTTTGCTAATCTATTCTAATTCAGAGCAAAAGTTACTCTTACAGCCCCTATTATAAGTCTATGAGACCCTAAAAGTAGTTCAAAAATAGGCAGGGACTAATTTGGAATAATTCTGGAAGTTTAGGAAATAATTACAAAAATTTTGATATAGAGGTCACACACCCGTGTGGTCAGGCCGTGTGCCTCACACGGCTGAGACACACACCTGTGTCTCAAGCCTTGTAACAATCAAAATAGGGACACACGCCCGTGTAGCCAGGTCATATGGAATGCCCAGGCCGTGTGACTCTCGAAGTTGAGACACACAGCAGTGTTCCAGCCTGTGTCTTTGCTCGTGTAACTCACTAACTTAGGTCACATGCCCATGTGTGTTGCACGTGTGTGGCACACGCTCGTGTGGCCAAGCCGTGTGCACCTAAAAATACCTTAAAACTCAAGTTTATCATTTCCTATTTACTTGGGCACTAAACAACTCGATTACTAATCGATTAACCTACTCAAAACTCGATTAAACATGCCCAAAATACACCAAATTCATCACCTAATATGCCTAATCAATGTACCCTCATTGGTACGACATTTTATATGTTCAAAAACATCAACAGCACATCAAACATTCAAGACTTTCATTCATATCACATTTACCATATTTGAACTAACTTTCAACTTCTAAAGTTACCAAATTTGAAGCTAAGCACATACCAAGCATTATGCTAAGCTACCAAACTTTAAATTATCACATACCAAAATATAAACTAGGCTAACATACCAACATAGCCTCAACCACAACCATATACACATTTAACCACCATTTCACTAGCAACTAAGATAACAAAACCTTATAAACAATATCAACAAAAGACTCCCTAGGTACATGTCATTACAAAATAAGATATCACCACACTTGAGCTTGAGATTTGTGATTTGATGCTGAGTCGGTGATAAATCAAACAGTATCTAGCTTGCACATGGAAAATAAAACCATACGCTGAGTAAAACTCAGTGGTATTTCTATAATCCAAATAATATAAACTTAATATAAGTATTTAAAATGCAAAATGCAACAAGAAAGCTATGTTCAAGTGTTTCAATTCAATAGTATAATTTTTGCTCTTTCTTTATTCACATCTACTAAGATTTTCACATGTTCAAATATATAAGTATATATTAATGGCATTTCATTTAACATTTGAATACATCATCTCATGCAATGGCATGATTCATATCTTTGATCTATACTTGAATTCATTCAAGTTTCATATCTCAATTCATCATTTCATATTTCATTTCTTATCTCATAATCATTTCTTATATTTTCCATTTCAATATTTTCTCATCTCATATTCATTTATCATCTTTTCCATTTCAATATCAATCACATAAAATTATTATTTTACTTTCCCCTATTAAAACGACTCGGACTCGAACAGATACATGAATTCAACCAACACACCAGTTTGGCACCTAGTGCCTCATCGGATAAATCCGAAGTAATAACTGCGCCCAGCGCTATATAAATTGATACTTAGTGTCTCATTGGTTAAATCGAAGCAAATTGGCACCCAGTGCCTCATCAACTCGAGGTCAAAGAAATCCCTGAACTCTTCCTATCCTATGGCATGTCATCTATATCTGACTCAGCCCAATATAGTTAATAGGGTTTCATTTCACTTTTCAATACAACCAATGTCTCAATTTCACATATATACAAATTATCACATATAAATATATATTCAATTCAATCTCCATTTATATTCAATAAATTCATAATTTACCGAAACAATCCATTTCCATCGACTATGAATTCAGCTCAATTTCAAAGTGCAAAAGTATTCACCTCAAATGCTTAACATATGCAACAATTCAAAATGTAATAATTTATAACTTAGTTCGGATTATAGAAACACAAACCGTGAATTCTAAGCTATTCGACGTCGATTTTTGCTTCTCCTTTTTACTGGAGGATTCCTATACAACATTAGCTACGGGATAAAACAATTAAATATTGTTAATATTACACATTTCAATTTCACATTAAATTTTAAATTTTCACATTATATTTTGCTTATTCTTCAATTTAGTCCCTAAACCGAGACTAATTTTAACCTTCACATTTAAATTCATATTTTTATACTAATTTCATTCTAGACCACATTTAGTTTCCTATTTTCCAATTCGACCCTTAATTTTAAAATTTTCACAATTTAGTCCCTATTGTTCAAAATCAACAATTAATTTCACAATTTAGTCGTTTTCCATTTCCAACTTAAAAATCTATCTATTTAACCCTAATACTTAAACTATTCAACAATGTCAACATCTAAAATCTTGAACAATACTAAAAATTACAACATAAGTTGGGTAGCCCTAGATACCAGGATTCTAAAAATATAAAAATTACAAATATAGGGACTAAATTGCACTAACCAATTTGAGCTTGAACTTCCAAACCCCTAGTGTCGTGCGTTCTCTTCTCCTTTTTATTTCTTTCTTTCTTTTGTTTAATTTATACGCATCCACTTTCATTTCTATTTCATTTAATTTGTTTTCATTTTATTTATTATTATTACTAACTTTATAATATAACATATATAAAATATATATACATTTGCATTTACACTTAACCATATTCGGCCACCTATACACAACCATTTATTAAATGGTTTAATTGCTACTTTAACCCATTTAGTTTATTTCAATTTATAATTCAACTTTTAATCTTTACGCGATTTAATCCATGTACCTTAATAACTCTTAATTTCACAAATTTTACTAATTCAAAAATTAATTAACTACACAACTAACTTTGTAAATATTTACGAGTCTAGTTTACGGGAACGGAGTCCCAAGAATACACTTTTCGACACCCCTGACTATCGGGTCGTTACATGTTATATGTGAACTGACTTGGTGTGATGTGTAGATGCGAGCTCTTGGTAAAGTATCTAACTACAAGTTGAATCGTTGAAGTATCCTATAGCTCGGGTTGGCGACCGGATCGAGCGAGGGATGTTACAAGTTTTATTTACCTAACATGTTTATATTGAGAATGTTAAGCTTGGTAACTTCAAGTTATAAGTAAATGGTAGATATGTGCATAAAGATATACATATTTACTTAGATTAGAATTGTTAATGCTAATATTATCTTTTTAAATTATAGAAATATCATTGAATGCTTTACTTAGCATATGGGTTGTTTTTTCCATGCGCAGGTTAGATTTAATGCAAGATTTATGTGCATCGACCTCAACATCCAATCCGCAGTCTTGGTCTCAACAATGTTGTTGTTTCAAATTTTACTTATGGTTGGCTTGTACCTAATAGATTAAGTTTTGTGGTAGTTGAATGATGTTTTAATTAAATGTTATAACTTATATTCTAGTAGAAAAATATATATATTGGATTTATTGTATGTTATTAGGTGCTTTTATAAAACAAATATCAATTTTCTTTAGTATGATTAAAGAATGTTTATTGTCAGATAATTATCATATAAATTGTATAATTAAATTGTGAATTGATCATAGTTGCTTCGACAACGAATGTGTCATCCAATTGCTCGAACTTGGCGACCACGTTGGGTAATAGGGTGTTACAAAGGGTAAATTCATTTGAGTTCAAGAGTGATACATGCACGAATGAGGTAAAAATTATTAAATTAAAACATACCTATAATGACTTAATTTTAGCTAGTATCGGAAAATTTGATTTCGAGATCAAATTTCTTAAATCAAGCCAACATAGAAATATTAATCGAGAAGTTTATGTGACAAATATGGAATTAGAAAATAAAATTATTAAATAATTAGTTAGATAAGTTATCAAGCTTAGTACAAGAAATTAAATTGCAGGTAGCTAGAACTTGAGGGTTTAGGTGAGAAATTAAACAGGTCTTTAATAAGAAATTAACCCATGACTAAGTGACTCATTAATAACTTGAATGTGAAAGCTTTAGTTGGATAAAATCTTGTGCATAGCATGAGTTTAAACTAATTATATTAATAGGAGAATATGTTGATAAATTCAAAATAGACTTGTTAATTGGTTTGTCATTCGCGGTTCATTTGAAATTTGAGAAGGTTTGAGTAAAAATATTAGGTCCGAAAAATGATCTTAGGCAAAAATACTGGGCTTGTTTAAAATATGAGCCGGGCTCGGACTTGAACATTCAAGGCTCGAGTCCAACCCGATCTGACCCTATTTTAAGTTCATAATACTTTATACTATGGTATTTTTATATATTGTATAATTTATAACAAATAAAATATAAATTTATACTAAATATATAATATGACTCTAATGTAAACAATAAAATAATGCTAAGATGACTATATAAAAAAATCAATAAATAAAAATATATAAAATTATTAAATATTAAATTAAAATAATATAAATATTTTTAAAAAAATTAAAAATTAATATGTGTGGGCTTAATGGGCTTGGTTTAATCTTTTATAAATATGGACGGGTTTAGACAAAATTCTAGACCCATATTTCAAGCCGGCCAGGCTTGAGCAAGCATAAAGTATGTTAAAATCATACTTAGACCCAACCCAACCTATGAACATCCCCAATTCAAAATAATACAACCTACGAATATGGAAAACAAAAATGACAATATTGTATTACTCATGGTTAAAAGTAAAATCCAAATTTAAATGGAGAGCCAAGTTCAACTCTATGAATATTTGAGGTAAAAGTATCGTGGAGACCCTTGTATTAGAAGACAGATTGTATTTTGTTCCATCTACTTAAAAAATGAGCAAATTAGTCCATGTTAGATTAAAGAGCAAATTGATCATTCTATTAAAAATTCTATTCATTTTTACTGTTAAAAACTGGTCTTTGTATGTTAGAATGAGATACACGTGATATGTCATGTGTAACTTTGGTTATTCTGTTAGCCAAACTAGTTTTTAATGGTAAAAATGGATGAAATTTTTTAATAAAAATAACCAATTTGCTTTTTAATTTAATGTATATAAACTAATGTATCTTATTTTATAAATAAAAGAGACAAGATGTAATCTAATTGGAGAGATTCATGATACTTTTACAGAAGATTTGAATTTGGTTTTTGTTGTGGAATCAAGTTTTAGAGTAAAGAAAGTGATTCAAAATCAGATATTTTTAATACTCAACTTGAAAAGCATATCAAAAGTAATATAAAAGACTAAGCTGCTAATTGATTAATCAAGTGGGCGTGCCGGAGTGGTTATCGGGCATGACTAGAAATCATGTGGGCTTCGCCCGCGCAGGTTCGAATCCTGCCGCTCACGTTCTTTGAAGTATTTAAATTTTCAATTTATATTGCGAAAAGCGTCTTTTTCTAAATCAATTCCATTTTGAAATTTATTTAATATTTTAATCCTTAATTCCAACTTCAATCTTGTAAAGATTTAGTTGATCTCATCTTGACTTGTCTAGGAATTTTATATTATATTTTTTTTCAAAAATTAAACAAAATATGTTAGTTAATATTATAAAATTAAGCTAATGTAATAAAATAAAATAAAATAAAATAAAATAAAGTGTTTATAAAATTAAACTATATGTTATAAATTTGTAATTATATTTAAGCTATAAAATTTATAAACTTAAAACAAGATTATTTACTAAGTATATCAATGGTAAGATTTGACAAATTTTTACCGATATGATACTTAATTTTTCAAAAGAAAACTCAACTTGTTCCATCTTGAACATGATATTTATAAAATATTTATTTATAGAGTTATGATGGATTGAAACCTATTTTGGTATTCTTTATGTTCATTTTATGTTTCATGTTCGAGGTTCATGATTGTCCCCTCAATAATAAATATTTTTGGTTAAAACGAGTTGTCCTTTTTGCTCACCAAAGTATAAATAGAAAAAACATATCGAGAGGATCAAGATTTCAAGATAAAGTCCTTTGATAAACCATCACTTTTTTTGCTTATGGTTGCTACATTTTATCAAAAGCAAATAGCCAAACATGCAAAGTCGTTAAAAAAATATGCTCAAAACTTATTATGCTATCTCGAGACACTTAACCAAAAAAAAAAAACCCAGAGGTTTTTTTAAGCCCTCGAGTAAAGACAAAGGAAAAAAAAACTTATTACTAGCTTTCAACATGTGTAATTTGAAAATGATTCTTTGGATTGGAAAGACATTTTCACTAGACGAGACATATGTTCGATAAGTAAAGACCAATGTTTTTAAAACTAGAATGGTGGTTGAATCGGTCGGGCCACCAATTTTTCGGTTCAACCGATTTGACCAATCCTATTAAAAATTATTAAAAATTCAAAAAATAAAAATATTAAAATTAGAAGAAAAAAAACTCAATTCAACTAATCCTATCAAATTTTTTAGTCAATTCAACCGATCCATACCAATTCCTGATCTAACTAATTCAAAGCCATTCTCTGGATCGATACTCTAACCGATTTTCGGTCCAACCGATTCAATTCGATTCAAACATTATTGTTGAAGACATGCAAAATTTGGGAGGGAATCAATACACTATACAAAGTCTCCATAACTCGAATTTACTTGAATTTCTTACACAAGTTAGTTGCTCCTTCTCCATAGATCTACTCCTAGAAAACAAGTAGCTAGATGAGGCTTCACATCAGCAACTAATTTCATCTATTATAGTTGAGCTTAATCTTGATTCATTTGTTATACTAAAAAGAAGAAAAGAAAAAAAAAATCCATCCTTAATTCCAAGTATACAAGTCCAAGGGTCGAGTTACCGGTCAGAACATATAATATTTGAAAAAGATGCACAATAATATTAGGTATGAAAAATGGTCTTGAGTAAAAAAAATAGACAAGATAGGCTAGTCTCAAGCATTATTATGTTAAAGTAGGTTGGTTCAACTAGTTGAACTCAAAATTTGTTGATCTAGCGATTCAAGTGAAGTGTTCACTGGAATTTAGAAGCTCAACAATGAAAAATTTAAGAACAATTCCTTAATAATTCTCTATACTCAACAAGAACAGGATGAGAAAACAAAGAATTACATTAAAAAATAACCAATTGCATAAATAACTTTTCTATTCTTAGTTGTTTTATTCTCCAATCAGTTACACTTAGGTTGACGTTTAATTCATCACAAAATCCTTGTACTTCTTGGGTAATCGGCGTTGTTAAGCAGGCCTATTTGGTCCAAGTATATTGCCTTCATGCTTTGCTTCATCTGTTAATTCCCCCTCCCAGCATCTTGCACAACCGTGGCAACTTGTTGCTTCGCACCATTCATAACAGTACCTCCTCGAGCAGAAAGAACATTGCCTTCAAGGTTCCAATAATGAAAAGCCTGTAGCATGTGAGTTTGGTCTTCCCAAGTAGCAATTGACTCTAGATAGCCTTTCCACTACACAAGCCATTGTTCCACAAGTCAATCCGCATATTCAATGAACTGCTTGTCAAACAAAGTGGATGATTGCAAAATCAGAGTTGAAATCAGAATCCACCAAATGAAGAGGAGTGACTTGCTGGTCAAGAACTCTAATACACTTGCAAAGGAGAGAAAATTGAAACATTAGATGTGTAATGACCAATTTTTAGTGGTGACAAAAAATGCGGTTTCAGAATCTCGTTTACATAAACCGAGCTCGTAAATATTAAATATGGATATTTAGGAAGTTATTATATTGATATGCTAAAATTCAGTTAAGTAATTTATCCAAAATGTGGTTAATTAAGGCCTAGGGACTAAATTGTAAAATTTTAATTGCTATAAAATTTTAATTAGAAAATGACTTGGGGACCTTGATAGAATTATCCAAGGAACTAAAATGGTTAATAAATCAATTTTTAATGGTGGATAGTGGATGATGATGTTACATGACATTAAGCTTAATTAAATGATGATTAAAGTAAACTAATCATGATTAAACTAATTAACTAAACACTAATTAAACTATACAAGTAAAAAGTTAGTCATATTCCCAAGTTCCACCGTACACCATCTTTGTGGAGAAAAAAAAGCTTTAAAAACCCTTAAGCAATCGATAACAATTTCAACTAAGTCCCTAAGCTATTTTTCTTTGATTTTTATAGATTTAAGATCATGAGAGCTTAATTTAGCTAGCCCATGTATCAAATTGTTCAATTTTTGAAATTTTGATAAGTTGTAATTGTTGAGAATTGAATGAATTATGCTTGAAATTGATAGAAATTAAGCTTAGATTATGAAAAAGAACTAAATTGTAAGGCTTAACAAGCTTGATTGTAAGCTTGGTCATATTAGGGACCGAATTGAATAAAATGCAAAATTGTTATGAGATTAAGTTAGGAATAGAAAGTAGAAGGTCCTTAATGAGTAAATATGAAACTGGATTTTAATTCGAAACTTTAGATCCAAAGTTAAGCTTGTCTCGGGTTTATAGACTAAATTGAATAAATTGCAAAATATGTTTTTATTTGTAATTGAATGTAAATTCGATGTAAAATTAATAATGTTATATGTTTTGTGATTGTATGTAGCTAATGTTGATGTAGAACCTTTGAGAGGGAAAGGAAAAATAAAAGTTGTCGACGAGTGACTTAGAAAACTCGGTTTGTATTTCTATGATTCAGGATCATTTTAATTGTTGCATATTTGTGATATTTTTCATAATATGACATTGAGGTGAGTTAACAATGAGTATTTGAATTGAATTGCTATGTTTGAGATTGAATATCAAGATAATGGACTAAATTGAATAGAATAAAAACTACATGAATTAATTTATATATGTTATTAGATATAGAATTGGGTTGAAGCATGTTATATGATATGTTGAAATGGAGAAATTGATGATGAATTGAGAATGATATAATGAGAATTGAACTATATGACGAAACCGGAAAATTGATTCCCTATTAACTGTTCGGGTAAAGTCAGATATAGTTGGCATGTAATACGATAGATTGAGTACGGGTTATTTCAACTATATGTCGATGAGCATTGGGCGCATTTTTCTTCGAATGTTCCGATGAGTGCTGGGCATAACCTTTACTTTGATTATACCAATAAGTGACTGCCTATAAATGTGTTATCGTTTATAGTAAAAATATTACACCACAAATATAAAAAATTAAATCGACGGTGTCCGCAAGTATACGGGTCAAATTGTAATATAGTATATGTGTACAATGGAACACAAGAAAGTATTCCGAAGATCGTACCCAAAGGAGGATGGGATAAATCTATAGAAAATCTCTTTACAAAATAAGTTTAAATAGTAGTAATTAAATCCTATATTACGACATATCATAAAATAGATGATTACTGAAAATTAAAATACTAAAATAAATAAACAAGAAAATAGACAAATGACTAATTTGATAAAACTAATCAGGAAGATTAATTCGTTTCAAGGGTTTGTAAACTTCATATTAGGGTTTTAGGGTGGATTAGTTATCAATTAACCAATTATTATCTCTCAGCCTTTAATTGATTAATCGATTGGTTGATATTAGGTTATCTTCCGACCTCACTTTCTCAACTAGGATAAACTACAATTTACTCGATGAAGCTTATCTCTCAATCTCGTTTAACCTATGATTAGTTCTTAGGGTTGTCAAACCTAGGGTTTATAAACGATAATCTATACCAACTAATCCTCTCGGAAAACCCTAAATCCTCCGTTAATCACATCCTCATCCACTCGTTAATCTCCCCTAAGGAATTTAGTCACTCATGTTATTCATAATCTTAATCTCAATTGAATAAAACATGTAAATAACACGATTAAATCAAAAGGAGAAAAAAGATTAAAATAATCCTGATTTTGATATCGAGTAGAGCACGGAGTAACGAATATCTCGATTGGGATAATCAAATATTGTCGCTTATGAAAGAGAAATAATTGAAATACTTTAATTAAATAAAAGAACTCTTGGATTGAAACCGATTCCAAGAGAGAAGAACAAAGAGTTTATGAAAAACGAATGAAAACTAAGTTTTATTCTACTTCTAAACTACGATGGTTTTTGAAGCATCTAAGATGACTTAGTTACATCAAACCCCTAAGATTTTATTTATAAGAGTGTTGGCAGCCTAAATTAGGTCTTCAGCACGTCCTAGGTCTTCGTATAAAGTTGATTAGGTGGGAGAAAATAGCACTGAAATACTTGGGCACCATGTCGGCCCTATGTTGCGCCATACAAGGTTTATGGCACGATATGACAACAAATTTATGCCTTATTGGTTCCGTGTCGTGCTTTAGCAGCTTGGGAAGCTTGTGCATCACTTGTCCCTTGCTCCTACGTCAGTTGGGCCTATAATTCATCATCCTACACACTCAATTACACAATTTAGCACTACCTAAGGCCCGTGTCCGCCTAATAGGTCACAACACTCAAAATGTGTTAAAAATACTTATTTTTACTAATTTTTAATACGAAGAACTAAATACCGAAAACATAATAATAAAATACTAAAAGTGATAGAAAACAGGCTCCTTAAGTGTGGAAATAGACCGAAATTACTACTACATTTGACTGTAGGTCAAATACCCCCACATTTAAGTCTTTGTTTGTCCTCAAGCAAACTGAACAAAAGCAAAATAAAAACCGAAAACAAAATAAAGTGAAAAGGAAAAATTAACATGCAAGAAAAGAAAATGAACTTGAGCTAGCTTGATACATTAAATTGGATAGAAATATGTTACCAAGATAATGTAAATAAACATATAACTCTAGAGTAATATATAATTGACTCACAATTTCTAAAATTAGACAAGTTAGTTCAATAAATTACAAAGCAAACAAATAAAAGAATATTAAGTATAGGTATCCATCAAAACAAATATATAAATATGCAATTATGTTCAATTGAATATAAGTGGTAAAAATGTCAAAACTTGGCACAATTTCATCCACATAAAGCACTACCTAAGTCACATAGGGCTTTTCAGCTTGTAACGTTTTGCGGCTTAGGTTGGATTGAAATTCAAAGAACAGTTTCGACAAAACGATTAAGCACGAAAGTAGTTTGGCACATTGTATTGTCTCCAATACTCCCCCAAGTATACATATGCTCACCACCTTATAGCCACTTCTCTCGCCTTCCTTAGTTCTCCATTTATTAAGGCATAGTATAGTATTCATGAGTACAATTATCTAATCTCATATTATATATATTTTTTCAAACAAATGTGAGCGTATTTTTGTTTTCTAATATCTTGAGTCTCGTACCGCCAACCATCTTTGTCGACTGCCAATAAAAGCACCAATGAAGTGTTGATTAGAATTTAGAAGCTCAACAATGAAAATTTTAAAAACAACTCCTCAAGAATTATCTAACTAAGCAAGTAGAAGAAGATGAGAAAACAAAAAATTACATTCAAAGAAAACCAATTGCATAACTAACTTTTCTATTCTAAGTTGTTTTATTCTCAAATCAGCTTTGTCGAGCAAGCCTATTTGGTCCAAGTACATTGCACTCATGCTTTGCATCATTGTTAATCCCCCCTCCCAGCATCATGCACAACTGTGGCAGCTTGTTGCACCGCACCATTCATGGCAATCAAGTATAGAAGATTGTCAACTGGTGACAGTTCGCGGGGTCGGTGTTAGGACGTTGACCGGGGCATTGATCCCCTAAAGGGGAAATCCTAATTTTAGTCTTTAAAATTTATGAAATTTTAAGTTGACACTTTAACCTCCAAATGATAAAATTTTAATTTAATTTCTTAAAAGTTTCAAAAAATAAAAATTATTAAAATAATAAATTTATATTTTAACTCTTATAAAAATATATAATATAATTCTCATCCCTTAAAAATTTCTGAAAATTAAAAAGTATATATATATATATATATATATATATATATAAGTAAAAAGGTATCATTGGATTGAACAGCTAAGGTGATTCATTTTTGTTAAATAATTATGAGTTACAGCTAGACTTCTTTAATGAACTTTAAACTTATATTTTAGAAGTGATGTTTTAATGGTTTTACTTCAACATTCGGTTGAATTATAAATCGGTTTGGTTTATAAAATATTGGCTAAAAAAACAAAATTCATTAGTTTTATTTTTAATTTTAATAAATAATTGAAATTTTTATTACATTCCGATTATTTTAGTATTTGTTTTCTTAAATATAATTTTAATTTTTAATATTTGATAAATATTGAAACTATACCTAAACTTTGTTTTAATATGTAAGTCGAAATATGAACTTTGATTTGTTACATTTATACAGAGTCATCTTTAGTGCTTGTATGTAACTCTATTTTCTCAAATGGTATGTAATTTTTAATCTATTTTAAGATCTCTCCCAAACAACGTCTCTTAAAATTTTAAAATTTGAGGCGCAAGTCAATTTTACAATCCTTCTATTATAATAGTTTTTATAAATCTACCTTGCATTTCACTTAGGTTGGGGTGACAAATAGCACACCAACATTATAATTTTTTCATAATATTTTGATTATTATTACACACAAATTAGGTAAAAATAATATAGAATTTATTATATTTTATAAAAATATTTGTAAAATTTCAATTTATAACACTTATGTTAGGGTGTTCAAATACATGTACATTTAAAAATAATATAGAATTTATAACATAGTCTTTATAAACCTAATTTGTTATTAAATTCAAAATTGCGTGAAATATTTGAACTTGATGTGTTTGATAGGATTAATAATCATGAAGAGGAGTAAATTGGTGATTAAAAAATTTAAGCACAGATGGTAAACAATTAGAGGTGCTCATCGGCCGGGTCGAGTTGGGTTAGGTCCATATAAGTTATTTAGACCAATTTCCTAAGCCCGGGGCCGTCTCAAAAAATGGGCTTACTTTTTTGTCCAATCTCGGTTCAATTTAAGAAATGTAAACTTGAACCCGACTTGATCCTCTCATATTTGATTTTTTTAGATTAATTTTTATTTAATTTTTAAAAAAAATATAATACACTATATGATCTAAAAATGCTAAAATAAAAGTTTTCTAACACATTAAAATACATTAAAAAAGTATTTTTATTAAAAAATACTACCATAAATATAATAAATGTTTTATTATATTAAAACACAAATAAATATAATATATATTTTATTGTATTAAATATAAATTTTAAAATTTTATATTTTGGGTTGGATTATTTAGTTGGGTAAGTTTTTTAGGTTTTGGGTAATGAATTTAATTGTTATTGGGTTAGTGATTTAATATAAATATATAATTATTACTTATTATATATAATTAATATTATTTTTATGACATAATATGTTCGAGATGGGCTGGTTTGGACTCAAGATAAAAAATCTTGCCCAATGCCCAACTCATATAAAAAATGTGCATTAAATTTTACCCAAGCCCATTTTTGAGCCTCATATTTTTGTAAAAACCCTCTCTTTTTTTTAGTGGGCTTTTGGACCTAGACAGACAACCCGACCTATGAGCAAGTCTACAAACAATAGAGACTCAAGAATTTATAGTGGTTTGACCCCAATTGTCTACCTCTATTGCCTTAGCTTACCACAATTAATGATTTCTTAAATTCACTAGATTTGAACTTTTAAGGACAAAATTTAACTTTTGTAATGTCTATCCTTTTACAATGCAAGATAGGAAGAATGAAAAATAAAAATGAGAAATAAAATTTGGAAAGAATGAATTACAAATAAACTCACAAGTGTTTACAAGGAAAAATGAGAATAATAATGAGGAATGATTGAAATTGAGATATTGATCTTTGTGTACTTGTTTCTTATGTTGATATTTATACCCTCTCATTGAGTTATAGTCGTTTAGAGCTATTGGAGGGAGTTTCTAACTGTTGAGACTATTTATTTCGCACATTTAATGCAGCTTGCAACAATATGTCTCGAGACATAAACCTCTTGTCTCTAGATAGGAAGAACAAAAATGTGATCGTTGGAGCTAGAGGTCTCGAGACAAAATGATCTAGTCTCGAGACAAGACTCCCTTGAAGCAAACCTTAGCTTAGATGTTGACTAGTTAACTTTTGTCTCGAGACAAGGTTTCTTCGGAGCATTTTTAGCTTCAATGTTGATCTATCTTGAGACAAGACTTGAAACCTTAAAAAATATGGCTTAGAAATATTTTAGAGGACTTGGGAGTTCTCAAAAATTTTTTGTAGAAAGTTTAAATTATTTAGGAGTTTTTTTTGAGTTTGTAACACTTAAAAATATTTAAATAAACTTAAAATAATTTATGGAAATTTGATTAGGAATTTTATAATTAAATTTGTTATATAAAACAATTAAAAATCAAAGCTAACATTGTCTAATAACAAAACATTTTCAATCCAATAATAAATATATAATTATATATTTTTAAAAAATATATGTATTAAAATATAAATGTTTTATTATTATTTTATAAAATAAATTTTATAAATTTATATAAAAATAATTTCTTAAACTTACATCATGCATAAGAAACTAGTTTAGCATTGATTTTGAAAAGTGATTTTGAAATAAATTTATAAATTTATTTTAAAATTATTAATAATGTTAATTATTTTTAAAATTCAATTAAAATATGTAAACTATATTTTAAATATTAAAATATAACCATAAAAAATTAAATATATAATTTATATATTTGAAATAAATTTCAATAAAAAAAGATCAAATATCCAATATAAATATTATATAAAATACATTAAATTATAAAGAAGGGTTAAGAACGTTAGTTAACTCTAAAAATATTTTTTCCAAACCTAAAAGCCAAAAAAAAAATGTGCTTTTATGTTTGAGTTCGACAGCACTTTTGGCTCCAAAAACTATCTGTTTAACATTGCTTATAGTTTTAAAAGAGCTTTTGACCTCAAAATCATGCATAGGTAATCGGTCGTTATTTGTAATAACTCTAACTCTCATCTTTCCCTAATAATTGGAAAATGTAATTGGGGTAATAAAAGTACAATGAAAGATTTTGTACTAAAAGTTAAATTGTAATTTGATCCTTTACTTAAAAAATGTATAAATTAGTCGTTATACATTAGATTAAAGAGTAAATTAGTTGTTTCTGTTAAAAAATCATCTATTTTAATTGTTAAAAACGAGTGTGGTTGACAGAATAACGAGACAATTATAAGTGGCATGTCATGTGTACTTTATTCATACATACAAGGACTAACATTTAATAAAAAGATCAATTTATTCTTTAATATAATCTATAAGAACTAATTTATCTATTTTTTAAGAGCAAAATATAATTAACTATTGGTTTTAAATGACTCAAATTTTAAGTGGTTGGGACCCATTTGAATAAATTAACTAATGACCACACGCCATTGCCAGTTGCCACCCTTCTCTTGCAGCATCTCTTCCACGTGTACTTTGCTCTGCATTGCCCTGCTTCCATTGGTCTTCACTTTTGTGTTTCCTTTATCCATTTTGTTTTTTACATTTCTGCTGTTGATTTACTTGAAGAGCTGAAATCTTATGGCATCCTCTTTGGTTTCCTCTCCTACTTCTTCTTTCCTCAAGAAGGTCAGTGATTTCCATCACCCCCATGTTCTTGATTTTGATTGTTGTTTGATTCTTTTGATTAATTAACAAAACCCCCTTTTTCTTGGTTTTGTTTGGAATCTCAGATTGCTTTTCATAAATGTAAGAAACAAGTTTCGAAGAAAATCGTCTCAGTCATGGCACCCCAGCAATCTGAGCGTAAAACATATACCACTGGCTCTGTTAGTTCCTTTTTCCCTTTTTTTTTTTTCTTTTTTGTTGATTTCATTTTTATTGATTGTTAAATGCTGTATTTGGGAACATAAATTTGAAAAATCTGGGTTTGGGGTTTATTTGTTACATAATTGTTAAGAAGATATGTATAAACTGTGTATGGGTTAATTGAGATTCAATATGATTATATATTTTGATATGTATAAAACACATGAATTCCAAATTCCAGAAAATTTTGGAGTTCTAAATTCATCGAATTCTGTAATAATTGGCATCCAACAAATCCATGAGAAAATAATGGTGAATGCTACATTTGTATGTGTTTTATCATACAAATTATACTATTTGCGGAATCAAAATCCATTTTCGATATCTAAGTTTCCAAAACTACCTAATCATTTCATTTGTTGTATCAAGTGTGAGATAATATGTATAGATTATGTTAAAATTAGTTGAGATTCAAAAGGATTATATATTTGAAATATATAAAAACATGAATTCCAAATTCCCAAACATCTATTAGAGTTTCAAATTTACTACAAGATAGTCATCCAGCAAATCAATGAGTTTGAGAAAGAGAAATAATCATGAATGTTTTTATCATTACAACTTCCACTATTTTTTGAAATCCTCAAATCCCCATTTTCCAGGTGAAGACAGGAATGACAATGACGGAGAAGATTCTTGCAAGAGCCTCCGAGAAACAACAGTTGAATCCAGGTGATAATGTTTGGGTTAATGTTGATATCTTGATGACTCATGATGTTTGTGGTCCGGGTTCCATTGGTATCTTCAAGAAAGAATTTGGTGAAAAGGCTAAGGTATTCGATTGGCGGGCTTAATTTTGTATTTTTGTTTTATTTTCACTTAGCTTATCTTTTGGCATATAATTGAGGTCTTAATTACCTTTTTTTTAATAGCATTTTGAAATCAAATTTTGCGATTCATTAACAGTAGCTATGTCAATGCTGTAAGTTTCTTTTTAATGGGATATTCTTAGAGATTGGAAACTGATTTTGGTGGTTTCTTTTATTTACTTTTCTGATAAAATACTTCGAATTTCCTTTAGCTTGGTAATTTAAGTATTGCATTGGTAGTCAGTTCCAGTGGCTGAATTCACTGACTGTCGATGTATTGGAATTTTGCTATTGAAGGTTTGGGACCGTGAAAAGATTGTTATCATACCTGACCATTATATATTCACTAGTGATGAACGTGCAAATCGTAATGTGGATATTTTGAGGGATTTTTGCGGCGAGCAAAATATAAAGTACTTTTATGATATTAAAGATCTTAGTAATTTCAAGGTATGGTGCTCTTTATTTTGTAATTTGTTTCCTACGAACTCGAGGTATATTCTCTGTTTATTGACATAAAGCCGAATTCTAATTCATAACATTGTAGGCAAACCCGGATTACAAAGGTGTATGCCATGTTGCACTTGCCCAAGAAGGTCACTGTAGGCCTGGAGAGGTATCAATTCTTTACCAGAATTGCTGATTTGTAAAATTTAACTTATGATTTATGTTCACGAACTGCTCTTAAGTTCTTTATTGGTGCCTTCAGGTTTTGTTGGGAACCGATTCTCACACATGTACCGCAGGAGCATTTGGTCAATTTGCTACAGGAATTGGAAATACGGATGCAGGTTTTGTATTGGGCACTGGGAAGGTTCTTCTAAAGGTTCATCAATAACGCCTTAATGTTCCACTTGATTAAATGTGCCCAAATCTTGTTTTCCACGTTCTTTGATTCATTTGGTATCCTATTAGTGTTATAACTTTGTAAAATTTTATTTCTTTGATATCATTGTTTATGTCTTCCATTAATTGGACTTTGTATTTACTTCTTAGTGTCATGCTTCCCTATAGAATTATTGACCTTTTTTTACCGAATGAGAGGGTTTAAGGTTCTAGCTCTTCTTAGCACCCAGAAGTTTTAATGGCTTGATGAGTGGGTTTACTTCATGTGTGTGGAATTTGATCTGACGGCTATCTTAGCCTTTTCTTGTGAATTGATTAGGTGGTTTAGTACTTAAATTCTAAGTTATTCTGACCCTTTATTTTTCTTGAAGAACCTGTCTCCAACACCCTTATCTGACACATATCCTAACGTGAGTATGGGTATATGGCCCTCAAGGATCCACATTGAAAACCTTGTAATAAAATTAGACATACTCCGCGTTGGGCACATACCTGTATTGGACACTCACACCTGAGTCCAAGTATCAAAACTTATATATGGTTTTCTTTCATGCTTTATTGCAGGTGCCACCGACTTTGAGATTTGTGATGGATGGTGAAATGCCTCATTATTTGCTTGCAAAGGATTTGATTTTGCAGGTAAGATCAGATGTTTTGTGGCAATTTTCCATTTTGATATGCTTGAAGCATAACTGTGTTCTCATGGGGGATATAACTCTTCTTTGTGTTATATTAGTAGGTCATTGCTATTTTGCTTTGACTCTTCAATTTTTGAAGTATCCATGTCTAGCATTTATGTTAGATGCATATCCAAACATGGATACGAGGATATGATCCTCTAGTGGATCTTCAAATACATGGAAATCTTGAAAATTAAAATTGAACATACCCTTGTAGGACATATACCCATTGTGTTAGTAACATAGGGTCATAGAATGAGTATAACTTTCTGTTCTGTTTCAAATTAAATGGTTGCCATTTTGCAGATCATTGGTGAAATATCTGTAGCTGGTGCAACGTATAAATCAATGGAGTTTGTGGGAACAACTGTGGAAAGTTTAAATGTAAGTGAACTTTAAATAATTTATCTCTGTTACAAGATTCAGCCCTTTAAAAATCTTCTTTGTTAATTAATTTCTTGCTGGAAGAAATCATGAACTTAATTTTTCCAGTTTGTTGTTTTTCTGTAGATGGAAGAACGGATGACCTTATGCAATATGGTTGTTGAAGCTGGTGGAAAGAACGGTGTTGTTCCCGCTGATAGTACTACATTTAAGTACCTTGAGGTAAAACCAAGTGCACTTGGTTCCGGTTCCCCGCTTTGTTCGACATTTACTCTTGCACAAAGAAATTGATAGATTATATCTTTCTTTGCACAGGATAAAACATCGGTGCCGTATGAACCAGTTTACAGTGATGCGCAAGCAAGGTAGGTTTTACAATTAAATGGTTAATCAAGATATCAAGTTCTTATTTTTATGGTGTTCTCTACTATTGGTTCATTTTGGTTGGTCAGGGGTGGTCTCATTCTTCTTTAACATTCCCTCATATATAATGATATTTCTAATGGAAATATGATATTGGTTTTATCTTTGTCATGTTTTCTTAATTGATAAATGGGTGTAATTTTGAGTTTAGTCGAGTTCTTTCTTGTAATTTCATGCTTGGAACTAAACAAGAGGAACTTATATATTTTCATCTTGTCTTTCAGTTTTCTTTCTGAATACAGATTCGATATCTCGAAATTGGAGCCCTTGGTAGCTAAGGTTGGTGCTTGTATCAAGTGATAACTCTTGTTTTTGATATCCACCTCTGCTGTCTTTAACTCTATTATCTCCAGAAAGTTGATTTTCGATTCCCTAATCTTCTTTGTCTTCTTTTGTGTATATTTTTTTAGAGTAAATTGTTAAATATATTTTGCAGCCACACTCTCCTGATAACCGAGCTTTGGCTAGGGAATGCAAAGATGTTAAAATCGACAGAGTGTATATCGGATCTTGTACTGGTGGAAAAACGGAAGATTTTCTTGCTGCTGCTAAAGTCTTTCTAGCTTCAGTAAGTCATATTACTCCGATTCTTCATTTTTTTTAAGCATCAATGTTTGACACCAGGGATTTAAATTGCGGTCGTGGCCGCGTTTTCAGTCGCATTGCGTTTATCGCGGTTGCGGACAAAACGGATGCTATTGTGGTCATTGCGGGTATCGCGGTCGTGAATTTTAAAAAAAATTCACACAACTTATTGTAAAATATAATAGCGGTTTCGGCAGTAGTGGTTTCGGACGGTGCCGCTACCGCTATATAACGGCCGCTATTTCGGTAACGGACCGCTATTTAAATCCCTGTTTGACACACACATATCTGGCACTTAATATCTGATGCATATTGGGACATAGGTATAGCAATATAAAGCTCCAAAAGTCCTCCAAAATACATGAAAAAAAGTTCGAGTAATTGAATGTATTTAGTCGTACACGTATCTGTGAATGCCCAAGATACATGAAAAAAAGTTCTGAGTAATTGAATGTATTTAGTCGGACACGTATCTGTGAATGCCCAAGTTCGAGCAACATAGTCAATAAGAATATGGTCCTGTTTGATATACTTGCCGGAATAAATTGAGACTGAAATTCCTGTGGATAAGGGTTAGAATTAAGATGAGAGAGCAGAAGAACTTCAATATTACTGTGTATTAAGTTGCGACTTTCTTAGGCTTAAACACTTTAATTTCTTGAACTGCAGGGCAAGAAGGTCAAAGTTCCGACATTCCTTGTCCCTGCGACGCAAAAGGTATGATTTGGTTGCATTAATGTTAAACTGTCATTCAGTTCTCAAATATAATTGAGAAAAAGAAGTAGACAATAAAAGAATGTATGTTTAACATAGTAAAACTCGGCAGGTTTGGATGGACATATATACTCTTCCGGTACCTGGATCTGGTGGGAAGACATGCTCGCAGATATTTGAAGAAGCCGGTTGTGATACACCTGCAAGCCCTAGCTGCGGCGCTTGTTTGGGTGGTCCTAAAGACACATATGCTCGGATGAACGAGCCCAAGGTAATTACCCATATTTTCCCTGGCTTGAAACTTTTGATAGCATACAAGTTGTCATCTATAGTTTTCCGTTTTGAATAGAATTTATGGATATATTTCCACGAAAATGGCGTTTTCTACAGGTCTGTGTCTCGACAACTAACAGGAACTTCCCGGGTCGAATGGGGCACAAGGAAGGCCAGATATATCTTGCTTCTCCGTATACAGCGGCTGCATCAGCTTTGACCAGTTATGTCACAGATCCTAGGGAGTTTTTGTGTTGATTGTGTAAAGATTTTGTTTTGTATCTTATAATGTATCCAATTTGTGCCAGAAATGCAGAATTTTTGAACCACTGTTTCTTATGTTTCAAAAATGAAATCGTTCTTCAGCAGCATGCAATAGTGAGGACTAGGATCATAGTGACTAGTGTACCGGTATCAGTCGTATTGATGCGTACTTAAAGCCAAACTGTACTAGTATTATAATAGTTTCGGATGGTTCAGTTTTTATATGGCTCGGAATAACAATTTCTGGATTTCCCTTTTTAAATGAAATAAGGTTACTTGTAGTTTTATAAAATGTCCAATGTGGTATCTGTACTTTGAAAATATCCAATATGATACCTAAACTATCAATTTATGTATTATTTGGTACTTGTTCTTTTATAAAATGACCAATGTGGTACTTGTACTTTAAAAATATCGAATGTAATATTTAAACTATCAATTTGTGTATTATTTGTTACTTAGGTATTTATACTTTGAAAATGTTTAATGTGGTATTTGAATTATCAATCATGTATTATTGTGGTACGAGAGTTAACACCTATAGTAAATGTTAAATGAACCAATAAACATTCCACGTGTATTTTTTTTCAAATCATCAATTCTACATAAATAATATAATATTATATGAAAAGATAAATAAAACAAAAAAATTGAAATGATTGTCAAAATCAATTTATTTAACCTCTCATTCGAGTTCAACAACGCAAATAAAAATCATAAATTTTGCTAAACTTTGGCTTGTACAAATATGTTTAAAAAGTTGAAGAAATTTTGAGTTAAAAGTTTGTGTTTTTAAAGTTAGACTTAAATTTAATTATTTGATTTTTTATTTAATATAATTTCTTTTGTTTTATTTATCTTTTCCACATATTATATAATCCATGTGAAGTTAGTGATTTGGAAAAATATATTTCGTGTCTCAATTTTCATTGGTTGGTTTAGCATTTAATAAAGGTTTTAACTTCAGCTACCATAATAATATATGGATTGATAGCTTAGATACTATATTGCATATTTTCAAAGTATAAGTATTATAGTGGACATTTTATGAAATTATAAGTACTAAATAATACACAAACTGATAGTTTTGTGCCACAATGTACATTTTAAAGTACAAGTACCACATTAGACATTTTATGAAAGTACAGGTACCAAATAATACATTAATTAATAGTTCAAGTATCACATTAGCCATTTTAAAATATAAATACCATATTTGAATGGTGGCAAAATTTTTAAAATTTTCTTGGTTTTGTTTCAAGTAAACAAGTGGGTAATTAACAACAATTAATAAATGATGAAATAAGTAATGTTTTAAGATTGAATTTGTTATTATATTGAAAACATTATTATTGTGATTAGTTGTTATTTTTGAAAGGGACTAATTTAATTAATATAAAAATGGAGAGGGATTAAAAAAGTGTTTTTACCCAATCATTACAATGGTGGCGGCTGAGAATATCTCTCACAGTTGATTTTTGTAGTCGTGTTGCTCAAGTTCTTCAAAATCGATATTTGTGTTCACTGTACGTTATAACATGTGTACGATGAAAAAGAAAAACTTGTCAGCATCAATGGTGATTCAAGTTCAAGTCGAATTTTTCATTTTACTTAAAATATTCATGGCCCTGTTCATCAAACTTATTTGATTTTTAACTCTGTCAAAGCCGTGTTTGACGAAATGTCTGAAAGAAGATAATAAAAAGCCATCATCTTCTTTACCATTCTTTTGAAGCAACTCATCATGGCCTCTTCAGTTGGTTTTGCACACCCCACTTCTTCTTTGATCATTAACAAGGTCAGTATTTTTCAGCTCTCTGTTTCTTTTATTGTGACGGACAAAGATACTTAAAATCCGAGTAACCATGTCTAACAGTTTGATTTTCTTATTGTTAATTATTGAACAGAAAGATAAAAGCCTCTCAGTCGTCCCTTCAACTTCACAACTCTCCATTTACAAATGCAAGAAACCCATTTCCAACAACATTTCGATGGCAATGGCGACGCGACAATCAGAGAGAAAACCAGCCACCACTGGCTCAGTTACTGCTTTTAAAAAAATAAAAATAAAAAAACCATTGATCTACATATATTTTGATTGAATTTGGGAATTTTGCCAACGTTTTTCATATATTCCATTTGGATTTCAGATGAAGAGTCCAATGACGATGACAGAGAAGATACTTGCAAAAGGGGCGGAGAAAGCAGAGGTGAAAGCAGGCGACAACGTTTGGGTGAATGTTGATGTTTTCATGACTAATGATATAAGTGGTCCTGGTTCCATTGGTATCTTTCAGAAAGAATTTGGTGAAAATGCTAAGGTACTTTTATAACTATTCCTACTTTTATTTTTGCTGATTTATATATGTATACTTGAATTAGTTCGTATCTAATTTTATTTAATGAAGTCACCATTGCTACATCCATTGCAATAAGCTTCTTTTCAGCAGGACATAGTTACAGTTCAAGATGTGAAATTGATATTTGTGGTTTCTCCTATTTGAGTAGGATATAATGTGCCACGTTGGTTATTTGTTTTTGATATATGTCCAAACATGAGTTTGAAAATATAAACTTTCAACCATCATTCAAATACATAGTCATATCTGATAATCACACCTGAATTAAAAATATATATATATAGTCGTTCGGGTTTAGTTCATTGACTATCATAGTGTTATTGCATATATTGAAGGTTTGGGATCGTGAAAAGGTGGTGGTTATACCAGACCACTATATATTCACAAGTGATGAACGTGCCAATCGTAATGTGGATATCTTGAGGGAGTTTTCTTTGGACCAAAATATAAAGTACTTTTATGATATTACTGATCTTAGTAATTTTAAGGTATGACTCTTTGATTCTTATGTTCTTCTCCATCTAATATTAATTTCCTTAGAGTACTTATTTCTGATATTTTTATTCGATCCATAATTGAATATGGATATGAAAATATAATTTTCTATATGTATTCTAAATACATAAAAAATTGGATGCACCCATATCATATACATACTCATTTCAAACATTTAAACTTGATTTCCAGTAGCATAACAGTGTATTTCCATTTTATACTCAACTATTTTCAGGTGTTCGGGAGTATGTTGCTCACACATTATTTTTTTCAAAGTATTCGTGTCTAACACTTGCCAACACATGGATATGATAATATATAAGAATCCTCCAAACACTTGAAAAAGTTTAGAAAGTTTTAACTATATAAGAATATGCTCGTATCTAGAGGTGTTCAAGGACCGGTTGGTCCATCTTGCTTTGGGCCGGGCTTGGGTTTGTATTCTTCAAACTTGGGCTGGCCATTTTAATGTTTATAATTAATAAAATGCAAAAAATAATTTTATATTAATATTTATATATCTTTATAAGTAAATTTAAATAAAAAATAAATTTTTCAATAGTGAATTTGTCATTTAGGCTAGCTTGAGCGGGCTAGGCTCGGGCTCAGGCCTGAAAATTTTTTGAAACTCTAGTCTCAGCCCGGCCTATGAACACTTCTACTTTATCTAATATTCACATATGAGTTTGTAGGTTTATACTTTTTTTTCGCTCAGATTTAGAATATATAAATATATATAGCATTTGATATATTGAGAGTGTAGTTTTTTAATTTCACAAGCAAAATTAAAAAATTGTCATGTATCTCATTTCTTTTATATATTTATTTTCTTTAATATTTTACCATACCATATAGGACAATTGGCATCGCCTCAATCTTGCTTGTGAAGTTTAAAAACTCCAAAACTCCACTATCAATGAACACAATTCATTTCCATATATATATACCCTGTTTATTGAAGCTAAAACTCGATTTCTATGTCATATTATTGCCAGGCTAATCCTGACTACAAAGGTGTATGCCATATTGCACTTGCTCAAGAAGGTCATTGCAGGCCTGGAGAGGTAATCATTTTTTCCTTTTACTAAGATTGTTTAAATTATTAATATTCTATTCCATATATGACTCAATGTTGCTTCGACTTTTTCTTAATAAATATTGGTATATGAAACTTGTACTAGCATAAAACCATAACACTCCTACAACTTACAAATGCATGAAAAAGACTCAGAAGAACTGAACACATGTATATCAGACACAAATTCATGTATTGACAGTCTATCCGAATCTGAGCAAGAATTCATAAATGAAACTTTTGTTCGGTTCATATGACATTAAGTATGGGGATACATGACCGTCTTAAACCCTTACAAATACATGAAAAAAAAAACTAGAAAAATTGAACATGCTCATATCGGACACGTATCCATGTCCAAAACTCCATCCGAATCCCAATAACTTAGTGTGCTCCTGCCTTCAGATTTTGTTAGGGACAGATTCTCACACCTGTACTGCTGGAGCATTTGGTCAGTTTGCTACAGGCATTGGGAATACAGAAGCTGGTTTTGTATTAGGCACTGGGGCACTTCTGCTCAAGGTGTGAGTTTGTTTGACATTCATGTTTGATATAGTTTTATATATGAAAAAACTTTAATAAAATAAACCATGTCTGTATGAGATGCATACCTATACTAAGTTGTTAATTTCTTAGTAGCTCTATAATGAAATGTTTAGCACTGTAATTAAGTGTGGTTTTGTTGCATGACAATTTCAGGTGCCACAAACTTTGAGATTTGTGATGAATGGTGAAATGCCTGACTATTTGCTTGCTAAGGATTTGATTTTGCAGGCAAGTTAACATTTTTAGTTTCTTAGAAAAGTTATTTCTATGTTGTTCCGACTTTCATTATTTTTAAAGTAATCATATATTTCAATGACTTCCAAATACGTGAAACCGTGTTAGCTACATATCTAGTATTGAACAAAGTATATAATGGTATATTGTTTTGTAGATCATAGGTGAAATATCAGTAGCTGGTGCTACGTATAAATCCATGGAGTTTGTTGGCACAACGGTTGAGAGTTTAAATGTAAGTGATATTTGTTGAAATTGATCCAAATGTTTTCTCAGTTGGAATATGAATCTAATCTTTATTTTCTTATTATCTTTTTTACTGGTTTAGATGGAAGAACGGATGACATTATGCAATATGGTTATTGAGGCTGGTGGAAAGAACGGTGTCGTTGCTGCAGACAGTACTACATTTAAGTACCTTGAGGTGAGTCTTTTTCAAGTCTCATTCACACCACCAATATTTAATGAAAATTTTAATTAATATATATATATTCGTGTTGGACACATAATGAATTTAAATTTACTATGGATAGCATATAGACAATACCTTGGCTTATGGAGTTGCATCTTTTTAATTTGCGCAGGATAAAACATCTGTGCCTTATGAACCAGTTTACAGTGATGGACTAGCAAGGTATGTTTATAAATTACTTTGTTGATTTTATTTAACTTTCTTATGGTTTTTTTTTTCTTTTTTAAACTTTAACATGAATCAACGTTCTTAGTCTGTATATTCCTACTCTATATTTTTCTTAAAGCGGAAATATTCGATATTCATATTTGAGGCTATGACTTCCGCAACAAGAATCTAAATATATATACTCTGGCTTTCAGTTTCCATTCCGAGTTTAGATTTGACATCTCAAAATTGGAGCCCTTAGTAGCTAAGGTGAGTGTCTATTAAGCCTACATGTCATGTTTCTCCAATTTTTCACTGTCTGACGTATTTAAAGATATTCAATAGAGATGTGATCCTCAAAGGAAAAACATGTCCACATTAAGTATATACTCATATCTGACATTTAAAATCAAACCCGAAAATATAATTAAAGATTATATCATAAAAGATGGCTGTTTTAATATATATATATATTCTTTTTTGTGTATTGAGTAAATAATGGAGCAAAATTTGCAGCCACATTCTCCAGATAATCGTGCTTTAGCAAGAGAATGCAAACATATCAAAATTGACAGGGTTTATATTGGATCATGTACTGGTGGCAAAACACAAGATTTTCTTGCTGCTGCCAAGCTCTTCTTAGCTTCTGTAAGATTCCATCTATCTCCATTTTCTTTTTAATATTTTAGACACAATTCCAACATGGAAGAACACATGTCGGACACATTAAGTTAAAGTAGACAAGATCAAAACATAACCAAGATATGATCTAACATGGAAAAATACGTGTTGCGTAATGAATTATTATCCAAAATTTGAAGTTTTATTGCCTGTTCTGCCACACCCATATTCTGAATGTTGTAAAATTCCCATCTTATTATGAGTCCATGCTTTGTAGAGTTGGCTTGTTGTTATATACTTCATAACCCTGTTTATGATTTGTAATTTGCTTGAAAAATACAGGGAAAAAAGGTGAAAGTCCCCACATTCCTTGTCCCTGCTACACAAAAGGTACATGAAGTTTTATTGTCAACTATGTTATTCTGACTTTTTTATTTTTATAAAATATTCATATTTGATATCTATGCATGATGTATGTTTAGATATGAGTATGAGAATATGAATTTAGGGATGACAATAGACTCAGGTGGAGATTTTTTTTCTCACCTTGCCCTGAATTTTATTTAATATTTTAGCCTCACCTAACCCATCATTGAAAAGATTTTCTTGATCCCAGGTGGAGATTTTTTTTCTCACCTTGCCCTGAATTTTATTTAATATTTTAGCCTCACCTAACCCATCATTGAAAATATTTTCTTGATCCCATCTTGATTCACTTCGAAGTTTTACATAATATTTGATATTATCTAATGTTTACAAAACTAATACTAGCAAAGATAGCAAAGATTGGGACGAGTTAGAGTTTAGCAATTTCAAAATTTTTTGTGATCCTTAAGAATATGATCTCTCAACGATCCTCAAAATACATAGAAAAGCTTTGTTTCAAATACATATGACACTCCAAGCCGAATAACATAAGTTTTTAATATTTTAAAAAAAATCATTAAACTTGCTAATATGATTGTTAAACATGGTAAATTTGCAGGTATGGGTGGATATATATACTCTCATTGTACCAGGATCTGGTGGCAAGACTTGCTCTCAAATATTCGAAGAAGCTGGTTGTGACACACCAGCAAGCCCTAGTTGTGCTGCTTGTATGGGTGGCCCTAAGGACACATATGCTCGCATGAACGAAGCTCAGGCAAGTAGTCTTTCCCCCTACCATCATGGTTGAAAAAAACTGAACCGGATCGGTTGGATTAGTAGTTGAACTATTTGACTGTCTTGTCTGGGCTAGACTTGTCCTAGGATTGAACCATCTCTCTGACAAGATAAACTCTGTTTTGAGTTAGGTTTGGACATGGTGAATTTTAATTTGGGTTAGTCTGATCCAGTCTGAATTAGACTTTTAATAGTAAAAGTAAAATAGACTAGTCAGGGTTAGTCCAAGCCTGACTCAAATGGATTAGAGGTGTAATCGAGCTGAGACGAGGTTTTGAATTTGACGAAGTTTTACTTTTAAAGTCTGAGCTCTATTCAAGGTAAAGGTTGGGCTATTTGAGACTTGTTTACCTAGTAAAAGTATGAGCTCGTTTGATTAGGCTTCCGTACCTAGCAAATGCATGAGCTCGATTCCTGTGCTTGAATTCAAGCATTGTCATTTGGGTTCAAGCTCAAGCTTGAGGTAGAATTGAAAACTAAAAAAAGTATAAATTTGAAAAAACTCGATAAACTTGTTACTTGAGTCAAGGATTAGGATACATTAAATTTGATTTGCTTGATAGCTTGAGTTCGAGCTTGAGTTTGAATAGACAATGATGGAGTCAAATTCAATTTCTTTCTCCAGTCAAATCCAAATAACTTACAAACATGAATGTCTTGTTTTACACCGCTAAATTGGATCAAATTGCGGGTTTAATAATGTAAACCGTCTGGTTTGTTGATATGCAATGATTTTAATAAGATGAAGCATGCAGGTTTGCGTGTCAACAACAAATAGAAACTTTCCTGGTCGGATGGGGCATAAGGAAGGGCAGATATATCTTGCTTCTCCATACACTGCCGCTGCTTCAGCTTTGACTGGTTATATCACTGATCCACGAGAGTTTTTGCATTAGACAACATGATCTTATCACATTTTGTGTGTAATTTAAACTACTTTTACATATACATCCAAACTTGGATTCAGTGTGATGAGATTTAGATACATGTATGCTTTTTTTTTTTGAGAGAGAGATGCATGTTTATTTTTAATGAAATTACTTTTTTTTATCTCCTAATTAAAACTTTTCTATTCATGTTTAAAATAGAAATTTTTATTTTTTCAAAAACACTTTTGAAGTAACTGTAAACATTATCAAATCTTTTAAAAGCATTTTTCTACCATATTTTTAAAAATATTTTTCAACCTCATTGCGAAACTGATATTTCTTGAACTATAAACCGTTGCACTTGATAATCTATCTCCATCCAATAATGAAAACCCAAACCCTAAATAAAATAAAAGATGTTGGGAAAATAAAAGGAATTATAAACACACGTCGTGAGATGTTGGGAAAATAAGGTATTTTTACAAGTTGAATTATAGAAAAATAGGCAAACCTCAAACATATTCTCATACCTCAATTTCATATAATATTCTTAAACCAAACATGTTGCTCAACTTTCATCCTTGAACACTACCATTTCATATCCCATATTTTTTAATTTTAATTTTTAATATTATTAAATTAGAAATGAAAGTTTATTGCGTTACAATGCCTAGTTTTCCAAGATCAACACCTTATAATTAGCTTTTGGTTTAGATTTTGTTTGTGGAATCCGTAAGCTTGATCAATTTATCGCTAATATATATATATATATATATTTATATTTTCTATTTCTAATTTTTTTAGAATAAGGACTAAACTAATAGAATGTGCAAATATTGAGGGTTAAATTTGTTGATTTTTAAAATTAGGAAGACTAAATTGATAAAATGTGTAAATATCGAGGACTAAATTTGTTATTATACCTATAAAAGTAAGATAAGTTGACGAAAAGAGTGAACATTGTAATTAATTATCCTTAGTTGCTTACCTTCAAATTTAACATGAATTAATTTACTCTATTTTTTCGAAAATGATAAATTTCCTTTATAATAATATTAAAAAAAAACTAAAAAATCCTTTTACCCAAGTAAATAATAGTTATTAATGCATTTATGCAATTTAGCTTCAAGTTAGTGTGGAATAGGGTACATATTAATGTAGATATTGCTTTTGATACAATGCCTAAAATTATTCATAGTCTCTCCTCAATCTATAAATAGGAGAATAATATGCTTCAGCGTACTCAAACCCATGTCCTCCTACATTGACAATAATGTTCATGCCAATCGAACCAACACTCAATCTATTAGTATATATTTAATTATTTTACAGTTTATATATATAAATGAAAGTCCATATAAGTGTTTTTAAGCTTGATTGCTTTGAAATTTTTTCATTTTCTTTCAAGTAAAAGTATTTGTAAGGGTGATCTGAATATAAAATTAAAGTAATTTTCATAATTTTTATATGATTAATATTGTAATAATCTAATTATTAGATTTTATGTTCCATTCATATATATATATATATATATCATTCATTTTAAGTTTGACCTAAATTAAAGTTCTTTTTACTATTTGTTTTATGTAAAAAATTTAAGTGTTAAATATATATTAATATAGACAATATTTTAGATCGATAGAATTGATTCAAAATTTTATATGCATCACAAGTACAAGTATTTTAATAAGCTTAACAATTGGATTCTTAAAATATTAATAGTATAAAATATTATAGAAACTGTGGGTTGAGGAAAGAAGAAGACTAAAATGGTGTTGATAAAGTGTAAAACGTTGGGTTTATAATAGGTTAATTATGTTGTTAGTCCTGTATTTTGATAAAATTTGAGATTTAATTCTTGTATTTAAAAGTTAAATATTAAGCCTTCCTACTTCTTTAATTTAAAAATCTCAATCTAATTATTAAAATTACAAAAGGTTTCCGTAAAATATTGTCAGTTCCTAATGTGATGTATCATATGATTAATGAAAACAAATATGTTACATAGAAAACTAACAACAATGATAATGATTGGATTAGGATTCTGAAAAAGCATGATGGTTTAAAATTTTTTAAATATAGAGATTAAATCTCAAATTATATAGAAGTAGAGTGACTAATAGTATATCTTTTAACTTTTTTAATTAAAGTAGAATTTCATGGTGATAAGTTATTTCTTAAATTATTAATTTAAATAATGGAGAAACAATTCTTAATTTTATTTTTTTGGTTGAAAAAAGATAACTTTAAGCGAAAAACTCAAAAAATTATACTAGTGATTCAAAGCAAGAACATAATCCGCCTCAATTAAACTTCTAGCTGATTGCGGTGGTTCTTCAAACCAATGAATTTGTGTGGAATTAGTCGCCATACACTTGGCCATATGATCAGCTAATGTATTTTGCGACCTCGGAATATGACGAACAAGGACCTTCTAATTCAGACTCAATTGAAGAACAAAGATAAATGAAATAGTAATTTAGGTGAAGAGAAGTAATTAATTAGTAGTTGAGATGAATTTCCTCCTTTTCTCACGGATCTACTACTCCAAAAATTAGAAAGAAAAAAGAAAACTAAATTTTTTTAATTCAATTTCCACACACAAGGAATTCATTTATTTGTGCTTAAAAATCAAAAGAATGAATAAATTTAAAGATAAAACAGCGGGGAGTCTTTCACATTTATTTTCGGATTCACCTTCACCTTCTTCTCCACCTCAACTTCAACTTTATCAGGTAATTCCCCTTTCGAAAACTACATTTTCTTCTTAAATTACATTTCAATTGATAATTCTAGAATTTTGAAAATAAAAATTCAAAAGAAGATTTAAGTAATTCAAATCTCAATGCTCTAATAATTGAACCCATCACCAAACCAATTATATCATCGATTTTAGATTTAACTATTAAAAATAAAAAAATTCGATAACTTCTTAAAAATTAAAAAAAATAGAAAGAATCATAAAATATAAGAAAAAGAAAGTAGAAATGAATAAAAAACATAAATGTTCTTTTTATAAATATTTTATATATTTTAATTTTATAAGATTTTGCAACATATATTTGGTTAATTTAAAATTAGCATATAAAATGTTATGCAAAATTTTAGATTAGATCAAAGTTGTTTAATTTTTTAGGTTCGAGACTATGATATAAAATAAAATTTAAGTAAGATAGATTTGAGTAAAGATTGGAGTGAGAAAAAAAATCATTAAAATAATAATAAATTAACAAAGTTACGAAAATATGTAAAATTAATCTAGATATAAAATCCAAATTTATGCATATGTGAATTCCGTTTGTTGAGTTGGTGTGACCTAGATCTGGTTATGGGTTGATCGGGTTGAATTCAGAGTGAGCTGATATAAAATTTTAGGTCCATTTTCTCGGATTGAGCTCAACCCGACCTAAAAAATGTCTAGATTAAAAATGCTCTCAAGCCCGACTTGACCTGCACATATTAAATTTTTCTAGATTATTTTTTATATAAAAAAATTTAAAAATATAATATATCAAATACACTAAAAATATCAAAATAAATGTTTCCTAACAAATTAAAAATATTTATATTTAAATAACACTAAGATAGTTGCAACTTATACCTCTAAGATAGTAACAAAATTAATAATAAAATAAGAGTTATACAATATCGAAACAATAACAACAAAATAGTAATAATATAATAACGAAATTGTAGCAAAACAACAATGAAACAATAGCGAAACAATAGCGAAACAATAAAAAAATAACTGACCCAAGCCGAGCTCGAGCCAAAAAACCCTACTCAAGGTCTGATCCATTTAAAAAACAAGTATTATTTTTTGTCTAAGCCCATTCGGACCTATATTTTTACATAAACCTCCCATTTTTTTAAACCAACGTTCAAACCTGGATGGATAACTCGACCCATGATCAGTTCTTGTATCATCCTTCAACTAAGTTTTAATTGAGTTAACCGATTAGAAAAACCCTTCCAGTAAACATTATTGTAAAGGTGTCATTTCAAGCAAATTTTTTTATAAATATATATAATTTTCATAGTATGTAATAGATTATTGTCATTTATTTATAGATTTTACGTATGAATTTCAGTTATATACTTTTTGGTTGTTGGGTTGATTTGGTAAAACGAAGCTTTTCGAAATTGTAGGGAAGATGGTATTCGAAAGGGTTAAATTCACTGTCTTCACTATTTTCTTACATAATACCATCAGCAAGCATAGATGATGATGATAAGCCCAAATCCAACGATCATGGAAACGTCGACATCAAGCCAATCGGTTCCCTTCCTGATCGATGGAGGAACCAGAAACTCCAATTGGAAGATGAATCCTTAGATAGCTGTAAAGAATACACCATTACCTATGTCAGCGAAGATTTGAAAAAGGTTTGCGAAGATAAGAAGAGTATCTGGACAGAGTTTGAGAATAAGCAGCAAATGATTAGCCCACGCGGCGGTGGCGGCAGCAGCAGCGATTCGGATGAGTTTCATGAAGCGGGGGAGCAATTGAGTCCCGTAAAGGGGTCGCTAAATCTTTCAGATGAATCGGTGTTTATTAACCGTGAATTGTTCGAATTCCTGGGGTCTTCGCTTCCCAATATTGTTAAGGGTTGTCAATGGGTGTTGCTGTATAGGTAAGTCTTCCACAAAAGGTTGGTAAATCAAATTTCAAAAGCGGTGTGGTTTTTGATTTGGTAACAACTGATTCAAATGAAGGGCAGTACGTGGAAACATGGAATATCACTCCGTACACTTATTCGTAAGAGCACTGAGCTTCCTGCAGGTCCCTCTTTGCTGGTATTTGTGTTTTGTAACTATAATATTCAAGAATTTCCCATTTACATAAATATATAATTACGATTGCATCTCAAACTCACAGTTAAGTTGGAATTAATTGGGTGGTGTTGTATGAATTACAGATTACTGGAGATAGGGAAGGAGCTATCTTCGGTGCAATGCTAGAATGCCCTTTGATGCCCACTCCAAGGAGAAAATATCAAGTACGCTTTCTTCCTCCTTATTTTTCGGATTTCCTATATGTATTTATGCTTCTGTCAATATTCTCAATCCAAATACGGTTTGAAAATTTAAAGATAAATTAAAGAATTTTATTTATGGAATTTGAGTTGCAATTTTTACAAGTTTCTTGAATACAAACAAATTTTTTGGTTCTTTTTTCAATAGTCGGATCTAAATATCATCTATATTTGATCTTGGATAGACACAGTTTGCTTAAAATGTCATTTAGATTTGATCTTGAAATATTGGAGGAGCTTTGACTTAAGGGAATCATAAGTAGCAGTCATGTCCTTTATATATGATGAATAAGTCACAAAAATGGTTAATTTTGTCCTAGTTTCCTTTTTATACTTTCCATTTACATGAAAAAGTAACTCTCCCCATTACTTGTGAGAAAATAGCTCTCAATAAAATATTATATTCTAAAGAAAGTAAACCAATTTTTACATACCAAATATTAAATTTACATTTCAACCAATTAATTTTTTTAAAAAACTGATAATAGTCCATTATACCAATTCCACTCTTAAAGTTTCCTCAGCCATGCAGCCAAAAAAAACTATTGCAACAAGTTCAAAACCAACATTTAAACTACCAAACTAAACTTATTCAATCTATTGCTCTTCTCCTAAGGGTACTAGATATTTACCACAACAACTCTGTTTGTGGTGAATAAGTTGACAATGATTTGCTCTTATCGAGTCAATTATAAATATAAAAAATTTCTAAATTTATTCACTCATTTTCTTGAAATAAATGTATGTAAATTTTCGTATAGTCAATATTACCATAACTAGGGACGAAGCTAGGATAAAACATGAGGGGGGAGGCAAGTATAATAGTCTATACTGTTCCAATCCCAAGTAATTTAAATTTTCTTTTAGACAAAATTTTAGTATGTTTCGATCCATTTTAATCAACACAATTTGTATACTGATATGCAGTATCCAATATAAGAATTTCTAAAAATTTCAACAACCTTAATATATATAAAAATTAAATAATATTCACATGAATAAATAGACCACCACCTACATCCTTTGTGTGCTACCGCCCAGATTCACTAGTTTTCACAATAAGAAAAAAAAAAGAGTACTTTTAGAAAAGATTTAAAAAAGTGTTGAAACCATACCTTAGTGAAAACAAATTCCAAATCCCTTGGACCAATCTCTTAAACTTGTTAAAAAGCAATTTCTTTGTTAGAAACATTTTTTTGAATAATTTTAAAAATTAAGAAACAAATAAACCTTAAATTAAAAACCCATCTAATCCATAGGTATCATTGAAACTTTTACTTTCAAATTAGAATATATATATATATATATATATATATATATTTGATAAAATGCTTAATTTTACCTATGACCTTTCTCTATTTTTAAATTGGAGGAAAATACGTTTAGATGTACTCGAACCTACATCCTTCTCATCAATGGCAAAACCACATACACTATCATGGAGTCAAAAATAAAACAAAATATTTTATAATTTTATAAATATATATAATATACAATTAGTGTATTGACCCCGCAAAAAATTTAAAAACATTCTCCTAAAAATATGTTTCCATAGAAAATTGAAAAATACTTGCCAAAATTTTTGAAAAGTAATTATTTTATAACATTAATTATTTTCTATAAAATAAATGAATCTTTCTCCATACACAAAACTAAAAATCTCTTTTTATTTTATTTTCTTCCAACACTCGTTACTTTCCTCTCAAAATTTTCTTATTGTTTCACATGCTCTCTATAAATTTTACAAAATAGGTTAATTTTGATGCTTTCAAGTGGTCTCCCTAATTTGGTAGCAACTTTTCTTTTCTTTTTTTCAAGCTTATTTGATTAATCTCTAGAAAATTAAGAGTGCAACTTTATTTGTTATAGATTAGGATTTTCATGCAATATTTAGTTTATTTATTGATTGAATGATTTTGGGATTTTGATTTTGTATAAGATTCCTAACATCGTAATTGGATAATAATTTTAGAGGTTGATTGATATAAATAATTAAAGAAATTATGATTGATTGTATTTATAATCTTGAATTTCTTGAATATTAATTAGAAATTTAGTATTTTTATTTAGAATTTTTCGTTGCTAATATAATTATTATGAATCTTATATTTGAAAAATTGATATATTAGTTTGTCACGACACACTTAAATTATTTAAAATTATTAGCTGTATGTGACAGGGAACAAACCAGACGTTTGTATTTACATCCACATACGGTGTACCAAGGCTATTCAGACCAACCGGTAATACAAATTGGCAAAGCATTTTATGTATTTTATTTCTTAATAATGTAGTCAACACAAATCTAACCCATTTTCATCTACAATGTGGATCCTCAAATATGCTATGTATTTATATGATTCTTCATTTTGTTTATTATTATCTTACACATACATAAACATAAGCACAACGATATGTTCATTCAAAGACCTGGAAAAAATTGAATATTTACAGGCTCTGACTTGTTTGTGATTTATCAAAACAGGTGCCAATCGTTATTATTATATGTGTTTGAATGACTTGTTAGCACTTGGTGGGGGTGCCAACTTTGCTTTGTGCTTGGATGGAGATCTGTATGTTGCTCCTTTTTCAATTATTTCTTTGAATTTTTTTGTGTTTGAGGTATATTTTGATATCACCATTGAGATACCTTTGAAAATTTTTAAACATTTATTTTTTGCATCAGATTAAATGGAACTAGTGGACCTTGTGAAACATTTGGAAACAAGTGTTTGGCTCATAACGAGGAATTTGAACTAAAGAATGTCGAGGTAAATTTAGTTTATTCGTGATCAAAGTTGTTAAAATTGGATTAGATAAAAAAATTAATTATATAAAAAATTAATAATCTAATCGATTCGATAATTATATCAAAACCCAGTTTTCCTTTTGTTGTTTCGAGTATTTGTGTTAGATGGTATTGATTGTGTGCATTTGGAATGGTGCAGCTTTGGGGATTCAAGCATGCATATAGAAATACCTTAAACTGAAAGCAATTACTAAAAGAACGATGGGATTTTTAGCACATATGTAAGTATTGTATAGAAAGTACTTTGAAGGTGATGGGCAAATTGCTGGTAGGTTGTTATGGAGGTTTCTGAATAGTAATGCTGATGCTGTTTGTGTGTGGAACATCTGCATTCTTTTCTTTTGTAATATCTAGATTTATAATTTTTAAATTCGAATTCATTTATAATTTACATTAAATTTGAATTAAATAGAATTGTTTGCCCAATATCAAAATCTATTAAATATTACAAATCAGTTAATGAAATAAAAATTCTAAATTTTATTATTTAAAGATACATGAATCCTTTTAAAGGTAGATTTGAGTAGATTTTTGAATCCGTTTTATTATTTAATTATTTTATTGAATTGATGTCACTCTCAATCAAGTCACCAATTCAGTTGCTAAATTACGATAATGTCTTTTTGTAATTAAACAAAGCTATAATATTTGAGGGTACTTTAATCTTTTCATTAAAAAATAATAAAAATATGTCTGTGGTGGGATTTAATCCCAAATCAATTTACCATTCAACTAAAACTCTGTTTTTGATATATTTATACATTTAAAATTTAATCATGCACACTTTATCACTTTTATCAACTGTTCTATATTTGTGGTTTTCACACGTATATGTGTGTGATAAGATTTCTAATATATATAATATGTATATTTAAATATTTTATTAAGTTAGTATCACATTTAATTGAGTCATTAACTTAGTTATGAAATTATAAATATATTCATTCTTTTAAATTATAATTAATATTATTATAATTACAATTTTGTCTTTTCATACTTTTATATTATCTTTAAATAAAAGAATTAAAATTATTTTTAAAAAATGAGATGTACTTGTTCCTTATAGTTGCAAATAGAAACTAGTTCTCAAGTCCTTTTGTGTTTATTTTTAAATTTATTAATTAGTATATTTTTATAATTTTAAAACTATATATTTATTAATTAAATGAGAATTGGTCTAATTTATGATAAAAGTCTATTATTAAAAAAAAAGCAAATGAGTGAATAAAATAATGTTTTAAAAATAATGAAAATAAAAAGTAAGAAATAATTTATAATATTTTATTAAGAAATTAGATAAAATAACTTGTCACTCAAATATAAATAAAAATTTTACCTACAAAGAACCATTACTTTAATACTTCATTTTCTATGACATAATATTTTATAAGTAAACAATATTCACACACAATTATGTCACACCCGATTTTCTCTTTTGTCCCAACATTAAAGGAAAGTTAGGATCTAATTGAATAGAATGGCGAATTGGCGAGCTCTACTGGGAAATTCAGAAATTTTAGTGGCTGAATTTTGGATAGTTGGATCTCAATTCTAGTTTAGTTAGATTGAAACCGACTATCTCCTTAGGAGGAGATAAAATAATTAGCAATGAATGACTAAAATGGATTAAGGAGACTGTGCAAAATTTGGATATATATGTGCGGAGAGGAAATAATTCTCTTGAATTAACTGGTAATCTCCCTCTTGTCTGTAACATCTTCTTCGGTTACTCCAAAGAGGAAGAAGAAGAAATTCTAGAAAGCTTTGCATGGGGGAGTAAACGTGAGATTCGAGTCTAGAAAGAAGAGAATTTGATGAGCTGGTAAGCACCTAAACTCCTTATACTCGTGGATTAGAGGAAAGAGAAGTGAATTCTTGAAAAGTTTTTGTATAATTATGGATTATGGATTCTTAAGTTTTGAATACCTTCGATTTAACCGATAAATGGTTGTCATGCTTAGCTGTCAGGATGAAGGAGGCTTTGGCGTTTAGACAAGCTAAGCTGACGAGGATAAAGGAAGCAATGTGAGTTTTTGTACTCTCTTCTTTCCCTTTGAATGATGTTTGTTGTGTTGTTAACATGTTCTGTTTAGATGATTGTTCTGGGTGTAATCTGAAATCTATAGTTGTACATGATTTCAGTGATTGAGCAAATCAAGCATGTATATTATTGTGGAAAAAAATGAATAATTGCTTGTATGCTTTATGTGTGTGCAATGTGTTAGTGTATTGTCGTGTTAGAATATGGCGTATTGCCTTAAAGTGTCAGTGTTTTGAATGTTATGCAAGAAATGCATGTTACATCTTATGAAGAGTACGGAGGGAACTTACCTCGATGGGGTAGATGAAGTTAGGAATAATTAGCGGAATAGAGGAATGTGCGGATTGATAAAGGGATTCATGGGACTTTGGCGGCATTGTGGAATGGTATCGATTGGCTCACTAGAGTGACACCATGATGATTGTATATCAAATCTATGGACCAAAACTGTAATGGCGGTTATTGACTGGTCATTTGGGGCAACATCGTGGAAACGATTTATAGGTCCTTTGGGAGAACACCTCAGAAGAGGTTTATTGATTCCTCCGAATTGAGAGTTTTCTAGAATAGTAAATATGGGTTCATATGGTGTAAGACCATAACTGGACTATGACAACATATGGAGTTCGCCAAGACATTAAACATGAGTTCATACTGTGTAAGACCATAGCTGGGCTATGGCGACTGACTGGCATCGTACATGAGCGATAAAAGGTAATAGAGGTTGATATGGTGCTTCGGGTTTTAGAGGATTAAGGTGTTGGTTCCCTTGATTTGAAGCTCCCACTTGATTCCCTCCCCACCTAAGGTTAGGATGGTCACTGCATCCCGGGTTATAGATGTTGGAGTAAGGGTTATATCTTTTATTCCCTACATAGCTAACCTCCATATGATTGCTCTCATCATCATGTCTTGTATTAAAATGGGTTAGATTAAGTTGGTTTTGGACTTGCGCCTTGGCCGCACTCATCTCTAATTGATTAATTCATTCAAGGACTTGTTGATACTTTTCCTCGCTACCCACATTGTTCACTGCCGATTGTTTGGCCTAATATGTGAACTGCTCAATCGACCACATGTAAGAGTTCTTCGCCATGTCCTTGATGAGTTAACAAGACTCGATGTAGATTTTTAACATGAATGCTCTTGCGGATGCTCCATCAAGACTAAAGTGTAAGTTTTTGTCAAGTCCATTGTAGAAGACTTGAAGTTGTAGCCAATCTTGTAAACCATGGTATGGATACTTGCGCAACATCAACTTAAATCACTCCCATGCCTCATATAATAACCTTCATTCCAATAGTCGAAAATTTGTAATATCCATACGAAATTTTAGGGTCTTGTTCGGGGGAAAATACTTTGCCAAAAATTTGCTCGTTAGCTCGTCCCAAGTGTTGATGGAATCTACTGGCTGCGAATCTAACCACATAAAAGCATCGTCAGTAAGAGAGAAAGGGAATAACCAAAGACAGATAGTGTCATCGAACACCCCATTATACTTGAAAGTATCACAAATGGTTAGAAACTGCTTAAGGTGTTGATTTGGATCCTCATTCATTGACCCTCAAAATTGAAGGTTCAATGTATCATTTGGATCATAACCGGTTTGATTTCGAAGTTGTTAGCATTAATTGCGATTAATGCTACCTTAAACAACATCTAAGTTGGGCATCGCATAGTCGCGCAAAGTTTGTTACTCCATGGGTAGGTGTGGTGATTGTCAAATCTCTCATTACAGATTTTCGATAGGTTGCTCTCTCGGTGGAAACAAGATGTTTCTAGGGTGTTACACCCTCTTCGCGTGTGTGATGATACGTTCTGGTTTTGGCTCAAATGGTAAGACACAGTTACTGGTTCGAGTCATACAACATCTCTCAAAAGCACAAGAGAGTGAAAAAAATTAATTAAAAATTGTGATAGAAAAATAAAAACAAATAGAAAACAAGTTTGTATATATAAATCCTACTTTTTCTATTTATCTCTACCTAAAACTGTTTACTACAAATTACTCAATCTCAAACTATCTCCCCGACAACAGTGCCAACAACTTGACCAACGTCATACATGAGGGATTAAATAATAAATTTATAAAACAATTTTAAAAGCCCTGTTTTACTGCAAGCGTATAGGTCAATTGTAATAATTATAGTGTTACAATGAAAAACCAGAGTATTCCAAGGATAGAACCCAAGGGAGATGGTGATTGAGCGATAGCTAGCATACACGATAGAGTCTAAGTGGCTACTAATACAATTTTATAGTACGAAAATTCATAACATGGTAAAGTTACAAGAAAATTAAATATGCTACTCCAATGACTAAATTGTAAGGAATGTAAAACTAAAAAATTATCTAATAAATAATTAATGGTGGTTGGTTGACTTTGATGTGGTTTACTGATCCTCGGACAAGGGACTTAGATTGCATAAATTACTTAGTAGATCCCTTTTATATTTCGATTTCAATTTTACCGACTTAGACAAATTAGCTCTGGTTTATCTTCCGATCTCACCGGTTAATCCGAGACTAATGAACGGGTGCACGATAAGATTACCTTCTGGTCTCACATGCCTAGATATCCCCTCAAGGGCGTCACTTCCTAAGTTTTTATGTCTATTCTATTTAGTCTAATTTATTACGATTTAGTTCTTTGTCCAAAGGTTTTAGTTTACCCACATCTCCATCAATCAACCTCCTTTGAGGTTTAGTTACTCATGCTGAAAGTGAAAAAAAATGAACATGGAAATAGAAAACAAAGCAGCCATAAAAGTAAAACTTAAGAAAAATAACAATGTTGGGATTTTTATGCAAGAAAATGTGAACAACATGAAACTAAAAGCATTTAACTAGAAAATCTAAAGCAATACACATAAAAGGAACAAACTTTAACAAATTTAAAGTAAAATAAACCAAAATACATTGAACTAAAGCTTAAAGTGTCTTGAAATCAAGGTATATGGCTTGAAAGTGTAAATAAACCTTAGCTACAGTAATAACTAAGTTAACTAACATTAAGAACACCAAGAACAAGAAGTAAATGCAGAAAAATAAAATATAAACTAAGGTAGAAGATGAGAAAATGAAAACTCTAGAAAAGTGCAGAGAAAACTAAGAGAAAACTAAACCTAAAACTAAGCTAATGTGTGTATCTCTCCTCAACAATTTTTGACTGTTTTAAGATGTCTTCTAATGACTTTTTATTTCCAAAATTGCCTTTACATGGTCCTTGGATGATTAGTGGACTGGGTGGACAAATACTTGTCCCTCTAACGAAGGTAGTGTCATGATACCTAGAAGTGGATATCACAACACCTTGGGCAATGTCAAGCCTTGGGGTCTCCTTTGAAGGATGGATATCACAATACTCAAAGAGGATATCACGATACCACAGAAGAGAGTCTTCTTTTTTCCAAACTGTTGGAGGTGTCGCAATTCCAAAGTGTAGATATCGCAATACCCTTTGCCTTGGTGCCGTTCTTGCTCATTTTCGATCTCCAACACGTCCCTACATCAGTCAATCACATGTTAGGCCTCCCAATGGCGCTATTGGCCAATTTGGGTCATAAATTGGGTAAAAATGAGACTTTTCCACTTATCAACTAAAAATCTAAAATAACGAAAAACTACGCTAAAGAAGCTATTTTGCTCGAGGAAAAGCCTAATTTGCCACATCAATTTGTGGCAGACTAGCAATAGATAAAGTCTGCCAGGATGGTGAACTAAGAAGTTGTTAGGGCAAGAAAAGAGAGATCATTGTATGAATCGTACGACGAGTAGCATGATTGGATGAATGCGGCGTGTCTAAAAATACGGGTAAACGAGAAAGTAAAAGAAATAACCAAAGTATGATGACAAGAAAAGTTGGTAGAAGTTTCTGATAATGTGGGTAAGCTTGTTAATGAGAGTCCACCAAATTTTTACGGAGAAAGGAATTGGTATATGCGATCTTAAAAAGATAGAAGAGATAGAAGGGAAACCTTATTTGAGGTATGAAGTAACCCACTAGTATAAGTCTGTCGGTGTTTGTGGAGTAAACCAATATTGGGGATGATAATGAGATGATCAAGCAAAACCTAAACCTAAGGGTCTGTGGGTAAAAGGCAGCCAGAAATGTGTAAGTCCACCAAGGTTCCCTTTGAGGCAATGATCGCCCAAATGGTCTGATCGATATAGTCCACTAAAGATCTACAAAGAAAGAGGATGTATGACTAGGACTATGTAATGCAAGATAGTCCACAAGGGCCATCAGATGAGGAAGTTCGCTAAGGCTACCTTGGGCGGACAGTCCACTGGGAAGTAGTGGAAAAGATAGTTTGTTGAGAGCTATCTATTAAATTCAATTTCTTAGAAGATTGGACTAAAGAGAACCAATATCTTAGGGATACATTTCGAGATATGAATCGACCAGGAAAAGGGGGTTTCTATTCAGATAGCTTACCATTATGTTTAGTATTGTGAATTAGGACAAGAGAAAGTGTCCTCCATTTAAGATGGACCACAATAAGGCTAAATAAAAAGTAGGCATTCGTAAGAGTAATGTGGAAAATCCTAATTTTTGTCTAGTATGGGATGAATGGATCAAGGTAAGAATCCAAAGTTGAGGTGAGCATAATTGAAAGACAGCTAATGGTAGTTAGCGAACTATATATCCAAGTGTACAGTTATGCTTGTTAAAGTAAAAGGGGATTTGGGATGAGACGGAATAAGGCCAATACCATAGGGAATCATTATCGTTGAAGGATGCATTTACGTTTAAAATAGTTGAAAACCTCGCCAACGGCGAGCGTCAGGAAAGGGCAAGGCGTTGACCATGCCAGTAAATCTGCGGAATGCCGACGATAGACAAGGAGTTTGAAATCTCTATCATAAATTTTATTTCCTGAAGATTACAAAATATTGTTGTTGCACTGTGTCATAGAATCTCATTAAGTTCATTTGAACCTTCAAATTTACTACTTAATTTGTAGAAGAAATGTTTGACTCAAGGATCGGATGAAGGGACCAAGCCAGGCACCGTCAATTTTGAAGGATGGGCATAGAAGTCATTCATGTGTATAGAGGGGCTCCCTTAGAGGCCACGCCTCGAGGATTAGGTTGGATGTATCAGTTTAAAAGTATTAATTTGAAAATGTAGATACTGCTATATAACACCCCTAGCTCACATCTGTCATTGAAATAGGGAATCAGAGCATTACCGAAGCTTATCGATCAAACAAACATAAATTTAAACATTGATATCATATAATATTCAGGCCAAAACCAATTAAATTCATACATAATGTCCTTTATTTGATCCCTCGAGGCCCAAAATACATGTTAGAAATAAATCGGGTGTAACACCCCTAACCCGTATCCGATGCTAGAATAGGGTTACAGAGCATTACCAGACTTATAGGTCAAACAATCATACATCTCGAATTCATTTCTCATTCAACTTAACAACTATTCAAATTCATTAATATAGTCCCTAATACGAGCCCTCGAGGCCCCAAATAGACATTAAAAGTAGTTCGAGACTAAACCGAGTACTCAAGGAATTTTTTTGAAAAACATTAAAATTTTTCAAAATGCAGGGGACACACGCTTGTATGGCTAGGCCGTGTGAGACTCACACGGCCAAGAGACATGCCCGTATCTCAGGTCGCGTGGGCATTCGAAATGGGGAAACACGGCCGTGTCCCAGCCCGTGTCTGAGCCCGTGTAACTCACTGACTTGGGTCACACAGCCAACTCACACGTCTATGTGTCAGGCTATGTACCTTTCGAAATGGCCTCACACGCTCGTGTGCCAGGTCGTGTGTTATGCCGTGTGAAAACTGGAGGGTATACTGACTTGAGCCACATGGCCAAGCCACACGCTCGTGTGCCAGGTCGTGTGAAGCTACTGACTTGATTTCTAAAGAAGTATCAGGGGACACACGGTCGTGTCACCTGGCCATGTGTCACACACGGCTGAGACACATGCCCGTGTCTCTGCCCGTATGGACAAAAATAGGCTATTTTCCAAGCCATATTTCTCACCCAATGTGGTACCAACCTAAGCTCAACAATGCACATACAACTATGGCATAAATATGCATTCAAAACCAACAAATATCAATTTCATAACATGTTATAATATCACACACAATCATGATTCTCATGGGTATGTCAAAAGACTATTTATAACATGTAAAAATATGCTTCCAAAATATACCTAAATGGTCAAGCATATATATGAATAATTGTGCCTAAAACTTAGCATGCATACCACATCTCAATTTCAACCATTTGGTACCTTAAATACCAATTCACAAACAAGGCATTCACATAGCAACTATACACCACATACCATAAGGTCATTTATACATATTTACATAACCAAACATATACCATTTTCAAGCCAAATTAAATGGCCAAAACATAACAAGACATATAGGCTACATTAGCCAAAACACCTATACATGTCATTTACCCAAAATATAAAGTTCAAAGTACCAAAATAAGTATTTGATAGTGTGACGCAATCTTTGAGAACTTCCAAACCGAGCGACTTCCGAAGCTCTATAAAACATGAAAAAATAAACAGAGTAAACAATTAAGCTTAGTAAGTTCGTATAACTAGAAATACAACTTACCATTCATCCATAATTTATGTAAGCAAAATTAAGACATAGATTAACTCCATTTGGCCCAAAGCCTAATACATAATCCACAATCATGTTAGCCACGTATGAATATATCAAAATGAATTACTTCCCGTATTTCACATGAATACCTCTTCTAGTTCGTAACGAACTTAAATAACTTCGTATCAACACTGTGCCCGTTGAACCATTTGGAATACTATCAGATACTCGGGTATCTCGCACACTAAGTACCAATACGTGGTCAAAATCACCACTATGTCATAACTGGGTCTGCTCACACAAGCTGTCAGTCAAGATGTAGCTACACGGTGCTGCTCACACAAGCTGTAAAGTAACCACAACACATGTCGAAAACTCAGCCACCGGTAGGATGTACGAGACTAGCACCCAAAACACGGTAACCGCTAATGACATGTCATTTGTATCCTATCTATTCCTAAGGTTCAACTAGGATCCTTACGTTGTCGAATCTTCTTCCAGTATTTCCATGAAGTCGTATTATCACAATTTTAATAATAAAGCATTTAAAGCACATATAATTTAATGCTTATTAACATACGAACTTACCTTGAATTAGTACGGAGAAAATCGATCGATTAGTCCACTACTTGTCTTTTCCCCGATTTAATTTCGAAGGTTGCTTTTCTTGATCTATATAATCAAAATTAACTAATCTAATCCTCATTCTATACAATTCAATCCAAAAATCATGTTATGGAAAAATTACTATTTTGCCCCTATACTTTTGACTTCTTTACAATTTAGTCTCTGGGCTCGTAAAATGAAATTCATGCAATTTCATTCACACCTAAGCCTAGCCGAATATTATATATACTCATAGAAGTCCTTACATTTAACAATTTCATACATTTACCACACAATTTTTATATTTCACAATTTAACCCCTAATTGACCATTTCATTAAAAATCACTTAACAAAAAGTGTTTAACTCACAACAAGGATTCATTTTCTTCCATTAAACTTCACAAAAAACTAAAGTGCTCTCATGGAAAAACACCATACTTTCAACCATTTTGCAAATTAGTCCCTTAGTTAGCTAGGTTAAGCTACAACGATCTCGGAAATATAAAAATCATTAAAAACAAGATAAGATTTCACTTACATGCAAGGGATAGTTTGAAAGTTTTTTTCTCTTCTCTAATGGTGGTATTCGGCCAGAAAAAAGGAAATGGGAGAAAGATGATAGCTATTTCTTTTATTAAATTAACCTTTATTTACCTAATTACCAAATTACCCTTACCTAACTTTAAAAATTTCATAATTACCAAGCCATGCACATCCACTATCACCTTTAATGGTCTAATTACCATATAATGACCTCCACTTTAAATTTCTATAGCTAATTAATACCTTTAGCTAATAGAACACAACTTTTGCATTTTACTCGATTTAGTCCTTTTCATCAAATTGAACATGCAAACGGTAAAATTTCTTAACGAAATTTTTATACTATAATATTATCATGCTGTAGATCACAAAATAATATTAAAATAAAATTTTCAACCCAAGATTTGTAGTCCCGAAACCACTGTTCCGAATTTACTGAAAATGGGCTGTTACAACTCTCCGCCTAAGGAATTTTCGTCCCCGAAAATCTTACCAGAAAATAGGTTAGGATATTGTTTTCTCATAGTTTCATCGAGTTCCCAAGTAGCCTCCTCTAACCCGTGATGTTGCCAAAGAACATTCACTAGAGCTATACTTTTTTTTCTTAACTCTTCAATCTCTCGAGCTATAATTCTGATCGGTTCTTCTTTATACGACATATCAGGCTGAATCTCAGCCTCTGTCAGAGAAATTATATGCGAAGGGTTTGATTGATACTATCTTAACATAGATACATGAAACACATTATGGATCTTTTCTAACTCTGACGGTAATCAAGTCGATATGCCACTAGCCCTATTCTCTCGATAATCTCGTTTGGTCCGATAAATCGCGGACTCAATTTTCCTTTGCGACCAAAGCAAAGAATCCTCTTCCACGGTGATACTTTCAGAAACACTCTATCGATGATCTGAAATTCAATATCCTTACGCTTAAAATCTGCGTACGATTTCTGTCGATCTGAAGCTACTTTCAAACTGTCACAAATCACTATCATTTTCTCTTCGGTCTCTTGGATCAAACCAACCCTGTGTATTTTTTTCTCACTAAGCTCGGTCTAGTACAACAGAGTTCGGCATTTATGACTATATAAAGCTTCATACGGTGTCATATTAATTCTCATACAATGCCAATTCAATATTAACCTTAAAACTTTATTATTCATTTACCCCTATTAACACGACTCAAACTCAGACGGATACACGGATCCAACCAAACACACAAGTTTGGCATCCAGTGCCTCATCGGATAATTCGAAGTAATAATTTGACATTCAGTGTCTCATCGGCTAAATCAAAGTAAATTGGCACCCAGTGCCTCATCGAATTAATCTGAAGTAGTAAATTGACACCCAGTGTCTCATCGACTCGAAGTCGAAGAAATCCTTGAACTCTTCCAATCCTATGGCATGCCATCTATATCCGACTCAGCCCGATATAGTTAATAGGGTTTAATTTCACATTTCAAAAACAACCAATATTCAATATCAATTTTTTTAATATAATCACATATACATATGAATTCAATTCAAATAATCAATACAGTCATAATATATATATCAACTCCCATCAATTTAAAAATCAATTCAATATCAAAATGCCAAATACTCATCTCAGCCACTTAATATAAGCATTAAATCAAAATACAACATTTAATAACTAGATTCGGATTATAGAAATACAAACCAGAAATTCTGAGCTATTCCTCGTCGACTTTATCTTTCTCCTTTTTAGTCGAGAGTTCTGGTACAACGTTAGCTAGGGAATTAAAACAATTAAAATTAATCAATACAACACATTTCAATTTCATATTGAATATTTCAATTTTTACTCAATATTTGCCTAAAATTTAAATTAGTCCCTAAAACGATACTAATTTTATTTCTTCACAATTAATCTTATATTTTCATACAAATTCTACTTTAAAATAAATTTAACTCCCTAATTTCACTTAAACCCTAAATTTTGAATTTTTCATAATTTAGTCTCAATTACTCAAAATTTAAAATTTATTCTACAATTCAATCCTTTTTCATTTCTAATTTAAAAATCTATTAATTTAGTCCCTAATATTAAAATTATTCAACATTAACAACATCTAAAAACTCAATAATTTTTAAAATTTCGGCATAGGTCGGGTAGTATTTAACACTGGGATTCCAAAAACATAAAAAAATACAAGAAAAAGGGACTAAATTGACTAACCAATTGAACTTGGAACTTTGAAGCTCCTAAAACTCTTCGTCTTTCTCCTTTCTCCTTGCTCCCTTTTCTTTTTCTTTCTTTCTTTCTTTTCTAATTCGTTTGGCTTTCTTTGTTTCTTTATTATTATTATATTATAATATATATACTTAAACATTAAGATTTTTATATTATAATATATATAATAAACTTACACATCTCTTTAATCTTATGCTGCCTCATTTAATGCCAATGGCATGATTGCTTATTTAATACCTTTAATTATTCTTTAATTTATAATTCAAATTTTACCCTATATGCAATTTAGTCCTTATGCCTAATCACTCTTAATTCATGCAAATTCACCTAACCAAAACCTAATTAACCACACAACTAACTTCGTAAATATAGATATTTACGAGTCTGATTTACGAAAATGGAGTCTCAAAATTGTATTTTTCGATACTCGTGACTATTGGGTCGTTACAATTCTCCCCTTAAATAAATTTCGTCCCTAAAATTTACCTAAAAAATGGTGGGGTACTAAGATCTCATTGTCTCTTCCAATTCCCAAGTCGCTTCCTTAACACTACGACTACACCACAATACTTCCACGAATGGAACTCATTTATCACACAATTCTTTCACTTCTACTGCCAAAATTTCAACTGGTTCTTTATATGAGAAATCAGGTTGAATTTCAATATCCTTTGTTGAAATAACATGAGATGGGTCCGATCGAGATCTTCTAAGCATTGAAACATGAAAAACATCATGAATTTTCTGTAGTTTCGCAGGCAAAGCTAAATGATATGCAACTAGTCCTACTCTTTCCATAATCTCATATAGTCCAATAAAACGAGGACTCAGTTTCCATTTTCGGCCAAATCTCAAAATTTTCTTCGAAGGTGAAACTTTAAGAAATACTTTATCACCAATAAAATATTCAATATCTCTACATTTCAAATCTGTATATGATTTCTGTCTGTCAAAAGCTGTCTTCAATCTATCTCGAATTTTCTTAACAATGTCTTCCGTTTCTTGGATAAATTTTGGCTCGATTTTTTTTCTTTCACTCAATTCCATCCAACAAATAGGTGATTGACATCTACGACCATAGAAAGCTTCATACGGAGCATTTTGAATACTTGATTGAAAACTATTATTGTATACAAATTTAGCCAAAGGTAAGTAATGCTCCCAACCTGATTCAAAATCAATAACACAAGCACAAAGCATATCTTCAAAAATCTGAATAACTCGCTCAAATTGTCCATGAGTCTGTAGGTGAAAAGTTGTACTAAAATTAAGTCGCGTACCAAGAGATTCATGCAACTGTTTCCAAAATCTTGAAGTGAATCACGGATCTCGATCAGAGATTATCGACATAGGAACACTGTGCAATTTCACAATTTCTTGAATATAAACTTCAACAAGCTTTTGAAGTGACCAATTAGTCCTGACTGCAAAAAAATGAGCCGATTTCAGAAGTCGATCAACAATCACCCAAATAACATTTTTCTTACTTGCCGATAAAGGTAACCCTGTTACAAAATCCATCGTGATACAATCCCATTCCCATTCAGGAATAGAAATAGGCTGAAGTAATCTAGTAGGAACTTGATGTTCAGCTTTAACTTGCTGACAAGTTAAACATTTAGCCACATATTCAACCACATCTCTTTTCATTCCTGGCCACCAATAAGATTCTCGTAGATCACGATACATTTTCATTCCTCCAGGATGCAAAGCAAAAGGACTATCATGAGCTTCGCGAAGAATCAGCTCTTTCAATTCAGAAACTTCTAGAACATATATTCGGTTATGAAATCTCAAGCATCATCGGTTTGAGTTTTTATTCGGCCAATAGACTTCAATCATCATTGATACTGAGTTGAGCAAACATTGCTCACAATTGAATTGGTGTTTTTCTACTCAATGCATTAGCTACAACATTAGCTTTACCAGGGTGATAATCAATGACACAATCAAAATCTTTCAGAAGCTCCACCCAACGACGCTGTCTTAAATTCAACTCCTTTGAGATAGAAGATACTTGAGACTCTTATGATCAGTATAAATATAACATTTTTCACCATAAAAGTAATGTCTCTAGATCTTTAAAGCAAAAACCACAGCAGCTAGGTCTAAATCGTGTGTCGAATAATTATGTTCATGTGCTTTCAACTGACGAGACGCATAAGAAATCACTTTCCCATCTTGCATCAAAACACAACCAAGACCGCTCAACGAAACATCACTATAAACGACAAAATCCTTTCTCAATTTTGGTAAAGTCAAAACTGGAGCTTCAGTCAACATCTGCTTCAATTTCTTAAAACTTTCTTGACACTCATCATCCCAGACGAATTGAACATTCTTATGCAACAACTTTGTCATTGGTAAGGCTATCCTCAAAAATTCATTTACAAATCTTCCATAATAACCATCTTGTCCAAGAAAACTACGAACTTCTGACACTTTCCTCGGTGTTTTCCACTGAACAATTGCCTCTATCTTTTTTGGATCAACACTAATTCCATCTGATGAGATAATATGACCCAAAAATACAACCTCTGATAACCAGAATTCAAAATTACTAAGCTTCCTATACAACTGTTTCTCTTGTAACATTTGCAAAACAATTGAGGTGTTGCACATGCTCGGATTTAGATTTCGAATAGACCAAAATATCATCAATAAAACTACCACAAATTGATCCAAATACGGTTGGAAAATACGATTCATGAGATCCATAAATGTTTCCGGAGCATTCGCCAATCCAAAAGGCATCACTAAAAATTCATAATGACCATATCTTGTACGAAAAGCCATTTTCTGTACATCACTTTCTTTTACTTTTAACTGATAGTAACCTAATCTCAAATCGATCTTTGAAAAGATAGAAGCTCCTTTTAGTTGATCAAATAAGTCACCAATACGGGGTAGAGGATATCGATTCTTAATCGTCAACTTATTCAATTGCTGATAATCAATACAAAGCCGCATCAAACCATCTTTTTTTTTGACAAAAAAACACTAAAGCTCCCCAAGGCGATACAATGGGGCGTATAAAACCACGATCTAATAAGTCTTGCAATTGTACTTTTAATTCTTTCAATTCTGTAGGTGACATACGATAGGAGGCATTGACACTGGAGCTATAACAGGAAACACTTCAATTGCAAACTCAACCTCCTGATCCGGTGGTAATCCCGGTAATTCCTCGAGATACACATTAGAAAATTCACAAACAGTTCAAATTTTACGTCACTGACTATCAACAGAATTTGAATTGATGACATAGGCTAGAAAAGCTTCACAACCTTGATGAAGAAGTTTTTTAGCTCAAATTGCTGAATTGATACGAGTTGAACCACTTGTTCGAATACCATTCACCTCAATCTTATTACCACTTTCACTCTGAACAACAAACTTCTTCTTACAACAATCTAGAATCACCCCGTGCTTCGTAAGCCAATCTATTCCCAGAATTATATCAAAATCACCAAATGGCATTATCAAAAAATCCACGGGGAAGGTCATATTTTGTATCATTAACGGACATCTCCTACACACCTGATCCACTAACACGAATTGTCCCAATGGACTAGACACCACTATCGATACTCTAGACATTTCAGATTTTAAACTTCCCGACTCAACCAATTTAGTATTGACATATGAATGTGAAGATCCTGGGTCTATCAAAGCATAAACAGGTTCTGAATGTAATAAAAATATACCTGTCATAACATCATTAGCATCACCATCCTCACGAGTCCGCACAACATAAGCTCGGGCTAGCATTCTGGCCTCCGATTGTTGAGTAACGACATCATTTCTCTTTCTAGCACCACCTCTCGAAAATGAACCACTTTGACTTGACCTGCGACCTCTAAAAGTAGGCATAGATCTCTGAGAAGTAACAGTTGTAGCATTTTCATTCTTCGGATAATCTCTAACAAAATGTTCTGTAGATCCACAGTGAAAACAACCTCGAGTTAATTTACAACATTCACCAATGTGCTTTTTCCCATAGTGCTCACAATTCAGAATATCAGTATCCCTAAATGGAACTCGCACACTACCCGTAGATACAATCGATTGTTTATCATAATTTCTATCAGTTTTATCTGACTTAAAATTTGATTTCTAGCTACTATGAAATTCTTTTGATCTCTTTGGTTATGGATTTGAACTCGTAGCTCCAACACGCTTTTCAATAGTACGTGTATTCTTAGTCTTTTTATCAAAACCCAGAACTTGTTCTATCATTCTTGGCCTTTCCACTAAATCTGCAAACTCACTATTTCTTTGCGATACTAACTGTACTCGCAACTCATCGCGTAACCCACACAGAAATCGCTTACAAATATCAATTTTAGTCGACACAAACTCAACAACATACCTGCTAAGTCACGAAAATTCTCGTTCATAATCAACCACAAACATTTCACCTTGTTTTAGCATAAAAAACTCTTGTTTTCTATCTTCTATATACAATTCACCCACATGTTTCTTTTGAAATTCCTTTTGGAAAAATTCCCAATTTACCTGATTTGTGGGTACATGACGTGTCACCGACTGTCACCAGGTATATGCTTCTCATTGCAGTACAGAAACAACATATATTAAACTTTCACACGGGTTGCATTCAAGTTGTTACAAGATATGTTTAGTAGATTCAATCCAAATTTCAGCTACGGAAGGATCAACTCCTTTCAATCCTAAAAATTCAGTTGCACCATATTTATGCAATTCTTTAATTAGAGCTCGACGAATAGTATGGGTAGATATCGTAGCAGATGTAGTTCCCGCCACTCGTTGAAGAGCATCAACAATAGCTCTAAGTAACTGTGAATCATCGCTTCCTTCAATATTACCTCTCTCAACATCAGGTTGTGGAGTACTAATGGATTAAGACTTGGTGTTGCCAATTCAGTTTCATCTAATTTATTGGAGACATCATCTCCGGTATACATCTCTTGATCAACGTCATCATTATAATCATCCAAATTTTTTAACTATAAAACAAAAACAAATATATAAATCAGCAGCCAGATCCCGACTCAATTCGACTCAATTATGGCATGTACCTCTAGACTCAATTTTGAGCTCGATTTAGTTTGAGAATCAGCTAAACCTGTAAAGCTCTGATACCACTAAATATAACTCCCCTAACCCACATCTGTCGCTAAAATAAGGTTTCGAAGCATTACTGAAGCTTATCAATCAAACAAACATAAATTTAAACATTGATATCAAATAATATTCAGGTCAAAAACTAATTAAATTCATACATAATGTCCCTTATTTGAGCTATCGAGGCCCAAAATACGTGTTAGAAACAAATCGAGACTAATTTGGACACTTAGACAATTTTTCAAAAAATAATAAAATTTTCAAAGCTGCAGGGTTCACACGGTGGTGTAGTCAGGCCGTGTGACTCACACGGTCAGGAGAAACGCCCGTGTCTCAGGCCGTGTGGGTATTCGAAATAGGGACACACGACCGTCTACCAGCCTGTGTCTATACCCGTGTAACTCCTTGACTTGGGTCACACGGCCAAGCCACACGCCCGTGTGCTAGACTATTTTCCCTTTCGAAATGGCCTCGCACGCTCGTGTGCTAGTCGTGTGTCTCACACAGCCCATTCACACGCCTGTTTGTCTGGCCGTGTGGACTCAAAATGTTCCTTAAATAACAAGTTTACCATTCCCTGTAAGCTTGGAGAATAAGCAACTCAAAAATCATTGATTTAACCAATTCAAAACATGATCAAACACATCCAAAACATGTCAAAACAATCATCCTATGTGCCTAACCAATGTACCCTCATTGGTACCACAATTATATCATCAAATCATATCATCAAAATATCATTCAAGTCCAAATTATAAACATACCTAATTTAATCCATTTCACTTAGCTTATGAATAGTTAAACACCAAATTAACATGCCATAATAAAACTTCAAAAACAAACACATGTATATATATACCAAACCAATATCAAACTTATAACCTCATTTACATTCAATCCACAAAATAAATATTAATTAGACACCCTAGGTACATGCCGACACAAAATGATAAACATTACCACGTTTGAGTTCGGGACCATTGTTGGATGCTGATCGGCAATCAAAATTAAGTACCTAACCTGGGCACGGAAAACAAAATCGTATGCTGAGTAAAAACTCAGTGTTATTTCTATAATCTGAATATTTAAAGATAAAAAAATTCAAATATACGATTGAAATATAAACACATATTAACAATCATATCATATTTCATTTGTTTCACAAATATCTCAATTCTCATACTTGCTATATAAATAGCTTTTCACAATTTATTTCACATTTCATTATGCAATTGCATTATCCATTCCATATTCATTTCATGAGTATATAACTCATATATTCCATATATTTGCAAAAAATTTCACATTCTAATTTCAATTCACTATTTCATTTCCATTTCTCATACCATGCCAATTCAATATCTATCATAAAACTTTATTATTCATTTACCCTTATTAACATGACTTGGACTCGGATGGATATACGGATCCAACCAAACACACCAGTTTGGCACTCAGTGCCTCATCAGATAATTCGAAGTAATAATTTGACACCCAGTGTCTCATTGGCTAAACCGAAGTAAATTGGCACCCTGTGCCTCATCGAATTAATCCGAAGTAGTAATTTGACACCTAGTGTCTCATCGACTCGAAGTCAAAGAAATCCCTGAACTCTTCCAATCCTATGGCATGCTATCTATATCCGACTCAGCCCGATACAATTAATAGGGTTTAATTTCACAATTCAAAAACAACCAATATTCAATATCAATTTTTTTTATATAATCACATATACATATGAATTCAATTCAATTCAATTCAAGTAATCAATACATTCATAATATATATATCAATTCCCATCAATTTAAAAATCAATTTAATATCAAAATGTCAAATACTCACTTCAACGACTTACCATAAGCATTAAATGAAAATACAACAATTAATAACTAGATTCAGATTATAGAAATACAAACTAGAAATTCTAAGCTATTCCTCGTCGACTTTATCTTTCCCTTTTTAGTCAAGGGTTCTGTGCGATGTTAGATACTGTAATTAAAAAATTAAAATTTATCAATACAATACAACACAATTCAATTTCTTATTGAATATTTCAATTTTAGTCAATATTTGCCTAAATTTCAGTTTAGTCCCTAAACCGAGACTAATTTTATTTCTTCACAATTAATCTTATATTTTCATACAAATTCTACTTTAAACTAAATTTAACTCCCTAACTTTACTTAAATCCCTAAATTTTGAAATTTTTACAATTTAGTCCCAATTACTCAAAATTTACGATTTATTCTACAATTCAATCATTTTTCATTTCTAATGTTAAAATCTACCAATTTAGTCCCTAATACTAAAATTATTCAATATTAACAACGCCTAAAAACTCAATAATTTCTAAAATTCTAGCATAGGTTGGGTAGTATTTAACACTAGGATTCCAAAAACATAAAAATTATAAGAAAATAGACTAAATTGACTAACTAATGTAACTTGGAAATTTGAAACCCTTAAAGCCCTTCGTCTTTCTCCTTTCTCCCTTTTTCTTTTCTTTCTTTCTTTCTTTATTATATTATAATATATATACTTAAACATTAAGATCTTTATATTGTAATATATATAATAAACTTACACATTTTTTAATCTTATGTCACCTCATTTAATGCCAATGACATAATTGCTTATTTAATCCCTTTAATTATTATTTAATCTATAATTCAACTTTTACCCTATATGCAATTTAGTCCTTATACCTAATTACTCTTAATTCATGCAAATTCACCTAACCAAAACCTAATTAACCACACAAATAACTTCGTAAATATTTCTAATAAATATTTACGTGTCTAATTTACGAAAATATAGTGTCATAAATGTATTTTCCGACACCTGTGACTATCGGGTCGTTACATGCTAGATTTGATAATGCGGTAAATTTGTAAAAATTCATTTCTCAGTTGATGTGGATTTAAGCTGAAGTTATATTCTGTAGTTTGACAATGTCAAAATACTTGAAGAAATCATTTTATAAATTTTCTTAGATTATTCGGGTCATTTATGACATTCGATAGCTAGACCTGGTGACATTTAGTATTAGAGTTTCAATTTAGCTGATCCTCTGGACATAGAAGTTGATGTATAGCCTTTGTATTCCTGCCACGATTAGTTCTGGCTTAGTCCCTCAGGTTACTATAAAATTTATATGTGTTATAGAAGTGTATTTGTGTGAATCATTGTAAGCCAGCATTGGGCGCATCATAGTGGAAGGAAAGATAAGTCAAGCAAAATGCAATAGAAGAATAAAGAAAAAAATGTAATCTTTATAATGGTGGTTATTAAAAGATACAATGAAAGTTTTAATTCTTCCCTATAGCGAACTCTTCTAGAGAATCAAGGTCAAACACTTTCAACTCTTGAGCATGAAAGAGTTCCCTAGATTCTTTCCACTCCCTAAAATTCCTCCCAGCTAGCTCTCGAGAGATTGAAAACGTTGAAGCCAAGGTTCGCGTTGGTAAGCCGGCGAATGCAACTGAAGTTTACTTGACTTTCTGGGTGTCCACTTTATACTTCTTCAAGGCCTTATTATTCCCCCTCTGAATTAGTTCCTTATCGACGAGAGGTTGCTCAGTAGTTTGTTGGATGGAGGCTTCATACAATTGACGTTGACCACCTATAAACGAGTTATTGTTTATAGAATAAATATAACATCAAAATATAAGAATTAAGAACAATGATGTCCGCAAGTGCACTCGCCAAATTTTAATATACTTATATAACGAAATACCAGAAGTATTCCGAGGATCATAATCAAGGGAGGATGAAATAAATAATAAAAATACCTTTTTTACAATAATAAGTTTAAGTAGTAATAGTTAATTTCTATATTGCAATATTACAGAAATAAAAATAAATAACTAAAAAAATACAGAAATAAAATAAAATAAAAAAATGAAATAAATTGGTAAACCAATTTGAAAGATTAACTAATTTCAGGGCTTGGAACTAACTTTAGATTAGGGGTCTAGAGTGGAATAGTCACCGATTAAACAATTATTATACCTCCTGACTTCTAATTAACTTAATAATTTGGTTGATACTCGCTCATCTCCCAACCTCATTTTTTAACCAGGATAAATTACGATTTACTTGGTTCGACTTATCTTTCAACCTCGTCTACCCAATGATAACTTATTAGGGTTGTGAAGCCTATCAATTTAAGCACACATAATTTATACCAACTAATCAATCTCGAGAAATCCCAGATCCTTCGTTAATCACATCCCTATCCACTCATTAATCTCCCTTAAGAGATTTAGCCACTCATGTTATTCATAATCTCAACTCCAATTGAATAAATCATGTGACAAACATGATCGATTCAAGAAGAAAAGATATTTGAATAATCATGGATTGAATATCGAATGGGAAATGAAACATCAAATCTCTTAAATTGAATAATGAAATAAAACGAATGCAAAGAAAAATATAAATTGAATACTTTAATAAAATAAGAAAATCCTTTAATTAAAATTGATTCAAGAAGAAAAACAAGAAAATATTCAAGAACCCGAAAAGAAAAGAAAAGAAAAGAAAAGAAAAGAAAAGAAAAGAAAAGAAAAGAAAAGAAAACTAATTCTAAACTATGAGGGTTTTTGAAGGCGTCTAGGACGACTTGATTACATTAAACCCATAATGTCTTATTTATAGATGTGTTGGCAGCCCAAATTCAGTCTTCAGCATGTCCTAGGTCTTCGTATAAGTCTGATTACATGGACGAAAATAACCGCGAAACATTTGGGTAGCACGTTGGCCTTGTGTCGCGCCACTCCTTTGACGTGGAGCGACACAACACCAAATTCCTTCCTTGTGCCACTCCTTTGGTGCTTTGATGTCCCTAGAAGCTTGTGCATTAGTCAACCTTTGCTTCCACGTCAATTGGGCCTTTATATCTCCATCCGACACACTCAATTGAACCAATTAGCAAAACCTATGGCCTGTGTTGGCCTATTGGGTCTCAACAACTACAAAGTGTGTTAAAAACACTTATTTTTATTAAATTTTTATCCTAAGGTCTAATTACTGAAAACGTAAATTAAAATCCTAAATTGATTAGCAAACAAGCTCCTTAAGTACGAAATTGAACCAAATTAACTACTACATTTGACGGCAGCTCAAATACCCCCACACTTAAGTCTTTGCTTGTCCTCAAGCAAACTACCTAAAAATAAAAATTGAAAATAAACTAAAATGAAAAACAAGAAATAAACATGAAAATAAAATATACTTGAGCTGGTTTAATACACACGATTGGATTAGAGCATCGACACTAGAGAAATTTGCCTAAATACATAATTCTAGATAGAAACTTAAATAATTCAAGGTTGTTTACACTTAAACAGATTAGTTCAATAAATTACAAAGTAATTCGATCAAAGAAAAATAAACATAAAGCTCTATCAAACTATACGTACGGATATAGTATTTAGCTTTGCAGTATAGTTAGTTTGAATATACTATTCCTACTCGGATTATTTTTGTCGATACTTTAAACTTTAATGTAGTAATATTTCCCTGATAATCCTTATTTATTTTATTTGTGCCAATACTATTGAAAATTTTCTGGACACTTTTTATAAGGGTTACACTAGTCATCTTGCACTGCTTCAACAACCATGGATTTTACAGAGTATTATTTTAATTTGAACATCCTATACTTTTACAATTATAATTACTTATTCGTATCTACCCTTATCACTTGGTATATTTAATCTCTTTTACCTATTTACGTTTAATGAAGTGAACTAATTAATCTCAATATAAAAACCTAAATTATTTAATTTCAAGCTAAATTTACAATTTAGACAAATAACCTAGATATATGCTCCTAACCAATCACTTGTATTTCTACAAGTTTACATGCAAACATGCAATTAAAAAGAAAATAAAAAATTTAATACTAAAATAAGGAAAATAAAATACTGAATTTTTTAAAATAAAATTTCTAAGGCACACAACACTTTATTCGACACATTGTCACTAATGTGCAACTAAAAATATAAAGGAAAGAGGTTACCTAATTGACATGATAAGTGCATCGCAATTGGTGGGACTAGTCCTCTTTCAAATTTGGCTTTTAATGGTAATGCTGTAAAAAATTGTAGGGTTCCTACAAAGAAAAATATAAGCACACAAACATATATAGAAAATACTAAACCCTACGTAATTAAAACTAATGTAAAAATTAAAAATCATCCAAAAATAGAGTTCAAAATCCCGAATAAATTGTTCATAATTTGTCAAAATTAGGATCTGACTCCACCACTAGCTTCCAAATTCTCCTATTCTTTTGCTAGACGTGATAGACTTTATTGCTTTAATTTGTGGTTGATATGCCATCATTTTGGTTCCTTGTTGTTTCTTCCCTCAGGTTATTATCTCGATGTATTCCCATTCGCGGTTGTGTTGATTTTTCAATTTTGCTCTTCCTCTAGTTTGATGTATTCCCATTCGTGGTTGTGTTGTTAAATGAATGTGGGTATGGTGTCATCCACGGGGTGGTTTTTATGCCATATCTTCTAGTGTAGTGTATCACAATTGGCTTGATGTAGGCAATACCTTACACTATATATTCAAGATGTGCTCGAATGTTGTCTTCCCTTAATAGAGCTTCATCTTCATTTTTATCACTAGCTTTCCGTTGATTCGTGGGCATGACGGTCTTTGACTGGTTTCCCTAGGGGCTGGTTGTGGCCATTGGGAGTTTTTGATTCCATATTTCTTAGCTTCTTGGGTTGCTAACTTCTCACGTCTTGATTGCATGCAACTTGATATTCCAAGTGTTGTTGTATTCACATGATCGTTTCTTCCAATGTCTACTTAAGTGGTTGGGATACACTACTTCTTACTTGAATTGCATCCATGTGTGGTTTGAATGGCTCAAATTTTCCATCTGTGCTTTGTCTTGCTTCTATTCGATGTTATTTTGGAAATAACTTTTTTAGGCTTGGTAGGGGTAGACGACTCTATTTTGGAGAATATTTGAGGTTGGTGGCTTGAAGGGTGTTGGTTGCTAATAAAGACATTATATTGAGGTTTTTTAGGGTTGAATTTGCCGTGAAACCTTGGGCGATATCTTTGAAGATTGCGTCAAACCAAAATCAAATTTTTTTTGTAAATGGCTTGCGTGTTGCGCCATAAGAGTCAATGGTACGACACGATGCTTATTGTTCCCCTGTTTCTATTGACTTTGAAGTTGTGTCACACCAAAGGTAAAATGTGTTGTGACACGACTTCGATTTTTTCTTTTTGGGACTTGTAGAGGATCCTCAGTTACTTCTATATGCACCGTACTAGTGTCTAGCTCCTCCGTTGTCACCGAGAACCTGGTTCCCTCTAATTCTAACATAACTTAACTAACTAAATTCCTAATCTCACACATCAAAAACAAATTAGTATATAATATTTCCAAATTGAGTTCGATGGTTTAAACTTTATGTTGTCCTATTGGACTTGTCTGGTAACTCTTTGAACTTCACTATCGACTTTAGCTGTTGGTCTCGCCCCTCTCAGCTCTTTCAATTTTTCTTTCTCTCGTTAGAGTCTTACCATTTGTTTTGTTCTTTTATCTTATGAGGACCTACAATTGCACAACTTGAAGAAATACCTTTGATTGAGGCTATTAGGGGTTAAATTAAATAAAGCATAACACTCTTCCCTAGCTAATCATTCACTTTAGGAATTGTAGCCACATTTGAACACTTCTATTTTGTCATTAATATTTATTATTAACTCGTTTCTCTCGAGGTCAATTGTCAACTTAAAAGTGGCTAGAAATTGCCTACCCAATCGATCTTCCTCGAAGTCGAGGACTACAAAGTCGACAAGGATTATGAATCCCTATACCTTAACCAATACATCCTCAAGTACACCTTTCGAGTTCACTAAGGATCTATTAGTGAGTTGTAGTGTTATTGATATGTTTTTTAGATCCCCAAGTCCGAGTGTCCGATAGATCTATAGGGACATTAAATTTATGCTAGCCCCTAAGTTGCAAAGGGCTTTACTAAAATATCGATCTTTTATCTCTATTGGGATTGTAAAGCTACTTGGATATTTTTAACTTTGGGGGTATCTTGTTTGCAATTAGCGTGCTACATAAGGCATGAATGTCAATTTGCTTGCCCTTTTTCATTTTCCTATGTCGTTTCATGATTTCCTTCAAATATTTGGCATATCTAGGAATTTTTTCTATGAGCTCTAATAGCGGTAAACTAACATTGAGGGATTTAAATAAATTAAGAAAATTTTTAAAATCTACCTCGTTCCTCTTTTGTTTGTCCTCTAATCTCATCAAGAATGGGACCTTTGCTGTGCTCAAGTTTGACATCTCAAGATCAAGCACCGATTCCGCTACCTCCTTAGTTGGCTTTTGTTCTTTGGTTTCTTCCTCCTCCTCTACGGTTTCAACAACATTTTTTAGAAATTTCTCCACTTCATGGATGGGTATGATCGATGAATTTAATGCCTCGCTTGATTGCAAAACGATCACCTTTGCGTGCTTCTTTCTATTTCTTCGAATGTTGTTCTCCATGTTGCTAGGGAGACTTTGATCATTTTGGTTTTGAAACATTGTCATTGATTGACTCATTTGGTTACGTAAGCTATCCATTCTAGATTCCAGTTGTCCACACATAATTTAGACTTGTCGATTGTCCGTCTTCATGGTTTCGTATAACGCTTAGGTTTGTGCAAGTGTACACAGTCGTTATCAAGTAATAAGTAAGTATCGAGTTATCGTCTCTACAGGGATTGTATTTGTGCTAAGTCATTTAATTTGTAAAATTATATTAACAATTTGGTAAATAAAAACACAATATATTGGGAAGTGTGATTAAAATATATTAAACTAAATGCGATGATCCGTAATGCCAATTATCCTAAGTATGCAAACTATATGATTGAAATAGATTTTAGTAAAATTAAATACAATTTGCAACAATTATAACATAAATAAACTAGGACAATTACTTTAATTAAACTCAATTTATTATCAACATGCTTAATAACATTTGGAAAAACATTCCATGGCAACTCGATCTTTCATGAGTTTGGAAACCACATTAGGTCCTTTCAAAATTCTTTACTTAGTAAATATGCATTTTACTGATCCTTATTGTAACGCCCTGAATTTTAGGCCTAGAAGTATTGGGCCTTGAGCTTGGAAGCGGATAGGAGACTGCTCTTAGATATTTTAGTTGTGCAAGTGAGTAACACAAATTGGATGTTTGGTTGAGTGGTTAAGTGATTTGAGCATATTTGGGAGTGCTTGAGAAGCCTGGGCTCAAGTCTGGCTGTTGGCAAAATTTTAATTTTTGGGCTCTTAAGGGAACTTGGATGTTAGCTTACAGGATTTATAATTATTTGTGGTTTTTTTATGACACAAAGAGAAGGGATGGTCTAGTGGTAGCGTGCTATTTCTGGTAGGGGACTGGAGTTCGAGTCTCACTGTATGCAAATGGGATTATATATTTTGTTCATGAGGAGGCAAGAGTTGGTGTTGGATTTGAACTCTGTTGTTGGAGAGTTTGAATTGGTCTTGTGAGTTGGTTCTGGAGGATATTTGGAGAGATTTGAGGAGAGAAAATATTGGGATTTGGGGAGGTTGTTGTTGTGGAGAGCTATATATCATCTCATTTGTTCTTTGTTCTCGGTGGGGAGATCGGTGAGGTTTTCAAGGTTTTCATCTCTTTCTCCAACCTGCATTGCTTCCATTCCTAACTGGTGGTGGTCGAGGTTAATTGGCAGATTGTCTAGGAACCAAGGGTGCAATGATCATTGATTTTCGAAATCAGAGTGTTCGGAACAAAGGGAATCTACAAATCGCATCAGTTGTGTAACCACCCCACTGTAACTGTAGAATGACAAAAGCCAAAAAGTCGAAATACAATGTTTGAGACCACACGAGCGTGCGATCGCTTGTGGTAAGCTAAACCTACGAATCATGGGCAATAGACTATAGGGGCCTCCATGAGCATTTTCATGGGCTTAGGCCGAAATGGGCTGTGTGGGCTCATGGGCTTGTGGTCCCTACACTGATAAAATCCAAGATTTGTGGCAAATACTGCACTGGGCTATGTGGATTCCATAGCCGTGGCATAATCTGGGCTGAGGGGGCAGCACGAGCGTATGGGCCCTCTTAGGCCAATTGTTGGGCCTTAGGCCCATTTACACTGTTATGACCATTTAGGTTACCTGAGTCGCTCGAGGCGACTGTAGACCTTTCGAGAGTTCCATAAATTACCAAAATACCCTCGATAGGTAAAATTACCGAAATACCTTGAAAGGTAAAATTATCGAAATAATCTCGAAGGGTAAAATGATTGAAATACCCTCGAATGGTAAAATGACCGAAATACCCTCGAAGGGTAAAATGATCGGAAAACCCCTATAGGATAAAATAACCGTAATGCACCTATAGGGTAAACCGTAATACCCTTATAGGGTTAAATGACTGAAATACCCCTGTAAGGTAAAATGACTGTAATACCCCTAGAGGGTAAATGACTATTTTGCCCATCGAGTGTAAATGATTGATTTGTCCGTGATGTAAATGACTGATTGTCTGTGATTTAAATGACTGATTTGTTATTGATTGGTATGACTGATTTGTCTGTGATTTGTATGACCGATTCGGGGCATGACATTCTGCATAGACGACATACTGGATGGGGTTGGGATACTGTTATGGAGGAAGTACTGTATTGGTGGCTCTGCCACAATCACTGTTACTGGTGGCTTGACCACATATACTATTACGGCGACTTTGTCGCGATATTATTGTCGGCGACTTTGCTTGCAATGTCTGTGATGGCTTTGTGCCGATCATATTACCATTACTGATGGCTTTGTGCTGATCATATTACAATTCTCGATGGTCGTGTGCCGATCATATCATCGCTCTCGATGGCTTTGCGCCAATAATATTACTGTACTTATGGCTTGTAGCCATTCTGTTTATAGCTTATAGCTATCCTGTTTACGGCTCTTAGCCATTCAGTTATCGGCGACTTTGTTTGCGATCATCGATTAGTGTCGCAACTAGTGCTGATATTGGTGTGTTGGCTGGGTGGGTCGATTTTATCCCCACATGGTATGTTGGTTGGTACAGGTGGTGTGTTGGCTGGATTGGGATGGGTTGCATGATTGCATTGTTGCATTTCTATTACTGATTTTGTCACTGTATTGGGCTTAAGCCCACATGTATTCTGTTTCTGATTCTCATATTTTAATGGGCTATGGCCTACACTGCACTTTTACTGTTTTGGGCTGAAGCCACATTGTTCTGTTACTGAAAAGGGCTCAGGCCCAGATTGTTACTAGTTATATTATTGACTGAATGATAGGGGATTACACACTGAGTTTTCGCAAACTCACCCTTCTGTCTAACTGTGCAGGTAATCCCCAGCCTTAGGCAATTTGGAGCCGCGAGAGACTCGGAGGTGGCCACATGACCGCTGACACTCTACTGTAGTTTTTATTTATTTATTTATTGGAATTTTATATTTTGGGTTTTAATTCTGTTATAAGGCCTTTGAGGGATTAAATTTTTAAAAGGGCTTGAAATTTCCTTATCTAAAACTGCTAAACACAAAATTTTCAAAATTAACAACTATTTTCCAAAACCAGTTAAAAACAGATGTTTTTACATTTCAAACTTTAGTAACTTCCGTGACTGGAATAACCTAAAGTATCAATGCCAGACAATAGGTAAACGTTTTTGGACGAGATGATTTGCTAAACTCGAGCAAAAGGTTTTAAACATAGAAATGAACTTTTAATGATAAACCCAGTATTTGATCGACGCTTTGATGTGACATGCCAGATTCGACCATAACGTTTGGGCGGGGTTTGGTGTTTTACACTTATTTACTTAGGGTTTCTTAGCATTTGTGTGAGGTAATAAGGACGTGTTAGGCTTCACACAAATCTAAAAACTATACAGATAACAGAGTTTGGTTAGAGTTGTTATGCAACCTACAATTCAATCGTGTTAGGATCTAAATTGAGCATGCACATTTCAATTATGCGTCCATTAGCCGTTGTTTGGTTAGGATCGCTTAGCTAATTCAGGTGCATTTTAATCACGTATGAATAAAATACAGACTGGATTTTAATTGAAAGCATGATCGATTGAGGCACAAACATTACAAGTATGAATCAAATAAATATTATTTAATCAAAGTAAGCATCCTAGCTTAAATAAAATTAAGCTAACATTATTGTAAACAAGAACAAAGAACACATAGCAAACATCTTTATATTAAATTAAAGAAAAGAAAGGTTAAACCCAATTCAGAGTGGCTGTCACCCAAAACTCTGACTGACGAGACTCCTTCGTTCCTTTGCTTTGCTCCTTTGCTTATGGTTCTCCAAGGTGGCCGACCAAGGGTTCTTTAAGAGGCTTAATTGCTAAAATCTCTATGAAGAGATGATGCTAGGCGTGAGAATGGAAAAGACTAAGAGAAAAATAGAGAATGATGCTTGATGGATGCTTGAGGGATGATGAATGAAAGGATGAAAGGGTCTTATTTATAGGGAAGGAGAGAGAGATAGCTTGCTAAAAATAGGAGTTTCCATCTTTTGATGCATCTTCAATGGGTGGCCGGCCATAATTTTTGTAAGTTGAGCTGATTTTTTTCTTGATTCTTGGTCAATTTGAATGCCACAACAACTCAGAACTGAGACTCGGTCAAGTGCAAATCTTCAGGTAAATCTCTAATTTCTTCAACTCTTCAAGGACCTTGTGCAATTAAACCAAAAAGTGGTTTATGGACAGCCATGTGCAGTCAAATTTTGGGTTGACTTGGTCTCCAATTTGGACAGTTTTGTAATCCAACAAAGCTATCAGACCTATCCAGAATAAATTAACAAGTTATAGGACCAAAGAATAAAATTTATTCAATTTAATTAATTAATTAAAAACCTAAATTATTAATGAAATTTTTTAAAATGAATTATTAAATATAATTTTATATTTTATCATTTAATTTAATCAGGCATGACCCACTTTTTGTCTTAAAAAATATAATATATTCAAATTAATATAAAATAAACCATTTATTGCATGAAAACTATATAATAAAGCATAAAATTACATTTTAATAATTTCAATGTCCTAATTTCATATTTTCACATATTTCACATATTTTCTTGCACGGCGAAAAATTAAAATTTTGCAAACCGACTCGGTTTGTGATATTTATAGCAATAAGTCTTAACTGAATTCGTACCTGTGTTTTTAGCTTAGTGGACGTTCGTTGTTCTTGGCTTTTAACCAAACAATCATCTCTGCTATTCTCGTACCATGAACTGCTTCGAGTATAGTTTCAAACCAATTGAATCGAAATACAAAACTAGAAAAAATTTTCTCTCTTTTTATGGTGAAAACAAAAGTACTCTTTTTTTAATAGAAACCGATAGAATTTTTATTCCAGAAAAATATATGTAATAGTTGATAATAAATTCTCTCTAGTTTTTGATAGAATAACAATCTCTCAAAGTTGTGTGTATAACTCTACTAGTGTTATTTATTTATAGGAAGAGAAGGTAGAACCCTTGTTGAGTTGTAGTAGTTTATTTCAAATAGAAAAACAACATCCTACTTAGAATAGGACTAGGGTGGACAGCAAAACCTAGTATTCCTACTAGGGTTGCTACCCCCTTCATGTCCATGAGGGGTTTTTGGGTTTTTCACACATCAGGTCCAATTACGAGTACTTTCTGGGCTTTTTGACCCAGTACTCTGTAATGTGATCCAACCCGATTTAGTTTTTCTATTTCCCAAAATAAAGTTTAATATTTATATATAAAACAATTTGTTATCCTTATTTTACCCATTGTAAAATTTTAACAATTTTACCCCTGGTAAAATTTCGAAAAAATATCAATATTTCACAACTCAACGTGTTCACTATGACTAAATGGTTTATTTACATTTCTGGGCTTCAAAACAGTCCAAAAATTTAAACTTGTTTTGTGATCATTTTTAAGTAATCTATATAGGATTACAAATGGATCATTTCCCTTTTCATTTCTATCTCCACTTTTGGAAACCTACATTCATTTCCAAATGATTTCATTTCTCCATTTTGAAGAAAACCATAATCATTCATAAATGTTTCTCATTTCTCTTTTCCTATTTATTCCATTCATTTCTGTTCAAACACACAATTTTTGGTTTCAACGAGTTAGCGGAGGGACCTATTGAACATATGTAGTTGAGGCAACTTTCTCAACTAAGTCTCTACCCGATGACTTACTCATGAATCCCAAAGTTGAGGAAAGCTAGTGGTAGGGAAGTATATTGTAGATACTATAGAAAAAATCAATGGGCTCCCTTAATTTCCAGTTAAAGCCCAAGCTAATTCGTTATCAGCCCTAAACGACCACAGATCTTCAGCGAATTGAACTATATTGGGACTCACGCTAAGATAAAGATCCGATGCCCGCCAACCATTTGGGCTCCTTCCCTCCAAACAGAAGCAGAATATATTTCTAACTGTGAGGAGACTTCTTAACTCCAGAGTGCACCCAGGATTTAGCCTTTCAACTTGTGCCAAAGCAATCTCGGTGTCTAAGGGTTGGGCCTAGAGAAAAATCGACTCCTTAGGAATTGACCATCTTGTGGGGAACCCAAACTCACTGATGTGTTTTCTATTCACCAAAATGAATTTATTTCTATCCAAGTGAAGATTTGAAGCCTAATATTTGAGTATGGGTTCGCGGCCCTGGTGTACACTATAAAGGACCATCCCAGCTAAAGGCCTTTGTGTAGGAAAAAACGGGTTTGGAAAACATAACGGAAAATAAATTTAGGGAAAACAAAGTTTTAAAATTTTTTCGAAAATAAGATCTTGGTTGTAATATCTAAAGTAATAAACACTTAATCAAAATTGTATCTTTTTGATTTGTCTAGGATGAGCGCTTCGATCGAGTAATAAACACTTAATCAAAATTGTATCTTTTTGATTTGTCTAGGATGAGCGCTTCGATCGAGTAGTTTTCTCCGCTATCCTCAATCTCACGTCTACCGAGTGTAGGCTCACTTCGAATCAGAAAAAATTTCACAAAAATTACTAGTAGGGTAATTTTGCAATTTCTCTAAACTTTTGGGTCAAGTTGTAAATCAGAAAAATATGTCTAGAAATTTTATGAAATAATCTATTAAGATAATTTTCTCTCTACAACTTTATCTTGAATTCAAGTTTGTGTCAATTAATGATCCAAGACTCTCTTTATATATGGAGAGTTTAGAGAATTCAACTATGATTAAACTTAATCACTTTAATATTAAATTAATATAATCTCGATAAATATTAGATTAATTTTAATATTAAATCTTATTAAAATAATAGAATGTTTATCTTATAGATAAACATTATATTAAAATTAATATTAAGATAATCACTTTAATATTAAATTAATAAAATACTATTAAGATAAATATAAAATTAAATTTAATATTAAACTATTACAATAATCTTATTTTTGGAATAGTTAATCTGAAATCAATTTCTCTAGTAGAGTTCCAGTAGGAGTGTAACTCTTCCATTGCTCAACAACCGAAGACCACCCGTCGTCGGCCACCAGGACGCCGCTATTGCAGTCGCCAATACTGCCGTGTCTGGTGATGCACGTGCGACACCTTTACGACACCCCAGCCGGTTCGACTGCTGCTGGTTCGGTCCAGGTCAGTGACGACCCAATCGGTCAGATCTAGGCATTGGTTGGACCATCGGTCTGGTTTCACATACCGGGTCTAGTTTGACCGATTTTTAGGTCTTCGTCTCAATTTTGGGCTCTCAGGCCCAATTTACGATCTCAGGTCTAATTTTCAAGTTCAATTACCGATTAGACCAATTGTTTGACTTGAAAATTAATTTCCAAAAATATCATATTAATTTTAATTAATTTGATTAATTTAATTTTACTTGCTAAAAATTAATTTTTTCAAAAATCACTTAGATTTTCTAAATTAATTTTTCAAGAAAATTTTGTAATCAAATTCTCTAGTTGAATAATTCTCATGACCACCTAATTTAATTGTACATCGAATAAATCGACTCAATTAAATTATTTCCAAAGTCTTAGAATATTCTTCTAATTCAAATGTAGCTCGATTGAGCTTTTGTTGAGCTAGCGGAGAGACCAATTGGACATATACAATTAGGCTCTAGTAATTATAATTATGTCCAGAAGCATCATTCCACTAATTCGCAATTACTTAATTATGGAGTCAGTCTATGAGAAGTACCATGATTGAAAACTCCTTATTGTAAACTTTTTACGAAAGCAATTCATCCAACTGTTTTGTCTAATGACCTTGTCATGTGTGTGTTACCTTCATATAATATCCTTGATTCCTATGAATTAAATCCGTTCACTCGATGCAATCCTATTTTATCTCATTGTCACCATTGTGTCTTCTTAATGATTAATATGATAATTGTCAACATAGAACAGTGATAAATTGCTCGTTCGCGAATGAGCAACCCATGGCCACGTTCCATATTTATGAATCCACACAATACCAATGAGAGGATATAATTAACTCTTTAATTGAGCTATGAATTCCACTGTTGCTAGTAAAGCCATATCATACACAATTCATGTACACAACATACCAGTTATGGGCTCTATCATTTTTAGAGTATAAGCCTCCACTTATATCAAAGCACATGAGCTGCATACGCATGGTAAGTGACTAACTCACGATTTAGGTAAATCACACCATAAACGTTACAAGTGAATTAATTCACAAACGGATTCAGAATTAATTCATCTTGGTTCCAGTCAAATGTATCATTCTACTAATGAATACATCTATGTTTCTACCTGTGGAGTCAACTACTCCAATAGCCAAGAATAGTCATCTCCCTAATTAGAAGTGTAGACGAAATAATAATCTTTCTCAGTTTTTGAATAAAATGCCCACTTGGATTCTTTTACGGTATTAAAAGCTTATTTAGACTATCTACTGAAGTAAGTTACCTTTTTTGCAATGTAAATGTTCTTACAATGCCACTTATCTTCAGTTTGAACTTAGACAATCAATGAGCTAATATTTGATTGTCACAATTTCACTATGCATGCAAATTATAAAAGACAAAAATACAAAAGACATAATAGTGAAATGTGAAATTAACTTTATTTATTTATTCATCGTTTAAATAAATATAAAATAGTTACATGTTTACTACAATATGGGCACATTTCCCAACAATTTGAGTTAGGACCTTCAAAAGTGATGGAAGACACTAGGCATGGGGCTTATTACGGCTACTGCAATGCAAAAAATATGCTATCAAGGTCCACCAAGACAGTCCAGTCAACTACCCCGGTGCAATCCTATATTCTTTAAGGGCTGTGCAAAAGAAAGGATGTAGTGAAAGATGGAAGGCAACCTCTAACAAGTAAAGGGGTAGAATGAGGCCCTCGCTGGAATCACTCAAACATCTCTCCCGAGTGACAATCTTGAAGTGATATGCGAAGTTGGGCAATTGAATCCCATGAGCTGCCAAATAATTTACCATATTCTCCTAGGTAGTCAAGTAACTATACAATGGCGTTTTTGCTGAAGTGCTAGTTTCTTAGGGCAGAGTGTTACTATTATTTGCATCCAAGGAATATACCTGGTAACCCCTCTGACTCTGAGGACCAGAACCCTAGCCTTTCCTCCTAACATCGGTGTCATCCTAAACATAACGATATAGAAGTAAATAGAAAGAAAAGAAAAGAAAATGAAGGATTACCTAGAAACTAAAAGGTGTTCATGGAGGAAGATTAACTCTGGTAAAGGAATCAAAGGAAGAAGAAAGGTATGGAAAAAAGAAGACTATGGTTTTTAAAGAAAACTCAAACGATAAGGAATTTGAGGGGGAAAATTGATTTTAGATGAAAAGATTTCTTAAGGTCTCGATTTAAATAACCAAGCGTCCAAGGGAAACTTGAATTCAAAAAGTAATAAATTTTTCAGTTCCTTGAACCTATATTTGACACATGTTGATCAAGGGAAGGGTTTTTACTAAACCCCCTCGATAACTAGGAAATTGAGAAGATCCGCCAAAGTAAGCCATTCGTCAAATATTTTTCAAATGGGCGTAAGTTAGTGTTGAATTAGTTAAATAACTTTTGCATTGGATACATTTTGGCATCAAGTGTAAGCCTGAGACTCCACCTGAATAATAGCAAAGATATGCTTGTACAGTTTTCTACTATGCATGGAATAAAAATGGAACCAACATTCCAATGGGACGAGTTTAAGGTGAATTAGAGACAAAGTAAATGATGCTAAGGGATTAGGGAAGAGTTGAGGTGCCCAACTTTATGATAAAAATGAGTTATCCAATAAAGAAATAATTACCATGAGTATGCTTATAAAGGTTGTCATGAGAGGAAATTTCGTGGACGAAATCTTTTTTAAGGGTAGGGGGAGTTGTCACACCCAATTTTCTCTTATGTATCGGAATAAAAGTAAGTCAGGATCTAATTGAATGGAATGGTGAATTGGCGGGATCTACTAGGGAATTTAGAAATTTTAGTGGTTGAATTGTGGATAGTTGGATCTCAATTCTAGTTTAGTTAGAATGAAACTGACTACCTCCTAAATTGGAGATAAAATAATTAGCAATGAATGACTAAAATGGACTAAGAAGACCGTGCAAAATTTGGATATATATGTGTGGAGAGGAAAGAATTCTCCTGAATGAACTAGTAATCTCTCTTTCATCTGTAACATCTTCTTTAGTTACTCTGAAGAGGAAGAAGAAGAAATTCAAGGAAGCTTGGCATGGGTGGTAAATGTGAGTATGGGAAGAATATAATTTGAGAAGCTGGTAAGCCCTTAAGCCTCCCTGTACTTGTGGATTAGAGGCAAGAGAAGTGAGAATTCTTGAAATTTTTTTGCATAATTATGGATTCTAGATTTTTAAGGTTTGAATACATTCAATTTAACCGATAAATAGTTGTCATGCTTAGCTGCCAGGATGAAGGAGACTCTAGTGTTTTGACAAGCTAAGTTGACGAGGATAAGAGAAGTAATGTGAGTTTTTGTACTCTATTTTTTCCTCTTAGATGATGTTTGTTGTGCTATTGACATGTTCAGTTTAGATGATTATTCTGGTTGTAGTTTGAAATCTATAGTTGTACTTGATTTCAGTGATTAAGCAAATCAATCATGTATAAGGCTATGAAAAGAAATCACTGATTGCTTGTATACTCTCTGTATGTGAAATTTGTTGGTGTATTGTCATATTAGAATATGGCAAACCACTTTAAAGTGTCAGTGTTTTGAATGTTATGCAAGAAATACATGATTACATCGTATGAGGAGTATAGAGGCAGCTTACCTTGATAGGGTAGATGAAGTTAGAAATAATTGACGGAATGGATGGATTGATAAGAGGATTCAAGGGAGTGTAGCAGTATTGCGTAATGGTGTCGACTGGTTTTCTAGAGCGACATCATGACGATGGTATATCAACTCTATGGGGCGACACCACAACGGTGGTTACCGATTGGTCCTTCGGGGTGACAGTTTGGAAGAGGTTTATTGCGTCCTCGAAATTAAGAGTTTGCCTCGACAATAAACATGGGTTCATATGGTGTAAGACCATAACTCGGCTATGGCAATATATAGAGTCTACCAGGACATTAAACATGGGTTCATACTGTGTAAGACCATAGTTGTGCTATGGCAACAGATAAAGTCCACTAGGATGGTGAACTAGAAAGTTGACAGGGCAAGAAAAGGGAGATTATTGTATGGCTCGCTCGGTGATTAGCATGATTGGATGAATACGGTGTGTTTGAGAACATGGGTAAACAGGAAAGGAAAATAAATAACCAAACTACGAAGACAAGAAAAGCTTGTAAAAGTGTCTGAGAATGTGGGTAAGCCTAATAATAAGAGAATCTACCAAATTTCAACGGAGAAAGGAATTGGTATATGTGATCTTAACAAGGTAGAGGAGATAGAAGGGATATCTTATTCGAGGTATGAAGTAATCCACTGGTATAAGTTCGTCGGTGTTTGGTGAGTAAACTAGCATTGGGGGTGATAATGAGATGATCAAGTGGAATCTAAACCTAAGGGTCTGGGGGTACAAGACAGCCAAAGACAGGAAAGTCTACCAAGGTTCACTTTGAAGCGATGATCGCCCAAACGGTCTGATTGGTAAAGTCCACTAGAGATCTATAGAGAAAGAGGATGTATGACTACACTATTGTAATGCAAGAAAGTCCATATGGGCTATCAGATGTGGAAGTCTGCCAAGGGTTACCTTGGGCGGATAGTCCGTCAAGAAGTAGCAGAAGAGAGAGTTTGTTAAGAGCTATCTATTAAATTCAATTTCATGAAAGATTGGACTAAGGAGAACCAATATCTTAGGGCTACATTGTGAGGTACGAATCCTCTAGGAAAATGAGGCGTCTATTAAGACAACTTATCATCATGTTTAAAACTATAAATTAGGGCAAGAGAAAGTGTCCTCCCTTTAAGATGAACTATGATAAGGGTAAATAAAAATTAGTCATTCATAAGAGTAAGGTGGAAAATCCTAATTTTAGTCTAGTATGGGATGAACGGATCAGGGTAAGGATCTGAAGTTGAAGTGAGCATAATTGAAACACAACCAGTGGTAGTCAACAAAATATATATCCCATAGACATTAAAATAATAATTTACTCATCAAAATTGTGGTTCTGAAACCACTATTCTAATTCCACTGAAAACAGGCTGTTACAGCCCCTCAGGTTAATAAAAGACTAAAACCACACTTTTTTGTTGAATGTAAATAAAACTATGAAAACTTAGTTAAAACATAATAAAAGTGCTTGTATTAAAGCTCATTAAGTGTGAAAACAAGTTTAATCTGCTACACCGAATTATAGCGGATCAAACTCCCCACACTTAAGTCGTTGCTTGTCCTCAAGCAAGACAAACAAAAGATATCAAATTAAAAGATGACCTTTGAGAAAATATAGTAAAAATGTTGGTTTTAGAGTACATAACTAGGCATTTAATATTTATACATAATCTTGACATGATACATAGTTGACTTGAACTCTTGATATTAAACACTTAAGTTCAGTATATTACAAAACATACAAACATTAAGGTTTTCAAATGTATGGATCCATCAATAAATTATATAGGTAATTTGATTATCCAAATAGTCGTACATGTGATTATTAAATTTGATGTTAATTCGTGAAGAAGCCTATCTAGGTCGCATAGGGCTTTTTGGCTTGTAATATTTTGAGGCTTAGATAGGTATGAAATTCAAGAATGGTAAGCATCAAAATGGTTTCAAGCATGAAAATAGTTTGACACATCATACTGTTCCCTATTCTTCCCCTTTTAGTGATGCTTACCCGCTCATCGCCTTATTTCTCATTCTCTTACCTTCCTTATTTCTCCACATAAGAAATCACAACATAATACAACAACTATGGCTAGCTTACGAGTTTTTAAGCATTAATGAACGAGTTTTCCTATTTTCATGACTTTGTCACCTTTTTCTTTTTTAATACATCTCACTCGTAAACGTTTTTGCTTTTCAAGTACTTTTTCTACTCATTTTGACTTTCATTTTGAAAGTTTCTTTTATTTCACACTTTATAGGCTAACCTATAATTACTATATCACATCCATATTTCCTATTTCACTTTGTTTTTACAAAATCTGTCGTGATGTATCTACTTAGCCCTCAGTACGTATGGCCAGACATTTATAGTCATGCTTTTTAGGACCAAAGAGAAAGGGCAAATACAAATTAATTTTTTTGGCTTGGGTTTTGCATGAATGTTCATCAAGAAGTATTTTCTGGCTCAAATATAGGTACTAAAGATGAATAAATAGGGTTAGCTTTTTAGCTCTGGATGTTTTCCAAAAAATGCCTTAGGTCATCCCTAGGTATCTCAATATTCACAAATTTAATCAACCGAAAATCATAAATTCAATAATCTATCATACATACTAGCGTGCTCGTTTACCTGTATTCTCTATATCATTTGGTACATTCAATTGCCCAATGCCTATTTATAGTGTAATATATAGATTTTAGTAGTCTAATAATAAAAAAATTAAAATCATTTACTATCATGCCAAATTTATAGTGAATACAATCAACCTATATACATGCTCTTAACCACTCACTTGTATTTCTACAAGCTCAAGCACACGATTGACACTAAAAATTAAAAGAAAAACATAAAAATTGTAACAAAATTTCTATGTTACCCCTACACTTTAGATAACACGTTGTCCTCAATATGTAGTTTTGAAAAATAAAGAAAGAAGTTACTCACTTGATCGTAGTAGTTTTACCGGTTAATTATGGGTACTTCATCCTTTGTTTGTTCTAAGCTATAATTGGTTGTGTTTCTTTCATATGGGGATTTTATACAAAAAAATTATAAAAATATACTTGTATAATTCTAATATTACTATAATTATTACTAATTACAATATCCTTAAAAATCAATTAACTTTCCTAAAATAAAATAAAACAAACATAAATTTTCCTAATGTATATATGTATTGTAATTTTTTAAGAGATTTATTCATCTCCCTAATGAAGTCTTCCTTTTCTCCTTTCTTCCTTTTGTTTTCTCTATAGAATTACAAATTGCTTGTACAAATCGTCTCCTACTAATTTCTTTGGAGGGTTCATCTTTTTATCTAAACGCTCTATAGGTATTCTTGCTCTTTTACACAACTCTGTTATAAGGTGTGGAAAAAATGTCCCTTTTGCTTGATTTCTTACACACTCGATTATATTTCTATATATCCAAGTACCAATACATATTTGTTTCCTTTGCAAGATTGTATGTACTAGAATGGCTTGTATCGGGCTGATATCGGAGAGGTCTGCCACGGGCCAAATTCTTAAACGTACAAACTTCATCCATAATTTTTCTCTTAGAGTCATTAGCGCTTGACTGAGTGTCTCAGGTATCTCTATTCCTGTTTGATGTGTCCATACTTCTTTCCTTTTTGTTAAAAACCTCAAAACCTCTTCCATGTCTACATTTTTAAACTCTTTGAGATCTGTTTTGTACAAGTAATCAAAGTAACAATAAGAAGCATCATAAAACTGTCAAATACTTCTCTTAATTACCAGAACGTTGACCCCTCTAACTTTAACATATGTTCACAACTCATAGTACGGTGTTTTCATTTTTTTATTTTAGTGCAAGATAAAATTCTTGCACAACAAGTATTATTGTTTGCTTTTAAGGTGGAAGCAAGATGTTATTCCATTCTCTTTCTATTGCAATTTTCCACACCCCTTTATAATTTCTTATCAATAGGTCAAACCCTTAAAGTATAAGGTTGCAACTGTTGTAGATATTTTTCTATGCTGTTTTTTCAAAATTCAAAAGATGGATTCATGATGTTTATACAAGAATTCTTTAATTTCCCAATATGCTTTGTTCTCTAATTCAATCAACAAGTGACAATTTTTTCGTAAACTAATTTATAAGGAGACATACCTAACAGATTTTTGTTTGCAGTTCTGTAGGCCCATAGTGTATTGTCTAGTCTTACTACCCAATCTTTCCTACTTGTATTTACCATTTTTCCCAGAATTCGCTTAATCTCTCAGTTAGACACCTCTGCTTGTCCATTAGCTTGTGGATGATACACTTTTTTCATCTGGTGTCTCACATTGTATTTGGCTAAAACGGCTTCAAACTGTTTGCTGCAAAAATGAGATCCTTTATCACTTACCAACACATGGGTGTTCCAAATCTGGCAAAGATTTTTTTTCTCAGGAATCTAACTACTGCTTTTGTGTCATTTGTAGGTAATGCCACTACTTCAACCCACTTAAACACATCATCAACGACTAGCAAGAAGTATTTGTTCCCAAAAGAACTTGGAAAGGGTCCCATGAAGTCAATTCCCCAGACATCAAATACTACTACTTCAAGTATCCCTATTTATGGCATTTCATCTCTTTTTGATATAGTTCCAGTTCTTTGACATCTATCGCATCCTTGTACGAATTCATGAGCATCTTTGTTCATAGTCGGCCAATAAAATCCTAATTGCAATATTTTTTGAGCTATTCTTTTTCCACCGAAGTGCCTCCTACATGGCGATGTATGACAACCTTGTAAAACATCTTTTATCTTTTCTTCTCTACACATCTTCCAACTAACTAACCTGTGCATTGTAAAAATATGTATGGATCTTCCTAAATGTAAATTTTTAATTCATGTATGATCCTCTTCTTTTATTTCCATGATACTTTTGGTGGAAACACACCTTTAGTGTGTAGTTCATATAATTTGCACACCATGGTATGTTGTTATTCCTAAACCTAGCCTGATGGATGTCTACCCTGAATAATTGCTCATCAATAAAGGTCTCATTGATTTCTTCAAAGTTTTGCTACTCTAAATCATTTTCTATTCTAGATAAATAGTCTATGATTTTTTATAACTTCGATCTTTGCCTTGTCCACTTCCAAACTTTTTCTCAATATTTGATGTCCTAACACTAATTATTCTTTCACCATGAAGTGTCATTTTCCCTAGTTAAGTATCAGATTGGTTTCTTCACATCTTTGTAAAACTTTCTCAATGTTATTTAAACATTCCCAAAAAAAATCTCCGTAAACTGAGAAATCATCCATGAATACAACTAAGCCCTTTTCCAACATATCAACAAAAATAACAATCATACATCTCATAAAGGTCCTTGGGGTATTATATAATCCAAATGACATTCGTTTAAAAGTATATGTTCCAAAAAGACATGTAAATGTGGTTTTTTCTTGATCATTGGGATGTATAGGAATTTGATGATATTCAAAATATCCATCAAGGAAACAATAATAGTCTTTTCCAGTCAATCTATCTAGCATTTGACCAATGAAAGGAAGTGGAAAATGATCTTTTTTCATTGCATTATTTAATTTCTGGTAGTCAATACACACTTGCCAACCAGTGACTGTTCTTGATGGAATTAACTCATTCTTATCATTCTCAACCACCGTTAACCCCTTTTCTTTGGAAGGCATTGTGTGGGACTTACCTATTCACTGTCAGAAATTGCGTACAAAATACCTACATCCAACCATTTTATCAATTCTTTTTTTACCACTTCTTTCATAGCCAGGTTTAATCGACTCTGTGCATCTACCAATGACTTTTTCTTTTCTTCCTATATGATCTTATGCTGACACAGTAGCACAGGATCGATTCCCTTAATATTAGTAATAGTCCATCCGATGACTTTTTTGTGTTTTTCTAAAACACTGAATAATACCTCCTTCCATTCAGAACTTAACCCAACAACCATAATTACAGGTAAAGTGTTTTGCTCTATTAAATATCCATACTTTAAATGCTCTGGTAATGGTTTTAATTCTAACTCAAGAGGTTTAACAATGGATGGTACCATTTTTGTTGCATTCGAAATTAGTTGTTTTGATTGTTCCTTACTTTGCCACCACCATTCAAGTTGAAGAGCTATCTGATTCTTTTCCTGTTCTGCATCATCCAAATTTTCTTCTTCTAATTCATATTCAATATGTTCGGCCAAAATTACTTTGATTAACTTCACTTTATTGCATTTTTACTCTTCTGGTATAGGTTCTACCAACTCCACACCTTTCAATTCCTAATGTATCCCCCAAATAAATTCATTCTCACTAAATTTTTCCAATATTTCCATGTCTTCCTTTCTCGTTTTCTTCCAAATACTTTCCCTAGTTATAAACTCAAATTTCTACCTGTTATAACTATTTAACCAGACATAGAAATGTTGGATTTGAATTGCAAAATGTATACCTCCACCCAATACTTCCCTAAGAATTGTTTTGAATCGTTCCCAAGCTTTTCCTAATGTTTCGGTAATATACTGTTTAAATTGAAATAATTTCTCATAAGTGTTGATTACCTGAATCATAGGAAGAACCTTGCAAAGGAATAACTACACAAAATTAGTCCATGTAGTGATAGTATCGAGTGACAGTGCATCTAACCAAGCCTTCACTTTTCCATCTAGTGCGAATGGAATTAGTAATAGTTTAATAGCTTCTGCTGGGACACCCGCGTACGTAACGGTACTACTTATGTGTTTGAATTGTCAAAGGAAGGCTATAAAATCCTCTTTTCTATAATCATTAAATAAGACATTATGAGAAATCCATGTTAATAATGAATGATTTAATTCAAAGTGAGGACTATGATTAATAGGGTGAGTAATACTAGATTGCAACCAGTCCATGTCAAAAAAATATTCCTAACACTTGCATTATGTTATTAATGGCTACTTATCAGATTGCAAACAACAGATTTATCTCCTATATCCCCAGAATGATATAACCATTGGTCTTCTAGGATATGTGAGTATATTTATGAATATCTTCTTACACCATGAAATTAGAAAAGAATAAAGAAATGCTAATATATCAATCGTATCTATGATTCATTAATTTCCTAATTATTCTATAAAAATGCAAAAATTAAAATTAATCTAATGATGTTGCCTCCCAGGCAATAGAGCTAACAACTTAATCGCTTCCAGATGTACCAACGTCCAGAGTAAGAAACTTGCACAAATGATATGAAATAAGCGGTATCCAAAAGTATACGAGTCAGGTTATAATATAGTTACAAAGAAGTAAATAAGTACTCTAAGGATCGTACCCAAGGGAGGCGAGTACTAAATTAATCCTAATCTAAACACAAATAGATCTAATTAATACTTTAAATAAATTATATTACGAACAAACACAAAGAGAGGTTTTTGGGGGGGGGTTTATAACAATAAAGAAAATAATATAAATAAAGAGACTTTAGGAAACAAATTATGTAAACTGAATAAGATCTAAGCATAGGCGATTAGCTTCCTTTGGTAATCATAACAAACTGTTGCTTAAAGCTTCTAGTCAATCAACTAGTCGTCACCCTAGTAGGATCTCTCAATCTTCCACTAAAATGACGAGTCGGTAAGAACTACTTATCTGTCGACCTCACAGTCCAGATCGATTCGAGGCTAAGGTATTCACGAATAGATTATACCAATTTTGGGTTAATTCTAACCTAAATGACTTCCTAGGGTTGTCAATCCCAAGGTTTAAGTTATTTCTCTCCAAAACAGCTGACTTACTAAGAAAACCCTACACAACAATTAATAAGCCATACCTCCCTTCGCTAATCCCCCATAAGAGGATTCGTTTCTCATGGATTTCATAAACACAAAAAACTTGATAATAAACATGAATAATGAATCAAGAGAAAAGATTTAAGAGAAGCTCGAATTGTATTGAATGAAGTGTAGAATCCACAAAGAGTTGATCGAGTCTACAAATCAAATCTCCCAACAAACATAAAATAAAAACTAGAAATAACCTAAAACCTAAGAAAAGGAAAAAAACTAAAAACTGAAATTACAAAGAAATTTCACAAGTATCAAAAGCTGTCTCTAACAAGTGTTAAATGAGTCTATTTATAGATTTAAGGTTGACATCATCCTCAACCCTGGGTCAAATGATGCTCTCGTATTAAATATTTGATTGTGTAGATCAAAATGCCCTAGCTCGTAAGTGCTTTCTCGTACAAGATCGATGTCGCGAAACCCTAGTGCCTATATCGCAACATTGAAGACAGTATGCTCAACTTCAGGGTGACTTCAGGGGTGTGTCACAACATCTCTTGGCTGTGTTGCGACACTGAAGACAGTCTCAGAATTCTTGTACTCTACTCCTTATGTTGTGACATCAAACTTCCCGTGTTGCAACACAACGGCCAAAATTGAGTTTGTATGCCCGCTAATGATCTCCTACACACTTTTTATTGAATGTAAACGAAACTATGAAAACTTAGTTTAAACATAATAAAATTGCTTATATTCAAGCTCCTCAAGTGCAAAAACTAGTTTAATCTGTTACACCGATTTACCGAAGATCAGTTCACAGTATTCATCTAACTTCTACGTTAGTACCAACTCACTAGTAATTACTAATGAACCCTAGGTTACCCTCTAAGTTATTTACGTGTTTCTCGTTTTACATTTATAGATGTTGGGATAGACGTTGGAAGGGATGTTGGAATAGTGTGTAAATCCTTCAGAAAGGTTCAAATATGATATCAATAACATTATGTATGATTTCTCTTTGGAGCTCACTAAGTTTGTATGAACTTACTTTGTTACATTTCCTTTCTTAGGCTTGCTAATTGAAGGAAGACTTTGTTGGAAGGACTATGCCAGAGTGCTACTACTATTGTGAGTTGATAGCTTTGTTTCATATCATTCATGACTTGTGGGGGTGGCGCATAGGTGTATTTGGAAATGATTTTTATAAAGAAATTTTGTTTTGAAAAAAAAACTTAGTTTTTATGAGATTTCTATGAAGTATCAATGCTTTTTTTTTAAGAATATATTTTGTGTAATGAAGTTATTATATACAAACTTATATGCCATATAGCTTGTACATTATTTTTAAATTGTTGATGTTTTTTATTCAAATTGTGGTAAAGTAACAACTAATATATTTTTTATATTTATAACTTTGTGAGAATTATATATAGCCTTAGCCAAAATGTTTTAAAGTTAATTTGATTTTAAGTAGTGACACACCATACTCGGATCTTATTATAGGGTTGGGTTTGACGTGTTACAAAATTAGAAAGAAAGGAAGAGGAGACAAGTGTTTTCCAGATAGCATGTGTTTTCTATTCTATGTGAAAAATGAGGAAATCAACCCTCTATTTATACTAGAAATAGAGGGAAAAAATGGTAAATAGGCAGGGAAAAAGAGTAAAAAACGCATGAACAGTTGCTGTCCCACTATTTTCGCGCCCAACAGCCAAAAATATATCAGCTCCAGATTTTTTAAAACAGTAAATCTAGAAAAAATAAAATTTTTTAAAGATATTTTTTCCAGAAAAATAATAAAACTTTTGTCCAAAAAGATATACAGCTGTACGTGTCAAAGAAACGGATACGGAGAAGAACAAACAGGCGACGGCGACGGGCGCGTGTGATAGGCCTATAACCCAATTAGTCAATGAAAGCTAGAAGTAAAGCTATATAAAAACTCTCTTGATAGCTTGTACTGAACCAATGTGGAATATACCCACTAACAACAACCCTTTACATTACTAACAATCCTTCACTAATGCAAAGTAATTTGGAGATTTTGTAAACATGAGAAAAAGTAGAGTTTTTTCAGTTAAAACGGAAGAGCAACGGTGAAATTAGTTGCATAAGCATTAGTATCTTGTGGATTTTGGACTAGTACATAGTGAAATAAGTTATTCTTCTCTTTAACAAGTAAACGAATCTTGAACTTGTTAAGATAGGAGTTAACTTATGGAACACAACTAATCTCAGATCCAATTGATGTCCAGTGATAACTCAACAAGTTTTAGCCAATGTACCTCGCGATGCTGGTTAGTGCTCTAGAAAAACTGCCCAAAATGTTTTTCATAGAAGGTGGCTAGTCCTTCACACTTACGTAGTTGATTTCATAAAGTCTATCTCAATATAGCCACCCAAATCAGGGCTATGAAATCATTAAGAGCTTTCATTAAGCTCATTAAGAGTAATAAACTCAACCTCTCAAGTCGGTGAATTCATCAAGTTCGTCTTAATAGGACCACCTAATTTCTGGGCTTTGAATTCATTAAGAGTAACAACTCATCCTTACACATGTGCATCATTCACCATAAGGATAGGTAAAATGTACACTATGAGTCTTTCCATGATTTCATTTGACCACATTGAACTTAAAAACTAAATTGGGTATCCAATATGGATTCCTCAACCATTGGGTTTAAGACTTATCCCCCTCGACTAACCAAGAACATTTTCCTACTTAACCCTTTGGTTAGTGGTCAGCTAGGTTCCTTTCAGACCTCACGTACTCTAAAGCAAATACTCCATTCTTTATTAAATGTCTCATAGATTCATGTCTTATTGAAATATTACTTTCTTACCATTGTAAGATTGACTCTTAGCAACACGAATTGTGGCTTGCAAGTTATGTAATAAAGATATGGGAGGTACTGGTTTTTCCCATAAAGAAATCTCTGCAAGTAGATTCCTAAACCACTCGGCTTCTTGCCCGGGTAAGTCAAGAGATATAAACTCTGACTCCCTCGTGGAGTGAGCAATGCAGCTCTGTTTAGCATACTTTTATGAAATGGTTGCTTCACCCAAAGTAAAGGCAAACCCACTTATAGAGCTTACCTCATCATAAGGAGTTCTCACAAAGATTACATCAAAACGATTAAACTTTTTTAACACTTTCTTTATATAATGAGATTGGTTTGATGAAAATCCCTTTTCTGATTTTGTAACCTTAACTCCTAAGATTACATCTACCTCTCCCAAATCACTCATTTTGAGTCTGTTAGATAAGAAATTCTTGGCTTTATTAGTAACTTCTATATTGGAACTAAAAATTAACATGTCATCTACATATAGACTTATGATGACACAATCAAAACCAAACATTTTAGAATACACACATGCATCCGCACCATTAATTATAAAACTGAAACTAAGAATAGTCTTATGAAATTTCTCATACCATCATTTTGGAGCTTGTTTGAGATCGTATAGAGATTTTTTGAGTGTGCAAGGTTTATATTCCATACTAGGTGCCACAAATCCTAGAGGTTGCTCTATATAGATCTCCTCATCCAAATCACTATTTAGGAAAGCTATCTTTACATCCATATGATTTACCAACAAATTATGAATGGAAGTTAAAGCAAATAAAACACGAATGGTAGAGATCTTAGTCACAGGAGAGTATGTATCAAAATAATCTATTTTAAATTTCTGAGTAAACTCTTTATCACTAGTCTTGCCTTATACTTTTGTATTGACCCATTTGGTCTAAGTGTCTTTCTAAAGACCCATTTTTTACTAATAAGTTTAAAACCTTTAGTCAAGTGTACTAATTCCCAAGTGTGATTAAACATAATGGATTCAAGCTCATTATTAATAACATCTCTAAAAAACTAGCATCTATTGAATTTATGGCTTCATCATAGGTTTTTGGATCCTCATCTATTAAAAATTCATGAGCAATAGAATCATTTGTTAACTCTAAATCATTAACTTCAGTTATAAAAAAAGTAAGAAAATCAGATCTGAAACTAGTGGTTGTCCTTTGTCTTTTACTTCTCCTAGGATCCACATCATCATTAAGAATATCTCTATTATGTGTACTAGAAGAAGAAACATGCTCGTCTATCTATGTATCAGGATTTATATCTGATTTCTTTGAAAGGAAAATAATTTCAAAGAAAACAACATCTTAAGATTCACATATGGAAGAATCATGCAAAGACATAAATCTATATGCAACACTGTTCAGAGCATAACCAACAAAAACAACATCAACAGTTTTAGATCCAATAGTGTTCTATTTAAAAGCAGGTAAGCCTTATTTTTCTAGGCACTTCTATACTTTCAAGTATTCGTTTCTAAATTGTTCGAAAATAAGCTACTGCAAAACAAACCTGTTAGCATTGACTAGAGAATTAAGAAATTAGAAATTTACTGCACCATGGTAAACCACCTGCCTTACTAATGAATTTTCTCTGATCAGTGTAATCGTGTAGTGGACGTCGTCCCTTGAGGTTAACACAGTGCTTCGATATTCGTACACCCGAGTAAGGAAGATGGAACTCGATTGGTGTTGCTCTTCTCAGGGAAATTACAGTAGGATCAATTCCCAGGAAAGTTTGAAGGGGTCACAGTTGATCCCGCTTAAAATCCAAGCTCCTAGACATAATTTTTCTCTAAAGTGATTTAGAGAGAAACTGACAAAGTTTAGAAGGAAATCGGAAAGAAAGGAATAGGAGAAAAGTGTTTTTCAGAGAGCGTTGTGTTTGCTGTTTTGTGTGAAAAATGAGGAAATCAACCCCCTATTTATATTGGAAACGAAAGGGCAAAACAATAAAGAGGCAGGGGCAAAAGAGTAAAAAATGCAGGAACAGTTTTGAAACTATCCCACTATTTCTATGTCCAACAGCCAAAAATATATTAGTTCTAAATTTTTTGGAATTGTAAAAATAGAAAAAAAATTGTTTAAATATATTATTTTTCGAAAAAATAATAAAACTTTTATCCAAAAAAATATACACAACACGAGCCAAGCAAGCAATGACATGTGTGTGTTATAGTCCTAAGGCTCAATTACTTAATAAGAGAAAGAAGTAAAACTATATAAAAACTCTTTTAATAATTTGTACTTAACTAATATGGGATAAACCCTAACAACAACCCTTTACATTACCAACAATTCATACTTCAACTTCACACCTATTTTCCTTCTGAATTTGGTTTAGTTTTGTAGGATTGTTTGTCATTGAAGTTACAATTTCAACATTTGTCTTTTCAATGGACTAGAATGATTGCTAATAAGGTAACTCACCCATTGATGTAAGTAGTTTTATCTTATGTAAGTCGTGTTATATTTGATAGTGGCCCAAGTACCAAGCGTATAGAGTAAGTTCATCGACTTGGGTTTTAACTGAGCCTTCTCTTCTTTGATATTTTCCAGTTTTTATCTTGGTTTTATTAATATATGATTTTGTCCTTTTAAAAATAGTTACATACGTTTGCATTGGATCCAAATTTTAAATATATTAATTTAAAATTAAATGATAAAAGAAAAATGATATTAAAAATAATATTATTACTAAGCTAGGTAAATTAAACGAAGTAACATTAAAGTTTCTCAAATAAATATAAAACACATTTTAAAAATTTATAAAAGATTTTTAAATAATCTTTTAAAATAACACTGATAATATGGACACTTAAGCATGAATTTTGGTGATATAATAATCATATATTTTATTATTTTATTTTTGACATAATAAATTTTGAGTTTCTCATTTGAATTGTTTTATTAGAGTAACAGAACTTTCTTGAAAAGTTTCTTTATTATTAAAAGGCATAGACTGTGGAGTAAGGTTAGTACCATGGGACACATATTTTTATGAAAAAATATCAGACTCAATAATGTCATTTTCGCTGTTTTGATTTTTTTTCTCGTTGTTTATGACTTGTTGCATTTTAAAGAAAAATTTGAAAGCTGTAAGAAAAGTGTTTTCACGCCTCCAGTATTTATATAAAGTTTTTAATTTTCTTACTTAAAGCTCAAGTATTCTTACGTTATTCATCCGACTTAATAAAATCAATTCACATGACATTTTTAATTCAGGCGAATTACCTTTCATTAAAAATATTTATTTAAATTTAATTATAAAAGTACCAATTTTAACCCCAAAAAAAAAAAAAGACTATGAACCCATTTTAAATAAGGAAAGGAATTCAAATTGTGATTGAAGACATAAACATCTCTAGTATCAAATGCTTAGGTTTTTGGTATAAGCACAGGTGTTATATAATTCATTTTATGGTCTACTTGTTGGTATCAAATATCTATTTTTTTAGTAAAACATGTTATAAGTTCCTATACTCTTCAAAAACTTAAAATTTTAGTCTTTTTATTTTTATTTTTAGAAATTTAGGTCATTTACTTTTCAAATTTTAAAATTCATGACCAAATGTTAAATTAAAATTTAAAATTTAAAAAGTACAAGTAGAGGTGACATATTATAAATTTGTTCATTTTTACTGCGACGTGATTGTAGTAAATTTGAGGTTGTCCCCTGACTTGTTTACTATGTAGCGTAGAATTTAGAAGCAAAAATGGATAATAGGGGAAGTTTTCAGTTAAGAAATCAAAGAAATACCGAAGAAATGGGTAAAGGCTTGGTGAAGTAAATTTTAGCATGCCTAAATAACCCCCCAAAATAAATAACAGTCATTTGTTATAGACATATGAAAAATAGGGTATAAATTTATATTATGAAATATTGATCGACCCGAGGAATACATGGACATTAATCAAGTTTAATAAAATGGCGCCTGGGCAGCAATTAAAAAACCAATGGATCATCGCAATTTTCGTGTTGACTAAACCCCAAAACTCATCTATATATAACTAAGTTTTGACACCCCAAAACTCCCATTTTCTTTGCTATTTCACAACGTTTTTTCCCTGTTCCTTTTCAAATATTAAATACACCCAAAGTAAAGAAAACAATCAACAGTAAATTTGTTTTCAACAAAGTAAAATCGTCTTTTGTTTTGTTCACTTTCAAACATATTTGTGTTTTTCATCTTCATTTTTTTAGGGTGTAATTCCGATATAACAAAGCACAATATTTGCCATTACTTCAAAGGAACTTTTGATCAAGTTCTTTGAAAGAAGCAAACCATGTCGCACGACACGATTCATTCATCCGAGCAGCTTTCCATTGTAATTCTTCGACTTTCTTAATGTTTACAAACAATTCCTTTTATTTTAATTTTTAATATTTATAGTTTTAAACCTAAATTCTCTTTAGATAGACAGAATTAGATTCAAACCCATGATGATACGAAAATATGAACAACTTGCATTAACATTTTAAATAGAAGAATTGTAAAAGTTAGGGTTTGATTGCCACCTCTTAAGAATGATTGACGAACCCATAGTTGATAATTAATCTTGAGCCTGTAGAATTAATTATAATTATAAATTTAAATTTCAGTTCAGTTGATTTATGTAATCATTTTAAGAGGCGGTAATTGAAAAGTGACTATTATCAAGCATTACATATGTTGCACAAGTATTGTTTAAGTTATCATAACATGTTCTCAAGATTTATCTTAACATGGGGCTTCATTGGGTCAATTTCTTACAGGATGATATATCGAGTCCAACCAACGTTCCGTTTTTATATTTTTCCGATGCCGATCTTTTCTCAGCAGCCTTGCAAAACTCTGAGGTTACTTCTAATTGTTGTTACAAAGATCACAACTCTTCGTTTGGCAATAATCTTACTATACCACTAGATATTGAACAACTCAACAATGGACACCATGACAATACAGGAAATACTAACCCAATTGCCCCTACAACCACCAGCACGACCACCACCACCACCACCGCGACATCCTCCGCTAACTACAACATCACCGCCACCGACAATCTTTCCGTAATATTTGATTCACCGGACGAAATCGAAGATGATATTTCAGCTTCCATAGACTTTTCTCAATCTCCTTCTTTTTCCATCCCTCAATTTCTAGCTCAACAAGATCAAATCGATCATCTATCTTTAGTTCAATCCCAAAACCAGTTATGTGAAACTACTGCAGACCTTGTTGGACCACTTTCGGGGCCCCCATTTACGCATGTTTTCGAAGAAGATTGTTTGTCTACTGTGCCTTCTTTAAACCCTTCATCTCCTTCCTGCTCATTTTTTGGTGCTTCAACAATGGCTAATTTCATGCCTGCGTTATCGGTTGATAGTTCTGGGATTTTCACTGGGAGCTTTCTTATGGGGTCTGAATCGCAAGCTCAAAACTTGGAATTTCAAGGTGATAATGGTGGACTTTTCTGCCCAGATTCGGTGCAATGCATATTTAACCCTGGAGACATACAGGTGCTTAGCTTTCAATTTTGGATAAAAATATCATGTAGGCACTTCTATTAAGAATTAGATAGCATTTTTCTATTTTAATAAAAAATGGTAAATTAGTTTTTATATATTAGATCAAAAAGTAAATTAAAATTTTCTCTAAAAAAATCATTCATTTCTATCATTAAAAACTAGTATACCTATCGGAATAATCAAATAGGTATGCACCTTATGTTGACGATATGAATTAATTTTAATAGTAGAAATGAATAAAAATTATAAGAGAAAAATTAATTTACTCTTTAATCTAACGATATGATCTAATTTTATTTACTTAAATAAAAAAGACAAAATATAATTCGACTCTGAATATAAAATCCTAGGTAGTACATTATGAAAAAAACATCATAATGACAATCTTATTTTATTGTTGTGAAAGACCCTTGGAAGTGAGAACCAACAACTAATGGGAGGCGTTGTGGGCTCGGCTCCATTGGCATCAGAGATGTCGAGTTTGGAAGACTCAAGTCGTAACAAAGTTGGAAAACTTTCGGTTCAACAAAGAAAAGAGAAGATCCAGAGGTACATGAAGAAAAGGAAAGAGAGGAACTTCAGCAAAAAAATCAAGGTTATTTCTTTTAATCCATCTCAATCAATATATATATATATATATATATATATAGACTATGTTTTTGGATTCATATGTGTTGAATGTTGATACATGTTTGGTACAAAGTATATTATTATTTTTTAAATGATGTGGAAAATGGAGTGGACACTTGTACTAGACACATATTATTTTAGGGTTAAATCATTATATTAGATTTGAACATCACAATTATTTTCATAATTAGATGTAAATTTTTTTTGTCCAAGTTAATCCTTGAACTTGATAATTGTTCCTATATTAGAGCTTGAGCTAGGCGATTGTTCCAAAGTTGGAGCCCGAAATTTTTTTGTCCAACTTAGTCTATGAATTTGGCAATTGTTCTCACATTACGGCTTGAACTTTAGGGTTTTTAAAAAAATATTGAGAATTAAGTTGACTTGGACAAATAAAAATTAGGTTCCAATGTAAGAATAATTTTCAAGTTCAGGAATTAACTTGAATAAAAAGAAAGTTCAGGCCCCCAAGTGAAAATAATTGCCAAGTTTAAGATCAAAAAGTGATTTAACCCATTATTTTAATTCCCAAAAGCTCATTCTTTAAAAAAAAATATTTTAGAGGTATTTATGTTTTCTACATTTTAATAAATTAAAAAAAAAAAGAAATTTAAGCTCAAGACAGTATAACCTTCATCATTTTAATCAAAGCCATATAAGATTTTTAGGACAATTTCTTCTAAATTAGTTAGATATTATTTTCACTCATATGGTGGATGTATGATAATCTTGTATATAAAAATTAGTTGGCATATTAAAATACTAATATTACAATAAAATCTGCAGTACGCTTGTCGAAAAACCCTAGCTGACAGCCGACCACGTGTGCGAGGAAGATTTGCGAAGAATGATGATTGTGGAGGGACCCCTAGGCAAGCTTATAGCAATCACGAAGAAGATGATGTAAGTTCCTTCCTTGTGTTTTCCTTGCAACATTTCAAGCTTTTCTCCCTTACAACATGTATTGATACTTTTGCTTTCATTTCCCTATAGGTTGTGGTGAAAGAAAAGGAAGAAATGGTCGACTCCTCAGATATATTTGCTGATATTAGTGGAGTGAACAGTTTGAAATACAATTACTCAATCCAATCTTGGCTTTGAATAGGTTTCATTAAACAATTTTGTAGCACCAGTGTTCTAAGTTAGCTTTTTAATAAAGAAGAAAAAATTGGGTCCTATGGTATACAAATGATCAAAGTTAGAATGTTATAGTTAGTGAATAAAAATGTAATTTCTGTAGATATGTAAGTATCAATTTCAATTGGATACAATCCTAAACTAGTGGTGGAAGATTAGTTTCTTAAAAAAAAAAACATTTTGGCAGATTATGTCCTTTAGATAAATACATTCTCACTGGCTTGCCCAAGGGCCATTTTACTCATCTAATTTGATAAATACATTCTATACAGATTGGATTTTGGTCCATAGTGTTGTTTAAAATAAATATACATTATTTAAGTTTAGTTATAATTATATAAATAAATTTAATTATAAAATATATGTCATTATGAATGCTATTAAGTGAATGTTCAACCTTTCACCTTTCATCTTCTTGTAACCCCTTTCTTATTTATGTATTAGAAAATAAGGAGTCTAATCTCCTATATATATTTATAGGAGTATACTACTTGTAATGATTATAGAAAAGAAGAGAAATGCAATAAAATCCTCTTATTCTCATCTATTATTCTTGTGTTATTTGTATTATTTATTACTATTTTATAATATGCTATCAAGACGATTTTATTCAAGAGTGATAGGTCATTAGTTTACACCAAAATTTTGTTGGGCTCCAAGTACTGAAATTTAATTATTTGGTTAAAAAAATGGTTGCTCGAGATTTGCTTGAGGATGATCATGTTCTCTTCACTACAAAGAATGCTTATAATCTCTACTTCTCATCCACAATTACCTAAATAAGTCTAATCATTTTTTTTAAATTTGATTCGATTTCTATTAAGTTCAATTTATATAATTCTCTATTTTCATCTCTATGAATTTATAAATCCTTTCTCAAGTTTATTTGTTGTGCTTTCTATGTGGATATATATATTTGTTATTTTATATATTTTATTGGTTTAGTTTTAATTTTGATTAAATTATATGATTGTTCTTATCTGTTCTTGTCTATTGTAAATGTGTATTATATGCAATGATTAGTTTGGACTTCAAATCTATACATACTTGAGAACTGTATAATCATATTAATCATGAATTTTGTAAGAAAAACGTAAAAGATTTTTAAAATTATGAATTAGTTTTTGAAAGAAAATTATAATAATGAAAAAAATTCATTAGATTTGTTTCGTTCCCTAAGGTGAATATAGCATTGCATAATCAATCTTAAAAATGACAAAGTTGCAATTGTGGTTGTGAGCATAGTCTTTGATGGACTAGTATGGGTATAATAATCACTATAACTATAGAGATTATAATAATTTTAATGAAAATATTTATGTGATACTCAAAGATCATTTGACACATGCATATTGGTTGAACATTTTATGAAGGTATGATTAGAAAGAAAAGGGAACAATGTATAGACACATTTGATTTATCACAATGATATTGAAGTAAATTTACAAACAATGATGACTTTATTGGCTTTGTTAACAAATTATATTGTTTATTCATTTCTAAAAGTGAATAGCACTTATTGTTGTTATTGACAAATAGATAAGTGGAATATGGATAGTCCAAAATGTTGTTAAATGTTTATTCTGAAACAAAATGATTAAATGGTTTATACTAATTAATCATTCTTTGGAGTGGATAATACCTTGTAATCTTATTGGCAAAGAATATGAGGTAAGTTTACATTATTTTCCGAATTATTTCTTATACATTCCTTGAAGTGAATGTTTGTAATAAATATAATAAATTCTATGATCACTGTCGAAACCATTTTTTTGTATTTGAAAAATGGGCATTGATTTTGAAAATGGAGTCGCCACCAATCTTTTATTGAGGTGTGATCGGTTCACCTTAAAAATGATTTTGGGTCTACGAATTTTGAGAAAATAAGTTCGGGAGTCGGTTACGCACGAGGAAGGATTAACACCCTCGTAACGCCTAAAGTTGGTACCGAATTGATTGTTTAATGTCTTAGTGTGGAAACTTGAAAAGATTTTAAAATACGATCCCATGAAATGAAAACCTAAATAATCGAATTGGATTCGTCTTTAATGAAAACCTACCCACTTTAAAGAAATAAACTGTCACACTCAGTGAGTTAGAGTGCAACAATTCAATCTTCGAAGTTAGATTCGTCTTTTTAAATTTTAAAAATTCATATGTTTTGAGAAGGATATTTGGTTATTTGGGTCAATCGAGAAATCAAAACCCAGTAAGTTAGGGTTCAATTTCTTAAAATTCTTAAACACCAAATATTGCATTTATTTTAAAATCGAGATAACAAAATGTCATATCCAGTAAGTTAGGATCCAACATCGTGAAATCTTAAATGCTTTATTTTAAAATTGTATGGTTTAAATAAAATAAACACTTGGATATCTAAATTCGTCGAGAAAAATTGAAGCTCAGTAAGTTAGGGCACAATTCTCTCAAGAACAATGAACACCAAGCTTTTTTTGGAAATTATGAAATAAAATGATTGTAGTGCTTTAATAAGATACAATTTTTAAAACAAATATAGCATAATTAATATATAATGAAAAGATAAATGGTAATTCAAACGCATATTAATAAGTAACAAGCAAGCAATAGATAAATAAAAATAAGAATAGCAACAATAGTTTTAATCATATTATACAAATATCAATATCACTATTCAAAAACTCAAAAGAATTAATAATCAATTTTAAATGATATACTAAAAAAAACAAGAGAATAAATTATGATCAATAAATTATATGTACAAAAGTTTTAAAATAAACCATATATATATGAGTTTGTGGTAGATTCAAAATAAATTCAATAAAATTAAACACTATATAAATAATATTATTTAGATGAATTTTGAAGCAAATATTATACAAAAAGAAAATTAAGATATGTAAAATAATGTACATATATTAATTTAAAATAAGTAATATATAGGAGTGAAAACCTCATGTAAATAATAATATACAATAATATGTAAAAGGTTAATGAGTAAAATAAAATAGAGATTTTAAAAGAAATGAAGTATATACATAGAAAATAAGTAAAAATAGAATTTGAAATTAATAGCATATTACGGGTGTACATATGTATAATAACAATAATTTAATATATATTGCATATATACATGAAATGGAATTATGAAAATATTATTGTATAAATCTTCACCGTTAGAAGTATATAAAATGGAATTTATGGATATATTGTAAAATAAAATCCTAAAATGTGTGCAAATTAGTCATAAAGAATATTTAAAATAATGCATAATAAAATAGAATAATACATGATAAAAGCATTACAAAATAATACATAATAAAATAAAATAATGTAAAATAAAAGTAAATAAATAGATATAAACTAATACGATAATAATACATATATTAATAGTAGTAATAATAACAATAATGATAATAATAATAATAGTATTATAAATTAAAAAAAGACAAGGACAATTTCAAAAATAAAACAAAATCTCAGGGACGACTTTGAAATAAGTGTGAAGACGACCAAATCGAGAACCATTGCACATCAGAGGGACCATTGTTGCAATTTAGATGCACAAATCCAGGCCTTCAAACCCAATCAATGAAAACTACGCCGTTCAAACATGGATCTAATTGGAATTGGAACCAAATATGAGGTAATAATTAAAAAATCAAAGAAAAAATGAATTGAAACGAAAAGGAATGCGAAGGGGGTCATTGCGCAAATAGACCATTGAGTAAAAATACGCGGATCCTTCCCTCTGGTCGAGTCACCACGCGGATCTGAGCTCATTACGACGCTGTTTTGAGGCCATTAAATCGGCATCAAACGACGCCGTTTATTACCTTGCTTATAATCCAAAAATAACCCTAACAGTAGCTATTTCTTTAAAGCAAAACCTAACTTAGCAAAAGCTCTCTGCGCCGCTCTGTGAATCGTCCGTTCAAGGACTCTCCGAACCTAGCCCACACTCCGATGACGACGGAAAGAGCAAGGATCCGACCACAAGGTAACTTCTCTGCCTTCTAATCTCTGTTTTTATTCTTTTATTCAAAAATGAATCAAACAAACACAGAAAAGAAAACTGGAAAAAAGAAAAAAAGGAAAAAGAAAACAAAAGAAGCAAAAGAAACATTCAAAATCACCTTTAGAACTCTCTTTCTCTGAATCTTTTGTTTTTTGATTTCTTAAACTGTGTATGCGTAAAAATTTACAGTATTCCAATGGCTATTTTATAGCCAGATTTACAGAAAAAATAAAACAAAATAAAAATAAAATGAAATTCCCTCCAAATCCCATCTGTTATCTGTTATTGCTTGCTTTCGTGTGTATTTGCAGGTATTTGCAGGTATCCCAATGGCTATTTGATGCACGCGCGACGTCTAGGCCTTTGAGATTCGAGTTTAGAAAATTGGATTTGGGGTCTATTAGTTGATTCAGGTTTAGGGTCTGTTTAGGTTTGGCTGATTCGGGCTTGTAACGAGTTTATTTTATTGTATTTGGTTTTGTTTGATTTTTTATTTATTTGGATTTGGGTGTGCTTTGGGCCTGGTCAAAATAGGCCTCTTACAGCTGCCCCTCTTTGCTCGTTGTTGTGTAATGAGAATTGAGCAAAGAATTTAAAATGGCCTATTTTGCCTGGCTCTGTCAAACATTAACCTCTTGGTGCTTGTTTTCTTCAAGTAGCTTCATTCCATCCTACTTTATCTTCAGAGGTATAGGAATTGGTGCTTCAATCCACTCCCCCGCAACGTCGGAGAGATAGGATCTGTAACTTTAATCTGTTTAACTGTGATGTCGGGGAAGTAAGATTCGCCCTTGAGCTTCAATCTGTTCCACTACACTGCCAGGTAAGTAAGATTCGCTATTCTCAGTCTGCCCCACTGGAACGTCAGGGGGATATGACTTGCTTCTTATGTCTACTCCACTGCAACTTCAGGGAGATAAGACTGGATGCGATCTACTCTACTGTAACTTTAGAGAGATAAGATCTATAGTTTTAATCCGCTCCACTGCAACTTCAGGGAGATAGGATTGGTTTCTTCTATCTGCTTCACTGTAACTTCAGGGAGATAAGATTCACAATCTCCAAACTATTCCACTGCTGACCAGGGAGATAGGATTAGTGGCTTACATCTACTTCCCTACTACCTGAGGAAGATAAGATTCGCCGTCTTCGATCTGCTCCACTACTGCTTAGGGAGAAAAGATCTGTAATTTTCAGCATACTCTACTACTGCTTAGGGAGATAAGGCTTACAATCCTCAACCTATTCCTACTGCTGACCAGAGAGATAGGATTGGGGTCTTCGATCTGTTTCGCTGTCAGTGCAGGAAGGCAATATTTTCTATTTTCAACCTGTTCCGCTGCAACCCAGGGAGGCAAGGCTAGTGTCTTCGATCTGCTTCACTGTCAGCACAGGAATGCAAGATCTGCTATCTTCAACCTGCTCCATTGCAACCCAGGGAGTTAAGTCTGGTATCTTCGATCTGCTTTGCTGTCGATGCAGAAAGACAAGATCTGCTATCTTCAACCTGCTCCACTGCAACCGAGGGAGGCAAGGCTGGTGTCTTTGATTTGCTTCACTGTCGGTACAAGAAGGCAAGATATGCTATTTTTAACCTACTCAGCTGCAACCAAGGGAGGCAAGGCTGGTGTCTTCAATCTGCTTCGCTATCGGTGCAGGAAGGCAAGATCTGCTAATTTCAACCTGCTTAACTACAACTGAGAGAGGCAAGGCTGCTGTCTTTAATCTGCTTCACTGTCGATGCAGGAAGGCAAGATCTGCTATTTTTTTTAACCTACTCCGCTGCAACCCAGGGAGGCAAGGCTGGTGTCTTCAATCTGCTTCGTTGTCGGTGCAGGAAGGCAAGATCTGCTATCTTCAGTGATCTGTTCTCTAGGGAACATGACCTGTATAATGAACCTAATTATTCCTAATGATTAGGATGGCATGATCAAAATGAATCAAATGCTCCTAACTAGACATGTGTGAATGGTGTTTGCATGACTGCAGAATTTTATTTTTTTCGAGAACGATCCTTCTTTATTACTTAGGTTATCAATGCTCAAAGTTTATTAAGGCTTTATCACTGAAGTGCTATAACACCTTCTTTCTCGGCTGGCATTTTCAAAGAAACACTTAATCAGATTGCCCCCACTGTAAACTTTAAAGTTCAATTTCTGGGACGCAAAATTTGTACCATCATTCTCCCACTGCAACCCGAGGGTAGAAATATATGGCTTTTCCTCAATCATCTCCTATCACAATTCAAGGATACAGGATCTAAACCTCTCTGGTCCCTTACACCATTCCCAAGGTGTCGTACCAAAGGCTCATGCGCAAATGAAGGCTTTCTTCTCCGAGGAAACCTCTTCCTATTGCCTGATGATCATTGCTTGCTTGTTTATTTAAGCTTTTTCATCAACACGACATCTTGTCATTTTGTTCAATCAATGTTTTTAACAACAAAATCCAAAGAGAAAGTCCTAATTTAGACTCTTCCTTTTCAGATTTCCAACCTTTAAACTTGGTGCGTTCTAAACAATAGTATTGTTTTAGGTTCCTGTATTATTTAGAAACTTCTAAAGTAATATGTAAAACTTCCCTTGTGAAAGTTTTATTAGTCCATTAATCATTATTTCAATGCAACATGCTTGCAAAAAAAAGGTCATAACAATGGATAAAAATAAAGTTGGTTCTGAGCATAGCTTGAAAGGAATAAATTATCAAAAAATAATAAAGAAATTGATTGGGAATGTGTACCTTAGAAAATAATGAAGTATTCCAAGAACAACAAATTCAATATAAATAGTAAGCAAATTGGGTGCCCCGGATATCGCAGCTTGAATTTCTCTGTACCAACTTTCTGAAGACCCTTCTGAGTTTGCATGTGTTTGAGAGATCTATAGTACTCTGTCAACGCCTCAAGATGTCGCCTACCCTTTCCTGTTGATTCAGGTATAACAAGATCACCACATGCCCCAATCTGATCAAGATTCGAGTTGTTCTGATGATCTCATGCCCCATTTTGATCAATATTTGAGCCATCCTTTTCGGGTTTTCAACTCAAATCCCCTTTGGCCTAAGGCGCCCTTTGCGGGTTTTCCCCTTAGCCTCTCCATTTTTACTTTTTCATTTTTCATTTTCATTTTTTCATTTTTCACATTTTTTCGACTCAAAGTACCCTTTGCGGGTTTTCACCTTGGTCATTTCTTCTTCTTTAAACGAAGTATTTCTTGACTGGATTTGAATTTATAGGATTAGCAATCTCACTCAGGATCAGTGCTTCTCTGAAAAAGGTCTTTTTTACAACATAGGGACATTCTCGATTTGACATTCATTCCCACTAAAATCCTTTTTTTAGGAAGGATCTTTTCCAACATCCAGCCCTCTCGTGGAATTCTCTGAGACGACCCTTTTTATTATGGGCTCGTATCATTTGTTTCTGGTACATCCGACCCTGATGAATAGCTTTTAACCCTTTTCCTAGGTCCAACTAATCACATCACGATTGGATCCATTCTGCTTCATCCAACTCTAGCTCAACTAATACCCAGAGAGAAGGGATTTCAATAGGTAAAACTACCTCAATCCCGTAAACCAAAGAGAAAGGTGTTGCCCCAATGAAGATGCTCGACAAGCAAGGAGGGCAAATGGTAATTTCTCATGCCAGTCCTTGCAAGTCTCAGTCATTTTTCGTAATCTTCTTAATATTCATCTCTAGGCAATTTAGTGACGAATCGTGGTGTCTGATTTTGAATTGATTACAGACCTCAGCTATCGGCTATTGTTCAAGCTCAACGCACTATCCAATATAATCCTTATTGATATTCTATATCGTCATATGATGACATTGGTGTATGAAGCAACCTCTATCCATTTGATGAAGTAATTGAGAATGCCCATTAAAAGCCTTCGATGAAGATGACGTCCATGCCCCGTTTTGCTCAAAATTTGAGTCGCCCTTTTTTGATTTTCAACTCAAATCCACCTTTAATCAAAGCGCCCTTTGCGGGTTTTCACCTTGACCTCTCCTTTTTCTTTTCTTTTCATCATTTTTTTTTCTTTTTTTATTTTTTATTTTTTATTTTGATTTTGATTTTTTTATTGAATCTAAACTCATAGGATTGGGCAAGTCCTTGTTATCCCTTTTGATCAGAATCAATGTTTTTTTATAGATAAAGTCTTCCACCTAAGATCTTCCACTTTCATCCTTTATGCGAAGAATCTTCTTTGGTATCAGATTTCTTTTATAGAGCCTTTTGGGGCACAACTACGATAGAAAACTTTGGATCTTCCTCTTTAATCAGGATAAAATCCAACAAAAACTTGAAAAGATGGAAACTCGACTTTAAACGGGTAAAGCTATGATGAGTCAACGAGAAAGGCATTGTCCCGGTAAAGAATTACATCATTCATACTATAAATTTGTGACATCGTGCTTTTGTGCAGATTTCATTATCAGCGGTTAACCCGGGCATATCCTAGTATGATCATATAAAGACATCTTTGAACTCTAGAGGTAGCTCAACAAGGTATTGCTTCGTCTTTGCGATCAGGTAAATTCTAATCTTCTCCAAACTCACAATTTCTAATGATTCCTTGTGAGGTAGGATCTGTTATCCTCTTATTCTAACGTCCTCAACAAGTCCGGAGATAATCTACGATCTATGTCATTTTCAAAGTCATGAGGTCCCTCTAAACACATGCCTCGCTTAAAAGGAAAATCTGAGTCTGTAGCAGCGTCATTCATGTAATTGATATCTGAGGACTCGTAATAAGTACCAATGAATATACAAAAGAATGTATAAATTCATGAATAATTATTTGTACAATATGATTATTAATGAATGAATGGTGTGGAAGGAAATCCAAAAGAATGAAAGAATAATTATTCAAAAAGATTGAAAGAATATTGGTTCAAAAATGATCACAAGGATGCATTTCATTAAAATAACAACGTTCAGACATGAGCCTATTTCAAAAAGAAGTTCTTATTGCTTCTAGGCTAAAAGCAACAAGTGCGTTCTGAATATTAATCTAAGTAAGCTCTAAATACTATAGGAATTTCTTTCGTAGTCAAATTGATTAGAACACTCCCAGATTTGTAAGGGCGGATATTTAACAAGGTCCCTTCTTCAATTGTGTCTTCATACATGGCATTGATGTGAATGCTTCCCAATATCTCTTCATACATCGCATCAATCATGATTGGGTAGAGGGTTTTCTGCACTAGAGTCATCAAACTTGACAACACCCATGTTGATGAGCCTTTCAACAAGCTTTTTAAAGACGGTGCAATTTTCTATCGAATGTCCCGTAATTCCCGCATGATAATCATATTGTGCATTCGCATTGTACCATTTGGGGTACGGAGGTTGCAGGGGTTTTGAGTAAAAAGGGGAAACAACGTGCGCATCGAATAAGCTTTGATACAGCTCATTATACAATATCGGAATTGGCGTGAACTGGAGCTTTTCGGTATTTTGTCTCACTCCTGATTCTTGTCTGATGAGCCTTGTTGATTAGCAACCACCTTTCTTGGTTGATTCACTGTAATTGACTTGTTGTATATACTCACATATTTCACTTCATTCTTCTTCTTCTTTGAGTCTAACTTTCTATTATTCTCCCCAGCATCAATCTTTCCACTTCTCACGGCACTTTCAATCATTTCACCGCTCATGACTATGTCAGAAAAGCTTTTTGTAGCACTTCCTAACATATGTGTGATGAACGGGGATAAAGAGAATCGTAGTTTCTTTTTCTAGAAGCAGCGGTCGAACTTGAACCGCAATCTCTCTCCACCTCTGTGCATACTGTCTGAAGCTTTCATTCGATTTCTTTTCCAAATTCTGTAAAGTGATTCTGTCAGGCATTATTTCTGAGACATGACTGTACTGTCTCATAAAAGCTTGTGCCAAATCTCTCCAGGTACCAATTTTGGTTCGGCTCAACTGATTGTACCATTTCGACGCTGCTCCAATGAGGCTATCCTAAAAACAATGTATTAATAGCTGATCATTCTTAATATACCCAGTCATTCTCCTACAGAACATGGTGATATGGGCTTTAGGACAACTGGTCCCACTATATTTCTCAAATTCTAGCATCTTGAACTTATAAGGAAGCACCAGATCCGGGACCAAACTTAAATCTTTTGCATCTATTCCATGATAGCTTTCAATGTTCTCCATTGCCCTAAATTTCTCTTTAATCCATTTCCATTTCTCCTCAAACTGTTTTGGCAATTCTTCCTTTACTTTATCCTTCTCATCTACTTCATCAAAATCTGAGACAGTAAGATTAATCGGATTATCACCGGGGTTAGAGCTTGATCCGGCCTAGAAGTTCATCGGTATTGAAACACCAGTTTGAAACTGCTGAGGCCTAATGCAAACAGAGGATCTGCGGGGTGCACCTCAGTCTGAACTTGTGCATACGGAGGCGTAAAACCAGGAGGATATAGAGATCCATCCTTGTCTCTTTCTTCATCATTAACCATAGGGCCCTTCCCCTTATTTACTCCACTAGTCAGTAATTGCCTCAACTTAGCCATCATATCATTTTGAGACTCGAGCATCCTTTCTGCCATGTCATGCTAAATCTTTTCCAATTGCTCCTTCATTTAGATTTGCAACTGATCTTGCATTTCTTTTTGAAGTCGCTCTAGCTTTTCCATAATTTTTGACTTTGCACGGGTACCGTAACGGTGCTTGGTTGATGAGTTTTTGTTGGTTTCTAGATTAACTGAGGCATAATTTTAACTCATTAAAACCCATTTTTATATTCTTGAATGCATATAATGTCAAGTAATGTAAATGAATGAAATGAATGCAAAAAGAGCGTCGATTCTTATCCAATTTCTTTTAGAAAACTTTATTGATAAACAAAATTCTTTACATAAAATGGGTTTCAAATATGGCTTTGCCCTAATGCTCAGAGCTTTAACCTCCTTCAATAATGAAGCTAATTCTTGACCTCGATCTGATTCCAGCTCATACTTTATGCTTAAAACGTCAGCCTGAATTGCCAATGTTTGCAAATGAAGAGCGCTGAAAGGAATGCGAAGGGGGTCATTGCGCAAATAGAACATTGAGTAAAAATGGGCAGATCCTTCCATCGGGAAAGTCACCACGTGGATCTGAGCTCATTACGATGCCGTTTTGAGGTCATTAAATCGGTATCAAACGACGCCGTTTATTACCCTGCTTACAGTCCAAAAATAACCCTAACAGTAGCTATTTCTTTAAAGCAAAACCTAACTTAGCAAAAGCTCTCTGCGCCGCTCTGTGAATCGTCCGTTCAAGGACTCTCCGAACCTAGACCACACTCCAATGACGACGGAGAGAGCAAGGATCCAGCCACAAGGTAACTTCTCTGCCTTCTAGGCTCTGTTTTTATTCTTTTATTCAAAAATGAATCAAACAAACACAGAAAAGAAAAAAAAAAGGAAAAAGAAAACAGAAGAAGCAAAAGAAAGATTCAAAATCACCTTTAGAACTCTCTTTCTCTGAATCTTTTGTTTTTTGATTTCTTAAACTGTGTATGCGTAAAAATTTACAGTATTCCAATGGCTCTTTTATAGCCAGATTTATAGAAAAAATAAAACAAAATAAAAATAAAATGAAATTCCCTCCAAATCCCATCTGTTATCTGTTACTGCTTGCTTTCGTATGTATTTGCAGGTATACGGCCAGCCTGGAACAACAGACGGAGGCACACCTGTGTGAAGAAGATGCACGCGCCTGATGGTGATGCACGCGCGAGGTCTGGGCCTGAGAGATTCGGGTTTAGAAAATTGGGTTTGGGGTCTATTAGTATATTCAGGTTTAGGGTCTGTTTAGGTTTGGCTAATTCGGGCTTGTAATGGGTTTATTATATTGTATTTGGTTTTGTTTGATTTTTTATTTATTTCGATTTGGGTGTGCTTTGGGCTTGGTCAAAATAGGCCTATTACAATCACTTTTGATCATTGAACTCAATTTAGCTATTTGAAAAATTTGACATATTCCCTGAAGTGAATATTGCATATACTTTTATAAAAAGATATATATTTCTTTTGTTGAAATAATGACATTATGAACCTCTTATTGGTTTAGACATTTCTAGAAGTAAATGTCATAATATTGCTTATATGTGGATACTAGATAAAATGAATGACAATGAAATTATCAATTATCACAGTTTATATTGACATTATAAAAGTATAAGGTTCAAAACAAAGGGATGATGTTAATAAATATTATGATAAATATGAATGCATTGTGTACATACCTTTAACATGTCTAAAGCATTAAATTTTGCAAAGTTTTATAAAGAAAAGTGATGTTTCATAATGCATGATAATAAAATTTGAATTGAAATTATGCTTACAAGAGGTGGAGGTTAGAAAATTTTAATTTTCAACCTCTATAGTTGTAGCTTTAATAGCTTTAATTTTAAACCTTTTATATACTTTTTGGTCTTGTGTTCAACTTTTTGCGTAAGCGAAGAGGGAATGCATTTGTTTTTACTACTTTAAAAAATTAGTTATTTTAAATTTATTAAATAGTTTCCTTCTTCTTCTCCTTTTTCTTTTTACATTTTTTTTCTTTTCTTCTTCTTTTGTTTTTGCACCCTATTGTTCCTCTCCTTTGCTTGTTATTTGATTCCTTCCATTAAAATTTTGTTGTTGTTTTTCAGGGAAGTTGCGTAGTTCGTTGTATTTTGACTGAAAGGTTAATTACGTAAGTTTTGTGGTTGAAATTCTGTAACGTTCCCTCTTGTCCAATTATGTCAAAATATGTTTTCCTGCTTAATTTGCTCAAATTTTCTATTTAAGTGTTCGATTGGTCATTTTCTAGGCGAAGATATTAAGGATTACAATCCCCCAACGTATTAGGTCTATAAATTTGTAGTATCGTGCAAAGGCAAGTGTTGATTTTTAGTTTGGGGTTTTCCCTCGAAGCTTTTTTATGTAAGTCAATTTTGTGCGTTAATTTAAGCATTTTGTTTGGGGAATAATGGTTCACTCGGTCATTAGTTTACCGTTTTAGGTTTCGGAGTCACTTATGCTACTTCTACGTCGAATCTATCCCAAGTGTGTAAAGAAAACTAAGTTTTCTGTGCAAGGCAAAAGCCGAAATCCATGGCTATCGACGCCACACGGCTGTGTGCAAGGCCATGTGGTAGGTCGTGTAACTCCCTAACTTGGGTTACACAAGCGTGAGACACGGGTGTCTGTCCAGGCCGTGTGAGGGACTGTTTTAATTGTGAGTTATACGGGCGAATAACATGGGCATGTGGCTAGACTGTGTAACTATCTGATTTGGGTCACACGGGCATGTATCAGGCCGTGTGCCAGACCATGCAACTCTCTAACTTAGGTCACATGACCGTATGGCCATGTGAGGCACTACGATGAACCATACGAACGTGTGCCAGGTCGTGTGGACCATACATGCTAGTCATCTAGGGCATGTGAGCCGAAAATCAGAATTTTTCCCTAGGGCCATAAACGTCGTTCGAATCGAAGGTGGGCCTTCTATAGGGTCCGTATGATATGAATTAGGCTATAAAACTCATTATTTGATGATCTGTTACTGGAAATTCTATTATTTGAACATTCATATAATGTGTTATTTGATAAGCAGGTATGGTCTGTAACGACTAAATCTGTATCACTATGTACGCATATATGATATCTGTTAATTATGCATTTGCATTGGGGCTAGATTTGTAATAAAGGAAGAAGTGTGGATAGTTTAATTATCTAGTGATTTTGGTGGCTAAGCCACATATACATATCTTATTTTGGCGATTTAACGCACTTTGATCTGGCAACTAGTTTACAAAATTCCGAGCGTGACATACAATCACTATGTAGTGTGAGAGGATGGATGGGTACTTGATACCTTATTCGGTATGTAGGGATGGACATAGATAGTGTGTAGAGGATTGGGTAGGAAATCTGCATCTGTATCTGTATATGAATATCTTGTTACTGTTTCTGTACCTAACTTTGAGAATTATCTGAATATTGTGAAACCAAATACGTGTCTGGTATTTTCTGCTAATTGAATACTTAAGTAGCACACTGAGTATGTAAACTCATTTTGTCTATTTGATTGAATTTCAAGTAACCCACAGACTTAGGTGGGTCGGCATAGTAGGAGCTCAATCATATCTGTTTGATTACTTTATTATTTTTATGAATTTATACTATTGCATGTTCCTTTTTAGATTTATGCTTTTAAAGACTGGATTTTATGATTTGTTTATGATTTTTTAAATGGCTTTAAAAAGGTTTGAATTTTTATTATTAAAAGTTTGACTCTCCAAAAGTGATTTAATGTAGCTCTCCATATTCGACCATAACGTTCAGGACAAGTCTGGGGTGTTACATTTAGTGGTATCAGAGCCAAGTTGTAAAATTCGGGCTGTGTTTTCTGGGCTCATATTTTTATGAAAAGTGTTTTGAATAAAAACATTTATTTGGTTAATTCTGAAATTTTATTTTATGAAAGACTGAGTCTCCGGTGTTGGACCTATAAGTACTTCTACTTTAGCTATTCTATTTAGCTAGAAAACACTATAGTGGTTAAACTTGTTTGCTTTAGTTAGAGATTGTGATATGAACTGTGAAATAAGACATCTGATACAAACTCAGAACTGATCTGTAAACTTCTGATATTTGTAGAAAAGTTGAGATTATGAGTTCGCACGGTAGTCGTGGATGTGGTTTTCGTGGGCACCAAGCTGAGTCTTCCTTGATTGGCAGTATGCCCAATTTGGATACCAACGAGACTGTTGGTACTACTACTGCTAAGACGGGGTCTCAGATTCTAATGGTTGGGGACGACTCTCTGTCTCAAACCATGCTTCATGTTTTAGAGAGGGTCACTATGACCCATTTTTTATCTGGAAGTTGAGGGTAGATTACTGAATGATTTCGGTCGAACGGTGCTGAGGTATTAAGGGGCATCACTAAAGTCACCCCGACAGTGGTCGAGTACTGGTTAGAGGCCACCGAGCACATCATGAATGATATTGAATGCACTACTGCACAGAAATTGAGGGGTGCAATGTCTTTGCTCCGATATGAGGCATACCAATGGTGGTTAACAGTTGATGAGGGCACCTAGCCTGAACTCATCACATGAGATTTATTCAAGAAAGCCTTCGAGAGTAAGTATGTTGAGCCGAGTTATGTGGAGGCTTGTAGACATGAGTTTATGTGCCTAATTCAGGGTGAGAGGTTTGTGGTCAAGTTTTTGAGATTGAGTAGGTATGATCATAGTTTGGTTTTGAATGATTATGATAAGAGTATTCGGATTAAGTATGGACTAAGATATGATTTGAGGGTTCTAATAGCTTCTCAGAGGGGACGAGTGTTTGAGGCCTTAGTTGACAAAGTGAAGATAGAAGATGTGAAGCATACTAAGCATGAGATGAGAGACTGGGAGAAGGTCAAAGTAAACTTAAGAGGGATTTAGGTTCCTCTAGTTCTATTCAGTGCCCTAAGAAACATACTAGGTTTGATGGGCTTCCGAGGGCTGAGGCATCAACTACACCAATTGACATTCAGACCTAGAGTGACTGTAGTAGACGCCATTCGGGCGAGTCCTTAAGGAGATTGGGAGCTTGTCTATGATGGGAGTTGATGGAGCACCACATTAGGAACTGTCCTCTCCGATCTAATCAAGTGCAAGCTCCTACACAAGCTCCAGGTCCAGGTCTAGTTCAGCCTCCGAGGGCAGCATAGTGTTCACCTAGGGGTCGTGGTACGGCTAGGGGTGGTAATGGTTCTGGTAGGGGTCAAAGAGCCCTAGGCATAGGTACAGTTCAGACTGAGGCATGATAGCCTACTTTTGTATATACATCAAGGCACTGCGAGAACAGAGACAACATCAACATTATAGCACGTACGTTCTTTATTCATTCTACACTGTATTTTGCTTTGATGGACATTGGTTTTACACACTCATTTGTAGCTAGTACTATTTTTATGAATTTGGATATATTTGCTAAGAGTACTGCTAGATAGATTTCTATTATTAGTCCCCTAGGTTAGTCGGTCTAGGTTAATAAAGTTTATAGGAGGGTTCCGTTAGATATTCAGGGTGTTACGTTTTTGGCTAATATGATGGAGTTACCGTTTGGAGAGTTTAATTTGATTTGGAGAATGGATTGACTCGTGGAACATCAATTCAGTTTGGACTGTACCTCTAAGAGGGTAACTTAGAGATATGATAATGATACTGAGATTGTTATGATCGGCGAGCATCGAGATTAGCTATTTAATGTTATCTCTTCTCTAGTAGCTGAAAAGTTAGCTCGGAAAGCTTGTGAGGCATATCTTGTATTTGTGTCTGACTCCGGTCCTACGAGACCTTCTGTTAAAGATATTCGAACTGTAAGGGATTTTTCGGATGTCTTTCTTGAGAAGTTACTGAGATACATCCGGATAGGGAGGTTAAGTTTGGTATTGAACTTCTTCCATATACCGCTTAAGGAATTAAAGGCTCATCTTTAGAAACTTCTCAATTGATGGTTCATTAAATCGAGTGAGTCTCTTTGTGGAGCACCAATTTTGTTTGTAAAAAAAAAGACGGCACTATAAGAATGTGTGTAGATTATCATTAACTGAATAAGTTGATGGTAAAGAATAGGTATCCGCTTTTAAGGATCGATGACCTGTTTGATAAGTTCTATGGGGCATCTATATTCTTGAAGATCGATCAAGATTCTGGGTACTATAAGCTCAAGGTTAAGGATACTGATGTGTATAAGACTACTTTAGGACTCCTTACAAATATTATGAGTTCCTAGTCATACCCTTCGATTTGACGAATGCTCCGACTACGTTTATGAATCTAATTAATTGTGTATTTCAGTCGTATCTAGATCAGTTCGTCATGGCCTTCATTGATGATATTTTAATATACACTAAAATTGAGAGTGAGTATGGTGAGCATCTTAGAGTAGTTTTGTAGATACTTCGTGAGAAATAGCTCTACGCTAAGTTAAGTAAATGCGAGTTCTATTTGTGAGAGGTTACCTTTTTGGGACATGTTGTTTTTGCTGAGGGGATTTGAGTTGATCCTAAAAACATTGAGGCTATGATGAGTGGAAACAACCAAGGAATGTGTCTAAGATTTAGAGTTTCTTAGGTTTAGCGGGTTACTACCGGAGGTTTGTTGAGGGGTTTTCACTTATTGCAGCTCCCCTGACTAAGTTTTTGTGTAAGAATGTGCCTTTTGTATGGTCTGAAGAGAAACAAGTGAGTTTTGAGAAGCTCAAGTCTGTTCTAACTCAAGCACATATTCTGGTACAAACTAAATTTGGTAGAGAATTCATAGTTTACAAAGATGTTTCGCATGTCAGATTGGGAAACTATGTATTGCGACAACTTAAGTCACACAAGGGCAACTATCTCACGCACGACCTTGAATCGGTTACAGTTTTCTTCACTCTAAAAATATAAAGGCATTATTTGTATGGTGACAGATGTATCATTTACACCGATCATAAGTGCCTCAAGTATCTATTGACTCAAAAAGAGTTGAACCTCTATCAACGTAGATGGGTTGATTTGTTTAAGGATTACGGCACCACTATAAAGTATCATCCCTGGAAGGCCAATGTTTTAGCCAATGCTCTTAGTCATAGAGCGATGTTTGCTTGCCTGAGTTTGTTCGACAACGGTAGTCTATTGGCCAAGTTGCATGTTAAACTGATTTAGATTGATCAGATTAGAGTTAAACAGTTAAGTGATGAGTCTTTGGTTTCGCGGTTTCGCTAGGTTGAAGATGGTGGGACTTTCGATTTTGGGTTAAATGATTACGAGGTTTTGTGTTTCAAGGGTTAGATCTGTGTGCCTAACAATGCTAAATTGAGATAGTCGATTTTGTGAGAAGCGCATAGTAACCCTAATGCTATGCATCACAGTAAAAATAAGATGTACAATGATCTTCAAAAGCTTTACTAGTGGCCTAGTTTGAAACGGGTGGTAATTGACTTTGTTTCTCATTATCTAACGTGCCAGTAGGTTATGGCTGAGCTCAAATTTCCTTCAGGTCTGCTACAACCAGTTAAGATTCCCCTTTGGAAGTGGGAGCGTGTGACTATGGATTTTGTTAGCGGGTTACCTCTGACACCCAGTAAGAAAGATTCTGTTTGGGTCATCGTGGATTGATTAACCAAGTCTACTAATTTCTTACCTATTAAGATAGACTATTCGTTGCAGAAGCTAGCTAAGCTGCATGTCTCTAAAATTGTCAGATTACACAAAGTTTCAATTTCGATCATCTCTAATAGAGACCCACCTTTTACTTCTCAGTTATGGAAAAAGCTTCACGAGGCATTGGACAGTCGATTAGATATCAGTACTGCGTACCATCCTTAGACCGATGGACAGTCTAAATGAGTTATTCAGATTCTAGAGGATATGTTACGGAGCTGTGTGATTGACTTCTGAGGTAGTTGAAAGGAATTCCTGCTGCTAGCTGAGTTTACGTATAATAACAGCTTCCAATCTAGCATTCAGATGGCACCTTACCGCTCTTTATGGTCGTAAGTGTCATACCCTTTTGTGTTGGACCGAGTTAGGTAAGAGTCGATTTGTTGGGTCTCGATATGGTTTCTGAGACTGAAAGTACAGTTAGATTGATTTAAGACCGCCTTAGGGCAACTTTCGATCGGTAGAAATTATATGTGGATTTGAATAGGAGAGATATTGAGTATTCAGTGGGTGACCAGGTCTTTTTGAAAGTATTTAAATAGAAAAATGTTCTTCAGTTTGGATATAAGGGGAAGTTTAGATTGAGGTTCATTGGGCCTTACCGTATTTTGAAACGTGTTGGACCTGCCGCTTATTAGCTAGAGCTACCTCCTGAATTAGACTGAATTCATGATGTGTTCCATGTCTATATGTTGAAACAGTATCGGTCTGACTCATCTTACATTGTTCCCGTTGACAAGATAGAGGTGCAACCAGATTTGACTTTTGAGGAGGAGCCTGTTTAGATTTTGGATCAAGACATTAAAGTCTTGAGGAGGAAAATTGTTCTTCTAGTTCAGGTCCTGTGGCAGAATCATGGCACTAGGAAAAACACGTGGAAATTGAACAGTTAAATTCATAATTTAAGAAGAAACTCGTGTTACTCTTGAACAGTTTTCAATTGATGTAATTATTTTCAATTTAGGACTGGTTTATTTTTCTAGTTTGGTAATTTATCAATTCGATCTCGATTTTAACCATCTTTTTCAGCCTGTCTCCACACCCTTAACCTAAGCCCCATTACAACCTCTTAAAGACCTTTTGATTTGTGTATCATCTCATTTTATAGTGGTGGAGATTTGATTTTCATGCAAGCCTATGGTAATGACTTTCTATATTTGACTATTGAGTGCTTGTTCTTGAACCTTAAACACTTTGAGTGATTTGAGTGAATCTTTACTGAGGATGGCGATTCTTGTCGATTTTGAATTAAAGGTAATTACTTATATAAGGGGAAATACCTATGTTTTCATGCTTTAAAAATCTTCGACTTGGATTGTTTGAATCTTTAGTGCAATTTTAGTTGAATTATCAATGTATGATTATTTGTGAATTATGACGAAACATCATTGATGAGAATTTTTAGTTAAGAAAGATTAATTTTAATTGTGAGTTGAAGATTTTGCTTAAGGACAAATAAACGCTTAAGTGTGGGGATATTTGATAAGCTGTAAAAATAACATATTTTAATCTTATTCTTAATGCATTTTTGGATGATTAATGATGTAAATTAGTGAATTTGTTACTCCTAATCCTTTAAATTCATGTTTCTATACTTAGGAGAGTATTATGGAGCAAAATGAGCAAAAAACGAGCCAAAATCGGATAAATAGAGCTGTTTCTAGGACCACATGGCCTAGGCATTTCTACATGGGTTGGCCACACGCCCATGTGCCAGCCCATGTCGATATCACACCATGTTTCCCAAACACACGAAAAAACCCAATTTTTAAGCTTTCTAAACATTCTAAAGTCTATAAATATTAATTAGAAGAAGATCTAAGGGAGAACTCAGAGAAGATTGAAGAAATTACTTGAAGAACACCATCGGAGCCAACTCAGAGGCGGATCTCCTTCAAGATTGAAGATCTCCTTTTAACTTCTTTCGAAGTTTTATTGAATTTCTTTATGTCTTGTGGTTTTTCTGACTTTGAGATGTTTTCATTTCAGATTATGAACTAAATTCCCTAGATACCTAAGGAATATGAAACCTATGATGAGTCTTATTATTTGATTTCTGGTTTACATGATAAATATTTTATTCTAGTTCTCAATTATGTATGCTTATTAAATGTTTTAATATTTATGGGATATTAATTCATGTTTAATGTGCTTATTTCAGTGGAGCAAAAGTCTCTATTTAAGAGTAGGTGTAGCATAATTGAGTGGAGTTGCATGCAATCCTAGAAATAAAACGACATAAATTTACCGGATTAGAGTCAAATCTAATAGGATAATCCATAGATCGAGTTAATGCGATGATAGAGGTTTTAATTAGAAAGAGATTTCAATTAATCAACCTAGAGTTAGTTGTTCTTACTCTCAAATGAGATATTAATATAATTTAGGGATTTCTACGGATCAAGATACAAGTGAATAAATCGTTTAATTAAGATTCAGACTAATAGGAGAAGTTTAGGTGGATTATTTCCTGGGTATTGTCTTTCTCTTTGGATATCTTTGATTATTTTCTATTTCATTTTCTGTTGCATTCTTAGTTGAATTAGATTAGTAAATTTAGATTAAAAACAATCATCACAATTTATCAGCTAAATAATAGAAAAACATTAATTACTAGTACATTTTGTCCTCGTGGATACTATATCCCTACTTGCCATAGCTATACTATTGTTCGATAGGTGCGCTTGCCTTTGTCGTATTTATGGTTAGTTTAGTGACCATCAGAAGAGCAAAGAATTGTAAAGGTTGGGACTAAGAAAAAAGGGAGAGGTAGGAAAGGTAACAATAAATTCGCAAAACCAATATCTTCAGGAGGTAAATTTGCTAATGAGTCATGATTTGAATTTAATTTTCAAAATCAAAAGAAGAATTTGCAGAAAGAAGTTTCTTAGGCATGGGAGCTCAGTAAAAAGTTGGACTTATGAGTCATAGGAGATGAGAATGAAGTTATCAAAAAGCCGATACGAATTGAAGAGAATAGATTTAATTTAGACTATTAAGTTTCTTGGTTGTTGCTCTTTGAATTGGAGCATTTTGTTTTTTAGTGTTGCGTCCATATAACATTGACTTTTTAACGACAGGTGGTCTATTTACTCTAAGAGATGTTGATTATTTATGTTTTGTGATGTTTTATTTAATGAGATGATTGGTTTTGTGTTGTTTTGTTATAGGGTCCAAGAGTTGTTTGATGAATAGTGTAGGTGTTTTTGTGTGTGTGTGTGTGTGGAATTTTGGCACTTACTACTTTGGCAATAAGGGGAAGGCTTTTGTATTTGGTTTTGGTGGAGATTGAAACGGGTAGTGGTGACCGAGTCTGGGTGTTATCCTTGTTGCCTTGAATGTGCGTTGTGTAACACTCTTTACCCATCTCTGTTATCAAATTAGGGTTGCAGAATGCTACCATTCAAAATAGAATAGAAACGAGCTATCATAGTTTGATCTACCAAGTCAATGCTCTTACCACAATAAACATCTTCGACTAGTTAGATTACCAACAATACATTGGTTTCGCCCTTCATGTCTCAACTCATCGGCACAATGCATTGTTGTTGTCGAGTATCCAAGATACATATACAATAGGAAAAAGGAACCAACATGGCATTAAACTTGTCAAGGAAATTCAAGCCAAGCACAAAGTCGTAATCATCTAAGTGAATTTCCTCAACCCTAATCTGGTGCACAACCCACTTCTCTCATAAGTGGTAGCCCCATTAATAATTCAGCAGGCTTCATATCAATTTTTTGTACCTCTAGCATTCAATAGGAGTTAGCAACAATACTCAAGGTTAACCTAGTGTTCAATGTGAGCATGCCTAATCCTATTTGTGAGGATGACAGGGATCCTGATCGAGGTAAGTCACAATGAGGGCAAGTAAGAGTGGTAGCCTCTTATGATTGAGATGTACAAGAGAGAAATACAATTTGAGTTAAGCGACGATAGAGACATAAACTGAGGTAAATGTTTAGAAAGGTGGAACTACTCGACAGAGAGACTAGTTGGGAACCGGCCGAAGCATTGAGGCCGTTTCAAGACGAGTCAAACCAATGTTATTCCAACGAAGCGAAAAAGGCATCATGAGAATGGGTGGGGGAGAATGTCATGAGCCATAGATCAAAGCTCATGACCATTGTGCACATAATGTCCCATAAAGGTCAATTAATTAAATAAGGTTCATTTGACCTGCTTGAACTGGCCTAATTTGTGGAACAAATGGAGAAACTCATCTACATGAAATCTTGGTGACCCTTTGAAACACTCCAATAAAGTTGGAGTTACGAGGGTAATTATTGGAAATCCTAAGAGATAACGATATTTAGAGTTTAAATTCTTTAAGACTCTCACCTTGTAGATGGACACTAATCTCAACCATTAATGTAATTCAATCTGTACAATTGGATTTGAGAAAACTCAACTATAAATAAAGACCTTCCTCCTCATTTGTAATCATCCTATTGTATTTTATTATTGAGTTGAAAAATATATTTAAGAGCATTTACTCAAACATTTTTTTCCCGACTTTTGAAGAGGCTATTTTGGCAAAATATGAGAAACTTTGTATGTGTTGGGTTTGCACAATTTTGAGATGATATTAATTTAATAGTTAATTAACATAAGCAAATCATATTAATACAAAATTACCACTAAATAATTCAGTTATTAGTTTATATACAAAATCTTAATCGAAGCAGCCAACACGTTGGCAACATGTTGTCAGCTTGTTGTTCATTACATCTCTTAGTAATTGCATTCAGTGAATACATTGCCAACATGTTGTCAACCTGTTTCCCATGACATCAAAAAATTCTGGGACAATTGCATTTATCAACTACTATAACATATATATGCACACATAATATGCAATAGGCCTCATTCATCATCATCCGAACTAAAGGCCTCATCATTAGGTCCTCTAGTCTAAAATTCAACTGCATTAACAAATGCAAAAATAACAATGTAACTTTTCCATTTATATGAGTTAGATGAGAAACAACATGAACACGTGGGATGAATATCTCAGTAATAGTAAAAAAACCATAAATTGAAGCTAAATAAAAAATTTCATTAGTACATCCATTAATTATTGGTTGAAAAACAATGAAGACATCAAATAAGAAACTAACATTTAGTTACAACACAAACAAATAGCCAAATAACAACAATCAATCTATATTAAACCATCAACAAACTTATTGACAATCTAGTTCTATTAGTAAGTAAATAACTCATGGTTTATTAATTCACTAAATAAGCATCACATGCCGAGCAACATACAAATATCTCATATATTCTAGCGAATTGGAAAATGTTATCCCAAGCAAAATATATACGTAACCATGTCAGGATCATCATTACTATAATATAACCCTGTTAAGCGCTAATGATAATAAGACAACTAAACCCTTTAGTGATTTTGCATGCACTGCATTTTTCAAATTAAAGCATCATGATTCGAAAGCATATGATAGAACTAGGCACCAAGCTAAATGTTTTTCTTACTCATTTTCTCGAATTAATATGAAGATCCCAAAATTAAACGTTACCTCTTGTTTCCATCTTCCTCTCATTACTTCTTCTTCGGCATCTTCAGTCCTACCTTCTGGATTAACAACTTCAAGCCCTTCATATCCCAATAAACTGTTCAAACATGAAAACAACTGTGAATCCTATCAAGTTAGAAACCCTTTCTTAAAACATATAAGTAAATTCATTTTTAGCTAAACTCTCTAATCATCTCTAAATAAAATCACAGATCTGATACAACAAATTCCTTTTAAACAACATGAAATCAATAACAACTTTAAAATTGAACAAAAAATATTCGCACTTGAAGATCGAAGCAACTAAATGAATTTCAAATTCAAAAAGATCCAAGAAAACTAAATTAAATAAAATTAAAATTAAAAGACGGATCGTAATACCCGTTGATTGATTTAGTCATGACTCTACCAAAATTAGATATACTACTAGCTATGGACGCAAAGAAACCACCACTTTGTTTGGGATCATTCGGCGCCATCTCTCTCTACTATTTTTGTATAAATAAAAATAGAAAAACTAAGCGATGGTAGCCAAGAAAAGGCTAACGGAAGCATTGATCTCTGACCGGAGGTCGACATAGTGGCCGACAAAGCAGATCGGAAGAGGCAAAGTTTTTGGCTTTGGTTACCTTTTCAAGGGCTTTTTTATTTGCTTTGGGGAGATCCGAACCAATAAGTTTGAAGGAGAAGATGAAGGCTACCATTGGCTACTAGCATCCACCTTGAAAGGTGTCGGAATCCAATAGGGAGTTGTGGTGGTGGCATCAAAATTGAAAGGGGAAAAAATTCCTTCTTCTGGGAGGAAAATAAACCAAATGGTTTGGAAGGGAAAAATTTTGGGGCTTTTAGTGGATGGATTTTGAGTAAAAAGAATGGAAAGTTAGGGAAAATTACCATTAAAAGCCCTTTTTTAAATAATTACCGAAATGGGTTCGGTAAATAATTATTTATCGGAATGGGCCCATTTCCCAGAAAGCGCGTCCACGTCAGCGCGATGTTAGGGTACGTGACAGGAAAACACGTCCCTGAGGGAGCGTTTTGCCTACGTGGACATAAAACCCGTCCTTAAGGGAGCACTTTATGTCCACGTAGGCAAAACGCTCCCTCAGAGACGCGTTTTGCCCGATTCATTACTTTTAGGGTTTAGAGTTTAGGGTTTTAGAGATTAGGGTTAAAAATTAAATAAATAAGGGATTAGAGTTTAGGGTAGAGGTGTTCATGGGCCGGGTAGGGTCTGGTTCGGGCGGGGCCCAAAAAAATTTTTGGCCCGCTTACTAGGCCCGGGGCTGACCCGGCGCGAAATATGGGACTAAAATTTTGTCCTGGCTGGGCGGGGGAAAAAATTTATAATCCCGAGCCTGGCTCGGCCGGACTAATTTTTTAATAAACACAAAAAAAATTATTTTAAAAATAAAAGAATAAAAAAAGTATTTTAATAATATTTTAAAATTAAAGAATAAAAAATATGGTTTCGCGTGACAGAGTTTGACAGACCGCACCAAGGTGTTATTGGCGGGCAATATCGGGTACACTTGCAAAATAGAACTTGCGACTATGGGATGTTTGATGCACTTCATTATCCATGCGCTCATGTAATTGTAGCTTGTCAGAATCTCCGTCTGGATCCGATGAGTTATGTCGACGCAGTGTACAAATTAGAAAACATGTACAACGTCTGGAGACACGTATTCCCACCGATCCCAGATGAACGTAAGTGGCTGTCTGTAGCGCTTGCTCCCTTTAAGTTGTTACCGGATAGAGAATTGCGTCACAAACCAAAGGGTCGACCTTGCTCGACTAGAATACGTAACAATATGGATATCCGAGAAACAGCTAGTCAACATAAGTTGTGCGAATGGTGTAGGAACCCAGGCCATACAAACCGATCATGCCCAAATCGCAATAGTTGAACGTTATTGTACAAAAACTTTGTATTATTTATATTTTTTAAATCGAAAATTGGTACAAATATTCAGAATATTGACTTATTTAAAAGAAAATCTATTTTATTAAAAATATTAAAGTAAATTACAATTACTTTATTCAAAACAACATTTTATTTTATTAAATGAAATAATATAGAAATATTCAACATATTACCTTATTTAAAAGAATTTCTATTATATGAAAAGTGTAAAAGTAAATTTCTATTTTAGTACATGAAATAATATAGAAGAATTTCTATTTTATTACATCAAATAATATCAAAATATTCAAAATGTTTGTACAAATATAATAAAATAGCTTCTCAATATCTGTGGCCGCCGGATTCAGTGCCATATGGCGGCTGTCGACGGTTACGCGCTGGATTCCTCTTTTGTCCAGCTCTGGCGGGGGTTGTGGTTGATCCGGCGGGGATTCTGTTTCCTTCGGTAGGGTATCTGGTTGTCGGTGTTGGGACGATGAGCCACCTTGATAGAATAGTGGCTATGGAGGTGTTTGCATCACCAACGGTGAAGCTATTTGAAACTCATACGGTGATGGGGATTGGTAAAAAGTAGAGCTCCTAGACGGCCCCTCTTGCGATCCCTCGTGCGATGCTGCCATATACATCGACAGTCCACTTGGCGTAACAGAAAATGGAGATGAACCAGGCCATTGACTCCAACCTACTATAGGACTCGGAAAAGGAAACATATAAGGGTTAGGATACATAAAAGGGCTAGGATACGCACCTGGCATCATTTGAAAAGGCTGTGTCGTGGGCGTCGTCGATTAAACTGCTGGATCGGGTGACTGTGTCGTGCTCTCGTTGGGCCTGGTGATTGAATGGCCGCTGATGATGGGCCGGGTGATTGTCTGGGCCTCATTGATGGGCCTGCGTCATCGTCCATTTGTCTTGGATTTAAAGGCCCACGTCGTTCCCTTTGGACACGTAATTGCCACTGCCTTTCCTTTACCGACAGTAAATACGGCTTGCCATGGATCCTAAACCATGGCATGTATTTCGGCACGCACGCTAACTCCGGAACGATGATCAGTTCTCGAGTAGGTATATAATCATACCGATCTTCCCACATTTGGATGTAGTACGACCAGAATCTCGGCCAATCTGTATGCAATTGTCGTAGGTCGATTTTGTGGTGATCATCAAAACCTCAGGTGCCACGGGAATCGGTTGTCTACATCCAAATTGCCGTAACACTCTATCTGACTGGTGCATCTCCACGGTCGCATAGTTGATCAACACAACTTTCACCTGCCAAGCATTTGGATTTTGGAAGTACTCATTCGGAATTACTGCCCGAATTGTTGGATCCTCGTATGGTGTCCATTGAAACTATATGAACATGATGGAAATATTAGCTATATATATAATACTAAATACTAAATACTAAATAATAATCGACTAGCTCATGATGGAAATATCAATTTTATTTAATACTTACTTGTGCTTCCGACTATTGGTCTAATAGAAGCCGTATATCTTCAAGAGAGGTAGGTAATTGAGCATAACTTGCCGGATGGTTCCACCTAATTAAATAAATTTTTAGCATACTATTATTTTTAAAAATCTACGTAATAATTGTAAAATCTAATATAAAATTTACCTCGTTATGAGTGGGAATGTATATGGATGGTCCACTCGAGGACGTAAAAATGGAAAGTGAAATCGTACCCATGACTGCAATAGTGACAGGCAACCTCCGATTTTCGCTTTACTCGATCTTGTCGCCCGGCACATCTCCCGATATAATGTTGCCAACACGGCAGACCCTCAACTCAATTTACCAGCTGCTCTAAAATCAACGAGTTTCAGCAGCCATCTTAGATGTACGAGGTTCCGTGACAAGTCCAGCATCAGATAACCTCCAATTATCTGAAGAATGTATGCCCGAGCATATCGGATTCTTTCTACTTCGGTTGAATCATCATCCGAATCCAAAAATGTGTCTTGTAACCAGCCCATCTCGATCCGACCTCCGTTAATTTTCTCTGGAATATCGCCCAAAAGCTCGTAGCACACCGCTCCCTAATTGCCAGATTGAACAGACCCGATGACTGGGTACCCGTCCACCGGCAATCCCAATTGCAGATTGACATCTTCCAAAGTAATAGTGCACTCTCCACATGGAAGATGGAATGTGTGTGTCTCGGGTCTCCACCTCTCAATCAACGCACTGATAAGTTTCGGGTCCAACTTGCATCCCCTGCCTACCGCCGCCACGTGCCAAAAACCCGCTTCCCGCAGGTAATTCTCTACCAACGGTGATGGAGGACCATGCATATTACGGATATAGCATTCCAATATCCGATCAACAGACTTTTATAACAAATAATAAATTAATAATTATTTAAAATTACATAAATAAAAAAATCTTAAATAATATTTAAAAATAAATTTAACACTTGCCATTTTCATTTGGTCGACGAATATGTGCTTGTTATCAAGACGAATCAATTCTCCGGCCATTGCTAAATTAGTACAAATTTTTACGATTTAAAAAAATTAAAAAAATAATTTTTTTAAAAATAATTAAAAATAGGGATTTAAGAGAAATTTGAGAGGAAATTGAGATTAAATATGGATTTGAGAGAAATTTGGAAGGAAATTGAGAGCAAATTGAGAGAGAATTGAGAGGAAATTGAGAGAATAGCTGAGAAATGATTAATTTGTGAAAAAAATGAAGGGGTGGGGGGTATTTATATTTTTTTTGACCGTTGGGGGGGCCAACGGTCAAAAAGCTGACCGTTGGTATTGTTCACGTGTAGGGAAAACACGTCCCCAGGGACGCACTGACGTGGCAGGAAAACGCGTCCACGTAAGCGCGCTTTCTGTCCACGTAGACAAAGTGCGCCCTTGAGGACGCGTTTTGTTGCCACGTCAGCAGAAAGCGCGCTGACGTGGATGCGCTTTTACGGTAAGGGCCCATTCCGGTAAATAATTATTTACCGGGCCCATTTCGATAATTATTTTAAAAAAGGGCTTTTAATGGTAATTTGCCTAGAAAGTTACTTATTATTATTTGATGACCCAACTCATTTTAATATATAATTAAAGGAAAACAATTTTTTTTTAAATATTACATTATTAAGGTAATTTATCCATATTTGATATCATGCAAAGTTACTTAATTTGTTGGAATATCATCTCAATATTTGCATAAAATTAAACCACTACAACAAAATATGCTTACGGTGACACGTTTTTGAAACAACTTGAACCAACTTGATAAAATGATAACATCTTTATTTTATTATTTTTAAAAAGTGTTTTCAAATTAATATGTTTTATAAACAACTTCAACCAAATATTTTTAAATATCCATTTTATATAAATTTTATAATTCAATTAAAATTTTTTTTTATTATACTGACTTACACTGGTGTAGGTAAAACTCGTTATCTTTTATTTGGAGGTGATGGTGTTACTGTTAATTAACAAAATAAAATTATGATTTAAATCATTGGTTCCTTCTTTTGTTTCTTTGAAAATGATATGTTCTAAAAATTAAATGATAACATGTTGATGAAGATCAAAAGTAGACAAAGGCAACAAAAAAAAAAGGTTGGGTTAGGCCAAATATTTGTCAACGAAAAAAAAGGTTGAGATAAATCATAAGCAGACAAAGACAACACAAAAAAGGTTGGGTTAAATAAAATATTGGCCAACAAAAATAAAAGTTGGAATATGTTAATATTTTCTCAACTCTTCCTAAAAAGTCGGGATATGATTAGATTTTGCCAACACAAAAAAATGTTACTTAAAGGTACAAATTTGAACAACCAAAAAAGGGTCGGTGTAGTCCAAAAAGAGTCGTCTTAAGCTTTTCATATGACAATACTTCTATATAGTTCGGAAAGATATAAAAAAAAGTTGGTATTGTGTTGGACAAAATCGTCGCTTATTTAAGCATTACCCTAGGTATGCATATCCCGACCCTTATAGAAAGAATTGGTCAAAGCGTATGTCGACAAGTTTATCCTGACACTTAAAAAAGTATCGACCCAACAGTACTGTCTTAAGGATGTTTTGTTGTAATGTAAAATTCTCATACTTCCATATTTACTGCGATATATATAGCAGTTAATATATTGAATTGAAATTTTTATTGTAAAATCTAATAGAAATTTGACAATTTCTCGTGCGTGTAGATATAGTCAAGAAATTTAACCCCATGTAGCGAAGATTGCTCAGTGCGAAACAAGAGGGAAACAGAAACTATTAAATAATTGACATTTGAAACAAATTAAAAGATTATATATTTATATCAATAATTATCGGATATAATAGTAAGTCATATTGCATTTTCAAATAATGCTCTAAATTGAACTTTAAGGATGACATTATTAAAATATATAACAAAATACAGTACAAATATCAACTCAAGAGAGAAATAAATAAAATGATTTACTGTTTTGTCAGAAATATTTAAGTTTATACAAATGTGGAATTATAAATAAATTATATATAAGTGAGGAGAATGGAGTTTACAATAAAGTATACACAAATTCAGAAAGAATGAAATGTGTATATATACACACCCAATAAAGATCTAATGTTGTCAAATTGAAAGTTCTTTGTAATTGGATAAGAGTTAAGTCATTTTGCTTTATGATTGTTTTGTAAGCTTATGCTAAGGTAATTCATACGTGATAATCAAATTCTTGTACAAACAGATGAAATCTTGATTTTAATTGAAGTAGATGGAAGAAGTTTACTTGATCAATAGAAAGAGCACATGTATATTTTAAATCCTAGCACCCTACATTGCTTGAATCACTGATTCTTATTCTTTATTTTGGCAACATACTCAAACTACACGTATGTTAAAAGCAGCAACCTTCATTCCTTCAATCTATAGCTCTTTTTGCTACCACTGTTATTCATTTTCGCAACGTACTCAAACAAACTCCCATCGAAACAACCCCTCACGGCTTCTTTTGACAGATAACCATTTTCATCTTTTGCCAGTCTATACAAAACTATCCATTCTCCCTTCGATATTATCCTGCAAACCAGTTCTGTTTTTTTTTTAATTGAATAAAACACACACGAAATTCAAATAAAATGGTGATTGAAAATACCAGCCAATGAAGTCATATGAGTTTCGATTAGCCTCAGTCATGTGCCATAGTTCTCCGAATGTTAACTTATCGGACACAGTTCGAGCGTACTTGCTGAAAATACTCTCAAAGTTCATTGGCATAAACCTGAAAACATCACATTCATTTGCTTGTGAAAGATTAAAATAGTTTTTTATTTAATGTTTTTAGTGATTCAAATCTTATATCCTAATTACCTTCCTTCAGTGTCATATGTTGAAGAATCACTTCCATGCTTGCATTTATGTATTCTGTCTATGTATATAGGAAAATGTAGATTTGGTAACCATCCCTGTCAAATTTGTGAATGCAATATCAGCAACCTTATAGGGTATATATATACTCTTCATTATTTTGTGCCCAAAGGTGTTGGTGGGGAACTTCGAATCGAGTTTATATATAATATCAACATTTTTTTTATGTTTGTCTGAACTTAACTCAAATAACATAATTTTATTTAAATCTACTCATTTAATTTTATATGATATAAATTATACAATATGTAAAAATAACATAAAACAATATATTGCAAATGTACAAAATAGGTCTGACTCAAGTCTTGAAAGTTGGAGTCTAAGTCCAACCTATATTTTAAATGAGTTTTTTTTAACTAAAGAATATATTTCAAATATTATACTTTTGTTTAAATCCTCTTCACATTTTGGATGGATCTTTTACACTTGCATATATAGGATGATACTTTTATAGGTTTACTAGTACCTAATGCACATAAAAATGTGGGTGAAGGTGGCAAAATGAGTCTAGACAGAAAAAACCAGTGAAAAAAAACCCTAAGTTCAAACCAATTAAATTATGATTTGACCAAAAAGTTAAAACCCAAAACAAAATTTGAACTCAAGACAAGTTCAAACCAAATTTAATATTAAAAATAAAATAATCAAAGGATAAATAATTTTTTATAAAAACTTTAATCATTAATATAATTCTAATTTTTAATAAATTAATTAAATATTAATATATTTTATATATATTAAAATAAATAGTAATTTTATAAAAGAAAAACAACAAGTTATATCATGATTATCTAAAACAAATATGATATAATTATTTTAAAATTGTAGTTTACAATGTAATATGATTAATTCAATTTTGTGTAATAAGTAAATGTTATATAATTTTGAAAATACAATAATTTTAAATATATATAATTAAAAGCATAATATTATAAAAAATTACTAAATAATAATAAACTAAGAATTTATATGAATAGGTAAATTATGGCACATAAATGATGTGGGTGAAAACAAATTTATGTAATAATTTTATAAAAAGTTGAAAGAAATTGTAAAGTTGATTATGAATGCAATGAAGTTTTAAGTTTAAGTCTCATTGTATACATGTGTTTTTGTATTAAAATATAAATAATATTGGTTACTTTATACAAATGAAAAGATTTTAGATAATTTTACAACTGAATTGAGACTTAGTTAATGGATGACTTACTCAACAAAACACTTAAATATAGTTGCATCTAATGAAAATAAATACCAATTTAAATTCGAATTGAATCGGAAAAATCTGAAGTAAGAAATACTTAAAACCATAAATATCTAAACAAGAAACTCAAATCTAAAAAAGTCCAAATTTAAAAAGAAAAAATGTGTAAACATGCAAGTAACTCACATATTCAGATACAAATATAGGGAAGTGTATATTTGCAAAAGGGAATAACTTACAGGGAGAGTCCAGTAACTAAATGCCACATTAATGACGATTGCAGCCAAAAAGCTTTCGAAGCGACCGAAACCAAGATTCCTCATACCTGCTTGTTTTCACCATAAATTTTGTCAAAATTTGTAAAACATAAAAAAGCAAAAATAAATAGTAGAAAAAAGTACCTCTGTAGGTTTCCCGGGGATAAACAATTCCATCTTTGTCTTGATCAAAAAAGGAAGCATGTTGCTGAAGAACACTCATTCCATTGTTGTCATGTCCTGGTACTGTTCCATGTGGATTTTCCACACTTGAAGTGTTCAATGCCCTTGCCAAATCTGATCCAACATTTCATACATGTTTGTCAAAAAAAAAAAAAAAAACCATCATATGGAGCTGTTGGAACAAAGAACAAAGAAAAGAAAAGAGTAAAAAGAATTACAGGGTTTGGGTATATATTCTTCAAGGTCTGCTCGAACCTTCCTTTCACTTGTCAAAGGAGCTTTGGGTGCCTCTGTTGCAATATCCATTTCTTCTTTCTTGAGATTGTATGGTTTGTTATAAACAGTGAAGGTCTCCTTATATAGGAAGTCTTCTCAGAACACCCCACCCTACTATTCTAATCATTAATAAATGATACTTTTAAACTGTGAAGCAGCAATTAAAGGGTTTTGCCTACCATTTCCTTAATCTATTCTTTTAAAGTTTTAACAACATACTGTTAATGGAAAAGTTTGCTCAACGATTGTTGATATTCACCCATTAAATTTAATTATATTTTTTTTTGGTACGGCTGAAATTTAAATTTAAATTTGAGAAACGATGATTTTATTTATTATTTTGTATATGTACTACATGTATCTGTCTCTCTTTTTGTTTGATTGTCTTTTCTCTCTTCAGTTCTCTCCCATCTGATCAAGATATTATTATTAGAGTAAATTGCACTAAAAGGTCCTAAATGATGACTCTCATTTTAAATTGATTCTCAAACTTTAAAACATTATTATTTCATCCCTAAATTTTAAGGTTTTGTCAATTAGGTCCTTCCACACCATTAAGTGACATACCAAATTTTATGTAGCATAATTTAAAATTTAATTTTTAAAAAGAAAATTTAACAGTGAAATTAACGATTTTAGTAATAGAAGAATCTAATTGACATAATCTCAAAAATTTTAAATATAACTAGAACAGCTTAAAGTTTGAGAACTAATTTAGAATGAACCATAATTTGAGAACTTTCGTGCAATTTACTCATATTATTATTATTGTTACTACTAGTAGTAGTCGGTGCATCTATTTTCTTCCAAAGGAAAAAAAAAATTTATTTTGAAACATTCAAGTGGGACAAGCAAACGATCCTCCATTCCTGTTATTATTTTCCTTTTACATGCATTATCCCTATTTTATAATCTTAATAAATACGTGTATCCATTGCTGACCTTAACTCTATTAAATTAAACAGCTAATTGGAAGCAATCCAACCTGATCTAAAATCAGTTTGCCCACCACACACGTTCGTAACTACCATTGAATTAAATAATACTAAATAAAGGGAAAGAAAAAAGGTTACTGAGAGGAGCCTACATAAAAGCACAACTAATCTATACACTTGCTGTAAAATCGTACTTTAAATTTACTTTATAAAACCGTTTGTTTTATGCACATGCAGTTAAATTGTTGGCGTCGTTGTTGAGGAGTCTGTGTAAGATTTAGTGATTTTTGTTTGATTATTGCATGCTTGTTAAGGAGATAATTAGCAAAAATTAAGTCTATAGATACGACACTTTTTTATTTTATTTTATGATTTTCTTATTTTTGTCTTGTTGATAGTTGATTGATAGTCATGTTTAATGACAATTATAGGTGGCCCGAAGGTCCGTTCGTGTCTGATGCGGATGGTGCTTCAACACCTAACTGGGATGATTACAACCGTTATAGGAGGCAAGGATATGATCCGTCATATGATTCGTATAGCTATGCATGCCTGGTGGATAGCATCAACCAAGGATGGGAAGGTTGTCACCCGACTGGGGACCCATATAACCTGTATTCCTTATATTCTTGCAAGGATGGGGATGCGTATTGGGAAGAGCCAAACGAACATCACTACCAAACCACTCGGGGTAGCGCATTTGAGGATGGCATGTCTAAGTACCAAGAAAACATGAAAGATATTAAGAATAAGTTGGACCAAGTACTTGAACTCCTTCAATACCGAGTTAGGGAGAGTGTTCTGGTGGACGAGTGTACCGAACCAGAAAATGTTGAAGTGAAGGAGGAAGCCCCCTAAACCATTGTTGAACATGAAGGCTTGAAGGTTGATTTTCCACAAGAGATAGGGGTCAGAGAATTAAGTGAAGAGTTGAGCATTGTTGAGGAAAGTGTGGAAGAGTTGCCACACTTCTTGGACATAGTAGAAGAAATCTCACACCATCAACTGAACGAGGATGTGCCCCAACAAAGGAATATTCAAATGGAGATGGAGAACTCAAAAAAAAATTGAGTTTGTGATCCCGACATAAATGATCCCTCAGAAGATGCAATGGAGTGAATTCGGTTTCAGTAACAATTGGCTCAAAGTGTACATATCAACATGGCCTAAGTCAAGGTGGGTTCAATAAGTTCATTTGCTAAAAAAGGCCCATATCAACTTGAAGAAGAACAAAAGAGGGGTCAAAGTCTTGAGGACTTCGTGGGAGTTCCACTTCGGGGGCATGACGTAGTGCCAGAGAGGGATTTTAAATTTAAACTTATTTTGTAAATAACTAAACTTATTTGAGCTAAGACTCTATTTACTTTTGTTTATTTTAGATTTAAAATTTGTTGCATGTTTAAATTTAGGATTTTGTAGGTTTAATTTTTGTGTAGTTGAGAGTTTAGACTAAAAAAATAAGATTTCTTTTTTGGATACATTATAGTGGTATCGGGATACCCATAGGTCAGTATCACAATACCCAAGGCAGTTTCAAAATTATTGCTCTAAAAGTTTCAAGGATATCACTGTAATACCCAATTTTAGCCCGGGCTCACATATGGAAACATAGTTTTCAAGGATATACAATCTTAGATATTATATGCAATCTTAGATATGATATATGCAATCTTAGATATGATATATGTAATCTTAGATATGATATATACAATCTTAGAAGATATGATTTTATAATCTTAGAGATTTAATTTGTAGATACCCTTTAATCTTAGCCGTTGATGTAATTGATCTGTACTGTTGGATTTGGGGAGGTTCAGCTATAAATAGAGGCCTCTCCCTTCATTGTAGAGAGGGGGAGAGAATCAATAAAAAAAAAAGGAGGAGGAATAAAAAAAAAGAGAACGATTGGCAGTTTTTTAAAGGTGGCTTACTATTTTTTTCGTTCGATTATTTTTTACTTATTTACGATTTTAAAAAAAAGGAGAAGGTGATATCACTGCGAATTTTATTTATTTATTTTTATTTAGCCTCTCCGCCTTTTAATGTTTTTGTAAATAAGTTTTTTTTTAATTTACCCTTTTATTTATTTTAAATTCCAATTTAATCCTTTTGAACGGCGCCATTTTAGAGGAGAAGGGAAAATTGCCCTTCCAGCCCCTCTATGTAATTCGAGCGTTCAATTAAGTCCTCCAGACTTTATTTATTTGCGAATTTACCCCGAATCTTTACTGGCGATCCAATTTAGTCCATTTTCATACTTTCTTTAAAAATCAATATTTTTGATAATGCAATTATATTCTTCTAATTTTTATTTTATAATTCTCATATGCAATTATTATTATTTTTTATGTATGTATATTTTAAGCATGTATTTATGTTTTTATACTTATATTTTATATACACATATTTAATTTATTTAATTAGTTTTAATATTATATTAATTGTTTAAAACTTATGTATTTTTTTTGTACAGTATATTTTTATTCGCTTATTAATTTATTTTGCATATTTTTATTATTATCTTGCCTTTACATTTAATATTTTGCATGTCATGGATTACGGTTTCTTTTATTTCGTTTATTCATTTGTTTATATTATTTTTATGTCATTGATGTATTTATTATTGTTGTTATTATTATTATAGCATTTGTACGTATAAAATAACGTTACATCATTTTTTACTCAAATTTAAAATAGAAAATTTTTAAAATTGAGATAATGTTCGTATTTAGGATTTTCAAGGAAATTGAGCCCTAACGTATTGGGTTTCGATTTTCTTCGTTAAATCTAACAATCGAGCATTTCTCTTTAATCAAAAAAATAAGAGCTCGTTATTGGGAATTCAACACGTTGTGTCCTAACGTATTGGATGTGACGCATTGATTTCTCGAAATGAAGATTTTTTCTAAAAACAATAAAGGAAATATTCCGAGTTTGGGATTTTAAAGGAATTGTGCCCTAACGTATTGGGCCGCGATTTCTTAAATCTTGGATAAATGGATATTCTTTTAATTTTTTTTATTATACGAGTATTCTGACCTAATTCATTTTGGAGGAAATTAGAATGTTGTGCCCTAACGCATTGGGTGTGGCATTTTTGCTTCTCTGAATTGAGAAGGGTCTTAATACGTAACGTTTTAAGTTTTTAAAGATTATATTTTTAAATTTTTCGACCTTAAGACACTAATTAATTAATTAGGTACCAATTTTGGGCGTTATGAGGGTGCTAATCCTTCCTCGTACGTAATTGACTCCCGGACCCATTTTTTCTAAAATTCGTAGACCAAAATCATTTTAGGTGATCCAATCACACCACAATAAAAGATTGGTGGTGACTCCCGAATTTTCATTTTTTTTAAAAAGTCGACAACCTAAAATTTTTATTTTTCAAAAAAAATGGTTTCGACAATCACGATACTAACTCTTGGTATCGTGATACCCTTGTCGGGATTCACAAAATACATGTTTTAGGTATTACGACCCATCTACTTTCACTCTATTTAACCCTAAAACTCAAATTCTCTTAATCTCCAGTCCTAATCTCCTAAATACATTTTCTTTCGTGTGCTTATTTGTTTTCTGTGCTGGCCACTCATTCGAAGATTCCACAACAACTTTGAGCTTAAATGTGAAGGTGGATGACCCGAGCTAGTCTGATAACTCCTTCTAGGGAAGTCCAGTAACCTCTTAATATTTTGTTTTAGGCTACACATTGAGGACAATGTGTAATAATAAACATTAATCAAATATGTATCTGTGTTTTCAGATAAGTGGATCCTTAATGTTTTCTAACTTTCAACTAAATGATTTTCTCCAATATTCTTATACCACGAACTGCTTCGAGTGTGGGATCGAACCAATTGAATTAAAACACGAAAAAAAAGAAGTTCTCTCCTTTTGGGGTGAAATAAAAAGTTCTCTCTTCTTTAATAGAAACCGGTAAAATTTTTATTTTGGGAAAATATATTTTAAAGTTGAGAATAATATTTTTCTATATTTTGGCAGAATATCAATCTCTCAAAAATTGTCTTAATATTTCTATCGATTTCATCTATTTATAGGAAGAGAAGGTAGAATCCTTGTAGAGTTGTAGAGGTTTATTTGAAGTAGAAAAACAACATCTTACTTAGAGTAGGAGAGGGGTGAACGACTCACCCTTGTATTTCTACTAGGGTTGTCGTCCCATTCATGTTATATGAGGGGTTTTAGGCCTCTTTCACATTGGGTCCAATTACGAGTATTTCCTAGGCCTTTTTGACCTAATACTCTATAATGTGATCCAACTCGATTCATTTTTTCTATTTCCTAGAATAAACTTTAATATTTACATATTAAATAATTTTCTCGTCTCAATTTTACTCTAATAAAATTTTAACAATTTTACCCCCAATAAAATTTTAACAAAATTCATTCAATATGTCACAACTCAACATGTTCACTATGACTGAATGATTTATTTTCATTTTGGGCTTCAAAATAGTTCAAAAATATAAATTCATTCTTCCATCATTTTAAGTAATCCTATATATTTCTCATTTCTTTTTTCTATTCATTTTGTTCATTTTTATTCAAACACACAATTCATTTCTGGTTTCAATGAGCTAGTAGAGGGACCGATTGGACATATGTAGTTGAGGCTCAAATTATTTATAATTAAGTTTCGACTTTTCACCTATTAATTATAAACTCATTTAGTCACGAAGTCATTTCACTATAATATCTTGATTGAGCTTTCCCCAATGACATACCGTTACGAAATCAACTACTCAACGCCCATCCAATGACCTCGTCATTAGTGTGTTACGCTCATAAGATATCCTTGATTTCTTTGGGATAATATACATTCTCCCAATATGATTCTATTTTATCTCATGGTAACCATTACATTTTCCTTCATGAAAAGTCAATCACTATCAAATAGTGATTAAGTCATCCATCACAAAAACAAACGACCTGTGGCCACATTTACTTTTCATCAACCATATAATGCCAATGAGAGGATATCATTTACCCATGTTTTGGGCTATGGATTTCACTATTGTGAATGACGCTACATACTACAGAAGTCGTACACCCAACGCACTAGCTTTCGATTCATTATCTATTTTAACTCAGGTTTTTACTTACATTAAAGTGTACGAGTCATGCATACATAGTTCACCATCCACTAAAGATATAGGTATACTACACTATGAATGTTACAAGAAAATAAATCCATAAATGGAATCTGGATCTATTCTACTTGGTTCCTGTCTGATGTACTGTTAGTCCAATCAATTACATCTATGTCTCCATCTTTTTGGAATCATCTGCTCCGATGCCTAAGATAAGGCATCACCCCAATTGGACTTGATAGACGACATATTAGTCTTTCAATCGGTTTGCTAATTTTTTATTAGACTAAGGACATGTTTAGGCTCGTCTACTAATACAAGTTGTCTTTTTGCACTACAATCCGACCACGTAATACCGCTTAGTATTTGTAACAGCTCATTTTTAGTAGTATTGGGAATCGTGGTTCGAGACCACAACTTTGATTAGTATGTCATTTTATTATTTAATTAGTATATGAATGGTCATGGTAGTGTCGTATAAAAATTCAGCATGTTTATTTTATCGTTTAATTCTTTTAATTAGGCGAATGGACTAAAACATAAGAGTTGCAAAAGTTTAATGTTATTAGTTAATTGTATTAAATGAGTATAAAATCATGAATTTAGGGCTTTAAGTGGCAATTTGATCTTATTTATTAAGTAGTGGACTGACAGTAAATAATTTTTTAAATTAGAAATGTAAATAACTAATGGCAATTTTGTAATTCTAATTAAAAACATAAGATAATAAAAATTAAACAAACATCATATTCCTTATTTTGGACAAAGAGAAAGCCGAAACTCTATAGCTAGGAGAAAATAAGGTTCAGTCAAGCTTATTCCTAATGCATGTAAGTGTTTTTCCTACCCATTTTTTATTATTTTTATGTTCTTGAGATCGATGTAGCTAAAGCTAGTTAATCCAGGGACTAAATTGTGAAATTGTCCAATGTTTAGAAATTTTCCATCGATGATATTGAGTGTTCTTGGTGTTGAATGATAGATTATTGAGCTTGAATGTTAGATATGACTATTTTGTAAAGTGATTTTAGTTAGTTTAAGTTTAGGGACTAAATTTATAAAATAATAATTTTGGCATTGGAAATTTGTGATATTTCAAAAGTTATGGACTGAACATAGTCCTTAGGTGTTTCGGTTAAGCTTGGATGGGTTTAAATTGTGTTGAACTGGAAGTTTTGGTTTTAGGGATTAAACTATACAAAAGGTAAAAGTTGGGGACAAATGGGTAGATCGGCCAATAATCATGGGAAGGGAAAGGTTGTTGAATAATCATCATTGAATATCGATAGTTACTGCACAGGTAAGTTTGTATTATAAAAATTATGTTATAATTAAATTCCTTAATATTTGTTTTACTCTAATAGTTGTTGTGTTTGTAATTATTGAATGTTGGTTGATGGAAATTAACAATGTAATTGAGTTGTACTGGATGTACCGTATCGGGCCTTGAGCCTAGCAGTCTTCGTGCTGGTGTATTGTATCAGGCCTCGAGCCTAGCAAGCTTCGTGTTGGTGTGTCGTATCAGGTAACTTGTACTGGATGTACCGTATCGGGCCTTTATAAGTTTGTATTATAAAAATCACATAGGTTGTTTGTGATTTGGCATGTTTTGGTTGTTTTTAGATGTGTTTTTGAGTGTTTTGTATAGGTGAATTTGGTTGTAAATGTTATGTCTTGGTGTATAAGTAATGGTGGTTGTTTTGGCTTGAAAATGAAGTTACTTAGCTGTACAAGGCCTAAAACACGGGCTGTCCCACAGCGTGTGCCACACACGACCGTGTGTTTTATTAATTTTAGGTGCAGGATTGTCCACACGGTCACAGAGAGTTACACAACCTAGAGGCACGACCGTGTGACCCTACTTCAAGCTAAACATGGTCTGAGCACACATGCGTGTGGAGTAGTCACACGAGCATGTGGGGTAGCCACATGACCATGTTTGGGGCCACACGGGCTGGCCTCTTTCACACCGCCATGTGACCCCTATTTCCACTTTTAGTCAAAATTTTATTTTTGTTTCAATTTAATCCAAATTTAATCTTGAGTTAATTTAAATGTTCCCTAAGCTCGATTTCGGTTCTGACATGCTCGTAAGACGTGGAAAATGGTTACGGTTTAATATTATATGAATAATTTGATCATGTTGTCTTAATGATAAAGTTTTAATATTCTAATGCCTTATAGCTCAGGTAAACTTTCGAATCGGGTATAGGGTGTTACAGTATTAGTTAAAAATTAGACAAACAATAAGCAACATTTGCTTCTATTTTTCTTTGATGAAAAAACCATCTGAGGACAATTTACAAAGTATTAATGTAGTTCATGAATAATTTTATTAACCAATTTGTTCAAAAAAATTACAAGTGTACTTAGACGAAAATACTACACTCAGGGCACCAGATCCAACACAGAATAGTTCGACATGCCTCGAAAAAGTTTTTGAAAATTTAAAGGCAGTGTCGCGACATCAAACCCCTATGTTGCAACCTTGCACTTCGAAGTGATAGATTTTGAGAATGCAGAGGCAGTGTCGTGACACTGAACCCCGGTGTTGCAACATCACACTTCAAAGCAAAATATTTTGTAAACACAGGTAGTGTCATGATACAAGATATCAGTGTCGCGACACAGCATCACAAATTAAAATTCTGGCAATTCGAAGTTCAGTGTCATGATACCCATACCCAGTGTCGTAACACCGTGTCGAGTTTGCAACTTAATACTTGGAAGTGTCACCCAACCCATCGGCTTTTTCTTTAAAACCCATTATCTTTTAAACCTAAAACCTCTAATTAAACATACTTTGCACCATACTACCACCCATAAAACAACATTAGCAGCCGTCAAATGCCTTTCCCTTCTCATTTTCTTTAGTTTTCAAGATTTCCTTTGATTTCTTTCTTTCTTTTCTTTCTTGTTCTGCTACAATTTTTTCTTTGTCTTTGGTTATCTCATTGTTTTGCAGGTATTACACATCATGTCCACAACAATCAATTCAGCTGGCACGTTCAAATACATCAACAAGTGAGTTTAGGCGTTCTAATTTCATTATTGTTCATATTTCTGCCTGATTAAAAGTTCATAGTATTACCATGGCACCTAGAAAAATTAGGTGAACTACAACCAATGAGTCATCAATGGATGTCGATTCCGATAGGTTTCATAACCAAGAGGTTGAAAAATACTTCTTAAAACTTCAAATTTGAACATTTATACAGGAATGGGGGTTCGACCCATCGATGACCATGTACGATGAAATTTGGGAGTTAGTCCACATTCATCATTAGAGAATATTTTGTTCGACCCTAAATGAATCGACAATCGACTCAGTAGTTTAAAAATTTTATGCTTCCCTAAAGGAAAGGGAAAATAATAAACTACCGAGTGAAGTCTACACACATGTCACGGTAAGGAGTAAGGAAGTGCTTATTACTCTCTGAGAAATCTATTATTTTTACAATGCTCCATAATATGTCTCCGATTTTCTTGACAATGCTGATTTAAATTACTATAGGGATATTGATATGGATCAAATCGTAAAATACCTTACTGAGGGGAGAGGCGAGTGGACTCACCAACCCAGTACTAATCTCCCATTGAAATTTAATCAGACAATAATGTACTCAATTGCAAAAATGTGGATGCAGTTCATCTACACTCGAATTTTGCTATCCTAAAACATGTCTAACGTAAACACTTTTAGAGCGATTTTGCTTGATGCTATTTTGTAGAAATGATAGATTTGCATGAGAAAATGGATCTATCAGTCCATGATGATGTGTATCAGTGGCAAGAAGGTCAGGATTTATTTCTTGCACCTAGTGACAACCTTATGTAAAAGGGCCAAGGTTCTAATGTCCGCCACAGAATAATTCGTGAAGTCGACGAAAAGCATAATTAAAAATTCAATGTACACCAAGTATGGCGAGCTTCAACGAAAATAGATAACGGAATGGAACTAGCATCGTAAGAACAAGATGGACGTTTCACCATCCCTCAAACGCAAAGGTAAAACAAAGGCTAAGCAAAGACAAGGGTTGAGTGATATGCTCGATATGTAATGGGTTATTAGATCGATGCAAGAAATGACATCAATTGGTATCGACTATGCACAGAGGTTTGGGATTTGAGTGTCAAATCCTCTACCGAACAAATATGAACTGATTCCATACAATGAGCAATCTGAGAAGGATGAGGAGGAGAATGAAGAAGAATATGACGAGGAAGGGAAGGATGAAGGAGAAGAGTATCTCCATATTTACGACTTTGAGGAGGAATTAACTAGAATGACATCCGATGAAAGGTGTACTTTTGCGCAGGCTGAGCCTACATAGCCCAACCAAATTTACGGGTAGGAAGGCCACAAAGACTGCTGTAAGACATGACAAGGGGAAGGCGAAGATGGGCGAAGTGTCAAAACCTGATTTCGATTAATTTGGCACTTCATTTGAATTTTTTTGGGGGGTTGTAATTAATTTTAAACTTGGATGATTTTATTTTTCTTTTCTTTTCCTTTTTGTTTTAGATAGACTTGTTTTTAGTTAATGCTTAAATTGAAAATGACTTTTATTAAGGGGGATCAACCTATTCAAAAACAAATTTACAAAATGTTTTGTTATATAAAAAAAGGTAGATTGTTAAACTAAGCCTTATTGGATAACATGTTTTGATATAAAAAATTAAAATGTTTTTGAACAAAATTAAAGTTGAGCAATTTCATAAAAATCAAGTTGAAATGGTTTCAATTGTTCAAATATGTTTTAACCATTTTCAAACAAGTTAGAATTGCTCCAAGACAAAAGGTACTTTTTGTCTAAATATCGATATTTTGCCATTTTCAATACCAAATTGACATTCTGCCATTTTCAAACCCTGGTAGGTATCGATACTTTTCTTAAGGGATCGATGTATTTCCTAATGTATCAATATTTCTGCTCCAACGGTCACTGAAATCAGCATTAATTACAAAAGAATATTGATACCCTTTTAGTAGGTATCTATACTTGTTGTTGTAGGTGAAGTTAATGACCTAGTATTTCATCATCAACAACTACATTCACTTCTACAACAACCACAACGATTGGAAATCAATTAGAGGGTGTAAATATCATCTTCCAAAAGTTTAGCAACAACAAGAAACATGTGCAAAGCTTAAAGATCAATCAAAACAACCTAGAGCTTAATTTTTTCATACCTTTTCTTATAAACACTTGTGAGCTTTCATTGTATTCATTTAGCTCAAGTGTTCTTCTTTGTATTTGTGCTTAATTGGCAAACATTCTAATCATGTAAGGATTGTTTCTTTGTTTTCTTATTTGTTTCTCTTTGAGAGAGGGTTAATTCTTAAGGTTTGGGTAGAAACCTTAAGGGAGTTGTACATTAAGATTTTGGATCATAAATCTTAAGAGAGATTGTAAGGTTAAACACTGTCCTCAAAGGTTGTCAAATTAGTAAATTTGGGAAAATCCTTAGTTGTGGTAAGCTAAGGTAGTGGAGTAGGCAATTAAGGCCGAGCCATTATAAATCATTGTGTTCTTTGTTGCATATTTTTCATTGCTTCCAACACAAGTTCTCAAAGGCCAAGTCAACCTCCCTATTGACTATTTTAAGTTTATCCTTCCGAGCTAATAAACATGTGATAGGTTGTTTGTATAAACTGTAAATTTAGCCTAATAATAGAGAATTTTCGATGATTTAATTTTAGACTAGTTAGTTTAATCTATTAAACTGTAAATAGGAAAAAGCATTTAAGCATACCAAATGATAAAATTATACACGAGAAGGTATGTATGCTTTCTCAAATTACAGGTTGTTCAAATTTCATAACTCGGTTATTTGAATTCATAGATATTGAAATAGTAGAGTATAGTAAGTATAGAATCCGTGCAAGTATGGACTTAAATGAAAATTAATGAAAGAACAAAAGCATTTATAGGGTTAAAAGTAGAGTGAGAATTATAAAACTATTGAACGGCTAAAAGCAATCTGAGTGAAGAGAGAACAAAAAATCCAATAAAGAGTACGAGTACTTGAGATATTTTTTACTCATAATTGCACGAATACTCGTTGAGTTGCTTATACTTGTTAGTACTATACTAGACTTCAAAACATGGATGAAAGTTAAACCGAGTACTTAGGATTCTAATTACCTGTACTCTTCAAACTTAGATATTGTACTTGTGTATTCATTTTGATGGAAGCATATGCTTAACTAACTTTAACTTATTTACTAGGGAACTTAATAAACTAACATGTTTAAGGTTAAAAATTGTGAATCATTTATATATCTAGTTAGAATTGCATATTTAGCCAAACTCTCTTATTTGTCATGTCTGTAATACCCCCTACCCGTATTCGTCACCGAAATAGAGTATGAGGCATTACCAAATTTTACCGAATAAAATTTTTTTTTAAAATTCAATATAACCCCTTTATAAATATCTAATCTTCCCTGCAAATTTTAAACCGAGACCAATCCGACACAACCAATCCATTTCAATATATTTTCAAGATAGATTTATCGTATTCATAAGATAATCTCATCACATACCAAAACCAAAATTTGTTAGCCATACCAATGGCTAACTATACATTCATTTCACATTAACATCTACTTTACTAGCTTATACATGTCATTGATTTCCAAAATAAAGTTTCTTTATATACCGAGATCTTGAGGTTGATAGTGTGATGCGTCTCCGACCAAATCTGACCTCTGAGCTCTTAACACTACAAAACAGGGGAAAAGGAAACAGGGTAAGCACTTTGTGCTTAGTAAGCTCATGTAACAAGAATTATACTTATCTAATATTTTCAATACAATGCAATAAACATTCATGCATCCATTCAATACATTATTCCCCTATCATGCACAAACTCAACATTCAAACTAGCCCAATAATTTCCATGTATCAATAATATATATCATGATTGATGAGCTCATCAATTCCATGATTTCCATTTCCTTGTTATTTTTCCATATTTATCCCGTTGAATTTCTCGGAATTTCGATGGATTTTCAGAGGTACACTTTAGTGTACAACTCCGGGTCCGTCAATTCATATTCATGTGTGCACATTTCCATTTTAGAGAGCACACTCCCGTGAACCTTATCCTTACAGCGGGATTACCAATCCAAAGCAATCCTCGTAATATAAACTCATAGAGTATTGTCGATTACCACCCGAGGCTAAATCCTCAAACGACAATTGCTCTAATGAGCTTGGATCCGAATTACCAGTCCAGGCTAAATTCAGACCCTAATTCGGATTACCCATCCGGGCTAAATCCATTTTCCACATATTCTTCGGGAGGGCTTTATCAGGATAGGATCACCCATCTGGGCTAGATCCTTTTTACCGTCCTTTTTAGAGATCCATCGAATTTTCCTTCCATTCAACCGAGATTTCTATCCTTTTTATCAAATATATCAATGTTTCATAAATTTTCATATAATGAACATTCAAATCATATTCACATCAATAACAAACATTTCAGGCATTTAAGAATATAATTCAAGTTACACGAACTTACCTCGACACTTGTTCGTAAACAAAAATCTACTAGTCCCGAACTTTTTCTTTTCCTCGATCTAGCTTCATATTTGAATTTTCTTGATCTAAATAAATAAATTTAATCATTAATCTAATACATTTCATGTTCATATGTAACATTCTCTATAATTCCATTATTATTTATAGTGCATTCAAAGTTGTCTGACTGAGTCACAGTCACTAAATTATTTATATCTTGAGCTACGGAACTCCAAATTAATATCCGTTAATTTTCCCTGAAACTAAACTCACATATATTCTTACCATAAAATTTTCAGAATTTTTGGTTTAGCCAAAAAATACAGTTTATTCTTTAAAGTTTCCCCTGTTTCATTGTTTGACAGTTCCGACCCTCTTCTCTAAAAATTAATTATATAATTTTAAAAATTCGGATGATGTTTACATTTATTTATTTTAAAAATAGACTCATTAAGGATTCTAACCATATAAATTATAACTCATAATCATTTTTGTACAATTTTAATGATTTTCTAAAGTCAGAACAGGGAACCTGAATTCATTCTAACATTGTCTCACAAAATCTATTATATCTCATGATTTACAATTCCATTGATTAAAATGTTTCTTCTATGAGAAACTATACTCAATAAGATTTAATTTCATATTTTATTCATCCTCTAATTCGATCTCTAAAATTTTTGGTGATTTTTCAAAGTTAGACTATTGCTGCTGTCCAAAACTGTTTTAGTGTATGATGTTAATTACCATTTTTCCCTAAACTTTCAATAAATGATAATTTCATCCCTGCTCAATTAACCTCTCAATTGAGCTGATTTTTCTCAATTAACACTTTATCCCATCACTTTAAACTACTTTATAAGCTTTGGAAATCAGAATTTTAGTACTAGACTTTAATTCCAAACTTTTTCACAATTAGGTCCTAGAAATCAATTTCTATTGAAATTACCTAATAAAATCATCTCATAAACATATTAAAGCTTCAATTTCATCCTATTTCATCATAACTTCCAGCACATATCATAGAAACTTTCAAATTCATTCATAAAATCAAAAACTAATGAATTTAGTAATAGGACCTAGTTGTAAAAGTCTAAGAAACACAAAAATTACAAGAAAAAGGTAAGTATTAACTCACTTGGTGCAAAAATTATGAAAAAACAGCTTGAAGAAACCCTTAGAACGTTTTTAGCTGATGAGAATGCAGAAAAATAAAGAGAAATCTAGAGAATTCCACTTTAGTCCTAACTTTTAAAGCAAATTTTGCAATATTCCAATTTTACCCTTAATTCTTCAATTCTCCTGATTTTTCTCAGCTTATGCAGCCCAAAATATCTCCTTTTGGGGTTATTTGCAATTTATGTCCCTCCTCATTAAACAATTGAGCTATTTAATCCTTCTAGTAACTTTTACACCTTTTTCAATTTAGTCCTTTTCACTTAATTGACTACCCAAACATTAAAATTTTCTAACGAAATTTTAATACCATATTACTAACACTTCATAAATATTGATAAAAATATTTTTGACTCGGTTTTACGAGATTGAGGTCTCGATACCTTATTTTTACCCAATTTCTTTAATAATTTCTTTTTCTAACTAACCACTAAATCTGTAAAATTTTTCTACCGATATTTTCATACGATTTTCCTATCATACCAATATTCATGCAAAAATATTAAAATAAATTTCTCTTTAAATCGGATTTGTGGTTACGAAACCACTATTCTGATAACCTTGAATTTGGGCCATTACAATGTCCCAAACTAATTCCACGTATGAAGCATGCTCAAGTATAGTCTTGATTATTTTCTGTTGTTTTCGTTGTATGTTTGTCTTGTTTGCTTGCGAACAAGCAACGAGTTAAGTGTGGGGGAGTTTGATCTGCCACAATTTGTTATGGCAAATTAGGTTCTTTCCGGCACATAATGAGCTTGTTTTAGAAAAATTTCATACTATTTTTATTAGTTCTCTAATTTAGTATTTTATGTTTAAATTTAGTGAAATAAACGTTTTTATGCAAGTTTTGGTGTTTCAATGACCTGTTAGGCCAATTCGGGTCGAGGGTAGGACTAATGAGCTAATTAACTGTGCAGGACGTCATTTCAAGCCAAGGGACACAAAGAATGACTTCAGTGCCATGATAACAGCATGCAGAGTCACAACACCCAACTTCGAGCTATCAAAAGTCCCATTCATTGTTCAATTTTGGGACACCCATATCCAATGTTGTGACATTGGTTCGACGAGGGCCAAAATACTACTAAGGGTGTTTTCGTCTACACAACATATTTAATTTATTTTTATTAGCTTTAACTGACCTAGGAGGGTCAGAAACTTTAGACTATATATAGTAATATTTAGGCTTAATTGAAGAGACCATTTTGAGAATAGTTTTTAGGATTTTTAGTTTTAGTTTCAATTTAGCTTGAGATTTGACAGAATTTTTAGTATTGTTTTCAGACTTGGATTTGATTCCGATCCAAGCTTTCGTTTCTTTAGTAATCTATAATATTTTATTTAGTTTTCATTTGCATTTGGTGTTATCTCAACAACTGTTCAAGTATTTTTGGCTTCCAAGCGCATCCAATATCGAAACATATCAATTTCTCTTCTCCATTCTCTTTAGCTTAATTCATGCTTTGCATGTTTAATTAAACTTAGGGAATTTTGCATCTAGATTCATGAGTAGGGAGATTAACAATCGAAGGTGGGATTAATTAACTAAAAAATTAGGGTTTGCCATAGAATTATTTAACTTAAATTATGTATGCTTAAACCCTAGAATTGATGACCCTGAGAAGTAATCTAGGTAAATGAGGTTGATAGAATAGTTTATCGAGCACCTCTTAGTTTAACATGGTTTAAACTGCGAAGTAGAGAGATAAGTGGTTTCCATTGATTAATTAATCAGTTAGAGGCTAAGAGGTAATAACTAGTTAATTATTAGTTAATTCATTAAAATCTGAGTTTTAAAGTTAATTATGAACACTGACTTGAGTCAATCTTCTGCTTGTTATCTGAGGTAATTTCGATTGTTAATTTATTTTTGTTAGTCTTATGTTATTTTTGTCACTAAATTGTATTTCTACTTATTGTATTATAAGTCTAGATTAGTACTTGTTTAGCTTTGTTATTGTAGAAAGTAATTTTAATTTAATCAACCTCCTTTTGGTATGATCCTTGAAATATTTCTCGAAATGTTTCGTTATAAATTTTACTATATTACAATTTGACCTGTATATTTGCAGACACCGTTGTTTTATTTTATATCTTTTTGTTGCAATATTTCCAGTCTAGATGTTCGTATGTCTGGCTACGGTCAACAAGTAATTTAATCCCACAATGATGACGATTAATGCAAAAAAAAAAAAAACTTTCAAATCCATCGAAACCAAGATTTCTCATACCTTTTTGTTTTCACCATAATTTTATTCAAAATGTGTAAACCATAAAAAAATAAAATAAATTGTTGATAAAAAAAACTTGTGTAGGTTTCCCAAGGATAAACAATCACATCTTTATCTTGATAAAAAAAGAAACATGTTACTGAAGAACACTCATTCCATGGTTGTCATGTCCTGATGTTCCATGTGGATGTTCCACATTTGGATTAGCCAATGCCCTTGCCAAATCTGATCCAACATATCATATATATTTGTCAAAATAAAAAAATCATATGGAGCTGTTGGAACAGAGAAAGAAAAAGAAGAGAAAAAAGAATCATAAGGTCTGGGTATGTGCTCTTCAAGGTTTGTTCCAACCTTCTTTTCACTTGTCAATGGAGTTTTGGATGTCTATGTTGTAAATGGCGGAGCTAGGATGTTAATCTTAAGGGGGCAAGTTAAAATTAGACGTGCTGCGTAACAATCGATTTAAACATATAAACAATCGATTCAAAAGAAGCAGTATTCCAACATAACAATTGATTTAAACATATAAATAATTTATTCAAAGAAGCAATATTCTAACATAACAATCGATTCAAAAGAAGAAGAAACAGTATTCAACCATAACAATCAATTTAAGCGTATAAACAATTGATTCAAAAGAAGTAGTATTACAACATGACAATTGATTTAAACATACAAACAATCGATTCAAAAGAAGCAATATTCACAGGCTATCATTTGACATAATTTTTAACAAAGTGACCAAGATTTTCCCTTTGTTTTATCCAGAATAATTTTTTTTAATATTATTTTTAATACTATAAAAATATTGAAGGGGCCTACTTATATTTTTGAGAGGGCTATAGCATATATACAAAGAGGGAAATTGTAAAAATCTTAAACCTTAAAAGACTTACTTATATTTTTGGGAGGACCGTAGTATATCTAGGAAGGATTAGATTGCAAAAAATTTATCTACTAAGCTCCCCCATTGTGTGTTGCAATATCCATCCTTTTCTTTTCGGTGGGTGAGATTTGTTATAAAGGATGAAGCTGTCTCTCCTTATATAGAAACTCTTCTCATAATATTACTTAAGACAAAAGAAACCGAACCAATTGCCTACCATCACTCTTACTTTCAACTTTGAAGCACCAATTAAAGGGTTTTACCGACCAACACGTTTCTTATTCCTTTTCTATGGTTAACCGACTCTTTTTTTTGCAGCCAATTCAGCATTCCTTAAATCATTTTATTATTGCTTCAATTTTCACATGCATAATCCATATTATATTGTCTTATATGCACGATTGAGTTAATTACGTCAATTAAATTGAATTATTGGAATCAATTAGAATAAGTAATTCAAATTTTGGAGTTCGAGATGAGTTGAATTTTACAATTCGGATCATTTAAATAACAGATTGGTATAAATATCCATTTGATCCTCATCGATTTTGAAAATGAGCAAATTGGTCTTTTAACAAAATTGGAAAATAATTTTAAAATTCAAAATATTTATAAAATTAATGTATAAAGAAAGTTAAATTTTAAATTTTTTAAAATAATAAATTTAATCATGTGATAAATTCAAAGGTGATAATAATAAATCCCAAATCCAATATATATCATACAAATCCTAAATCCAATATATTATCATCTAAATCCTAATCAAAATCCAATTTGTATGAATGCAAAGATATTTTTACTATACACTAATGTAGTATTAAATGATTTGCGTTTCTTGACGTCAAAATTTTAGTTTAATATGAGGGTTTTAGTCTGACTTAGTTAATTTTATCTGGATTTTTCTAATTTTTAATATGTTTGTATTGTAATAATTTGATTATATATTGTTAAATAATTTGTTCAAAATTTTTGTTTGTATTTATACTTTAATTATACTATAAGTGTAGAATCAATATGAAAACTCCCAAAACTGAACGTAAACTACATATAATGTAAGATTTAGCATTATTATTATAACATAATCCTCCTTCCTTTTAGTATTACAAAATAATATGATTGGTTTCATAACTTATATTTTAATATTACCAAATGAGAATGACAAAATTCTTTTGGGCTTTTTATCCCCCGAAATCATTTCCAATTTGTCTTGTGTCACGTGTTCTACTTTCATGGGACAATAAAAATTACAAATGTGACTAAAATAGAAATTGAACCCGAAACTTAAGGATAAAAATATTTATATTTAACCATCTAACTAAAATAATGATTTGTAAAAAAGTTAGAAGGTGGCTGAAAGCACGCCTTGCTAGGCACGTTTTCGTCTTCCCTACCAAAATCGACCTATTCTAATAAATATCACAAAAACTATCCTAAACAATTAAATATAAAAAAAAACGACCTTTTTACAAAATTTAGCCAACATATAGAGCCCAAAAATGTTGAATAAATATACTTGAATATTTATTTAGTTTACAACTAAAGAAATGTGAATGCTGTATTTGTTATATTAATTTATTTTTAAAATTAAAATATTTTGATGATTGAAATTTGAATGTGAGAAATAAACAAAATGGATATCCGTATCGTATTCCATTATTAATATGTATTTAAAATTTATATGATTAGACATATTGACTGAAGTAAATTTATTCATACTTTATCAAAATTGGATCTGTAAGTTCAACAATAGGATTTAACAACCAAATTAATTTTCAAATTATACCGCCTATTTCACTTTAGGTATGTAACACTAATATCTAAACCCTAAACCCTAAGCCCTATCAGTTTATCTCAATTTAAAAAATACATGATGTTGAATAGCACATTCTTATATGTTAATATTATGTTTTGAGGTAAAATGAGACGAAATTGATAATTTAGTTTAAAAAATCCTTTGATAACCGATATGATTCAATGCAAATTTTACTGTTAAGGATAATAAGAGTATTGGAAACTGATTAATAAAATATATTAATCACTGTTTTATAATTGGACTAAATTGGCTAGATTGAGAACTAGTCGGGATATTGATTTAGAAAGAGGAGTTGAACTAATTAACCCGTAATTATATATTTTTATAAAATTTTTAATAATTTATTTAATTAAACCAAACAAACTGAAAAAAAAAATCGATGACCTATTCAAATATTAATCAAAATTTGAAAACCTTGAAATTAATTTACGGGTGTAGAAATTGGGAAGTAAAAAGCATGTGAAAGCAGTAGTTGGATAAAGCAGAGGCCGACCTACTCTACAAATGTGGTGTGGGAGAGAATTAGAGGAAAGGGAATGCGTCACAATTTGGATTGAGGCTCACATGCTGTGGGATGCTAATGGTGGCATTTGGTGTGCTTCCTAAAGCAAACTAATGAGATAAGAAGGGGACCATCACTATGCTGATCTCACTTTCTTTAATTTCAAGTCATTTCACTTTCATTCACATCAGTTCAACTTTACATCAAATAACCAAAACCATTATAACTTATAAATAATTCTGGAATACTATTCATGTAAAACTCAATATGAATATAACTTATAAACAACTTTGGAAATAAGTAATGTCGAAACCCCTCATTACCTGAAAAAGTAAGTCTAAACCCCAAAACTACATATAATCTACGATTTAGCATCTTTCCTTTTAGTCTTAGAAACTAATATGATTGGTTTCATAACTTAATATAAAGTTAATTATTTAATATTACCAAATGAGAATGGCAAATTTCTTTCGGCCTTTTTATCCCCCACAAGGCCCAAACAATACCATTTTAACCTTTGTTATATTAGGTGAAATTCTTTTATTAGTTGTGGATTTAGATTTTGTACTCTAATTAGGTCAAGGTCAAATTTTACTATTAGTCTCGTACTATGCATAAGTTGTAGACTTAGTTCTTTTTATTCAATTTGATCATTTTAACACTTATACTTTTCAAATTTTGAAATTTTAATCTTAACTAAAAATAAAGACATGAAATCCATTAATTATAATGGTATGGTTTTATGTGAGTATTATATGAAAACCAAAAGTTGACATATTTATTTAAAGAAAATTATAATTATAATTCCAACAAAATATGAAATAATTCTTGAAAAATAAAAATTTAAAATATTATAAAAGGGGAATGGATGCCTTATCTTTGCCTGCCTGTTATCTTATCCTGGAGGTTGGGAAAGAACGGTTTGAATGTAAAAAAGAAAAAAGAAAAAAAGAAATTGCATTCCTTGTTTTTTAGGTTTTTTGTATTCTTCTTTGGATACCCTTTTTCCACAAAAAGAAATGGGCTTTTTATTCAAATAATATAAAATAATTAAATAAATATTAAAATGAGATAAAGACAGTAATATTTATGAATCTAGGCAGAAGCTATAGTAGAAAATTGGTGTCACCTGACCAATCGACAACACCCCTCCCTAGTCACCGGTCACATCAAACTTTTTTTAAACAATTTTTTATGGGTGCCGCTTGGTCAATCTGCAGCATCGGATTGAAATGCGATGACCAAAAATATTTAGGGACTTAATATGTAAATTTTTCATTTTGATTTAAAAGCTTTAAGGGTGCCGCCTGACAGCTTGGCGACACCAAACTTCAAATAGGATAAATTGCTTCATAAACCCTTCTTGTTTATTATTTCTTTTTATTTCCCTTCAACACAAGAAATAGAGAGGTCATTTACCAATTAGTCCAAAATGTTTTTTTTTACTGAAAAGTATTTTTGTAAGACAGCTGATTCCAACTAGAAATAAATTTTATTTATTTTTCAAAAAATAATTTTTTTTGTAAAATTATTTTTGAAAAAAATATTCGAACTGGAATAAAATAATTTGAAAAAAAATATTTTTTGAAAAATAAATGAAATTTATTTCCAGTTGAAATAGACTTTTTTACAAAAATACTTTTTAGTAGAAAAACTTTTTGGACTAATTGGTAATAGGCCTCTCTATTTTTGTCAAAATCGCAACAAAGGTACATCATGAAGATACTTGAGCGATTTGAGATGCAATATTCAAAACTGATAAGTACTTCTTTAGCTGCACACTTTAAACTCTCAATTTTAGATTCTCCACGTTATGAAGAAGATGAAAGGTGCATGTCAGAAGTACCTTACTCAAGCACAGTCGGAAGTTTGATTTATGCAATGGTATGCACTTGTCTTGATATTTCACATGTTGTTAGTGTTGTTAATCGATACTGTAACAACCCGTTTTTAGTGAAATCGAAACAATGATTTCGGAATCACAAATATGACGAGTAAATTTTATTTTATTATTATTTTAATATCTATGGGATGTTAGTAAGGTTGTATTAAAATTTTGTTAAGAAATTTTGATGTTTGCATGATTAATTAAGTGAAAGGACTAAATCGTAAAAAGTATAAAAGTATAGTTCCATTAATTAAAAGGGCTAAATGACTATGTAAGTGGAAGTAAATGGACTTAAATGGTAATTATACCATTCATAATGTTAGTGGACAAAGATGGGCATGAATTTGGTATTTTATTTAGTTAATTAGCAAGGTTATTAAGGTAATTTAATAATTAAGTTAAAGTAAAATAAGGTAAAACAATTGTATCATCTTCTTTTGTTTAATTATCTGTCGAAAATAGGGTTAGAAAACTCCATTGTTGAGGTTTGAAGGTTCGGTCAAGCTACCTTGCTTGCATGGTATGATTTTTAAGCCCATTTTTAATGATTTTTATGTTTTTAATGTTGTTTTAGCTTAATCTAGCTAGCCCGAGGATCAATTTGCAAAATTGTTAAATATTTAGGGTTATGCCATGAATTCTGTTGTGTTATTATTCGTGTTTAATGATAGATTATGAGTCCTTGTTGATAAATAAACAAGTTTTGTAAAGTGATTTTTGATGAAATGAGCATTTAGGGATTTATTTGTAAAAATTGTAAAAGTTCATGGAAAAATTATGAAATTCTGGTTTTTATGGGTTTTTATAAGTCCCTAATAATTTTAGTTAGCTTGAATAGGGAATTAAAATGCTTAGATTTCAATTTATGAGCTTAGGGACTAAATTGTGAAAAGTTAAAATATTAGAGGTACAATAGTAAATTTTGCATAATTATGAAATGCGGACTAAATTGAATGCTTAAAGTATTAAATGGATTAAATTTGTTTATTTAGATATAGATAGACCACGTAAGGACCTAGATCGAGGCAAAGTAAAAGCTTCAGAATAACTCGTTTAATTCTACGCCCTAGTCGTCGAGGTAAGTTCGTAGTATTTCAATATGTAAACAAATTTATTTTTGTGTATTTATATTACGATGCTTTTATTATTATGTTTTTCGAAGATTACTGAATTGTACATACGTGCCCATGTTTGTACTTCGGTACCCTTGAATTGCACATACGTGCCCATGTTTGTACTTTGATACCCCTGAATTGCACATACGTGCCCCTGTTTGTACTTCAGTACCCCTGACTGCACTTTAGTGCTCCATTTTACGCTCTGGTATCTTTGAATCAAATAGTATATGAGTTGCATTTAATTAATTTAGATTAAATGATATACTATATTCTTACTAAGCTCTATAAGCTTATCTGTTCATGTGGATTGTTTTGTAGATCATCGTTGCTGACATTTTGGGACGGATCAAACTATCTATTGGAGTTGGTATTTTTTTTTATATCTCATAGGGTAGTGACATGTATAAACTTAGGTAGTTGGAAATTGTGGTTGGAATGTGTTGGATGTTGTAGAATGATATTTTGATGAATATGTAACTAATAGTTAAATGTGTTTGTGTTTTGGTGTCATGTATGCATAATAGGTTATAATGTTTGCTTTAAGATATATTTTTGGTCACTTTTATAATGGGAGTGAATGACTTAATGGTATGTTTTGAATTGGTATGTTCATGGCCAAGATATGGCATGTTTTTGAAAACTATTGAATTAGATCTTTATGTTTGAAATTAGGTAAATTTGACATGATTAAGTAAGTTTTAATGATTGTTTTTGAGGTGCCTTTGATTGGCATATTGGTTAGTTAAAATATCACTTTTGGAATGGCTTATATATGCATATTTTAGGTATGTTTTGATGCTTTGCAAGTGTGCACCAATTGTTCAAATGATTATGCATGTTATGGTGTTTAGAATGGCTTGTTTTTGGTGCATTTTAGGTTCACACGGCCAGAGAAACGGTTGTGTGACTCAACCGTGTCGCCAGGCCGTGTGTCTCCTAAAGGTTCCTTTGTATGCAATTAGTGAGTTACACGGCATAGCATATGGGCATGTAGGGCAATTTCGAGAGTTACACGGCCTGACACATGGATGTGTGACACGACCGTGTGACACTACTCAATGAGTTACATGGGTGAGGACATAGGTTGGGACACGGTCGTGTGTCCCTAGTTCGAAGGTTACATGGCTTGAGGCATGGGCGTGTGACTCAGCCGTGTGAGGCACACGGCCGTGTGACCCCTATATTCAAATTTTTGTATATTTTTCTTAGACTTTCCAAATGATTTCAGTTTTGTTCCAATTTGTTTCTAAGGTATATTTGAGGCCTTGAGGGCTCGATTTGGGGACAATATGTATGTAAATAAATGTTTATTATTATGTTTATGATAATGTATGAAATATGTGTTTAAATGTTATGTTTGTATGGTAATGCTTTGTAATCCTATTCTGGCGATGGATACGGGTTAGGGGTGTTACAAATACATGGTCAATCTTGGTAAGTTACATTGGCATGCAGCTAAGTGAATTTTCAAATATTTGAGGGGTATTTCTAACATTTTCTTAGAGTTTGAAAGAAATCAAAAGGTTTTAGTCGGATATGTTGGTTCTGATTATGCGGGAGACTTAGATCGAAGAAGGTCTCTCACAAGTTACCTATTTGCTTTTGGAATTGTGCAATTAGTTAGAAAGAGACACTTAAAGCTACAGTAGCTTTGTTGAATACTAAAGCGGAATATATGGAGATTACTGAAGTAGTAAAAGAAGCAATTTGGTTAAGGGGTCTGTTTAGTGAACTGGTAAGTGAAAAAGGGTCCATTGTCGTATATTGTGATAGTCAAAGTGTCATACATCTCACCAAAGATCAAATACATTACGGAAGGACGGAGTACATAGACATTTGTTATCACTTTGTTCGAGAGATGATCATTTAAGGAGATGTTCAGATTCTTAAAATTGGCATATAACACAATCCAACAGACATGTTGACAAAGAACCTTTCAGTTTCAAAGTTCGAGCATTGCTTGGACTTGGTGAGTAACCAATGAAGATCAAATTAGACCCATAATAGGGCTTGGCAATGGAGTTAGTCCAAATACGAGTCAATGTGGATATTTGCGGGAGAATGCCTCTTATTTTGACCAAACAGTACGCGACGTCCCGACGAATAACACTCTTTCATCTCTACAACATGATGGTCATCTTATCCCAACGAGCAACAAAACTTTGTCCCGACAATGCGATGATCCTTTAAGTCCCAATGACACATCAAGCCACGTCACGACGTGGCGACGTGCAGTCCAAGTTTTCTTGGCTTTCTTCTCCCAATCAAATTCCGTTTTTTAGTTTCCCACTTAAACTTTGATTAACCTAGGGTTGTTGTAGTCATATATGCTATGAATTTCAACCTATAAATAGGCCTTAGTTTCGGGTTTTCCTTTAATTTTCTCCATCTTTTGTACTCTCATTTATTATAGTGAAATCTCCTTTTTCCCGTGATTTTTCATCCTCTCTTGAGGAAATTTTCCATGTAAAGTTTGTGTGTTTAATTTTCTTGATTTTATTTGTTCCTTGCATACACAGATTAATTCTCTATAATGTTACCTTTTTTTTTCAAATAAATGTTGCATTTAACAATAAAACGTCATTACCTAAAATTTCCATGGAAACTTTAAAATAAATCATTATTTGAAATGAAATAAACGTTGCTTTTAAGTTTAGGCAACGACCACACACACAGCGGTCACAAAATTATTTCATAAACTCTCATGCAATGAAATTTGTTGTTTAAGCAACAATTTAGGGTGTTGCTTAAAGTATTTTTGTTGTAGTGACAATTTGAGAATTAACCCATTACCAAGCGAACAACCCTAAGAGACACTCTTAAGATTTAATTCACCAATAACCTTATGAATTAAAAAGACCCGACTCTAATTAATAAACTCAACGCGTGATTGTTTTAAATTAGATCACTCATTCTAATAATATAACCCAATTTTTTTCTATATCAGACTATGCTAACTTGCTGTAATTATTAGAATAAAGAGACAATTACATATCTAATTACTCTAATTATTTATTTATTTTCTAAATACCAAACAAGGGATTACTCGGAACAATAATAAATGTCAATTTTACCATTCTCATACAAGAAGCAAATAAGAATAAATAAGAAAAGAATGAAAACTCTTTTAAATCTCACAATTATAATAAAATTCAGCTTTTATTTACCATTGGCCAGAAAAAATAAACTACTCATAGTTAAGAGAAAGTCAAAATTGTATTAAACAAATGAAGAATTCATGTGTAAGAGACGATACAAAATATAATAATTAAAATGATAAAAATCCTAAAATAAAATAAAACAAAAGATAATAATAACCTAAATTAATAATAAAATAAAAAATCCCAATACAAAATAACTACTAATCAAGTGCGCCAACCAACTTGTGCTCCATACCAATTGCACAAAATTGGGTTTAAGTTCTAACATCTTCGTGACATAAATTAAACCTAAAATAAAATTTACTAAAATTAGTAGCCTATCATATCAACACTACACCAAAACAGGCTTTTAGCGGCATTTTTAGTGGCGTTTGGACAAAAAACGCCGCTAAAAATCGAGCATTAGCGGCGCTTTAGACAAAACGCCGCTAAAGATCGAGCATTAGCGGCGCTTTCAGGAAAGCGCCGCTAAAAATGAGCATTAGCGGCGTTTTTACAAAAAACGCCGCAAAAAACCTAAGCCCAACGACATCATTTTCGGACCTTTCGGGGCTTTAGTGGCATTTTTAAAAAAGCGCCGCTAATGCTCAGGGCTTTAGCGGCGTTTTTGGGGAAGCGCCGCTAATGCTCAGGGCTTTAGCGGCGTTTTTGGTAAAGCGCCGCTAATGCTCAGGGCTTTAGCGGCGTTTTTAAAAAAGCGCCGCTAAAGCATTTTATCTGTCTATTTACTATTTAATATGTTTATTTATATTAATTAAAATTCAATTTATTTTTAATTGAATATTTGTTAAAATGGATAAATTTGAAATAATGACACGTAAAAATAATTTGAAATAAAAAATAGAAAATATTTGTTAAAATGGAAAATTTAAAATACTATTATTTAAAATAATTTTAAAAGTTTTTGGGTACATGACTGATTGATTTTTAATTTATATATTAAATAATTTCATATATAATTGTAAAAGATACGATCGTATTAATTTTAAAATATTTAATTAATTATTATTATAGTTTAGGGTTTAATTTATATGGTTTAGGGTATATGGTTTGGGGTATATGATTAATTTAGGATTTAAGGTCGGTTTAGGAGTTACAATTTTAAGGTTTATAGATTATGAAATTAGGGATTAGGGATTAGGGATTTTGGTTTAAGGGTTGTGATTTAGGGGTTAGGGGTTAGAGATTAAGAGTTAGGGATTTGAGGTTTATGGATTCGGTGTTAGGTTAAGGTTTATGGTTTAGATTAATTAGTGTATTTTAATTTATATTAAATAAGGTTTATGGGTTAGGGTTTAGGGTTTAGATTAATTAGTGTTTTTTAATTTATATATTAAATAAGGTTTAGGGGTTAGTAGTTAGGGGTTAGGGGTTAAGAGTTACTAATTTAGGGTTTAGAGATTCAGGGTCGAGTTAGGGTTTAATGTTTAGATTAACTAGTATTTTTTAATTTATATATTAATTAAGTTATTATATAATTGTAAAAGAGGGGTTAGGGGTTAGCAGTTAGGGGTTAGGGGTTAAAGGTTAGAGGTTTAAGGTTTAGATTAATTGGTGTTTTTTAATTTATATATTAAATAATTTATTGTATAATTGTAAAAGAGATAATATTGATTTTAATATATTAAAATTATGATTATAGTTTAAATTGTTTAAGAGATAATAAATCAATTTTATATATATTAAATGATTTAGGATTTAAGGTTTATTTTAGATTTGTTAAATGATGAAAATTTATACAATTAATTAATGTTTTTATATTTTGGATAGGACCAAATTATAACAAATAAAAATGAAATACAAAAACTAAAATCATTTCACATCGAACATCTAGCAAAATAGTTATATTTTAGCTAGGAAGAAATATCTCTAATAAAATGGAGATTAGATCGAAAATGAATAATATAAAATCATGATTAACGTCTCAATTTTTAATAGAAATTTGATATGTGAGAGATTAATTGCTTACATTAGATAATTTTGATTTAATAATTAATTACTGACCATTTAATATTTTTTATTATTAAAATATATGATATTTATTTTGAGAGTAAAATTTAATTTATAAAAAAATAAATATTTTATCAAATTAGTTGACTAAAAAATTTTTAACAGACAAAATAAAAAATTTTTAACTGACAAAATAAAAAATTTTTAGTAGAGCAAAATAACGTCGTTTTGTTTAAAATAAAATAATTTTTTGCGCCGTTTTTAGAAAAAATACCACAAAAAAGCAATAGCGGCGTTTTTTTTCTAAAACGCCGCAAAAATCATTTTACTTTAATAAATGGCGCCATTTTACACTAAATTTTCCCCGGTGAAATCCCTAATCTTACTATCCCTATTGTCCTTTCCCCTATCCCTTTCTCTCTTTCATCTTCACCTGACCCTATTAAAGGAACCCAGCTTTCCATCTCGCTACTAGACGATGATGTTTTGAACTCCTTCTTCATCGTTTTCTCTACTTCCCCTTCTTCTTCTGCTCTCCAATGGCTATCACCGCCGCAAACGTTTAACAAAAAAAAAAAAACAGCCTTTTATTCATACCCAATGCCAGTGTATCCACGCGCATTCCATTTTCCCATGTCAAGACACTCCAGCGGTGCTCAATGTCCCTCGGAATGCTTTCCTTTTTCTTCAGGTTTCATAGCTACCTGCAATGCTTTCCATTTTCTTCTTCCTAATCTCGATATATACTATTTATAAGAAAATCTATTTTTATACGCTCCATGTTCTGCAAAACCTTCACTAGTATTTTGAAACAGTTGAATGAATGAAAGAAATGACGCATATAAAGGGAAAAAGCTCTCGCCTGCTGTTTGTAGAGATAAGCACACTTGCAGACATTTATGCACATATATATTCACGTGTTTGTATTTTTCTGCTTTCTTAAAATATGTCTTGGTCTACAGGAGAAAAGGGCATTGGTCCTAAAACTGGAAAGCCATTGCACTACAAGGGTTCCTTTTTCCATCGAGTCATGAAAGGTTCCCTGGCCCAGGTTTGTTGTTTTATCTTACTTCTAATCGGGATTTTCCACTAGCTGTTTCTTGTAGAACATGGCTTAGAAGTGGAATGTCGTTTAGTCAATTACTATTGTTTATGCTATAGGAAACAGGGCTGATGGTCACGACTGCTTTTCTTGTGATATAGTTTTTAAGGTTGTATTTACCATGTTGTGAATCCTCAAAATTTTACTGAACTTCGCTGTGTCCAACCCAGTTTTTTTGCACATAAATGTCATTTTTCTTGTGGACTAACATCTTATGTTTGTTGTGTAGGGTGGTGATTTTGGAAGAAGAGATGGTACGCATTCTTTGCAAAGAGGACTTTTATTTTAATTTTTTGTAGCTGTTAATTGATTTTACTTTAGATAATATCTCTTTAAGGGTTGCCATCTATGTGACTGCTGGTTGAAGTGTTATTTCTACCTGCTTATTTTGAAATGTTATATTATATATGTTAGCTTTTGTAGGTGTCTGTGTGTGTATGGTCTTAATGTTTTTCCCCCCACAATGTTTCAATTTGAGTTTAGAGGAGCAATAATGCTTTGGTATGAAGAATATCGATATACTGTCTATTTGTTTGACAGGGTGGCCTGCCAATGTATGTCGCAACACGGGGTTTATATGGCTTTAATAAGTAGGTTCTCTATCTATTTGTTTGTTTATTATCTATTTGGCTTTAATAAGTAGGTTAATGTGTCTGTCTATTTGTTTACAGCTTAATCTATTTGTTTGTTTGTTTATTGTCTATTTGTCTTTAATAAGTAGGTTCTCTGTCTTTGTTGGAAACATATGATATATATGCTAAATATATATATATATATATATGGATGCCGGACACAGGTACTTCAGAAAATGAAGAGTTGGAGTAACATGGGTATTTGTATCCGAATGTCAATATATATGCTAAATATCATTGAATGAAACAAAGTAGAAAATGGTATTTTCTTGCAAATAACCTGGTTTAAGTTGTTTTATGCACATGTGCTATGTACATGTGCCTTATACACAGTATTTTCTATTTTCTATTTTTCTTCATCTTGAGTTGATGTGTACATGATTTATTGAAAAAAAAGCTTTATAAATGTTTATGTCATGTTTTATATGTACATAGATATTTTCTTTCATCTTTTGAAATTCATTGTGGAAATGCTTAATGATACTGTTTATGTCAAGTTCTGAGGGGAAGACTGATGTTATGAAAAAGATTAAGTTTCCACAGATGAAGTAGAAATCTGCTAGTAAAACTGTTCAACGACAAGCAAAGAGGCAGCACTACCTTGTCCCATAAAAGAAATTTTGGAAAAGGAAAAGAAGGTCAGTCTCTAATATTTTAGCTTTATAGGTTTTATTATATGTTTTCGGCTATGAGCATATTGTTGAAAGCTGGACTGCAAAGCAACATGTGGCCAGCAGCATGGTTGGCTGTCGAGCTTGGTGATATTGCTTGGTGTGCAAGACTGAAGCTGAACCAGATGAAGCAATCAACTTTGGATGTTTTGTTCTTTTGTAATTTAGTTTAGTTCAACTTTAACTAGTTTCCAAAGTTAGTTGGATTAAGTTTGTGATTGGATTGATGATGTAAAAGGCGATATGTCACTTATTTTGTATTTGACTTAAGCTTGTATTAGTTTAGTTTAAGTGGGAGCAGTTATGTCATTAGGTAATCTGTCAAATGAATCAAATTTGTAACTCTTTTATATATTCAAATTTTGAATGAAAATAAAAAATGTTCGATTACAATTTCTTGAGTATTCAATTTTGTTCACTTTTTTTGCTTTGCTTTGTTTTCTTTTGCTTCGATACTTCTTGCTTCAGTTTTGTAAATTACATTTTGCAACTTTGTTTTCTTTTTTTTCTGCCATTGTTCCAACAAATGGTATCATGAGCCCGAGTCTTTGAGGGCCTTTGTATGCAATCTGTTGTGTTCAAATCAAAACCAACAACAAGTTCAAAATTTGGTAAGATCAAGCATCTGGATTCGATCTAGCAGATGAGTTTCACTCCACCACCTCCATCTGTGTTCCTTTGGAGAAAACTATCACATTTGGATAGTTAAAATGAAGACTTACCTCCGGGCACATGATCTCAGGTGTGATCGAGAATGATCTTGAACCACCTCCATTGAGAGCCAATCCCACTATTGCACAGATGAGGCAACATGCTGAGGAACGAGCTAAGAAGCACAAGGCTATGGCCTGTCTGCAGAGTGGAGTGTCTAATGTGATATTCACACGCATCATGGCATGTGACACACCTAAGCAGGCTTGGGACAAGCTGAAGGAGGAGTTCATGGGGACTGACAAGACAAGGCAACAGCAGGTGATCAACCTCAGGAGAGACTTTGAAAATTTGAAGATGAGGGAGTCTGAGACCATCAAGCAGTACTCAGACAGGATAATGGCCATTGTCAACAGCATTAGGCTCCTGGGAGTGGACTTCACAGAGAGCAGAGTTGTTGAAAAAGTCATTACAACTCTCCCTGAGAAATTTGAGTCAAAAATCTCTTCACTTGAGGACTCGAGGGATTTATCAGCCATTTCATTGTCTGAGCTGATAAACTCCCTGTATGCACTTGAACAAAGGAGGGCAAATAGGCAGGAGGAGAATCCTGAAGCTGCCTTCCAGGCTAAAGCCAGTGAAGGCTCGAGTGTGAGTGCAAAAGGCAAGAAGCCTTGGCACAACAAAAGGGTCAAGTCAGGAAGAGATGAAGCAAAAAGGGTGTTCCCACCATGTGTTCATTGCAAGAAGACAACACATTCAGAAAAGTATTGCTGGTTCAGGCCAGATATTCAGTGTAGAAAGTGTAAGCAGTTTGGCCATGTGGAGAAGGTGTGCAAGGGCAAACCAAGGAGGCTGCTCTGCAACAAGCTAGACTCGCTGAGGACATTCAAGCTCGGGAGGAGCATGTGTTCACAACAACTTGTTTTGTTGGCACAACCAAGGCCAGAATGATTGGCTACTAGGCGATGGTTGCTCACACCATATGGTCTGCAGATGAGAAGTCGTTCAAGGGCCTAGATGAAGCTTCCACTCGAGGATTAGAATTGGAGATGGCGGTGATTGAGGCTAAAGGCAAGGGCAATGTGTTGATTAGCACTTGGTTCGGTAATAAGTGATCTCGGATGTGTTTTTGTACCGACTTAGACCGAATCTGCTTAGTGTTGGCCAATTAGTTGAAAAGGGCTATACATTGGTTTTAAGGATGGTTCTTTGTATTGTTCAAGACATGAATGGTCCGGAGATAGTCACCGTCTCTATGGTGATAGGTGCTTCATCTTGGATGTTAGCCAAATAGAAAGAAAGGCATACACCAGCCTTGTTGAAAGAACTGACTTGTGGCATAGGAGACTAGGCCATGCAAATTTCAGATCCATCGATCTATTACATAGGCTGAATTTGGTTGATGACATTTCAAAAATTGAAGTTAGTGGGAATGTTTGTGAAGTTTGTCAGCTTGGTAAGCAGGCTAGACTGCCTTTTCTGGCAGACAAGCTTGGAGAGCTCAGAACAAGCTCGAATTGGTGCACTCTGATGTTTGTGGCGCTATGAGAACACCTTCAATCAGTGAGAACAGGTACTTTGCCCTGTTTATAGATGATTTAACAAGGTTGTGCTGGGTCTACTTCTTGAAGCAAAAGTCAGAAGTGTTTGAGGCCTTCTGCAAATTGAAGGCATATGCTGAAAATCAGTCAGGCTGCAAAATTAGAGCCTTAAGGACTGATAATGGCTCTGAATATGTGTCTGAGAGATTTCAGAAGCTCTGTGATAGTGCTGGAATTCACCATCAGCTCACAACAGTCTATACTCCTCAACAGAATGGAGTCTGTGAGAGGAAAAATAGGACTGTGCTAAATATGGCTAGGTGTCTATTATTTCAAGGCAAGCTTCCAAGCCAGTTTTGGGCTGAGGCAGTCAACACCTCAGTGTATCTGCTCAATAGACTGCCAACTCGAGCAGTCAAGGATAAAACACCTTTTGAGGCTTGGCATGGAGTCAAACCTATGGTAACACATTTAAAAGTGTTTGGCTGTATATGTTATGCTCTTATTCCAGTAGAGAAGAGGACCAAGCTCGAGAGCAGGGCTACTCCAGGAATCTTTGTTGGCTACAGCAGCAACAAGAAGGGTTATAGAGTGTATGATCCTACAGCAAAGAAGGTCTTAGTCAGCAGGGATGTAAAGTTTGATGAAGAAAAAGTGTGGAATTGGAATGGTGTTGAAGCTGACATGTCTGAAATAGACCAGTTGGACTTGGTTGATGAACCTATAGAAGAGGGACCAAGTGAAGATGCTGTAGATGACATACCAGTGAGGGGCACCAGGACTTTGGCTGATGTCTATCAGAGGTGCAATGTTGCTGTGATTGAGCCCTCGGACTTTGAAGAGGTCGCCAAGGACGTAAGTGGATGAAAGCTATGGAAGATGAGTTAGAAATGATCAACAAAAATCGACTTGGGAGTTGGTGAGCGGACGAAACACAAAAGGTCATTGGAGTTAAATGGGTGTACTGGGCCAAGTACAATCTTGATGGCTCATCGAACAAGCACAAGGCCGGGCTTGTGGTGAAGGGCTCTGATCAAGTGAGATGGTGTGGACTACTTGAGACCTTTGCTCCAAAGGCAAGATGGATACAATTAAGGCTGCTTTGTTTGCTTTAGCAATTCGAAGCAGATGGAGAGTTCACCAATTAGATGTCAAATCAGCATTCCTAAATGGTTTTCTCAAGGAGGAGATCTTCATTGAGCAACTTTGAAGGTTTTGAAGTTGCTAGACATGAAGACAAAGTGTACAAGTTAAGAAAGGCCCTCTATGGCTGAAACAGCACCAAGGGCCCGGTATGACAGAGTTGATGCTTATCGACCAAGCTTGGATTTGTGAAGAGCCTTAGTGAACCTACTCAGTATGTTAAGAGGTCGAATTTGAAACCTTGCTGATTGTCTCCTTGTATGTGGATGACTTGTTAGTGACAGGGGAGCAAAGTTGAGCTCATTGATGAGTTCAAGGTCCAAATCGACAAGTGTTTGAGATGATGACTTGGGGATCATGACTTACTTCCTTGGCATGGAAGTTCACCGGTCGATCGAGGTATCTTCATCACCAACACTCATTTGCTTTGAAGATCTTAGACAAATTTTGCATGCATAATCGTAAGCGATCAAGACACACGTGGCTCAAGGTGAAAAATTGACCAGCAATGGTGATCAGCAAAGGGTTGATGAGAGGCATTATCGAAGCCTAGTAGGTTGCTTGTTGTATCTAACAGCAACTAGGCCAGACATTATGTTTGGTGTTAGTCTGCTATCAAGGTTCATGCATTGCTGTAATGAGGCGCATTTGAAGGCTGCCAAAAGGGTTCTTAGATACATCAAAGGCACAGCTAACTTTGGTGTAATGTTTGGAAGTGGGAAGGAACTGAAATTAGAAGGTTACTCTGATAGTGATTGGGCAGGATCCCTCGATGACATGAAGAGTACCTCTGGATACTTCTTCACACTTGGATCGGGCATGTTTTGCTGGAGTTCAAAGAAGCAACAAACTGTTGCTTTCGATCCACGGTGAAGCGAGTACATTGCAATGCAAAGAAGATCAATCGAGCCATTTGGCTCAGGAAATTGCTTCAGGACCTTAATGAAACACAAGCTGAAGCAACTGAAATTTGGGTGGACAATCAATCAGCAGTTGCTATAGCTAAGAACCCTGTGTTTCATGGGAAAACTAAACATTTTAAGATAAAGTTACACTTTATTCGAGAGGCTGAACAAACAAAAGAGATCAGCCTTGTTCATTGTAGCTCAGGGGCACAATTAGCTGATATGCTGACTAAGCCCTTAGGAGCTGCTAGGTTTGATGCATTGAGAAATGGAATTGGTATGTGTTGCTTACAGTCCAAGGAGGAGTGTTGAAAGTGGATCAAAAGCAACATGTGGCCAAGACATGGTTGGTCGTCGAGCTTGGTGATATTGCTTGGTGTGCAAGACCAAGTGAACCGGATGAAGCAATCAACTTTGGATGTTTTGTTCTTTTGTAATTTAGTTTAGTTCAACTTTAACTAGTTTCCAAAGTTAGTTGGATTAAGTTTGTGATTGGATTGATGATGTAAAAGCGATATGTCACTTATTTTGTATTTGACTTAAGCTTGTATTAGTTTAGTTTAAGTGGGAGCAGTTATGTCATTAGGTAATCATCAAATGAATCAAATTTGTAACTCTTTTATATATTCAAATTTTGAATGAAAATAAAAAATGTTCGATTACAATTTCTTGAGTATTCAATTTTGTTCACTGTTTTTGCTTTGCTTTGTTTTCTTTTGCTTCGATACTTCTTGCTTCAGTTTTGCAAATTCTGTTTTGCAACTTTGTTTTCTTTTTGCTGCTGCCATTGTTCCAACACATATAAACTTATGATAGTTTTGCAAATGGTGTTAAAATGTGGTGGATCTGTATCCTGATGCTACTTTATTGTTGGTGGATCTGTAAATTGAAGTGTTTAAGTGTGGGAAAACTGGAAATAGGCATGGCAACATGCAAAAATAGGCATGGCAACATGCAAAAATGAAAAGAGGGAAAACTGGAATTAAACTATCAGTTCTTTGTGATGCTAAAGTTGCTTTAATCATCTTCTCTCCTAGAGGCAAGCTCTTTGAATTTGCAAGCTCTAGGTAAATAATATTTTCTTTAAACCCCTCACTTTTCAATTAATTTGTTGTTCAAAGACCAATTTTCATACTTAGGGTTGTTTGATTACGCCATAAAACTCTCACTTACGCAGATCATTACATGTCACAACATTGTTATTTCATGTGGGGTTTTTCCAAGAACCAAAATTAAACTATATTTTATGACTAATACGTAATTACTATAACAACTTATAGTAAACTTCCTTGTTGAATTCCATAAATTCACGTACAACTCAAATGAGTGATATTTCTTTCATTTGTTTATGGTCATTATGCTTTTGTCTCCGAACTTTAAAACCTTGAAGTTTCAACTTGTTTCTTCCTAGTTAATATAAGTTGCTTTTAGATCCTTCACACTACTTTGCCAGAAATAAATATAGGTTAATGTTGCTAATTTTGAGTGATTTACGCTCTAGACATTTTATAATTAGAAAAAGAGTTTGGTATTTTGTTTAATGCGTTTTCTTTGATACTTTTCTACTACCGCTAACATGGTTAATATATTTATTAGCTTCACCGATCTTTTACGTGGTTCGGTATCTAGATGCTTTCATTTCTTAACCATGAAACATGAAGCAATTTTAAATGTTAACAACAATATAACGACACGACTTGTAAAGATATAAAAACAATATTAAATGACATAAAAGAAAATTAATATAAGAATTACCAAATGGAAATATTCTTATTTGAAGGTGAGAGTCACCAGCATGGGGTGGGATATTCTTATTTGTTTGTGTTAGGACATAGATGGATGGTGCCTATTTCAATGTTAAATTTCTCATTTGTTTACTTCATCGAACCGATGTTACGTCTTGGTCGTAACTTGTAACCATTTATTGTCTTGTAGATGATTTATCTATATGTTCTCGCTTTGTGCGGATACATGTTTCTTGGATTGTGGCTTATGATGACTAGGGAGTTATATTTATTACTTACATTATGAAGTTCCCATGTGTTAGTTATCAATTTTAAAACTTCTAAAGTTCATTTTCGGTTATTATCTGTAATTTTTGTTTGTGAATCATATTTTCTTTCCTGGTTAGTCATGCAATTGAATTGTTGACTGTGACACGTTCCATGCATAAATTACGTATTTTCTTAGCATTAGTTGTTAATGTTCCTTGTTAAAAGCTTTATAAATGATTAGACAATCATTAGAAAGAATGCCTATTTGTGACACATGGAAGAGCTATGATTGAGATTGTTTGTTAGTATAGTTCAACCTGCAGCTAAAGTTGCACATAATTGTTTGTTATATTTTTTTTTTTTGAGCCTTAATGCTATATATATTTTTTATTTTTAACATCTCTATTGTTTACCAAGTTTGTTGGTTTATCTGATCATTTGGTTTTGCATCCTTTAGATATTGAAGGTGTAGTGGATGATTCAATCTCTTCAAGCTGGAAAAGCCAAGGCTTAGCACTTTTTCAAGTAGAGTGTTATTTAATGTTGTATTCCATGGTCGTTTATCTTAGTCGGAACTTGAATTAGGTGTTATTGAAATAGGGTTTTGTAGCTACCTTGTGTACTAGTTTATTTAATTATGATTGTTAATTATGTTTTGTAGTTTCTTTTATATTTGGCCGAGTTAATATAGATCGATGAGTGTGAGGTAGATTGCTTATTTATTTAAACATAATATTTTAATTCTAAATTTAAATTTATTAATTTTATATTTACCTTTAAAGTTAAAATTTTAATAGAAAATTTAATTTAATTAATTTTTATCCTTAAAATTATTATATAGTTTAAAGTTTAAATTTCACAAATAAAATAAAATAAAATATTTATTATAGAAATAAATATTATTTCATTAATTTTTTTTAAAAGTTATGCTTTTAGTGGCGTTTGTGAAAATGCGTCGCTAAAAGTCAATGCTATAGCGGTGTTTTAGTAGAAGCGCCGCTAAAGGTCATGAGCTTTAGTGACGTTTGTAGAAAAAGCGTCGCTAAAAGTCTTGTTCTTTAGCGGCGTTTTTGGGAAAAGCGCCGCTAAAGGTATTGGTCTTTAGCGGCGTTTCTGCGAAAAGCGCCGCTAAAGGTCCAAGTCTTTAGCAGCGTTTCTGGGAAAGCGCCGCTAAAGGTCCTGGTCTTTAGCGGCGTTTGTGGGATAAGCGCCGCTAAAGTTAGCGACACAGTCTTTAGCGGCGTTTTTTCCGGCGCTTATCGAAGTGCCGCAAATACTTTTAGCGGCGCTTTTTAGTGCCGCTAAAGGCCTAAAAAAGCGCCGCTAAAAGCCTATTTTGGTGTAGTGCAAATAGCTATTAGAATTAATGATTAAAAGCATGCTAATTTTACATAATAACAGAGTGAGTGCAAACGATTGCACACCCACGAACAAAGCTTTATAAAGGTAGAATTATTATGAGAATTGTGTAAACAATCTTGATTTCATGTTACACTTTTGTTTTCCCCTGATAATTTATTTCATTGTTCTGTCCAAACAATTGTTGTAACATTACTTTGGACAGAAAAATGTAAGATAACAAAAACAATGCATATATTTTAAACTAGCAACCTGCACTCAGTAAACCTTATTCTTGCCAGCCTTGTTCATTTTGGCAACATACTCGAACAAACTCCCATCAAAACATCCCCTGACAGCTTCTTTTGATAGATAACCATTTTCATCCATTGCAAGCAGATACAAAAGCATCCATTCTGCCTTTGTCATTAGCCTGCAAACAGTTCAAATATCTCAGGAAACAAAGCATTTATTGGATTCAAAACACGAAATTCAAAGAAAGGGGTGATTGAAAATACCAGCCAATGAAATCATATGATTTTCGATTAGCCTCAGTCATGTGCCATACTTCTCCGAATGATAACTTATCGGGCACAGTTCGAGCATATTTACTGAATATACTCTCAAAGTTCATTGGCATAAACCTGAAAACATCACATTCATTGCATAACAAAGGTTAAAAGTAATTTGTTTCATAATATTTTTAATGATTCCAATATGATATGCTAATTACCTTCCTTCAGTGTCAAATGTTGAAGAATCACTACCATGCTTGCATTTGTGTATTCTGTCTATGTATATGGGAAAATATAGATTTGGTAGCCATCCCTGTCAAATTTGTGAAAGCAATATCCAGTCTAGTTAGGGATGAAGCAGAAAATTTGTCAGGGGCCGACATAAAATTTTAAATTTTTGAGGGGACAAAGAAAAAAACTTTATTCTAAAAAAGAATTATATTATATTATTAATTTTAAAAAAGTACTAAAATTACAATTTTTCCATTTATTCAAATGATTACAAAGCTTAAAATTAAAATTTAATACTTGAAGGGCACTATTCATTAAAGAATTTGTAAAAGAAATAAAAATAAAAATATAATTAAATTTTGACTCTCATAGATTTGCCCTGGAAAGGATTACAAGGGAGTAGAATAACTTACCGGGAGAGTTTGATAACTCATTCCCACGGTGATGCAGATTGCAATGAAAAAGCTTGAAAATGGATTGAAACCAAGATTTCTCATAGCTGTAGTATACATAAATAGTTTTCATAAAAAATGAAAATAAGTTGGAGAAAAAAGATTGGAACTTGAAAATATATATATTATAACCTGTGTAGGTTTCCCAAGGATAAACAATCCCATCTTTATCTTGATCAAAAAAGGAAACATGTTGCTGAAGAACACTCATTCCATGGTTGTCATGCCCTGGTGTTCCATGTGGATGTTCCACATCTGGAGCAGCCAATGCCCTTGCCAAATCTGATCCAACATTTTATATATGTTCGTCAAACAAACAAACAAAAAAAACATCATATGGAGCTGTTGGAACAAAGAACAAAGAAAAGAAAAGAGAAAAAAGAATTACAGGGTTTGGGTATATATTCTTCAAGGTCTGCTCTAACCTTCCTTTCACTTGTCAATGGTGCTTTGGGTGCCTCTGTTGCAATATCCATCCTTCTCTAATTGCTATTTTTCTTGCTCTTCTTATATAAACCAAGACACTGCACACCCGCCTGCCCTCCAAGTCCAATCCTTTTGATCTGATTTCATCACCATTTCGTTCTTACTATGTTTTATTTTACATGCATTAATCATTATCCATATTGTCTTATATGCATGAATGTTTTAGTGACACCAATTTGACATGTGTCCAAGTTTTAAATCAATTTGTAATAGTAAAAAGATATTGATGGGTGTCGATTCCACCAATATAAGCCTACGCATAATTTGCAATTTAAGCAGTATAGGGAGTAGGGTCGATCCCTCAGAGACTGGGTTTACTGCAAATTGTTCCTCTCTTGACCAGATTTATGTCGGGGCAGTTGTCGTGCCCAAGAAGTTCGGGGGGATAAAATTTGAAAACCTGAAATAAACAAAAAAATAACGTAAAAAGTAAAAGTTGAAAACAAAATAATAAAAACAGTTAAATAAGTCTGAAGAAAAATTAATTAAACTTAGCTCAACTTCAGGCACGGATTTTTCCTCGTCTTTTAACCGATCCTCGAAATTAGATGAACTCCTCTTTTCCAATAAGCTAGTTATAGCTACCAAGGACGCCTCGGGCAACAACTCTTCCTTTTGTAAATTAGTTATGGAACGTCCAATAACTAACCCTTACCGATCGAACAACCAACGAAACGTTCGTGATTTAGAACTCCGGCAGCTTTGCATTCTAGAAGAGCTTAGCTCGAACCATTGTCCTCGACCGCGTGGGACATTTAAATCTGGTTACTACTTCCCTTGACGGAACCAAACAACAATCTCCACTTGGCACGCCAATATGTTCACAGAAAACCGATTAGACAATCGATCCTTTCGGGATTCCAACTGTACGTCTAACCACACTAAATCAAACGACGTCTTTTTGACTTAGTATTGATCTGACTTTGTGAGTTGACAAAATCATACTCTTAATCCGGAGAAAAAGTACTGGAATTTAGGAGTTTAATTGCTCGGGTTCGTAACTCACGGATTTTGACGAGGCTAATTCCAACCTAAAGCTGAAAATAAATTTAGTTTACTAAGGTTTGGGGCATGTTGGTATTGGATAAATTAAATAAGATAAAATTGGTGAAAAGAATGGGTGACGTGATTAAGTATGGGGGCTGGAATTTTGGTAGTGTATTAAAGTGGGATGGTTAGCTACTGGAAATGAAAAGGAAGTTTGAAAAAGAAATTGTAAATGGTTTAAGTGGTAACAAGCTGGAAATTAATGAATTGAAAGTAAAGAAAACTAAAAAGCAACAAATAAATTCGTGAGTAGAAAGGAGAGAATGTATTCAAAGATGAAAGCTTGATTTATGAAATTGATGATTAAATGAACAAAGTAGTCCTCTATTTATACTAGTGGCTTTGCTAAATTAAGAGCCAACTAGCCATAGAAAATCAAGGAAATAAAATATTCCATGATATAAAAATCCCTACATAATCTCCCACTAAGTCAACATAAAATTTCAGCTAATTAATCTTGGAAAAATTCTACTTTGGTCCATCTTCTTTGCTCCTTTCTTCAATCTAGCCCAATTGTTCCCTTTTTATTCTATTTATCCCCAAATTGCACCCCTGCACAAAATTCAACAAAAACATGGAAAAATTAGTGGTGCACTCTCATAAATTAATCAATTTAATTACATAAAATATGTAACTTTAGCATTTAATCAGATATAGGTAAAAAAGTCAGATTGAGTCATATTATTGTCAATACATAAAGACGTGAGTTTGAATGCGTTGAAACGTATTATCCTTCAGTTTATGGATTAGAGAGGGGCTATGGATAGTTCTAGACATTATATCAAAAAGAGCAGATATAATTAGAACCTATAATGAAATTATTCGGAAAAAAAAACCCTTAAATTTTTCTCAATTTCGAAATTGAGAGTCTAATAAAATATTTCGTTAATTATTTATGAGTCTCATTAACTATCATTTAAGTCTTAATTTAAATACAAAGATGATACTCGTTTGACAGGAATTGAAAACATATTATCTTCATCTCAACTCTTTTATTGTATAAAAAAATTAAAGAAGTTTCTTGCTAATGAAAGCTGTTCATGCCCTCCCTATAAATATGCTTTAAAGATAGTTGATCAATTTGTCTGTCATGATAGCTAGTTATCATCGTGTATTGTCATGATAGCATGTAAATTTCAGCTTAAAATAATATATGCTTTCTTTTTAGTATCTTTTATTTACGAATTTTTTTTAAAATTTATGATTACTTTTTAAATAATAATTTATGTCTCTTTGTTTTTGAAATTAATGCATCACTTGTAATGTAAAATCTATTATATGGTTGATTGAGTTAGTATCACTAATTAACTCAACATCAATTCAGATGTAAAATTATTAAAATATTCTTATTTTAAAAGATAATTAATATTATTATAAGGATGTTTTCGTCTTTTCATATAGTTTTCAAATAAAATAATTCTAAATCATTATTTGAGAATCAAACACAAGACCACTACATTCATATAAAAAATCTTTGCCACTCCACCAAATAATCATTTATAAATATACTTTTATAAATATATTATTTTAAAATAAAATATTTTCTTTCACCTGCATCATAGATGTTGACACCATTTTTGTGATGAAAACGGGGTCGACTTGGGTTCGAAAATAAAACGAAAAAAAGGGAGTCACCACCGATGTTTTTTGATGAGGTGTGATCGGATCACCTCGAAAAATGGTTGTTTTTAATAAACGATTTGATTTTATTAAAACAACAAGTTTAGTCCACGAAATTCAGAAAAACGGGTTCGGGAGTCGGTTACGTACGAGGAAGGATTAGCACCCTCGTAATGCCCAGAAATTGGTACCTAGTTGATTAACTAATGTCTTGATCTCGAAAATTGAAAACTTAGAAAAATTAAAAATACGATCCTTGTGTTAAAATAAAAAAAATTTGGAAAAGAAGCATATTTCACGTTATTCTAGAAAGAGAATAAGTTAGGACACAATGTCACAAATAAAATAGAAATATGATAATAATAACAATGTAAAAAATCATAGCATAATATAATAATGAGAAATAAATAAACAAACTAAGTTAATTTCTAAAATAGCAAAATGATTTGAATTTTAAGACAAATATTTGGGGCAAAATCGAAAGTGAAATAAAAGGGGAGGACCGAATAGGCAAAATGCGCAAGTTCGGACACGTGTCCGCTTTCAGTGCACTGATGGGTCAGGGATCCGATTGAAATCCAAACACAATTGCAGGGCCGAATTAAAAAAGGTGAAAGTAAACAAAAAAGGAGTAAATTGAAAAGAGCATTAACGCGGAAGGGCCAAGGTTGCAAATAACCCATTTCATGAAAACACGCGGATCCCCCCTGGAGCGGGTCGGGTTGCGCGCGGGTCTCCCCTATACGGCGCCGTTTCACATTCTTTACAAAAACTAAAGTTGTTTTTTTTTTACTCATTCAGCCATTTAAAATAAAAAAAACCTCACAATCTCTCAACACCCCCACGCACTTGGCCTATGGTCTCCGTCGACGAATGGCCGCGCCGTCGCCGTGGCTAACAGCCGGCAACGGGAAACGATGAGCTTTTAGTCCCTGTTACGGTATCCTTGAGAGCCAAGCTCTCTCAACCCGCGAGAAATGAAACAAAGAGGAGACCATCGACCCCTTTAGACCCGAATCGGGCGACAGAGGAGAGACCCTCTAGCGGCGCGGTCACGGCCAACTCCGGTGAGTTTCCCTTTCCCCTATTTTTGCTTTTGATTTTTATTATAGATATTTAATATAGATTTGTAAAAGAAGAAAATAAGATAAAACAAATAAATAAAGAAAAAATGAAAACGAAGAGGAAATCACAAGGATTCAACCTTTTCAAATTTATATTCGGTTTTTGATTTCTGATGTGGGTAAAAAGAAGAAGCAGTTCTTCTTTACAGGAAAGCCGAAAGAAAAAAGAAAAAAACCCCCCCCGATTACAGTGATTTTTGCCTTACAAAAATTGCCCCCTTTCATTTTACAATATTCGGCCTTATAGCCGAGAGAAAGCTAAATTTTTTGTCTAGTCTTGTCTGCTTTTGCTTTTCTTCTTGCGTGTTTGCAGGTGACCGTACGGCGGTAGCAGGAGGCGTCAGACGCACATGGTAGCAGGTGGCGCGGCGTTGGAGAGGCAGGGAAACCCTAGGGTTTTCTTTTTTGCTGAAATTTGTTTATGTTTTGGGCCGTTTGGGCGATTGGTCTCTTTTTTTATTTTGGGCTAGGTTGATAATTTTGGGTTTGTTTGGGTTAGTTGGGCCTAGTGTATCTGTTTTGCTGGTATGGGCCCGGGCAAAATGGGCTTGTACAATAGATATGATAAAATCTAGTTAAAATAAAACCATTTGTTTCGTGTGTGCTAACTCTCACTTCTATTGTAATTTTTATATTATTTCAATAAATAATTTTGAATTTATATTGTTTTGAAAATTAGTTTTATATTAATTTAAATGTAAAACTAAATTAGAGAAGGGAAAAGATTGTATGAAACTGTGATTCCACATCATCCCTATCATTTCTAATAAGAGAATGACAAGTCAGATTTTTTCTCTTGATTTTTAACTTTTTTCTCCTGATCTAATTTGTCATTCACCTATTGAAAAGTGATAGAGATGACGTGGAATCACAATTTCATACAATCCGTTCTCATTAATCATTCAAATAAGCACAGCCAAGAAATCATTTGTCAAATCCATCACCAATTCTATCTGTCTCAATGGCAAAGATGAAAGACAGAAGGCATCAATTTCGAGAAGATAAACTGAACTTATTTTAAGTACGAAGTATTACTCTGGGCAAAAAGTTCATTTGGGCTTGACACCTTCCTGTCCATGGCAAAGTATTTGAGGATGTTAAGGATATTTTGGAAGCTGGGTTATACTGAAGAGTTGGGAATGGTTCACAAATTAAGCTCTGGGATGATATTTGGGTAGGTGGTCAGATGCAGAAACTACAACCAGCGTGTGTCATGGGTTCGAGCTTTAGCCTGGGGAATTAATTTGTTTCAAATTGTTTAAGTAGGAATCTTCGACTTTGAGAATTTCAAAGACAACTTTTTAAGGCATTGATACTAGAAGAAATTCAAGAAAGAATGCTAAAGAGAGCTATGTGAGTAAATGATTTCAAATGTAATAATTCAATAAAGAATGGTATAAGATACAAAATGAGATGGAAGACACTTATTTTTAGTTGAGTTTCTCTTACATCCAATGATATAAATTAAATTATATAAACAATTTATATTCAAATTTATCTACAAATTAAAGTCTTAAAGAATTTAGGTTCTCTATTATTTATGTGTGGAGATACAATCATATAATGACATTCAATGAAAACAAATATTAGTTGCAACCTCTTCAAATCATACAATAAAAATTGTAATGCACGAGGCTACCCTATAGTGTGTTTAGTTAAGGCTAATAAACTTATCCAAAAGATTTGTAGTTATCTTTACGAAAAAATCGTCAACTATCTTATATGAAGATAATGCAACATTTATAGCTCAATTAAAAATAAAGATATATCAAAAGAGTGTAAGGTAAAGAGAATTTTGAAAAGAATTGAATATCCATTATTGAAGGAGAAAATGGCATCTTATAACCGTACATCACAACTGAAAAGAGAAAGAAAAGGAGTCCATGACAACAACTTTGAATAAATCAAACAAATAAATATCCCTACAAAAACCGGATTTATTATCCAAACAACCTAAAAAACATATTATCAAATCCTAACAATTCCTCCCTTAAACTAAAAATACTCTAAGCATTTAGTTTATGTCAACTTCTACACAGACACCCAAGAATCTTCTCAGCTTATAAAACTGATCTAGCTTAAGAGGTTTGGTCATCACATCTGCTAGTTGATCCTGTGAATTACAATGCACCAGTTTAATGCTGTCAGTCTTTGTCAGGTCTCGAAGGAAATGAAAACGCACATCAATATGTTTGTTGTGACCATGCATTATTGGATTTTTGGAGAGCTTGATTGTTGAGTTGTTGTCACAAAAAATAGTGATCAATTTCTCATGATTCTTGTCCAATTTAGCCAACACCCTTTATAACCATACTGCTTGACATGCACATGATGTTGTAGCAATAAATTCAACTTATGTGGTGGACAAACTAACTACTAGTTGCTTTTAGAATACCATGAAATTGCTCCTAAGCTTAATAAAAAAGGTACTCTTTCTATCTTCTATATTTCCAGCATAGTAGCTATCAGTGTAAGCAACAAGTTCATATTCTCCTCCCTTCTTATAGAAGATTCCAAACTTAGTGGTACCCTTCAAGTATCTCAAAGCTCGTTTCACCACCTAGAAATGTAGCTCAGTAGGATTTTCCATGTATTACTAGCAAGACTCACCACAAACATCATGTTCGGTCATGTTGCAGTAAGATACATAATGTAATGACCCAAAATTCATGAGCATCAGAAAAGTATGATACCGGGCCTCCGTCTTAGTAAATTGAGTTCGAAAATAATTATTAGAAATATTTATGAGACTAGTTGTGTGTTTAATTAGGTTTTAGATAGGTGAATTTAGTTTAATTAAGAATAATTAGGAAAAAGGATTAAATAGAGTAAAGGGTAAAAGTTTACTTACAGATTAAAAGAAAGTATAAATGACCAAAATGGCAATTAAGTCCATTCACAAGTATGAAGTGGCAAAAGTGGGTAAGATTGAAGATTTTATGTGATATTTTTTTAATTTCATTAATAATCATTAAGGTTTAATATTAAATAATAAATTATATTAATTATTATTATTATTATTATTATTATATTATGAAATAAGTTAAACAAAGACAAATGTATAGAAGTGATTTAATACAAATGTATTGATAGAAGTATATACATTTGTAATAATTATATTAAATTATTAGATAGATATTTATTAGATAAATAATTAAATTATAAGATTTTTGTGTGATAAATAAAATAAATGATGACAAGTGTATGGTATAGATGATATTATACATTTATAAATAATATATATATGTACATTCGTAATATTATCAATTGTTGTTAAATATATTTTATTACATAAATAAAATGATTGACAAATAAATGGTATACAATTTATACAAGTGTAATAAAATAAATATGTATAAATGTAATTAAAAATTGATTTACTTAATATTTAAGCATAAGATATTTTATATTAATATTATATTAATTATGTTAAGTATGACTCCTATTTTCAGTCAAATTTGAGAAATAATCTTTTAGTTAAACTCTGTTTATTTGTTTCAGTCAAACATTGATTAGTTTAGATTATTTTATTATTATTTGACATATGAATTTAGCCTATAAATAGGCTCTTTTACAACCTTAGTATAGACACCCATTAGATTAGAACTCATAACACATTCAGAGAATTTTGTGTTCACGTTTTGAGGGTTCTTCGTTTTTGAGTTTTTGGGGTTTAGTTTTATCTCCATCTTTTGTACTCTTCGTTCTTTTGCCATTATAGTAAAATTATCTTTGCCCGTGGTTTTTATCCTCTTTGGAGGGGTTTTTCCACATTAAATTTGTGTGTTCAATTTCTCAAATTATTCCGCTATTTTTGTTACTTGTTGCTTAATCGGGACGATCCCTAATAAGTGATATCAGAGCTAGTTCAAAGATCAGCCTACTCAGATATGGCAACAACAATGTTTGAAATTGAGAAGTTCAATGGTGAGACAAATTTTAATCTGTGGCAAGTTCGGATGATGGCAATTCTAGTTCAATCCGGTTTGAAAAAGGTTGTTACCGGGAAAAATCCTGAGAATCTAAATAAAACAGAATGGGAAGAGCTTGATGAAAAGGCCTTGTCTGCAATCCAGTTGTGCCTCGTGAATACGGTATTGCAGGAGGTATTGATGGAGAAGACCTCATCCGCCTTGTGGAAAAGGTTAGAAACTCTTTATGCGACTAAGTCTTTGGCTAACCGTTTAGTGTTGAAACGTTTATTTACGTTTCGCATGAACGAAGGTGAGCTTCTTAGAGATCACATCAGTCAATTCATTACTCTTTTAAATGATTTAAGGAACGTTGAGGTTCATATTGATGATGAAGATCAAGCTATGCTATTATTGTGCTCTTTACCCCCTTCATACAAGTCTTTCAGGGAGACCCTGATTTATGGCAGAGACAAAATCTCGTTCGAAGATGTGAATGGTCATTTGTTGAGTAGAGACAAACTCGACAATGAGCTTCATTTGGATAGCAAGGCAGATAGGCAAGCTTCCGTTTTGGTAGCATCAAAGAAACGAAACAAAAGGTGTCGCTATTGTAAAAAGTTAGGTCACGTCAAAGCAGATTGTTATAAATTACGAAATAAAAGAGCTGCTGAGAGTAACGAGGAAGATGTAGCTGATGCTAATTTGATCGATGAAAGCGGTGATGATTTCTTGTTAGTGTCAACGAGCGATAACTCCAAGCTCACGTCCGAGTGGATCTTAGATTCGGGATGTTCTTTCCACATGTGTCCCAATAGAGAATGATTCTCTACATACAGTTCGGTTGAAGGTGGAGTTGTTCGCATGGGAAACGATTCATCTAGTAAGGTAATTGGCATTGGTACTATTAAAATTAGGATACACGATGGGACGATTAGGACACTCTCAGATGTCAGGTATGTACCTGATTTACGAAAGAATCTCATCTCCTTAAGTATTTTAGACTTGAAAGGATGCAGAATCAACATCGAGTCAAGCGACATTAAAGTATCTCATGGAGCTCTCGTTTTGTTAAAAGGTAAAAGAACTGGCAGTCTTTATATTCTGGAAGGTTCTCAAAGGACCGGTGAAATCGGCGTCCTCGTCTGATTCTGAGTCAAGTCAACTCAATTGGAGTGGAGGCAACTTGGTCATAGGAGGGAAAAATGTATGACCATTTCGTTGAAGAGAGGTTCTCTTTTGGATGCAGGTTTTGAAAAGTTAGGGCACTGTGTTCGTGAAAGTCAGACCCGGGTTAGTTTTGATTTGGCAGTGTACAAGTCGAAGGCTAGAAGTCTTCCAGTTTCTAAGCACAGATTCGACTCAGTTAATTCCCTGCATAGTTCAAGATAGGCTCGTGGCGGGCTTTGGCAAAGATGGTGTTGTAGAAATATGAGTCAAGGTGGAGATTTGTTAAGTATGACTCCTATTTTCAGTCAAATTTGAGAAATAATCTTTTAGTTAAACTCTGTTTATTTGTTTCAGTTAACCACTGATTAGTTTAGATTATTTTATTATTATTTGACATATGAATTTAGCCTATAAATAGGCTCTTTTACAACCTTAGTATAGACACCCATTAGATTAGAACTCATAACACATTCAGAGAATTTTGTGTTTACGTTTTGAGGGTTCTTCATTTTCGGGTTTTTTGGGTTTAGTTTTATCTCCATCTTTTGTACTCTTCGTTCTTTTGACATTATAGTAAAATTATCTTTGCCCGTGGTTTTTTATCCTCTTTGGAGGGGTTTTTCCACGTTAAATTTGTGTGTTCAATTTCTCAAATTATTCTGCTATTTTTGTTACTTGTTGCTTAATCGGGACGATCCCTAACAAATTATTTAGTAATTAAAAATAATAAAGCAAATAAAAGAAAGTAAAAGAAAGAAACAGAGAAGAAGAAGAACAAAAGCTATTTCGAAACAGGGGAAAGGAAAGAAATAAAGAAGAAAAAGAAAGAAAAAGGGAAAATATGGTTTTTAAAGCTTGGAGTTTAATTTGGTAAGTCAATTAAGCCCTTTTCTTTTAATTTTGATGTTTTAGAAGCTTTAGAGTAGAGTTTTGATGAAATTAAGTTGAGGTTTTGGAAGTTTATAGGTTTTTAAGCATGATTCATGTTGAATAAATTGTTGAATTAGGGATTTAATTGAATATATTTTAAGTTAAAATTGATAAAAGGATTAAATTGTAAAAGAAACTATAAGTTTTATGTTTTAGGGACTAAATTGAGGAAATTTGAAATTAGGAAAATATGCTGAAATTTTAATAGTTAAATTTGAGTTTGGATGAAATTTGAATAGAAATAGGATGTGAATTGAATTAGAAAAGTAAGAAAACTTAGTTAGGATTAAATTGAGAACAAGGTAGAAATCGATTAGAAATTCAATTATTTATTATAATTAGTGTTGTAATTAATAGTGTAAATTATTATTATTTTCGTAGCTAACAAAGAATCCGAGGCATTAGCATCAAAAAGAAAGGAGAAACCTATCGAGGACTAGAACGGGAGATTTACGGTTTGTATTACTATAATTCAAATTATTTATTATTAAATTTTATATTTAAATTTATATGTATGGTAAGTGAAATATATGGTAAGTATTATTATTAAGTTGAAAGAAATTCAATTGAATGATGAATATATGTGTGGAATTTAATTGAATATTGACTTGAAAAATGGAAAAGTGAATTTTGAATTGAATTGTGATTGAAAGTGAAAAAGTGAAATTGAATTGAAATGTGAATTTGGAGACCCTATTAACTAGTCGGGCTGAGTCGGATATAGTTGGCATGCCATAGGATTGGAAGAGTTCAGGGATACTTCGACCTCGAGTCGATGAGACACTGGGTGTCACTATATTTCTTCGGATAGATTCGATGAGGTACTGTGTACCAACTTTCTTCGGCTTTGCCGATGAGACACTGGGTGTCAACTATTGTTTCGAACTATCCGATGAGGCACTGGGTGCCATACTGGAGTGTTTGGTTGGATCCGTGTATCCGCCAAAATTCGAGTTTTGTTAATAGGGTAAATAATAAAATGATAAACTGAATGAGTTGTTCAATCGAGCTATTAAAATGAAATAAGAAGTCAAATTGTGAATTGAAATGTGATACGAGATTGAGAAAAGAATCTAAGGCTCATGATGTGTCCAAGTTCCAAATTGTGGATATATGATATTAATTGATGAATTGTTATTGTGGAAATATGAAATGTGAGTTTAAATTTGTATGTATGATTTTATGCATTACATGTTTATTAATATTATAATTTGAATTATGGTAATACCACTGAGTATGAAATACTCAGCGTACGGTTGTTTCCGTGCGCAAGTCATTAGAGTTCAAGGTCCAGTTCAACATCCACAAAGATCCCGACTCCATCAAGAAAATTTTGGTGATGTATTTCTTCCTTTTGTTTAAGTGACATGTACTAGGTGATTGAACACGAGTTGTATATATATAAATATATATATGCTAAATGATCTTGGTTGTGAGTAAATGGTTATAATCTTTTGAATGATAAATAAAATAGTGAATCAATTTATTAAGCATGATTTAGTAGTGTTTTAAAGTATAAAATCATTAATTGAAATATTGTTATTCATTTGCTTTTGGTTTTAAGTTTGCAGGGGGTTTTATGTACAAATAAGCAGAAATACTGTTGAAATTTTAAAAAAAATGAATGAAGCCAATTAGCATAAATTTATATGAATTGATAATCATTTTATAATATGTTTGTTATTTATTTAAGAATTATTTATAAATTGTCCGAAATATCCGGTAATGCCTCGTAATCCTATTCCGGCGACGGTTTGGGGTTAAGGGGTGTTACACATAAGACTACAAACAACTTGCTTGTAGTAAGTCTTATCCACTTTGAGTCCATCTTCATCCTTTGAAAGCTTGAATCCAGGGACTAATGGAACCTGAACTAAATTACTCTTATCCATTCTGAAACGTTTTAGCACCTCTATTGCATACTTATTTTGACAGATAAAAATACCATCAGATTTTTGTAACACTTCAATACCAAGAAAATACCTCATCTTCCCAAGATTTTTCATGTCAAATTCATTCTTCATAGAATTTCTGAACTCAATTATCATCTGCTCATCATTACCAGAAACAATGAGATCATCAACATACAAACTAACAATTACCATTTTCACGTCTCACCTTTTTATGAACAAAATATGTTCATAATCATATTTCTCAAATCCTTCTTTCATGAAGTAAACATCTATTCGATTATACCAAGCACACAGAGCTTGCTTAAGTCCATAAAGTGCTTTTTTTAGTTTATACAGCTTCACTTCATTTCCCGGCTGAACATAACCACTTGGCTGCTCCACAAAAACATTTTCAGTTAATTCAGCATGCAAAAATGCTGATTTCACATTTAGTTGGTAGGGAGTCCAACCTCTTTGAGCTGCAAATGTTACAACTAGTTGAATTGTTTCTATACAAGCAACAGGGGTAAATACTTCAGTATAATCTACTCCATAATATTGTGAGTGCCCCTTCACAACAAGTCTAGCCTTGTATTTATCCACTTCTCCAATCTCATTAAATTTGGTTTTATAAACTCACTTCACTCCTACCTTCTTTGCTTCATTTGGTAATTCTGTCAATTCCCATGTATTATTTTTTTGTATTTATTCCATTTCTGCATCCATTACTCTCCTCCATTTTTCACTTTTAACAGCTTCTTCAAACTGAACAAGATCGTCAACTATAGACATCACCAAATAAGCTTCATTATCTTCTTTAGAAAGCCCTTCGCTAGTCTCATAATCTCTCATCCAAGTCGATGGTGCCCTGTTTCTCTTTTCATCTGTACTAGAAGCATCATCTCCAATTGAAACATCAGAGGAAGGATTCTCTATGTCTGCATCAACTTCAAATTCGCCTTTCTCTTCAGTCTCATTAATTCCAGTCGCTACATTTTCTTGATCTTCCTATTCTAAGTCACACACAACAATGTTTTCATACCTTTCATTCCAATCCCATGCCTTATATTCTTCGAACACAACATCCCTACTTATTATAAATTTTTTTGAGTTTGGATTGTAAAGTCTATAAGCCTTTGAATCCTCACTAACCCCTAATAAAACACACCTCATGCTTTTATAATCTAATTTGGTTGTTTTAGAATCAGACACATGAACATGAGAAATGCAACCAAAAACACGAAAATACTCAACTGAGGGATTGACTCCACTCCATGCTTCTTCTGTGTATGATCTTTGACAACAATAGTTGGGCTTCGATTCAAAACATGTATTGTCTAATTCACTGCTTCAGGCTAGAAGGTTTTCAAAATTTTCTTTGCGAAAAGTATGTTTTCTACCATATTCATAATGGTTCTGTTCTTGCATTCCGCTACTCTGTTATGCTGCGGCGTATATGCAGTTGTTAGTTGTCTTTTAATACCATTGTCATCACAAAATTTTGTGAATTCATGTGATGTAAATTCTCCTCTACGATCAGTTCGCAAACATTTGCTAACCGAATCTAATTCTTTCTCAACATGAACTTTAAATTTTGAAAAATAACAAAAGCCTCTACTTTTTCTGTTCGAAAATAAACCCAAAATTTTCTACTGAAGTCATCAATAAAAGTAATCAGGTACCTTTTTTTACTATTTGAAGCAGGTTTGATTGGTCCACAGATATCAACATGAATTAATTGAAGAATCTGTGCTGCCTTCCAAGTGCTTTTCTTTGGAAATGGTGTTCTGTGCTACTTTCCCACTATACATTCCTTGCAAAGCTCTGATGAAGACTTGATTTTCGGTAAGCCATTGACCATATTCTTCTGCTGAAATGTTTTCAAGCCTTTATAATTTGAGTGCCCATATTTGCAATGCCAGAACTGCTGAACCTTTCTTTTGTGGTTGCGCTGAAACAAGCAAGTAGTGTAGTAACAACATGTAGCTTGAACATTTGATTTCCAGCCATATATGTATCCATGATCAACCTTTTCTTAGAGTGATATACCCTGCATCTATCATGTTGAAATAGAACAACCAGCCCCTTCTCTTGCTACTGCCCCACACTTAGTAAATTATTCTACAATTTTAGTACATAAAAAACTCCTGTGATGATTTGCACCATTCCATCCACTAGTAATCTTACATTGCCCTTTCCTGTTACAACCAAGCTTGTGTTGTTGCCTAGCTTCACTGTATCTTTATAATTTTCATCATAATTGACGAAATATTCTTTTTTTTCAACATATGTGATTGCTGCATCCTGAATCAAGGAACCATGCATCCTCTTTATTAACATCTTTGCATTCAAAAATGCCGTCAATAATATTTCTTCCTGAGTTTCTGCATAGCTTGCCTTTTCGCTTGAGCATTCCCATTGAAAATGTCCTAATTTGTAACATTTGTAGCATTCCACAGTGGCTTTGTCAAGACTTTGTCTGCCTCTCCCCCTTCCTCTTCCTCTATAACCACCCCGGCCTCGACCTATTGAACCAAACTGTTCCCCAAAAGAAATCTTCAACACTTGTGCTTCTTCAGCTAAAGAACTCATGTTGATGCGTTGCTCATGCACCAACAAGTTGCTTTGTAATTCATCAATATTCAAGATGCTTGTGTCTTTAGATTCCTCAATAGAACACATAAAATAGTTAAACTTGGAAGTAATTGATCTTAGAATTTTTTAGACCAGTTTAACATTTGTCTTCTTCTCACCATTTGTTTTCATATTGTTGACTATTGTGAGAGTTCAAGCAAAATATTCCTTGACAGATCCACCAGTCTTCATTTCAAGAATCTCAAATTCCTTTGCAGAGCTTGTAGGTGTGCATGTTTTACTCTTGTTGCACCTTGAAATTTCTGTTTCATAGAATCCTATATACTTTTCGATGTATCCTTATTAAAGATTGTCTTAAGGATTGAACGATCTAATGCTCGAAATAGATAGTTCTTTGCCTTCAAATCTTTCAGCTTGTAATCATCAACCTGTTTCTTCTTTGCCTCTGTTAGGGGTCTACCTTCTGCTGCTGCAAGTACCCTATTTTCCACTATGATCAAATATTCATTTGATCATAGAAAGTTTTCCATGAGCTTTGCCTAGTGGTCATAATGTCCATCAAATTTTGGAACAGGAGGCTGCACAAATGAATCAATCACCTAAAATATCATGTAGAGATCTACTACTTCTAAATCAATCAGGTCCCGTGAGGAAGCACTGATACCAAGTGAGGAAGCACTGATACCAAATGCAAGGTAAAGAGAATTTTAAAAAGAATTGAATATCCATTATTGAAGGAGAAAATGACTTTTTTATAACTGTACATCACAACTGAAAAGAGAAAGAAAAGGAGTCCATGACTCAACAACTTAGAATAAATCAAACAAATAGATATCCCTAAAGAAACATGATTTATTATCCAAACAACCTAAAAAATAGATTATCAAATAGGAGATGAAACAAAACATATTTCACCTAAAATTATTCCTCACTTGTGATTTTTTAAAAAATGTGGTATAGAAGTTTAACAAATTTGTTCTAGTAATAATTTAGCAAATGTTTTGACTAAGATAATACCAATTACAACATTTGAAAGATTAGTATACAAAATTGGAATGTGCTAACTTGAAGATGTTAAGTGATGTTCTTATTAGAGGAGTCAAAGACATGTTATACTATTTTATTTTAACCAAGAATTTATCCCAATGAATTCCTTCATTAAATTTTATTATGGTAATCCAAAGAATTCTTTTACTAATGTTTCCCATGATTCTCCAACCCGTTTTATAGATTCTATGTGCAATGCATCTATGCATATAGTCGAGGATGAACACAACTTCAAAATAATACAAGAATAGCTGTTCTCAAAATTTGTATCTTATATTTCTTTCTTCTTTATCATTCTACCTTTAATTTTCTTTAATTTCAAAACAAAAAGCTAATTATTGAACAAAAACAATAATTGTTATCTATATCTATATATTAAAACAATACATATAGACTACGTTGAAATTAGACATCTAAATGCAAACATTTTCTTTTTTCTTCTCGTTTGGGTGGATGGGAAAGTAAGGGCGAAAAAAAGTCCAATTACTTGTCAGCCCCTGTGCTTTTTAAACTTTTAGAATTTAGCCATTCTACTTGCTTTTAATTGATTTAAAAATTCAAGTTTAATTAATAAAATTTTAATTGAATTTTATAAATTTAAAAATGAGTTACCAATTTAAACTTCAATTTTGAAATAAAAGCTTTAAATATTAAAATGCTGCATATTCAAAAATCAACAGAAGTCTAATAAAAGTGGGTGTGTGTTATTTTAATTGAATTTTAATTTTTAAATCAATCATAGAGGAGCTGAATTATTGAAATGAAAAGCAGAAGACCAAATTGCCAAATTTTAAAAAATACATCAACTTTTATTTTGAACTCCAATTCTCCCTTAAAAGAGATTCAAAAAGAAAAAAGAAACGAACCGATGACCAGAAAAACCAGATTCAAGAACCCAAATCATAATCAACAAATAACACACATTAGATGCCAAATCCAAATCTAAACATAAACTATCGGAATAAAGCTACCAAATGCAAGATAAACACCACATCATGGAGAAGTTGGAGCATAAACACCAACTCTAAGCCACTTTCCCATGCCTACCCATGTTCATTCTTGCACAATACTCGAACAAGCTCCCATCAAAACATCTTCGTACTGCTTCTTTCGACAACATACCATCCTCATCCCGTGCCAGAACATATAGAACACCCCACTCGAACTTACCCGCAAGCCTACATTCGCTTTCAATGATCAACACAATACTAGTGAGTCAAAATCAAAAAAGAAAAAGGGTTACGAAGGAACAAACCAGCCGAAGAGGTCGAATGCGTCTCGGTTCCCCTCAGTCATTTTCCAAAGTTCTCCCAATGTGAATTTGTCAGGTACCGTACGCGCGTATTTGCTAAACATGCTTTCGATGTTTGCAGGAGTAAACCTGCAATATGGAAGCGAACATATTATGACCAAAATTTTATCTGTTCCATTAATTTCGTATTTCGTTTGTCATAGAAAAATAGGGTACGTGATGACCAAAGGAATGCTCCATTACCTCCCTTCATTATCATAAATACCCGAGTCGCTACCATGCTTGGCTTTGTGTATGTTGTAGACGTATATTGGGAAGAACGGTGAAGGTAACCATCCCTGCAAAACAAACATTCACCATTTCATACTTCAACAGTAAATATATGAAAAAAATTTAAAAGAGGAGTACATACTCATTTTGGTCTTGGAGGTACCTCTACTAAAAATTTGGACAAAACATTACATAAAAAAAAAACCAAATTTGTTCTTTCTGTAAAAATTTCATTCAATTTTTCTGTTAAAATTATTCTTGTTCTTGTAGATCAAAGAAGATAAGTTAGCACGTGTTACTTTCTTGTAAGCCCGAATGAATGAAATTTTAAAAAATCAAAGTACAAATATTAAATCAAAGAGCAAAATACAATTTAATGAACTAGGGCCCATTGTACTTTCACCTCAATGAAATTTTGATTTCAACACTCAAAACTTACTTTGATGTGAAATGGTGAAGTTAAGATCCACTCTATTACCATGGTCCATTACCATCTTCATAAGATGTAAGACACGTGTAGAACTCATGTAATTGTGAAAATCAAGTGAATTGTGATTAAAATATATGCATGACGAGAGGAGCCAAATTGGGTTAAGTATAAGAGTGAAATCCAACGTGGTAGCAAAGGAAACTCACTGGAAGTGTAGGATAGCTCATAGATCCATTAATAAGAATGGTGAAAAAAAGAGAGGCAATGGGATTAAATCCCAAGGCTCGACAACCTGTTTCAGGATCCAAATTGAAGCATCATTTTTAATTAGTCGTACGAAGAGTATTCGAAAATTACACAAATTCGAGAAAGAATCTTACCGGCGTAAGTCTCCCAAGGATAAATGATTCCATTGTCGTCCTGGTCGAAATATGCCGCATGTTGTTGAAGAACACTCATTCCGTTATGGTAATGGCCCGGCGTTCCGTTCGGGTGATCGACATCCGGAGCCACCAAAGCTCTCGCCATATCTGATATCAAACATAGGTGTCGTCATTCCTTCAAATACTCATTATGAATTCAAGTCTAACAATTTTTACTCAATTTAGAAATATCTCATTCATTAATTCAATGATAAGTGCATGGGTTTTATTTTTAGAATCGAAAATCTAAAAGAATTGAGACCAAAAGCTTACAAGGTTTAGGAAGCTTATCTTCCAAGTCATTTCTGACTCTCCTTCCAGAAGTGACTGGTGCTAAAGGAGCCTCGGTTGCCATTGCATCATCTTCCATGGCTCTTAACTAGTTTGTTCTTTTTTTTTTCTCACTTTCCTCACTATTTTTTCCCTTGTTTTTAGGCTCTCTGAAACTTCTTCACTATAAATAATGGTAAATAAAGCATCTGTTTCTAATATGAATATAATAAAATTGCGTGGCAACCATGCAAGGAAAGCTCACTGAGGCAAAGACATTTGCATGCCTCTCATGCCATTTTCTTTCTTCTAAATTAACATTTGGCATTTTCCAAGAAAACGCTGAATGGATAACAATGAAAAGAAATTAAAATCAGCTAGAATCGGTTTAGTTTAATAAAAACAACTGGTTAAATCAATACCTAAACATAATTTTTCCACATTTGGATCCTCGGCTTATTAATTAAGCAAGAAAAGTATGAAACAAAAATCTTTTGAAATATATTTTAATTTGACCTAATGGGACTAGCTAAGTAATTACCTTGTATATATTATCTGTATTTTTCATTTTTTCAAATATTCATATTTGATATTTATATTTTATATTTAACTTGAATGTATATATTAATATATTTTCTTTAAATTAGTTAATGGTAAAAAAATCACGCACATTTAAAAATTAGAATTTATCATTACAAAATATATTTGAATTTATATATATACTTCACACATTATATATACAAAATAAATCTCGGTTTTAAAATCAAAACCATGTTAATATATTTGTATGCTTTTCAAATATACACTTTAAAAAATATTTTTTAAATATATATATATATATATATATATAAAATTCAGATGAAATATTCAAATAAGGGTGCTATCATAGCGCAATATTTTATGTTTAGCCGGAATTAAGGTATGAATTGTTGAGATGCGCAGTGGATAAATTTTATGACTTCATTTTCTCAAAATTTTGAAGTGGAATACGCCCTTGGCAATGTTTCATAAATTCATATTAAATTTTCGATTCAACATGGTAGCATCATCGTGATACCCTCAAAAACAACTGTTACATCATATTCAATCTTATAAATATTTTTAACTTTTTAAGTTTATCAACTTCAAAATTATCATATTCAAACCATACATTAATATAGATGTAAATTCAACTTTATCAAAGGGACAATCATACAATAAGAAATCCACCCCAAGCCTTCCCTTCACTTTGTAATACCTCCTATTCCATGAGAGAAAGAGGAAGTAGACAATCTATAAAACCCACACTACTCAACTATGGTATGAACCACCATTGTAGTCACCTCCAACGTCTTCTATAAATTAATTATTATAGCAATTAACATTATTTACAGGAATTTGGACAAAAAGTTATGACTCAATTACCCTAAATTATCTTAAAAATGCAACTATGAGAAGGGTGGCCAATATTATCAAAACCAATATTACAACCCATATGAGTAGGAGGTTATCACTAGAGTCAAGGAGATTATATTTGTGTCTCTAACAATGAATGTGGTGTCTCGCAATCGGACCTAACGACCAAATCGGTGTGGAATGTTACACTCATAATCTATGAACTTAATTAAAATAGATTATATTTGTTATCAACATAGTTTAGAGTTTGTTGAGTCACACACTAAAGAATTTTGAAAATTAAAACGAGAGGGAATAAATTGAAAATCTTCAAAAGTTCCAAGAGTTGAGTAAATTTAGGAGTTAATTTTTTCTTGTTTTCTCTCTTGGCCACTTACCACTTCTGAGTAAGATTTTCTTTCATAGTTTTGCTTGATTTCATCATTTTAGTTTAAGAGAATGAAAACAAAGAGGTAGATCCTCGCAATCAAATAGCTAGCATTATCTCGGCAAAGTGGACATTAACCTTACGAAAGTTTTGCTAAGTTTCAAGTGTAGATTACCGTTAGAAGTCAAACATCTGGACAACCATAAGTTTCAATAATTGAGCTCGTTCAAAAACAAATTTTTAAAGGAAAAAAGGATGTTGGCTACCTTTATTCGAGGTATTGATTTTCTCCTTCTTATATTTTATTACTTTTTGATGTCGTAATTACCACCAAACATATTCATGATGGGCATGATTTAGGTTTTACTTGGTAAGGTGGAAAGAAAATTAGAAAAATTAAAAATTAAAAGGATAGAAAATAGAAAGATATAAGAAATATATATATTCTTTTTATAGGTGTGTTTGGTAAGAAAATGGAAAAATGAAAAGTAATTTTCTATCCATCCAAGTAGAGTTGAAAATTGAAAGGAAAAAAAAGTAAAACATTTGAAAAATGTATACTTTTGAACTAATATACACATCTCTCATCGTTCCACTCTGAAAGATTGATATTTATGCATTAGGATGGAAAATGAGTATCTCTCGTATTTTCTTTCCTATCACTTTCATTTTCTTATCAAGTATACTCAAAATTTATTTTTCTTTCAACTTTTCCACTCCATCCTTTCATCCCTTTACTTTTCCACCTACCTACACACACCCTTAATCTTTTCATTTGCTTGTTATTTAATTTTGTTTAATTTTTAATCTTTCATATAATTATTCAAATTCCAACTCAACAAATAATGACAACAGCAGTAGCAATATTGATTAGGTTTTGGCGATATGAATGGTGATTATGAGTATAAAAAAAGGATTTTGTTCAACATGGTTGTTGGTATTATGGGGTTTCTAACTTGGCTTATGTTTCTCTTTTTAGGATGAAACTGAACTCGATGAAACATTGCGGAAGCACAATCGGTGTTCTTTCACCCCCAATAAATCAATTCGGTAATTATGACAAACTCAATAACACAATATATCAACAATTGATGCAAATCAACTACAATATCACAAGCAAAAATAATAATAAAAAAATACACACAATTTTACGTGGAAAACCCCTTTAAAGCAATAGGTAAAACCCACAGGACTTGAAAGTCTACAAAAAATTCCACTATAATCAAAGTCATGCTAAAATGTCACAACCAAGCCACCATAAAGAGTATACAACTCAAACAAGACTATTAACAGATAACTCAAGCAAACTTTAAGAGAAAAGTTGAGAATATCACCAAAATGAGGTTGACTTTGAAAGCAGAAAACTTGAAACTATAGTACCCTAAACAAAAATTGGATCGTACACATTAAAAATATTTGAGGCTACTAGCTACCATAAAAAAATCAGCTCCAATAGACATTGGATGGACCTCTGATCGAAGAAAATACTAAGGTTGGTCTATGTATAAAAAATATTTTTTTCTCTCCCACTTTCCTCTTTTTCTTTGATTTTTTCTGACACACCAAAAGAAAACAAACACCTTATTTTTAGCAACCCTTATAACATCTATGTTTAAGGCACATATGAAAGTGGGCTCTTGTAATGACTCAGTTTCCAGTGGTATCGAATATTTTGATTTTGGGATCTCTTTTCCGTAAACCGAGTCTGTAAATATTAAATAAAGATATTTTTGAAGTTTTTATATAGATGAATTAAATTTTGGATGGTCAATTTGGCTGAAATTGTGGTTAATTAAGGGCCAATGGCTAAATTGTAAAGTCTAATTGCTATAGATTTTTAATTATGAAATGGTTTAGGGACTTAAATTGTAATTAACCAAAGGTTCAAAATACCAATTAAACCATATTTAAATGTGGTTTAGTGGGCGTAAGATGAATTGTCCATTAACTTAAACAAATTAAGGTTTATTTGATTAAATTAAGATTAATTAACTTAATTACAAATTAATCTCACTATATAAGTGAGATTTCGACTGGGAAGAGAGATAAATTCATTTATCCAATCAAATAGAAGAAAAAACAAGAATAAAAATGCCATTAAAGGGTTTCCAAGCTTTTAACTTCAATTTCAAGTAAGCCTCTAGTCATTTTTCTTTAAATTTTATAGTTTTTTTTTATCTTGGAAGCTTGATTAAGCTAACCCAAGGATCAATTCGATCCATTAGTGAAGTTTTTATGAGATTCCATTGTTGAGAATTGAATGTTTTAGGTGTTAAATAAATAAAAATTAAGCTTAGTTTAAGAAAATAACTAAATTGTAAAGCTTAATTGTTAGTTTCATACTTTAGGAACCAATTTGAATAAAAGGGAAAATTGACGTGAAATTGCTATAGGAATAAGAAATAGGAGGTCCCTAATGAGTAATTGTGAAATCGGATTTCAATCCGAAGCTTTGGATTGAAAGTTATGTTTGTCTCGGATTTGGGGACTAAATTGAATAATGTAAAATATGCTTGATTTTGTGATTGATTATGATTTGAATGGAATTTGATAATATTATATGTTTTATGATTTTATTTAGCTAACGTTGACATGGAATGTAACATCCCTTATCCAACCCGATCGCCGAGCTTGAGTTACAGGATAGTACAGTCGTTAACGGAACAAATACGGATAATTAATATTCAAATTAAAGATAAATGATACAATCATAGTCAATTCAGTTCATAATCACCAAATACAACCTTTGGCAGGTCTTATATGAGCTTACGTATGCTTTAGAATCAACCTAGGATTGAACAAGGACTAGTTTGCAACATTTTCAAAATTTCAGATCAAGCATATCATAAATAATCCTTAAAATATTCAACTAGGTCATAAACATTCAGATATTATGGTATACAATTAAATTTGAGTCTTAATCGAGCTTACGAAAGCTTTTTTTTATTGGCCCAAGCTGAAATAAGATTTAGTAGCAAAGTTTTGAAAATTTAAGGCTGACATTGTGACGTCACCTCATCCTTGTCATGACATCGCCAAATAGTTTGTCACATTACAACGTTCGGGCACTTAACATCGAGACATCACAATCTGTTGGCTGACGTTGCAACGAGGAGAGTTGCTAGTCTTGACGAGGACTCTGTTTTTGGTACATTTTAGGCTATTTGATATCTATTTCAAGCTACAAATGCCACTGATCTATTTGGAGCATAATTTCACCCTTATTCCTGCACAAAACCAACCAAAGTACCATACAAAACAATCATTTAACCATTTCTAAGTTCAATCAATCAAATATGCCACAATTTGGCACCACACCTACCAATTTAGCCTATTCATACTTCATCTATACCACCATGATTTTGTTCATGCTAAACCATCATTTGAAAAATAATTTCACATTCAAAATGGTCATTCAAAATTCCAAACATGTTATCAACCAAACACATATACATATAGGCAATAATTTTATCAAAGATCAACCCTTAACCATGATTCAAACCAAACTATCATTTCCAATTAAAGTCATGTTTTAAACACATATGTACATGTCATATAATCGAGATTTAAAGAAATAAAAGTCTATCAGATTGCTGATGGGATAGTGTGAGCATTATGGTGATCCAACCAACGCGTTCACAAAATCAACGATCTACAAGGGAAAAAGGAGACAACATGTAAGCATTTTAAATGCTTAGTAAGTCCATATGAAATTTACTTAACTTATCTTGACATGACAACAGTTTAACAATTGAAATCATTGATAAAAACATAGCAATCCTTTGGCATCCTACACTTCATGTGCATTCAACTAATATCTTAAATAAGTTAGTTCAATCACATGTCATAAGCATATAACAAATTCATACAATAATATAACATTCCATCATAAAACATATACCACTAAATCAAATCCAACTTGTAACATATATATATTCATTCCAAACATTACATTTCCATTTAGTACCTTTTTCATTTCTGCCGTTCACCCGGATACACGAGAATAATTTACTTCCATAACTTGTAGAGTTGGTTTGCTTATACAAGCTATATTCAATGTTGCTCACTCAAGTTGTTGAGAATCAACAACATGTGTTGGATCTCAGCCATTGATAAATAATAATTTGGTTTTCTCACACGAGCTATGATATTTGAATTTGCTCACACAAGTTGTGATATTTGGGTTGCTCAATTAAGCTGTAGGTCAAGTTTACCTTTACAACTTTATTCGATGTTGTTTACTCGAGTTGTCAAGAATCCGCAACACATGTTGGATTTTAGCCATAGATAAATAAATCCCTAAATAACACCGATTTCTTTTTTGAACCCTAATGGCATGCCATTCGTATCTTTATTGTTTACTAAGTTCACATGGGTGCCATTATCATTTCTATATCATTTTAAACCCTAAAACCATATACTCACTTTTCACATTTCGAATAACAATCCATATACATTCTTGACCCTATAATGCCATCAGATTCATATCATCCATCCATATATACATTTCAATTCCATTCAATGCATCATATCTATTTGTGGTAATCATATCTTTCATTCTTTACGGTTTAGTCTTTTATATGCCAATTTCATCAAAATTACACAACAGTTTAAACTAATAAGTAAACAATACAATAGAAACATATCATGAATTAAATAAGTAAGTCTCATATGTACTTACTTAGCAAAAACAACAACCGATAAGGTGTCAAGGACTAATCCGTAATTTTACATTTTCTTTGATTATTCTTTGATTTATTCAATTCCGGTCTATAATAATTTGTTTCAATTTATCAAATCTAGACCTCTTATAACAGCATATTATAAGCATATATCAATTCAATTTCATATTTTGAATTCCCTAAAGTTTTGCACGTTATTCAATTTAGTCTCTAAAATCGAAATAGCTATAACTTTCAAATTTGAGTCTTGATTTTGAAAACTAATTCAATTATATCCTTATACGACCTCTAATAACTATATTCACAAAAATTTCACACCAAATTTGAAATGATTACATTTAAGTCCTCAAGTTTAAAACTAACCATTTTCACTTTACAAACTAGCTCTTTTTCAAATCTAAGCTTAAAATCTAACAATTTAGTACCAAAAGCTTCAAGATTCAACAATGGAAGCTTTTATAAAATTTAACAAGTTTACAAATTGATACACAAATTGATACCTGGGTTAGTTAAATCAAGTTCTTAGGACCTTAAAAACATAGAAATTACTAGAAACAGACTTGAAAACTTACCAAAAATGAAGGACCGAATGTTGAAAGCATAAAACCCTTATTATTTTTTCCGGTGGGAAGAAGATGAACATGAAATAGCCATTTTTTTTCACTTATATGCTTGTTATTAAAACTAATTAATTACACTTTATTTAATTAAGCCTAATTAACAAATGCTAATGACAATTAACTAATTTGGTGGATGAAAGTTGTCATCCACCACCATTTACTAAATTAAAAAAAAGCCACAATGCTCAATTGGTCCTTTAATTAATTAAAATTTCATAGCAATTAACTTTTACCACTTTTACGATTTAGTTTTTATACTTTAATTAATCACTACTTTGAAAAAATTACCTATCCAAAATTCAATTCACCTAAACAGTAACTCTCGTAAATATTATGAGCTTGATTTACAAAAACAATGTCCCGTTACCTCATTTTCCAACACCGCTAACTTTAGGGTCGCTACACTTGTACCTTAACTAACTATCTAATTAACAAATTTTTCATACCAAAATTTAGTATAATACTATAATTAACTCATAAATAATAATTAATAATATTTATGGAATCAATCATCAGAGAACGGGGTCCAAAACCACCATTTTTAGCACAACTAAAAATCAAGTTAATACACAGAACCATCGAAAGGGAAAGGTAAATTGAAAATTGACGATGAATAGCTCAGATATTCAGTTTGTATTTTTATGATTAGGGAACCATTTATTTTCTGCATGTTCATGTCATTTTTCATTATATGGAGTTTAATGTGAGTTATTGATGATTAATTGAGCTAAATTGATGTAATTAAGATTGATTACCAAGACAATGACTAAATTTAATAAATTAGAAATTTCATGATATGATTGATAATTGATCATTTGTATGCAATTGAAGTAAAGCATGTAGTGTTTTATGATAAATTGATGATTTGATGATAAATTGAGAATAAAAGAATGTGAATTGATTTAAATGTAATGAATTGGAAATTGGTTACCCTATTAGCTATTCGAACCGAGTTAGGTATGCCATAAGGCTAGATTATTGATTGAAAAACCATTTTTTTGGGGCAACCTGAGGTGACAGATTAATCAAATTGAGAAAGCCACAAGTGTCGAGCAATTCAAGATGGTGTTATGTACATCTATACCGTCATTGTTGGTGAGCAACCTGGAGTGACGAATTCACTTATCCATTTTGAGTTAGTGTCAAGTTACTAGGGTTAAAAACATATGAACTAGCTAAATGATATATGAGATGAATAGAGATTGAGTTATGATATACGACAGCATATGAAATGGAGTAAGACGAGCCCTGGGGGTTGATCAAACAATAATGATCTTATAGACTTGGCAATGATATTTTTTGGCATGTATATGTAAATGAATTGCCTAGTAAGAGAGGTATAAGCATGACTATGTGAAATTGAAAATGTTTGAAATGGATTGGCATGAGATTAGGTTAGAAATCGAATGTGTGCATTTTCCATAAGCTTGTTATATTGTCTTGAACTCCGTGCACAGTTAAAGTAGATTCTGAAAGTTTGAGCAGTTGATCCAGCATCCAACATCCAATAATCGATCCTTGACTCAGTAAAGTTTGTACATATCCTATTTTGTTCTAAGTTTGGCATGTACCTAAGTTGAGTCAATGTTGGTATGCTTCTAAGTTCATGTATCCTTTAGAGGTAGGACTTAAAGGTGTAAACTTGGTCTAATAATTATAATATGTTCATAAATCCTATGTATATATGGCCTTAATGGTATGTTATACGGTAAATGTTAATGACCATGGTAAATTTAGGTATGAATGAATATGTTTTAAATGCATTACTCTAGATGGTTAGCTTATATTTGATGATGTATTAGTATACTATTGAATAAGGTATTAGAGTGCATGAATTGATGCTAGAGAATTGCATATGTTGGTTGATTGTGAATTGTTTGAACTTAGAGATTTATTGGAGAAGTTGCAAGTTAATATCATTAGAAATTACAGAAATAGTATATGACGTTGTGACGTCGAATGAGTGTCATTGCAACGAGATCAAGCTACCATGCTACGACTCGAAATTGAGTATGATTCATCAAGATAAGCCCCAAAATAGTATGTTGCATCGTGACGATGAACCCCTATCATCGCGACATCAACTTGAACTTTTGAAAATCTTACAGTTTAGTTCTGATTCGATCTCGGGTTAATATTAGATCTTTCATAAGATCATATAAGACCCGAAAATGAATACAAATAGTTTTATATATTTTTATTAATATTTGAATGTTTAAGGTTGTAAATTGAATGGTAATTTGATCATAGTTGCTTTGGCAACAAATGTGGCACCTTATAGCTCGGATCCAACGATCGGGTCGAGTATGGGGTGTTACAGCTCCCACATAGTGGGACCACCCGAAGTCTAACAAATCTCCCCCTCCCACTATGTGGGGATGTTCACCATATCGGTGATAAAAAAAAGCTTCAAACTTCCCTCTTGGTAAGGCTTTGGTCAACATATCCGCACCATTATCATCAGTGTGAATTTTCTCAAGCTCTAACAATGTAGCCTCAAAAACTTCTTGTATCTAATGATACCTCACATCAATATGTTTAAATTGAGCTTGAAAAGTCAAGTTCTTACCAAAATGAATAGCGGTTTGGCTGTCACAAAACAAGACATATTTCTCTTGAGAAAAGTTGAGTTCTTGCACTATTTTCTTTGTAACACCCCAAACCTGATCGAATAGGTTCGACTCGAATTTAATGAGCTACATTACCCACTGAAGTGACTCTCTGTTAACTCCAACCTAACCTCCAACACATCAAAAATATGGGACATATAAAGTGCTAAGTTATAACACAGTAGTGGAATAATATCATACATGGAATGTAGAACATGTGAGCTTATCAAACAATAAATGTAGGGTTTGCATGTCGTCTAAAAAATAAAACTTGATGGTTCGTATGAAAGAAATAAATAAAGTATTTTAGCAAAATCAAAAATAAATTCAAGTACTTTGAAGTAAGTATTAAGGTTTGCACAACACATAAGGTCACAATATAACAACAGTTCGCATAACTCCTAAGTTTGCACCTAAACAAAACATCATGGGTTCGCATGCAAACGACTTTGCAACAAGAGAGTTTACTCATGCAAAGGTTCTCATAATTTGATAGGGTTCACTAGATAGAAATTTTAATGCCACTAAGGTTCGTATGCATGTTGGGGCTACAAGTAGAGAAGTCATTCACACAAGGTTCGCAAAACAATAATACTTCGTAAAAAAATAGCTCGTATTTAATATTAAGAAATACTTTAGCAATATTGAAAGGACACAAAATGGTACACATGCATGGAGAAATAATGAAACATCAAACTTTATTCATGCAGAGAAGAAATTAATAACACATGTTTAGTTGTAGGGTTCTGTAACACCCCTAACCTGTATCCATCATCGAATCAGGGTTACGGAGCATTATCAAAATTTACAGAACAAATACAATTAATTCATAAAATTTATTATTCATATCCAAAATCATACATATCAATCATATTGTCTCTCAAATGGACCCTTGAGGTCCAAATTATGCATTAGAAACAAGTCGGGACTAAACCGAGAACTTAGGGAATTTTTCGCGAAATTTCAAAATTTTCTTTATGTGCAAGGGACACACGCTCGTGTGGCTCACAAAGCCAAATGACACACCCGTGTCTCAGGCCATGTGGCCATTTGATGTGAGGCACACGGCACGTGTTCCAGCCCATGTCCAAATTAGGTTGCATACTGACTTAGTCACACGGCCAAGCTATATGCCCGTGTGCTAGGCCGTGTGAGCATACTGACTTACATAATTAAGGTGCAGGGTTCACACGGCCAAGTCACATGCCTGTGTACTAGGCCGTGTGACATACACGGCTGAGACACACACCTGTATGAAAATACCTGAGCATTCTGTTTAGAAATTTTAAGATGCAGGGGATACAGGACAGAAATAAACGCCCATGTACTAGGTCGTGTGTCACACACGGCTGAGACACACGCCTGTGTCTTTGCCCGTATGGACAAAATAATGTCATTTTCAACCCTTATTTCTCACCCAAACTTGTCTTCCACCTATATCAACATTTTACATATTCACCAACCAATTCAAGACATTTAAATCAAGCTAAAACCAAGTCTTAATCTTGACATTTTACATATACAACCAATGTACCCTTAGGCTTCCCAATAGACAATTTATTATTATGTCATTCTAAAACTTATACTTACCTAGATACCAAATGCATATAAGCATAATCATATTCATACTTCAAACATGATAATGCTATATATATACATATATTTCAAAACATGACCCTTACAAGCCATTCCAATGGCTATTTACAACCAAAACATGTGTATGCCAACATTTGACCAACTTAACCTATACATGTCATTTTATCCTAATTAAAGTTTTCTATTTATAACAAAAAGAGCTGAAGGATAGTGTGATCTTGCTTTGACCCTCTCCGACCTACTCCAACCTTTACGAGCTTTCGAGTACTATAAAACAGAAAAAATAAAATAGAGTAAGCATTTAATGCTTAGTAAGTTCGTATAACAGGAAATTGACTTACCATTCATATTCATTTAAAATAATTATACAAAGTACATCCAAATCAAATTAATCAATAACCTAACACATATACATCCTCAAGCAATACTTCTCTCTTATTTATCACCACCACTTCTATTATCTTTTTTCCACATATAGCAATACTTTTTGATATGGCCTTTCTTACCACAATGATGACACTCAAGATTCCAGTATCTTAATCTAGAATTGTTTTAGCTTTTATCTCTATCCTTTTCACCTTTCTCTGTACTTTTCCCCCTACTTTTAGTAACTAGAACCTCAGACTATGATGAGGAACTTTGAGATCTTCTTCTCACCTCTTCATTCAACAAACCACTTTTAGTAATTTCCAAGGTCATAGTTCCCTTCAGAGCAAAATTAATGAGTGAAACTCAAAATGTTTCCTAAGAGTCCGGTAGAGTAGCAAGCAACCAAAGCCCCATAATCTCACCATCAACTTTAATTCCCATAACAAGTAGTTAAGTCAAAAAGCCTTGAAACTCATTCAAGTGGTCGGCTATAAAATTTCTTTCGTAATAACTCAACGTCATCATTCTTTTAAGCATGAATAACTTATTATTGTCGAACTTCAGAATATACAAGTTTTCAAGCTTGTTCTATGACGTGCCTACTTGTGTCTCTTGATCAATGCAGTTATAGACACTATTCAACATATTTTCGAATAAAATCGTACACCTGTTGAGGCATAAATTCCCACTTCGCATCAATTTCTGACTTGGGTTTTTTAGTAACAACAATAGGAAGATGCAAAGCCTTCACAAACAAAAAATCGTTCATTTTGTTCCGCCAAAGTTGAGAATTTGTGCCATTTAACATAATCATCTTTCTAGTGCTAATTTTCATGATTACCATACACGAAAACCAAGCTCCTGATACCAGTTTATTGGGACGAAACCGAACCCGATAAAATAACATGAAAGCACAATTAGTGTTCTTTCACTCTCAATAAACTAATTTGGTATATGGCAAACCTAATAGCATAACATATCAACAATCAATGCAAATCAACCACAATACCATAAGCAAAAATAATAAGACTGAGACATTTAATTTTATGTGGAAAACCCCTTTAATGCAATGGGTAAAACCCACAGGACTTAATAGTCCACCAAAAATTCCACTATAATCAAAATCTTGGTACGGGATCACAACCAAGCCACCATAAAGAGTATACAACTCGAGCAATACTATTAACAAATAATCTCAAGCAAACTTTAAGAGAAAAGTTGAGAATATCACCAAAAAAGGACTAACTTTGAAAGCTAAAAACTCAAAGCTACAGTACCCCAAACGAAAATTAGACCGTACACATCAAAGATCTTCAAGTCTACTAGCTATTGTAAAAAATCAGCTCCAATAGATACCAAATGAACTTTTTATCGAAGAGAATATGAAAGCTAGTCTATGTATAAAAAAAATGTTTTTTCTTTTCCACTTTTCTTTTTTTTAGCAACCCGGCCCCCACAACATTTATGTGTAGGGCACATAGAAGTGGGCTCCCACATAGTGGGACCACGACCCAATAATTCTCTCAATCGTTGTAACATTTACTTTTGTAATTCAAGAGGAAATACATTAGATAAGCATATTGTTGACTTGTGAGTTTTCTTATTTTATTTATTATTTGTTTAAAAAGTACATTGATTAAGTTCTAATAGAGTTTTCATTAATGTAGATTTCTGTATTTAGTTTAAATTATATTAGGATGATTTTAAAAATTATTTTTTAGACATTCAATAAAAATGTGTCACTTCATCTTTTTAAAGAATTTCTAATTAATATCACACACTTTCGATACTAGATCAATTATCCTTAATAGTATTTTAACCTTAATTAGTGTTGACTAATTAAATAAAATTAATGTAAAAATAAATAAAATTAAGAAATAGTTATAGTAATGTAAGGACTTTTTTTCTCAACTAGATTTATGATATATGGTATGGTGGGTTAGAATTTTAAAATTTATTATTTTAAGGAAAAAGTTATATTAGGGTTTAAGGTCTAAAGAGATCTAGGATTTAAGGTTTTAGGGTATAAGATTTTAGGGCGTAAGATTTAGGCTTTGGTTAGAAGAGTGAAGAGAAAATTAGAAAGATGAAAAATTGAAGGGATAGAAAAATATAAATATGGAAAATATAATTTCTTTCCATAGGTGTGCTTGGTAGGAAAAACATATTGCTTGGTTGGGATGAAAAATTAAAGGAAAAAAATAAAACATTTGAAAATGCATAATTTTGAACTAACAATCATATCATTCTGAAAGGATTGGTTTTTATGCTTTGGGATGGAGAATGATCGTCTTTCTTAATTTGTTCTCTCACTTTTTTTTCCTACCAAGTATACTCAAAATTTATTTAGTTTATTTACTTTTACATTCTTTATTTCCATCCCCATTGTTCTTAACCAACCAAACACACCTTTAAGGTTTTAGAATTTTATTAAAAGATGATTAATTTTAGAGTTAAAAATAGTAATAAAATTAACTTGATGATATGACATGTAATTATTAGGCACGTAAAAGTGATTTTTTAAGAATTTTTTATACAATATTGGGGTGGGATTTTTAACAAGGAGATTATGTAACAACTTTTTTAGGATATCTATTCTCTTTTTTATGAAGTGACGGAGATATAAGTAACAACTCTTTTTTTAGGACTTCATTAATTTTTATAAAATATTCTATACTTTTTAAACAAATAAGTAGAAAAATAAGGAAAGATTATATCCAATATCACTAAACTATTAAAAATTTATACTTTTTTACTCAACTTCAAATAGTAACAAAATGATTACTAAACTATTCGAAAGTTTTCATTTATGTGATTGAATTATTTGAAAGTTTCTATTTGTTGAATTATACAATATACTGATAATGATGAATATTATCAACTTGTATTTCTGAAGAGTTCAAGCACATGTATTTATACATCAACTATAGTTTGTTAACTTCCTTAACCAACTAACTGCTAACAACTGCCAACATAACAGCTGAAACCAACTTTCTTTTATTACTCTAACACTCTCTTGGTTTTTTAATTTTCTTTAACTCAGTGACTGTATCTTTTGTTGTAACCCGTAGTGCTTCACAAAAATCTGCAAACTTCTTGGGGGCAATAGGTTTAGTAAGTGCATCTGCAATCTGATTTGCTGATGGTACATAGTTGACTTGTAGTGAGCCATCAACCACTTTTTCACGGACAAAATGATAGTCAATTTCAACATGCTTAACTCGTGCATGGTGTGTCAGATTAGCAGACATAGACACTGTCGACGTGTTATCACACCAGACAATCGGTGGCTACTCTATACAGACTCCTATCTCTCCCAGTAGCTGTCGCACCCATACGAGCTCAGATACACAGTTTGCTAGGTCATGGTATTCACTTCAAGATGACACGACACAATGACTGCTTCTTGGAACACCAAGCTATTGGGTTTGACCCTAGGTAGATCACATAACTTGTGGTAGACCGCCTGTCTTTAACTGTTGCGGCCCAGTCAGCATCTGAGTAGCCCACCAGTTTGAACTGTCCTTTTGAAAGAAACATCCCATGTTCCATGGTTCCAGCTAGGTATCTAAGCACTTGTTTCACTGCTTTCCAATGAACTTCACTAGGAGAATTCATGTATTGGCTGAGTTTATTGACACAGAAGGATAAGTCAGGTCTCATAATATAGAGATACTAAAGCATACCAACAATACTACGGTAAAGGTGTCCATCAACAGCCGTCTGATCATTGCTAGAAGCAATCAGCTTAGGAAACGTGACCATAGAAGTAGGTGTAGCGGCTGCACCTGTCATTCCTGCTTTCTGTAGGATGTCTTGAATGTACTTCTGAGTTAGTAACAGTCGTTGTGACATGAACTGAACCTCAATACCAAGAAAAAAAACTAAGCTGACCCAAGTCTTTTAATGCAAACCGACTATGTAGTTGACGTACCACATTATCCATTTCTTTATTGGAGCTACCAGTGATGACTATGTCATCGACATAGACCATAAGAAACAGCTGACTTTCATCAGGCCTACCACGAATGAGCAAAGAGGGATCAGCTTGCGACGCATGAAACCCCAGCTGACTTATTAGAAAATTGTTTGAGTGTATGAAACCATGCACGTGGAGCCTGACGCAAACCATACAAAGCTTTATTCAGCTTACAAACCAGCAGCTGACCATTGGGGCCATAGACCTCGAAACTAGGCGATTGATCCATGAAAATCTCTTCAGTTAGCTTCCCATTTAAAAACGCGTTATTCACATCCACCTGTCGAAGTGACCACCCTTTCATCACTGTAACAGCAAGTATAGCTCTTATCGTGACTGCTCGTACCACTGGACTAAATGTATCTCGAAAATCAGTCCCTGCATGCTGAGAGAAGCCCTTAGCTACCAAGCGAGCTTTGTACTTGTCTACAATGCCATCAACTTTTTTCTTTATTTTAAATAACCACTTACAACCAATTGTTCGATGCTGTAATGGATCCGGGCAAAGACGCCAAGTATTGTTGCTGACAGGAGCATTCATTTCAGCAAGCACAGCTTCTTTCCAGTGCTTATGTTGCATGGCATCATGAATATAAGTGGGAGTGTCAAACGACAGAGCAGCGTTACTGAGATAAACCTTGGGTTTGAACACACCAGCTTTGCTGCGAGTGACCATGGCATGAGAGTTTTGTGGGACGGCATGAGAAGATGATGGAACGCTAGGGATAGGCAAAGGAGGTATAGGGGAAGTTGGGAAAGCAGAAGGTATGAAAGAGGTAGTTTGTGGAAAATGAGGTATAGGGGAAGTTGGGAAAGCAGAAGGTATAAGAGAGGTAGTTTGTGGTGAGACTGGTGTGTTAAGTCGAGAAGTAGTTTGGGACTCAGACACGGTAGGTTGACCAGGCGAGAGAACTAATGGTTGGGATTCAGGGGAGTGTGTCGTAGTAGCCAAAACAAGCAACTTTGAGCTAGGTTGGGAGGTTTGGGAGGGTGTCGTGACTGTGTTATTGTGAGGGCAGGGATTTTTGAAAACAAATTGGTCTTCATGAAACGTAACATGTCTAGAAATATAGATTCGACTACTATTATCTTGGCACCAATATCCCTTATGAAGAGAAGAATACCCGAGGAAGGTACAAGGGGTGGATCGAAACTGCAGTTTGGATTTATTGTATGGCCTAAGGTTTGGAAAGCACAAGCAACCAAAAGTTCTAAGAAACGAATAATCAGGCTTAGCTTGAAAAAGTTTCTCATATGGAGAGATGTATCCTAAAGGTGCAGAGGGTAATCGGTTGATAAGGTAAGCAGTGCTGCTAAAAGCATCATGCCAATATGTCACCGGCATTAAAGCATGAGCAAGCATAGAGAGCCCAGTTTCAACTATCTAGCGATGCTTACGTTCAACCAGCCCATTTTGAGCTGATGTGTAGGGACATGAAAAACGCTGCAAAATGCCATGCTGAGTAAGGTAGTGCCGAAGAACCCGAAACTCACCCCCACCATCTGTTTGTAGTGCTCGTAATTTCAACCCAAGGACTCTTTCAAACTGTTTGTGAAAGTGAGGAAGCACAGTAGGAACTTCAGACTTGTTATGCAAAACATATAACCATGTAAACCTAGTATAGGCATCAGTAAAGGCCACATAATAGCGAAACCCATTGGAGGTGACAGGAGCTGGACCCCAAACATCAGCTACTACTAGCTGCAAAGGCGCAACGTATGGAGACACTGTTGAGTGAAGTGGCTGTTTGTGCTCTTTGCCTAGGTGACACACAACACATGTAAACAAATCTTTATTGTTATCAAAAGGAACATTACAATGTTGTAAGGCCCTGAGTAGTACATTTTTACACGGGTGGCCTAATCTAGTATGCCACATACTTAGAGGAACTGAAGTATGAGTTTGAAAACAACAAGCTGCACGAATAGGCTGACCATTCTTAGGATTGTCTCTGAAATGAAGTTTATACAGGCCATGATGCACAGAACCATGAAAAAGTACCTCCTTAGTCTTTAATTCACGCACTTGACACTGTGTAGGAAGAAATTCAAACATAACTTGATTATCTCTTGTGAACTTAGATACAGAAAGTAGATTTTTAGTTATTCCAGGAGTATATAGCAAAGACTTCATGTAAAGCGGTCGCATCTTAGTAAGAAGAGATGACTGATCGAAGTATAAAATAGGCAGGGAGTTATCATTGCCAACATAGACCTTACCTGGACCACAACAAGACAAGTTTTCGCCAAGAGATTCGACTGAATAAGTTAGGTGATGAGTTGCCCCAGAATCAGGGTACCATGCAGGATCTCCAACAGTTTCAAGAGTAGCCACCAAAGCATGAGGTCGAGAGGCGTGTATGCCATGAGACGGACCTTGTTGAATCAGACACAAGAAAAGGATTCGCCAGTAGTCAAGGGAGGTACTTGATACGTCTAGTTGGGTGAAGGTGAAACCACAGGAGGTGTATACATACACATGTTCACTTGCGGTGGAGGTCTGTAGTTGGTACTTTTGTAGGATGCATCAAACCGATGATAACAACGGTCTACAAGGTGTTCTATTTTTCCACACAGTTGACATTGAACCCGCATACCAGAGGAACGACCACGCCCACGGCCTCGAGAGTGTGATGGTTGATAAGGTGGTGTCGCCCTACCAGTAAGAGCTTCAACAGGCTGTTGTGTAACAATGTGAGCAGAGCTAGGAGCTTCAGCCACTATTATTTGTTTTCGAGATTCAGCATCAATCAACATAGTCATGACACTCTGAAGACTATACAGAGTTAGACTGGAAACAATGATAGAGACAATAGACTCATATTCAGATGGTAGTCCATTCAAGATAGCTGTGACATGCTCATGATCGCTGATGATCTCCCCACAGCCAGCCAAACTATCACAGAAGGATTTAATCTTCATTAAGAAATCACGCATAGAGAGATCCCCCTTGCGTTGTGAGTGCAAGGCACGACGATAAAACATCATCCTTGAAGTAGACTTGCTTCCATATAGAGATACAATAGCATTCCAAATCTTTGCACTTGTGTCCAACCCAATTAAATGAGGAAGAACTGCTGGACTTACTGAAGATAACAGCCAAGACGCAAGGGCACTATCTTGCTGCTCAAATCTTGTAAACTCAATATTTTCTTGAGGCACTCCATCTTCACCCAGAACTGTTGAAGGAGGCGGAGTGATATTCAAGTCAAGAAAACTCTGCAGTTTGTAAGCCTTGACTGCCAAAAAAACTTGTTGTCGCCACAAAAGATAGTTGGAATCATCAAGAAGAATGCTAACCTTTTTAGTTGAGAAAAACCGACTATCAACAACATTATTTGGAAGCTGAGAAGCCATCATGGGAACTGCAGATTGAGTAGATGGACTCGACGGAAGATCTATGGAGAAAAAGAAACAAAGAAAAAAACTTTATCCCAGGAAGAGGTTAACCTCTGATACCATGTTGAATTATACAATATACTGATAATGATGAATATTATCAACTTGTATTTCTGAAGAGTTCAAGCACATGTATTTATACATCAACTATAGTTTGTTAACTTCCTTAACCAACTAACTGCTAACAACTGCCAACGTAACAGCTGAAACCAACTTTCTTTTATTACTCTAACACTATTTAAGTCACTAGGCTATTAAGTTTTTTTTTAAGTCTGATTTGTGAGCTCCAAGTGACGATTTGACGATCAATACGGTAGATCCAAGTCAATCTAACAGTCAGTTTCGAATATAGGAGAATAAAGTTTTTTGGATTTTGGTTCGTAGATTTGTGACGTTCAAAGCTCCTTCATGAAAAAACTGAACTATAGAAGAGAAGGGAAAAGATAGATTTCGATTGGTGTAAGCAATGCGAACAATAGGATTTTAACATTCTGATGATTTAAATGAAAACTTTCAAATAGTTCAAAGCTCCTTGTCCTTTTATGGCATGCATGTCTCCTTATTTGAAACATAAACAACATGTTTAAGAGCTCGTAAACCATTTATCTCAGTCCATCTTGGCGAAGCTACTAGCCTTTAGCTGGCAATGTGTAGCTTTGAATGCTAATGGACTCACATTGAAGTCCTCTTAGTATTCTTCTTTGCTTGAATTTTCAGCATTGCAGATTTCTCGAAGAAGGTACATAAAATTTTGCTTTTTCTCTTGTTCTACAGTTCTCATGATAATCTTTGTTAATAGATCAGTTTGTCTTTCTCAGAAAGGCAATAATCGAATAAATGAGACATGGACTTTTTATCTATGGTACTTTTTGAGTTTAATCTTCTGCAGTTGTTATTCTTGTACTGCTTTTGGTTCATTTTGCTTCACATTGTAAATCCCATAGATCTGTGGTTTATGTTGGGTTAAACATTGGCAGCTGAGTTGTTTGTTAATGGCGAGATTGTTCAAAGATCACCTGAACGACAAAGGAGGGTTGAACCACAGCCCCAGAGAGCCTAAGACAGACCAAGATACAATGATCGCACCCACTATGTTCGTCGCCGAGAAAACATGAGGTAAAAAAAACAATGATTGTATAGAAATCTTGAAAACATTAAGCTTTCTGATGTGCTCTTGGACATATTGAAGCGCATTATTACTATGAGCGCTATGTTTGGTGTTTTCAAGCTGTTCTTGGACACTTATAATTGATTTATGATTTTAAGGTGTTCATGGCTTAACCCAGATTCGAATTGGATTTATGTATTAAATTAGTGTATGATCTAAAGGTGTTCATGGCCCAATCTAGGTTCAGGTTGGATTTATGGATGATGTTTATATTATACAATCTCACCCAAGTTTGGCTGACTCAAAATTGACTTTAATTTTCTTTTCAAGCCCAAGTTTTGTTTTCTCTCTAGAAAAACTTATGGCTAAAGTTGCCCTTAATAGTCTTTATGCACATCTTATTATAAAATTTTAAAAAATTTAAAATTATGCAATTTAAAAAAACTAAAAATTAAGTTGCGTTTGGTTTTAGGAAACATATTTCTTTAATGTTTTTTTTAAGAAAATGAAAAAATATGTTTTTAATTTTATGGGTTTGAAAAGCTCATAATTAAATTTGGATGTAATTATTTATAATTACACATTTGTGACAATCACTATAATTATGAGATACTTGGTAATTGTGCAAATAATTGCCAACTATTAAACTTAAATCCATCACCTGAAGTTATTTTTATATAATAATATTAATTAATTTTAAGATATATATTATTTTTAAAATATAATTATATGTTACTTTTTTATTGATAAGAGAAATTTTCTTATATATTTTGAGCTATTCAATAATTAACTAAATTATATAGTATATATTATAGTTTGTTTCTACTAAATTTAATTAAAGTCCATAGTATTTCTTATTTTATATTTAATCAATAACCAATCGATTTATAACAAAAAGTATATGTTTAAAGTATAAGATGATTTGATGTTAGATTTTGTTATTTGTTTAGAGAAATTTCTTCTCAAGTATTATTGATAATTTTATACTAATTAATTTTTTATAATTTACAATTTTTAGTTGTATAATTATAATTTATATTACCAAACATGACATAGGAAATTACAATATAATTACATTATACAATCAAACACATCTGGGAAAGGGTGCAGCTAAAAAATTGCTTTAGGGGCAGAGATGAATCATAAAATTTTGGGAAGCCAAAATATAAATTTACCATTATACTAATTTGTAATTTTTAAAATTTTAAAGGGATTACAAAACAATTTTACTCTTTTTTGGAGGGGAAGGCCACCATCTACCCTTCTCTACGCCGGTACATTTGGGGAATTAAAAGTTTTTTTATAGTAATAATACTTTTATCCAATTATTCTAAATGAAATGACCTTCATTTAAATTCATATAAATGTAAAAATATTATTTTCTTTCATCTAACTTTAAATATCAAATTTGTTATCCTAATTTGAATTTATATAAATATAAATATAAAATTTGTTTTATTCTATTTTTATGTTTCTAAGGAATACAAGTAACAAACATATTTTCTTATTTTTAATTCTAAAATAAATATCTTTATCTATTAGACAATTTTTATTTTTAAAATTATTTTAATCAAGCTATGATTTTCTTTTATATATATATATATATATATATATATATATATATATTCTCTCTTGCATCTATAAATATATAAAAAATGTTAATATTTGATATATTGGTATTGTTATGAATATCTTATTAAGTGGATATCCATCAAGATCAAAATAAGTTTTAATGTAATTTAAATTTTAATAGTCATTAGAAGTATATCTCTACTTCATTTATACTTCTTATGTCTATAAATAGAGACTTTGGAGAAGCTTTGTAAATATTTCGATTGATCAATAAAATACGCTTTCTTTGCTCTCCCATTCTCTTTGTTCTTTATTCCCTGTATTTTATTTTATAACATGTTATCAACACGATTCTCTTTTAATTATCTTAATTGTGGATTAAATCAGCGGCAACTTTGTGAACTATTAAGACTCATCCATAATACCAAAATTCAACCTCCGACCACTAAAATTACTCTTATTTTTTTGTTTCGTTGGTTACTTTGCTTCTTCAAATGACTATTTATTGATGCTGGTTGCTATTCAAATTAAGCACTTACTTCCTTGATTCTCCATACTTGCTGCCTTTCGCTTGTTGCTATTTGCAACTCTTTGCAGGAAGTTTTTATTTATTTAGTGTTCTATATCTAGATTAATTTTCAATTAAGTTAAATTAATTTGGGATTATTTTAATTAATTTGTTTTACTTTTTATTAAAGTTGGTAAAAGAGTATTACTCCAAATGGAATGTTTGAGTATACACTAAGAGGCTCAATACCAAGATGGACACTGCAATCTGTTGCTTTGGATGGTGAAAAAAAATTTGATCTCAACATTGATTTTGGATTTATAGAGCACAATTTAAATTGATAAGGAGCTTCAAGTTTTTTTAAAATTATTATTTTTGTTTTAAGTATGATCAAATTATTAAGTTATATTATTAAATATCGATGGGTTCATAAGGTTTACTAATAAAACTTTATAATATATTATTTTTAAATGATTGTTTAAATATATATTAATTGTCGATTTAAAATATAAGTTTTTGTGATATTGGTCCCTTAAAACAGATTTTTTTTGTTATTGATGAATGATTAGATTATACCTTTTAGATTAAATTATAAAGTACAAATAATTTATTACAAAGATTATAAGATTCTATAAGTTATATGTAGTATGTTCTTATGAAAACATAGTTATTTTAGTACTTGTAATAATGCTCGTGATAATAGCCAAGGTGACGACGATGATGTTAAAGAATCTCAGTGTAACACCTCAAACCCGACCTAGACGTTATGGTCGAATCTGACGTGCCACATCAAAGTGTCTTTCGAAACCATTTTCATATAAAAATAATAAAAATTTGGTAGTCGACTTTAAAAAAAGGAAAAATGGGAGTCGCCACCGATCTATTATTGAGGTGTGATCAGATCACCTTGAAAATAATTTTAGGCCTGCGAATTTTGAGAAAACAGGTTCGGGAGTCGGTTACGCACGAGGAAGGGTTAGCACCCTCGTGACGCCCAAAATTGGTACCGAATTGATTGTTTAATGTCTTAATGTCGAAATTTTGAAAAGATTTTAAAATACGATCCTTTTATCTTGAATAAAATGAATTTGATGATAAGGCTCACTTATTTCAAAGAAATAAATTGTCACACTTAGTAAGTTAGAATGCAACAAGTCAAATCCTCAAAATTAAGTTTATCCTTCGACTTTTAAAACCTATGCATTTTGAGAAGGATATTTGATTATTTGGGTCAAATGAGAAAATCAAAACCCAGTAAGTTATGGTTCGATTTCACAAAATTCCTAAATATCGAATATTGCCTTTATTTTTATTTGTTAGAAGAATTCTCGTCTCGAGAAAGTAATATGTCATATCCAATGAGTTAGGACACAACGTATCGAATTCTCGAGAATGAGTTTTTATTTGTGTGTTTTGGTTAAAGAATAATCTCGATTATTTAGATTCGACGAGGAAAATTGGAACCCAATACGTTAGGGCTCAATTCTTTCGAAGATTCCAAATGCCGAACTTTGCGTTATCTTGAAAACTTTCGAATAAAATGATTTTGATACTTCAACCATATTGAACGTTACGTACTAAGCGAATCAAGCGTGATGGGATGTACAATGCGAAGTGGTAATTTACAAACGACATTACTAAAATTACTAATAAGTTTTAATGATACACTAAAAATAGAAGAAATTACAATCGATAAATTATGCCTATAAAGGTTTTAAAATAGACAATACACATACAAGTATGAATTGTATTCAAAATCGAGTAAAAATAACACTCCACAATAATATTTCGATGAATTTTGAAGCAAATATTATATAAGAAAAACATATAAATTAATGTACATATAACAATATATAAAACTTGAAAATAGTAAAATATACAAAGTAGGTTTTCTAAAAGAAATAAATTATATATGCATGTAAAAGGAAAATGTTGGTTTAAAACATATAAATATATCTAAGAAACAACTTCAAGGTAAATAACTATAATTACAAGAAATCAATTATGTGTGTGTGAGGTAAAAATAATTTTAATGAAGTTATATATGTATAAAGAATATATATATAGTTTAAAATTAAATAACATATATTACGTATGTGCATATACATATAATAAAAATAGTCTAAAATAATAGTGAATAATAAAGTAACATATATATATATATATAGGTAAATAGAAATATAATCAAATATAATAATAATAACAATAATAAATAGTGATAAATAATAATAATAGCAATAATAATAAAAGTAAAGTTAAAAAACATTAAAATGATAATAAAGATAAAAGAAATAACTAATTTTAAGAATAAAATAATAGAAGGACTGATTTGAAATCTGTTTGAAATTAAAAGAACTAATGCGGGAATTAAGAACACAAATCCAAGCAACCAAGTCAGATCATTGAAAACAGTGCCGTTTCGGGCTTATGTTTCCTCAACTGATAGAGGACGTGATTGAAAACGAAATAAACTTATGTGGCCGAAATTAAAAAAAACTGAAAGGGATTAAATTAAAACAAATTGAGAAAATAGGAGGATTCAATGCGAAAATAAACCATCAGTATAAAACGCGCGGGTCCTCTTCCTTGAATCGGGTCGGATCATCGAATCTAGGTACCAAATGGTGCCGTTTTTGAAAACGTTTAAAAACAACAAAAAAAACCTAAATCTAAAGGGTTTCATCTAAAATTGCAGAGGGTAGGAAGAGCGTCGTTTCCATTTTCCCCCATTATCTGTTGTTCCAAATCCCAGACCTCTGCCCATTCAATTCTGATTCGCCCAGAGGAGAAGAAGGCTTCATCGGCACACCCACGAAGGTAAACACCTTCTTCTTTCCTCTCTTTTATTGTTGTTTAATGTTTCCTAAACGAAGAAACCAAAAAAAGAAAAAGAATAGTGAAGAGAAATGAAAAAGGAAAAAACAAATATACCTCTCAAATCCTTTTTTTTTTGTATTCAATCTCGTGTAAAAGGAAGAAGAAGAAAAGTTTTACAGCTTTCGAATCGGCTTTTTTATAGCCAAATCGAGAAGAAAAATTAAATAAAAAATACATCTCTTTCTCTGCTATCTTTTTCTATTTTCTTTCCTGTTGTTATTTTTGCTTTTCTTTTTTCTTCTTTTTTTGCTGTTGTCTTATTGTTTGCTGCAAGTACGGTTGTACGAGGGCCAGCTGGGGCGTACGAATGCCAACGTGGCATGGAGACGCGTGTGTGGGAGGCTACTGTTGCGGCGGCTGGAGGGCAGTAATGCTAGGGTTTTCTGATTGAAAAACTGCTTTGTGTTGGGTTAGGGTTAGGTGATTTGGGCTTAGCATTTAGTTTTTTGGGACGTGTCGATTTGTAATCTGGACACTATGGTTTTTTGGACTTTTAATTTTGTTTTTATATTGGTTTTATTTTTTAGTTATATCGGGCCGGGCAATATTGGGTCATTACAGCTGCCCCTCTTTGCTCGTTGTCGTGTAACGAGAATGAAGCAAAGACTAAAAAAGGCCAATTTACCCGGTTGTGCTAGACCTTGGTGCTCTTCTTCTTCAAGTAGCCTCATTCCATCCTACTGCATCTTCAGAGGAATAGGAATTGGCGCTTTGATCCACTCCACTGCAATAACAGGGAGATAGGATTTGTAACTCGTAACTTTTGGAAAGTAAGATTCGCCATTGTAGCTTCAATCTTTTGAACTGCAATGTCGGGGAAGCAAGATTTACCGATGTGGCTTTAACCTGTTCCACTGCATCGCTTGAGAAATAAGATTCGCTGTTGTAGCTTTAATCTTTTTAACTGCAATGTCGGGGAAGCAAGATTCACCGATATGGCTTTAATCTTTTCCACTGCATCGCCTGAGAAGTAAGATTCGCTGTGGTAGCTTTAATCTTTTTAACTGCAATGTCGGGGAAGCAAGGTTCGCCGTTGTGGCGTTAATCTGTTCCACTGCATCGGCTAGGGGATAAGATTTGCTTCTTCGGTCTGTTCCACTGTAATTTCAGAGAGATAAGACCTGATGCGATCTACTCTACTGTATCTTGAGAGAGATAAGACCCTTGATTTTAATCCGTTCCACTGTAATCTCAGGGAAACAGGATTACTGGCTTCAATCTGCTCCGCTGTAATCTCAAGGAGATAAGATTCACCATTTTTGATTAGCTCCACTATTGCTTAGGGAGATAAGATCTGGAATTCTTTGGTCTATTCCACTGTAATCTCAGGGAGATAAAACCTGATGCGATCTACTCTACTATAACTTCAGAGAGATAAGATCCTTTATTTTAATCCACTCCACTGTAATCTCAGGGAAATAGGATTACTGGCTACAATCTGCTCCACTGCAACCTCAGGGAGATAAGATTTACCATCTTCGATCTGCCCCACTACAACTTCAGGGGGATAAGACCTGCTTACTCAGTCTATTCCACTGCAACCTCAGGGAGATAAGACCTGATGCGATCCACTCTACTGCAACTTCAGAGAGATAAGATCCATTGTCCTTGATCTGCTCCGCTACTGCTTAGGGAGACAAGATCTGTAATTTCCAACATATTCCACTATTGGCCAAGGATATAGGACTTGTGGCTTAAATCAGCTTCCTTACACTTGAAGATAAGATTCGCCGTCTTCGATCTGCTCCGCTATTGCTTAGGGAGACAAGATCTGTAGTTTCCCATCCTACTCCACTGCTGACCAGTGATATAGAACTTGTGGCTTAAATCTGCTTCCTTACTCTTGAAGATAAGATTCACCATATTCGATCTGCTCCGCTACTGTTTAGGGAGACAAGATCTGTAATTTCCAACCTATTCCACTGCTGACCAGGGAGATAGGACTTGTATCTTCGATCTGCTTCACTGTCAATGCAGGAAGGCAAGATCTGTTATCTTTAACCTACTCCACTGCAACCGAGGGAGGCAAGGCTTTGTTTTTGATCTGCTTCGCTGTCGATGCAGGAAGGCAAGATCTGCTATCTTCAATGATCTGTTCTCTGAGGAACACGACCTGTATAATGAACCTAATTATGTCTAATGGTTAGGATGGCATGATCAAAATGAATCAAATGCTCCTAACTAGACATGTGTGAATGGTGTTTGCATGAATGCAAGATTTTATTTTTCAAAAATGATCCCGCTTAGGTTATCATTACTCAAAGTTTATTAAGACTTTATCACTGACGTGCTACAACACCTTTTTGCTTGACCGGCTTTTCTGAAGAAACATTTAGCCAGGTTACCCCCCACTGTAAACCTTAAAGTTTAACCCATTGGGGCCCAAATTTTGTACCATCATTCTCCCACTGTAATCCAAGTGTAGAAATATGTGGCTTTTCCTCAATCCTTCTATCACAATTCAAAGATACATGATCTAAATCGTTCTAGTTCCTTACACCATTCCCAAGGTGTCGTACCAAAGACTTATGCGCAGATGAAGGCTATCTTCTCCGAGGTAACCTCTTCCTCTTACCTGATGATCAATGCTTGCTCGTTTATTTAAGCCTTATCGTTAACATGACATCTTTGTCATTTTGTTCAATCAATGCATTTGACAACAAAATCCAAAGAGAAAGTCCAAATTTAGACTCTTCCTTCTCAAATTTCCAACCTTTAAATTTGGTGTGTTCTAAACAATAGTCCTGTTTCAGGTTCCTATATTATTTAGAAACTTTTCAGAGTAATATGCAAAACCTCTTTTGTGAAATTTTTATTAGTCAATTGATCATTATTCCAATGCAACATGCGTGCAAATAAGGTTCATGACAATGGATAAGAATAAAGTTGGTTCTAAGCATAGCTCAAAATGAGTGAATTATCAAAAACGGTAAAGAAGGATAATAAAGAAATTGATTGGGAATGTATATCTTGGAAAAGAAAAAGTATTCGAAGAACAACAAATTCAATATAAATAATATGAGAATTGAGTGCCCCAGATATCGCAGCTTGAACTTCTCTGTACAAACTTTCTGAAGACCATTTTGTGTTTGTCATGTGTTTAGGAGATCTACAGTGCTTTGTCGATGCCCCAAGATGTCGCCTACCCTTTCCTGTTGATTCAGGTATAACAAGATTACCACATGCCCGAAGATTCGAGTTGCTCTGATCGCTTCATGCCCTATTCTGATCAATATTTGAGCCGCCCCTTTCAGGTTTTCAACTCAAATCCCCTTTGGCCTAAGGTGCCCTTTGCGGGTTTTCCCCTTAGCCTCTCCATTTTTACTTTTTCATTTTTTTCATTTTTTCATTTTTGTTTTTTCATTTTTCATTTTTTTTGATTCAAAGTGTCATTTGCGGGCTTTCACCTTGGTCTTTTCTTCTTCTTTAAACGAAGTATTTCTTAACTGGATCTGAGTTTATAGGACTAGCAATCTCACTCAGGATCAGTGTTCCTCTAAAAAATGTCTTCTTTACAACATAGAGACATTCCCGGTTTGGCATTCATTTCTCTCTAGAATCCTTTCGTTGAGGAAGGATCTTTTTCAACATCCAACCCTCTCGTGGAACTTTCTAAGACGACCCTGTTTATTATGGGCTCGTATCATTTGTTTCTGGTACATCCGACCTTGATGAATAGCTTTTAACTCTTTTCCTAGGTCCAACTGATCACATCACGATTGGATCCTTCCAACTCTAATACCTGGAGAGAGGGGATTTCAATAGGTAAAACTACCTCAATCCCGTAAACCAAAGAGAACAACGTTGCTCTGATAGAAATCTTGATAGATGTTCGGCAAGCAAGGAGGGCAAATGGTGATTTCTCATGATGCTCTGATAGAAATCTTGATAGATGTTCGGCAAGCAAGGAGGGCAAATGGTGATTTCTCATGATGCTCTGATAGAAATCTTGATAGATGTTCGGCAAGCAAGGAGGGCAAATGGTGATTTCTCATGCCAGTCCTTGTAAGCCTCAGTCATTTTTGCAATTCATTGTCTTGCAATACAGTGACAAACAATGGTGTCTGATTTTGAATTGATTACAGCTCTCAGCTATCGTGTTATCATTCAAGTTCAATGCATTTTCCAAAACCATCGCCATTTGATGACATTGACGCATGCAGTAGCCTCTATCCATTTGATGAAGTAATTAATGATCTCAATAGTGAAGCAATGCCTATTAGAATTCTTCAATAATGGTGATGTCCATGCCCCATTTTGCTCAAAGTTTGAGTCGCCCTTTTCGAGTTTTCAACTCAAAACCACCTTTGGTCACAAAGTGTCCTTTGCGGGTTTTCGCATTGGCCTCTCCTTTTCTTCTTTTTCTTTTTATTTTTCACTTTGACTTTGATTTTGATTTTTCTTCTTCTTCTTTTTTTTTTTGATTGAATCTAAACTCATAGGATTAGGCAAGTCCTTGTTATCCCCCTTCGATCAGAATCAATTTTTTTTATAGATAAAGTCATTCACCTAAGATCTTCCACTTTCATCTTGTATGCGAAAAACCTTCTTCGAATCTTCCTCTTTAATTAGGATAAAATCCAGCAACATCTTGAAGGGATGAAAACTCGACTTCAAATGGGCAAAGCTATGCTGACTCAACGAGAAAAGCATTGGCCCGGTAAAGAATTGCATCGTTCATACTGTAAATTTCTAAAATCGTGCTGTTGTGTAGATTTCATTATAAGCGGTTAACCGAGGCATATCCTGGTATGACCATAAAAAGACATCTTTGAACTCTAGAGGTAACTCAACAAGGTCTTGCTTCGTCTCTGCAGTCAGGTCAATTCTAATCTTCACCAAGCTCATAATTTCTAATGATTCCTTGAGAGGTAGGATCTGTTTATCCTCTTGTTCTACCATCCTCAACAAGTTCGGAGATAAGTTATGATCTATGTCATTTCCAAAGTCATGAGATCCCACTAAACACATGCCTTTCTCAAGAGGAAAATCTGAGTCTATAGTAGTGTCATTCATGTGATTGATATCTGGGGACCCATAATAAGTACCAAAGAATGTACAAAAGAATGTATAAATTCATGAATAATTATTTGTACCATATGATTATGAATGAATGAATAATAATTTAAAAGAAAATCTAAAAAAATGAAAGAATCTGGCATTATTTGTAAAGAATGAAAATATTGGCTAAGTAATAATTGCAAAGATGTATTTCATTAAAATAATAACGTTCAGACATGAGCCTATTTCACAAAGGAATTTCTATCATTTTTAGGCTAAAAACAACAAAAATGTTCTGAACATTACCCTAAATAAGCTCTAAAAACTACAGGGATTTCTTCCGCAATCTAATTGCTTAGAACACTCCCAGGGTTATAAGGGCGAATATCTGACAAGGTCCCTTCTTCAGTTACTTTTCATCGATGTGAACATTTCCCACTTTTCTTCATGCATTGCATTCACTCCATTATCAATTATGATTGGGTAACGAATTTTCTGCACTAGAGTCATCAAACTTGACAACACCCATGTTAATGAGCCTTTCAACAAGCTTTTTAAAGACGGTGCAATTTTCTATCGAATGTCCCCCAATTCCCGTATGATAATCAGACTGTGCATTCGCATTGGGGTACGGAGGTTGTAGGGGTTTTGAGTAGAAAGAGCCAATAATGTGCGCATCGAATAAGCATTGATACAGCTCCTTATACGACATCGAAATTGGTGTGAACTGGAGCTTCTTAGTACTTGGTTTCACTCCAGATTCTTGTCTCAATGAACCTTGTTGACTAGCAACCCCTTTACCTGGATGACTTACTGACCTTGAGTAACCTATGTTATTCATCTCATCTTCCTTTCTCCTTGAGACTGATTTTTTGTTACTCTCTCCACCCTCTATTCTTCCATATCTGATGGCATTTTCAATCATTTCACCATTCATGATTATATCTGAGAAACTCTTTGAAGCACTTCCCAACATGTGTGTGATGAACGGGGCCTTCAATGTGTTGATAAAGAGCATCGTAGTTTCTTTTTCTAGGAGCGACGGCTGGACTTGGATAGCGACTTCCCTCCATCTTTGTGCGTATTGCCAGAAACTCTCACTTGGTTTCTTTTCCATGTTTTGTAAAGTGATTCTATTGGGAACCATATCTGTCACATGACTGTATTGCCTCATGAATGCTTGAGCTAGGTCCCTCCATGAACCAATCTTGGTATGACTCAATTGATTGTACCATTTGGACGCTGCCCCTACCAAACTATCCTGGAAGCAGTGTATTAGCAGCTGATCATTGTTAATGTAGCCAGTTATCCTTCTACAGAACATGGTGATATGGGCTTAGGGGCAGCTAGTTCCATTATATTTTTCAAATTCAGGCATTTTGAATTTGGGAGGAAGTACTAAGTCTGAGACTAAGCTTAGATCCTTAGCGTCAATTCCCTGATTACTATCAGCGCTTTCTAAGGCTTTGAATTTTTCCTCCAACCATTTATACCTATCTTCCCACTATTTTGGCAATTCCGCGTTCGCCTTTCCTTCTTCAGTTGTTTCATCAAAATCTGGGACAGCAAGATTAACCAGATTATCACCAGGGTTAGGACCTGATCCAACCAAAAAGTTCATCGGTATTGAAACATCGGTTTGAAACTACTGAGGCCCAATTGAAACAGAGGATCTGCGCGGACGTACCTCAGTCTGAACCTGCGCATACAGAGACATAAAACCTGGAGGATAGGTAGGTCTATCATTGTCTTCTTCTTCATCATTTACCATAGGACCTTTCCCCTTATTTACTCCTTTAGTCAGTAATTGCGTCAGCTCAATCATCATGTCCTTTTGAGACTCCAGCATCCTTTCTGTCATTTCTTGTTGAATTTTTTCCAACTGCTCCTTCATTTGCATCTGTAGCTGGTCTTGCATTTCTTTTTTCATTTGCTCCAGTTTCTCTAATCTTTGATTCATTTCCTTAGTTTTGCGACGAGTACCGTAAGGATGTTTGGTTGGTTGGTTTTTCAGATTAGCTGAAATAAATTTAATCAATTAGACTCTTTCAATAGATCTTAATGCATATGATGTCATGTAATACAGATGCATGAAATGAATGCCTAAAGAGACGTTGATTTTGATTCAATTACATTTAGGAAACTTTACTAGAAAGAAAATTCATTTACATAAAGCAGATGCATGTACGGCCTCTCCCTTATATTCCAAGAGACAACATCGATCTGTTTCTTCATCCACATGTTTGAGATAATCTCGCCAATAGATGCCACTGCTAGCTCCTTTTCTTGATCTTGGTCGCGATCCCTCATCTGCCCATCTTCATGAGGCTCGTCAGCTTCCTTAAGGGAGTTGGAACGTCGAAGGCTCTTAGATAATCGTCTCGAACCCTCAGGCCACGAAGCAAGGTCACGAACTCTTTCATCACCCTTCTTGTGTTTCTCAGAATATATTCAGGCAGCTGTATTGTTTTCCACTTTATCAAGGAATCCATATTCCATGACAAGTTTTCTAAGTCAGTAATCGAACTTGAATCAATATCTCTTTCTTAGGATGCAAATGCAATGCAACCGTAATCAAAACACAACAAGAGGGGTTAGTACAAAATAGAAACAAGCAAGGAAAAAAAAGTACCTAGTCGGGTAACCACTAAGGATTTGGAGTAGCTCTACCTAGGATGGGTCCTAAGGTCTTCTAAATGTGGTTTGGCTCTAAAGTCAAGGTACTCGAACCAGCAGATTCCCCGATCTTCACCCATTATAGGCTCATACAGGCCTAGTTCAGTTCAGGGGAATACATTTCCCTATGGCTGCACGGAGATGAAAATCTCACGAAGACATAGGTACGGATGTATCCCGAAAGTAATCCGCTATCTTGCACGGAGGTGAAAACCTCACGAAGGAGTAGCTTCTCACTCCCACTTAAAAGGGTAAGCTTAAATAGTCTTTATGCAATATGATGCCAAAATATAGAGCTCAATTTACAGTACTCATGTAAACAACTTTACATAAGATAGAAAATAATCAATTTTACGGTCTGAATCTCTAAAGTCCCCAGCGGAGTCGCTAAGCTGTCAAAACCATTTTCATATAAAAATAATAAAAACTTGGTAGTTGACTTTAAAAAAAGGAAAAATGGGAGTCATCACCGATCTATTATTGAGGTGTGATCGGATCACCTTGAAAATAATTTTAGGTCTGCGAATTTTGAGAAAACAGGTTCGGGAGTCGGTTACGCACGAGGAAGGGTTAGTACCCTCGTGACGCCCAAAATTGGTACCGAATTGATTGTTTAATGTCTTAATTTTGAAAAGATTTTAAAATACGATCCTTTTATCTTGAATAAAATGAATTGGATGATAAGGCTCACTTATTTCAAAGAAATAAATTGTCACACTCAGTAAGTTAGAATGCAACAAGTCAAATCCTCAAAATTAAGTTTATCCTTTGACTTTTAAAACCTATGCATTTTGAGAAGGATATCTGATTACTTGGGTCAAATGAGAAAATCAAAACCCAGTAAGTTAGGGTTCGATTTCACAAAATTCCTAAATATCGAATATTGCCTTTATTTTTATTTGTTAGAAGAATTCTCATCTCGAGAAAGTAATATGTCATATCCAATGAGTTAGGACACAACGTATCGAATTCTCGAGAATGAGTTTTTATTTGTGTGTTTTGGTTAAAGAATAATCTCGATTATTTAAATTCGACGAGGAAAATTGGAACCCAATACGTTAGGGCTCAATTCTTTCGAAGATTCCAAATGTCGAACTTTGCTTTATCTTGAAAACTTTCGAATAAAATGATTTTGATACTTCAACCATATTGAACGTCACGTACTAAGCAAATCAAGTGTGATGGGATGTACAATGCGAAGTGATAATTTACAAACGACATGCATCAACGAATAACAAATAAGCCATAGACAAATACTAACTAACAAAGCAACGATAATCTCAATCATACAACATTCAAAAATTAAATGAATTACTAATCAATTTTAATGATACACTAAAAAAGAAGAAATTACAATCGATAAATTATGCCTATAAAGGTTTTAAAATAGACAATACACATACAAGTATGAAGTGTATTCAAAATAGAGTAAAAATAACACTCCATAATAATATTTCTATGAATTTTGAAGCAAATATTATATAAGAAAAACATATAAATTAATGTACATATAACAATATATAAAACTTAAAAATAGTAAAATATACAAAGTAGGTTTTCCAAAAGAAATAAATTATATATGCATGTAAAAGAAAAATGTTGGTTTAAAACATATAAATATATCTAAAAACAATTTTAAGGTAAATAACTATAATTACAGAAATCAATTATGTGTGTGTGAGGTAAAATAATTTTAATGAAGTTATATATGTATAAAGAATATATATATAGTTTAAAATTAAATAACATATATTACGTATGTGCATATACATATAATAAAAATAGTCTAAAAATAATAGTGAATAATAAAGTAACGTATATATATATATAGGTAAATAGAAATATAATCAAATATAATGATAATAACAATAATAAATAGTGATAAATAATAATAATAATAGCAATAATAATAAAAGTAAAGTTAAAAAACATTAAAATGAGAATAAAGATAAAAGAAATAACTAATTTGAAGAATAAAATAATAGAAGGACTGATTTGAAATCTGTTTGAAATTAAATGAACTAATGCGGGAATTAAGCACACAAATCCAAGCAACCAAGTCAGATCATTGAAAACGGTGCCGTTTCGGGCTTATGTTTCCTCAACTGATAGAGGATGTGATTGAAAACGAAATAAACTTATGTGGCCGAAATTAAAAAAACTGAAAGGGATTAAATTAAAACAAATTGACAAAATAGGAGGATTCAATGCAAAAATAAACCATCAGTATAAAACGCGCGGATCCTCTTCCTTGAATCGGGTCAGATCATCAGGTCTAGGCACCAAACGGTGCCGTTTTTGAAAACGTTTAAAAACAACAAAAAAAACCTAAATCTAAAGGGTTTCATCTAAAATTGCAGAGGGTAGGAAGAGCGCCGTTTCCATTTTCCCCCATTATCTGCTGTTCCAAATCCTTTTTTTTTGTATTCAATCTCGTGTTAAAGGAAGAAGAGGAAAAGTTTTATAGCTTTCGAATCGGCTTTTTTATAGCCAAATCAAGAAGAAAAATCAAATAAAAAATACATCTCTTTCTCTGCTATCTTTTTTCTATTTTCTTTCCTGTTGCTATTTTTGCTTTTCTTTTTTCTTCTTTTTTTTGCTGTTGTCTTGTTGTTTGCTGCAGGTACGGTCGTACGAGGGCCAGCTGGGGCGTACGGATGCCAACGTGGCGTGGAGGAGCGCGTGTGAGAGGCTACTGTTACGATGGCTGGAGGGCAGTGATGCTAGGGTTTTTTGATTGAAAAAATGTTTTGTGTTGGGTTAGGGTTAGGTGATTTGGGCCTAGCATTTAGTTTATTGGGCCGTGTCGATTTGTAATCTGGACACTATGGTTTTTTTGACTTTTAATTTTGTTTTTATATTGGTTTTATTTATTATCTATATCGGGCCGGGCAATATTGGGTCGTTACAATTAGATTATACCTTTTAGATTAAATTATAAAGTACAAATAATTTATTACAGCATTATAAGATTCTATAAGTTATATGTAGTATGTTCTTATGAAAACATAGTTATTTTAGTACTTGTAATAGTGCTCGTGATAATAGCCAAGGTGACGACGATGATGTTAAAGAATCTCGGTGTAACACCTCAAACCCGGCCTAGACGTTATGGTCGAATCTGGCGTGCCACATCAAAGTGTCTTTCGAAAATAAGACTTGTTGGTAAAAATTCGCTTCTAGTTTTAAAAACCCTTTAACGATTATTTAACAAATCATCTCGTCAAAAAGTTTGTCTTGTTATATGTTATTGTTATAAAAGGTTGATTTAAAATCGCAGAAGCTTTTGAAAACTCTAATGTTTAAATTTCGTGTCTTTGAAAACAATAATTATTTTGAGAATTCGTCTTTTCCTAAACTAGCTGTTTAAAATAAGTAACCAAAAGCCCAGTTAAAAATTTAAACAAACATAAATGACCTTATTACATAAATAAAACCCAACAGAAACTTTAAACTTAAAATAAAAGCAAGTGTAAAACAACTGTAGTTGTGTTGCCAATTCTGAGTCCCTCGCAGCACCAAATCGCCTATGGCTGAGGATTACCTGTACAGTTAAAAAGAAAGGGTGAGTTTGGCCAAAATGAATGTAATCCCTATTAGTCACCAAGATACAATATGCGAAAGCAGATGGGCCTGAGCCCTATTCAGTAATAGTACAGTGTGGCCTTAGCTCAGTACAGTATCAATGTGGGCCTTAGCCCAATACAATATCAGTACAGTGCAATAATGCAACACGTCCCAATCCAGCCAACACACCTCTCTATACCACCAACACACCATATGGGGATAAAATCGGCCCACCCAACCAACACACCAATATCGCAGCAACGCTGCCCGTAATAATATCGCAACAAAGCTGCCAGTAATAGTATCGTAGCAAAGTCATCGATGTGATGATCGCAATAAAGCCGCCAATAATAGTATCGTAGCAAAGTCATGCGAAATAACGATCGCAAATAAAGTCGCCATAATGATATACTTCCTCCAAAATAGTACCCCAACCCCATGCAGTATGTCATGTCATAAATCATACGTGTATGCAGAATCTCATACTCAGTAACAGTCATATAAAAATCATGAACACATCAGTCAACCTACCTCTAGGGGTATGATGGTCATTTCTATCTATTAACGGTAAAATAATCATTTTTCCCTTTGGGGGTATTTAGGTTATTTTACCTATTTTGGGGTCTCGGTGCAAATATCAATCACTCGAAAGGTTTGCAGTCGTCTTGAGTGACTCAGGTAACTTAAACGATCATAACAGTGTAAATGGGCCCAAGGCCCATTACTTAGCCCAAGTGACCCCACACGCTCGTGCGGCCTATTCATCCTAGATTTTGCCACGGCTATGTGATCTACATAACCTAGTCAAGTATTTGCCACAAATCGTGGTTTCATCTGTGTGGGGCCCACGAGCCCATTGAGCCCACACAGCCCATTTTGGCCCAACATGGCCCATTACGGCTAAAGCCCATGAAAATGCTCATGGAGGCCTCTACAGTCTATTGCCCATGATTCTGGGTTGGGCTTACCACACGAGTGATCGCATACCTGTATGGTCTCAAACACCGTATTTTTTACTTTTAGCTTTTTACAGTTCTACGGTTACAATGGGGTGTTTACACACCTGATTGTGGAGACGCACCAAGATCCACGAGCACCAAAGCCTACATTCATACAAAGATTTCCATTAGTCGCTGAACAATAGGGTTAATTTCCCACTTTTTACACCCTTAACAAAAACTAAAATTAACACTTGCCTCGATTGTCAAATGTGGCTTAGCCCACTTATACCACTGACAAAGGTTGACTATAATCTCCTTGACGGATATCTGCATTACAAACAGATTTTATTACACATGATTGTATATTCATGTGGTTTAAATCCACACATGATATCTTACGGAACCACAGTAAGAACTATGCCTACACTTTAGAATGCTCCACTGCATACTTACCTTTGATCGAGTGATAGGAGAAAGGTTTCAATAACTTTAATATTACGCGATACTCCTTCACTCCTCAAGAAATTCAAACCGTCAGAGAGTTCTTGTCAAACCGAAAACAAATTTGAAGACATAAACAAGAAGAGAAGGCAATAATCAATAAATAGTTGATCAAAAGGAGTAGAGGAAGAAGAACAATTCAGACGAAAGATGCAACAAGAAACTACTTCAACACTGTTCGATCAAGGTTTAGAAAAGTAGAGAAACCAAAAGAAGCATCAGAGAGAAGAGGGAAAAGAGAAAAGAATTCGACAGAGGAGGGAACTAAAAAGCTATTCGGCCAAAACAAAAAAAAGATAAAAGGAAAGAGCAGCAAAAGAAAAACCCGAGAGGTACTCGAAATCTTAGAAAAAATTAGGCACCAAAAAGCAAAAAGAGGGAAACACTACACAAAACCGAAATGAAAAGTATACCAAAATGAGCAGTATCCCCTCTGGCCAAATTTCCTGAGTATCAAAGTCCACTTTCGGCACATTTCTCCTCTCCTATCACTTCTTTTGATTTTCTCCTAAAATTTCTTCCCTTATCCCTCCTTGAATTATTCCACCGATTTCCCCTCAACTCCCCAACAACTCTATTCAAATTATGTTCTAACTCCCCTTAATTGTGTTTCAGTTCAACTCCACTACCTACACAACTCAAACAGCAAAATAAATACTTCATTGCGCAACCAAGGACTTAAACCTCAGAGCGCACAGTTACACAACACGCCACCTTGCCACTAGACCACAAGCTATTTTTGTGTCATAAAACAAGCACTGTTATTTATAAGGCATATATGCCAGTGTCCAAATTCATTTAAAAGCAAAACTAAAAATTCTGCAAAAGCCAAGACTTGAACCTAGGCTTCTCAAACACTCCCATACACACCCAAATCACTTAGCTATTAAAGCAAACAAGCAATTTGTGTCATATCATGCAAAGAAATTAAAGACTTAAATTTTTGGGGCGTTACAACTCTAACCCCTTAACAAAATTTCGGCCTCGAAATTTATCTAGTCAGAAAAAATAAGGGTATTGTTATCGCATCGCCTCTTTGGGTTCCCACGTGGCCTCTTCTAATCTGTGATTACGCTAAAGCACTTTAACTAGTGGAATAGATTTCTTCTTCAGTACCTTAACCCCACAGTCCAATATCTGCACTGACTTCTCCTCGAAAGTCATATCTGGCCTAACCTCGATCTCCTCGACTGGTACTATATGTGTGGGATTAGAGCGATAATGCCTCAGCATGGGGACGTGGAACAGATCATGAATCCAATCTAATTCTGGAGGTAACTCAAGTTGATAGGCGACCGGTCTCACACGTTTTAGTATACGATAAGGCCCAATGAACCTAGGGCTAAGCTTACCCTTTCGCCCAAACCTCAGTTACTTTTTCCAATGGGAGACCTTAAGAAATACGTAGTCCCTTACAGAATACTCAATCTCTCGGTGTTTAAGGTCCGCGTAAGACTTCTGCCTATCAGATGCTTCCTTCAATCGGTCTCGAATCAGTTTTACTTTCTCTTTGGTATCAAAAACTAACTCTGGCCCCAGAACTCGCCGCTCGCCCAACTCAGTCCAACAGGTAGGAGTACGACACCTACGACCACATAATGCCTCGTATGGTGCCATTTGAATACTCGATTGGTAGCTATTATTATACGCAAACTCTGCTAGCGGCAAATAGTCTTCCCAGCTGCCTCGGAAATCTATTACACAACTTCTTAACATATCCTCTAATATTTGAATCACTCTTTCTGATTGACCATCTGTCTGAGGATGAAACGCAGTACTAAAGTCCAGTCTTGTACCCAAAGCCTCGTGTAACTTCTTCCAGAATCAAAATGCGAAGTGAGGATTTCTATCTGATATTACGGAAACCGGTACCCCATTCGGTCTTACTATCTCAACCACATACAGTTTAGCCAACTTCTGCAAAGAGTAATCAGTACGAACAGGTATGAAATGGGCAGATTTAGTCAATCGGTCTACAATAACCCATACCGAATCCTTCTTAGAAGGAGTTAAGGGCAGCCCACTCATAAAATCCATAGTTACTCTTTCCAACTTCCAAAGTGGAATTTTAACTGGCTGTAGCAACCCTGAAGGTAACTGATGTTCAGCCTTCACTTGCTGGCAAGTTAAACACTTACTTACAAAATCAGTAACTTCACGCTTAAGACCAGGCCACCAATATCAGTTACGAAGGTCATGGTACATTTTATTCACGCTGGGATGCATAGCATAAGGACTACTATGTGCCTCTCATAGTATAGACTGCCTCAAATCATTATCCCTTGGTACACAGACTCTCCCGCGGAAACACAGTACTCCTTCACTATTCAGCCCAAAATCTGAAGTTTCCCCATGCTGAACCTGTCGAAGACGAGGAACTAGTGACTTATCCAACAACTGTTTGCCCTTAATCTGTTTAGTCCATATCGGTCTAACTTGTAGCTCAGCCAACAAGCTACCATCATCAAACAAGCTGAGACGAGCAAAAATTTCTCTCAAATCAGATACAACCCTATGGCTCAGTGCGTCAGTTACCACGTTAGCCTTACCAGGATGGTACTCAATCGAGCAATCATAATCCTTAAGCAGTTCTATCCATCTTCCCTGCCTAGGATTCAGCTCCTTCTGAGTGAAGAAGTACTTAAGGCTCTTGTGATCTGTGTAGATAGTACACTTCTTACCGTATAGATAATGCCTCCAAATTTTTAGTGCGAATACCACCGCAGCTAACTCCAAGTCATGAGTAGGGTACTTTGCCTCGTGAGGCTTAAGCTGAAAAAACGCATAAGCAACCACCTTACCCTCTTGCATCAGCACATAACCCAAACCAACGTGTGATGCATCACTATAGACAGTGAATTCTTTCCTAGACTTTGGTTGTATCAAGACAGGGGCCTCGGTCAGAACTTTCTTCAATTTCTCAAAACTTTCTTGCTGCTTAGAAGTCTAGTTAAACGGTACCCCTTTACGCAGCAACTTAGTTAAAGGTGCAGCAATCAAGGAAAACCCCTCAACAAAACGTTTGTAATACCCTGCCAGGCCCAGAAAGCTTTGAATTTTAGATGCGATCTTAGGTGGTTTACAATCTAATACAGCTTCAATTTTTCGAGGATCTACCCTAATCCCTTCGACAGATACCACATGACCCAGAAAGGTTACTTCTTGCAGCTAGAACTCACACTTGCTGAACTTAGCGTACAGTTGTTTCTCCCTTAAAATCTGTAGAAAAATTCAGAGATGTGTATCATGTTCATCCTCGATTCTCGAATACACCAAGATATCATCTATAAACAACACCACAAATCGATCCAACTAGGGCTGGAATACTCGGTTCATCAAGTCCATGAAGGCATCTGGTACATTCGTCAGACCAAACGGCATCACTAGGAACTCGTAATGACCATAACGAGTCCTAAATGCAGTCTTATACACGTCAGCCTCCTTAACGCTCAGCTGATGGTACCCAAAACAAAGATTTATTTTATAGAAAATCGAATCTCCTCGTAGCTGATCAAAATAAATCATCTATCCTTGGCAAAAGATATTTATTCTTAATAGTCAATGCACATGCGCATGGACTCATCCTTCTTCTTTACGAACAACACTGGTGCTCCTCATGGAGACACACTAGGTTGAATGAATCTTAAATCCAACAGTTCTTGGATTTGAGCTTTTAATTCCACCAGCTCCTTCGGTACCATCCTATAAGGGGTGATGGACACTGTAGTTACTTTTTTAGGAGCTCAATACCAAATTCAACTTCGCGGCTCGGAGGTAACCTAGGGAGCTCATCAGGAAATACATCAGAAAAATCCTTAACTGTTATATATCTCCAACAGAAAGACACTCAGAATCAGATACATTAATATAGGCTAGAAACGCCTCATAACCCTTACGAACCAATTTTTCGGCCCTAAATGCAGAGATCACATTAGACAGAAAGTCCTTTCGTTCCCCAATCACAGCCACCTCCTCATCTTCAGTAGTCTTCAACACCATACACTTAGCAGCACAATCCAAACTTGCATGGTGTTTTACCAACCAACTCATCCCCAAGATTAGGTCGAATTTACCAAACGGTAGCTCCATCAAATCCGCTAGAAATATAACTTCTTGAACCTCTAGGGGAACATCCCTGAACAACTTGTCTACCCTTACTGATTGTCTCAGTGGACTTAACACAGTCATCTCATTATCAGTACTCTCACAAATGATACTCTAGGTGCCAGACACAGTGCATACAATGTATGAATGCGTAGACCCTATATCAATCAGAGCATTGTAAGCTGCATTATAAATTAGGAACGTAACGGTTCTAACATCTGGAGCGTCACCATCCTCTCGGTGACAAGCAGTATAGACCAGTACTAGCTGCCTCGCCTCAATGTTACTAGCACCTCTGCCTGGCACTCCACCACCTCGTCCCACACCATTTCCACCCCTGGCCTACCCACGGCCTCTCGGTGGCTGAACATAACCCTAACCTGTAGCTTGTATCTGAACAGGCCTTTCAGGACAATTCTTAACTTGATGCTCCATAGACCCACATCTGAAATATGCCCCAATCTTCTTCTTGCACTCACCTAGATGATGTCTCCCACAATCAGCACAAGGTTGTGGCCCTGCAACATGAACACCCTCGAACTGGCCCATCAAACATGGCCTTCTTTTTAGGCCTTCCAAAAGAACTCGGGGGCTCCAAATCCCTCTTATACATGCCCCTATCATTCTCACGGTTCTAGCGCTCAGAGCGCTTCACGTCCTCGGTGATTTTTACCTTTTCTACTAGGACAGCAAAATCTCGCTCCTTCTGCTAGGCTATCAAGACTCATAACTCATCACGGAGACCATCCTCAAATCTCACACAGCATTCATATTCAATCGCCACTATCACACGAGCATAGCGATTCAGTCGTAGGAACTCTGCCTCATATTCTGCCACAGTTTTATTCCCCTGGGTCAAACTCAAAAATTCCTTTCTTCGGGTGTCCACATAACTTGCGCCCACACACTTTCCTTAGAATGCTGCCTTAAAGAAATCCCACGTTAACCGGTCGGCCTGAGTACCTTCTCTCACGGTAAGCCACCACTAATAAGCTTCGTCTCCCAGTAAAGACACTGCACCTTTTACTTTTTGCTTAGAGGAGCAGTCGAGGTCATCCATTATTCTCTCTGTGGCTTCCAACTAGTATTCAACCATATTAGGGGCTACTCTAGATATACCCCTAAAGATTTCTACTCCATTAGACCGAAGTCATTCTGAAATCGAAGCACGACCCACTGCACCAGTACTAGTCCCTGCGACCCTTTCCAGAATACGGAGCATAGCTTCGGATAATGCATCGTCGCCAGCCGCTCGATCATCTGATCCCGTCTCAGTCACCAGTGAAGCTCGTGCCTCCCTAGCCCCAACATTAGGCATGTGGCCTGATGCCAAAGACCCAGCCCTAGCACTTCCTTGGCCTCTACTGCGGCCTCGTGTACACCTTCCGCGAGTACCTCTAGTGCTCATACCAAATAACGTATTATCTGTTTATGAAGTTTTATGTATTAGTTTGAAATTCTAGTAATTATTAACAGATGTCTTATGAAAAGTAGTAATCAGAGTTTTGTTTTTGCAAATCAATGTCTCCCTACAGTTTCAGTTTACTCTCAATAAAGAGTTTTAGTACAGTCCTACAATATGTAGTAGTCTCTCAGTGTATTTCAGTTCAAGCAGTCTACAGTATAAAGAAAACTTACGGATTCGGTGCTAGAGATTTGGTGTGCCACACTTGTAAACCTTCAAAAACACTTCAAGAACAGTTTTTCAGAAATTCCAAATATTTTCAAAACTCATTCCACAGCCGAGTTTTGCAACCTGGCTTTGATACCACTAAATGTAACACCTCAAACCCAGCCTAAACGTTATGGTCAAATCTAGCATGCCATATCAAAGTGTCTTTCAAAAATAGGACTTATTGGTAAAAATTCGCTTCTAGGTTTAAAGACCCTTTAACGATTATTTAACAAATCACCTAGTCAAAAAGTTTGCCTTGTTATCTGCTATTGTTATAAAAGGTTGATCTAAAATCACGGAAGCTTTTGAAAACTCTAATGTTTAAATTTCGTGTCTTTGAAAAAGTAATTATTTTGAGAATTCGTCTTCTCCTAAACTAGTAGTTTAAAATAAGTAAGCACAAGCCAGTTAAAAATTTAAACAAACATAAATGACCTTGTTACATAAACAAAACACAACACAAAATTTAAACTTAAAATAAAAGCAAGTGTAAAATAGTTGCAGTTGTGTGGCCATCTCCGAGTCCCTCACAGCACAAAATCACCTCTGGCTAACGATTACCTATACAGTTAAAAGGAAAGGGTGAGTTTACGAAAAATCAGTGTGTAATCCTCTATCAATCAGTCAGTATACAACATACAACTAGTTTGGGCCTGAGCCCTATTCAGTAACAGTACAGTGTGGCCTTAGTCCAATACAGTATCAATGTGGGCCTTAGCCCAATACAATATCAGTACAGTGCAATAATACAACCCGTCCCAATCCAGCTAACATACCTCTCCGTATCACAAACACACCATGTGGGGATAAAATCGACCCACCCAACCAACACACCAATATCGTAGCAAAGCTGCCCGTAATATATCGCATCAAAGCTGTGAGTAACAGTATCGCAGCAAAGCTGCCAGTAACAGTATACTTCCTCCATAAAGTATCCCAACCCCATGCAGTATGTCATGTCATAAATCATGCGTGTATGCAGAATGTCATACTAAGTAACAGTCATATACAAATCATGAACACATCAGTCAACCTACCTTTAGGGGTATAACGGTTATTTCCATCTATTAGAGGTAAAATAATCATTTTGCCCTTTGGGGGTATTTAGGTTATTTTACCTATTTTGGGGTCTCGGTGCAAATATCAATCACTCGAAAGGTGTACAGTCGTCTTGAGTGACTTAGGTAACCTAAACGATCATAACAGTGTAAATGGGCCCAAGGCCCATTACTCGGCCCAAGTAGGCCCACACGCTCGTGCGGCCCGTTCATCCTAAATTTCGCCACAGATATGGGATCTACATAACCCAGTCCAAAATTTGCCATAAATTATGGTTTCATCTGTGTGGGGCCCTCGAGCCTATTGATCCCACACGGCCCATTTTGGCCCAACATGGCCCATTACAGCTAAAGCCCATGGAAATGCTCATGGAGGCCTCTACAGTCTATCGCCCATAATTCGTGGGTTAGGCTTACCACTCGACCGATCGCACGCCTGTGAGATCTCAAACGCCAAATTTTTGGCTTTTCGGCTTTTTGTCGTTCTACGGTTACAATGGGGTGTTTACACACCTGATTATGGAGACGCACCAAGATCCACGAGCACCAAAGCCTACATTCATACAAAGCTTTCCATTAATCGCTGAACAATAGGGTTAATCTCCCCCTTTTTACACCCTTAACCAAAACTAACATTAACACTTGCCTCGATTTTCAAATGTGGCTTAGCCCACTTATACCACTAACGAAGGTTGACTACAATCTCATTGACGAATATTTTCATTACAAATGGATTTTATTAAATAGGATTGTATATCCATATGGTTTAAATCCACACATGATATCTTACGGAACTAGAGAAAGAACTCGGCCTACACTTTAGAATGCTTGACTATATACTTATCTTTGATCGAGTGATGAGAGAAAGGTTTTAACAACTTTAATATTATGCGATACTCCTTCACTCCTCAAGAAATTCGAATCGTCAGAGAATTGTTGTCAAGCAGAAAATAAATTTGAAGAGATAAAAAGGGAAAGAAGGTAATATTCTTCAAATATTTCATCAAAAGGAGTAGAGGAAGAAGAGCAATTCGGACGAAAGATGCAACACAAAACTACTTCAACACTGTTCGGTCAAGGTTTGGAAAAGTAGAAAAATGAAAAGAAGCAACAAAGAGAAGAGGGAAAAGAGAAGAGAATTCGGCAGAGGAGGGAATTAAAAAGCTATTCGGCCAAAACAAAAAAATAAAAGGAAAGAGCAGCAAAAGAAAAACCCAAGAGGTACTCGAAATCTTAGCAAAAATTCGGCACCAAAAAGAGAGAAACACTACACAAAATCGAAATGAAAAGTATACTGAAATGAGTAATATCCCCTCTGGCTGAATTTCCTGAGTATCAAAGTCCACTTTCGGCACACTTCTCCTCTCCCCTCATTCCCTTGATTTTCTCCTAAAATCTCTCCCCTTATCCCTCCTTTAATTATTCCACCGATTTCTCCTCAACTCCCCAACAACTCCATTCAAATTCTATTCAAACTCCCCTTAATTGTGTTTTAGTCCAACTCCACTACCTACACAACTCAAGCAGCAAAATAAATACTTCATTGCGCAACCCAGGAGTTAGACCTCAAACCTCATAGTTACACAACACGCCACCTCGCCACTAGACCACAAGCTATTTTTGTGTCATAAAACAAGCACTATTATTTATAAGGCCTATATGCCAGTGTCCAAATTCATTTAAAAGCAAAACTAAAAATTCTGTAAAAGCCAAGACTTGAACCTCGAATTCTCAAACACTCCCATACACACCTAAATCACTTAGTCATTAAAGCAAACAAGCAATTTGTGTCATACCATGCAAAGAAATTAAATACTTAAATTTTTGGGGCGTTACACTTAGTTATATTTTACTATGATTTATTTATTATATCATGTTTACTATAATTGGAGACTAATCATGGCAAACATGAATTGATAGATTTTGATCTGAAATCCACGCATGTTTGTGATGATAATTATGAAATAAAGAATTTTTTGAGACGTTTATAAGTTCGTCCTAGTAAATCTATTGCATTTCCCGGAGTGAACGCAAAAGAAAATATAAATCAATATCATTCCAACAATTGGTAATACAAAATTAGTCGAAGCTCTAGAAGAGCTAATATATTAATATCTTGTGATGGTTAATCCATTGATTTTAAAAGATATTTATAATGGATCTCATATTGAATTTGTAAATGAGGAAAAGGTTATATTTCATATGAATCAAAAAGGATTGAGTTATTGATTTATATTTATTACTCTTGTTATAAATTGAATTGATCGTGACTATCTTTATGATCTTCTTTTACATCATCCTCGCTAAGGGGTTGAAAGAAAATATTTGACTTTAAAAGATCTACTTAAATTCTAGAATAATTTAAAAGAAAAATGTGAGCAATAGAATATGGTAATTCTATCTAAAGCTCATTATGGTTGGATGCACTGAAGTTGCAAGTTTTTTAAAAAAAACTATTAGTATAACTCTACAAAGTTCGAATAAGTTCTCAATTAAAATTACGTGGAAAAATATTACTAATAAAGAATTGCAAGAGAAAACTTATTTATGAAAAGTAATTGGTTATGTACTTGTTGTACACCTAGAAAATAAGATCCACTCTCAAAGTTTGCTATTAATAGATTTTGATTGGATTCAAAGTCTACTACTGGAGTTTAATTTTCTAATTGATAAAATCGTCAAGACTCAACACGAAAAAGACACATCTTTAAATATTAAATCAACTTGATATATGATTTTAAATATTTGAGATGGTTTTCTTTAAGTTTTGATTACATGGGTTACATATTGTTTTAAACATTTCATTTGTTCATGAAAATGAATATTATCGATATATTTATGTTGCTAATTAAATAATATATTTGATTAAAACATATCTAGTATGCAAATTTGTGTTAATAAACCAATGAATTTTATGGTTATTCAGATTTGATTTAGTTCAAAGAATTGTTAAAAGTAGTTCATACATTTTTTATTATTCCATTTGTTAATTATTTAGAAAAATGACATGAGCAATTGTAAATGAAAAGTTCTATGAGCTTGGATGGTTGGATTTTGGATTTTGAATTTAGTTTCGTGCATGTTTATGATGATCGTTATGAAAAATTGCTAGTTTTTCATTATGTCATCTTTTTAAGTTTGAAACGTGACGTTTATTGATGTATTTAATATAGGCTTGTTTCTATATATGACCTAGGCAGTTATTCTTGGTAGTTAACTGATTATGTAAAACACTTATTAAAATGGTTTTAAAAGTATTTTGAATCAAACTCGGGACTTCTCTCACCCGAAGTGAGAATCATAGCACTAGACCAAATGTCTTGCATTTGAAGATTTTGACATATTCCCTTAAGCGAATATTACATATAATTATTTAGAAATTATATTTATTAACTTAGTGACATTGTAGACTTCATATTGATTTAGACATTTCCAGTAGTAAAGGTCATAATAATACTTATATGTGGATACAAAGTAAAAGGAAAATTGGTTACAATTTAGTACAATTGAAACGCATATTAAAATAAACCAGAAGCTTACTGATACAAATACATTTACTACTTGGCATGACTAGTTAAACCATCCTGTATTCATTAAAGAACCAGAAGATTATTTAATTTAAAGAATTCTCATTTGTTACTTGTTCTCAATGAAAATTGATTGTTAGAAACTCACTAGCTAAAGTTGAGATTGAATGTCTTACATTTTTGAAATGAATATGAGCTCATTTATCTACCATGTGGATGGTTTTGATATTATATGAATTTGGTAGACACATCTACAAAATAATCACATATGTGTTACCAACTTGCAACCTATCATTTGCAAGATTGCTTGTTTAAATAATTAATTTCAGATCATACAATTAAGACAATTCATCTTGTTAATACTAATGAGTTTATATCTCGGTCTTTTATTGATTGAGTTTGAAAAACTTTTGTAAAAGTTTGTTATTTATGCACGTAATAGTTTAGAGTAATTATTGATTGAAAGCCTTTGATTAATGTATAAACCATTACTTAGGAGAACTAAACTTCCTATTTCAACATGAGATTATGTTGATTTACGTGTTGTACACATCAGGCTGATAAGTTATAAATACTCCCCATTACAATTGGTTTTCGATTAAGAGCTAAATATTTCTCATCTTTGAATTTTTGTATGTGCGCATATGTTCCAATTGCTCCACCACAATATACAAAGATCAGTGAATCCTCGAAGAAAGTTGGAAATATATATTAATTACAAGCTTCTTTGTATTATTAGATGTTTTGAATGTATTGGAGAATCAATTATGACATGATTTGTGATTACAATTTTGATTTGATAGTTTTCCTGACATTAAGGGGAGAGAAATAATAACTTGTAATGAGTTAGGGGGAGAGTAATTTGAACTAGAAGTTCAATAAGGATAACTCATTACAAGTTAACTGTTAGATGTATTTACAAACTTAACGAGAATAATCAAGTGTTATATACCATCTAATATTTTAATTTGAATCAAACTCCCAATAGGACAATCGGTTAGAATAAATAATAGATTGATCGATTCCAAAGATGAAAATTTTTCTAGATGGTCATATAGTGGAGGCGGGTGCTCCAAAAGAGACCCAAGACATAACTAATAAGTAAAACTCCAGAAGAGATTCAGGTGCCTAAAATTAAAGAATAAAATAATGAAAATAAGAGATCTCGATAAGTTATGTCAATTCGAGAAAATGTGGAATCGAATAATAAAAGTGGTCGACAATGATTTCGCATGCAATATTATTATTGACATAATGAAATAAAAAGAGGATCTTAAATAAATCTATTGAGAAATATAGATACGGAATAAATTGGTCAAAATAGAAAGACGCAACTTAAGTACAATTAAATTCGTGGAGTTTTTGAACCAGTTGTCCAAATATCTAAAGGTATAAAGTTAGTGCGGGTGCAAATGAAGTAGTTTTGCAAAAGTAGAATAAAAATATGAAGTTTTTCTCTAAGTCTTGGCATTGATTATGAAAATATATAATTTTTTTTGTGGTGGATGCAATAACATTTAGATATATTATTTTGACAATTCATAAAATATTTAACTTGCATCTAATGGTTGTTGTTATAACCTTTTATGAACCACTATATAGTAAAGTTTATATTAAAATCTTTGAAGGATTTAGGATGCTAGAAGCATATTGAAATTCTTGAGAAATTGCTCACTTATATGAATTGAAAAATTTGAACATATGTGGTAAATAGTAGTTGAAGGAGGATAATAAAATGATTCAAAATACCTATTTGTGTTTTTATAGAAGAATCATGATTAAAGCTTATTATGATTATTGTTGAAACTCTTGAAGAGATCAAAATATATTTCCCCAAATTTTCCCTCGCTCATGACTTTCAAAAGAATGGTGATATAAATGCTTAGCAAATACATTCAAATAGTAATTTGAAAAACTATTATTCAAGATTGAATACGTAAAATATGAGAAAGTATGTGATATTTTCATGAGAGGGGGTAAATACGCGCTGTACTCTTTTTCCCTTAATTGAGGCAACATATTATGTGTATTATAGATATATGTACTCTTTTTCTTACACTAGGATTTTTTTTCCCACATGGTTTTTATCTTAGTAAGGTTTTAACGATGCATATTATCTACCAATGGACATCCAAGAGGGAGTGTTATGAATATCTGATTAAGTGGATGTCCATCAAGATCAAGATAAGTTTTAATGTACTTTATGTAAAACCCCAAAGACGGCCCAGAAATTATGGCTGAATTCGGGAGTGTTACGAAGAAGGGTTTTGAAACCGACGATACTTCGATAAAACCATGTTTAGTTATTTGATAAAATGTCCAAGTTTTATATAACATATTCCTTTATATATATTATTGAAACAGCTATATGTTGTTCTTTAAAGTTAACCATTTATTTCGCAACGGAAGTTTGAAAATCGTTTAAAACAAAACCACGCTCGTATTTTCAAAAATAATATTTGTTTGCACAAAATCGGTATTTTGTTGAATTATCGTAGTTTAGAAATCAGAACGCAATCAAACCTAAAAATTCAAACCAAACAGTCCAAAAAGTTCGGAGAGTCCAAAAATTACAAAACTCTCACGAAAACCAAAAATTTCAGTAAACCATAAAACAATAGTAACAGTGAAAACATTTTCCGTCAAGTGGTCACCGCTGAGCCTCCGTGGCACTGACCTACCTATGTTTATGGATTACCTGAACAAAACAGACAAACAAATGTGAGTTTTCGTAAACTCAGTGTGTAACCCAACAAAAATAGTCATGCAACATACACAGAATTTCATATACAGTCAGATACAGATTCGGACCTAAGTCCATAATAGTAACAGATATCAGAATCAGATAATAGATCAAACGTACATAATCCTACCCTCATCCTTTACACACCATCTTCGTCCATCCCTTCACACCATATGGGGTTAAAAACACCCACCATCCCTACACACTATATAGTGTTGATGCGACACATAATAGATTATATGCAGTCAAGCTGCCAGAGTATAAGCGAAAGGTCATCGTACAAATCACTTCCTCTACATATACAAATCCCACCCCAAATATAGATACAAATTACAGCTAACAAATACAGAATCACATGATTAACATGCTCGTATATAGATATTATACTTACTTATGTAGACCAGTCAGACATACATACCAATTTCCTACTCAGATCAGACTATCAAATTAACAGATCACACACAAATGGGTTTAGTTAGCCCTTACTGACCCCACGATAGGCCCACAATCGATCGGAATGACCTGTGTGACCCTAGAGAAATTTTAGAATTTTGCTCCCACATGCCTATGTGGCCCACACAGCCATACCCTTATTGACACACGGTCGTTTCTCGCATATGGCCAACCACACAGTCGACCACACGCCTGTATGGCGTCGACAGTCCCCTTTTTTGACTTTCGTCGAACCTCGATTTCTCGTGTTATTGTTACACACCTGGTTCGTTTTTTATGCTACAACAATCCTAAGCCCTTCGAAACCTAAGAAATAGCATCTCATTGACCAATTACCAACCAATCTACAAATCGACAACATAACCCGAAATAATGCACATAACTTATCGTCGACAAGAACATATACTAATGCGTTTAGACCCTCAGAGCAAAACCCTCTTCTCCACAGCCTTCTCCTACACAAAATTTCGCAGAAATCAAATCCCCTATATGCCTCACTACACTACTACGAAAAAAATAAACCAACAGCTTACCTAAATGATATAAAAATACCAAGTTCTAGAGTGCAACATGAAGAAAAAAAGATGTAAACAGATTTAAAGGGGAAAGAAAATGAAAGAAAGAATCAAAGATGTAGAGAAGGAGAACAAGAAGGAAACGTCAGAAAGAATGGAAAAACTAAAGTCAAAATCTTTCCTTGGGAAGAGAGAAAAGAAAAAAATAAAAATAAACCAAAATCCCTCAAATTAAGGCATGATCTCCTATCAACCCAATCCCAACTATCCACTCTCTCATCCACTTATACAAACTTCTAAACCCATCCAAACTCTCTCAGACAACTGAAGCAAAAATTATCACCTATGCTCACGCTGGGATTCGAACACAAGACCTCCAGCAAGCTAACTCCTTATCACTCAAATCAACAAGCTCATTCTGATATGAGTTTACAAGGAATATTACATAAGCCTGCGCAACAAAGAAAAGGCTAGAATAAAAAAATAACAAAATTTTCAAAAAGTGAGACTTGATTCCAAGACATCAAACACACCCTTAGAACACTTAACTTCTAAAGCAGATACATATTTTTTGTCAAAATTCACAAAAACAAGATTAAGTTAATCAGAGCGTTACACTTTAAATTCTAATAGTAATCAGAAGTAGATCTCTACTTCATTTATACTTCTTATGTTTATAAATAGAGACTTTGGAGAAGCTTTGTAAATATTCGATTGATTAATAAAATACGCTCTCTCTTTGCTCTCCCATTCTTTTTGTTCTTTATTCTCTATCTTTTATTTTATAACAGAATATATATTTTTATTCTAAAATAACCTTAAAAATTATTTTTATATATTTATTTTTAAATATTTTACTAAACCTCCATAGAATACTTTATGTTATTTGTAGGAATATGAATCGAATGTCTTTTCACTTCCTGCTTACAAATTTTTTTCAATTATTTAAATACCGATATGATTCATTCTAGTTTAGTAATAATTAGAATCAAATCAGTCCAACTCATACGCATTATTTCAATCATATATACTAAATAATCAATTTTGGGATAAAACTTCTTAATACTAACTAAAAAACTTGTTAAATTATTAAAATGCACCATTTTGATTCACTCCATAGATAAATTTGTGTAAATAACTTTTACGAATTATCAAAATTGGATTAAAATTAGATCAAATCGGTTGATTATATTAATAGTATAACCTATATCATTAATATTTTTTAACCACAAATACAAAATAAAATTCTATTAACCTTTAAAATAAATAGAAAATCAAACAAGTCAACAAAATAGAGAAAAACATATAAACAAAGCCTTTTGCAACAAACTAAGAAAAAATAATTCTTAAAGAAAACTACAAAAGGGTCAAATAGCAGCATCAGAGAGTGAACTTAGAAGCCTGTCCTTGCTCAAAATATTCACTAAGGATGGTGGGGAATATTTACTCAATTCAATGTGTACATCCTCCTTTTTATACTGAGAAGCCACTCAGTCTATTGCTGCATTTGTTGAATGGGAAATCTTTACAAGAATCACACTTGTAAATGATGTTGTAGAGTTTAAAGTGTTACTTATAATTCGGTAAATTCTCCAATCATCCCTTCCTTTTCTATACAAATTTTCCCTATGAATAATTTCTGAATCAATTTCCACAACAATCTTCCTTAACCTCAATTTATCCGCAAGTAACAAGCCTTCTTGTACAACAATAGCTTCAACCTAGAATATGATTAAGCATAGAAAGATTTACATATTCCTCTAACAAGCTCTCCTTTCTCATTTCTAAGAATAACTCATATCTCGGCTAAATGAGAGTCTGCGTCCGAGGCTCCATCATAATTTACCTTGACAACCCCTGAATCAGGTTTCCTCTATTTTTTAACATATTCAATTAGCCTATTCTCATCGACCCTCATCATGTCTTTTGTCACACCCAAATTTGTAAGGTCCTAAGTAGCAAAAGAGTTTGGCGTACCAAATTAAAAAGTCCTCTAATCTGGTGGGTTCTTTTTACAAATAAGGATAAGTATCGGGTTGGTTGAGGTAAAGTTGGATTTCAACCATAGTCCGGTTGATTTTGAACTAGAAAAAAAATCAATGGGAGACAATGATTAAGGCATTTTTCAGGTGGTCGTTGGTTTATTATTGTTGAAAGACGTGTGTGAAGATTAAATATTGGAGAGGTGTTAACCTCTGGGATTTCTCTTTCATATCTATGTTCCTTCGCCCTTCCTCTGGTTTGCCATAGAAGAGAGAAGGCTTAAGGAACATTGGTGCATAGAGGATGAAATGAAGGTTTGAGGTTTAGAACTTAGAAATATCATAAGCTGGTAAGCTTCTTAACCCTTCTGTACTAACAGATTTAAGAAAGGAAAGAAGGTAAAAAAAATTATAGTTAACTATCAAATCTATTTTTTCTGGGTTAAGGCTATAAATGGTTGTTGAATGGCTTCTGCATGTAAGCCAAATATGATCCTCATGGGGATTTAGGATTCTTAATTGGTTATTATGTTGTATTGTTAATGGGCTCGTGAAGCAAGAGAAAAGAGATTTGTGGGAAGAATTGACGTCCGCTTCAAGATGAGTTTGAACTGAGGTCTTAATGGATGTATTTTGTGTCAAAAATATATTGAATGTGATTTAGTGTTACCAATGGTGAATCAAATTATGGTGAAGTATTGATGCATTATGGGTGCATAGGGTATTGAGTGCAAATACTATTTGGATGAATCAGATCATGATTGATTAGATGAGTGATATCGCATGATGTAGGTTGTTAGCAAGATGATATTGTATGGTTTGTAAATTAATTATGTTGAGTGAACAATTTGCTTGGCGTGATGGGTTATCACGTACTAAAGTGATATGATTGGTTGATATAGTATATTATGATAAGTCAATGGAATTGATGTGTTACATGTTGTATCATTTATAGCCTAATTAGCGAAATGTGTGTATGTTATGCATTCTATTTATGTGGCTTTGTGAAGGTTCGAATGGTCATGTGGGGGCTGCATATACATTTTTATATATGTGATTTTGAGGGAGGTTCGGTTGGACTGAGCCAAGAAAGGAGATAAATGATACGAAGATTTGGTGCAAACCCGTATATGAGAGCCCCTTGCGTGGGACGTAATAGTGCCCTTTATGGGATATTTGAGAGCCCTTAATGGGATGAATAGAAGTCCATGGCCATGGCATTACCGACAATGTGCGAAGTCTGTCAGGACTATCTAAATGTGGGAAGTCCGTCAGGACTATCTAATGTGGGAAGTTGACCTGTCGTCAAATGTAGTAGTCAATTTGGGTCAAATCCACACTTAAGAAGCTTGTTTTCTAAGAAATTTAGGATTTTAATTTACATTTTAGTAATTAGGCATTACGATTAAAAGTTAATAAAAATAAATATTTTTAACACATTCTGTAGGTGTTGTGACCCAATAGGCTGACATGGGCCTTAGGTTATGCTAGTTGGTTTGATTGAGTGTATAGGATGGAGATGTAAAGGACCAATTGACGTGGAAGCAAAGGTCGAGTGATAAAAAAGCTTTAGGGACATCAAAGCACCAAAGAAACGACACAAGGCAATATTTGGGTGTCGTGTTGTGCTATGTAAAGGGTGTGGCACGACACAAGATGTAACACCCTATACCCGATCTGATCGCTCGACCCGAGCTATAAGGTGTTACAACAATAAGTTTTCATAAAAGCATTTAATAATGATCAAATAATTTATTATAAATCATTTTCATGCTAATTAATCAATTTAGAACCTAAATTGAAACTTCTACAAAAATTTAAGTAAAATGTACAAACAGGGGTCACATGCCCGTGTGAAAGAGACCAGCTCGTGTGGCCCCAAGCTTGATCGTATGGCTACTTCATACACTTGTGTTCTCAAACCGTGTACAATTTGAATAAAGGGTCACATGACTATGTCACCAGACCATGTAACTCTCTAAGACCGTGTGAACAATCTTGTAGCAAAAATTAAAGAACCACACGGTCATGTTATAAGACCATGTGGGCACACGGCCGTATGGCAGATCGTGTGTGCCCAAAAACACCTTCAAACACAAGCCACTTCACTCAACTTTTATTAGGATCTAAGTCATTCATTAACCAACATTCAAACCTATTCAAAATGTGTCAAATTATACCAATTCACAAACAACTTAAGTGTCTAACCAATATGCCCTCATTGGCACCAAAATTTAAACATAAACATCAATAAAGTACCAAATACCACATGGTACAACCATTCAATTATACCACCTTCCAAAGGCCAACATATTCATCCCAAACTATAAATTACCAAAACCAAAATGACCATTTCCACATCTATTCACCAAATAAGACACCAAAACCAAATCATGCTAACCATTCAAATGTCACAGAACACCATCCCACCAAATAGGATCAACATGGTATTTCAACTAGCTACATCACATTCATCACAAGCTTAATCATGAAACACAAACTTAAATTTATATACAACTTTAACTAAGTTTGTAAATTCAACAAAAACTTCAAATTAAACAACTTTAAAACCTTATATACATGCCACAAATCGATATAACCAAATCAAAAGCTCCCGAAACAAAAGCTTGATAATGTGAGCCTTGAAGTTGATCCACCCGACCAGTTCCGCAAAACGTTAACTATAGAAAACAAGAACAAACAGAGTAAGCTTATAGAGCTTAGTAAGTTCATAGATGAAATTCAAATCATCTTACCTCAATTAATAGTGTAAAAACTAATACAGCTTAGATTAATTTAATCTAATAGTCATGTACAAGAATTCACACGATTAGTATAGGATTAGTTCCTCAAATAATTCATGCTCATTAATGGTTTAACCAAAACCTTCATATACGTCACATCAACATTTCATTTCATCAATACTAAAGAAAACATTCAAACATGTTATTACTTTAATAGAAACATTTTAATGCAGAATCATTGAAAATAACAAGTCATTTTGAAATTCATCATAATTTTCATAGCCCGATGAACTATAGTAACATGACTTGGATACATAGGTTTCCCCAAAACACACCAGAGAGCATCGAGATGCTAACATAGGTACAATAGTGCGAACAGAGGCACCGAAGTGGAATCCCGTACAAGCGCGTGTGTTCACCCTATTGGCATGTCAATCATATCCTAATTGTTTCCTACGTTCAAACGGGCATTTAACAAAATTCTTAACATTATAAATCAAAGGCACTTCCACAATATTCACACACATGCTATAAATCAATTACATTCATTTCAATTTAAATTAACCATATTATTCACCAATGACCGAATAATCATTTCTCACATGTACTTAATTGTAAACATTTTTTATTTCAATTTAATATCAAAATTCAACCTGAATATAATTTAACCAAATCGTAATATCACAAGTTATAAATATATATACATATATTCATCTATACTATGAACTTACCTAATATATGTTATCGATTGACTTGTAGGGACTAATCCACGATTTTCCGTTTTCCACGGTTATCATCCGCACGATTCGATTCTTAATCTATGTAATGATTAAATTCAATTTATCAAATTCAAATACATTATCAAAATCATTTCTATGCATGTAACCTTTAAATTTCATTTTATAATTTTTCCATGAACTTTCATATTTTATTCAATTTAGTCTTTAACACCAAAACTATTTAAATTTTCACATTTAACCCCAAATACTCTCAACTAAATTTATTAATACTCCAAAATAGCCCCCACATGCTGACATTTTGCAAGAAAAAATGCCATAATTAATTTATTTTCAATTTAATCCCTAAACATAAAAACTATATAAAATCACTTTACAAACTAGCCCAAAATCATCATCAAACTTCAACCCAAACCATTTACCACTAAAAGGCTTTGAAAATATCAATGGTAAATTTCCAAAAATTTGATAAAATCACAAATTAGTCCCTAGGCTAGATAAACTAAGCTACAACAATCCCAAAAACATAAAATTTATGAGAAACGGGCTCAAAACGGACTTATATACAAGAGATTATCAATGGTTGAACCATCAAAGCCCCTCAATGGGGTTTTCTTTTCTATTTTCGGTGGAAAAATTATTAAGGAAGATGATGACTTCTTTATTTTTTTTTTTAATTTATGATAACATTAACCTAATTACAATTTTACCCTGAATGTTTTCATCCAAACAAACTAATTTCTAACCTTTACCCGTCCATTAACACAAACAATGGTATTATTGCCTTATGAATCCATCCACTGATAATAATTAAGTCATTTAATCCATAAAATTAATATCAATTAAGTTTTATATCTTTTACGATTTAGTCATTTTCTTTAATTAACTAGTCAAATGGTAAAATTTACGAACCGTACCTTCACATACCAATCTAATAACTTTGTAAATATTTAATAAATATAATTATGAACTCAATTTATAGAAACGAGGTCCCGATACCTCATTTTCCAAAACCACTTGACTTTTGGGACAAATCACTTCTACTTAACTATTTGTTCAATTAACAAAATGTTAAACAAATCAAAATTCATTATAAATTATATTTGACCCATCTAAATGAAATAAAAAGATTTAAAGACTCAATAGTAGGCTTTGTGGTTCTGAAATCACTATTTTGGACACTACTGAAAACGAGTTGTTACACAAGACCGACGTACTGCCCAAGTATTTCGGGGTTATTTTCATCTGCTCAATTAAACTTATACAAAGACCTAACTTGGGCTTCCAACACCTCTATAAATAAGACATTGGGGGTTGAATGTAATAGAGTGCTCCAAGACGCCTTCAAAAGCCCTCGTAGTTTAGAATTAGTTATATTTTCTTTTCGTTCCGACTTTTTAAATGATTTCTTGTTTTTCTTTTTGAATCAGTTTCGATTTAAGGACTTGCTTATTTAATTAAAATATTCAGTTTATATTTTCCTTTACATTTTTTTATTTCATTATTCCAATGGAGAGATTTGTTACTTCGTTTCCCATTCGATATTCAATTCACGATTATTCAAATCTTTTTTCTTCTCTGAACCAGTCGTGTTTCTCACATGATTTATTCAATTGAAGTTGAGATTAGTAACAATAAATAAAATAAAATCGTATTTATAACCTACAAAATTCCTAATTATTCTTTTACGCACAAAAATTAAAATTAACCTAGTGACGTTGCCTCTCCGGCAACGGTGCCAACAACTTGACCACCTCCAAACGTACTAACATTCAGAGTGTGAATACTGTAATAAAATATGGAATGACAAAGCGGTATCCACAAGTATACGGTTTGAGTTGTAATATAGTTTTACAACAATCGAGTTGTAATATAGTTTTACAACAAAGTAGGTGAGTACTCCAAGGATCGTACCCAAGGGAGTCGAGTGTTAGATCTATTCTAACCTAAACACTAAAAGATCTAATTATTACTTTTAAATAAATTATAGTACGAGAGAAAAAAGAGGGTTTTATGGATTTTATAATAATAATACTAAAATAACATAAAATAAATAAAACTCACGAGATAGAAGAGTAGATTAAATCAAATCTTGCTTATGGGTGATTAGTTCGCTTCGGTAACCCCCATCAACTATTGCTTCAGGTTCCTCATCAATCAACTAGTCGTTACTCTAGTAGGATATCCCGAGCTTCCTCTAACATAACAAGTTAGCAAGAACTACTTATCTTCTGACCTCACAGTCCAGACTAGCTTGGGGTAAAGGTGTTCACGAATGGGCAATACCAATTTTGGGTTAATTCCCACCTTGATGACTTCTTGGGGTTGTCAGGCTCAAGGTTTGTTTCACGTTATTCATTTCCTAAATAGCTGATTCGTTGAGCAAACCTACAAAATAGTTAACAGATCATACCTCCACTCGCTAATCCCCCATAGAGGGATTAGTTCCTCATGGCTTTCATAAACAACATAGAATAATTAGAATAATTAGTCATAATGAATGAATTGAAGAGTTAAGAAAAGCCTGATTGATATTGATAATAGTTTAGATGGATTAGTTGGTATAAATTATGTGTTCTTAAACTATTAGGCTTGACAACCCTAATAAGTTATCATAAGATAGATGAGAACGAAAGAAAAGTCAAACCGAGTAAATCGTAATTTATCTTGGTTGAGAAAGCGAGTTCGGGAGATAAGGGAGTACCAACCAGTCAATTAGGTTAATTAGAAGCCAAAAGGTAATAATTTCTTAATCGGTGACTAATCCACTCTAGACCCCCAATCTAAAGTTAGTTGCAAACCTTGAAGCAAGTTAATCTTCTTGATTGGTTTATCTATTTAATTCATTTGTTTACTTTTCTTTATTAATTTATTTTTGTTATTTATTTATTCTTATTTCTCTTAATCTATTTTATGATCCATCGTAATATAGGAATTAACTATTACTATTTAGACTAGTTATTGTAAAACTATTTTCGTTATTTAATCCATCCTCCCTTAGGTACGATCTTCAGAAAACTTCCAAGTATTTCATTGTACAATCTACATTAAAATTTGACTCGTGCATTTGCGGACACCGTCATTCTTAATTCTTATATTTTAGTGTTCTATTTATTCTATAAATGATAGTGCATTTATAGACAGTCAGAAGTCCGCAGGACTATCTAAATATGGGAAGTCCACAAGGACTATTGATCTGACGTAACTCAATGTAACAGACTAAACTAGTTTTCGCACTTTAGGAGCTTGAGCATAAGCATTTTAGTTAGGTTTTATTACATTTTCATAAGTTTAGTTCATTTTTAATAAAGTATGTCATTTGAGTCTTTTACTGACCTTAGGGTTCGAATGAGGCCTAAAAGCGAGCTAATATACTTTGTGAGCGTACAAGACACCATTAGAAGGCACACTAAATTGATACTGGTTGTTATGTTGCAACACGGAGCATTAGATGTCACAACATAGGGAGCATAATAGAGGAATTCCAAGACTACCTTCAATGTCACGACATAGCCTGAGGATGTCGCGACATAGCCCTTTAGACACCCTGAAGATGAGCATATTGCCCTTGATGTCGGGACACAGGACCTGGTGTGTTGCGATATCGTCTTTGTGCGGGAAATAATTACAAACCATGGGTGTTTTGGTCAGCACAACCAATTGCTAAGCACGAGGACGGCAGCTAACCTAGGGTTGATGATAACGACCACCCTAAAGTCTATAAATAGGCTCATTTAACACATGTTATGGACACCTTTTCATATTGTATAATTCTCTCTTTAGATCTAGTCTTTTAGTTTCTTTTTTCTTATGTTTTAGATTCTATTTTAGTTTTTGTTATTTACTTTTATGAAGAGATCAGATTTGAGAAGTACTGTCAAACCCTGTAAGTATTATGCGTTTAATTTTAATACAAATCAGGCTTTTTCTAAATTCTATTCTCTTGAATTATTCTTAATGTTTATTCTTTCTATTAAGTTTATATTGCTTATTAGATCCATAAGGAACTAATCCTCTTGTGGGGGATTAACGAATGGAGGTATGATTAATTAACTATTTTGTATGGGTTTCTTAGCAGATCAACTGTTCAAGAGAGGAAAAATTTAAAACCCTAGGTCTTACGACCCTAGAAAGTCATTAAGGTGGGAATTAACCCAGATTTGGTATGGCCTATTCGTGAACACCTTAACCTTGAACTAGTCTGGACTATTAGGTAGAGAGATAAGTAATTCTTGTTGACTCAATATGTCAGTGGAAGATCGGAAGATACTACTGGGGTATTGACTAGTTGTTTGAACAAGAAATCCCGAGACGACAATTGATTATGGTTACTGAAGCGAGCTAAATACCCATGCCTAGATTTGATATATTTTATTCTTTAATTTCTCATGTTTTATTTATTTCTTTATTTTATGTTATTAGTAGTAGTAGTATAGTTCACCAAAACCTTTATTTTTAACCTTTGTAATATAATACAATTAAAGTACTAGTTAGATCTATTCATGTTTATATTAGAATTAATTTAGTGCTTTCCTCCATTGAGTACGATCCTCAAAGTACTTACCTACTCCATTGTAACTATATTACAACCTAACCTATATACTTGCGGATATCATCTTTTATATCTTTTGTGCAGGATTTTTGCTCTGGACGTTGGTACGTTTGGAGGCGGCCAACTACCTAATGTGGGAAGTCTGCCAAGACTATCGAAATTTGAGAAGTACCCCAGGACTATCTAATATGGGAAGTCAGCAAGACTATCTAAATATGGGAAGTCCACCAGGAATATCTAATTGTGGGAAGTCTTTTAAGAATATCTAAATGTGGGAAGTCCATAAGACTATCTAAATGTGGGAAGTCCACAAGGACTATCGTTGTGAAGAAATTTTCCAAAACTACCTTGTAAAGAAGATTTCACCCAATGTCTGTATGTGTGAAGTCTACTGTTAGGTGATTTTTTACCTTGAGAAGGCCAAGTACCTAAGATAACATATATCATGAGGCAAACACAAGTTATGACGGTCCGCTGACTCATTCTTATAATTGCGCATTTACCATAGTAATGAAATTTCATTGCATTGAGATGCAAACAAATTGTATGGAAGCCATATTACAAATGATAGTCAGCCAGCTTCTTTTAAGGATGATATGAGGGTATCCTCCAATACTACCGAATGAGTATGTGGGAGACATAGTAATCCACTAAAAATGTCTGAAATGTATAATTCCACAAGTAGAGGATTCACTATTAAGAATTTGCTTGCAATTAACTATCTTAAAGAGTGGTATACTGAATTGTGGAATAGGATCAGGATGAGGTTTCGTCTGATCTAATCGTTAATGGGGATAAGGAGGCTTTCTATAATAATCCGTGAAGGTGTCTCCTAATGAATTCAGAAAGATTTTAATGAAAGTTTGAGTTCAAAAAGACAGTACACTATTAATAGCCACAATAGGAACTATTCACCAAGAACAGTCTTATGGGAATAGCAGTAGACATTGGGGAAAGGCAATTCATGGAAATTGTCCAAGGAGTATCTTTTTATAGTAAGTAAGAAAACATGAGGATTTCCTTTTCGAAGAGGATACATATAAGACTCCTTATGAAGCACGCAAATGGGAATCATCAAACGTGACCCCATAGGGAAGTAGCTGCAAAAAATTCCACAAGGGAACTATTGGAAGACAATTGGGTGGAATATATGCACCAATTATCAACATCTCTACCTGCTTTATAAATTATTAGATTGATTGTGTTATGTGGATATCAGGTATGGGTCACTCACTAAGTTCTTTAGAACTTACTAGTGTTATTATGCATTGTAGGAAATTATGGGAATTTGAGAGTTTGAGAAAGGGACCAGGCCAGAGTTCATCGTGCATCGGCAAATTTGTTTCTTAATGGTAACTTGCATACAGAGGGGCGACCTAGAGCCGAAATTTCAGGGTCCTTATTATAACGATACTAAAAGGTCAAATGTTAGGCAATTGTTAACATAGGTTAAAATATATTAGTGAAATCATTGTATATAAATTTAAGTTTTATAGACATAGATTCTTGGGAAAGAATCAATTTTCTTAATAGTAATACTAATTGTATTCCTATCTTTACTCTATTATTACTATGGATATTAATAATGATAGTATCAGTTAAATTGATTAAATTGGAATGTAGCATCCTAGAGTTTAGACTCGACGATCGGGTCGGGCATGAGGTGTTACATCTTTCTTCGAACACTCCAACTCAAAGATCCCATTCCTAATTTGTTGAATTACTTGTACTAGATTCCATCTTTCTCCTTTGGAAACAGCCTTGCAGCGTGCTTCCATAAATTCCAGCAGGTCAGAGAAATAATTCGCGTCAGTTTATCCTTTATCACTCTCTCATCTTGGCACATATCTCCCACTTGTACCATCCATTTACCAAAAGAAGTAATGCAGTCCTTGTCCACCCTATAATTGGCGTCCAACCCAAATCATATTAGTTGAGCCTCTTCACACATCAAATTAAACATATTCCACTATCTCAATAACTTGACAAATAAAGCATAGAGGCTACTTTTTAATCCTCTTCTTAGAAAGGTTAGCATTTGTAGCCAGCAGATTCTTACAAGCTCTCCAAAGGAAGTGTTTAATCTTTTGGGGTACCTTCACTTCCAAGCCTTATTATTAATTACATGGGAAGATGAAGGATACAGACTTTTTTGTCTTTCCACCTTATCTTTCATCACATGATATCCCTCTTTAACAGTATATTCACCACTTTTACTCAATGGCCAAATAATTCTATCCCTTACCCTTTCTTTACATATATATACATATTAGTAATATCCTTAATAATGCTATCACTCACCACCTGCTGGATCAATCCAACTTTCCATCTGCTATTCGCTTTATCCATGATATCACATACTTGCTCCGACACATTCTTATCCATCCTATCAACAGCTCCAATGATTTCAGTTTGTGTCAACGATCGCTTTATATATTAACCTTAGTCCCATCAAGAACTTCTCATATTATATCATGTTTTAAAAAATCCTTGTCTTCTAATAAACTAGCCCATTCCCATGAAGCCTTTGCACCTTTTCAAGTCTCCATCGAAGAATTCTAAGGGAAATAAACAACCTTGAATATCTTCACCCACTATGCATCAGGACTTTGAAGCATTGGCAATGCTTGTTTTGCCAACAAAGCTTTATTAAAAATATTCAAGTCTCAAAACCTCATGCCCCCATTTCTTTTCCTCTTAGTAAGTTCCAACCAACTAGCCCAATAAGTCCTCCTTTCCTCTCCCTATAGCCCCACCAAAACTTCGCGACCACAATGTTAATCTCATTACAAATCTTGATAAGAATCCTATAGCATTGCATCACATATATGGGGAAAATCGTGGCAACAACTTTTATCAATACCTCCCTACCTCCCTGTGTAAAAAATTTCTACTTCTATGATCTGAACTTTTCTTTAATCCATTCCTTTACTATAGCATAACATTTAGTCTTTCCCCATAGTAAGGGATGCCTAGATAAGTATCGGTGTTTTCAGCAATCTTGATTTGCAACATTTTTGTCATTTCCAAATTTGCTTCATGTGGCACGTATGCACAAAAAATGAGGCTCAATTTGTTGAAATTCACCGGTTTCCCTGAAACAACGCAATATATATTTTTGTAAGTTATGTATCATCTCCTCTCCATTTCCTGCTAAAGCTTTCTTAAAAATAGTGAATCATCAGCAAATAACAAGTGAGACAACACAGGGCTCTCCTTACTAAGCCTAATACCTTGTAATTGATCCTCGTCAATAGATCCAATATCCAATCTAGACAAGACATCAATAACAAAAAGAAACAAAAATGGGGAAAAATGATCCCCTTGCCTAATACCTCTCGTTGGGAAAAATGTGTTAAATTGTTTATCATTAGTCATTAAGTTGTAGGAGACAGAAGAACTACACTGCATAAGCCACCCTATTCCCGTAGTGTCAAACACCATCTTTAACATTGTAGCTGTTGGTGTTTAGAACTCGAACTTTGATGGTTGATCGAGAGAATTGAAGCAGAAAGAAGAGACGAGAAGTTTTTAAGTAGAAAAATAATTGAAGACTGGAATATATTAATTGATTTGCACCTCAACTATCTAAATACAAAAGTTCAAGCTAAAAATAGAAAAAAGAGGTTCTAAAAATCTGCTAAAAAATGGTAACAATATACCAAACAAATCAAAAACTAATCTCCTAAAGTCAAAGAGAATTATTCAAAATTAGTAACAGAAAAAAATTTAAATGGCAGCAATCTTAAACACATTATCTTAACACTCCTCCTTGTTTAGATACTGCAAACTCCAAGTTTCTTCCTGAGGCTTTCAAACTTGCTAAGTGGCAATGGTTTGGTGAAGATATCTGCAATTTGATCTTCAGATTTGCAGTAACAAAGAGACACATCACCACTCTTTTGAACTTCTCGAACAAAAAATAACTTGATGTTGAAATGCTTAGTCTTCCCATGAAAGACTGGGTTGTTAGAGATTGCAATGGCAGCCTGGTTATCAACTAGAATCTTTGTGCTTTGCTTCTGCTCCATGTTTAGATCAACAAGAATCTTCCTTAACCAGAGAGCTTGGTTAACTGTTGCTGTTGCAGCCATAAATTCTGCCTCAGCAGTGGATTAAGCTACAGTTTCTTGCTTTTTCGAGCTCTAAGAGAACATGTCTGATCCAAGGCAAAAACAATAACTAGAGGTACTCTTCATATCATCAGTTGAGCCACCCCAATCACTGTCAGAGAAACCAATCAACTTCAATTCCCTGTGCTTTGAAAAATTTACTCCATAATTCCAGGTCCCCTTGATGTATCTGATAACTCTTTTTGCAGCTCTCATGTGAGTCTCATTGGGATAATGCATGAATCTGGAGAGAATACTTACAGCATTCAAGATGTCGGGTCTGGTTGCTGTTAAGTACATTAGACAACCTACCAAACTCCTGAACCCAGCTTCACTGACTTTAGCAGAACCATCATCTTTGATTAGCTTCTCTTTTTGATTCATAGGAGTACTCATTGCTTTGCAATCTTCCATATGAAATTTTCTAAGTATCTCCTTTGCATACTTTCTTTGACAGATGAACACTTCATCTTGGCTTTGTTTGATCTCAATGCCAAGGAAATAAGACATCAAACCAAGGTCTGTCATTTCGAAGACCTTTTGCATTTCCAATTTGAACTGATTAACTTGATCGATATTACTCCCTATAATCAATAAGTCATCTACATAAAGAGAAATGACTAAAGTGTTTGCACCTTCATGCTTGACATACAGTGTGAGCTCAGATTGACTTTTCTGAAAGCCAAGTCCAATCAAATGATCATCAATTCTACTATACCATGCTCGTGGAGCCTGTTTTAGGCCATACAAAGCCTTCTTCAGAAAGTAAACTTTGTCTTCATTGCCTCTGCTTACAAAACCTTCAGGTTGCTCAACAAATATTTCTTCTTGCAAGACTCCATTTAGGAATGCAGATTTAACATCTAATTGAAAAACTTTCCAGTTCTTTTGTGCAGCAAGAGCAAACAACAACCTTACAGTGTCAAGCCTGGCAACAGGTGCAAATGTTTCTGAATAATCGACTCCAAAGACTTGTGCAAATCCCTTCACAACAAGTCTTGCTTTGAATTTGTTAACTGAACCATCGGGATTTAGTTTCGTTCTGAACACCCATCTTACTCCAATTATCTTTCTGTCCAGAGGTCGATCAACCAACTCCCAAGTTTTGTTTTTCTCGATCATCGAAAGCTCCTCCTTCATTGCAGCCATCCAATGTTGACTGTTTTTTGCATCATGATACCCTGCAGGCTCACAAATAGCCATGTTACATCTTTGGTAAATGTCGGAGAGCAGCCTTGTACCTCTGACAGGTGCATCATTATCCAAAACATCTTGCCCTTCATCTTCAAGCTGTTCTAATGTGCTGCCAATGGTAAAACGATTTGGTGCACTAGAAGTTTGGTTTGTCTTGATCGAGTCTTCCCAATTCCATTGTTCATTTTCAACAAAATAAACACCTCTGCTCACAATAACACGTCCAGTGTGTGGTTGAAAGACTCTGAAAGCTTTAGATACAGTGCTATACCCAACAAAAATGCCAGCTTCTGCCTTTTTGTCAAGCTTGTCACGCTTGACCTGTGGAATGTAAGTGAAACACAGGCAGCCAAACACTCTAAGAAACTTTAAAGAAGGTTTGTAACCATACCAAGCTTCAAATGGCGTCTGATCCTTCACAGCTTTTGTTGAAATTCAATTTTGCAAGAACACAGCAGTGTTTGCAGCTTCTCCCCAAAAGCTTTTTGGAAGATTCTTCTTATGAAGCATACATCGAGTCATCTCCATTATGAATCTGTTCCTCCTTTCACTGACTCCATTTTGTTGTGGAGTGTATGGCGCCGTCAGCTGATGCTCAATTCTAGCCTCTTCACAAAACCTATTAAAAGTTTCTGAAGTGTACTCCCTGCCATTATCAGATCTTAAAATCTGAATCATGCATCCACTTTCATTCTCAACTCTAGCTTTGAATTTCCAGAACACACCAGCAACTTCTGATTTTTGCTTTAACAAAAAAATCCAACACATTCTTGTTAGATCATCAATAAAGGCTATGTAATAGAGGTTACCATTTAACGAAGGCGTTCTCTGAGGACCACAAAGATCAGTATGAACAAGCTGTAACTTCTTCGAGGCTCTCCAAGCTTGTTTAGGAAAGGGTTGTCTATGTTGTTTCCCAAATTTGCAAGCTCGACAATGAGGTAGATCATCATCAATGTCTGTAAGTCCTTCCACTAGCTTCTTCGACTGCATTTGAAGTAATCCTCGATGGTGAAAGTGCCCAAGTCTCTTGTGCCAAGTCTCAGTAGGACTAACTCTGGATTTAAAAGCCATTTACTCATTTTCCATTAGATTAAGAGCAAAACTTTTTCCCTTCATTTTGGCATTGAACAAGTCTTTGCCATTAGCATCTCTGATCAAGCATTGCTTATTCTCAAATAGCACTTTATAGCCTTTATCCAGCAACTGACCAACACTTAAGAGATTTTGATCAATTTTAGGTACAAATAAAACATCTGAAATGAATTTTGTACCTTCATAGCTTGTAATAGCTATTGTGCCTTTTCCCTTGACTTCCAAGTACTCACCATTTCCAATCCTCACTCTTTTGACTTCAGTGTTTCTCAATTCCTCGAAGAGCTCCTTGTCATACGTCATATGATTTGTGCACCCACTATCAATCAACCAGCTCTCACTTGATTCTCTGCCTGAGAAACAAGTAACCACGAACAATTGATCTTCTTCTTCTTGATCAGCTACCTAGGCATCTACTTCTTGCACCTGGCCTTTGACCTTGCAAATCACTGCTTCATGTCCAAGTTGATTGCATTTGGAGCATTTGGCGTCAGGTCTTTTCCAACATTTGAATGGTGGATGACCTTTCTTCTCACAATGGTGACAAGGTGGGTAGGATTTCTTAACACCTCCTCTTTTGCTCTTCTGATAATTGCCTGATACATTTTCTCCACTCGTCGATTGGTTCTTAAAATTTTTCTTCTTTTTATACCTGTTGTTGTCTTGATGCTTGACAGGTAAGGCCCCTTCTATCACTCCCTCTTGCTTCATGGATCTTCTTTGCTCTTGTGCTTGTAAAGCATTCAAGAGCTCTGTAAGAGAGATCTTTGACAGGTCCTTGGTGTTCTCCAGAGTAGTAAAGGTGGCTTCAAACTTCTCTGGAACAGTGACCAGCAGCTTTTCTACGATTCTAGAGTCATTCAACTCGTAACCAAGCAATCTCACCTTGTTGGCAATCTTTGAGAAGTCTGTCGAATATTCTTTCACCGACTCGCACTCCTTCATCTTCGCAACTCAAAATCCTCGATTAGATTCGGGACTTTCATTCCACGAATCCTCTCATCTCCTTCAGACTTCGGCCTTGAGGTAATCCCAGATTTCCTTTGCTGATTTCAGATACATTATTCGTGTGAAAATCATTTGAGACACAGCTGCAAATAAGCAAGCTTTTGCCTTTGATTTCCTTGTCTTCTTTTCCTTTTGTGCTTTAATCATGCCACAGAGGGATTTCTTTGGAAGAGGTGGGACCTCGTAATCCTCTTCTGAGTTCCCAAAGATCCAAAGCCTCCGTGTAAGTCTCCATGCGAATCGCCCACATCTCGTAATTGTCTCCATCGAAGACTGGTGGTTCAACAACTGAAAAATTGGATCCTCCTTCCATCTTAACACACAAATAACCTCACAGATCCCTCAAGAAAACATCTCCGATACCAATTTGTTGGTGTTTAGAACTCGAACTTTGATGGTTGATCGAGAGATTTGAAGCGAAAAAGAGAGACGGAAGTTTTTAAGTAGAAAAATAATTGAAGACTGGAATATATTAATTGATTTGCACCTCAACTATTTAAATACAAAAGTTCAAGCTAAAAATAGAAAAAAGAGGTTCTAAAAATCTGCTAAAAAATGGTAACAATATACCAAACAAATCAAAAAACTAATCTCCTAAAGTCAAGGAGAATTATTCAAAATTAGTAACAGAAAAAAATTTAAATGGCAGCAATCTTAAACACATTATCTTAACAGTAGCCTTCAAAAAATCCCACTCGACTCGATCATAACTTTATATAGGATTAAGCAAAATTCGATTCGATTCGATTCGATTCAAAAAAATTTAGAATTTTGAGTTATTCGATAAGTAATTTGAGTTTCGAGTTCAAGTCGAGATGAATTTTACAATTCGAATAACTCGAATAATTCGAATAACAGATTGGTTAAATACCCCTTTGGTCCCTGTCAATTTTAAAAATGAGCAAATTGGTCTTTCTCAACAAAAATTACAAAAAAAATTCAAAATAATTTTCAAAAAATCAAAATAATTTTAAAATTCAAATTATTTATAAAATTCCAAAATTTATATTTTAAAAATTATAAAATTTAAAAAATCTAAAGAATAAATAAAAAGTTAAAATTTTAAAATTTTCTAAAATAATAATTTTGGACCTAAATAAGTTAACTATTTATTCAAGTTTATCATACTAAAGTATTTTTTTTTATTTTTCTTTGAAAGTGTTTTCAAATATGTATGGTTTTAAATTTATGTATGCTAATAGAACTAGTTATACTACAACAAAATTTTAATTTAACATTTTAATTTTTTAATTTAACTTGAACAATTTTACTCGATTCGACTAGACTCGAATTTTATTTCACAAAATTTCAAATCGGATTAAGATAATAAAATAGGTTTTTTCAACTTAATCAACTTAAAATTCTTCACTCGATTCGATCGAACGCTCACCTTCAACTTTATTCATATCCACTGTAATAGCCATCTCATATGTCTTTCCCATTTTTTCAACTTTAGAAGTGAAAAGCTTCATGTGCAATGAGGATGTTATCATGAATTTGGCCTCCCCCAATAAGCGCACTTTGATTTTGCGTTATACACTCCTCCATCACACCTTTCAATCTATTTGTCACAATCTCAAATAATTTTACGGGCATAATTACAATATTTAATAGGACACCTCCGCTGGTCTTTTCACTTTAGGGATCAAAACAATGACGTCCGTCCGTCCTATTCATTTCACTCAGCAGACAACCATCATTGCAAAACTTTTCACATATTAACAAACACTCCTCTTCACTGAACTAAAAAAATTCTGGTAGAAAATTGCCCCAGAACCATCGGGTCCTGGGGCCTTCAAAGGTCCCATTTGGAATACCGCCTATACAGTCTCCTCATCCAAGACCTGTTTCGCAAGTTGCTTATTAATCTCCGCTATAATAATTTGAGGAACAACATCAAGAACATCCCTCCATTGCCTCCTTCCAACAAATCTAAACACTTCTTTGTAATACTTCACAAATTCCTTTTGAATCTCTTCGTCATCATAAATCCACTCACTGTTCACTTTTAATCCCAAAACCTTATTAATCGGCCTCATTTGAACCATAGCTTGATGGAAAAACTTAGTATTATGGTCCCTGTGATTCAGCCATTGTATTCTAAATCTTTGGCTCCAATATTGCTCCTCATACTTCCAAACTCTCTCTAATTCAATAATCAGTCCTTGTACCTCTGTATAATCTTGTTCTATCATATTCTTTGTCTGAATTTCTTCAATCCTACCAATAAATTCTGCAATCAGTCTCTTATTATATAAAAAGACCTTCCTACTGATCCACTCGATTAGTTTCTATTATATCATAAATATGAGAAGAACTGAATCGGTGTAAAATTTGAACACTATACGAGTATATAAATAAATAAATAAATGAACATTTATAAAATAATGTATAAGAAATGTATAAAATCTATAATTGAATATATATATATATATATAAATGATAATATATATTAGAGATTTAAATTAATAAATTTACAATGCTAAAAAATCACAAAACAAATACAAAATTTTCAAAAACAAAATCTCTTCCCTTTCTTGTTTTTATTCCTTCTGTTATCTCTCCTCTTCTATCTCAAGACCTTAAAATGCAAAAGGGACAATTGTAGCTACAATGCTTTTTATATAGTGTTATAGATGTTGTATATTATTTATATGTATCAGTTAAATTCATTAATTGTAAATTAAATTGGTTTTTTTCTGTTCAAATTGCACCAACTCAAAATAAAATAAAAAATTGTAAACACCTTTTTCAAATTAAACAAATATTTTTTACATCAACTATAAAAAAAATCTAACAATTAAAAATCTAGAACCTAAATCTAACCTCGAATCAACAACGTTTCCTCAAATGTGATTTACACTATAGCGGACGTCGATTGTGTGGTGAATTTTGACATGATGAGACCTTGACGAGATCTTTAGTTGGCTCTTTAAGGAAAATTAGAATGGGAGTGTACAAACTTCTAAGAGAAAGTCTAAGAACTTCAATGTTCAAGCCATATCAAAGCTTGTTGATGTAGCTGAAGGAATTGGTGGCGAAGTACCCTCGACAAACTAGCATTATGACTGATGTTGGCTCGAGTAATGTTTACCATTCGAATATAGATGAAGGTGATCTGAAAGGGTGTTGAGCTATGAACAAGTGGGTTAGAAAGCTCATTGACAACAAGCACACTCTTTCAATCTCAGCCTCATTGTTGTTGACTATGATGGCTACTACCAATGAGTGGTCAGACAGGTCTAGCTGTGAGCCAAGCTGGTCATCAAATGCTTCACATGCTTATGGTTGAGCTCGCTAATTTCAAGTTCAATGACTACTTGATGCCATTAGCCTCAGGGTAATTGGATATTAGCCATTGGGATAAAATGACGGTAAACCACTAACCCTAAATCGATACATATAATTCAAATTTGTGTGAAATTGATATTCCTAGATCAGTTGTTCAATGATGACACATCCATGACGCTTGTGCCACTATTCAATCAACTCTCAATGTTCATCAGCGTAGTTTATTTCTATCAGACTCCTCAAGTCTACATCCTGAACTTTCCTTATGTCTTTCAACTCCTTCGAAATTGGTTGCTACATGTTAAATTACCGCAACATTCGATTACTATGTTGTCATTCGATAATGTAGAAGCATATAATGTCATGTAGGTTATCCCCAATATGTACGCCTCTTTAACTACATCCCTTGAGAGCATGGCTTGAATGTTTTCGGCCCAATCCACTGAAACTACAAATAGTTATTTATGGTTAACAAAATAAAAATTAATGATATCAATCAATTTATTGAATACTAAAACATGATAAGAACTAACCTCTTCGATTGCATATTTGTCAATATTAAAGTTCCCTATAATAAGTGGTGTAATCTAAATCGATTTTGAAATCTACAAATATATTAAATATTTATAAGGAACATTATAAAACCTTATAACCTGAAATAACATCTAAATGTTAAATATAAATATCTTTTTTACCTTTTTCCCTTTTGGAAAAGATAATGGATGAGAAGGGTTAGCATTATAAACGACATTTGTATCCACGCCCATACTTGCAAGGAGGTACAATAATAATTTATTTCTTTTGTTTCCTGATTGGATGCATCACTGAGTGTTCAGTACAAGAATGTTAATAGCACAAACCTTCAACTGTATGTGGGGCCACGAGCGAGGTTCTGAAGAAATGCCAAATACATTAAGTGGTAGATGTTCCTAGACTTACCTTTTATAAGCAATCCATGGATGATGTATGGTATATACCATCTAATATACACTCAAACTCTTCATCGATCACACTGTTGGCTGGTGAATGTTAGACCAATCTATTCAGCTAGGTGACCTTCACTCGGCCCCCTTGATATCATCCTAGTTGATCAGATAGTGCCCAATTAACCTCCTTATTTTGGCTCCAGATCAAATTGAGCCACAATAGCTCTTTCAATTGGAAGGCCGATCATTAGGGTTGCATCTTTCAACATGATTATTGTTTCATTGAAGCAAAAGTAAAAACTAAGAGTCCCTGGTCTCCACCTTTCTACCAAGATTGTAAGCAACGAGAAACAAATTGGTGTATGAGGTATTTTACTAACCTTCAGAAAATTGTTACACCTAGATGTTCTCTAACTTGCTCTTCATTTTGTGTTGGATAACGTATGTTTTGTCAAATTTGGAGATTTCGTCCCTTAACCTACAAAGTAAACGAAAATAAAAAATAAATCAATATTTTATATTTAATATAATAAAAAAGTAAATACTAAAATTAAATATTAACAATATATAAATACTTACTTAACTATTAAGTTAATAAAAAAAATTATCATGTGAACAACTACTAGAACAATATGATTCTTTTCCCTCAATAAAGTCATAGTATTTTCCCTCAATAAAGTCATAGTAAAGTATAAAAGATCGATTTTAAAGTGCAAAATAAAGATTTGAAAAGATTTTTCTTAAGAAGTTGACAACTATGAGAGGCAACTTTTGTTTGTGTGAGATATTAAATGAGGGGTGGAGACATTTATAAGCATGGTGCTGCTAAATGAAATGGAAGGATCTTATAGACGACCATGAATGATAAATCATAGATCGAACTGTTGAATTGGAAAATTTGGGCACTATCATATAGCTTTGTTTCAGTTAAGTTCACGAGTTGGAGATAAAAAAACTCAAACCGCTGACATCCGCCACAGGGTAAACCACCGCTTCTCAGACCCCCGATTGATTCCACCATAGAGGCCAACAATAGACAATAACTCCCCCTCCCCTCCTCCCCCCGAACACAGCTTACAACTTTCATCGTATTGTGCTTTTCAAAGAACAACTCTTCTCAATATCTCAAAAGGTGCTGAGTTGGAATCTCATTCTAACTAAGGATTCTTGTGGTTCCAGAGGATTTGGCTATTGAGAACTATAATGCCCCAAAATCTTAAATTCTTGATTTGTTAAATTTTACTACTAATAAGTATTTACTTCAGTGGTTAAAGACTTTGATTGTGTGTTTAAGATTTTGGGTTCAAGTCTCTCTTTTGGGAAATTCAATTATTTTTGGCTCCTAAGCCAATCTCTGTTTGTTCGGTTTAGATATTATTTCATTCAATCTATGATAAGAATGAGTTTGAATCCTTTTGCGAGCAAATGAAAATATTTTTTTTAAACTCTCTATAAAACAAAAGGGAATGACCGAGGTAATGAAAGAAATAATAACAAGAAAAGCTCAAAGTATTGAAGAACGTTTTTAATTACTGAAAACACAAAATTACATTAGATAAAATGACATATAAATAGCTTAACTACATGTAACGTTAAAGCTAAAAAACCTACAACTAATAGCCCACTAAAACCTCAACTAACAAAACATAATCTGATCATATCCCTATAAAATAGGAACCAACTTATTTGATAAAGAAAACAAGTAAATTAAAAAATTAAGTAAGATGCACTAATTTTTAACACTCCCCCTTAGTGCATGCTTACGATCAAGAACTCCAAGAGCATCTCTAAATTGCTGAAACTTAGGCTTCACCAAAGCCTTAGTGAAAATATCAGCCACTTGATCGTTGGTGCGAATGTTTACAAGCTCAATCTCTTCACTTAGAACCTTTCCTCGAACAAAATGATGTCGAAGCTCGATGTGCTTCATTCGAGCATGAAAAACCGGGTTCGATGCAAGCTTAATAGCACTTTCATTATCACACTTGATTTTTACAGCATAATCAACTTTGCATATGTCTCCAATCAACCTCTTCAACCAAATGCACTCTTGTGCAGCCATAGTTGCTGCCAGATACTCGGCTTCGATACTCGACAAAGCAACAACACCTTGCTTTTTGCTACACCAAGAAACTGTTGCTGAACCGATGCTGAAAAAATATCCCGAAGTCGAGTGACAATCATTTGTATCTCCAGCCCAATCGGCATCAGTAAATCCACTCAACATAAAGCTATCACATCTCTTGTATAGAAGACCATAACCAATAGTTCCTTCAACATAACACAAAATCCTCTTTGTTGCATCCATATGAATAGTTGTTGGATTCTGCATAAATTGAGAAATAACACTAACAGAGTATGAAATTTCAAGCCTTGTAATGGTCAAATAGATTAAGCTTCCAACAAGTTGTTGGAACTTCCTTGCATCTTCCAATGGCCTCCCATCATCTTTCTTCAACTTCAAATTTGGCTCCATCGGAGTAGCTTTTTCTTTCGACTCCCCCATGCCGAAACGCTCCAAGAGATTCCTTGCATAGCCTTTTTGAGAAACAAAGTAACCTTGATCTAATTTTTCCACTTCTAGACCAAGAAAACATCCAATCTCCCCCAAATTTTTCATCTCGAAACAAACAGACAAGTCATTCCTCAAATTACAAATTTCTGATTCATTATCTCCAGTTATTATCATATCATCAACATATAATAATACCAAGAGATGTGCACATGATTCCAATTTTATAAATAAACTAGAATCTGATTCAGAAACTCTAAAGCCACAAAAAATGAGATATTGAGCAGCTTTACCATACCATGCTCGTGGCGCTTGCTTAAGGCCATATAATGCTTTCTTCAAATGGCAAACACGATCGGGAAATTCCTTAGAGACAAAGCCAATAGGTTACTCTAAAAATACTTCACGATCTAAATCTTCGTAAAGAAACGCATTCTTTACATCAAGTTGCCATAGTCTCCAACCTTTAAACGCAGCAAGCGAAATAATCGATCTCACCATCACCATCTTTGCTACTGGGCTTAACATCTCCTCGTAGTCCAATACATAATTTTGAGAAAAACCACGAGCCACCAGACGAGCTTTAAATCTATCAATGGTGCCATCCAATTTTTTCTTCACGCGAAAAACCATTTACAAGTGATCGGCTTACAATTTTCTGGTTTAAGAACCAACTCCCACGTCTCATTTTTATCTAAAGCTTCAATTTCTTCTTCCATGGCTGCCTCCCATTTTGAATGGCCTTTGGCTTCTTCATAACTTACTGGTTCTTCATCAGACGCTCCAACAAAGAAACAAGAAGTGATACTGCAATGATTAAGCTGCAGCTCATAGTCTCTAAGATACACAGGTTGTCTCGTTTCTCTGGTAGACCTCCTCACTCTCTGTTGCTCACCACCCTCATGTCGTTGAACATTCTGACTTGGAGTTGGTGTTAGAGATTCATTTTCCAACTCATCATCAGTGAATGGTTGCAAATTAACTCTTGGAAATAGCTCATCCAAGTTTTCACCATCACCTTCAAGAATAATATTTTCTGCAGCAAATCTTTGAGTGGAGTAGAAAGATGATACTTCATCGAACATGACATCTCTCGAAGTAGTAAACTTCTTCGTATCCGGATCCATACACCTCAATCCCTTCCTGTAAGAATCATAGCCAACAAATACACACTTCTTTGCTTTCGGATCAAGTTTAGTTCTTTTCGATTTCGGAACATGTACATAACAAATAGAATCGAAGACTCAAAAATAATTCACATTTGGCTTTTCACCATATAAAATCTCAAAATGAGATTTCTGTGTACCTGGCCAAGGAGGCAGCTCATTTGTCACATGACATGCACAAAGAACAGCTTCCGCCCAAAGCTCTCGAGGAAGATTCTTGTCATGCAGCCATGAAAGGCAAATCGAAGCAAGATAACCAAGCTTTCTTTCTGCAACTCCGTTCTACTGTAGAGTATCTGGACAAGTCATTTGACGACAGATGTCGTTGTCATCACAATACTGAAAAAAATCATCAGACATGTATTCTCCGCCATTGCCACTTCGAAGACATTTAATCTTCTTTCCAAACTCTTTTTCAACAGCAGCTTTGAACTCCACAAACTTGGATAATGCTTCACTCTTCTCTTTCAAAAATTTCACCCAAGCGAACCTTGAGTAATCATCCACCAAAACCATGACATAACAGTGGCCGCTACAACTATGTGTTCTCGTTGGTCCCGTCAAGTCCGTATGAACCAATTCGAGCAAAGAAGATCTCCGATTTGATGAGCTTTTGAAAGAAAGACGATGAGATTTACCATATTGACAGCCTTGACAAATCACATCTTCACGTACACTCTTCAAGATCGGCATCCCATCTAACAACCTTTTCGAAGAAATTTGTTGCAGCATTTGGTACCCCACATGACCCAATCGAGCATACCAAATAACGGCGCTATCGGTTTGGCTTGTTTTCTTCACATAAGCTTCACCTGCTAACATAACGAACGACGAGCCTCTCTTTTCACCAGAAAACACAACATCAGCAGAAATTTCTTTCACATTATCAAGCACCTTCACATCTTTAGGGCCAAACAAGACATATTTTCCAGAATCAATAATTTGAGAAACTGAAACTAAATTTTTCATCAAACCTGGAAAATGATACACATCAGTCAATTTGACACTTTCGGTTCTCGTATCGTCAGCAACATCGATCACCACAACGCCCTCTTTTGCTACCAGATGAGTGGAGTTATTCGCAATCACAATAACTCGATCTCTACGGTGTTCATACATCTCCGAGAACAAAGTATCATTTCCGGTTACATGGTGAGAACAACCAGAATCAATGATCCACTCCTCCTTCTTGTTATCAGCATAAATGACAAAAGCTTTTGATGACTTTTATTCAATAGCTTCAACAGTAAAGCAATGTTCCCATTTAAGTCGATTATCGGTTTCTTCTGTGGACGCGACATTGGCCTTGGAAATCTTTACACGGCAATTTCTCTTGATATGTCCAGTCTTTCCGCATTTGAAGCATTTGAAAGACTTTTTGCTTTGCGAGTTGCCATCTTTTTCCGAACTAGAGTCTTCAGATCTGTCTTTATTTCCAAACTCATTCTTCTTGCTTGGCTTCCCTTTTGAGAAGAGAACGGCATCAGATTCGAAACTTTTCGCCATCTGCTTTGCCAAAGCTTCTTGATTAGAGAGCAAATTCTCTAACTCCTCCACCAAAGGCTGTGTCGACCACCCTTGAATAGAAGTGACAAAAGGCCCATACTCCTTCTTCAAACCGCGGATAAGATAACGACGCAAACGAGCTTCACTAACTTTCTCATCCGTATCTATCTCTGAAATTTTAGCACAAATATTTTTAACTCGTAAAAAGTATTCTGAAATTGACATACCTCCTTGTTTTAACCCGGCCAATTCGTTCTCCAACAATTGCAACCTTGCGGTATTCTTCTTGGTAAACAACCTTTCGAGCGTTTCCCAAACTTCTGTTGGAGAGTTAACATCACGAATATGATCAATGAACTCTTTGCTAATAGAGGTCCTCAAAGCAAATAGAGCTTTACCGCACTTGACCTTCCACCTCCTTCATGACTTGGCATTCTCGGGAATATCGGGAGGGATTGTTGCATCAGCGTCAACAACCAATCCCCACAAGTCCTAGCCTTGAAGAAATGCCTCCATACACATCTTCCAATACTTGTAGTTAGTACCTACAAGCTTCTCCATACCAATATGATTATTTCCTCCATTTGAAACCTCCATTACAGCAACTAGCAAAACACCCTTTCACACAATTAACCAATGAATAACCTGGCTCTGATACCATAAAATAAAAGGGAATAACCGAGGTAATGAAAGAAATAATAACAAGAAAAGCTCAAAGTATTGAAGAACGTTTTTGATTACTGAAATCACAAAATTACATTAGATAAAATGACATATAAATAGGTTAACTACATGTAACGTTAAAGCTAAAAAACCTGCAACTAATAGCCCACTAAAACCTCAACTAACAAAACATAATCTGATCATATCCCTATAAAATAGGAACCAACTTATTTGATAAAGAAAACAAGTAAATTAAAAAATCCAGTAAGATGCACTAATTTTTAACACTCTAAATTGAAGATGAGCTTAGATTTAATTTAAACTCTCTAAATAGATATTTGTTCGATTGCAGAAATAAATTTCTACTTTTTTTTTTAGCTGAATAACCCGTAGGTGGTTATTCTTTTTATTTAAAAAATAATAACAAGATACGGTTCTTGTTTTTGTTTGTTCCCTCATTCCCCACTTCACGCCGCCTTCTTACTCCACTGCCTTATGCAATTTGATTTTTTCTTTGTTTTTTTTCACTCTATCATCATTTGGGCTCCCATTTCATTCTTTTCTTTCTTTTAATTCGCTCCCTATCTGCGACCTTGCTCTCCCACTCTCTTGCTATATGTTTCATATTTGGTGGTGAGGGTTTAATTGAATTGTTTAAAACTCGATTCTTGCGTAAATACCATCTATTATTTTTTTATTTTTTTATTTCTTCTATTATTGAAGTTTCCTTTTGTCATTCTTGGTTAAGTGGGGTTTGGATGCCGCGTTTTCCGTTGTTAATCGGTTTGGTTTTCTTGGTGAAGGTCATTAAAGGATTAATTTTCTGGCAGATTAAGCTTGTGAGGGTGTTGTTTACATTCTAGGGTAAGTGATTATTGCCATTTTGGGGCTGTTAATTGCTGAAAATAGGTTCGATTTGTGATGATTATGTCCAATTAATCGATTGAGTTTGTTATAATTTTAGATTTTAACTCGTATAAATTGTCAATTTAAGTACTGGTATACTAGACTCTTGAACCTACATCGAATTTTGACCAGGTGTATAACGAAAACTCGAGAGAATAGTGATCGACGAAAGTCGAAAATTTAAACTGTCGACGCCACACAACCGTGTGCCAGGCCGTATGTGACACACGGCCATGTGACAGGCTGTGTGCTAGATCGTGTGAGTTTAGGCCAATTAGGCCATGTGGGCCCAAAATCTAAATTTTTTTCCTAGGGCCATAAGTGCCATTCAGATTGAACGTAGGGCTTCTGTAAGGTCTGTATGTTATAACCTAAGCTATAAAACGTGATTTATGTTAATCTGTTAGCATAAAACTTAATATAAATACGTGTAAAATATGTGTAATTAATATGTAATGTGATATGAAATGTATGATCTGTTATACGATTTGTCTGATTTGTTATTCATCAAACATGATTTACATATGTTATATGAGCATGTATGATATGTAAATTATGGCATCTTTTATTTCTGTATGTGCATTGGGGTGGGGTCTATATTATAGAGGAAGTGTGGGCAGTATAATTACCTGTCGATTTTGGTGGCTCAGCGACGTGTATATTTGAATTTGGAGATAAATCGCTTATTGATCTGACAACTAAGCTGCAAATATTCTGAAAAGTTTCATACCGACACTAAGCGATATGTAGGGCCGGATGGGTATTTAATACCCTATATGGTGTGTTGGGATAGTCAAAGATGGTTGTAGCAGATGAGAGTAGGAACGTAAATCTTATTCTATTTCTATATATGATATGTATATCTGTTTGACTTCTGAAAGCATGATTGAAGATTATATCTGATATTTCTACTTATATAAGTTACACACTGAGCTTGTAACCTCATTCTTGGTTTGTTTGATTCTCAGGTAGCTTACAGACTTAGGATGGATCAATGTGACGGGAGCTCGGTTAAACTCTTCTGTTAATTTTTCTATTTTTCTTAAAATTTACTGTCTTGATTTTGTTGGACTGTTTGGACATTTTTTGGACTGTTTTAATTTTTCGATTGATATTTTTTTATTTTAGTTAGTTAAACGTTTTGGTGGGTTTAAATCTAATCTGTAAAATGTTTAATTTTTTTCAATAAAAAATTGTGTTTCCAAAACTGGACTCACCTAAGTATTTCCCCTACAACGTAAGTGTTTTACAAGTAATTAATCGACAAATTTATCAAAATTATTTAAGAAAGGTATTTTCCTAAAACAAATTCGAATTTTCCTTAACAAAAGTTAAAAACGTTTTACAAATCAAATGAATCCTGGATTTTTAAATTAATGGTAGTAACGTCTCCAAATCTGGTCATAACGTCTAGGCCGAGTTTGGAGTGTTACAAGAATCAGGAACAGCGAAGAGCTTTCCCCCCTTGACTATTTGGTCTTAAGAATGTTGGCTTTAGAAATGAGTGATTGCCCTTCTCCAACCCTTACTGCCCAACTTGAGAGCAGACAGCTAAGGCATTCCACTTATTGAATAGTGTTCTATGGTCGATTCGCAACCCTTGGATACCAAAGGTGTCTTTGGGGTGATGTCATAGTTCCTACAAGGTGGAGACGATGGGGTTGGTCCATGGATTTTTCTTCCTTTTGTTGCATTTCGCTTAAAGGGTTGAAGAGAGATAGTGCATCAAGTTCGCAAAAGCCAACTTGATCCTCTTCCCCAAGGATCTCAGATAGGGGAACCTAGGGGAGTCGCCAACTCTAACTACCGTTCATGTACGATCCATACTAGATCTGACCAACCGTCCATCCTACCTCTTATACATTCTTGACAACCCATCTTTGTCTCGATAGATTCTTTCAGTAGCATGTTTCAATCCTCTTCCCTATTACTTAGAAAAATTAGCCCCCGGTTCAAGTACAAGATACTATCATTACCGCTTGGACAATTAGACACCCAACTCATAATCGCAATGACCTAATTGCAAGAGTGGAGCTCTACCAATTGAGGTATATTCCCCGAGCCAAGTGGAGCATACATGAAGGAGTTAGATGCTTTTTCTATTCTTTTCCTTGGTGTAGTTGGGCCATCCTGGACTTAAACCAGAGACCTCGCCCGTGAAGCAAATCATCGCACTTACAGTCCAACCAATTGGGAGAGAATCAATGGATTCTTTTTCGGGAGCGATTCATCTTTCACGAACACAACATACAACTCTTCGTTGTATTGCACTCTTTAAGTGTGCTTGTTCCCCCCTTCTTCCTTACTATGACAAATATTTGTGAAATAAGAAATAACTCCTACAGGAAGAAAAAAAAAGCATTAAGAGACCTTCTGGACTCAACCCTAAACACTTTAAGATCTTGATATTCCCTAATTATATTTGTGAGAGTTAGATTTACGGTAAAAGGTAAAAATTAAAATTAAATTAAACTAGATAACCATCGGTGCCGAGCTACATTGAACATATTTATTAACAATAGGTTTTCCAAAAGGTTAAAATATTAATTAAAGAAGAACATTATACCAATGGGTGTTAAGATTTGTTTCTATTTATAAGGTTTAACTCTACATATTACACGCAACTCAACTCACATGGATATCAAGGTCTTCGTAAGTTAATTACAGTTGAAAAACTAAAATGTCATCATTAAATGTATTAGACACATTGATTTGTTTTACATGCACAATAATTACTCTAATTCTGATATAGTAGTGAAAGCTTGAAAGCAGAACTTGACACTTATAATTATCAAAGTTAATCCTAAACATATTTTTAACTTTTTTTTATACTAAAATTTTACTATATCCAAGTAAAGAACTTAATTATTTATAAAAGTATATTTAAAAACTTCTAGACATTTAAAATATATATTTAAAATTTTATTAATTAAAAGTTTAGGCCACCAGCAATCTAAGTATAACGTTTTCCTTTTTACTGCAAATAAGATGATCTCCAAAAGTCCGATGATGCTGCCAAGGAACTTGAGAAAAGCTGCAAGGGAGATGGAAACTGTTATATAGCAGTGCATTCTGATCTCAAACTCTCGGAGGAAGCCCGGACGATTACTCCCCATAACACTTGCCCACACAATTGTTACATTGTTATGGTTTTTTATCTGGGGCTCTTAAATAAAAATAGCTATTGATAGCTGGCACTCAAATATTTATGAACATCGATTTTTTTTTTCTGACTAAGGGTCAATTCTTCATTGCTTAAAAAATGTACTTCTGACTCCAAAAACACTTTTAAAAGAAAAGCTGTGAAGAACAAGCTGCTTTTGGCTGAAATTTTTAGCTTTTCAGAAGTACTTTTCAAAATCACTTTTGAAAATGAGCTGAAAATGAGAAGTTAAAAATTTTAACTTTTTCTCCCCCAAAAACACTTTTGGTGCTTAATTACTTTTTCACCCCTTCAATAACATAGTATTTTTCTTTTTTTTCTTGGTGTTTAATTACAATTGTGTTAAAATCATTAATTAAAAATAAAAAATATTTTTTAAAATACTAATTACAAATATTTAATGGTTATATTTAAATATTTAAAATATAATTTATATATTCTAATTAAATTTTATAAATAATTAATATGTATTGCTTAAAATATTTACAATTTATATTTCATATATTAAAATATTAACAACAAGTTATAATATTTTTTATATTATTACTAAAATATAATAATATTAATTAATTTAAATATTATTTAAATACATATTTGTTATTTGATAAAAACATGTCTAAAATGGACATTTTATTTCTCAAAAACACTTTTTGACAACAATACTAAACACTCAAATTTTAAATCAATCTTTTCAAAAACACTTCTCAAAAGTACTTTTCCACAGCAATGAAGAACTGACCCTAATTCTTTAGAATTTGTACGTGTAGCCCACAAATTTGAAATCTTAGGTTAGTTAATTCTCCCCACTCAAATTTGGGTTAGTGTCGAAAATGGAGATATACCATTTTATATTATTTCAAGGTTTTATTCCCATGTTCGACATATTGATTTGATCTCAAGTCAAGCTTAAACATATGATAAAAACTTAAAAAGAGAAAACTGAACATACCACCTTGGCGGATAAACATGTGCACGTAACAATCACACTCAAGTCTAGGTAATGGTGAGTGTTCACTCTTTGTTCTTTTAAGTTATTAGAGTTTGATATATTATGTGGATGGGAGTAATGATATACTAATTAAAAAGAACTGTTTTAATGTGAGCAATAAAAATACTGTGTTTTGACGAAGATGAAAATAACATATGAGAGAACAACAGCGTCACTTAGCACAACTTCCGCCATTGGAGGTACCTCGATTACCAGATGCATTGAGGCCACCATACTTCGTACCATGGTTTAAATTATCAGATCAAATCCATCAATTTAATCAATTGGCCCGTGTTATATGATTCGACTGGTTCAACTAATTGAACTAAAAACCGAGACAGGCATAACCTCCAAAATCAAATGTTGCATGTACTAAAGATAGTGCCCTCAATTGATTCTTTTTAATCCTTTCTCAGACCAAAACATACAAAATAAAAATAAAAATAAAAAAACAAAATGCAGAATATTTGAAGGCAAAATTAGCAAAATACCCAAAATCTTCTGAATCACTTCAAGATGCATTCTCCTTTTTCAACTTAGCAAGCTCTTGCCTCACAACTCCAGCTTTCTGCAAAATCATATCATATCCATTTTTGGTTCAGAGTCTAGATAAACAACGGAAACAAGATACTAATGCTTCCAAGTTATTCGGGTTTAATTGTAAAAAAACACATGAATGTGGTTAAGTAACTATTGATTTGAGCTATTTAATGAGCCGGACTTGTGTATCCTAATACTTGAGTTCTTTTATTAGTTCATAAGCCTAACTCATTGTTTTTTTTATTATTTTTAATTAATATTGATAAACGTCAAGTTCAAGCACAAGGATAAATAATCAAGTTTGAAATTGAGCAAGAGAATAAAACTATATTTTCAGAGCAATAAATAAATTTAATCAAGCTAAGCTTGGCAATCAATTGTTTTTTTTTAAATCGATCTAAAGCTCTAAAAGCAAAACTCAATCGAGCTTATGTTAAGCTTGATATCAAGTTTCTTATAGCTTAATATCAGCCATGCACGACTCGATTTCAATCTTACTCAAGAGTACCTAACATCAAACAAACAACTAAACACTCTACATGTTCCAATAACTAACCTTGATCTTGGCCAACATGATCTTGAATCGGTCAAAGTCATTGAGAGATGCTCTCTTCTTTTGAACAATCAGCTTTTTACCCCATGAGCTATTCTCCCACTTGTTTTTAACATCTTCCATTCCAATAAGAACAAAAAGAAAGAAAAAGCTATGTCACTTGGACTTGAATAAAAATGTCAAAAACGGATATGTTTCCAACACGAGTATGTTCAAATTTTTCCAAGCTTTATGTATTTTTAAAGTTTTGGGCAAATCATATCACCAACTCATGTCCAATTATGCATAGGATACAAACGTTAGACACAAGTGTTTCAACAAAAATGGAAGGTGAAAACAACACTGGCAGACAAGAATAGATTTTCTTACCAGCTTTTTCCATTGCTTCAATCAGTGTCTTCTTCTTTGGAACACGAGGAATGTCAATTTTGAAATCAGTCAATTGAAGCCTCTTAAAGTTCATTTGGCCCCTCACCATATCTGGGGCATCAACTAGAGCCTGCAATGACGAGACACAAGAAAAAGTTCCAATCAAGTTTTACACAATTTATTAGCATATCCATATTAGTCCTCTTCAACTACATTTACGACTAAACTTGCACGTTTAACACATTTACTAACTCAATATCATCACATGGTATGCATATACAACACTACCACAACTAACAACCAAGGCAAAACAGAAACAGGTCAACAAATTAAACTTTTTCATTTTAATTTGTAATGTCGGTACATATTCAACACCTATGGAGGCAGATATATCGGGTTCTACTTAAGGGCGTAAATGAGATATGCTAGTACTCGTTAACTTTTTCATTTTAATTTGTTTCGAAAGATGGAAAATTGAGATTGAAGTCAAACAATTCAATGACTATCATGAATCAAGCTCAACATCTAAAATTAAAGCTAGATCAAACTCGACTCGAGCTTAAAACCTCAAATTCCGGGTTAAGCTTGAGCTTCTTACAACTTGAACTCGGATTTAGCTCGATTATACACTTGGTCCTAACCTTTCAAACATAGAACCTATTTTCCAAATCAATCTCAACAGGAAGGAAACAACTAAATCCTACTTAAAAACTAAATTTCCTTTTCATTACCATAGATTAAATAAATACATAAAAACTAAATAAAATTACATACTCTGTTCTGGTCAACAACATCGACGATGACAACTAGCTTGCCGTAGTCTTTGCCGTAGTTAACGAGAGCGACTCTCCCGATCTCAACGTACCTTTTGAACGGCTACACAAAAAAAAAAATAAAGAAGAAGAAGAAGAAGAATCAAAAAGTGAAGAGAGTGAAAAGGGCGGCGTTAGAGATTGAAGAAAAACTCACCATTTTTACTGTGCGTGAAGAGCGTTGTGAACCAAAAGGAGAGATTGAGCGGCGGAAGAAGAAATGTGATGAGGGTTTTGAGAAGTTAGGGTTTTATTATATGGTACTTTTACGGAATGTTGATAACCGTTGGATCTATTCATTCTACTAGTGATGATGGGCTTTAGGTTCGGGTCAATTTTATCTAACCCATATTGCTATTAGACAGAATAAATATTGTTAATAAACGTTAAAATATGCTGTTAGTCCCTATACTTTTATAGAATTTGATATTTAGTTCTTAAAAGTTGAAAATTCAACCTTCTTACTTTTTAATTTAAAAATACTAGTCCAGACATTATTGCCATCAGTAGTTTTTGTTAAAATTTATCAACTTAGCATATTTATTTATTTCAATCATATATCACATCACATGAGGATAGTCTAATCCACATGTTAAATTGACAAATTTTGATAGAAAATGAAAATATTTACCATATTAATAATTGAAGTAGAATTTTTAAATAAAAATTTTCAAGTATAGAGATTAGATCTCAAATTGTGCCAAAGCATAAAGACTAACAACATATTTTAACGTTTAATAAAATATTAAAATTAAAATATGGGTTAGGTTGGAATTTAGCTATACATATGTATCAAATTCTATGTATAGTATTTGTTTTAGCAGTTTGCATGACATAAGATATCATCAATGCATTTTTGTAAGTGTCTTGTCACTTTAATTTCCTTAATTACAAGTGTAATTATAATTTAGAGGTTGTCTTTTGTTTATTTGCTCTTTACAAAACTAAACAATGGATTATGCTACAAAGTTAAGCTTGACACTGAATTTAATTGTTTGGCAAGTTTAAGATTTTTAAGTCATTATTCGCTTGTTACTTTGATTATCATGATGATTAACTAAATCTTATATTTTTATATATAATATTTAAAGTCCGCGTTTCTAAAAAATTAAAATTGTTATTCAGAGGCGAAGTAGGAAATATTATTGGGAGGGTCCAAATTAAATTGTATATTTTTACAATAGAAAAAATATAATTTCACCATTTTAATAGCCTATATCTTTATAATTTTTAAGAGATTAAATCAAATTTTTATCATTTTTAGTGGTTAAAAGTACAATTTTACCATTACTAATTTAAAATTATATAAATTATACATGGGATTAAATGGAAAATTTTTCATTTTAGGGGGCCCAAGACCCCTACCAGCCCCCTAGCTTCGCCACTGAATAACTTAAAATTTTGACATTTGAATGACTTGAAATTTTGTCATATAGCATATCATGCATTTAATTTTCTAGAAATTCTTTCTTTGAAAATAAATTGCAATTAACTAGAAAGAGAAGGAATTGAATTAGATTGAAAGTGAAAAAAAAAGGCTGACGTGTAAAAAAGTGTTTGCATGATATAAAATTATTAGGAGAGATCGTTCGCTAATGAGGTGTTAACGAGAGGCATAAGAACAACTTGTCTCAAAAAATGTCACTTTATAACCATTGTTTTTACTTGAATGGGGAAATATTGTTATACCTCCCTTACAAATGGGGACACATGGCAAATTGAAAGGCCATTCGAGGTATGCACCCCACCTACTAAAAATTGAAATGTCATTGAGAGAATGTGTGTCCTAACCACCTGGATGAGTAGAAGGTAACCATTCAAGGATGCAAACCATCCATTCCTTCAGGCACCCCACCTTCTAATAAGAATGTGATCTCTTTGGTCACCAAACCTCACATAGATTCAACTGCTCCATAACACCAAATCAAAATGAATTAAAAAATTTGTCTCGTCATAGGCATCCTCATACCATCGAAGACATTTACCCCACACATCCTACAATGATGACTTGATGGCATTGTAACGACCCGGAAGTTAATGAAGTCAGAAACGATGGTTTCAGAATACTGTTTCCTATGATAGGATTAGTGACTATTATTTATTAATATTTGCAAGGATATTACAGTATTATATTGAAGTTTGGTCTAATAATTTTAATTATTGGAAAGTTAGACAAGATACAAGTGTATCAGTTCTAAAGTCGATGGTTTTGGAAATTGAGATATCGGGACCTCGTTTCCCTAAACTGAACTCGTAAATATTTAATAAAAATATTTGCAGAGTTATATTAAAAGTGAATTAAATTTTTGGTTATGTAATTTTGAAGAAAGAGTTTAATTAAAATAAAAGGACTAAATCAAATAAGTAATAAAAGTAAGAATTAATACTAAATTATAAGGTGAATCTATATTGAAGGACTTATTAAATGAATAAACCATTGTTTTTATAGATTTTGATAGTGGAAAAGTATGAATATTATCATGTATAAGATCATAGTTATATTATATTTATTATTTTATTAATAAAACAAAGGAAAATGTTAATAAAAGGATATTAAATAATAATAAAAAAAGGTTAGTGGGGGAGAGGGGTGTTTTTCTTTTTTCTTGTTGCTGCCGAAAACCATGGAAAGCTTTGGAGAAAGCTTTGCTATTTTGTTACTAACTTTGAATGCATATCAAGAAAATAGTAGATCGGGTATCAACCGTGGAAAAGAAAAGATCGTCGAGTAGTCATCTCTGAATCTTAGCTCTGTCGTATTTATGTAAGTTCGTAGTCTTTGAACTCGAACTCTATTTATTTAATTTAAATACTTAATTATTACTTTGATATCTCAATTATATTTACATATATACAAATGAATAAATTATGAGATGAGAAATTGTGTATTATATATATATATGAAATGTGACATTATGAAATGAATCAATAAGTATTTAGAATTTAAATCGATAGTATGGGAATGTTATATATGGAGATGTAATATCGAATGATGAGATTGAAGTTGAATAATATTGGTTAATGTATGGAGTTAAATAAAATCTCGTGTTTACATGCTAGGTAAGTTCGTAGTCTTGAAACTCGAATATCATTTACTTAATCTAATTAGTTAATTGTTAATTATTATTCAAGCATGTTTTATTTGTGTTTGGTTAAGCTATTGAATGGATATTGACAAAATCATAAATAGATAGAATGTGACATTATGGAATAAATTAATGAATGATTAATAGATAATTGAAGTGAATATGATATTGAGTTGATTAATAGATAATTGAAGCGAATGTGATATTGAGTTATGAAATGCGATATTGAGATTATGAAATGTGATTTTATGGACTTGCGAATGAGTAATTGATATTGTCGGTTCATTCGACTAGCGCTGGGCTCAATCATCGTTGGTTCATCCAACTAGAGCTGGGCTCACAATTATAATCGTCGGTATACCTGACTAGCACTGGGTGCAAATATTGTTGGTTTATCCAACTAAAGCTGGGCTCACTATTTATATCGTCGGTTTATCCGACTAGCGCTGGGCGCAAATATCGTTGGTTTATCCAACTAGAGCTGGGCTCACTATTTATATCGTTGGTTTATCTAACTAGCGTTGGGCGCAAATATCGTTGGTTTATCCAACTAGAGCTGGGCTTACTGATTATTCATCGGTATATCCGACTAGCGCTGAGCGCAACTTCCGTCAGTTTATCTGACTAGTACTGGGCACACATTTTTCGATTTATTCGACTAGCACTGGGCGCAAACTCTTTTGCGGATTATCCGTTAGGCACTGGGTCTCATGTACCAAATGGACTATACAGCAATGTGTTATGAATCGTCTAAGAATGATGGTTATAGGTATTACTAAAGATGATTTTATTTACTTATGTATATACATTTATTCATTTGAAGATATGATATATTCTTGAGTTAGATTATTAAAGTTGTGAAATAAATTCAAATGTTTTAGATGTACTTGTGTTTATTCAAATAAGTGAAGTTACTTAATGTGGATTTTTTTGTGCCACAATATAAGTAAATTGTTGATTGATCTATGCAAAGCTATTCATATAGCAAGTGATGTGAATTGAGAAATATGTTCAAACCAACTAACAGCGAATACTTGTGAAAATTGAGTATAGTATGAAATAAAGTGATGAAAGGCATGAAATTGAAATTGTGATATCTTGTAATTGTATGTTTAGATAGTAGTCTGATGATATAATTCAATTTCAACATTCATGTATCATATAATGTCTTAAAATGTTTAGATTATAGAAATATCACTGATTTTTACTCAGCGTGCGATTTTGTTTTCAGTGCGCAGGTTATTTACTCTCTTTTAATTGCCGACTCAGCATCCAACAACAAAAATCCCGATCTCAAGTGTCGTGATGTTTAATTTTGTAATGGCATGTACCTAGGATGTCTTTGTTTGTTAGTTATTTTGTGAATGTTATTTAAATTGAGTTATAAGTATATGTTTATGTTTGAAGCTAAATGTCAGTATGCGTTTTGACCAAAGGCTTGATATGTGTATGAAACTTGAAGCTTGGTGTCTTAAGTAGCTTTAAGTTAGGCTAAATTGAGTGATTTTGGCACATTTTAGATCTACACGGCCAGATACACAGACGTGTGACTTGGCCGTGTGAGACACGCTGCTAGCACACGGGCGTGCGAGGCCATTTCGAATGGGACACGGCCCACGGGCATGAACATGGGCTGGGACAGAGCAGTGTGTCCCTACTCCGAATGCCTACACGGCCTTAAACACGGGCGTGTGTCTTGGCCGTGTGAACCCTGTAGTTAAAAAAATTTTGCAAATTCTTCTTCAACTTTTCAAATGATTTCTATTAGTCCCAAAGTGTTTTCAAGGGAACTTTAAAACTCAATTTAAGGACAATTAGCATAATTATGATTGAATTAGAATATGCTTATGATTACTTATGAATTGGTTGTTAAATGCTTTGATTGGTTGGTAATATTTTGTAACCCTACTCCGGCGTCAGATACGAGTTTGAGGTGTTACAGACATGTCCAACATGATAACACCATCCTGCTCGGGACCTCGCCTATAAATAATTCTAAAGACGATGAAAAAAAGACCGATTGTGACGTCCCAAACCCGACTGGAATGATCTGACCCAAATTTCGAACGTCACATTTTCCATTGAGGTGACTCTCTATTTAAAACTTTACGAACCACACCAACCACCCATATGCACCACGAATTTGTAGAATATTTCATATAGAAAATTAGTCTTAACTGCATGCTTTTTCTAAATTAATCATTCCATTCACACAAACAAAAGGTATAAGGTGTACCTTAATACTCGACGACCTCCCTTAGCTACAAAAATTTGTTAGTTCATTTAATTATCATTACATTCAACAAGTAATTAAAACTATCCAGATAAGCAAGCAAGTAAGCAATTATAACGTCCAAAAATCCAAAAAAAAACAACAGTCTGTAATGTTTGTTTACAACCTGTTGAAAATTTTATTTAAAATGTCTAAGATTAATTCTAATACTAAACCCTTGGAATGACCCACATTGCCTTCACTTCAAAGTTTAAAAGCTTAACACACATACTCTAAAAAAATACCTTGCAATGGATCACTGATTTGCCACCCTCCTCGCTAACCCATAAACTATTTATCTACAAGGTAAAGTAAGGAGTGTGAGCTTGGAGAAGCTCAATGAGTACACATGCATACAACACAGATATACATACCAGACATGTTAGGATTTAAACATACTTTAACAATTCACATATAACACAAATTACATACTCAATACAGAGATATATTGGAAAAAGATAGCTTTAAACATACTTTAACAATTCACAAAAACATCTCTTAGCTCTTTAAAATGAGATTCACCATTTTTATGCAAAAGATAGCTTTAAAACCATGGATCTTTAATTTTCTTCCTTAGATCTATGAAAATTCAAATTAAAAACACCTAATAAAAATTCAATACATAAGAAAACAATAGATTTACCTTTAATTTGAAAACTTCCACAAATTTGCACCATTGAGCAAAAACGAGCTAAGTTTAGGTGAGAAATTGGAGAAGAAAGAGTGATTTTCTTGCAAAATTGAAAGAATAAAGAGTTTAGGTGCCAAGAAAATATAAAAGATGCAGGAATTTTTTAGAGAAAATTTTCCAATCTAGATCTATCAAATTTTTAAAATGAAAAAGCATGGAGAGAAATTGAGAAGGCATGTAACGCCCCGGATTTTAGGGTTAGAAGTTTTGAGATTTGTAGGTAAGAGTCAGTGGCTAGATCAGGCAATTGAGTTTGTTAGAATGATCTTACTGGTCTAGTGGTTGGTTATGTGTTAGTTTAGTTTGGGGTCTTAGGTTCGAGTCTTCAGGTGTGTTGTGAGAAATTATTTTTGCACCTTTTATTTGTTTGGAGTTAAAGATAGTTATTAATTTTAACTTTATTTTTTGTTAATTTGATTGTTTATTTTAATTTTTATCATTTTTTTATTTCGAAAAAAATGGAAGTTTTTGCACTATCTCTTCTATTTTATTCCTCTTCCTTTTTTGTTTTTTTTCCAATCGAGAGATTTTCTTCTCTTTCTTTCCCTCTGTTGGTTCCCTAATTAATTTTGGGTATATCATCGTCGTTGTGATTAGTGGGTCTCTGTGTTGGCTTGGGGAGCGAACCGAATGATTCGAGTGTATATCTTGCAAGTCAGGTGTGAGTTTCTAACCTCTTCTCTTCTATTTTTGATTTTTTATTTCAGTTTTGTAGTATTTGATAACCTCGAGTGTGTACAGAACTGGGCATTGGTACCGAATTGCTATGAAATTCGACATCTTGTGTGTGTTCTGAACTATTTATTTTCGACATGAAATTGATGTTGAATTTGGAGGATTTCTATAAGATTTTGTTGTTTAAAGAATGGTTAACGATTGATTCTGATGTCGTAAAAATGAGATTTCAGCCTATTTTGGTGTGGTTTCATGACCACACGGGTGGCCGCGTGGGTATGTGCCCCCACACGGCGGTTCACACGATTGTGTACTTTTGGGATTTAGGGTTTCCAAGCTAAATTGGGTGCCACACGGCCGTGTCCCTTTAGCACATAAGCGTGTGTGCTTAGAAATTAGGGATTTAGTATTTTGGTGTCACACGGCCTAGCCACAAGTCTGTGTGGCTAATTTGAGGATTTAAGGATCCCACACGGGTGTGTGTTTTAGACACACGGCCGTGTTTGGTGGGCACACAAATGTATGAGACCTTCACACAGCCGTGTCTACCCTGTACTCTATTTAGCACAAATGGACAGAGAGTTACACGGTTGGATCACACGACCATGTCCCTAGGTCACACGAGTGCGTGCCTCCTTCCGCACGGGTGTGTCTCTCCACATGAGCATGTTGAACCCCACACAGCCTAGGCATTTCCACACGACCATGTGGCTCGACCTTGCCAAGTTTTATTCTATGTCAAATTAATGCTTGATTGAAATTCTATGTGTTCTGAGTCCTAGCTAAGTCTTAGTAGGGGTGTTCAGGACTTTGTTTCGGCCTAGACTGGTATGTTTATATAGATATACCTTTATTTAAAAAAAATTGTTTGATTGTTACTTGCGGTTACTATGTAATTGATTCTGAATCCGGGTAAATAGTCGTACACATTCCTGATTCTGAGTGATTGGTTATTAGTGTTTGAGTATGGTACGCATTATGTGACTGCACAAGAATTTTGTAATTGATTGTCGGGATGTGAGTTTTTGTGTTTGAATGACTGTTTGAAAATTTTTATTTTGATTCTATACGTCTATCTGCATACATACATTGCATAAAACATTTGGGGTTTTGGTTGTGAAGAGAAGGAAGACTATTCTGATTTGGCAATTAAACTGTAACCTATCTGTAAAACGGTTTACAGCACTGTACCGCATATATGTCAGCTTTGCTACGTATTATTACTTGATCTGACAGTTTAAACTGCAATATTTTGTACAGAGGTTTACCGTAAGGCACTGTACAACATATACGACAGCTTTGCTGCATATTATTATCTTAGTGGCTTAATCCACATACATGGTGTGTAGGGTTGGGTGGGCCTTTCGAGGTCCTATGTTATGTGTTTGGATGGATGAGCTTAAACAACTCTTATGGGGTGTGATCGGGGGACGAAGAGGTGTTTTGGTTGGATGGGGTTTTTGATATTTGACTGCATTCATATGCATCTATTTGAGTGTTTTGGGTACAAGATTATTTGACTGTATTATGTCTAACTGAAAACACATATGACTGAGTGTCTGTGTGTGACATGGTGTGTTTGAATTGTTACGTTCTATTGGGACGTTGACCTCGAAATTACCTTCTATTTCTGTATATATCAATAGTATGTTTCGTTATTGAATTGTGTTCTATAATTCTGTTATTAGTCACGTGTCGAACTTACACTGAGCTCATGTAGCTCACCTCCCTCAGTTTCCCTTTTTCAGGTATTTTCGTATATTGTTGCTGGACTCGATGCGGCGAAGGTCTTGGAAGTGTCACCTTTATTAAACCGGTTAATAAAGTGTTTTATGTAAATTTGATTTTATGTAAACGATTTTGGAATGTAAGTTCAGTTATTAATACTGTAATGTTTTTTAGGTTGTTAAACTAAAATTTCCCCCGATCACTTCGGCGATCAATGTGACTTCCGAAATTCGGTCTAAACTTTTAAGCCAAGTTTGGGGTGTTACAAGGCAAGTGGCTTTTATAGCCAACTATTTTTTAAAAAATTAGACTATTGACCCTCTAAGTCCTCTATTATTTCTCCCCTATTCTAATAACTCCTTTTTTAACAATTAGTTTTAATTTACACATTTAACATCTACTTTAACCTCTATTCCAAATTATTCTCTATTAATTTTTACTAATGCCCCAACTATTAAAACAATTATTATTTTATTTAATTATAATTTTGTTACTATTATTGACTATTTATTTATTTTATCCTATTTTAATTCCTATGACAAAAAACTTGATTTTTCTCTCGAGCCCACAATTTAATACCCATTTCTACTAACTTGGTTTTCGGGATGTGACAACTCTCCCCCTCTAAATAGAATTTCGTCCTCAAAATTACCTGAATCAAATAGATAAGGATACTGACGTCTCCTCGTATCATCAGTTTCCCATAGAGCTGATCATGGGTTAGGATACTTGGCTCAGCCCGACGTCCCGCCCGAAAAATAGGAGGGTTCGGGTAAAAATATAGGCTCGAAATATGGGTTTGGGCAAAAAAAACAATGCCCGTTTAAAAAGCTGGCCAGGCCTCGGGTAAAACTTTTTTAGCTCGGGCCAGGCTCGGCCCGAGTTATATATTAAATATATATTTTTTATTTTTAATCAAATATATATTTATATATATATATATATTATATATTAAATACATATATTTTATATGAATCGGGCCGGGCTGGGCTCGGGCTTAACAATTTTCTTTCGGGCCGAGCTTGGACAAATTTTTAGGCTCATATTTTTGGTCAGGCCGGGCCCGTGTCTAGAAATCGGGTATAAAATTTTGTCTGGGCCTGGCCCGACCCATGATCGACTCTAGTTTCCAAAGTAGCCGCTTCAGTTTTCTGATTATGCCATAAAACCTTTACTAAAGGTATGGTCTTATTACAGAACACCTTAACCTCTTGAGATAGGATTTCAATCGGTTCCTTCTTATAGGTAAAATCAGATTGAACCTCAATCTCCTCTATCGGAACAATATGTAATGGGTCAGATCGATATTTCTGCAACATAGACACGTGGAACACATCGTGTCTACGTTCAAGTTTAGTCGGTAACCTGAGTCGATACACTATCAGTCTGATCCTCTCAATAACCTTATAGGGTCCAATAAATCTCAGACTGAACTTACCTTTTTGTCCGAATCTTAGAACCTTCTTCCAAGGTGAAACCTTAAGGAACACTCAATCCTCAACCTAAAACTTGATATAACGATGTTTCAGATCAACATAAGACTTTCGCCTGTTAGAAGTGACTTTTAGTCTCTCACTAATCAGTTTTACCTACTCCTCAGTCTCCCAAATCAAATCTGAACCCATAACACACCTCTTATCCAACTCGGACCAGTATAGAGGAGTCTTACACCTCTTACCATATTGTGCCTCGAATGGTGCCATCTGAATACTTAATTGGTAGCTGTTGTTGTAAGCGAACTCCACTAAAGGTAGATATCGCTCCCAACTACCACCAAACTCGATGACACAACTACGCAACATATCCCCGAGTATTTGACTTACCCATTCCAACTGACTATCTGTTTAGGGATGATAAGTCGTACTAAAGTTAAGCTTTGAACCCAACACTCATTGAAGACTCCAAAATCTTAAGGTAAAATGTGAATCTCTATTAGAAATGATCGAAAATGGTACACCATGAATTCGAACTACCTCTACCACGTTCAACTCAGCTAATCTCTCCATTGAGTAATTAGTACGCACTGCTAGAAAATGTACACTCTTTGAGAATCGATCAACAATCACCCAAACTGAATCCTTCTTCATCGGGGTCAATGGCAAACCCGAGACAAAGTCTATCGTAATCCTCTTCCATTTCCACTCTAGAACTTGTATCGACTGTAACAAACGCGAAAGATGTTGGTGTTTCGCCTTCACTCTCTGACACACTAAACATCATCCCACAAAGTTAGTAACATCATGTTTCAATCCAGACCATAAGTATAATTCTTGAAAATCTCGATACATCTTGATACCATAAGGGCTACTATACGTCTTGATAAGAATCGCGTGCCTAAGCTCCACATCAACAGGTACACACAGTTTTCTACGAAAACTTAAGATACTGTTGGGATTCAACTCAAAGTCTCTACCATTACCATCCTCAACTTGTTGGAGCTTTTTCGCTAAAAACTCATCAACCAACTACCTCTCCTTAATCTGACATGATGGATTTGGCTTCACCTGAAGTTTAGCCAAGAAACAACCATCATTGGTTAAACTCAACCGTGTAAACATGACTTATAACTCAACCATCGACTTCCAACTTAAAGCATCAACAACCACGTATTCATAATATCTCAATAGCTCAATCCATTGCTCCTGTCTCAAGTTTAACTCCTTCTGGCATAGAAGATACTTAAGACTTTTGTGATCGGTGTAGATAACACATCTCTCACCATACAGATAGTGACGCCAAATTTTGAGCGTAAAAACCAAGACAACTAACTCCAAATCATGGGTCGGGTAATTACACTCATGTGGCCTCAATTGCCTCGAAGCATACGCTATCTATAATAGACCATTTTCAGTAAAATCAGAACAGTGGTTTCGGGACCACAAATCTGAGTCAGAAAGAAAAATTATTTTAATATTATTGCATGGTTTGTATTATGATAGGAATAACGTATGAAAATTTTGTTAAGAAAATTTTACCGATTACATGTTTAATTAGGAGAAAATGACCAAATTTCATAAAATGTAAAAGTTGAGTTCTACTAGCTAAAAGTATCAAATATCTATGAAATTCAAAATTTGAGGTCCTTATATGGCAATTAGACCATTAAGTGGAGCTAGTAGATAAGTATGATGATTCATCCATGGAAAATCTAATAAAGAAAAAGACTAAATTGGAAAGAAAAAGATGAAAAGATGATAAATTAATAAAATAAGAAAATATCATTATTTTTATCATCTTTCCCAAAATTAAATCCATGGAAATCCTAGATAAGAGAAAAGAGTTCAAGCAAACTTTGTTGGCTTAATTAGGTATGTATCCTTGCCTGTTTTTAATGATTTTTACATTTCTGAGATAGTAATAGCTTAACATAGCTATCTCGGGATTAATTTTTAAAGATATTAAAGTACTAGGGTTTTGCCATGGATGAGTATGCATGAATTATGAAATTTATGGTAGAAAATGAAAGGTTGTTGATAGGTAAACAACTTTTGTAAAGTGAATTTTGATGAAATTATGATTTAGGGACTAAATTGGAATATATGTAAAATTTATGGAAAAATTCTTATTTTTTTGAAATACATGGGCTGTAAATGTTATTTGTAAAAATCAGCTAGCCTTAGAATAAGGATTAAATTGCATGAATTTTATTTTTCGAGTCTAGGGATAAAATCGTAATTAATCAAAAATATAAGGGCAAAATGGTAATTTTGCCTAAGATGTGAATTGAATGGAATTGAATGTGAATTTTATTAAATTGAGTTAAATTTACTCGTATAGATCCGGATCGACCTAGTTCAGAATTGGATCAAGGAAACCAAAAAGTATCGGATTAATACCCTACAAACACGAACATTGTCGAGGTAAATTCATGTAACTAAATTGTAAATTTAAATGTTTTAAATTGAAATTTTTGTATGTGTATTGTATAATTGACATGTATGAAAATTGATCATCTATCCGATAATACCCGATAAATAATAAGTCCTATTTGGATAAATGAGATTCGATGGATATAGGATTTCCTATATTGGTTGTGGTCCTACATATGTTGCGGACACACCACAGCTTGAAAGAGCGTCCGTTATTAGCTCTCTCGAGCTTCCTGTTATATGGTTCTTGCGAGCTTCCCGTTAATAGCTCTTCGGAGTATCCCAATTAGTTGTGATCCTGTATGTATGCATGTGTTGCGGACACACCGCAGCTCTTATAAGCGTCCCGTTATATGGCTCTTCATGCGCTTCCCGATTAAAGGCTCTTTGTGAGCTTCCTAATATAGCTCACTTGAACTTCCCGATATATGGCTATTCGGAGCTTCCCGTTAATGGTTCTTCAAAGCTACCTGGTATAGGCTCGCATGAGCTTTCTGATTATGGCTTTTATGAGCTTCATGTTATATGGCCCAGATAAACTTCCCGTTATACAGCTCATATGAGCTTCCTATTATATGGCTCGAGAGAGTCTTCCCGTTTATGTACTTGTATGAGCACTCTTGAAAATAAATTGACGAATTACAGTTTTTTACACTCCGAGTGTACTACCTATGTATCTATTGATATTTCAGATAAATTCAATGGGCAAAGTCCCGACATGGGATAATCTGAACTTGAGATGAAATATCATGGAAACGTATTTGAAATGCATGTATATGATTGTAACATGACGAGCTCATCCTTGTTTCTTGGAATTCATGTGAGTTACATGACTAACAAGTTTGATGAGAATATGTGTTTAGGCTATTGGCTAAATTGCTTTGGATGTATTTTATGAGCTTATCTTAAATTGAATTGAATGGTAAGTTAACTTTTTGTTATATGAACTTACTAAGCATTAATTGCTTACTCTATTTTATTTCCTTTATTTTATAGTACTCGAAAGCTCGTAAAGGTTGGAAGCTAGTCGAAGCATCATCACACTATCCCTCGGCTCATTTTGGTATAAGTAGAAAACTAATTTAAGTTGTAATGACATGTATAGGTTTTTTAGCCAGTGTTGGCATAATAATGTTTTGGTTGTAACTAGCCATTGGAATGGCTAATGTTAAACATATTTTGTTGTAATTATATAAGTACTTATCATGCTTGATATACATTGAAATGGTTGAATGGTAGAAGCTACATAAGTATATTAAGGGTTGCATGAATAGGTAAAATATACTTATATATTCATATGGCCAATTTGGTAAGCTTGAACATTTGAATATATGTGATAATATGTCATGTAAAAGACTTAGTTTTAGCTTGGTTTTAATGTCTTAAATTGGTTGGTAAATGTATTCAAGTGTTGATGGAAGATAAATTGGGTGAGAAATGTAGCCTTGGAAATGGCCTATTTTCATCCACACGGGCAGAGACACAGGCGTGTGTCTCAGCCGTGTGTGACACACGTCCTAGCACATGGGCGTGTGTCTTGGTCGTGTGTCCCCTGCATCTTAAAAATTGAGAAACAGAATACTCAGGATTTTTCATACGGGAAGAGACACGAACGTGTGTCTCAGTCGTGTGTGACATAATGCCTAGCACACGGGCGTGTGTCTTGGCCATGTGATCCCTGCACCTTATTAATGAAAATTAAATTGTTCACACGGCCTAGCACAAAGGCGTGTGGCTTGGCCATGTGACCCAAGTTAGTAAGTAACCTAAATTAGACATAGGCCGGGACACGACCCTGTACCCCTATTTTGAATGCCCACACGGCCTAGGACACGGGCGTGTCTCTTGGCCGTGTGAGCCACACGGCTTGGCCACACGGGCGTATGTCCCTTGCACTTAGGAAAAAAATTAGAATTTTGTGAAAAATTCTCTGGGTTCCCGATTTAGTCCCGACTTATTTTAAATGCATATTTTGGGCCTCAAGGGTAGGGCCCATTTAAGGGACAATATGATTGATTTCGGATATGAATAGTAAATGATATGAATTAACTATATTTGATCTGTAAACTTCATTAATGCTCCGTAACCCTGTCCCGGTGATGGATAGGGGTTAGGGGTGTTATACTATCACCTTCCCATCCTGCATCAAAACACACTTGAGTCCTGTATACATGTAATTAAATTATAATAAATTGGTACAAGGTGAGAAATTGAATTGAATTTTAAAATGTTATACGATTACCTGTATTGAGCCTAGATGAACATAAGATAGGATGCAATTGGAATGCCAATAGGTTATATCGCGCGTTATACAAGTCTGACTTGAGATGAGATGATGATTTTCGATTTATTCCTGCCCACTAAATATACCAGAGTCCAGCATTTTTTGTGAACTATCGTGTTATATTTACAGTGATTCTGGCATGTTACCGAGGGTGGATGTAGCCTTCGGGCTTAGCACTTGGTGCTGAGGTGTGTTATGGAGGGATGTTAGCCTACGGGCTAGGCACTTGGTGCCAAGGCATGTTCTTGGTTGGTTTGGATTGTTGGAGCGTTTTGGTGTGTTTCGATGGATAACCACGTATCCATATCTATTACATCGTTCATTGGGTAGATTTAAAATGGTTAAATGACTTGCATATTGAATTGTATAAATATTTTCTTTATTTCCAATAGTATATCGTGACTTGATATTGATTGAACGGATTATGCAACTTGTATATTTGTATAACTCACCATTGATTGATTGTGGTTGGCAGGAATAATGTCTATTAACATTGTTATTAATTGATTTATTACATTTATTCGATAAGTTTTATCCTTTTAACCAGTGAACTTACTAAGCCTGTTAAAGCTTACTCGTGTCATTTCATGTTTCCTTGTAGATAACATTTTGCGAAATCAGGCAACTCAATCAATGCGAATATCACACTATCTAGATTCTTTTTGGTAGATTTTGGAAACATTTAATTTTTGGATATGTGGCATGTAATAGGAGTATCTTGTATATGTTTTAAGTATTTATTACAAGTGGTATGTTCTCTACTTGTGTGATGAATATATGCTTTAATTAATAATGAACTAGTTCATGGTTTGGTATGAAAATTCAAATATGGTGTGGAACTTGTCATCTAATAGGTGAAATTTGTATATGCTTTGATTGTGTATTATATGTGGTATTGGTTAGATTGATGAAATGATGTTTATGTTTTGTAATAGCTTATATGCGATCATGTTTTAGACCTCGGTGTGTTTATGGTCTTGTTATGCTAATTGATCGCTTGATATAAACTTTACAAAGGTGTTTGAATTATGGTACAAATGAATATGGTTGAATGAGAAGAATAATGGTAAGTTTTGACATGAGTTAATGTATAGTTTTTGAGCTTAAATGCAAACCATTTGGTATATCTTGTGATATAAAAGTATAGGATTGGTTTTGATTATTTTGGTATGTGAGTTGTGGTTCCAAATGAAGGCATATTGATTAGGCTTAGGATGATTGAACTTGGCATGGTTTAGGTGTCTTTACAAGTGTTTATATGCATGTGGAAATAGGTTGGAAAGGTGTGTCTTGGTATGCAAGAATAAGGTTTGACATAGCTTGATTTTGATGGTTTTTCAGGTCCATACGGTCTGGCACACAGGTTGCCACACAGCCGTGTATTACACACAGGTACATCACACGGCCGTGTGTCACCTTAGCTGTAAAAATTTGTTAGTTCATTTAATTATCATCACATTAAATAAGTAATTGAATTCATCTAGATAAGCAATCAAGCAAGCAATTATAACATTAAAAAATCCCCTAAAAACAAACAGTCCATAATGTCCATTACAACTCGTTGAAAATTTTATTTAAAATGTCTAAGTCTAATTCTAGTACTAAACCCTTGGAACGACCCACATTGCCTTCACTTCGGAGTTTAAAAGCTCAACACACATACTCTAAAAAACATGCCTTGTGATGGATCACTAATTTGCCACCCTCCTCGCTAACCCACAAACTATTTATCTACAAGGTAAAATAAGGAGTGTGAGCTTGGAGAAGCTCAATGAGTACACATGCATACAACACAAATATACACATCAGGCATGTTTGGATTTAAACATACTTTAACAATTCACATATAACACAAATTACATGCTCAACACAGTGATATATTGGTAATTCGTGAATATGAAACATAGTCAAATTATATACTCATTGGATAAACGGATCTCTGAAACACACCAAATGACTCATAAAGTCGTATTCTATCTACAATGAATGGAGCTATGCTCGACATTCCCTTATCTCTCCAATGCTATCTCCAGGTCATATTGCCTAACACATAATAAAAAGGGTGAGTACTCACAATCCTATGGCATGCCAATGATATCCAATGGTTTCAAGTGTTCACATTGCCAACATATCTAATTAATCACATTTTATTACACAATATAAATAGGCTCGGACTACTATTGAGCTCGCACTTAGCATTTCACAATAATATAATTTTGCACTAATCAGAACTTGTCATATCATAAAACTCATACTTCACTTCCGGGTTCATGCATGCATAAATGTGCACTATCAATAGCATTCGTATGTTATAAAAGTCTGCATTATATTATTTATTTTTATGTCCATTCACAAGTACTACATAATCATATACTGAATATATATTACATATATATACATACCTATTTAGTGACCATTGTCACATTACATGTAGCATACATTAAAAGTCTCATATACATTTATATATATTAGATAATGCAAAACCTATAACTGCATATATATATATATATATATATATATATATATATAATAAAACCCATACATATATATTCTGTATAGCGAAACCATGCATATATATGTAATATGTATATACAGACCCACGCAAATATTTTATACATATAACACCCATGCACGTTAATATATATTATATATATAACACCCATGCACACATATATATTATTATATATATAACACCAAATCTCATATTATAAATAACAAAACCCCTAGATGTATATATATATTATATATATACACACACCTTTAAATTTGCACAACATGGATACCCAACAATTCAAACAAAATTGTAAGAATTTGCATATCATAAGTGGGGGTTCGCAAGCTTCACTTTGACTCTCTAGATCTCGTAATTCATGCTAAAATACGACATACAAATGCACTCACCTGTAGCTCACCACGGCTCATCGAACTAGACAACTTTGTACTTGCATTTATCCCAGTTTGTTGAGGTTCCCACCAATATTTTCAGCTTCACACAAAAATATACATATTACTAAGCATTCAAAAACAATCTAACTTATCTCTTTGTGTTCATACATCGGCTCTCCACTCACACATACTTATTCGACTTAATTCGTACAATCTATTACGATTAATTTCTTCTTTTTATCTTAATTAAGTCCTTAATTTCTACCTCCTAACCCTCTAACTTGTGCCTAATTATAGATCTAAGCCAATAATTCAACTCAATTTTACTAGACAGTACTTTTCTCAAAAAACCATCGTTCATCCTCATTCTCAAAAGAAAACCATTTAATTCATGCAATTACTTAAAGATTTTGATAAATTGAATTTGTAAACCTCTTAATCTTGTCAAAATATACTAAAAAATCATTTTAAAAACATCTCTTAGCGCTTTAAAATAAGATTCACCATTTTTATGCAAAAGATAGTTTTAAAACCATGGATTTTAATTTTCTTGCTTAGATCTATAAAAATTCAAATTAAAAACACCTAATAAAAAATTAATACATAAGAAAATAATAGGTTTACCTTTAGTTCGAAAACCTCTATGAATTTGCACCACTGAGCAAAAACGAGCTAAGTTTAGGTGAGAACTTGGAGAAGAAAGAATGATTTTCTTGCAAAATTGAAAGAATAGAGAGTGTTTGGATGCCAAGAAAATATAAAAGATGCAGAAAATTTTTTGAGAAAATTTTTCAATTTAGATCTAACAAATTTTTAAAATGAAAAAGTATGGAGAGAAATTGGGAAGGCAAGTGGCTTTTATAGCCAACTAAATTTTTTAAAATTAGTCTATTTACTCTCGAAGTCCTCTATTATTTCTCCCTTGTTCTAATAACTCCCTTTTTAACAACTAATCTTAATTTACACATTTAACCTCTATCTTAAGCACTATTCCAAATTATTCTCTATTAATTTTACTAATGCTCCAATTATTAATACCATTATTATTTTATTTAATTATTATTTATATTATTAACGAATTATTTATTTTATCCTATTTTAATTCCTATGACACCAAACCCGATTTTTCTCTCGAGCTCACAATCTAATGCCCATTTCTACTAACCCGATTTTTGGGATGTGACACCGATTCTGCAGCATATTGGCCTGCACTTTGTCAATCTACCCTTAGCACTCAACCTTTAGACTTTCTCTACCTCCACTCTTTGTAATCCCCACCTTTCCACCCCGACTAGGTGAACCGGTCTCCATCAACATCACCACATCCTCCTCCCTACTCCCTCCTTGTTGTATCACTTTATCAACATGTGATTTATCTTATCCTTGTTGTATAGCTTAATGCATTGAAAACCAAAGCATTTAAAAAGAGTAAGCAAAAGGTTGATACGTAGGATATATGACTTATACATGATATAACTTTACTTATAGATAATAAAATCATTGTTGAATTAAAGAATCAATAATATGTTTAAAGATATTATATGAATTATGGAAATGAAACATAGTAATGAACTTTTTATGTAAGAGAGCGAAAAAGAAGTGATGAAAGTAATACAACCTTAAGGATGACAAATAGTATATAACAAGCTATGTTTACATGATGCTAGTGGTAGTATTACGATAAGTTAGAGTAGTATGTGTAGAATGACCATAGAATTAAGTAGTTGGTTGACCGGATAAGAAAATTGAGGATTAAAATCAAACCATTGTGATCCTCCAACACAGATTCCATACCCTTCGAAGCCTAACTTTGAACCCAAAAAACAAGAACCACTCAATTAAAAATGTGTAATAATCATTCATTAGATTACGAAATGTAGATATTTGCATTACCAATTTGCCATTCATTCTTTAACCGTTTCCCCCTCCAACCATATATTAAGAAAAGAGCTATAAATATAAACATAAAAATAGCCAATGCGCTGTCTTATTCAGCTTTAACCTTTTTCCAACACAAAATTCGGTCAACTTCTCTGTTCTTGATTGATGCAATGAATAAAATTGAAATTCCTTTACAAGCTACAATCAAGAATTGAAGAAGTTGGACCTTTTCTTTCTTTTTGTTCCATACTCATCAAATTTTGATTTCTCTCAATCACGCTTCATTTTTCTCCAACACATGGAATCATTTTTGTTTCAATTTAGAGGTATTGTTTCTAATTTATTTGTCTTTAATGTCCTTGGAATTTTATTTTATTTATAAAACATAACTTACTTTCATCTAATTATATGAATCCATTAAGTTCAATTTCTATTTCATAAATTGATTTTTACCCACAATTTCTTTTTATTTCTTTAACCAAATGCTTGTTTTCAAATAGGAAGTACATGTTCCATCTCATCCTCAAAAAGACAATTGGAGGTGAAGTCCAGATTTTTTTCTTTTCGGAATTAGGATTAAGCTACACATACTGATAAAACTTAAAATTAATAATCTTATAATTTTTTAAAAATTAAATCAAAATTTTATACCTTTTAAAAGATTAAAAAATGAAAATTTGCGAATGAGCTAGACAAAACTTCGAAATCAACATTCCATTTTCATCGACAATATCTATCTAATTTAACAAGATGTTGGCATTCATGATAGAGATTCAAAAATTTTGAATAGGATCAGCTTTTGCAGTTTTCCTTGTATGTAGTTATATTTATACCAATTCTAACATAATATATATATTATTTTTAATTGCAATTTATGTTTTTTTTTATATGTGACGTGCCAAAAATAGACTTTGGAATAAATTCTTGATTTCCTTTTCCGTCGCTTGGGAGAAAACAAGCCTCTTCTTCTACCTTGGGAAGGAAGATTTCATATTTGTATTGCAAAAGGATCCACCATTACTGACAAGCAAAATGAATGGTCTTTTGAAAAGCTTAAAATACTTTACCCATATGTTTGGTGAGTACCCAAATTAAGTTTTCTTTCATAACCCTTTTTTCTTATGAAAATATTCTTTTTACCAATTATATTATATCATTCTACCTACATTTTTTCCCTTAAATATTATTTTGACAATTTTTGCAGTAGATAAAAAACCAGAAATGCAAATAGGACCTCCTACAGATGTAAAACATGTTGCCCATATTGGTATGGATGGTCCGTCTGCCACCAAGCCTTCTTGGGTATGATGTCAAATTTTTCCCTTATTTAGCACAGATTTAAATAATGGTTATAAAAGTTTCGTAATTGGTCTGAAAGTGGAGGGATGTTGACTTATAAAATTTACTCGGGTTTGAGTTAATGAGGTGTAAGTGGTAAGCTTTTATTTGTGCAACTCCCTTTAAATGTAACTTGTGCGTATGTAATGTGATTATGTCCCTATTATGTGTGTGAGAATACTAACCTCTAATTTTAGAATAACACAAAAAATAATGGTTATATATATGATTGTTAATATTGTATCGATATTGATTGTATTAAGTTATATGTATTATTTCAACCCTAAATTAGTATAAAATAATTTAAATTTCATTTTAATAAAAATTGTAATGTAATGTGTTACAATCCATTTTAATTAATACCAACATGTAGTCCAACATATGGGTATAAGTTTGATACTTTAATCAATTTTTAATATTTGTAATCATTTTATTCAATCTAATTACTTACTTCGGTAAATAACTTGTTTAAAATACTTATTTTTTATAAAATCCTTGCAGATGAATGAGTTTACTTCTGCTCCAAAATTCTCGGCAGATGCTTTAAATGGCAATCTAGAAGTGAATCCTTCAGCATCAGGTTTGTTCCCTTTTTACTTCTAAACCACAATATTAATAATCATTCACTTTTAAACACACAATTCAAAGGAATCCAAAATCCAAGATTTGATAAGATTCTATTTCATCAACCACAAAGTAAGGTGTTTATTTTAAATCTTATATAAAATCTCTTTTTTTTTCTCATAAAAAATAAATCAAATATTTATACTATTAAATTATTCGAGTTTGATTTGATCATTATCCGATATGTTAATACTTGATTCGAACAACTTGTAAGCTTGATAATTTTTTATTTATAATAAATTTTAATGTTAATTTACTACTTTACCCTTTATATACATACACTTAAAACCCAAATCTTAAATTGTTATTTTAATTTTTAAATTGTATAAGAATAAGCTCGAGTATATAAATAATGTAAATGAGTTTAAATAGAAAGGAGCTTGAATAGTTTGATTTGATTTCAAGCTAAACTCAAATTTTATAATAGTATTCGATCAAACTCGTGTCACATTTTAAACTCAAATTTTTCACTGTTTAAGTTTAGCATGACTCGATTACAACTAATAATAACAAAGACAAGAATTACAAATACCGAGGTTCAAAATTTATATGAATTGGATGTGACCTTTTAAAGATAAATAGAAATAATAAAAAATAAAAAAATTTAAAATTATTTTCATTCATGCAGAAAATCCAAACTCATTGCCACCTAATGGTAATGAGAAGCAAAGGAAGAAACATCGGAAGCCAGCGGTTGAAACTGACTCTCCTAAAGGTTCTCCTAAAGCTAGCAAGAAGTCCAAGCAAAATCGTTTGGCAAACAATACGACGGCAGAATGCCCTGGTCAAGAAGTACAGAGGACCAAGAACTCGATTCGGGACAGCGAATCATCTTGCCAAGACGCAACTGAAGTCCCGAAAAAACCTCGGAAAAAGAAATCAAGGGGATCATCGGGCGGATCGGGGACATCATCGCCAACGTCGACATCAAAAGCTCCGAATCTCTTGCCCTCAGTCAACGAGGTTGAATGTTAAAAGAAGGTGGAAGCTTAAAGAGGCCATAATAGATTACAACTGCGTCAAACTGTAATCCCCATGAAAAATTTCTTCTTCATCTATTATTGATGTCTCAAACTTGTTTTACTTGTAGCTTTAGCTTGCATGGTTTTTAAAGAACTTCTCAACTACAAAACTTCTTTTCTGTTGATATACTTTTGTGATTGAACTGTGTAAGCTTTTGGATTTATTACTAGGGAATCGATTCGTGTACATGAAGGTGAATCCTTGGCACTCAACTTAAGGGTTAATTAAAATCTAAAATTATAATTATTTTAATTAAAATAATTTGTTATGTCTGTAAACTATAGATGTAAGTTCTATCCTACTATATATTAAAATCATCTTCTTGCAATATATATAGTAATCAATTTCAATAGCAAAGCAATTGCTGAAAAAAAAATAATCCAAGGATGTCATGATTTAAGGGTTGAGAAGAATAAGGTGGTGCATTTTAGAAAATGGCTCTTGGATTTACGGTCTAGCAATGAGCTACAAGATGAGGATAGGATTGAAGTAGTCATGGTCTACTGGTATATATGGAAATGCATGTGTGAATTTATTTTCAAGAAGACAGATTTGAAATTATTTGGAGTTGCAGTTAGACAAAATGAGTCCTTTCTCCTTAAGATTGGGTTCAATATTATTAATAATCCTGATGCCCTCTGGGTTAGAGTACTCAAAAGTAAATATAAAGTTGGTGTTGGTTGCCTGGATAATATTTGGTGTTTGAACAGTTCTTATATGTAGAGATCGCTTGCCAAGGTTTGGGGTTCTTTAAAAGAGAATCTTATTTGGGTGGTGGGTGATGGTTGATAGGTACCCGTACTAGAGATGTGCCTAAGAATAGTGATGTATTTGTCTGTGAGATGGTTGATCCACTAGGAAATTGGCTATGGTCCAGTTGTGAGTCTATTGGATGTGGAGAGCATTCTACAGAGCCATTCCTCCGCCCAACCGGGAGCTAATAATGGACTTTTCTATTTGTGACACATATTACCATCTATCAAAATCCAAGTGGGGTCCCTGTGGGATCTAGTTTGGAAGTTGAAAGTGCCGCAAAGGGTTAGAAATTTCCTTTGGCTAGTCTTGCGTGATCGGTTTCTCACCAATAATGAAAGGGTCAAGAGAGGGTTAGCATTGGACGTTGGTTGTCAGCTATGTGGTTTCCCTGGTGAAGATATCTCTCATGTTATTCGGAACTGCATGGTAGCCAGGTCGGTGTGGTCTAAACTAGTGCCCGTTGATAAGATAGTTTTTTTTTAATTCACATTTTGAGTCTTGGTTACTGTTTAATATCAGCAAGGATCAGGATCTTATTTCTTCAGAGGTGGAGTGGAGGACTCCATTTGGTATTGTTTGTTGGAAGCTGTGGAAGAATCGGTATAATTATATTTTTCGTCATTCACTTTGGAACATTGATACCCTTCTTGGGCATAGCTGGGCTTGGGCATCTCACATTCGACGCTCCTAGGCTATGAGGACTCTTCACTAGTCTTTTATGTGCGTCGTGTTGCTTGGGAATCTCCAGCAGAAGGCTAGGTGACTGTTAATTCGGATGGCTCTGTACATTCAGTGTCAGAATGTGCAGCAAAGGGGGGAGTCATTAGGAATCATGATGGGCAATGGGTAGCTGGCTACTATTGAGATTTAGGGATATGCTGGGTGACCCAAGTTGAGCTCTAGCGCGTGTGGATGGGCTCCGACTGGCATGGGGTATGGGTGGAATGCGATAGTGAGGTGGTGATTCAGTTAATAATGGTGATATAGCTGGAGGAGGTCTAAGGCTAGTGAACATATTGTTGAGTTGTTGAAGCTGCAATAGGAGGTTGATCTGGCACATGTTAACCGGCTCTCGAATCAGGCGGCAGATCATATGGCCAAGTTGAACAAGGTTTTCGATTATTGAGTACTCCAAGTTTTGGACAAGCCATCGGTATCTGTTAGGAGTATTTTACAACATGATATATATGCGGTATCTACTATGTAATTTGTCTTTCTTTCAGTGCTTTCAGTTCTGAATATAAAACAGAAAGTGATTAAACAAGGATCGAGCAACTAAGGTTGCTATTGCGGATCATGTAAGTTGGTTTCTATTAGGGTTTAACATAGTTATGTTATACGTCAGTTATAACTATACGTTAGTTTCTGTTATAGCATCTGTTATAGTTAGTTACAGTAGCAGTTAAGGAACGGTTTCTGATCTAGTATTAAATATGTGTAACACACTCAATGCAATCATGATGAATACAGCAGTATATTTCTTGAATACTCTGAATCTCAACATGGTATCAAGAGCTAGGTTTCTTTTGCTGTAAACAAAGTTTTTTTCTTCGATGGCTACAGATGCTGTTCCAGACGGAGTGCAGGTACCTGAGACACCTCGACAATCCTCCAACACTAGGGAGGCTACACATTCACAGGGAAATGACATGGTTTGTGCGTCGACAGTCCATTATTTCGCCAAGCATGACACCATCAAACTGTCCTCACATAACTTTTTGTTATGGAAACATCAACTTTTGTTGATTCTTGAAGGATATGGGCTTGAAGGGTTTGTTCTCGGTACTATTTTTGCTCCTCCTACTGTTGTTGTTGATTCTGATGGTCAACAAGTCGAAAATCCAGCCTTCGTTGTTCATAGGAAACAAGATAAGTTTCTCGCTTCATGGCTATTGTCAACTGTTACAGATGATATCTTAGTTCATCTCACTAATGCTAAAACTAGTTGTGCTATATGGAACACTATTGAAAAACGGTTTAGTGCAAAGTCCTCTCTAAAGATCTCGAGCATGCGTCATGCGTTATATTCCCTAAAGAAAACAAATCTTTCTGTTAAAGATTATGTGGCTAAGGTGAAACAGCTTAGTGATGATTTAACTGCTGCTGGGATTCCTATATCTGAGCAAGAACAGATAAGTGTCATCTTAGCTGGTTTGTCGGTTGATTTTGAGTCTGTTCGGATATTTGCATCAGTTACTCCTCTCTCTCTTGACTTGTTAACTGAAATGTTACTCGACTGTGAATCACGTCAATTGGAGTTGTCTACAGAAGTTTCTTATCAAGCAAATTTGGCAACTCGACAATCTGGTAGTGAGGCTGTTTTGAAACAGTCTTCTGATCCTTCAAACGATTCTCAGGGGTCTAAACAAACCTATAGAGGACAGGGTCGAGGTTTCTCTCGGGGACGATCCCGTGGTAATGGTCGGGGTTGGTCCCACAGCAAGCCACAGTGCCAGTTATGTGGTAAGGTGGGACATCTGGTTCAAACCTGTTTTCACAGATTTGATGAAAATTTTTCAGGTGTTGCAGCGTCCGATACAGTCCAGGTCAACTATCATCAACTGCATGGTTCTAGTTGCTCTTCCTCGGCTCCTGCTTGTCGAACGGTCTTACATTGCTGTGGTTCCTCTAGTCACGGTCAACCGGCAGTAACTTCACAATCAGAATCTGTTTGGTATCCTGATTCGGGAGCTACAAACCATATTACACCGGATGTGTCTGGTCTCACTAATGCCGCTCCATATGCAGGTACGAGTCATGTCACTATGGGTAATGGTGCATCTGTTTCAATTGCTAATGTAGGCTCGTCCACTCTCTTAACTGGTACAAGACTTCTCAAGCTGCAGAATGTGTTACATGTTCCTGCTGTATGCAAGAACTTGATGTTTGTTGGGCAATTTACAAAGGATAACGGTGTTTATTTTGAATTTCACCCATTCTTGTGCTTTGTGAAGGACATTCAGATAGGGATGACGCTACTCGAGGGCCACATGCATGAAGGCTTATATTGGTTCCAATTCACCATGCCCACTCCTGTTACTGCTCCATCTCCTTTGAAGTCCAGTTCGAAACTCAGTTCCACTTTGGTGAACAGTGCGCAGCTGTCCTCTACTTTGTGGCACGATAGACTTGGCCATCCTTGTAATGGCGTTTTAACCCGTGTGTTAAGATCTTGTAATGTTCCTTATAAACAAAATGTTTTGAGTCATGTTTGTACAGCCTGCCAAGTGGGAAAAGCTCACAAGCTTCCCTTTTCTACTTCAAACACTTTGTATTCGGTCCCCTTTGCACTTGTGGTATCCGATGTATGGGGTCCTGCACATTTACCTTCAAATGGATTTCGTTACTACGTCTCCTTTGTTGACATGTATAGTCAGTATACCTGGCTCTATTTTCTCAAAAACAAGTCCAATGTGACTCAGTGTTTCTTGAATTTTCATCAGATGGTACGAGTACAATTTGGTAGTTCTATTAAGAGTCTACAAACGGATGGGGGAGGTGAATATCGTGCCTTGTCTCCACCCTTGTCTCGGCTTGGGATTCAGCACAGGGTTACATGTCCGTATACCTCGGAGCAAAATGGTGTTGCCGAGAGGAAACATCGTCAGATAGTTGACATGGGGTTTTCGTTGTTAGCACGGGCCAGCATTCCTCTCCAGTTTTGGTTCTATGCTTTTGTACATGCTGTTTATCTGACTAACAGGCTTCCTACTCTGGTTTTGGGTCATTCTAGTCCGTATGAAGTGCTTTATAAAGTTAAACCAAATTATAGCTCCCTCAAGGTGTTTGGGTGCTCTTGCTTTCCCGATCTTTGACCTTTTCAACGACATAAATTGAGCTTTCGATCATAACAATGTGTTTTTCTTGGGATGGTACCTCACACCAAAGGCTACCGATGCCTTGCTACTGATGGTCGAATGTTTTTGTCGAGGCATGTCAAATTCGATGAAAGTAAGTTCCCTTTTCGTGATGGTTTCAGTAAGGAGTTACCAGAAATAAGGGAACATCGATGTCCGTCTGTTCTTCCGTTAGTCACACCTAATACTGATGTCATCACCTCAGCACAATCTCTCTTACGGTCTAGCCTGGGAACTGGTTTAGGTCAGTCACGTCTCAATCAGCCTTCAGCTCGTACTTCAGCTGACTCAACTACAAGAGTTTCTTCTGATCAGCTGGTCTCACAGCAACCATCTCTTGGTACGTCTGTTGACCACTGCTTCTGACGCTTCGAGTCTCTTGTTGATGTTCGATCGCACAAATCAGTAGCACAAACTGTAGTAGCTTCATCTACTGCGGTACCTTCAAACTGTCACCCAATGCAAACTCGCTCCAAGAGTGGTATATTTCGACCAAAAGTCTTTTCCTCTGTTCTAGATGAGACCGAGCCTTCTACCATTACAGAAGCTTTTCAGAGTCCTACTTGGACTGCAGCAGCCAATGATGAGTACGGTGCGCTGCTTGCTAACCACACATGGGATCTTGTCTCCTTACCAGCAGGTCGTCGTGCTGTTGGTTGCAAGTGGATTTTCTGGATTAAGAGACATGCGGATGGAACCATCGCTCGGTACAAGGGCAGATTGGTTGTTAAAGGGGTTTTACAAGAGGCTGGGGTGGATTTTCAGGAAACATTCAGTCCTGTTGTCAAACCGACCTCTATTCGAGTTGTTATAGCGTTGGCCGTGTCTCTCAACTGGCCTCTTCGGCAAGTAGATATAAACAACGCATTCTTAAATGGGGATTTAAGTGAGGACATCTACATGATTTAACCACCGGGTTTTGAACAAAGTGGCTCAAATGGTGAACTTCTGGTCTGTAAGTTAAAGAAGGCGCTATATGGTCTCAAGCAAGCTCCTAGAGCTTGGTTTCAGAAGCTAAGGGAATTTTTAATTTCCATGAACTTTGAAGTTTCCAAAGCTGATGGCTCTCTCTTCATCCTTCGATCAGGTGAACGGTTGATGTATGTGATAGTTTATGTTGATGACATTATTGTCACTGGCAATGATTCTCAGGTTGTAGATCAGTTTGTCAGTAAACTGAATTCCAAATTCTCTTTAAAGGACCTAGGTAAACTTAACTATTTCCTAGGCATAGAGGTTCAATACACAGCAGATGGAGTATGTCTGTCGCAAACGAAGTACATTCAGGACCTACTTTGTAAAGCGTCCATGGATCGGTCTAATTCTCTTCCTACACCGATGGTAACAAACTGTCACCTTTCAGCCCTAGGTGGAAATCCAGTCAATGATGAACATCAGTACAGAAGTATTGTTGGCGCTTTGCAGTATGTGGTGATAACCAGGCCTGACATTGCATACTCCGTAAATAAGGCGTGCCAGTTCATGCATAAGCCGTTAGATGTACATTTTAAAGCAGTCAAAAGAATATTGCGGTATCTACAAGGGACGATGAACTATGGCTTAAAGTTTACTCGAGCCTCACGGTTTCTTCTTGAAGGCTATTCAGACGCTAGCTGGGGGTCTGATATTGATGATCGTAGATCAACTTCAGGTTATTGCATCTTTCTTGGAGGAAATCCGATCTCTTGGAGTTCCAAGAAACAGCAAGTGGTCTCCCGATCCACTGCAGAGGCGGAATACAGAAGTGTTGCTCATTTGGCAGCTGAGATAATCTGGGTTCAGTCGTTATTGAGTAAGTTATGTGCTCCAGTGCAGCCAAAGGCCTTGATCTGGTGTGACAGTTCAGCAGCAGTAGCAGTAGCTGGCAACCCAGTTATGCATTCAAGATTCAAACATGTAGAACTAGATGTATTTTTTGTCAGAGAAAAAGTAGCTGCAGGGGTTCTTCAGGTTGGACATGTTCCAGGTTCCCATCAGATAGCAGACATCCTAACGAAACCACTGCCTTTGTCTGTCTTCAATAAGTTTCGACAGCAGCTTCGAGTTGTGAATATCACGTGAAAGGAGTTTTTTTTTGGTAGCAAACTGTTAGATAAGTATGGGGAATATTAGGGTTTAATATAGTTATGTTATACGTCAGTTATAACTATACGTTAGTTTCTGTTATAGCGTCTGTTATAGTTAGTTACAGTAGCAGTTAAGGAACGATTTCTGATCTAGTATTAAATATGTGTAACACACTCAATGCAATCATGATGAATACAGCAGTATATTTCTTGAATACTCTGAATCTCAACAGTTTCCACCTTAGGAAGGATAGGTCAAGATACACTATGATGGTGCATACAAGAGGTCTAGTGAAAGATGGGCTATTGAGATTGTGGCAAGGAATGCTTCTCAGGACGTGATTGGTGAAAGAGGGAAGCATGTTTTTGTGGATGGTGCATTGTTTGTAGAGGCTCTTGCATTGAAAGAAGGGCTATAGTTTGCTTACAGAAAAACTTTCAAAATGTGGAATCCGATTCTTCGATGATAGTAGAGGAACTTAAAAAGTACCCTTCCAATAGATTGACCCTATTTTGGACAACTTTGATTGCTTGAAGAAGAAATGTGTAAAAGTTGTTGATTGGCTGGTGAAATGTTACAGGGATGAATTGGAGCTTGAAGGTTAGGTTAACAAACCTCCATCCTCGTTGATGCTCATTCTCCACAGGGATGGTCTTCTTTACCTTCATTTAACTGTTAGTATTTGTCTAGTTTTGCTTGTTGAGTTGTAATATTTCACTGCTATTAACTTTTAAAGAGAAATTGAGTCGAATCGAGTGAAATCATTTGAATTAAACTAAATAAATTAAACATGTCAATTTAAAATTTTGTTACAATATAACTAATCTCAAGTTAAAGCACATAAATTTGAAAATTTTTTAAAGCAAAATAAGGAGAAATTATTAGGTAGACCATTTTTACCACATCAGCCATGGTCTCTAGCCAATAATGTAATGCCACATAAGTATATCTTTTACATGTCATTAAAAATCTTACCAACTCACTTATATTATTGATTCGGGATCATGACTGTACGATATGAATGATCTCTACCTAATAATTTTTCAAATAATAGGAAAAAATGAAGCTTTAATATGATAAACTTGACAATTATTTGTTAAACTCTTTAAAATTATTATTTTGGAATTTTATTTTTAAATTCAATTTTTATATACTTTTTAGAATTTTGTTTAAATCTTTATAATTTTAATTAGTTTTTAATGAAAATTTGGAATTTTTACAAATATCTTGAAATTTTGAAAGTTATTTTGATTTTTAAAATTTTTGTTAAGAATGACCAATTTGCTTATTTTCAAAATTGATAAGAATTAAAGGGTATTTACACCATTCTATTATTTAAAATTTTGAGTTATAAAATTTAACTTGACTCAAACTCAAAAAATCAAATTACTTATTTAAGTTGATTTGAAAAAATGAATAACTTAAATAATTTAATTTTTTTTCCAAATCAAATCTTATTCACCTCTATTTAAAGTCCTTTTGGATACTATGTTTCACAACTTTCAAAGCAAAAACTCACCTCATTGAAGCATTGGTTGGTGTTTGGATAACACGAGTGAGGTGAGATTTCTCAAACAGCGTTTTTCAACTACAGCTAAAAAGTCTAGTAATGTAAAAGCTCCTATTGTGGAAATATTTTTCCTACTTTAACCTTTTTATTATACTTTAATATAAAATAAAGGGCAATTTACCAATAAAAGCCATTTTTTTTAAAAATTACCGAAATGGGCCCATTATTTAATTATTTACCGGAATGGTCCATTTTCCGGCAAATCGCGTCCACGTCAACGCGATGTCAGGGGACGCACCAGCAAATTGCGGCCACGTCAGCGCGCTTTGCTGACATGGCAACAAATCGCTCCCTCTAGGACGCGATTTGCTGCCACGTCATCAAAGCGCTTTGAGGTAGCTGCGATTTCATGCCATGTAGCGCGTTCCGGGGGACGCGATTTTGCCGTTTTTCCCATGTTAGGTTTTTTTGGCTTTTAGGGTTTAAGGTTCAGGCTTTTTAGGGTTTTTAGGTCTTGGAAGAAATAATTTCGAGTTGACGTTTCTGAGCAAATAGTATAAAATCGCTTCTAGCAGGATGTTATTTGAGAAGAATTTGTGAAATCGCGCCCTCGTGGACGCGCTTTTGCTACAGTAGGTCATGGAAGAAATAAATTTTTTTGACGTTTCTGAGCAAATAGTATAAAATCGCTTCTAGCAGGATGCTAATTGAAAAGAATTTGTGAAAGCGCGCCCTCGTGGACGAGCTTTTACTACAGTAGCATGTTTGGGCTGAGGCTATAAATTAGGTAGAAAATGTTCTCAGAATGCATAAGTCACAGCAGAAACAATTTAGAGAGGCTAAGAATGTTAGACTTTCAAATATGAGTGAATGTATTAGTGCTGTTATTTACTACGATGGTGAGGTTGCCACACCAAGAATGGTGTTTTTTTTGTCGGAGAATACGGTGCGACTGGTTTTTAACAAGAACATAGATTTGACAGAACTTCGTAAAAGAATTAGGCGTAAAATTTTCGGAACGACGCTAATGAAAGTTCTGTCTATTACGTATCGATTCTGCTCTTCTGTTGATCCGGTGACATATGACTCGTTCGACATAAAAGGTGCTCGTAGCTTGGAGGCAATGGTGCAGACTCATCTTGCTAGTGGAACACCTTATATTGAGTTATATGTACAATTTACATCGCCAAGTGATGTACTTGCGATCGGTGTTCGAGATGTATACACGACCCCTGGCTGACATTCGGTTAGCAGGTTATAAAACACGGAACAACCCATGTTTGGTAGCGGTGTTAAACACACATCCCCCGCAAGACACTCTGTCGGTGGATGGGACATGTACGTCGGTGGCTCGATGTTTGATGCTGGAAATACGTACTAGGGAACGACATCAAGTTCTAGTGGTTGGCAATCTACATCCAATTGGAGACGTTATGAAATCCCCAGAAGAAGGGATGATGTACTCCCTACGACATCAACCGGTGAGGGGACCTCGTACGCTGTCGATGATTGTGGGTTAGAAGATGACTCCGATGTGGATCTACCTCGAGAGGTCGGGCCAAATGGTGCAGAAGTTGGCTTATTTTCTGAACCGGAGCCTATTCCAACAGAACCTGAAGATGCTGAAAGGATATCAGATGAAGAAGAAAATCAACGATTCAGAGCATACTCACCTCCAGCCCACATGCATAATGTCGATCTGTCTACAGATGATGCGTTAGAGTTTCTAGATCTACCACACCGGTTACGTGATCGTACAAGTTCAGGGCTAGATTCGGGTGAAATTGAAGTTGGTAATCAGTTTACCAACAAGAATAGTTTTATTAGTGCTTTGAAACAACATAGCATCAAAAACGGCGTTAACTACCACGTCGTTAAATCCAAATCTGATAAGTTTCAGGTGAAGTGTGCGGTGCAAGACGACACATGTTCATGGAAAATCTACGCCTCGTTAAGGAAAAAGATAGGGTTGTGGGAGATAAAAACGTACAAAGGTCCACATACATGTGCTGCAGGTACAGTATTGATGGTATCTGAATAATACTTTTATTATGTAATGTTGCATTATTTAATGTACTCCGTTTATAGGTGTTTCACAATATCATCCCAAGATGGATTCAGCTATGTTAGCTAGCTTGATACTGCCCACGGTAAAAGCAAATCCCAGGACTTCAGTGCCGGTGTTAATTGCCAATATCCATAGCCAAACGGGGTACACGCCCTCTTACCGCAAGGCTTGGATAGCTAAGCAAAAGGTGTTGGAGAAGATGCATAGTGGGTAGGACGTCTCATATAATGAAATATGGCAGTGGTGTCAAGTGCTAGAGAGATATGTCCCGGGTGCCATCACAGACCTTGAAACGGAACATGCGTACTACAATGGCCAATTGCTACGTGGATGTCAAGTGTTCAAACACCTGTTTTGGACCTTTAAGCAATGCCGAGACGTATTTCTATACTGCAAGCCATTGGTACAAATTGACAGTACCTTTATGTTTGGTAGGTATACTCATTAGCTATTGCTTGCAGTGGCACAGGATGGAGGCGGAAGAATTCTTCCAATTGCATTTGCAATAACACTGGGGGAGTCATCTGATGACTGGATTTCTTTCTCTCTAGGTTAAGGAGGCATGTGTGCCCCCAACCTGATATCTGTGTTATTTCAGATCGGGGTGCCAGTATATTAGCTGCATTTGATCGACTGGGAAGCTTATGGCAGCGTACACACCATCGATATTGCCTAAGACATGTTGCTTCCAACTACTATAGGCAATATCCATCTAAGAACGAACGACGACAAGTGACCAACATGGGTATTTAGTCTATATCTGTGTTATTTCGTTTGTCAATTTGAATTAGTTTTATTGGTAGAAGTGGTATGTAATATTCGCTATGAACTTATATTGGCAGGGTATGAAATAAATAAAGATCGTTTTCACGAGATGTTGGTAATTTTATGCTCAATTAACGGAGAAGGGGCGGACTACCTTTGTAACATACGTTTCGAACAGTGGGCACAAGCATACGACGGCGGCCTACGATATGGCCATATAATGTCAAACCTGGCTGAATGCATAAATTCTGTTCTTAAAGGAAAACGCCATCTACCGATAACATCGGTTGTGCGAGAGACATATTTTTGTTTGGCGGCGCTATTTCTAAAGTGAGCAGCAAGCTATGCAGGCCAGATACAGGGAGGCCATGTATGGTGTAGTAAGGTAGTTCACGAAATAAACAAGGCCAAGGCACGGGCAAACACCATGCACACAGTGTGTCACGATCGAGACAACTTATGGTTTCGCGTGACAGAGTTTGACAGACCGCACCAAGGTGTTGTTGGAGGGCAATATCGTGTACACTTGCAAAATAGGACTTGCGACTGTGGGGTGTTTGATGCACTTCGTTATCCATGCGCTCATGTTATTGCAGCTTGTCAGAATCTCCGTCTGGATCCGATGAGTTATGTGGACGAAGTGTACAAATTAGAAAACATGTACAACGTCTGGAGACATGTTTTCCCATCGGTCCTAGATGAACGTAAGTGGCCGCCCGTATCTCTTACTCATTTTAAGCTGTTACCGGATAGAGAATTACGTCGCAAACCAAAGGGTCGACCTTGCTCGACTAGAATACGTAACAATATGGATATCCGAGAAACAGCCAGTCAAACGAAGTTGTGCGGATGGTGTAGGAATCCAGGCCATACAAGCCGATCATGGCCTAATCGCAATAGTTGAACGTAATTGTAAAAAAATTATATTTGTAAAATTATTAATTGATAAATTGTATTAATGGTTAGTAAAATTATCAAATTATATAAAATTATTAATTGTTAGTACCAGTTAAAACATTTTTCCAAATCTAACATTATGTGAATGTAAAATTATTAACTCAAAAATTGTATTAATGGTTAGTAAAATTATCAAATTAATTGTTAGTACCAGGAAAAACATTTTTCCAAATCTAACATTATGTGAATGTAAAATTATTAACTCAAAAATTGTATTAATGGTTAGTAAATTTATCAAATTATATTTAAGTTAAGGGTTACGGTTTTAAGTTTTAGTTTAAAGTTTTAAAGTTAAGGGTTAAGGTTTTTAACTTAAGGGTTAAGGTTTTAAGTTGAGGTTAGGGTTTTTAAGTTAAGGGTTTAGGGTTTTAATTAAATTAGTTTAGGGTTTTTAAGTTAATGGTTTAGGGTTATTAATTAAATTAGTTTAGGGTTTTAATTAAATTAGTTTAGGTTTTTAAGTTAAGAGTCGGGTTTTTAAGTTAAGGGTTTAGGGTTTTTAATTAAATTAGTTTATGGTTTTTAAGTTAAGGAGGGTTTAGGGTTTTAATTAAATTAGTTTAGGGTTTTTAAGTTAATGGTTTAGGGTTTTTAATTAAATTAGTTTAGGGTTTTAAGTTAAGGGTTTTAATTAAATTAGTTTAGGGTTTTTAAGTTAAGGGTTTAGGGTTTTAATTAAATTAGTTTATGGTTTTTAAGTTAAGGGTTTAGGGTTTTAATTAAATTAGTTTAGGGTTTTTAAGTTAAGGGTTAGGGTTTTTAAGTTAGCGTTTAGGATTTTTAATTAAATTAGTTTAGGGTTTTTAAGTTAAGGGTTAGGGTTTTAATTAAATTAGTTTCGGGTTTTTAAGTTAAGGGTTAGGGTTTTTAATTAAAATAGTTTAGGGTTTTTAAGTAATAACTCAAAAAAATTTCTATTTTATTACATAAAATAATATAAAAATATTCAAAATATTTGTACAAATAAGTTTAATTACAAATATCAATGTCTGTGCCCGCCGGATTCAGTGCCACATGGCGGCCGTCGACGGTTACGCGCTGGATTCCTCCTTTGTCTAGCTTTCGGCGGTGGTTGTTGTTCTTCCGGCGGGGATTCTAGTTCTTCCGGTACGGCATTTGGTTGTCGAACTTGGGACAATGATCCACCTTCAAAGAATAATGTATGTGGAGGTGTTTGCATCACGAACGGCGACGGTGTTTGAAACCCATACATTGGTGGGGATTGGTAAAAAGGAGAGCTCCCCGACAGCCTCTCTTGCGATCCCTTGTGTGCCGCTAGCTTAAACATCGGTGGTCCACTCGGCATAACAGAAAATGGAGCTGAACCGGGCATTTGGCTCCAACCTGCCATAGGACTCGGAAAAGGATACATATAAGGGCTAGGAAACGCAGCTGGCATCATCTGAAATGGCGGTTGCGTGGGTATCATCGGTTGAACTGCTGCGTCGGGGGACTGTATCGATGCTCTCGTTGGGCCTGGTGATTGCATGGCCGCTGATGATGAGCCGGGTGAATGTTTGGGCCTCGTTGAGGGGCTGCCTTCGTCGTCTAGTCGTCTTGGATTTAAAGGCCCGCGTCTTTCCCCTTCGACACGTATTTGCTGCTGTATTCTGGAACGCACGCTAACTCCGGAACGATGATTGGTTCCTGAGTAGGTATATATTCATACCGATCTTCCCACATTTCCATGTACTCGGACTAGTATCTCGGCCAATCCGTATTCAATTGGCGAAGGTCGAATTTGTGTTGATCGTCAAACACCTCAGGATCCACGGGAATCGGTTGTCTACATCCAAACTGTCGTAGCACTCTATCTGACTGGTGCGGCTCCATGGTTGCGTAGTTGATCAACACGACTTTCACGTGCCAGGCGTTCAGATTTTGTAAGAACTCTTCCGGAATTACTGCCCGAATTGCCGGATCCTAGTATGGTGTCTATTGAAACTATATGAACATGATAGAAATATTAGTTATATACATAATACTAAATACTAAATACTAAATAACATGAGAAAATCTATTTTATTTAATACTTACTTGTGCTTCCGACCGTTGGTCCAATAGAAGTCGTATATCTTCAAGAGAGGTAGGTAATCGAGCATGACTTGCCAGATGGTTCCACCTAATTAAATAAATTTTTAGCATACTTTTATTTTTAAAAATCTACATAATAATTGTAAAATCTAATATAAAATTTACCTCGAAATGAGTGGGAATGTATATGGGTGGTCCACTCGAGGACGTAGAAATGGAAAGTAAAACCGTGCCCATGACTGCAGTAGTGACAGACAACCTCCGATTTTTACTTTTCTTGGTCGTGTCGCTCCGCACATCTCCCGATATAACGTTGCCAAGACGGCAGACCCCTAACTCAATTCATCGGCTCTTCTAAAATCAACGAGTTTCAGTAGCTATCTTAGATGTACGCGGCTCCGTGACGTGTCGAGCATCAGATAACCTCTAATTAATTGAAGAATGTATGCCCGAGCATATCGGATTCTTTCAATTTCGATTGAATCTTCATCCGGATCAGGAATGTGTCACGTAATCAGCCCATCTCGATCTTACCTCCCTCTATTTTCTCCGGAATAGCGCCCAAAACCTCGTAGAACACCGCCCCCAATCGTTAGATTGGGCAGATCCGGTGACTGGGTACCCATCCACCAGCAATCCCAATTGCAGACTGACATCTTCTAGAGTGATAGTGCACTCTCCACATGGAAGATGGAATGTGTGAGTCTCTGGTCTCCACCTCTCGATCAACGTACTGATTAGTTTCGCGTCCACCTTGCATCCCCGGCCTACCGTCACCACGTGCCAAAAACCCGCTTCCCGCAGGTAGTTCTCTACCAACGGTGATGGAGGACCATGCATATTTCGGATATTGCATTCCAATACCCGATCTAAAGACTTTTATAACAAATAATAAATTAATAATTATCTAAAAATGCATAAATAAAAAATTCTTAAATAATATTTAAAATTTAAGTTTAACACTTACCATTTTCATTTGTTCCACCGATATGTGATGCTTATCAAGACGAGTCAATTCTCCGGCCATTGTTGAAATCGTGAAAATTTTTACAGTTTAAAAAAATTTAAAAAAATTAAAATTATTTAAAAAAAGGGAGTTATGAGAAATTTAAGAGGAACTTTAGAGCAAATTGAAATTAAGTATGGATTTGAGAGAATTTTGGAAGGAAATTGAGAGGAAATTGAGAGGAAATTTGAGAGAGGATTAGTTTGTGAAAAAAAAATGGGTGGGGGTGTTTATAGTTTTTTTTTTACCGTTGGGAGGGCAACGGTCAATTTCTTATTGAGCAAATCAGGGCCATCATCAGCTTTTTCTCGACGTGGCGCAAATCGCGTCCTAGAGGGAGCGATTTGTTACAATGTCAGCAAAGCGCGCTGACGTGGCCGCGATTTGCTGGCGCGTTCCCTAACATCGCGCTGACGTGGACGCGATTTGCCGGAAAATGGACTATTCCGGTAAATAATTAAATAATGGGCCCAATTCGGTAATTTCTTTTAAAAAATGTCTTTTTTGTGTAAATTGCCCTAGCTTAACCCGAATAAAAATCCTAAAAACCCGGGCCCAATCTGTCTTGCCCGTATTAAATTTTTTATATATTTTTTCAAAATATGGTACATCAAAAATACTAAAAATATTAAAATAAATGTTTCTCAAAAAATTGAAAATAAATTTAGAAAAAAAAATGTATACCTAAACTAAGGGTGGGTTTGGATGGGCAGTGTGTTTACCTGCGGTTAGTTTAAAAACAATAGTGGCGGTGAGATTAGATATTATAGCGCGAGACAAAAAAGTAAGCTAAACGTATCACACCGCACCCCATCGCCCATCCAAACCCACCCTAAAATAAATGCAACTTAACAAGCAAATATGAAATGCCTTTAAAATAGTAACAAAATTAACAATAAAATAAGAGTTATACAATATCTAAATATTAACAACAAAATAGTAGCAACATAATTGTGAAATGGTAACAAAATAGTAAAAAAACAACAAGAAAGTAGCGAGAAAATAATAAAAAACAGCAAAAAAAACAATAATTTTTTTTCATATTCAGGTCGGGCCAGACTCGGGCCAAAAAAGCCTTACCTGAGGCCCAACCTGTTTTCTAAATGGGTCTTATTTTTTTTGCCCAATCCCATTTTCCGAGCCTATATTTTTACCAAACCCTCCTATTTTTCGAACGGGACTTCGGGTAGAGCCAGGTGACCCGACCTATGGACAGGTCTATACTTGTATAATACAAATAAAAAATTAAATACTTAAATGGTATGCCAATATCATTATTTACCAAAATGATATGTTTGAAACAGTACCAAGGGGTGGAGAGAGAGAGATGAGCGGCACAGATTTTATTTCTGACACAATAATTGAAATATCATTACAAAATGATGTGTTTTTTTAAAAAAAAATGTTTTTAAGGGTGGAGAGGGAGAGATGGGTGGAACCAGTATAACAAAAAATTATTTTTTGATGGTCGAGGGAGAGAGATGGGCAGCACCAGTATAAAAAAATATTTTTTAAGGGTGGAGGGAAAGAGATGGGTGATATTAGTATTTTCTGGTGCAAGAATATGGTCTAAATGGCGAAGGGTGAGAAAGAGGCGGCATTGGGTAAGTGGAGGGTGAGAGAGAGGCGACATTGGTGGAGGCTGTGAGAGAGGCGACAATGGATTTTAAACCTTTTAAATACCGTGTTTTCTTAACGTTTTTGAAGGATAAGAGTAGAAGGGAAACAAATTTGGTTGTAGAAGAGGAGAAAGCAGAGAAGGATTCAAGGTTATTATATCTATGAATTTTTTCCAGTTTTTTAAATAAAATATTTATAAATTTAATTATTTTTATATATTTATTATTGAATATGGATAATCAATTTTTCATATGCGTTTATTTCGATGGAGAAATTTTGACAACAACAGTTGAATGTATATTGGAATGTCGCTAACAAATAGCAATGAGATTTAATAGAAATGTCTCGATTGATGATATGAAAGAGAGGATCAGTGCAAAAATTGTTAGACATTGTGCGAGGAGGATATCGAGACTATTCTACAAATTTCTAATTTCAACAGATCCAAAAAATTTCACCGAGATGGAATTTGTAGACGATGAGAACATGGAGACAATAGTCGCACTTCATTGCTAGGATCGAAGTCGGCGAACTGATCCAATTAAGTTGTTTGCTTAGTTAGTTGATGTGGAGCCGGATAAAGATTCCACTTCATTAGGTGAAGAAATTTAACTTTTTCAGCCAGACTTAATTTTTTTTTCTTCTTTCAATCCAACCGGTCTTATATATATGCATGCATAAATTATAAAAAATAACATCTAATTTTTTTTACAGCCTTGTGATCGAGTGGTCACATTACTAGTGGTGCCGCCTGTTGTCAGCCCTCCACCAGCCTTATGTCGTCGATGCTCGGCCCGCCGCCCCTGTAGCAACAAGTCCCAACACCACTTTATTTTACTATTACTTTTTACTATTACTTGTATTCATATAATAAATTGTATTGTATTTTTGTTATATTGGTGTTGCACATCTCTTCCCTTCCACCCTCTAATTTTTTTAAGAGCACATCATTTTGTGATGATGTTTCAATTATTGTGTCAGAAATAAAATGGGTGCCGCCCATCTCTCTCCCTTCACCCCTTGGTATAATTTCAAACATACTGTTTTGGTAAATAATGGTATTGACATATCATTTCAATATTTAATTTTTTAAAATTTGTATTATATAGGTAAAAAGCCTAAATAATAGTTATAAAAACATGATTTTTTTTACAAATTAAACATCTTATATAAATATAAATTTAATAATTATAAAAAGTAAATATATTGTTTAAAAAGGAAATATATTATAAATTATGTTATTATATAATGCTCGTATTTTTTAAAAATAAATATGATATTAATGTTTTAATTATAAATTTAAAAATATAATTGTAATTTATATTTTATTATTTAGTATAGATATGAATTTTAATTATTTTTATATTATAAGAATATTTAAACTAATGTCTATAATAGTCATTTTTATTGCCATTACGTCGTTACAACTACGTTTGAATCTAAATACTAATTCTACCATTTGTTTAAATCTTATTGCTATAATACCTAATCTTACCGTCATCGTTTTTTTTAATCTCACCACAAGGAGCTAATATAATTTGATTTTTTTATTCAAATAAAACATATTTAGGGTGGATTTGGATGGGTGGTGCATTTACCTACAGTAAGTGTAAAAACAACAGTGATGGTGAGATTAGATACTGTAGCGATATTGTAGTGTGAGACAAAAAATAAGCTAAATGCATTACACCGCATCACACCGCCCATCCAAACTCACCCTGAATATGTTTCATTTGAATACAAATGATATTATTTTTGTTGGGTAGAAAAAAAGTGAAATGTTAAACAAATTGATATTTAGAAGAAAAGAAAATGTACCATAAGATTTTTATTTAAAAATCCCCTTTTAAATTTCATAAATGAAAGACATAATTGCAAAAACAGTCCTCAATTTTTAGGGGCTTTTGTATATATGCTCCTAACTTTTTTTTCTGATTTCGGCTCTCAACGTAACGGATTTTTCAGACATCAACCCAATTGAAACGGTAACCATCAGTTGACCGTTAGTCAATAGCCGGTTAAAAAAATTGGTCTATGTGGCGTTCCAGTTGACTGATGATGTGGCGGACATTTAAATAATAACGCTGACATGGCAAAAAAATTAAACAAATTTAATAAACATAAAACAAAAAAAACCTTAAATCCCTCGAATCATCTAAATTGTGAAACTCTTAAATCGTGAAATCCCCAAAACCATAACAACTGAAATCTTCGTTGAATCCCTAAAATCTTAAAATCCTTAAATCGTTATCATTTCAAAATATTCTTGAAATCCCTAAAACTTTTACAAACCAAATAGTTGAATCCCTAAAACTTTTAGGAACAAAAAAGCTTCAACAATTGTGAGTAGTTTTTGAAACCCAAAATCGAGAGTTAGGTGCTTTCTTATTTGGTTTGTTGGGAAAATAAATTCTATTTTTGGTTTGGTTTGTTGGTTATTTGTGATTTATTATTGCAATTTCAGTGCCATAATGTAGGGTTTGTTTTGTCGATTTGTATGCGACAGTGGTCCCGATGTTGTTATTTTTGTTACCCAAGCAAAAAGATGTTAAAATTGTAAACACGTGTTACTATTTTGTATTGTATTCAAAGAAGTGGTCCCAATGTAGGTAGTGAGTTTTTTTTTATGTTTTTTGCTTAGAAAATTGTTTGTTTATTCTTTACAGATATCATCAGATGAGGAATATTATATTATTTTGCACGTGGGTGGGCACTTTGTAAAGGACCCATATGTTAGATATGTAGGTGGGAAAGTGATTAGGCTTGAAGAGGACCTAGACACAATATCTTATTTTGAATTATGTAAAATAGTGAAAATTGGGTTAAGGTTTAACATTGTCATGTTAATATATTTTCATGAGTCTGGTACGGTAGGGTTACAAAATAATTTAAGGGTGATTTATGATGACACTTCCACTATAGCTATGTTAGACTTTAGGTCAAGTTTAAAGAGATTGACCTATATGTTGAACATGAGGTTGATAACCCTATAATTGTAGGCGAAATGTTTCTATTGACTGTTGGGGAGGGTGATGTTAAAAGGGTAGAAATTGATGGGGAGGGTGATGATAAATGGGTAGAATCTGATGGTGAAGGTGAACTAGAAAGAGTAGAATCTGTTGGAGAGGATGATGTAAGAGGGGTACAAGCTGGTGGGGAGGGTGTGTCTGTTACTGGTATTGAGGTAGATGAGTATGGTGGTGTGGAAAGTGGTGGGCAGATTAGTTTAGGGTCTACTGTTGGAGAGGATAATGATAGTGAAGTTGCTGCTGATGAATATGCTAGTGATTTTGCAACATCAGATGGAGTGGATAATGTTGTTGATAGATATGTTGGTGATTTTGCAATATCAGATGGAGTGGATAATGTTACTGCTGCAAGTATTAGAGAAGAGGAGGATGGGAATGAGACTGAGGTATGGGACTCTGATGAACATGGAAGCTTGGTTGGGTTCGATGAAGATGAAGAACATAAAGATAGTGAGAGAAGGAGGAACAAGTTTCCCTTATACAGTGATAAGTTAAAATTTAGTTTGGGAATGTTGTTTAATGATGACAAACAGTTTAAGAGCGCAATTCGAAAGTACTCCAAAAAATGTAGAAGACAACTGAAATTTATTAAAAATAAACCGAAAAGGGTTGTTGTAAGGTGCATTGCTTCCCCTAATTGTCCATGGAGAATTAGAACTAGCTACAGTCTTGTTGCGAAATGCTTGTAAATAAAGATGTTTCAGGATGAGCACCATTGTTCGATTAGTTTTAAGAACAAAATGATGACTGTTGCTATGATTGCCCAACATTTTGAAGTAACTATCAAGGATTACCCTAAGATGAAGCTGAGGGAAATTCAAAGAAGATGTGCTTTTGAGATGCATATAAATGTGACCATTAACTGTTGCTATAGATAAAAGAAAATAATGAAAGAGAAAATGATTAGGAATCATAATGTGGAATTTGGCCTATTATGGGACTATGCTCATGAGTTAAGGTCAAATATGCCAGGAAGCACAATAAAGGTGGTTGTTCAAAGGGTGACAACAGACTTTCTTCCTCATTTTAAGATGTATTATGTGTGTTTTGATGCACTAAAGAGAGGCTGGAAAGCGGGGTGTAGGCCACTTATTGGGCTAGATGGTTGCTTCCTAAAAGGCCCATTTAAGAGTGAATTTCTCACAGCTGTAAGAAAGGATGCAAACAACCAGATGTTCCCTATTGCATGGGCTGTGGTTGAAGTGGAGTGCACTGATTCATGAGCCGGGTTTCTCAGTCTCCTATCAACTGATTTGGGCTTGGAAGATGGGTATGGGTACACAATTATTAATGACCAACAAAAGGTTAGTGCATAAGCAAATTTAAGCTTGGTATTGTTTTTTTTATTATGTTACTTGTATTTAACTAAAATTTTCTATCAATCTATCTGTTTCATTATTTTGAATTAGGGCCTTGAGATTGCAATTTCTGACATACTACCAAGGGTGGAGCATAGGAATTGTGCGAGGCACTTGTTTGCAAATTGGTCAAAGAGAAAGTTAGGGAAATCTTATGAGTGTGATTTCTAGCAGATTGTGAATTACACGAATAAGAGGGAGTGGGAGAATCTATGTTCAGCACTGGAGAAGAAAGATAAGGATGCTTATGATAATTTGATGAAAAAGTCTCCAAATATGTAGACTAGGGCATTTTTAGGGACTACTTGTAAATCAGATATAGTTGACAACAATTTGTGTAAAGCATTCAATTCAAGCATTATTGAAGATGGGTTCAAAAGCTTTATTAGAATGCTTGAGCATATTAGGACCAATATGATGATTAGGATAGTACAAAAAAAAAAGAAGTTATATAATATATGGAAGAAAAATTCTGGTCCATTGGTGAAAGCTAAGTTTGATGCCAACAATGACTGTGTAGAGTGACAACTGATATGGAATGGTGAAAATGGATGTGAGTTGAGGAAAGAAATTTATCAATATATAGTAGACCTAAGTCAAAGGATATGTAGTTGTAGAAGTTGGCTGATTAGTGGGATTCCATGTTCCCATGCATGTGCTGCCATGTATCACTTAGGGCTTCAACTAGATGAATATTTGCATGAATGTTATCATATTGATACCTACAAGAAAGCTTACTCTATTCTAATACAGCCCATAAATGGGCTACATGATTGGAAAAAATTGGTATTGAGCCAATGCAACCTCCTATTGAAAGGAAGATGCTTAGGAGGCCCAAAAAGAATAGGTGGATGGCCAAAGATGAACCAAAAAAATTGAAGCTTGGCCACTTAAGTAGGAAAGGCCTACTCATGACATGTAGTCAATGTGGCCAAGATGGCCATAACAAGCGGTCTTGCACAAATTCGAAAGAAGTACAATGTTGTTCTTCAATTATATATATTGAGTAAATTTTTTATTTTATTTTGTCTAACCAATGATTATAGTCCACTTTTTGCAGCAAGATGTACAACCACCCAAACAAAAAAGGGAAATCTCTCATTAAAAGGTTAACTACCCCAGATAAATCTAAGGGAAAGCAAACATTTTATCTGAGTTTCTTCCATTTACTATGATCTAACATTGTATATTGTTTTAACATTAATATAAAATACTCTTGTAGTCTGGTAGAACTACAAGGAGCATGACGACAGCTTCATGCCAAGATTGTAGTGAAAATTTTTTTTCAACACCCAAGTCGTGAAATAACAAGCGAAAGGCTCCTCTAGACCATCTAGAAACACAAGAATTAGTTGCAAGAAACATGAGTGAATCATCGCTATTTTGTTTTGAATGATTTCTGCTGTTTGTCTTGTAATTCACAGTAATAACTTGCTATTGAACTTGTGCAATCTTACATGGAAAAGATGCAGCTTCATTATATATATCTGTTGTGTTTTCTCTAGACTGGGGATGCTATCCTTTTCTTTATGTTGTATGCTAAATCATGCCATACTTCACTTCATGATAGTGCACATAACCTTCTGCAAATAGGTAATACAACACAACTCTCTTATTGCAACAATTTTCTGTCCGTGAAGTTCCTTTGTCAAGCAAATCATTTTATCCAGGGTGCCACAATTTCATTTATCTATTTGTATCTCATATACCAGTTATATGTGTGCCAAAACTAGCTTGGCCTACAACATTTATCTTGTATCTATTTTTTATTTAAAAAAACATCTCGTGGTAGCTCGTGATCCAAAAAGGACGGTGTAAGGTATTTTGCCTACAACATTTTGAGCCTACAACATTCTGGTTTTGGAATACACCAATGTTGAATGTTATTCTGTTTTATTGAAAACCAATATGTTGGTTTTTTTTTTATGGTTCATGTATATCTCACTCACATTCTGGTTTTTGACTGGTATAACGTGAATGGTGTATAGGTTAATCATATGCTTTTGTAAAGTAAATTTATCCAAATTGCAATGGGGAAATCATATGCTTAAATGATAAAATTTGTCCTTTTAGCCTTATGTTTATTGTCATTGTATTATTTACTAAGCTAAATTAAATTAGGCATAAACAACCAATATTGGTCATTACTTCGAAGCATAATGTTAAATTACATAAAAAAACAACCGAAATTGGTCAGTAGTTCCAAACATAAACAAACATATGTTGGATCATTTTACATTCAATCAATATTTGCAACTGCTAGCTGCATATGCCTCTTACCATTACTGCAAAAAAAGTAACCTATGGTGATGTATACAATACATAACATAGAGTAAGAAAATAATATCTTATACATTGACTTCTCTTTTTTGATAACTTTAATTTTTTGCTTCATGGTCAACATTTTCTTCTTTAATGTTACTTCTCCTTCAACACCACAAACTGATATACCTCCTTCAACCTCAATGTCAATAACACTACTGCCTCTATTATGGTTACCATCAAATGCAACCAAATCCATAGCATTTTTTCTAAGTGCTAAATTATCCTTTAAAAGATTTCGTTCACTGTCATGCAATTGACGCAGTAAGTCAGTCGCATTGTCACACATTTCTCATCGTACCACTTGAAGAAATCACAACCATCGTCCTGCAAATAAACCCCAATTCAACCAAATTGAAATAATCCAAATTGAAAACAAAACAAATTATGAGATTTATTAAATCATCAAAATTGAACTCATGCTCAATTTGCAAATAAAAATCTTCACTTACTCGAAAATCTGAACAACCATAAAATCTCCTACTCGAATTTAAATCACTCCATGAAGTGTCTCTTGGAGCTAACTTATTGCAGTGACATTTTACTGTTGGTCCATCGTAGACATACTCCCTCCGCGATGAAGTAACAATATTTGCATATGACGATTTTTTCTTCGAACCCTTCAAACCTTGTGTTACCCAACCTCTAGACTTAATATTCAAACTATGTGAATCCATGATTTTAGACGACAATGAAGAAAAATAAAATTTTTTGAAAAGATTAAGGATTTCACAATTTGGTTTTAAGGGATTAAGGATGTAGAAAAATCCTTCACTCAATGATTCAAAAAGGAAATTTTTGAAGATTTTAGGGATTCAATGAAGATTTCGGATGTTATGGATTTGGGGATTTCACGATTTGGAGGTTTTACGATTTAGGGAATTTGACGAATTTGGGATTTTAGTATTTGGGGAAAGTTTTGAATTTGATGGTTTGAGATGATTTGAGGGTTTAGGGTTTTTTGTTTTATGTTTATTAAATTTATTTAATTTTTTTGCCACGTCAACGTTATTATTTAAATGTCTATCACGTCATCAGTCAACTGGAACACCACATAACCAATATTTTTGACCGGCTATTGACTAACGGTTTGCTGATGGTTACCGTTTCAACTAGGTTGATTTGAAAAATCTGTTACATTGAGGGCCAAAATCAGAAAAAAAGGTTAGGGGCATATATCCAAAAGCCCCCAAAGGTTGTGGGCTTTTTATACAATTATGCCTAAATGAAATTAAAAGATTGAAAAGCCAAATGATAAACGGCTACCTCCGCAAAGAAGTTGATGCGTCATTGTAAGAAAAGAATCGAACACCACGCGCCTCCTTCCTTGCCTCTCAAAACACGCACAGATACTCTTTAATTACCATATTTATCTCAAAAGAATCAGAATAAAAAATCCTTATTTTTTAATTAAAAATTCAAAATAGTTTCAAAAATTTTCTTTCCATTTCTCCTTTTTGGTGGCTGCTTTTTTCCCCTTATTTTCTCTCCATAAGAACTCTTTTTCTCTTCATTCTCCCAATATCTTCATTTGAAGCAACTATGTCTTTTAGAGGAGTATGTCTCTCTTTCTTTTCGTTGTTTTACATCTGATTCAGTTTGGGTTCTTTTGTTTTCTTTGGTTTAGCTTAAATTAAGTTGAAATTTTGTTTTTCCACCCTGAAATTTAAACGACGTTGAGGTTTTTATTATATGGGTATCTTCTATTTTGTTCATATTTTATTTTTACTTTTTCTAAGATTAATCTTCCATTGGCTAGTTAGATCTTAGCTTTTAGTTTTAGTTCTTGCATTTTTGGGTTCATGGAATAATGGATTATTAGCTTAGATTTGTTGTACAGTTCCATTAATTAAGATCTGGTTCAGTTTGGGTTCTTTTCAGTTTCTTTGTTTTAGCTAAAAATGAGTTGATTTTTGTTTTTCCTTGTTGAAACTTAAACAAAGTTGAGATTTTTATTCTATGGGCAGCTTCTATTTTTGTTATAGTTTAGTGGGTTTTTTTTCCTATGTATTTGTAAGATTGAGTCTTCCATTGGCTAGTTAGATCTTAGCTTTTAGATTCTGTTCTTGGATTTGTTTTTCATGTTTAAGTTCATGAATAGTGGAGTATTAGATCAGATTTGTTTTACACTTTCATTTTTATTGTGCATTTTCTTCTTCAATTACAATACTAGCTCTCTATCTTGTTGTGAATACATGGGCATTATGATTTGAACCTAGATTAGGATGTTGAATTATGTTAGATTCTAGTGTCAGATACGGGTATGTATTTGATGCCAAAGCTAAGGTTTTTGGATTTATTGAACGAAGTTTTCTTTTTTTGCTTAAAAATGGAATGATTTTTCTTTAATATAAGAAGTCAATACTAATCAATTTTGGTTGGAGTAACCATTAAACATTGAGCATTTGTTTCTGGTTTTTCAGGGAAATGCATCGTCGGGCATGGGAGTGGCTGAACACAGCAAAAGCACGTACCTGGAACTGCAGAGGAAGAAGGTGTTCCGATATGTTATCTTCAAGATTGATGAGAAGAAAAAGGAGGTCATAGTTGAAAAGACTGGAGGTCCGACAGAGAGCTATGATGATTTCGCAGCCTCATTGCCGGAGAGTGATTGCCGCTATGCAGTTTATGACTTCGATTTTGTGACTTCCGAGAATTGTCAGAAGAGCAAGATCTTTTTTATTGCATGGTCAGTTTCCTGTTTCAATTGCAAAGTAATCCCATTCCATTAATTTGGGCTGCATTTGAAGTACAGAACTTTGTAATATTAAGTCATGGAATTAGTTTTAGTTTCTTGTCATCGACTCGTTGGAGCTTTTCTGCTCATCGCCTTGGTTTCACCTTGTTCTTCTGCAGGTCTCCTTCTGGTTCGAGGATCCGTTCCAAGATGCTCTATGCAACATCAAAGGACAGGTTCCGAAGGGAATTGGAGGGCATCCATTACGAAATCCAGGCAACCGACCCGACTGAAATGGATCTCGAGGTGATTAGGGAGCGTGCACATTAAGCGTCCACTCCCGGAATTCACATGCTTAGGAAAACTTCCTAGAGGTACCTTTAGGGTTGTTTTATGGTTCAATTAAATTGCAGAATTAAGTCGAGTTACCCGTCTCTGACATTGTATGTCGTTATCATTATTAAATAACGCCTGAGAAGGCTGATTAGGAGGAGGATCAGGGTTGGAACATGGGAGGAATGTTGGGACTTTGGACTTCTCATTGCCATGATGCTTCTCAGGTGAAAACGAGTGTGATTATTATGGATATTGACTCTTATTCGTGGAATGGTATTTCAATCTCTTGTGCTTTTCATCTGAAACTTTTCTAATTAATTGAAATATAAAAGTTTCTAAGGGTGATAATGGTTTGGTTTGTGATTAATATATGGGTCTTTTGATTTTAAAATATAGGGTAAGGTAGGAGAAATAGTCACTGAACTTTTATTTTTATTTTGGTCACAAAATCAGTTTGAATATTAATAGAAGTTTGATGTGGGCTTTTTCATTGGTCTAATATCAGTTTTAGTCTTCTAATGTTTATACATTTTATCAATTTGATCTTAAATATAAAATATTTAATAAATTTAATTTTAACATTTACAAAATAACAAGCATTTTGTTTTTTAGTCTTTGAACTAATGTCGTTTGTCAAAGTATTCAAAATGAATGGATACAAAAGAAAAGTTAACTTTATTGACGTGATAGTTCATGTGCACACTATATTATTTATTATTTAATTTTTAAAAATAAAAAATATATACAAACTTATATTTTAAAATAAAATTTATGTAATATTATAAAGGTCTTGTTTTTACAAATAAAAACCATTGTCTTTTCTAAAATAAACAAAGTTCTCTTTTCTTCTATCTCTAGTAGTTATCATTACTAGCGTTGGTACTGGTGATTTCTTCCAATCATGTTGTCAATGATATTTTAAATCTAAAATTTTGAAATACAATGTCGACATCTATGTCTTCTTCCAACAAAGATTGAGATGAGTTTTTCAAATCCAAAATCTAGAAATATCAATCGACAATGCTTTGAACCAACATGTTATTGGTCCTTTTATCTTTTTTTCCACTATCGCTTGATGGGTTATTGTAAAAGGGCTCAATCGACAAAAAATTACATGAGTTTTGTTAGAATGATTATGGGTTTCTTTTTATTTGGGTTGAAGCAAGTGGTTTGGCATTTTTGAAGAGTTTTCTTTTTATTTTTAGTATTTTTTATTTAGGGCTGTGAGTTTCTAAATTGATGAGCAAAACTAAAATAGAGGTGTTGAGATTGAAATACACCAAGAGGGAGGTGAATTGGTGTATTAAAATGTTTTCGGGAAAGGGAAAAAATAAAACGACTCAAGTATTTATAGTGGTTCGACCTTAATTGTCTACATCCATTACCTTAGCTTTCCTCAACTAAGGATTTTTCAAATCCACTAGATTTGAACCTTTAAGGACAAGGTTTAATCTTACAAGTCCTTATATTTTCAAAGGTAAGATAGAACCATTTAACACTTCACAAATGAGAGAAAAATAACGATGAATTAGATGATACCTTTAAAAGGTGGATAATCAACAATTAAGCACTCTCACACAAAGTTACAACACTTGAAAGAATGATGGAAAACTTAACCCACAAGTGTGTACAAGAAATATTTAGTAAAAAAATTGAGAAAGATTGAAAATTGAGTTCTTGGAAGTTTGACACTTGTTTCTTGTCTTTGTTGACTTCAATGAGGAGCCTTGACCTTGTATTTAAGTCCTCTAACAACATTATGGACGTTTGTAGCCGTTAGAAACAAAATGGAGTCATTGCAGCAATAAAAATCAGCATTAAATGGAGTCATTGCAGCAATAAAAATCAGCATTAAATGTAGTCTGCAGCTTCGTTGTATCGGTAGAAGGAAATTTGTATCGGTAGAAGTCTTTCCAAAATATGATTGTTGGGCTCGTTCTATCGGTATAAGTTATCTTGTACTGGTAGAACTTTGAGGGTTTCATTTGGTATCGATAGAACCCATCAAAGTATCGGTAGAAGTGCAGAGGAAATTGAACTTTGGCTACTGACTTGACTTGTTTCAGTAGAAGTCCTCAAGGTATTAGTAGAAATGCAGGAGATGCTGAACTTTGCCTATTGAGTTGACTTGTTTCGATAGAAGCCTTCAAGGTATCAGTAGCACTTGATTGTATCGGTGGATCGGACCAGGGTATCGATAGAAGTCCCAAGCCAAAACTACCTTGCTTACTGGAGTGTGTTTTATCGATAGAAATCCGAGTTGTTTCAGTCGAACTCCCATTTCTATCTGTAGAATTCTGTAGCCTTTTCAAGGTCTTTTCATCTTGAGTTCTACCGATACTTATCCACCTATGTATCGGTAGAAGTCCTTCAGACTTCAAAAACTTGTTAAAAAAAATTAATCAAGGCCTTTTAACAATTTATTTGTCCAACACTTTGGAAATAATTTTAAGGGCTTATAAACAATTTTTGCAGATTTAAGTAGAGAATTTTTAATATACTTTTTGTTATATCAAAAAAACTAAAGCTAACAATCTCCCCTTTTGATATAACAAAAACATTTTGAAAAAATTTGATAACTCCCTTATCTTAAACATTATTTTCAAAATAAGCTCTTTTTTGAAAAAATATTTTAGACGTCATTTCATTTAAATTTCCAACTTAAAGAATTTGGCTTTAAGATTAAGTTGAAAATTATATTTTGCAAAATTTACATTTTCTCCCCTTTTGTAATATAAAAAGAATGCATGCTTGAAAATCTAGGGAATAAGTGCACAATACTTAAACATTTTGAGACATAAGAATAAAAATAGAAACAAAAGAAAATTGAAAAAATACTTGAATAAAGGTACAAAACAAACAGATAACATATGTAAAACCATATAATACCATGTTTAAACAAATATCTACAAGAAAATCAAGAAAACATGCTTGAATGTAATCAAAAGGTGAAAAGTACATTTACTAACATTCTCAAATTTTTATCTATGATTTAAAATACTAACTAACTTAATTGTATCACATAGTAACAACATTTCAACAATAAAAATAAAAATAAAAAATAAAAGAAATAATGAATTTACAAGTTTACAAGTATAGTCGAGTAATGTACACAAAGCATGCATAGAACAAAACAAGTGTCCAAGAATGTCAAAAAGATTATACAATAAGCTTTTGAAGGCATGTTCATTAGTCCTAACTCTCCCCTAATTATCCAAAATCTCTCCTTATCTAAAGGCTTTGTAAAAATATCGACTAGTTGATGCAACGTATCTACAAACTCTAGTACTATGTCACCTCTTTGCACATGATCTCTAATGAAATGGTGTCTTATTTCTATGTGCTTTGTTCTAAAGTGTTGGATGAGATTTTTGGTAAAGTAACTAGCACTAGTGTTATCACACCTTATAGGAATGTGATCCATATCAATTCCATAGTCAACTAATTGTTGCTTAATCCAAAGAATTTGAGCACAACAACTGCCTACGACAATATATTCCGCTTCGGTTGTGGACAAAGCTACACTATTTTGTTTCTTAGAGAACCAAGAAATAAACATGATTCCTAAGAATTGACATGTTTTTGAAGTGCTTTTTCTATCTAACTTGCATCCTTCAAAATCTACATCGGAGTAAGCATGCAAACTAAATGATGAATCTTTGGGATACCAAATTCCTAGGTTTGGAGTGTCTTTAAGGTACTTAAAAATTCTCTTAATGACTTGTAAATGTGACTCATTAGGAGATGATTGAAATCGAGAGCATAAATAAACACTAAACATTATATCTGGTCTACTTGCGGTAAGATAAAACAATGATCCTATCATAGACCTATAAAGTTTAGTGTCAACACATTTACCTCATTTATCTTTATCAAGCTTTGCTAAAGTGCTCATTGGTGTTGATTGAGGTTTCAAGTCCTCAATTTTAAATTTCTTGAGCATTTCCTTGATGTATTTGGCTTGATTGATGAAGATGCCATAATGATTTTGCTTGATTTGGAGCCCCAAAAAGAAGTTGAGCTCACTGATAGTCACAAAATTAACTATAAATACGACAAATGCAAACGCACCTATAGAATAATAGCATAGCTACGGTGAGTAAAAATATCGTATCCACAAGGACTAAAAGTATTAGTAATTACCATTTTCTTATTATTCAGTCGACAATTTGGAGTGATAGGTTTTAAAGCTAAAATTACTAAACTAATTTAACTAAGAACGCAACAGAGAATGAAGCAAGTAAATAATCAAATATTAACCAATGAGAGAGACAATACCCAGGAAAGAATCCACTTAGACTCATTTTATTATTATTAATCTGACTTAAACGATTTATTCACTTGGTGTCTTCATCTGTAAAAATCCCTAAATTATGCTAGTATCTTTTTTTAGAGTAAAAACAACTGACTCTAGGTTGATTAATTGAAATCTCTTTCTAATTAAAACTCATATTGTCCCATTAACTCGATTTATGGATTTTCCTATTAGATTTGACTCTAATCCAGCAGATTTATGTCATCCTATTTCTAGGATTGCATGCAACTCCACTCAATTATGTTAAATCTACTCTTAAACAAGGACTTTTGCTTCACTGAATTAAACACATTAAACATGAATTAATATCCTAGAAATATTAAAATAAGAAATAAACACACATAATTGAGAACAAGAATAAAATATTTATCATGTAAAATAGAAATTAAATAATAGAATTTGTCATAGGTTTCATCATCCCTAAGTATCTAGGGAATTAGGTCATAATCCTGAATAAAAAATCTCAAAGTCAAAAAAACCATAAGAAACAAAGAAACCAATAAAAATTTCAAAAGAAATTAAAAGGAGATCTTCAATCTTGATGGAGATCCGCTTTCGAGTTGGCTTCGATGGTGTTCTTCAAGTGTTTTCTTTGATCTTCTTTAATGGGTCCTACGTCTCTTCTTCTAATTGGTATTTATAGACTTTAGAATACTCATAAAGCCTAAAAATTGTGTATTTCCACGTATTTGGGAAGCAGGGTGTGAAATTGACACGTGCTGGCACATGGGCATGTGTCCAACCCGTATGGGTCACATGGGCGTGTGCCCAGCCCGCGTGGCTCTTAAAATCTACTTTTTTTTCTTTCCGTTTTTCGCTTATTTTGCTGCCAAATGCTCACCTAAGTATAAAAACATGAATTAAAAAGACTAGGAGTATCAAATTCACCAATTTGCATAAATAATCATCCAACAACGCATTAAGAATGTGATTAAAATATGTTAGTTTTATCATTTACCAAATATCCCCACACTTAAGCGTTTGCTTGTCCTCAAACAAAATCCTCAACTCACATTTAAGTTAATATTTCTCAACTTGTAATTCTCATCAATATTGTCTCAAAATAATTCACAAATAATCATGCATTGGCAAGTCAACTAAAAGGGCATTAAAGTCTCAAACAATCCAAGCTAACATTTTTAAACACGAAAACATAGGTGTCTTCCCTTATTTAAGTAGTTACCTTTAATTCAAAATTAATGGTCTGTTTGATTGAAGGAATTTATTTTCTGGAAAATCATTTCCAACTTTTCCAGCGTTTGATTGGCGGAAAACATTTTCCATTTGGAAAATGAACTCCAAAACAAGGGAAAATGGGTTACATTTTAGGGAAAATGTCTTACCCTTTCAATTTCCGTAAGACATTTTCCGTGCTCTCCTCTCTATCGCCTCCTTCATTCCTTCCTTCATTTCCAGTAGAAAATTGCTTCAGTTTATCGATTTTTCAGTAACTTGTTTTTTTAATTATTCAATACTTGTTTCTTTAACACAATTACAAATAATTTATTTGATATTAATTTTTTTCAATTTATAACGATTAATATTGTAGCTTAATAATTGAGTATTATTATAAATAAATCATTGCAATATATGTAAAAATAATTTAAAATATAAAATTTATTAATATATATCAATATATGTAAAAACAATTTTTTCAAAATATTTCAGAAATCATAAATGACCAAAAATATTTTACATAGATTCAATCAAACATCAGAAAATATTTTCCAGTAAATCATTTTACAGAAAAGTAAAACATTTTACAGAAAAGTAAAACATTTTCCCGAAATCATTTTACGAAAAATATTTTACTGGCAATCAAACAGACCCTAACAAGATTTGACATCCTCATTAAAGATTCACTCAAGTACTTAAAGTGTTTAAGGTTCAACAATATGCATGCGAAAGTCGAACAATAAATGTCATTACCATAGGCTTGCTTGAAAATCAAATCTCCACCACCATAAAATGATATGACACACTAATCAAAAGGTCTTTAAGAGGTTGTAATGGGGCTTAGGTTAAGGGTACGGATAAAGGCTAGAAAAGTTGGTTATAATCGAGATTGAGTTGATAAATTACTAAACTAGAAAAAATAAACAAATGCTGAATTAAAAATAAGTGTACCAATCAAGAACTATTCAAGAATAAAAACGAGCTTCTTTTCAAAATATGAATTCAACTATTTAAGCTCAATCAACATGGAACTAAATAATAATCGATAAATAAATATTTTTTTCGATTTTTTTCGATTTTTTTCTTTCTAAAACAATAAGAAATAATTCAGCAAATAAAACAAAATAGCATAGTTAGGCAACTAACCAAATCAAATCTCGATAAAAAATGAATCAATAAAACGGGGAAAAAGTGGAAGAAGAAAATGAGTTTTGGGTTAACATTAATGGGTTAATCAAGAAATGGTGTGTTAGACTCAACGGGGTCCACTAAGGGTCAATTAAAAAGGTAGGCTTTTTATAGGATAAGTGGGTTAAAACCTAATTGCTTTTATCATCTTAGTATATCAAATCAAAGGTGTGGTCTCGACATGCATAATAGAAGCAAGTTCTAAAATAAAAAATCAAGTTGACATACTCATAACCAATAATAGAATAAACACGAAAAATATATGCTCTAAAAGTTCAAAATCTCACCAAAAATTATGATTTTGATGTCAAACTTGCAAATCTCAAACTTCAAGATAAAACTTCAATTTAGAGAAACAACTTAAAATTTTTTTTAATTCTAAAAAATAACTTATCGTGCTTGATTCTCTCATGTCTTAAAGTTCAAATCAACCAATTCACAAATATCTACAAATTAATCCAAAACACATAAACAAAAATCCCAAATCGACAAAAATTTATTCTAATGTAAGCATGAGAAAAGTTCTTAAATACAAGACATAATTCAATGACTTTCTAATGATTATATAAATAACTTCTCCACACTTAAGATGTACATCGTCCTCAAAGTACAAACAGATATAATCACAGTATAAGCAGAATACCATAAGAGAGGGAGAAAATTGAAACTGCCCTGAATATTGGAAGAAATCACCAGAATGGTGAAAAGTAGAATTGCAAACAAATCTAAATTTAGTGCATGATTTTGAGCAAACTAATAAGAATATAAACACAAATAGTGAAGAAGATTAAAAGGTTACAACTCAATTAAAAGCAACCATAAAAATAAAAATATAGTTCAAAAGATAAAAAAAAGTCTAAGAAAATAGAAATAAAACAACTAAAAACAAAAATAAAGATAAAGATAAAAATAAAACAAATAAAATCAATTATCCTCATCGTTAGAGGCATTAGTACCGCGAGTCGCCGGTGCAGGAGAGCATATATGGAGCTGCTGACAGATCTGCACTCATAAACTCTATAGGGTAAAGTCCCAATGTAGCTCCGAACTCTGGGACACTCATATGTCGCGCCATACCACCGAGTCTGAAGGTAATGGTTCCAGCTCGTCATTGGTCGTCATCACCTGCTGTAGGATAAATGCCAAACAAAACTCTAAAGTCAGCTCCAAGTATGTGGGCTCGATAATAGAAAAAAACCAGTCTCAAGGAGGTGTAGCAATGATGGTGCTGACATGATTAGCTAACTATACATGCTCTAAAGTGGCCCAATCAATACAATGACCTAATCCGAATGGCCTCAGTTGAATATGCTGATATAAATCCTCTTCTTTCAATTGCAAAGTAATCCCATTCCATTAATTTGAGCTGCATTTGAAGTACAAAACTTTGTAATATTAAGTCAAGTATTTTTCTTTACTTTCTCTTTAAGGTTCATAAACTCAAGTTCTTGAGTGTGAAAATCATGGAATTAGTTTTAGTTTCCAGTCATCGACTCGTTGGAGATTTTTTGCTCATCGCTTTGGTTTCACTTTGTTCTTCTGCAGGTCTCCTTCTGCTTCGAGGATCCGTTTCAAGATGCTCTGTGCAACATCAAATGACAGGTTTCGAAGGGAATTGAAGGCCATCCATTATGAAATCCAGGCAATCGACCCTACTGAAATGGATCTCGAGGTGATTAGGGAGCGTGCACATTAAGCGTTCACTCACGGAATTCACATGCTTAGGAGAACTTCCTAGAGGTACCTTTAGGGTTGTTTTATGGTTCAATTAAATTGCAGAATTAAGTCGAGTTACCTGTCTCTGACATAGTATGTCGTTATCATTATTAAATAACGCCTGAGAAGGCTGATTAGGAAGAGGATCAAGGTTGGAACATGGGAGGAATGTTGGGACTTTGGACTTCTCATTGCCATGATGCTTCTCAGGTGAAAACGAGTGCGATTATTATGGATATTGAATCTTATTCGTGGAATGGTATTTCAATCTCTTGTGCTTTTCATCTGAAACTTTTCTAAATAATTGAAATATAAAAGTTTCTAAGGGTGGTAATGGTTTGGTTTGTGATTAATTAATGGGTCTTTTGATTTTAAAATATATGGGTCCCCTCCTATTGCGCTCTGTCTGATGACGAACAACGACGGCGATAAAATAGGCGAGATCAAATGTGCGTCCCGTGGCCAGTCTCCACAAAAAAATGCATCGGTTGTACCGATGACTCCAGTGCTCTCCCTTCTACCGATCATTGTATGAGCCAAGATGGTATGAATGTAGCGTAAGGCCAGAGGAAGAGAAGTTTCCTTCGACCGACTCGGGTCATAAGACGTCATGCTCACCGTAAGATCTACGCAGCAAAGAGATGACGAGTAGTGGATGTGCTAGTATAATAGAAGGAACCCCTCGGCACTCATAATCTCTGCAGTGTAAAGTCCCAATGCAACTCCGAACTCTGGGACACTCATATGTCGTGCCATACCTCCGAGTCTAAAGGTAATGGTTCTCAGCTCGTCATTGGTCGTCATCACCTGCTGTACGATAAATGCCAAGCAAAACTCTAAAGTCAGCTCCGAGTATGTGGGCTCGATAATGGAAAAAAACCAGTCTTAAGGAGGTGTAGCAATGATGGAGCTGACATGATTTGCTAACTGTATATGATCTAAAGCAGCCCAATCAATACAACGACCTAATCCGAATGGCCTCAGTCGAAGATGCTGATATAAATCCTCCTCGGGACCTTGTGGAAATTAGAGATAGGGGTGACGGGCATCAACGAAAGCACTCGATGATGATGTCGTGCTGGAGTCTTCCGCTTTTTTGAAGTGGAAACGACGACCTTGGACTTGCTCCTAGTGTTCATCATAATGCCTAAAAAGAATAAATAATAGCTAAATGTCAGCATAAGAACTAAGTCAAAACACAACTAAACATCATAAAACTTAATCAAATCGAAAATTGAATCAAACTAAAATGAAATTATAAGATTGAATACTGATCGGCAAAATAATTGAATAACTGCTAAAAGAAAAGTAAAAAAGTAATAACAAAATAAAAAATAAACAATAAGTCCAATAGATGACAGAGACCGATACAAAGTGAAAACCTAAACCACAATATTGAGCAACTAACCCAAGAATAAATTCACCAACAAGTAACATGATAAAAACAATGATAACTTGATACTAAAAATAAAGTGAAATAAAACTAACCATGTCTAATAAGAAAATAACTAATACTCAAGAAACACAAAAAACAAATGACAGAAATAATACTAAGGCTTCGTTTGTTTGATTGAAAATGGCTTCCGGAAAATAATTTTTGGAAAATGACTTACTTTTCTGGAAAAAAACTAATATTTTCTGTTGTTTGGTAGATTCTCTGAAAATATTTCAAAAAGCTATTATAAACGAAACAAACATACATTTGAATTTTTCTTGTCTTTTAATTGTTTAGCTAAATTCACTTTCTTGAAAATATTTCAAAAAGTTATTTTAAATGAAACAAACATATATTTGACTTTCTTTTCATTTAATTGTTTAGCTAAATTCACTAAACAAAATGTGTAAATCAAACTACAACATTATGACGGAATTCACAATTTTTTTTTTACATGTACATATACATACATAAATATAAACATGTTACACAAGGCACTTGCACAAGGAAAAGGGAAAAAATTTACAAAAATCCATTAATACACAGGTTGTATCAACAAGCAAAGGAGCATTTCCATATTAGCATCATCATCTTGCTGTAAGTGACCAATGAAAGATGGCATACTTAAAATCCCAACTTCAATGGCCTTAGTATTTCCTATGCTTCTTTGGTAATGGCTCTGCTTGTTCTTCATTCGAAAAACGCACAGTAAAAGATTCCATATCAATTAGAGAAAAAATAATTTTTTTTGAAAAAGGGTCAAATAACCTTCCATTCTATTTGAAAATGGGTAAACGGGACCATCTATTATTGCCAACAGAATTAAAATGAAGATGCAAAACCAGCTCAAATTTGAACCATCTTCTTTGGCATCAGCTGAATTACATTACATCTATATTAATAAAGCCTGTAACAAAATTACATTACTCCTCACAAAACCCTATGCTTCAGAATACAAATTCTCTAACCTATGAACATGTAAACCAAGATTACAAGTGAACAAAGTCGATATAACTTTTCACAACCTAATCAGCCATCTTGTATACATCACTTTGTGAAAGATTATTCTTCAACTGAATAGACAAAGGTTCAATTACTTTGCATCATATAAACCAATCTGACAAGCCAATTAGTGCACAATAAAACACACGTGAAAATGTTATACAATCACAATTGGTCAGAAAATATCATAGGTTTATTTGCTCATATATCATAATCGTCCCGATTTGAAATATAAGCAGCACTGTGAAAATGAACTTCTTCATGCCCATCGCTAGTGCTAAAGGAAGACCTACTTGCTCTCATACTTTAGGTTATGGATGGCAGCGTGTCAATGGGCATTTGACAAGAATCTGTAAGACTAAAACCAAGGATGCTCTGTTCGTTCCTTTCTGCTCTTCAATTATATAAGGACTACAGGAAATGTTGATTTCTGGGTAGGGATTACACCACTCAAGCCTAACCATAACATTTACCCAAATCAACTACAGTAAAACGAGAACATCAAGAAAAAGAATTAAAAGATTAAAATAAAAACAAGAACGGAGGTCAACTCAAAAGAAATGCATATCAATGAGGGTGATAATAGGGGCAATCTGCAAATTTCTACTTCACTAGTTGTACTGCTTAAACAGGATAAATAATTCTTGGATCGATCACGCAAATTTGCTAAGAGATTGAAAAAAAAGAAAGATAGATAACAAAAATCAGAATCATCGAATAGATAAAATTGGGTAGACTAGAGAGAATATAAAGGAGGGTACCTGGCAATGGCACTGCATTGCAACCCAAGGGGAGGGGAAGCGGAAGAGGAAAGGGGAGAAAGTTTAGCAAAGTGTTGTGATGTGAAGGGAAAATCGATTGGAAAATGTCTTACCGGAAAAAAGTGTAAGACATTTTCTCAGAAAAGGCATCATTTTCCCGTGTTTTGGAAAAGCTTTTACACTGTAATTTATTTTTCACCAAACAAACGGTAGAAAAGGTTAAAAATATTTTCCAGAAAAGCTTTTACAAGCAAACAAACGTAGCCTAAGTAGAAAAAATAAGACAAATAACATATAAAAACAATAATGTATTAAACTAAAAATAATCATAAATAACTAACTAAGGTAGCAAGAAAATATATAATCAAACAATAATAATAATATTATTAAATGGAATAAATAAATTAAATAAAAAAGTAGAATAATAAAATTAATTAATTAATTAAAGAAAATAATAAAATGATAAAATAATAAAATAATAAAGAATTAAAAAAGGAAATAGGGAGGACTGACGGTGAGACAGTGGCTAGAGGTTCGCCCGGTGGTCGACGAGCGGGAAAGAGGAGGCCCGTGGTGGTGCGACATGGAAGAGGAGAGGAAAGGACGAGGTGAGGGGTGATCAAGGGGGAAGGGTGTGGGCAGTTGGGGGAAAAAAGAAGAGGAAAAGAGAAAGAATGGAGGAAGGATGAGCGGCGTCGGGGCTGGTCGCGTAGGAAGAAGAGAGGTTGTGCGGTGGTGTGGAGTGAGAAGGAGGGGCTGGTCGCGTGGCCGGTGGTCGGACTGGTAAAGGAGGGAGGAATCTTGGATGAGTGGCGGCTAGGTTGGAAGGAGAACAAGACAAAATAGAAAAATAAAAATTAAGGTTTGATTTAAAAGGGTGACACGATAATGTGAAGGCTCGTGTTGGGATACATGGCTGTGTCACACGCCCATGTGTGACTCCCTTAGCCCATGTGTAATGTGAAATGTGAGCCCAGTTTTTATACGGCCTCGGACATGCCCATGTGTTCAGGCCATGTGTGATCTTTTTCGCTTCTCCCACGCCCGTGTGTCCCGGTCGTATCTCGCACATGGTCGTGTCTCTTGCCCGTGTAACTCACTAACTTGAAATTAAATTGAAAAAATTAGCTCCAATGCTCACACGGCCTAGGACACGGTCGTGTGGACTATCTTAGGCCATGTAAACATCAAATTTTGGGAAAATTAAGTCCCAAGACTTACACGATCAAGGATACGCCCGTGTGTCCAGGCTGTGTGGGTTAAAATATTTTTTTAATTTTAAAATTTAATTTAATTAATTTGAAAATAACATGAAATAAAGTTAAAAGAATTAACAGAATGTTAGACACTCGGGTTGCCTCCTGAGAAGCACTTATTTAGAGTCTAAGCTTGACTTACCTTGTGCGCATGGTTACGGTGGTTCGTGGAGTCTAGGCTCCTCTTTCTCGCTATCAATTATTTTACCAAGATGATGTTTAAGTTGAGTATTGTTTACTTTAAATGTGCCAAATTCATAATGAGTTACCTCGACTGTACCGTAAGAGAAGACGTTCAGTACCGTAAATGGGTTTGATCCGTTTGCATCAAGCTCCGAAGGGGTAATTTATGGATCCATTTTGTCCAATAGTACCTTGTCCCCAACCTTAAATTGGTTCATCCCATTCATATGTTCATCATGGCGTCGCTTTCGCTCTTCATCGTGTTTTCTCAGTTTCTCCTTGACATGCGTCTGCCATTCATCTAGTTAATCGATTTGTAACATTTGTTCTTCATAAATCGTTTTGTTTCTATCGCATTGACTGAAACGTGGCTCCATTACGTTTTTTTGAGGGGTTTTCTACGAAGAAGGTTGAGCCACATGATTACTAACTTTAACAGAAGATTTAAAATCATCTCGATCACTAGATGGTCTCACAGAATCATGAGCTTAGAGAGTAATCATTTCGTCACCTACATGAAGTACAAGTTCACCCGTACCAACATCTATTATAGTCCTAGCAGTTGCTAAAAAGGGTTATCTTAAAATTAAATGTACCTCACTACCCTAATCCATGTCCAACACAATAAAGTCAACGGGGAATATGAATTTATCGATTTTAATAAGCACATCCTTAATAACACCCCTAGGATATCTAATGGTTCTATCCGCTAATTGAATACTCATCCTAGTTTGTTTGGGTTTCCCAAGGCCTAGTTATTTAAACATTTTTATAGGGTATGACATTAATACTATCCCCTAAATCAGCCAATACATTATCAATATTTAAACTACCAATTAAATAAGAAATAGTAAAACTCTCTAGATCTTTCAGTTTGTTGGGTAATTTATTTTTTTAATATGGCTGAGCAAACTGCATTGAGTTCCACAGTCGACGAATCATCTAACTTCTTTTTGTTTGCCAACAGCTCCTTTAAAAATTTGACATAATTGGGCATCTGTGAAGAGCTTCAACAAACGGTAAGTTAATATGTAATTTTTCAGGAGTTTAAGAAATTTATCAAATTGTTCGTTTGTGTGGTCTCTCTTCGTCGCGTTAGGATATGAAACTCGAGGTTTATATTCTTTGGCAACCGACTTCTGCTCTTTCTAGCTTACCTCAACCTTATCATTATTCACCACAATTTCTTGCCTCGATTCTTGTTCAAATTCAACTAACCCTTCTTCATCTCGAACAGTAATTGTATGAAGTTGCTCAATTGGGTTAGTTTCAGTATTGCTACACAAACTACCTTGTGGTCTTTCCGAGATTAATTTAGCAAGTTGATCGATTTGATTTTCAAGCCCTTGAATCGATGATTGTTGATTTTTCAGTGCTGCTTCAGTGTTTTGGAAAGGAGTTTCTAAAACCAAGATAAACTTTATCAACATCTCCTCAAGGTTCGACTTCTTCTCTTGCTGATTAAATGCCAAACTTACATATTTTATGTAATTAAATTGGTTAATTTATGAGAGTGCACCATTAATTTTTCCATGTTTTTGTTGAATTTTGTGCAGGGGTGCAATTTGAGGCTAAATAGAAGAAAAAGAAAATAATTGGGCCAGATTGAAGAAAGAAGCTAAGAAGGAGGGCCAAAGCAGAATTTTTCCAAGAATAATTAGCTGAAATTGTTGACTTAGTGGGAGATTATTTTGGGATTTACTTTTATATCATGGAATATTTTTCCTAGATTTTCTATACTAGTTGGCTCTTAATTTAGCAAAGCCACTAGTATAAATAGTGGCTTATTTTGTTCATTTTAATCATCAATTCATAAATCAAGCTTTCAATTAAGTCTTTCATTAAGTGTTTTTCTTTCTTCAAGTATTTTTCATCTAGTTCTTTTATCAAGTTTTTAATTACCAAGTTTTCTATCAAGTTTTGCAGCAAGTTCTTTTTAAAGTTTTTCATCTAGTCTTTTCATAAAATTTTCCATCAAGTTTTTAATCATTTCGTTTTAAAATTAAGCTTGTATCTCTTGCAATTCAATCTTTTCTTTCCTTCTTTTTTGTCAGCAATTAATTTCCAACCTTGCGTCACCTTCACCACTCACTTTCATTTTTTTCATTTATTCAATCGTATTCAATTATTCCAATACCAACATGCCCCAAACCTTAGCCAACTAAACCCATTTTCAACTTTAGGCCAAAATTAGCCTCGTCAAAACCCGTGAGTTACTAACCCGAGCAATTTAACTCCTAAAATTCCAGTACTTATTACTTCTCCGGATTAAGAGTATGATTTTGTCAACTCACAAAGTCAGATCAACATTAAGTCAAAAAAGACGTCGTTTGATTTAGTGTGGTTAGACGCACAGCTGGAATTCCGAAAGGAATGTTTCTAATCGGTTTTTTGTGAACACATTAGCATGCCAAGTGGAGATTGCTGTTTGGTTCCGTCAAGGGAAGTAGTAACTGGATTTAAATTTCCCACGCGGTTGAGGGCATTGGTTCGAGCTAGGCTCTTCTAGAATGCAAAGCAGCCGAAGTTCTAAATCACGAATGTTTCGTGGTTGTTCGATCGGTAAGGGTTAGTTATTGGATGTTCCATAACTAATTTACACAAGGAAGAGTTGGTGTCCGAGGCGTCCTTGGTAGCTATAACTAGCTTATTGGAAAAGAGGAGTTCATTTAATTTCGAGGATCGGTTCAAAGATGAGGAAAATTCATGCCTAAAGCTGAGCTTATTCTAATTAATTTTTCTTCATATTTATTTAATTGTTTTTATTATTCTGTTTTCAACTTTTTCTTTTCACGCATTTTATTTATTTATTTCAGGTCTTCAAATTTTATCCTCCCAAACTTCTTGGGCACGACAACTGCCCCGACATAAATCTGGTCGAAAGAGGAACAATTTGTAGTAAACCTAGTCTCTGAGGGATCGACCCTACTCCCTATACTGCTTAAATTGCAAATTAGTCGTAGGTTTATATTGGTGGATTCGACACCCATCAGTTTTGGCGCCGTTGCCGGGGACTGGCAACACTTACAAATTGTTTAAATCATCTTCATGACCAGATCTTCATCTGGAGATCTCGAATACGACCCAGAGATCGAGAAATCAGCACGAGCACGACGAAAAGAGACAAAAGCTCTTAAATGTGCAAGTAAAGTAAAAGATAACCTCGGTGAACCAGAAACGATGACGAACCGAACCATACGTCAACTAGCCACTGCTCCTAACGAGCAAACACCGTTATGCATCAACTATCCAGCCGGAGAAACCCCATTCGAGTTGAAGTCAGGCCTGATCCACCTTTTGCCCACTTTTCGAGGCTTGAAGAACGAAAATCAACATACTCACTTGATAGAATTCCACATGGTCTACTCAAGCATGAAACCTCAAGGAGTAACCGAAGATGAAATTAAACTTCGGGCCTTTCCATTTTCTTTAGTTGATATAGCAAGAGAATGTTTATTTTACTTACCCCCCGGTTCTATTACAACGTGGGATGACTTATCTCGTGTTTTTCTTATCAGATTTTTTCCAGCATCGCGAGCAGCTGAACTTAGGAGAGACATGGTGGGAATCCGCCAAATGGAGAGTGAATCGTTTTACGACTATTGGGAGTGATACAAAAAAACTATGTGCAAGTTGTCCTCAACACGGTTTGACTGAACAATCACTTCTTCAGTATTTCTACGATGGTTTGCTCCCTATGGAAATGAAAATGATTGACGCGGCTAGTGGGGGGCGTTTGTCACTATGACTCCTCAAAGGGCAAGAGAACTGATATCCACCATGGCGGCAAATTCTTAACAGTATCGGTCGAATTCAGAACCCACAGGACGGGTTAATGGGGTAAACGTTTCATCCTTAGAAGATAAATTGGATAAGCTTACAAATATTGTTCAATCTATGCTTACAGAAAAGAAGAATCGGACCCAACTGTGTGAAATTTGTACTACATCTGAACATCCGACGGATTTGTGCCCAATCCTTAACGAAAATTCAACGACATATGTTGACGTTGTCGGAGGCTTTCTGAGACCTTCGCAAAGAAGCTATGATCCTTTCTCTAACACCTACAATCCCGGGTGGAAGGATCATCCCAACTTAAATTACGGAGCTAATCCCCGATATAATCCATCATACCAACCGAGACCTCTGCAACCACCGCAACCGCCACCCAAGCCGAGCACATCTCTAGAAGCTGTTATGGAAATACTTACCGTCGATGCTGTAAAATATCAACAGAGGACAGACGCATCAATACAGGAGTTAACTAATCAAGTTAGTAAACTCTCGATGGCAGTTAATCGTTTGGAATCTCAAGGTAAATTACCTTCCCAGACAGAGCAATATCCTAGGCAGGATGTAAGTGCAATAACTCTTCATAGCGGAAAAGTTCTGGAAACAGTTCCAAAAAAAAGTCATGGGCAAGACAAGGAATGGGAAAAGCAGATCTCTGATCCAAAATCTAGACCGGAATCAGAAATTCAGAAACCAGTCGTGATGCCACCTCTTTTTCCAGGGAGGCTCGCAAAGGATAAGAAAGAGAATGAGGAAAAAGAAATCCTCAAAACGTTCAGGAAGGTGGAGGTAAATATCTCTTTGCTCGACGCTATCAAACAAATCCCTTGTTATGCGAAATTTCTCAAGGAATTATGCCCTAGCAAGAGGAGGTTAATAGGTAACGAAAGAGTAAATGTAGGAAAAAATGTCTCTGCAGTACTGGAAAAGAAAGTTGCGCCTAAATTCAAGGACCAATGTATGTTTGCTATTTCCTGTGAGATAGGTAATGTAGGCATTAAGAAAGCCATGTGTGATTTAGGGGCTTCCATTAATATTATGCCTTATCCTATTTATAAGTTGATTAACGCGGGTCCTTTGAAAAAGACAGGAGTAAAAATCTAGTTGGCGAACAGGTCAGTCATCTATCCCGAAAGGTTGCTTGAAGAAGTCCTTGTTAAATTTAACAAATTAGTTTTCCCTATAGATTTCTACATTATTAATATGGAGGACGATAACTTAACTAATTAAATCGACATTTTGCTTGGAAGATCGTTCTAAGTACATAAGCGCAAAAATTGATGTTCGGAGTGGAACACTGACAATGGAGTTTGACGGCGAAATCGTGAAATTCAATGTCTACGAAGCTATGGGTCATCCTAACTCACTATAAAAGATCTCTAGCATTGATATTATAGATTGTTTAACTCAATCCTATTCTGAATATCATGACTTTGATGAGTTAGAAACTATCCTTTACAGAAGCATTGACCTAGATGTTTTAAGTCGTCTCGATGAATTATCAATTATAGAAGAACCGTTGCGAGAAATTGTCAAACACTTGGAGACACAACCATCGTCGACAAATCGAGGTAACCAATTTGAACTATTACCTTCCCAAACTAAAATGTTGCCTTCGATTTTGTAACCACCAACCTTGGAGCTTGAAGCATTACCAGACCACCTTAAGTACATCTTTTTGGGAAAGAAAGACACTTTACCAGTGATAGTGTCAAATAAAAAAACCAAAGAGAGATGCTCAAAGACGCCTTAATCCACCCATGATGGAAGTAGTAAAGAAGGAGATCCAAAAACTTTAGATGCTGAAATGATATACCCGATCTCCGACAATGATTGGGTTAGCCCGGTTCATGTCGTGCCCAAGAAAGCTGGCGTGACAGTGGTGAAAAACTCATCAGGAGAGCTAGACCCTACCCGAGTCCAGAATGGATGGAAAGTTTGCATCGATTATAGGAAGTTGAATGCAGCTACCCGAAAAGACCATTTTCCACTTCCCTTCATCGATCAAATGCTCAAGCGATTAGCTGTGGAAATTCAAAGCGAAGAAACCCGGAAGTGCTTTAAGGAGAATGGTCAACGGCTGAAACCCTTTTACAAGAATTTTAAACACACACAGTTGAGGAGATTATTCTCGAGGAGCCCAGAGCTTGAATAACAGGTTGTCGAGCTTAACGACGTTAAACAAAGCGTTGTTGGGAGGCAACCCAAATTTTCTTTTCCTTTATGCAAATAAAATTTTTGGTAAAATGGAAAATAAAAATGCATGTCAAGGATTAGTTCTGTCTAAGGAAAGACTTGGTACTTAAGAATGTCCATTGTGACTCACCTCTCTTTCCTGGGAACTTACTTGGTGCATTTATCACGACTGTTTTACTAAATCTCGTAATCTTGGTTTTTAGTAATTTATTTTTCGAGTTTATAGCTTAGCTAATAAATTTGAAAAAAAAAACATTTTAATTTTTCTATATTATTATTATTATTATTATTATTATTTTTACTATTTTATTTTATTTTCATTTTTATTTTTACAGGAAACATTTCAAGACAAAATTAAATTCCACATGTCGACCCACAAAATTCTTTTTATTTTAGCCAAGGCCCACTCTACCTACGAAACCACCCTCCACGACGTTGAAATACATGGGGAGTTTCTTTTTCTCTCTTTCTCCTACTTATCTTTACTTTTATTCTTTAAATTACATTAGGACAATGTAAAATAAGTAGGGGGAGGGAAATATAAATTGGTTCTAATTTGCTTATCTGTCATCGCTATTTTTGCATGTTTTCGGTAAAAGGTAAAATTTTTCTTTTGATGGTACACTTATGGTTTGACCTATTTAGCTATTTAATTTTTACACATGAAATTTTTTAATAACCTAGACTTAGTGGGTAAGAAATTTTTGGGAATTATGAGTTTGCTTGACTGTTTACCTTTTATCATATGTCAAATCTTTTCAACAAAAAAAAAAACAAAAAACAAAACAAAAAATAAAAATAAAAATACTCCTCTGGTACGAATGTTAAGAGTGAAAAATTAGGGCTGTACATCGGGCTGAGTAACCGGAACATGGTGCTTGGGTTGTCATCACATTTCGCGTAAAAAGGTTCGTGTGGCTGCCCAATTTCTTTGCACTCACTCCGCTAACAAGTTATCATGAGTAGGGCGAAATAACCCGCTTAGAGACGTCCAAATTGAGTAACCGGAACATGGTGCTTGGGTTGTCATTATGTCTCGCGTAAAAAATTCGAAAATGTCCTAAGTACAAAATAAATAATAAAATAAAATGAAGGGTAAGTCTATCTCTAATAAATTCTGAAATACATTTACTTACTCCTTAGGCTAGGTTATTTGAGATGTTAAAGTGCTAGGATTAAATTGTTGAATTGTGCAAACCATGGGGGTCAAGTCCTATTTTGGAGAAAATTTTCCTTTTGCAGATACATATAAAATGCTCAAGACTAGCATAAGCTAAGTACGGGGATTTGATTAAATGCCAAAGTTACATATTTTATATAATTAAATTGGTTAATTTATGAGAGTGCACCACTAATTTTTCCATGTTTTTGTTGAATTTTGTGCAGGGGTACAATTTGAGGCTAAATAGAAGAAAAAGAAAACAATTGGGCTAGATTGAAGAAAGAAGCAAAGAATGAGGGCCAAAGCAGAATTTTTCCAAGACTAATTAGCTGAAATTGTTGACTTAGTGGGGGATTATTTTGGGATTTATTTTTATATCATGGAATATTTTTCCTTGATTTTCTATACTAGTTGGCTCTTAATTTAGCAAAGCCACTAGTATAAATAGTGGCTTATTTTGGTCATTTTAATCATCAATTCATAAATCAAGCTTTCAATTAAGTCTTTCATTAAGTGTTTTTCTTTCTTCAAGTATTTTTCATCTAGTTCTTTTATCAAGTTTTTAATTACCAAGTTTTTTTTATCAAGTTTTGCAGCAAGTTCTTTTTAAAGTTTTTCATCGAGTCTTTTCATAAAATTTTCCATCAAGTTTTTAATCATTTCGTTTTTAAATTAAGCTTTTATCTCTTGCAATTCAATCTTTTCTTTCCTTCTTTTTTGTCAGCAATTAATTTCCAACCTTGCGTCACCTTCACCACTCACTTTCATTTTTTTCATTTATTCAATCTTATTTAATTATTCCAATACCAACATGCCCCAAACCTTAGCCAACTAAACCCATTTTCAGCTTTAGGCCGAAATTAGTCTCGTCAAAACCCGTGAATTACGAACCCGAGCAATTTAACTCCTAAAATTCCAGTACTTATTACTTCTCCGGATTAAGAGTATGATTTTGTCAACTCACAAAGTCAGATCAACATTAAGTCAAAAAAGACGTCGTTTGATTTAGTGTGGTTAGACGTACAGTTGGAATTCCAAAAGGAACGTTTCTAATCAGTTTTCTATGAACACATTGGCGTGCCAAGTGGAGATTGCTGTTTGGTTCCGTCAAGGGAAGTAGTAACCGGATTTAAATGTCCCACGCGGTTGAGGGCATTGGTTAGAGCTAGGCTCTTCTAGAACGAAAAGCTACCGGAGTTCTAAATCACGAATGTTTCGTGGTTGTTCGATCGGTAAGGGTTAGTTATTGGATGTTCCATAACTAATTTACACAAGGAAGAGTTGGTGTCCGAGGCGTCCTTGGTAGCTATAACTAGCTTATTGGAAAAGAGGAGCTCATCTAATTTCGAGGATCGGTTCAAAGACGAGGAAAATTCATGCCTAAAGCCGAGCTTATTCTAATTAATTTTTCTTCATATTTATTTAACTGTTTTTATTATTCTGTTTTCAACTTTTTCTTTTCACGCATTTTATTTATTTATTTCAGGTCTTCAAATTTTATCCCCCCGAACTTCTTGGGCACGTCAACTGCCCCGACATAAATCTGGTCAAAAGAGGAACAATTTGTAGTAAACCCAGTCTCTGAGGGATCGACCCTACTCCCTATACTGCTTAAATCGCAAATTAGGCGTAGGTTTATATTGGTGGATTCGTCACCCATCACTTGTTGATAAGGTGGTTGTTGGTAGCCCTGAGGGGGTTGTGCTCTCTGATTTCTTTGACCACCCAAGAGAAATTGGGATGGTTTCTTCAACCTACATTATAGTTATTACTATAAGAGTTATTTTGAGACCTAGAATTATTACCCATATAATTGACTTGCTCGTTCTCTACGCTAGGACCAAAGGGTAAACATTCTGGACTATTCATTTTACCTCCATTTGAACCGCATTGCATCACCGGATGTACCTGCGTAGAAAGATATAAACCATCAATTTTTTTATTAAGCAAATCTACCTGATTCAATAACATGGTGATTGTATATAAATTAAAAGTAACAGATGTTTTCATCGGCTTTGTCCTCATGGCTTACCACTGATAATTATTTATTGCCATCTCCTCAATAAATTCATAAGCCGCTTTGAGTGTTTTATTGTTTAAGGTTCCACCGGCTTCTGTGTCAACTAACTGCCTCGTTAAGGGATTCAAACCATTGTAGAAGGTTTGAACTTGTAACCATAAGAGTAACCCATGGTGAGGGTACCTTCTCAATAAGTCCTTATACTCTCTCATGTATCGTATAACTTCTCTATATCGATCTGAACAAAGGAAGAGATATCGTTCCTCAATTTGGCTGTCTTAGCTGGTGGAAAGTATTTTAGCAGAAACTTTTTGGTCATTTGAGCTCATGTAATGATGAAACCTCGTGGTAAAGAATTTAATCATTGTTTAGCTTTGCTCCTCAACAAAAAAGGGAATAAATGTAAACGAGTGAAGTCATCAGTGACGCTATTTATATTGAAAGTGTTGCATATTTCCAAGAAATTTGTCAAATGAATATTTAGATCTTCATCTTGCAAACCATCGAACTGCATAAACTGTTGTACCACTTGAATTGTGTTTGGCTTCAGTTCGAAACTATTTGCAGCAATGGTGGGTCGCACAATACTCGATTCAGCCTCAATCAAAGTGAGCTTGGCATAATCGTATAGAGTACGTGGAATAAAAGCTGCTGTAGGAGGTAACTTAGTATTCTGATTATCGTCCATATTCTGATTATCGTCCATCTCCTCAGTAATAATAATGTCCTCTTGTTCTACTAAATTTTGTGGACTCTGCATTGCGTCTCTACGATTTCTGCGAGCTGTACTTTCAATTTCGCTATCAAACAGTAATGGTCCCGACTGGTTTCTTCTAGTCATAAACTAAAAGAACCTGCCAGAAGAAAATAAAAGAAAAATTAGAATGTAAAAATTTTAAAAAAATAAAAATATATAAAAAATGGCTAAATTAATAAAAATAAAGTGTTCCTAATATTTTAATCCCCGGCAATGGTGCCAAAAACTTGATAGTCACAAAACTAACTATAAATACGAAAAAGGCAAGCACACCTATCGAACAATAGTATAGCTACAATGAGTAAAGATATCGTATCCACGAGGACTAAAAGTATTAGTAATTACCGTTTTCTTATTATTCAGCCGACAATTTGGAGTGATGGGTTTTAAAGCTAAAATTACTAAACTAATTTAACTAAGAACGCAACAGAGAATGAATCAAGGAAACAATCAAATATTAACCAATGAGAGAGACAATACCCAGGAAAGAATCCACCTAGACTCATTCTATTATTATTAATCTGATGTAAACGATTTATTCACTTGGTGTCTTGATTCGTAGAAATCCTTAAATTATGCTAATATCTCTTTCAAGAGTAAAAGCAACTGACTCTAGGTTGATTAATTGAAATATCTTTCTAATTAAAACCCATATTGTCGCATTAACTCGATTTATGGATTCCCCTATTATATTTGACTCTAATCTGGTAGATTTATGTTGTCCTATTTCTAGGATTGCATGCAACTCTACTCAATTATGCTAGATCTACTCTTAAATAGGGACTTTTTCTCCACTGACTTAAGCATATTAAATATGGATTGATATTCTAGAAATATTAAAACAAGAAATAAACACACATAATTGATAACAAGAATCAAATATTTTTTATGTAAAACAGAAATTAAATAATAGAATTTATCATAGCTTTCATCCTCCCTACGTATCTAGGGAACTAGTTCATAATCCTAAATAAAAACATCTCAAATTCAGAAAAACCACAAGACACAAAGAAACTCATAAAAACTTCAGAAGAAATTAAAAAGAGATCTTTAATCTTGATGGAGATTTGCTTCCGAGTTGGCTTCGTTGGTGTTCTTTGAGTGTTTTATTCGATCTTCTCTGATGGCTCTCATATCTCCTCTTCTAATTGGTATATATAGACTTTAGAATGCTCAGAAAGCCTAAAAATTGTGTTTTTCCACATATTTGGGAAGCATGGTGCAAAATTGACATGTGCTAGCACATAGGCGTATGTCCAGCCTATGTGGGTCACATGGGCGTGTGTCCAGCATGTGTGGCTCCTAAAATCTACTCTTTTTCTCCGATTTTTGCTCCTTTTGCTCATAAATGCTCACCTAAGTATAAGAACATGAATTAAAAGGATTAGGAGTATCAAATTCACCACTTTGCATAAATAATCATTTAACAACGCATTACGAATGTGATTAAAATATGTTAGTTTTATCATTTATCACTCACCCATCATGCTCATCTCAAATTCACCTTGCATAATCTTAGAAAATTCTTGACAAAGAAGTTCATTAGTAGCACCAAATATAATATCATCAACATAAATTTGTACTACTAAAATGCCTTTGTCTTTAATTTTTATGAACAAAGTGGTGTCTACTTTGCTTCTTCTAAAGCCATTTTCAATTAAAAATTTGGAAAGCCTTTCATACCAAGCTCTAGGAGCTTGTTTCAAACTATATAGAGCTTCGGACAATTTGAAAACATGATTTGAAAATTTTGGATTTTCAAAACCGGGAGGTTGTTCAACATAAACTTCTTCATTTATGAAACCATTTAAAGATGCACTTTTGATATCCATTTGAAAAAGTTTGAAATTGTTTGAACATGCAAAAGCTAATAACATCCTAATGGCTTCTAACCTAGCTACCGGTGCATAAGTTTCATCATAGTCTATACCTTCCTCTTGGCTATATCCTTTGGCAACTAATTTAGCATTGTTTCTAACAATGTTATCATTTTTATCAAGTTTATTTCTAAAGACCCATTTAGTTCCTATAGTTGGATGATCACTAGGTCTATTAACTAAATTCCATACTTGATTTCTTTCAAATTGATTTATTTTTTCTTGCATAGCCATTATCCAAAATTCACCATTTAAAACATCATCAATGTTTTTAGGTTCTATGCAAGAAATGAAAGCAACATAGTTACAAGTATTTCTAATTGAAGATCTAGTTGTCGAAACCATTTTTAAATTTAAAAAACGGGGATCGACTTTGAAAATAAAATGGGAGTCGCCACCGATATTTTATTAAGGTGTGACCGGTTCACCATTAAAAATGATTTTGGTCTGCAAAATTTGAGAAAATAAGTTCGGGAGTCGATTACGCACGAGGAAAGGTGAGCATCCTCGTAACGCCCAAAATTGGTACCAAATTGATTGTTTAATGTCTTAGGTTTGAAATTTTGAAAATATTTTAAAAAACGATCCTTTGAAATTTAAATTCGAATAAACCAAATTGAATAATAAGACGCACTTATTTCGAAGAAATAAATTGCCACACTCAGTGAGTTAGGGTGAACAATTCAATTGTCAAAATTAAATATGTCTTTTTAATTTTTAAATTCATGTATTTTGAGAAGGTTATTTGGTCATTTAAGTCAAACGAGAAATCAGAATCCAGTAAGCTAGGGTTCAATTTCTTGAAATTCCTAAACACCAAATATTGCCTTTATTTTGAAATCGAGATAACAAAATGTCACATCCAGTAAGTTAGGATCCAACATTTTGAAGTCTCAAAAGCTTTATTTTATAATTGTATGGTTTTACCAAAATAAACACTTGGCTATTCAAATTCATCGAGAAGAACTGAAGCTCAGTAAGTTAGGGCACAATTCTCTTGGGAACTATGAACACCAGGCCTTTTTGAAAATTATGAAATAGAATGATTGTTGCGCTTTAAAATGCAATTTTTACAAATGAGACAGGATTGGATAGCGATATAGTGTAAAAGATAAATAGCAACTCAAACATACACTAAGAATTAACAAGCAAGCGAAAGGTAATACAAATAAGAATAACAACAATAGTTTTAATCATATTATACAAGTATCAATATCAATATTCAAAAACCCAAAAGAATTAATAATCAATTTTATATGAAATACTAAAATAAAAAGAAAACAAGAGGATAAATTATGATCAATAAATTATATGTACAAAAGTTTTAAAATCAACCATATATATGAATTTGTGATAGATTCAAAATAAATTTAATAAGACAAACACATAAATAATATTATTTAGATGAATTTTGAAGCAAATATTATACAAAAAGAAAATTAAAATATATAAAATAATATACATATATTAATTTAAAGTAAGTAATACATAGTGAAAAACTTCATAATAATATACAATAGTATGTTAAAGGTTGGAATGAGTAAAATAAAATTGAGACTTTTAAAGAAATGAAATATATATATAGAAAATAGGTAAAAAATGAAATTAATAGCATAATATCTATATACATGTGTATAATAAAAATAATTAAATATAAATTGTATATATGCATGAAATGGAATTATGAAAATATTATTGTATAAATAAAATTAGAAATATATAAAATGGAATTTATGAATATATTGTAAAATAAAATTATAAAAATGTGTACAAATTAGTCATAAAGAATATTTAAAATAATACATTATGTAATTGGATAAATAATAATACATGATAAAGGAATTAAAAAAATACATAATAAAATAAAGTAAAAGTAAATAAATATACAAACTAATACGATAATAACACCTATAATAATAGTAGGAATAGTAATAATAATAATAATAATAATAATAGTATTATAATTAAAATATAAAAAAAAGTAAAAAACAAGGACAATTTCAAAAATAAAACAAAATATCAGGGTCTACTTTGAAATAAATACGAAGATGATCAAACTGAAAACCATTGCACACCAGAGGGACTAAAACAGAAATTATACTCAAAAATCCGAATAATCAAAATCAATTGTAGAAAACGACACCGTTTAAACTTAGATCCAAATGAAAACAGAATCAAATATGCGGTACAAATTAAAAAATTGAAGAAAATCGAATTGAAACTCCACAAAACACAGAGGGACTCGTCGTGCAAATAGACCAATGAACAGAAGCGCGCAGATCCTACCCCGGGTCGGGTCACCACGCGGGTCTGAGCCTCTAAACGGCGTCGTATCATGGCAACTGCACAGGCTCTAAACGACGTCGCTTCTTTCACTGCTTATAAGCCAAACCCTAGAGCAATCAACAATTTATTTCATTTAAATAAAAACTAAAAGATATGCTTGCTGTTTTCGGCGCCGTTCTGTGAAGCAGTTGTTTGAAAAGGAACTCCAAATCCTTGCTCAAACTCCGATTGCGACGGAGAGAAACAATATCCGGCTATGAGGTATTTTTCTTACTTCCTAAACTTTATTTTTTTTGTTATTTTTCTCGAATCATGAACAAAAACGAAGAACAGAGAACTGACAGAAAAAAAAAAACAAAAACGAATAGCGAAAGGAAAAATTCTAAATCACCTTTTGAATTTTCTCTGAATATTTTTCTTTTTTTTCTATTCAATATGTGTGGAAAAATGATCCCGAATACAGTGCTTTTCTCCTCTTTTTATAGTCGGAGAAAAAAATAAAATCAAATACAAACATAATAAAAATTCTAATTTATTTTTTGCTATTATTTTTCTGCGATTGCGCTTGTTTTCTTTTGTTGTTATTCCCTTTGCTTTCTCTGCTAGTTTGTTACGTCTGTTGCAGGTGCAAGCTGGAATAGAGGCCTGGTTCGCGCGTGGTGGTGGCGTAGCATGCGCGGAGGCTACCTGGGGAGAACAGCGCTGGAAGCTGTTGCTGTTTAGGGTTTTCTATTTTTCTTGCTATTGGGCTTGTAGGTTGCAATTTGGGTATTAGGTTTGAAGTGGGTCTGTAATTGGTTATTGGGTTAGGGCGTATTGGGTTTATGGTTTATTTTATTGGACTATTATTGGACATTTTATTTGATTTTTATTTTAATTAAGTTTTAATAAGCCCGGGTAAAATTGGTTATTACACTAGTAATTACCGCTTTAGATGGATCACTAATGACGTGTCCATCCTTAACATATGAATGCTCTCTTGGCTGGCTAAATTTTTTTTCAACGTGAGTTGGTTCTTGGAGTTCATCAATTTTTAGTTCTTGAACCAACTCACTTACGCCTTGATCTTCATGTAAAGCTTGATTTTGCTCAACTTGATATATTTTTACATATTAATAGATTCCTTTCTAAAATGAGAGTTAGGTTCATCAAGAATAACATGTATAGATTCTTCTACAATAGTGGTTCTCTTGTTAAAAATTCTATAAGCTTTAGAATTTGTGGAATAACCAAGAAAAATACCTTCATCACTTTTGGCATCAACTTTTCCTAAATTTTCTTTTCTATTATTCAAAACAAAATATTTGCAACCAAAAGGATGAAAATTACTTATGTTAGGCTTTCTTCCTTTAAAAAGTTCATAAGGAGTTTTCTTTAAAATAGGCCTAACCATAGCTCTATTTATAATATAGCAAGAAGTGTTTATGGCTTCCATAAAAAAACATCTAGGCAAATTATTATTACATAACAAAGTTCTATACATTTCCTCCAAGGTCCTATTTTTCCTCTTAACAACTCCATTTTGTTGAGGGGTTTTAGGTGCCAAAAAATTATGACTAATATCATGTTCACTACAAAAATCATCAAAGCCAAAGTTTTAAAATTCTTTTCCATGATCACTTCTTACACTTGAAATTGAATATCCCACTTGGTTTTCAATCATTTTACAAAAATTAATAATTTTTTTCTAAAGCTTCATCTTTTGAAAACTAAAAGAAAACCCATGTATATCTAGAGTAGTCATCAACAATAACAAATCTATTTATCCTCTGTCCTATACGCCAGAGCCTCCTTTGTCCTGGCTGCTAAGCATGAAAACCATTTATCGGTTAAACTAAAGGTGTTCAACCCATAAAACCTAGAATCCATCGTTGTACAAAAGCTTTCAAGAGTTCTTACTCTACTTCTTCTTTTAATCCATGAGTTCAGAGGGGTAAGGAAGCTTACTAATTCCTCAATTTCTCTACTACTAGACTTCAATTCAAATGATTGTTGCGGCATGTAGAGCTTCCTTCAGCTAAATCCTCTTTTTTTTTAGATTGAATGAAGAAGATGATACTTTAGAGTGAAAATTTGATAAACAAAATTGAGAAAATTATGTTTCCACACACTATTATATATATATATACATCTTTAGCACAATTTCTCCGACCGTCTCTACCATTTGTCCTTAATCATTTTGTCTCCTACTTTGGAACTAGTTGGTTCCATCCTAACTGAACTAGGATTGAGATCCAACTAATCAAAATTCAGCCACTAAAATTTTTGAATTTCCTAGTGCAGCTTGACAATTTACTAGTCCTTTCAGTTTAGTCCTAACTTTCCTTAGATTTCGAGGTAATAAAGATACCCTGGTGTTACAGAAAAACTCTTACGACTTTATGTTTTCTTTATCTATAATGGAAAAGGTGATCGACAAAACGTTTCGATTCCCATCCTATTCTATGTCTATAAGAAATATCTACTTATATTTTCCGTAAAGCCAAGTACCGTCAACCTGAAATATGGGCTTACAAAAAGGGAAGGTTCGAATGTCCAGAATAGTCAATGGAAGATTTGAGACCATAGATCTTTTTTGCCATCATGGTCGTACGTATTCATAATCTGCATCCTGAGCACAGTTCCAGGGACATACTACTGCATTACTGTCGTCCAATATTGGAGCTCATTGTATGATTCATCCCAATCACCGTACAACTCTTTCATGGTAATTTGTTTAGCACATCATGCTTTTCGATATGAAACATTGTACCGATAATGGGTTTACAGAGATGCCATCAACCCAACAATCAGAATAGTGGGTTCTGCCTTGACCAAAGGCTTGATACAGTGATTGATCAACTTGGTATCTAACTTTCGGTGATCTTGAGTCAACCATGTCGAAGTACAAGTGTGGGGGCCTTCATACTTTCGAGTCTCTCACACTTGTGATTTATTTACAAAAGATGTCTTGACCCTCCACTTACAACCTTCGGATGCATTCCAACACTCTCCCACATATAATGTGGGATTTGACATTGTGAATCTGTATTTGACAAACACCTTTAAGTTGTACTAATTTATTGTAGAAAAAAAACTTTCCTTGTCATCGTATTCTAACCCAACTTTGAGCTTTTCCAACTCCTCATCATCTAACACCTGATGGAGTGGCAAAATTATGGGTATTCTGGAAACTCAAGTGCTTGAGCAGTGTTGGGGTCGACATTCATTAAATGGTTATTAGGATCGAAGTTGATCACCATGCCACCGCCATGCTTGAATGGTTGAGGGAAGTCATTGTATTCACGAACTAGAGTTGCATTTACATCGTCATCAGCAACTTCATCGAAATCAGTCACTAAATTCATCCACATGAGCATTTAGGACCTCATCCTCCTTGGGTCTTTCACTTGTACATTTGGTAAGCCAAAGTTGTGCTGAAAACCAACAACTAATGGTTGTATATCAGTAACCACAATTTGTGTTGGATAATTGAACATGTTGCTAACATATGACGACGTGGCTCCATAATCACTACAATATTCAAATCCAACATTTAAGTCAAACTCATGCTGAAATGTAGATGATTGTCTACCCATAAAGGATGTAGGTTCATCAATGTTTGGGTTCAAATGTGGAGCTCATTGATTTATAAAAGTAGCATCAGTTACTGGAGTTGTTGATGACAATGATTGAGTGTATACCTTATGAGAAGAATTATTTTCATGTAACTCCGTATACAACTCCACAACATGAAGGTCCTCGAAGTTGGTATGTGAATATACCATTGCTTCAACATCCTCATCACTAGAAAGTTCCAATAATTTATACACCCAATGATTGGAGGCCATAGGAAATTTATAATACAATTCCGAAATAGCACTTCCAAAACGAAAAGCTATTGGCCAGTCTTTGTTTTGATTTCATCGAGTGTCGCAGAATTGGTAAATATTACGCCTACATGATGGTTGGATTTAAAAATTGCACCAACATTAGAATCCATAATTTGGCAATCATAGTAGATGAATGTTGCGAGCTGGTTGTTCATCTTTAATATAACTGTAATTTAAATTAATATAGTTGTTAACAAACCTTAAACCCTAATACCTTTTATATTTTAAGTTTGGTTGAATTAACAAACAAGTTGGTTGTTTTTAATACAATATAATTAAAAAATGAAACATGATATTAAAACTTCCACACAATTTCCTTATCATATTATAAAAGCACCAACTTCATACAATAACAAAGGCAAATATTTCGATACAAGATAATACATTTCAAACATAAACCCTAATTTTATAAACTCATAACCCTATGCACCTCCATCCTTCTTTAGTTTAATCTCCTTAAAAAGCTTAGGAATGGAGTCGATAAAATCATCTGGAAACCCACCTATATCTAAATTCCTCAGCTATGGAAAATAAGGAGGATATGGATTTGTCCTACAAATATGGTTACCTGTAATCAGCTAGTAAGTTCTCTTTGCACCATTTTTTGCGATGGCCTTTACAAATTCTTTGATTAAGATCTCATACAATTTTCTTCTATTTTTTTGTTGGTAGATACCATCAACCAACATCTATCTAACCTAACTTTATGTTCTACGTATATAAATGTTTCTCTTATAAATCGATACTTTTGAACTTCTCACTTATGACCAGGATAATATGACCAAATTTACTCCTGCATAATGAGGTCACATCAAATATGTGGGCAACATCGCAGTTATTGTTCAGGTCTATTCTACAATTTCTTAATTTCTCTACCCAAATGTCAACATCCTCTTGTTGTTGTTCAGTTTTGATCTTTTTCGCAGTTCAAATAATCTTGGCCATTTTTCTTTGCACAAGACATTTATTAATCGCTGTATTTATTACAATATACACCCTAAACCATCTAACCATCTCAAATTAATCATATTCCATAAATTTTAAACCCTACTTTCTCATGTCACAAAAAAAATCACATAATGTCATTTACTCTATTCGTAAACTGTATAGCTATAATATAATTACATTATAAAGTTTTTTTACCTTTTTTTCTCGAAGCTTGCCTCTTCTAACTTCGATCTCGAGAAAAAATTATTTCAACCAATTAATTTCATAATAACCCACTAATGATGTAAAAGATTTAAAATTTTCATAATATTTAGGTATATTAATATTTTCTATATTATTCCGAAAAAAGCCAAAATAACATTTACAATTTTCCATTTTTTACCTTAATAATTTTCTTTTTGCTGAAAAAATATAAAACATTTACAATCAAAATATCATTTACCATTTCTTATATTTTATATGAAAATAAATTTCTTTTCCTTGAAAAAGAGTAAAAACATTTACAATTTAAATCTATGCATAATTAGCAATTAATTATTACCAAATAATTAATTGCTAATTTTCGAAACCTCATAGTAGTAATTCTCCTTCTCTAAATAGAACTATCTTTTAACAAATTTGGTAATCACATTTTTTTTTTCACTTCGAAGCACTTTCTTCCCAAAAACCCCTGCTTGTGCTAGGTCTCGGGGTTCCCAACCTTTAGTCGTATACTGTAAGGGAACAAAGAATCTCTACAACCTCAAAAGCCCAAATTGGCATGTCGGCGGTTGATTTTGTCTTCCTAGATAGCAAGAAATCTCTACTACATTTGCACCGACATGAGAACCTATGAGAACCCCAAATCAATATATCAGTTGCCAATTTGGACTTCTGAGGTGCCCAGTTAGATTCTGACACAACGGTTGCAACAGTTTCAATTCCAAATCGTCAATTGCCATGCCGGTTTGGGATTTCCATGCAGATTTCATATTATTTTCGTAAGAAAAGCCCCCATAATATTCCGATAATCAATTCTTTTTCCTATATTATTCTGGAAAAAAAGTTGGTGTTTTCTAAACTTTTTTTGAAAAAATATTGACGCTTAGTTTTGTACAATGTTTTTTGATGCTATAATTTTTATTTGGTCAAAATATGTTGTTAGTCCCATACTTTGACAAAATTTAAGCTTTGATCTCTATACTTAAAAAGTTAAAAATTAAATCCTCATACTCTTTTATTTAAAAATCTTAGTCCAGTTAGTAAAATCGTAAGCATTTTCTATAAAATGGTCAACTTAGAATTTTGATTATGTTGTCGTCATATGACATGGCATATGACTGATAGGAAATAAACATGATGAGGTGACAAATTTTGAAAGATTCTACGGACAAAAACAATAATTGAATTAAGATTTTTAAATTGAAAAATAAAACTTTTAAAATATAAGGACTAAATATCGAATTCTATACAATTACATAAACTTATAGCATATTTTAACCTTTTATTTCAAATCCGACTTTATTCACTTGTAAATCAGAATGTCAAACCTTCAATTTTCACATATTGTTTCTCTATGAAAAACCACCTCCATTTTTTCTTTTATTTTGAAAGTTGAAATTCGTAAATTCAGAAAAAGAAAGTTGAAGTTCATAACTGGAGCACAATTTGCAATTGGGGAGTTGAAGTTAATTTTTATACATATTTTAAAATGTAATAAATTAGTTATTATTATTAATTTGTTCATATTCTTATGCCTCGAAATAACTTGGATGATTTTTTTTTAATTTGGAAGTTGAAGTTTGTATTTAGAGCACAATTGCATTTTGGAAGTTGATGTAAGTAATTAATAATGAAGTAATGAATTAGTGGTTATTGTTAGTTTTTTAATTATTTTAATGTCCAAAAATATACCCAATATTTTGTTTTCATATATTAGTGATGTATTTTGTCAAAATATATATACTAGTGATGTACATGATAATATTTTCGTATTTGTTTGCTAGTTTTGCAATTGGTATAAATATATACTGTGTTATGTTATTTTTTAAAATAATTCTAGCATATTTGAAGATGAGATGTTGTTAGTTTTATTTATAACATAAATTTATCATGTTAGAATAATTTCGTATGATTTTATAATAATGTTTGAAATTTGATCAAATGCTTGCTTGTATGTAATATTGTACAACTTTTAGCGTATAAGATGAATAATAGAATTTTCATGATTATTTATCACTATGAGCAAACTCATGACACTGAAATTGGGGTGCTATTTGAAGTGTCTCAAACATTCTATTCGGACTGCTGCTAACTCATATACGGAGATCCCATCAACAACTTCGGAGAGACATTCTATAAGCCAACGGTGACTGCTTCTAACTTGTATGCAGAGAACCCATCAAGTTTCATAGGGAGCCATTCTTCCATATTTTGATTTGAACATAGGGTTGTCGGTGCTCGCACTCCTACAGCATAGTAAGGACGTTCGACGGGGCATATTATTCAAAAATTGGTGCTAATTTTGGTTATTATACAGTTGATGGTGAACCTGCTGAAGAACCATTTGAGGAGACAGGTTTATTTTTTGCGCCCGAGGTTGCTCCAAAAGGCAACCGTGATTCTGAAAAAAAGTATTGCCGATACAATTGGCGGAAGAAGTTGCAACCTCCATCCATATGCACAATATTGTCATTGACACAATATATGTGTTAGAATTTCTGGAATTACCTCATAAAATACCAAGGCATATGAATTATTCTTCTTGGTTATTTGAATCATCAAAAGATGCTGTGATATCAGCAATACAACATCTAGAATTTTGTAAATATGCTGGCAAGTGCGTACAGTATGGTAACAAGTGTAATTGGAGGATTACGACATCATTTAAGAAAAAGAAGCAGATATAGGAGATCCGAAAGTATGACAGTCATTATACATGCGTTGTTGGACAGATAACGCAAGATCATCGAAAATAGAATTCCAACATTATTTGACTGCATAATGCCATTGATGCAAGCGAATCCAAGGATACCAATCTCAGTCTTCATCATTGACATTCGAAGCATACACTAAAGCGTGGCATGCAAAATAGAATGCTATGAATGAACTGTTCAGCGACTCTGATAAATCATATAAGGAGCTGCCCCGATGGTTGAATGTAATGGAACAATTACTGCCAAGTAACGTGGTGGGAATGCAAACGCTCTATGCCTACTAAGAGATCAACAGCTCACGGTAAAGAGCATATGTCATCCACTATTTTAGAGATTCAAGCTATGATTGATGCATTTCCATATTCTAAACCACTTACATACGAGAAATATATGCACTTAAATATAGTACATATTAAATTATTGGTTTGGTTATATATGTGATATAAATATATCATACTAACATAATTTTCAATATAATACATTAATATTGTATAATATTATTTTATAATTTTATCTATCAAAAGTTTGAATAATTATCATTTATAAATATTCTTAAAACATATTATAATATAAGATATGTTAATTTCTTATTTGAAAATATATTTTGGGCTTACACAAAGCTCAAGAAGATTTTTTTCTTACATTTTACTTTTTGTCTCAAACTTTTTATTAAAACCTTTTGGTTATTATTTGATACATTGTTAGTAAAATTTTTAGATGCTATAAACGAGTTGAGGTGTAACAAATATCACATTTATTTATATAATTAAATTTATTTTTATTTTTAGTACACCCTATAATATAGTTTTAAACCTTCAACCCACTTGTAAAATTTAAAAACTCTATAGACGATGTATCAAATCATTTAAAAATACCCACTTATCCCTTGAAGTTCGAAAAATACACTAATAATATGTTCAATTCAAAGTAATAAACCCTAATTAGTTATAAAATCATTTTAATTATCAGTAAATTAAATTATAATTTAATATAATAATATGTTATAACCATAATATATATATATCAATTATTATACGTTCTTTTGGAAGTGATGCATATAGCCATAACTGCAGTTATAAAAAATATATTTGGATAACTATAATTAGAATTAATCGTTATAAAACGTGATGAAATTATTATAATATATCTAAACTTATATGAAAGTAAATCTATCTAGAGTTCAATATGGTGTATGGTGGAACATAACCCAAAATAAATATTAACAAAGAAGTTAAACATAACATATTTTATACAAAGTGACATTCAAACTTGAAATCTGAAAGTTCACAAGGCAACATATATAGGTGCAGCTCTCATTTCGATAGATTCGAGCAATAGAAATCTTACTTATATCTTGAATTCAGATTAGATTGACAATTATTACTTGCCATACAACGAAACATATATTTATTTATTTAAAAATTTAGTATCAAACATGAAATATCATAAATAAAAAATAAAAATCAATACACAATATTATATTCGATATATATATATACATGTAAAATGCCCCTGTAGTCTAATGGATAAAGCATATTACATGGTCCATTTTAGAGGTTGGCGACTTACTCATTTCGTGATTTTGGTAGTGGACATTCCAAAAATGGGTATTATCAAGTCAGGTGAATTCAATAATAGACGTCTGGTGGTATTCCAGTTTTCCTTCTCTTTTCAGGACCTATTCGAAAGAGAATTCGATATTTCTCAATTGTGATTATATGAATAAGTTGAATCGCCCTAGATACAAGTATAGAGATATATTCTTCCAAGAACCATTCAACTATATGAAAATTAAAAGAAAATCAACATACTCCGATGACCCGAGTGAAAGCAAACATACACACAATATACATATAGTTGAACATAAAACCAACAAGAAAAAGATACAAAAGTAACTAGGAAACAATATGAAACTTGATAAGAACTTCAAATTAGTGGTGAAAATCAGATGGGAACAGTCCTTGAAGGATCCATTTGAATCTGTTTTTCATCATTTTCATCTCCATTTTCACCTGTTAGTTCCTCAAGTGATTTGCCCTTTGATTCTGGCACCAGTAGAGTGAATAGCATTCCAAAGAAATTGATGACCCCGAGCATGATAAGTGAGTATCGGACACCGATGCCTGGTGGGTAGCCAGCATCGGTCTTGGCCGGATCAGTGCTTTGAGCCGCATATAAGAATCCAAATGCCCCGACGATGGCCCCGGCTTTCCCGGCGGCAGCCGATATTCCGTGACACGTTGATCGCAATCTTGCGGGGAAGATCTCAGCTGGCACAACAAATGTTGTAGCATTGGGTCCAAAATTGGCAAAAAAGAAGGTGAGCGAATACATGATCACAAACCCAATTCTATTAGGTTCCAATGTCCAATGATGGTATGGAATTGCAAGAGCAAACATGAAGATGGTCATGAAGAAAAATCCCATCAATTGAATCGCAAATCTTCCCATGATATCGATCAATGCCACCGTGAACCAATACCCCGGAACCGTACTGCATAGAGCGATCAATGTTTGAGCTCTGGCGATCTTGTACACTTCGTGGATCGCATTCATGCTTGCAGCCTTAGGAATCCATCCAATGGCGGAGAAGATGTCCTTTTGGAATAGGTTTTGGCTGTAAAATGCAATGTCTAATAAGAACCAAGTGGTTGTAGTTCCCAGCAAATGAAGTCCGTGGCGTTTCAAGAATTCCCTGGAGAACAAGCCGAAGGAATTTGTTCGATCTGTCGCTATCTTTATGACCTTATCTTCCTCGGCTTCGAGATCCATATTCAACACTTTCGACATGTCCGCCGCAGCCTGTTTTGCTTTCTTTGCAACAAGGGCAGTAAAGCGAGCGGTTTCCGGCATCTTCATTCTCCAATAGTAAGTAAGAGCAGCCGGGATTGCACCGAACATCAAAATTATGCGCCAAACATAGTCAGCCTGTGGCACAGTCGAGGCTACCGCATCCACTGAATAAGCAGGTGCCTTGTATGCATGGTCAAATGCAGCAGACACAATAAGTCCCACAATACCACCACCTAAAATCCCGAACCCTTGCATTGCGAACACCGCCGCGATAAACGCTCCGCGAGTTTTTTTGTTGGCGTATTCGGACATAATCGTAGCCGAAAGAGGGTAGTCACCACCAATGCCGAAACCGAGCCAAAACCGGAAGAAACAAAGGGTAGCTATAACACCTTTAGCACTGCTTCCAAATGACAAGCCAGAGGCAAGAGAGGAAACAACCATGAGGATCAAAGTGAGACCATAGACTTTTTTCCGGCCCATTTTGTCGCCGAGCCACCCGAAAAACAGTTGGCCAACTAATGTGCCGACTAAAGCAACACCGTTGACAGCGGCAGCAACGTTGGGAGGTAGGGAACCGGGCTTGGGTGCACCGTCGACATGGTAATATATACGACCGAGTAATTTGGTGACCAATGAGATACAAAAGAGATCGTAAGCATCGGTGAAAAATCCCATCCCTGCGATAACAATGGCGGTGAAATGATACCACTGAGTCTTGGCTGCATCGAGTGCATTCAGCACTGCTAACTGTTCTCTAGCCATGGCTGCACCTTGCAAAATCAGGGTCTCAACTTAGTATAATAATAATAACAATAATAATCAACAAGTCATTATCAGATGCGGGTCTCATCAACAGAAAACGGATGAGTTACAAAGAAGCAGGGGCCTCATCACCTTTAGACTTGTTGGTTTACTGGTTTTTTCCTCTTTTTATTTTAACATTTAAAATAAAATATCATTTGGTTTTTTTTTAAGTAGATGAGTGTCGTAATTAAATTGTTTTGATTAATTTTATAATTGAAAATTCCAAATAACGAAAAGTAATTACATTAAATTTATATATTTTATAATTCAAATAAAAAATATTTCTGAGCAAATAGATTTTATTAATATACAAAAGCGTTATGTTTATTTGATTCAATCTAATTAATCCATAATAAAACCGTTGACCAGTGTTGATTGAAAATAATGTATCCATCAATTAAATTCTAAATCAAATAATGAACACCTTTTAACTTCTTCAACAAAAGGACAAATAATAATAAAACTACTTAGGTCAACGTTGATAGTCACCGGGTTACTGACCAAATCAAAATTCTAACCTCACAAACTTTGAAAGAAATATTTACGATTTTAATGTGTGGACTGAGTTTTTTTAAATAAAAAAAAGTAGGAAAGTTTAATTTTTAACCTTTTAAGTACAATGACTAATTTTTTTTTTTTTGAGAATTATAAGAGGAAGGCAAAACCTTAACAGCAATGCGACTAGCACGACTCAAACTCAAGCCACACTTAGGGCGATGAACATCCTGGCTATTAGACCTGGTTCACTAAATCTCAAATTCTATCAAAGTACAAAAACTAATAGCATATTTTAACATTTATATAAAAGCATAATAATAAATTTAACCTTCAATATTTATTTTTTTTGCCCTACTTTTCTTTAGATCATTTTGGTGCCTAACTCTCATAATTTAATCAAATTATAGTTTAACAAAAAGTTAGTTGGACCATTAAAATTTTAATGATAATCACATGGTACCCACAGCATTTCATGAAAATTCAAATTATACATAAATATAATTTAAAATTTTCAAATAAAATGCGTGTGAACTGTCACATCAATACCATTAAAATTTTAATAATTTGTCGATTTTTAGTTAAAAATCAATTTTACTAAATTTTAAATTTTAAGAGCTAAAATAATCCAAGAAAATTATAATAAAAAGACAAAAAATATTAGAGGCTAAATTTATTATTATAGTACTATTCTTTTAAATAAATCTTTATTCAAAACTTTGTATCCAACCCATATTTGGATATACCTAAAATATATGATTAAAACCTTTTAAATATAAAATAATAAATATATTTATATCTATGACATATACATTCTCATATTCGACCCTTAAATTCAAATTTAAACAAGATAGCTTCTATTAGGGCCATGTGATTACATAAGTTAAATCTTTCAATAAAAGTATTATGAAAGTCTTTATACAAAGAGTTAAATTATATTTATTCTTTTAATAAAACTGAATAAATTAGTCCATACACGTTAAATTAAAGAACAAATTAGTTCTTTCAATTAAAATTTTAATCAATTTCTATTGTTAAAGACTTGTGTGATTAAGAGAATGATCGACACTTACATATTGCATGCCATATATACTTCATGTCAACTTACGAGACCAATTTTAATAGTAGAAATGAATGAAATTTTTAACAGAATAACTAATTTACTCTTTGATTTAATGTATAAAACCTAATTTACTATTTTTAAATGAAAGAGAAAAAAATACAATTCGAGCCCATATGTACCATCAACAACTCTATTGTACCACCTTAAAATTTCCAGATTTGTGAGACAAAATGGTAGGACTTTATGAGTCAAAATCAGACATAAATGATATTAGGAGCCCAAATATTTATAGTTTTGTAACATATATGATAGGCCTTTTTACTTGGGTTGGTTCTACCTGACCAAAATTTAAATTAAGTAATAAAAGTTTTATTAAATTTAATTAGAAAATATATAAATTTTGGTATAATACCATACTAGTTTTGGGATAGAGATGGTAAACATAAATAATTATGAAAAATAGAAAAAGTTAAATAAAATTGAAGTAGCAGTACAATAGCTAGTTTTAATTGGGATTATTAATGGCATAATATATATGGAAACTTATAAGACTGACCTGTTTCTCTTCAAACAGTATTGCAGTGAAGAATGGAAAGAGAGGTGAATGCAAAGATGTGAGAAAGGTTGTGGGCTTTTAAACTGCACATGCTATGGCATCTAATCAAGGATATACTCTTTCTATTCTATTTTTATTTATTTTTTTCTCAAGTCAACCCTCTTCTCATCCTCACCATTAAGATATTAAGCATCTATACTTGTATATCAAAGGAAGCCTTCCTACATCCCATATTTCTCTGCTAAATTTTTAATTTTGATCTGTTTACTATCATTGCATCTGATATTTAATTTTATATATTTCTATATATAAAAGGAAGGCTCAACATTTTTCACTACTTCTTTTCTTTTGCCCTTGTCTGATAAGATAAATTTTCAATTTTCATCTTTCTACTATAATCACATTTGAGATTTAATCTACCCTTCCACACATTTCACTGCTCTTTCCTTTTTTTCATTACTATTGTAAATAACTGTAAATTTTTAATTTTGATCTCGCTATTATAATCACACACATTTGAGATTTAATATTTATATTTTAATTTGATATTATTTAATTTTCTACTTAATTAGCTCAAATAGCTATTGTCCTCAACTATTTCGGTTAAAATAATAAATTATTTTTGTTTAAAACATTTTATATCATGTGGCATACACGCACACAGAAAAAATACGATCTATACATGATAAGTTAGAATGCACACACACATATATATATATATATATATATATATATATATATATATTCTACCTCAGCATTATGATATTGATTGCTAAGGGTATCAATTATTTGGATTAATTAATGATACTATAAAATAAATTAAAACGTAAATAATAAATCTTAAATTAAAAATAATAAAATAATCATAACCATAATTTAACCTAAAACAATTTATATCTAACACAATCACCCTCATTTTAATTTTGAATAAATTTAAATATTTTGAGGAATCTAACGATTAAAATTCATTTTAATTGTAATTACAGAAGAATAAAAATAAATAAATGTAAAATAAATGCTCTTCTTTCTCACAATTTTTTTTAATTTTTTATTTTGCATTTTTTTATCTTTTGAGTAAAAGATACTGATGAGAATAAATCATCAATGTAAATTCTCGTACACGATGAAAGTGAACTCTTACAGATGAAAAACTCATCAATGTGAAAAATTATTCATTTGATTTCACCTTTCCTAAAATGGTAAAGTTACATTTTTAGTCTTCCAACTTCTATAAATTTTCGATTTAATCTTTAGCAAATTTCATTATTCATACTTTTTGTCCAAATACTTATTTCACCTTAAAATATTTGGTCTTTCTTAGTGTTGAGTAATTTTTATCTCATGTCCTATTAAAGGGAACATTTGAGTATTTATACATATCATCATTGTTCATGATTTGACTCCACTGTTCATGGACTCGATCCCACTATTCATAGGACTAACACTCTGAGCCTATTTCGGGCATGCTAGACACGTATATGATTTTGGGTCGCTTGCCAGACTTCACGATCCCCCACACGCAAGCTCCTTAGGTATGGCGAACTAAAACTGCGGACTCTCCTTGGCATGTGCAAGCCGATGTTGCGAGCTACCCTTGTTATCCTCTCGTTGTACGCCTTGCGCATGTCTACCTGGTGGGGCCTATCCAAGTTGCAGGTAGGCGACTCAAATCTCATCTGAATTTCGACTTGGTGATCATTGATATATAACACTTAAAAACTAAAAATTTGAGATATTACAGTTTAATTATAAATAAATAAACACATGGTAAATAAAATCTATTTCTTTTTATACAAAAATATATTCATTACTAGCAATAGAAGTGATAGGTGATGAAATCAAGCACATCATGAATTTTTGACATTTTTGTAAGTCAACTTCATTCATTGATAAAACAAAATGCCTTGTGACTAAATAGATTTGCTCATTCTGTTATCTCTCTTTTTTAAGTAATGCCCTCAATTATGATTAATTCTTTTTTACACTCTGTCGAAACCGTTTTTTTTTTTAAACAAAAATTTTAGTTGTCGACTTTAAAAAACAAAACTGGAGTCGCCACCGATCCTTGCGGCGACGGCGGCGCTCCTTGCTGTTTAGGGCTAGGGTTCTTTGTGTTTTTTTTTATTTTGCTGAGTTGGGCTAGGCTAATTTGGGTCTGGGGTGTTTTGGTGTATTGGGCTTGTGTGCTGCTAGATTTAGGGATTATTGGGCCACTTTCTTTTTGTGTTTAAACCCAGGCCGATTGGGCCTTATTACACACTCAATTATCAAATGTTTTAAAACGATCACCCAATTAATTAGGTTCTTTGTCCTTTTTCATTAAGTTCTATTAAGTGTTTGACGAAAGGGTGATGTAGTAGTTCAAAAATTAGTCTAATAATTTGTTTATCTCTTGACTTTTACACATCGTCTCAATCTAGTCATAATTTTTAAAAATATTAACCCTTAACATTACAAATTTTCTCAATTTAATCATAATTTTAAAACTTAAAAAATTATACAAAATACATTTTAAAATTTTACTTGAGAACCTCCCACAATCTCTCCCCATTTCCAAATATAGCGATTTACAACTACAATAGATAATAAATTCAATTGTTATTTTATTTTATTCGGTTGTAGATTATATTATTCTTTATCAAAATAATATAATTATATTTATTATTTAATTTTAAATAAAGTACCGAACATATTTTATAACTTAAATTCACCACTTAATTTTTCAATTTATCAAACATAACTTTAATTTAAGCTATTTAAACAAAATATATTTGATTTATTTAAATTCTTTATATTTATTCAAAACTCTTTTACTTAACTCTAGTATAATTAACAATATTACTATTGCTTGTGTATTACTTGTATTTATTTATAATATAATTATAAATATTTTTATTACTTTATATTTAAAAAGTATTTATGTTTTTTATAATTCCTAATTAGATTTTTAATTGTTTGTGAACATATAGTTGAACATGTTCACGAGCATGTTCGTGAACACATTTAATTATATATTTATTAATATAATTGATAAAATGTTTTAATATATCATTTGATACCGAGTTTGACACTTTTTCTTAATGTGATATCGTGTTACTTTTTGGTCCAATTTGGTACTTGTATTTAACAAAAGTTATATATTTTGGTACCCAAAGATAATCATGTTAACTTCTTAGTATTTAATTTGAGTTTTAGGGTTTATTTGATAAAAGTTAATTACTAATATTATTAGGTTCGAATTTTTCATGATTTTGTTAATAGAATAAAATTAGAGTTAGTCGTGAATCTATTTAATTTTGCGTTTAATTTGTCAAATACAGTCTAATTTTAAGGTTGATTTGGTGAAAGTTAATTGCTAACATTATTAGTTAATTATGTATTTTATCAAATCAACACTAAAACCGAATCAAACACTAAAAATTAACACCGTTACCATTAGATATCAAAATATATAATTTTTGTCAAATATAAATATCAGATTGAACCATAAAATAATATAGATATTACATTAGAAAGAAGTGTGAAACTCAATTACTAAATTATACAAATTAAACACTAATAAATTTAAAAAGCAAACAAATAAACAGTGATTTAAACATATTAATTTATAGGCCTACTAGCCTAGTAGGATTGTGCTCAATCCAATTAATCTAAATGTGAAAAAGAAGCCGACTTTGGTTGTTGGGAGTGTGAATTTGATGGCCTTTGACTTAGTTATTGCAACATGTTCGAATTTTTCTTTCTCCATTTTCTTTGGGCATAATCTCTTATTTGGCCCTTTAACTTTACAAAAAAGTCACTTTAGTCCTTCGTTTATTATTATTTTTTCTTTTTTTTAGTTCTTAAACTTGTATTTTTTTGTCAATTTACCTTAAAATAGATTAAAAAATTAATGTTTGTTAGCTTTGCTGATGTGGCATATACATGGATTACCACCTGGATGACACATCAATATTTAACTAATTTTTAAAATTTAATAATATTAACAAATATTTTACACTTTTTTAATTTTTTGAATTTTTAAAATATTTTTATAATTTTTTGAATTTTAAAATTAAAAAATTAATTAAATGATGATGTATCATTCACATGGAAATTCATGTGTATGCCGCGTTAGCAAAATTAATAAATATTGACTTTCTTTCGATTTTGAGGTGAATTGATAAAAATACAAATTTAAAGGCTAAAAATGATTAAAATAAATTTTGTTATTTTATAAAATTGAAGGAGTAAATAAATTATTATGCTTGTTGTTTTCAATCAATTTGGTGAAAATATTATATTCGATTGATTACTCCATATTGTTTAGGTGTCCCTTTCTTTCAACCCTTAATAATATCTAAAGTTATTCTCTGTAAATTTTAATTTTAATATTTAATAACGTACTTTTTATTTTTAAATCAATATTTAGTAAATTTAATTTTAAATTCTGGTATTTAATTATTTTCTTGTTTTCAACCTATGCGTTTCTTTAATAGATATTTAAGAAATTTAAAATTTAGATCTTGAGATGGGTAACCCACCCTTATTTTCATATATTATTATTGGGTCGATTTTTAAAGTGTTGTAATTAATTAATTTTTAATAATGATTGATATTGTTTTTAGATGATGTTGAGATTTTATTTTTGTTTCTATTGAGAGCGTGTACAGCTCATAGAAAATAAAATTTCAACGAAATAAATTATACATGGACGTACGACCATTTACTAAGAAGAAATAAGCGTCTTCACTTTTGATGGGGTTTGAATCCCTACACATGGTATATAGGTCACTACTTACTGGAAACACACCAGTCTTATATGTTATACGTCAGGGATTTAAACTCTAGATTAAATTTCATACTTCTCATTCTTTCAAAATTTTCCTTTTACAAAGTGTATGCAATTCTTGACTGAAATAAAGGATAAAATCCCAAGACCAACTGTGCTTAAAAACAATTTTGTTACAGGTCTTAATAATACTAAAAGAGAGGTTTGGGTACTATTATAATACAAATTGATGGGTTGAGTGCACGAAACAGACTTTGCTTTCTAAGCGTTTGACTTTTTGATTGAGCATGAGGGTTTTGCCTTGATTAAATAATTACAAATTTAATTTGGTCAGACCATAAAGGGTTTTTTACAATAATATTATAAAAAAATAAAAAATAACCAAAATATTATAAATTTTTTTATTTACCAAATTATTATAATTATTTTTATTATTTACCAAAATATATAAAAAAAACAAAAAAACCAAAAAAAAATTGCAAAAAGCCTGATTAGGCCAATGGCATTGGCGGCACCAATGGTGCCAAAGGCATTGGCGGCACTACTCGTGTTATAAACACGACCTCTGCCCAGCTGAAGGGAGAAAAACCAGAAGAAAAAAAAGAAGAAAAAGAGGTGTTGTGGAAAAGAAGAGAAAAAGAGAGAAAGAGAAGAGAAAAAGAAGGTATTTTTAAAAAAATAATTGATTATATTCTTGTTATTGTTTTGTATATTTTGTAATATTTTTTGTTTTAGGTTAGTTATTAAGATTAATAAAACTCAAATTGATAGTTTTAGTTAGTATTATTATTATTATTATTATTATTATTATTATTATTATTATTATTATTATTATTATTACTACTCGTTGTTGTTGTTAGTATTAAGATGTTATTAATGTATTAAGATGTAACTTAGTAGTATTATTGTTAGTAAAAACTAGTATTATTATTATAGTTAGTTAGTTAGTTATTATTTTAGTAAAACCCTAATTAATAATTTTAGTGTGTATTATTTTGAGTATAAAATTATTAATATTATTATTGTGTTAGTTATTAGGATTAGTAATTTATTTACCATTCGAGAATTTTTATGAGATTTTGTTTTTTTTTTTTTGACAGATTAAATATTGAAGATGGATGCTAAGTTTCTTGTATGCGTTTATTTCGATGGAGTCATCTTGACAACAAGTGTTGGATGTGTATTTGAATGTTGACAACAAATAGCAATGAGATTTAATAGAAATGTATCGTTCGATGAAATGAAGGCAATGATTAATGCAAAAATTCTTAGACATTGTGGGAGAAGGATATCAAAAATTTTCTACAAGTTTCCAGTTTCAACAAATCCGGTCAAATTCGTCGAAATGGAACTTGTAGACGACGAAGACGTGGAGACAATGGTCGATCTGTACTGTGGGAATGGGAGTGAGAAGAATGCACCGATTCACTTATTTGCTGAGTTAGTCAGTATTGAGCAAAATGCAGATGTTAATGCATCTGATGAAGAAGACGGGGCTGAAGAACCGCGGATGGTGGCTCCAATATCATATGTTGATAGTGAATCAACAATGGGTAGGATCGGTATCGACCTGAATATTACACCCGATGTTGATATGGTTGGTGGTAAAGAAGAAGGTGCTGGCGAAGAAGAAGGTAGTGGCGATCATTGGGATGAAGAGGTCGATAGTGACGGTGATCCCAATGTATACGATGTACCTGATGATATTGATGATGAAGGCATTAACGCTTCTTCGGTCGGGGAGCAGATGCGACATATTTTGATACACAATAATCCTGGGCCACACATGTCGCTCATAGACCCCGACGCAGCGTATGTAGCTGAGTTCTCGGAGTACCCTGAAATAGTTCATCCTCGCGAGCTGGCCGTAACATCTGATGATGAGGAGTTATTCATAGGCCAGAGATTCAGCTGTAAAGAAGAGTGCGTATATGCCATTAAGCGATGCAAGCATGAATATATCGGTGGATTATAAAGTCTCGTGTCTACTCGGCAATATATGTTAGGGAGTGTTGGAAGGCGTGAAAGGCGCAATTGGCGAATCTGAAATGCATTCATTAGAAGTTCTCGGATGTGGGAGATACGAAAATTTGTTGGTCCTCATACATGCACATCAACATGTATGATGAAAATCATGGAAAACTTGATTCAAAACTATTTGTATGCGTGTATCATGCCAATGGTGAAGGACATGTCGACCATTAAAGTTTGATCGATTGTCGAAATGCAAGCACGATTCGATGTCGAGTCTCATATCGGAAGGCATGGATAGCTAAGCGGATGGCGATGGAGCAAGCGTATGGGGATTACGATTACGTCGATAACGAGCTTCAAGGTTGGATAGTCGCTATGCGATGAGTACGCATCGAGGACGTGATTGAGTTGCAGATAAGGCCATATTATGGCTCGGATGACCAGTTACAGCCGGCAAAGAGGATTTTCCATCGGATGTTCTGGACGTTCGATCCATGTGTGCGGGCATTTCCCCACTGCAAGCTACTTGTGCAGGTGGATGAGACCTGACTGTATGGAAAATATACACAGATCCTACTTGTTGTAGTTGCTCAAGACGGTAACAGAAACGGACTCCCGATAGCATTTGCTATCGTAGATAAAGAGAACATAGAGTCTTGGGAATTCTTCCTCACAAATCTGCTGAGGTATGTTATTAGGAACGATAACATTTGCATATCTCTGATAGAGGGAAGGGTTTAATTGCAGCTATTAGGCGTTCCGGTGTGCCGTGGAGATCCGTTTACTGCATTCGTCACATTGCGTCTAACTTCCATAAAGATTATAAGAATGCAGACTGGAAGAGACAAGTCGTGGCAATTGGTAAATGATAACCTTATCTTTTCAATATAAGTTGTAATGTTTGATGTTATCGACTTACTAGAACTTATTTTTCCTTAATACGTATGTAGCGTACGAGTTAGAGCCACATATTTTCCGGCAAAGAATGATCCGACTTGAGAGTGACATGGAGGGGCAGACAAACACATCTTTCCGACAATGATTGGGCACAATGGAGCCGTGGCAGTGGGCTCAAAGTTTTGATGAGGGCTTTCGTTATGGCCAAATGACCACAAACTTAGTGGAGGGGATCAACGCTGTCTTGTTGAAAACACGTCATCTTCCGATTGTATTGGTATTTTTTGCTACTTTCTACAGGCTGGCTACTTTGATGCCAAGAATGGGTCAGCAACAAGTCGACCAGATTCAGGCGGGACATGTGTTTGTCGAACATGTCAGGGATGCAATGGTCGTAAACCGTCGGTTGGCGAGGTTAATGAACATGGAAATATATTCACGACGACTGGAAACGTTTCGAGTTACTGAGACCATCAGTCGTCGACCTGGTATACCAACTAGGTCATACGGAGTTGATCTCCGGAATAGACGGTCTGCGAAAAGCGGGAGGTTCAAACACTTCATTATCCCATGCGCATGTCGTGGCAGCGTGTGCTAAAGTCAACCTTGATGCTGAACAATATGTCGATGATGTGTACACGCTGGAGTGCACATTGCGTGTCTGGGAGAATGAGTTCCCCGTCCTGCCAGACCTATCTAAGTGGGAGGTGCCGCCGATGACTTTCGAGCTTCTCCCAGACAGAGGGCTACGGAGGAATCCAAGGGGTCGTCCACAGTCAAGCAGACTCCGTAATGAGATGGACATTAATTTCAACTTCCTAAGTAAATTTCATAAAAAAATCCCTAATCAACATACAATGTACATACCATTAATTTTTTCATTCTAAATATATTTCATAAAATATATATGCTAAATAAAATAATAAAATACGTACAATGTACATAACATAAATTTTTAACACACAAATATTACAAAAAAATTAAATTTATTAAAAAAATTACCTTTTTTCCTTTTTTTTTCCTTCCTTCATTCCCTCTTCTTTTTTTTTTCTCTTCTCCTTTCCTTTTCTTTCCTTCTTTTTCTTTATTTTTTCTTCTCATTTCCTCTTATTCTTCTTTCCTTTTTTTCTCTTCTCCTTTCTTTTTCTTTCCTTCTTTTTCTTTCTTTCCTCTCCTTCCTTTCTTTCTTTCTTTCCCTCTCCTTCCCCCACCACCAACCCCCCTATTATGGCATTGGTGCTGCCAATGGTTTTGGCACCATTGGTGCCGCCAATGGCTTTGGCACCATTGGTGCCGCCAATGCCATTGGCCTGATAAGCTTTTTCAGCTTTTTGCAGGTTTTTTTTTGGCTTTTTGTTTTTTTTTGATATATTTTGGTAAATAAAAACATTATAATATTTTGGTTATTTTTATTTTTTTATGATATTATTGTAAAAAACCCGACCATAAACAATAGATTGCTTAACTACATGATTAGATTTAAAGCCGTATTTCTCTTACTAAAAAACAATGGATAGACATGACTCAAATCATTATGTGCTGCAAATTGATAGGGAAATCCGGCTGTCACCTGTCAACCATCCAATAACGTCAGTTCACCTCTAAAGTCATACATTACGTAGGTATGCCAACTTTCGCTCCTATTTCATAAATGAATTGCTCATATTAATTCATTATCTTTCGACTAAATTATTAATATAGTGATTTTTATTTTATTTTAGTTATATTTTAGTCATTTATATTTGAAATATTATGTTTTAGTTATTTATGTTATCATGTTATAACATTTTAGCTACTGAGCCATTAATTACTATTAACGGTATAATGATAAGTTGATGTAGCACGTTAAATCATCATTTCAAATAAAAATTTTAGGTTAATTTATACAATCGATCCTCATATTTTTTCGTTTTGAATAATTTAATTTTTATTCTTTTGAAATGATGATTTAACGTGCCACGTCAACTGACAATTACATCGTTAATGTCAATTAACGGTTTAGTGACTAAAATGTTACAACGCAATAACGAAAGTGAAATGAGTCACAAGGCCCACAATCAGGCTCATGAATGTGATGGGCTCAAATTTCCTCAAGGCCTAATAACGAGGTTGAAAGCTAAGCAAATCCAAGCAAAATTGAATGGGACCATCCAAGATTTTGTTACCAAGCCCCTAGTTGCGCATATGACCAAAAAAGAAAATCAAGATTCACTTCCTTGTTCTCAAGAAAATCAAGAAACCGAATATTGGTCCAATTTTGTTGTTTCGAACAACTTCAAGAATCAAGAAAATCAAGATTTCAAATCTTGAAAATCTTGGTCCAAGAAACCGAATCTTGCAACCAATGAACATTGGATTTCATGTACGAGCTTGAACGAGCCAATTTCGAGAGTAAACGGATCACTAGACCAAGTTCTTGAAAAATGGCCCATTAAGATGTCTACAAGTCCATCCTGAAGTTTAGAAAGTAATTTAATTGAATATCAGGCCAAATTATCAAAGTGACCCAAATTGTAAAATATTTAACTATATGTCTAATTTTATTTTAATAGGTGGATCATCATGTAAGAATTAAACCAAAGGAGCCCATTTAATTCATGTGGCTGGATTCCCATTAAAAATCTACACTTAGAATTATTATTATTATTATTATTATTATTATTATTATTATTATTATTATTATTTTGTTTGATGAGTTGTCATGTTAGTTATTCTATTAGGGTTAGGAAAACTTATTTTGGGGGCCTAGAAGTAGCATGAGCTCACCCTTATACATATACAATTGATTTAATTTTTTTTTAACTTAATAATAATTGCTCTTGAGTTTCTTTTAGAAGCTGTTTTAACAATCTTTCAGGTTGTGGAAATAATTTTCAAGTTTTTTCTTGCCAAGATCTCTTTCTTGGAGGGGGAATTAAAGCCATTGAAAGGAGTTGTGGATTCTTAATGTTTGTAAGACTTCTTAGGATGCCATCTTCTCTTTTCTATCCTTAATTTATCGTTTCTTGCTTATTTAAGTTAGTTATTATTGTTTTGGCTTGCTGATTTTATTGATTTTCGTTCTAGGTTAAAGTTGTTTAAAAAAAGATGTTATTCTATCTTGTTCCATCAAGAAGCACATCAAAATTAGGAGTTTTAATCTTTTCTTGTTGTTTCAAATATTCTTGCACAAAACAATTTGTTTTTGTCTTTAAAATCACTTCTAACAAATCTGTTTGTGTTTTATTTTTCCAGGTCTGGTTGGGGCATTTTCTTGAGGTCTAAGGACGATTTCTTTCCATCCAAGAAATGCTAATTCATTCTCTTTTGGACTAATTACCAGTCGGTTCATCTTTCTTTTGTTTTAATTTCGTTTGACTCTCCTTTGTGACAACTACTTTGTTTTCGTTGTTTCTTGTTTCAATTTACGTTCGTCTAGAGATCCAGGTTAAATCCGCGACTTTGACAAACTTTACAATCCGCTTTCGCATTCATCCACACTCATCCTTTATCAGTAAGTAACTAAAACATGACATTTCAAACATAAGTGACTAAAATATAACCTAAGGTAAACAAAAGTGACTATTTTTGTAGTTTACCCTTATCTTTTTTAATTTGGATAAATCCCAAAATTATACATAAATTATGGTTTAATGTATAATTGTATACATGAACTTTAATTTTGTACAATTTTATACTTGAAATTTTGATTTGATCCAATTCTCATAAACTATTAACACAATTATTGATATGACATCATTTAATGTTTATATATTACATACGTAAATAAATTATATTTATTCAATATAAAAATAAATTGATATATTTATTTCTTTAAATGTGTATGATTAAATCAAAATTAAAGTTTTAAGTATACATTTGAACCACAATTAGAGTTTCATGCATATAATTGCACCAAATTAAAGTTCATGTATACAATTACACATTAAATCAAAATTTATATATAATTTTAAGATTTATCCTTTTTAATATTTAAGTTAGATATTTATAGATTATTATTTATTGTTCACATGTCAAATGCATATTAAAATATTAGAAAAACAATTAATAAATATCAAATAGGTAGAGTGATTATAGATGTATTTAATATCTATGATAGCGGTAATGGTTTTATATTTTAAGTTTAAAATTATATAAAATAAATAATTGATATGTTTATATTGTTCTGACTATTTTTAATTTACATTATAATACATTACATGAATCAAATTCAAACACGTAATCTGATTAAGATTTTTTTTTCCTTGAAATTGATTAAGAATTTAAGGAAACAGTTTCAGATATATACAATTAGCTTAATATAATATATGATAATACCTACCACGGTCCAATTATCATAGGAATAGAAGAGAGTATACTTTCTTTCAGAAAATTTATTCAGTGACATGACAATCTTACCGTAGGGTAGTTAGATTATCATGCCATCATACGAGACTATTGATGGAGGTTGTACGTCTTGTTTAGAGACTTTCTCTCGCTCAATATTTTAAATAACATGTAAGGTTTTGAACGTTCGGTTTTAATCATGAATGATCAATATATGCATGACAAGTATATATGACATTCTTTTATAATTTATATGGCATGCTTATCTCATATATGCATGAACATATATTTGCAGTCATAGAAATATCACCATGCTTATATAAAAGCATAAAATTAAATGACTCTAACCAACCAAAGTCAACCAAAGTTTTCATGATTTCATCCTAGAAAAATAAAATTGCAAAATTACAAAATTCACCCCAAAGCATACTTTGGGTCTTCAATTTTGCCATCACGGACTTCTGCTACGGTACTGGTTCACGTTTCTTTCGTTGTCGTATTTCTGCTATCATTTTTATGTCATCATCGTTGTCAACCGCCGGACCACCATCGATCAATTGTTGATTTGGTTGGGTCTAGTTTACATTGTCTCAATCGTTCTGGATGCATCTCAGTTTCTCGGGTTTCGCCGAAAAATTTTAAGTTACAAAATTCCCATTTTTATTTCTGGCTCACATATTTTATTCTATATAAATAATAAAATAAAACTTTGCGTGGAGATGATAGCCCATGATCTAAAATATACATACCTGAGATAACAATAAATTACATTTAAATTTATAGAAATCACAACTTTGACAAAAATATTTTATCATCCATAATAATAAAATAATATCACACATTCATTCTCATACATTCCCCTCAACATGCATACAATTACAAGAATGTCACATCTTATCAAATATAATTGTAACACCCCAAAATTTTAATTTTGGGTATTGTGAATTGTGACACAAACATTTGTCAACTTTAGTGGTTTTGTGTTCTGAGAGTGTTTGGAAGGTCCCAAGTTCAAGCTAAGACTTGAGTAAATTTTGGTATTTTTATGAATAAGCCGCCCTATCTTTGGTCAGTAGGCTTTTAAGTAAAAGTTGGTAAATAATTAACAGAATGGGTCTGCTGGTCTGGTGGATAAGTGGAGTGTTGGTGTGAGGGAGGTCATGGGTTCGAATCTTTGGGACGGCAAAGGTTGTATTGTTGCTCCTAATTTCGGTAAGAGTTGTGCTGAACTGGGTTTCTGAGTGGTGGATGTGTAGTGGGAAGTGAGGGAGTGATTTTAGGAGTGAATTAGGGGATTATGGGGGAGAACATCCAAAATTTGATCACTTTTTCCTTTTTCGAAAAAAAAAGTCATTTTTCTCTCCATCTTTCTGACGTTTTCTCTCCCCCATCTCTACCAAATTTTTTTCTTCTTTGCTTTTTACTCGATTATCTTTTCTTTTCTTTCCGCTACTACTGAAATTCCCTTCTTCCCCCTAAATCATTCTTTTCTCTTAATTTCGTAGCGTTAAGCAGCACTTGTGCAAATTCAGTAAGTTGTTGGGTATCATTTTAAGAGATTCTTTTGTGTTCAATAGTCTAATTCAGGGGTGTTGGCAACAGCATTTCGCGAGGATTAAAGCTCTCATCGTGATTTTTGTAAACATACTGATTTGAAGTTTTTGTGGCTTTGGAGTGCTCGGGGACTATTTTAGCATCAAACAAAACCAGGTGTGTACCCGAAACACAAAAATAAGGGATTCGGCAAAAAGCCAAAATTGCTTGCTGTTTGGACAGCAGCAGTAGGGTAACTTTGAAAAATCACCATAAATTATGTAAATTGAATTAGAGAATAAAAAAAATATTAGATTAAATATATTTGAGTCTAGTTTCTCATAGAAGAAACAAAGTAAGTAAAAAATTTCATATTATGAGATATTTGAATTTTAGTGAGATAGGGTCAGAATGATTTTGGAATTCCCTGTCCTGACTTTGGAAAATTATTAAAAATTGTATAAAAATAGTTATGGGTTAGAGTTTATATTTTTAAAATTTTGAATGAGCCTACTTTTAAGAGAAACAAACGAGAACATCATCAAAATACTATACGAGAAGATAATTAATTTTTAGTGCAGAAAGGCCGAAACTGTCAGACAACAGAACAGGGGAAACTTTAAAGAATAAACTGTACTTATTGGCTAAACCAATAATTCTAAAAATTTTATGGTAAGAAGATATGTGAGTTTCGTTTTAAGGAAAATTTGCGGATCTTAATTCAGAATTCTGTAGCTTAAGATACAAATAATTTAGTCACAGTGACTGAAGTAGATAGCTTTGAAGGATCATATGAGTAAATAGTGGAAACACATATGAATAATTAACTAGCACGAGTTACATTAAAATGGATCACGAGGCCAAGGCCAATTTGGGTCATGTGGGCCACATGAGCGTGTGGGCCCACACGGGCAAACATCATGGGCTTGTAGGCTCATTTTCACTGTTTGACTAATAAGGTTGCACGGGTCGCCCAAGTCAACTGTGAACCTACTATATGGTCGGTAAGCTTACCTAGACCCCTAATTGACTGAAATGACTGTATGAATGATATGATTAAGCCTGATGATGTCCCACTGATTTGATACTGTATGCCCTGTTTACATGCATGATATTACGTTATAGCATATCATATATGTATATTGCATTGCATTGGGTTGGGTTGGGGGATTATAATATTCGGAGGAAGTGTACCAAAAGGCCTCGAGCCTAATTTATTGGTAGCTCAGCTGCAAACTACTATCTAGTGCCTCATTCAGTACTACTTGGAGTGTAGGGATGGGTAGGTTGATTATATCCCCACATGGAGTGTAGGGTTGGACAGAGATGGTGTGTAAAGGTTGGATGGGTAGGATTTTTGTGACTACATATCTATTACTGCTACTGATACTGTGATGGGCTAAAGCCCTACTGCATGACTGTTTTTGTACTGAGATGGGCTAAGGCCCAAACTGGACTGATATTGATACTGAAAAGGGCTTAAGCCCAAACTGTGATTATCTGTTTACTGTCTATTCTTTTGTATGGGGATTACACACTGAGTTTACTTAAACTCACCCCTTCTATTTAATCTGTACAAGTAATCCCCAGATTTAGGCGAATCGGTGTGGTGGAGGACTCAGTGGTGGCCACACGACTTCTTTTACACTGTTTATTACCTATTTATGATTTTACTTTTATTTGGGAGTATTTTGCTGTAATTATGGCCTTTACAGATTTTGGTTTAAATTTGGTTTTTATACGGTTTTATGATTTAAATCTGCCAGTGTTAGGTAAAACTTGGGTTTTCAAATGAAATTAATGTTTTATCAAAAATACCAAGAATATGCAAACTGTTTAAAAGCTTGTGCAATAAGAAAACGTTTTGAAATTGAATAACGATCTGTAAATGAATAATGTTTTGGAAACGAACGACACGATTTGAAATTAACATAAGATAATTAAAAAAAATGGTTAAATAGAAAATGAGATTTAGCGACGACATATTTTTTGAAAAGCACTACCTTGTGACATCGTCAGATTCGGCCATAACGTCTAGGCCGGGTCTGAGGTGTTACAATAATCATACATGAAGAAGAAAGAGAATTTTGGTCTCGGATTACATTATAAACATAGCACAGCCTGGCTTTGATATCAATTGTCGAAAAAAATCTTGTTCGAAAACAGTTTTCTAGCATAGTGAAAAATAAAAATTTTGAAAATCGACCCGATTTGTGATATTTATAGCAATAAACCCTATATCGAAATTGTATATATGTTTTCAGATTGACGGACTCTTGTCGTTCCTGACTTTCAACCAAATGATCTTTTCCACTATTCTCATACCATGAATTGCTTTGAGTGTAAGCTCGAACAAATTGAATCAAAACACAGAACTAGAAATAGTTTTTTTAGTGTGAAAACAAAAAAATTTATTCTCAAATAGAAACTGACATAATTGTTATTTCAAAAAATATAGATTTAATAGTTAAGAATAAATTCTTTCTATTTTTCGGCAAAGTAACAATATTTTAAAGTTATGTAAATAGCCCTAACAATGTCATTTATTTCTAGGGAGAAAAGGTAAAACTATTGTTGAATTATAGAACTTTATTTCAACTAGAAAAACGAACTTCTAGTCTAACTAGGATGTAGAGGGCGACAACCCTAGTTAATAATACTAGGGTTTGCCATCCCACCTAGAGGTGTCCATGGGTCGGGCGGCCCGGCCCTGCCCGATGGTCCACCCGAAATATGGGAGGGTTCGGGTAAAAATATAGGCCCAAAATATGAGTTTGGGTAAAAAACGAGGCCCGTTTTAAAAACGGGCTGGGCCTCGGGCACCACTTTTTTGGCCCAGGCCTGGCCCGAATATAATAAATATATATTTTTATTTTTTAATTTTAAAATAATTTTTTTATTTTTAAAATAAATTTTTGGTGTTTATTTAAAAAATGGGCTAGGCCGGGCCCGGGCCTAGGAAGCGGGTCGAATTTTTTTTTAGGTCCAACCCGGCCCATGGACACCTCTAATCCCCACCTTATAACATAAAGGGCTTTTGGGACTCTTCCATATCGGGTCCAATTACAAGTACTTCTCGAGGTTTTAACTTAATACTTTATAGTTTGAACCAACCCAATATTTGTTTTTCTATTTCCCAAAAAACAAACTTTAATATATTTTCAATTAAATAATTTTCTCAACCTAATTCTAATTTCGTTAAAATCAAGATGACTTTACTATAAAAGAATCTATGTGAAAATATATTTAATACTTCTACATTTAACTGTTCACTATGACCAAATGATTTATTTCTATTTTCGAACTTCCTTTAATTGAAAAACATAATTTCATTTTTAAAGTCATTTTCATTTTCATTTTGGAGAAAACCACATTCATTTCCAAATTATTCTATTTCTCCATTTTATTTTTATTTTTATTTTTATTTTTATTTTGGAAAAATCATAATCATTTCCAAATGTTTCTTATTTCTTCATTTCACCATTACTATTCATTTGAATCAACATGTAATTCATTTCTAGTTTCAACGAGCTAGTGGAAGAATCGATTGGACATATGCAATTAAGGCTAAAATGATTTATAATTAAGTTCCAACTTTTCACCTATTAATTATAAACTTATTTAGTCACGAAGTCATTCCACTATAGTATCGTGATTGAGCTCTCCTCAGCAACATATCATTACGAAAGCAACTCAATTAGTGCTTGTCCAATGACCTTGTCATAAATGTGTTACCCTTATAGGATATCCTTAATCTCTTTGGGATAATATCTGTTCTCCCAATATGATTCTATTTTATCTCATGGTAACCGTTACATATTCATTTATGAAAAGTCAATTACTATCAAATAGTAATAAAATCATTCATCATAAAGACGAACGACCCGTGGTCACGTTTACTTTTCATTAACAATGTAATGCAATGAGAGGACATCATTTACCCATGTCTTGGACTATGAATTTCACTATTGGGAATGACGCTACATATTGCAAAAGTCGTACACTCAATGCATGAGCTTTCAGTTCCTTATGTATTAGAACTCAGGTTTTTACTTATATCAAAGTATACGAATCACGCATACATAGTCTGCCATCTACTCAAGATTTAGATATGCTACACTATGAAAGTCACAAGTAAATAAATTCATAAACGAATTCAAGATCTATTCTTTTTGGGCCTAGTCCGATATACTATCAATTTAGTCAGTCACATCTATGTCTTTATCTTCTGGGAGTCATCCACTCTGATGCCCAAGACAAAACATCTCCTCAATTGGACTTGATAGACGACATACTAGTAGGGGTGTTCATTCGGTTAACTGACCCGAAATTGTTATAACCGAATTAACCGACCTCCCAAAATTTTTAACTGTTAACCGAACAGATTTTTTTTAAAAAAAATTAACCGAACCAAAATTTTTTCGGTTAATAAGGTCGGTTAACCGAATTAACCGAAAAGTATGTGTTGTTTATTTTTGGTTAAAAATTACCCGAATTATCCGAATTACCCGAATTACCCGAATTACCAGAAAATTACCCGAATTACCCGAAAATAAATTGGGCCTGGTTGAGGCCCATGGTAATAAGGCTCCAGAATTTTTTTTTAAAGCTCTGCTTTTGGCTTTCGATTCTTGCTTTAGTTGTTGTACCAGAAAAAGAAGCAAGTGCTGACTTTTCTTTCTTCCCTGGATGAGCTGCCGTGGGTGTGGGAAGAGCCTTTTCAATTTACAATTTTCATTCTTGTTGTAAGGATTGGCAGTCTGGGAAGTGGCTTATGTGGTTGTGTTCCCATTCCCGATAGTTTCTTTAAGTCGTAGGCTTGATTTGATCTTTTGTAACTCATGAAGTGAATTTTCTTCTTGCCTTATTGCCTTGAGTTCTATTGTGTTCTTCAGTCTTGTTTTTAAATAATATAAATATATAATGCATCGAAAAAAAACCTTCAAAATTCATGGGTTTTGTCTAACATAAACAAATTTTTAATAACCAGATGATGAATAGCAGCATCAATATCAGCAAGCCAAGTTTCATTAACAACCAGATGATGAATAGCAGCATCAATATCAGCAAGCCAACAAAGTGTTGAACACATTAAGGTTAAAGGACCCAAAGCTTTTATTTCTCGAATCCTACAACAATTTATCTCAATTGAAGATCATCCATGGTTATATGATAAGAACCCATATGACCATATCATCTTCGACACTTTCGCAGCTAGTCGATTGATATCAATGATATGGGGATTCAAGCTCATGGTCAAACTGTAAAACATGGGTTTGAAAATGATGTTTATGTGCAGGATTCATTAGTTTATTCTTTATATGTATTCAATGTGTGGAGATATAAAGGCTGCTAACGAAGTGTTTAGTCGAATGTTGTCGCCGAATTTGGTTTCATGGACGTCGATCATTGCTGGGTTTGATAAAATTGGGGATGTTGAAATGGCACGTGAACTATTCGATAAAATGCCTCTAAGCTCAAAAATCAGGAAAAAGAAAATTCAGGAGTAAAACGCAAAAAATCCAAAATGTTTCGGAACATACTCATTACCCTGCAAAATTCGGTTAAACCGAAAAAATTCGGTTAACCGACCGCTTTACCGAATTCGGTCGGTAACCGAATTTTTTCGGTTTTAACCGAATTATGCACACCCCTACATACTAGTCTTTCAATCGGTTTGCTCATTTTTTATTAGACTAATGACATGTTTAGGTTCGTCTACTAATATAAGTTGTCTTTCTGTATTATGATCTGACCACTAATACTACTTAGTATTAGTTTAAACATTAGACAACTAATGAACAAGATTTTCTTCTATTTTTCTTTGCATTCAAAAATCATTTGAGGAAAATCATACAAAATAAATTAATGTAATTAATGAATTTATTTATTAACCGATCTATTAGAGAAAATTATAAACGTACAAACGAATATACTACAGTCAAGACACTAAATTGAGAAAGTAGCAGCAACATTAATGTTAGAAGTAGAGTTAAGAGCAAAAATTAAGAACTTTTTAGGGAGAACAGCCTCAAATGCCCATGCAATGAAACAAAACATGAACAGGAGAAGATGCATCAAAGATGAAAAATGTCATAGGTGTCACGAAGATATAGAAACTATTGAACACGTTCTATTTCTATAAATCTGATTACATCTAATTGATTTGAGCCTGACTTGCAATTTGCTAATGCAGCTTGAAACAAATCTCAAACAACTTAAATTATCGAGCAATGCAATTTCAAGTATTCTAATGTTTTATTCGAGTAACTCTTTAAACTAATTAAATTTCATTTTTTATGGAACTTGTAATTAGTGTTGAAAATTTTCAATTCAAGCTAGAATTCAAAAATAAATAATCAAATTTTTTATCTATGAATAAACAAGTCCTGTTAAACTAATTTGAGTACTTTTTTTTATCTCAAATCGAGTCTAATTTTACCTCCATATATTATATTTATTGTATAAAATACTCATAAATTTCCCCATTTTATTACCTTCTTTCTTAGGCTGGCAGCTTATTTACCCACGAAAATTTTTGCTGCCTTTTAAGTTTTAACCTTATAAAATTGCATTCACCAAGCCATTAAGTTCAAAGATCATATGACAATAAAAAGATTAGAAGAATCCAATCCCTATGATGGTGTTAACCTTCTTTTAAGGAGTAATTTGGGTTTAAATTATTATTTTACTAAAAAGAAATAAAAGAATTTAATAATTTAAAGAATAAAAGTTTTTCAAGAAAAAAAAAACTTAAGCTGTTCTACTTTTTCAAACTAAATATTTATTTTGTTGATGGTAGCATCGAACTTCGAGTTGGTTGTTGGTCACGATTTCTTTAACATTGTTTTCGTAATTTTACTTTGTTTTTAATTTCAATCCACATTATCATGGTTTTATTTTGTCCACATTTTTCGTGATTTTGTTCTGTCCACTTTCTTTTCAAAGAAAATATTTTTTTTCTTTTAAAATTTTAGTCATGTTTTGGCGTATATATGGGATTTGGCAATATAAAGGTGCCGCCAAATTTACTATGAACCGTTCTTGAAGGGTTTTATTATGATAAGTTATAGTGATGGTAATAGATCCGAGATGATGATGATGATGAGGATAGGCCATCTGAGACTTGATCTTTCGACAATCTTCATGATTGATCAGTACTCATCGTTAGGTGATGATGGTGGGTTGGGATGCAAATTTTAGCGATTTAACCAAGTTGATGCATTTCTAATTTGTTTCCGAAATATTGTTGTATTGCAGTTACTATTAGTTTTTCCTTTTCTTTTTTGTGCATTAATTTGTAGTGATTTATTTATCCTTTGTACCATATGTCATTGCTTTATATTATTATTGTTCATAATTCCAGTATTTTCTTTTAAAAATTCTAGTTTTCTCATGTTGTAATTGAAGTTAAAATATTTTATAATAAATCACTTTTAAAGTTTACAAACTTATGCCTTATAAATTTTCATATTTTATTTAAAATTATATTTATATCATATAATTGTACAGTATCCAACGTTAGAAAATTAAACTCATGAAAGCTTCCATCAAAAGTAAAAAATATATATTCATTGCGGATGGTGGAGATCAATGTCAAGCTTTTGGGCCTTTGTTAAGACCAATAAATTCTTGTTTTATTCACTATTGACTGCTTTCTAACCTAAGAAGATGGATGTTTATTTTCACAGGTTATTTACCTCCTCTCTTATTTATGTCAGACATTTAATTCCTACATTTTATAATTACTTATTCACCTCTTTAAAAAGTAATCCGTAATTTTTTAATAAACTCCTATAGATTATCTTAATTTGTATAAAATGATAATTAATTTTTTTACTAAACAATTATTTAGCACGAATTTAAATCGTATTACTCTCGTTCTAAAAATAAATAAATAAACCCCTTCGCATCGATGTTTCAGTGCAATAGTTTTTCTCTGTCCATTTATTTTTTTATTTTATATTAAAGGTGTGTAGGGGTGTGCAAATTTAGGGTAAAACCGAATTAATTCGGTTAACTGACTGAATTCGGGTAATCGGCCGGTTAACGAATTAACTGAATTTAAGAAATAATATTATAATATATAAGTATTCAGTCGGTTCGGTTAAGTTTTTGGAAATATAAATTAATCTGTCGGTTAATTTTTAATATGTTTTATACTTGTTTTAATCAAAAATAAAAAATATATATAAATTTCAATTAATTTGGTTAACCGACCGAATTAACCGAAAAAGTTAGGTTCGGTTAAAATTTTTTTGAAAAAATTTCAATTCGGTTAACGGTTAAGGGTTTAAAAGAGTCGGTTAATTCGGTTAATGATAGTTCGAGTCGGTTAATCGGTTGAACACCCCTAAAGGTGTGTTTGATATATAAATTGAAAATTTAAGTGCTGAAAAATTAAGAATTAACTTTTTACGGTTAAATTTTATAAATACTGAATTTATATTAAAATTATTTGATAAATTAGTAAATGTAAGTACGGAATATAATTATGTTATTTGATAAAAATAAATACTAATTTTAATAAATTATATATTTTTAATTTTACATATTAATATAATATTTTATATTATTTTGGATGAAAAATTAAATATAGTAATTTGAATATCTAAATTCTTTTAACAAAAAATCATTTATTTCAATTTTTAATGAATAAAATTAACTTAATATTTTCTACCTTAAGTGATAAGTAACCTACTATTTATCATATTCAACACTTTTTATAGAAAATTTTATATCAAGTAAACAATTAAAATGATTACCAAACACATTTAAAATATTAAATGTAGAAATAAAAAATTTTAATGGTTTATCAAACACACCCTGAATGTAGGGGTGAACATTCGATCAAATCGAGTGAAAAAGTTTTGAGTTAATCAAGTTGACGAGTCTCATTTTATCATCCTAACTCGATTTGAATTTTTTTAATCGCTTCAAGTAAAATGGAATTCGAATCCAACAAAATTGTTCGGTTTAAATTAAAAATTAAATATGTCAAATTAAAATATTGTTACAATATAACTAATTCAATGTTAGAGCATATAAATTTGAAACCATATATATTTTAAAGCTTTTTCAAAGTAAAATAATAGGAAAAAAAGATCTTTTAGTATGATAAACTTAAATAGTTAATTTACTTATTTATGTTAAAAATTATTATTTTAGAAAAAATTTAATTTTTTTAACTTTTTATATATTTTTAGAATTTTTATTTTTAAGAATTTATATAAATTTTTCAAAAATATAAAATTTGAAATCTTTATAAATATTTTGAAATTTAAAAATTAATTTAAATCTTTTAAAAATTATTTTGAATTTTTTTTTGTAATTTTTGTTAAGAGTGACCAATTTGTTCATTTTTTAAATTGTCAAGGACCAGCCGATTGAGTCTTAGCTCAACTGGCATGAGCATTGTTGCCAATGTAGGAGGATATGGGTTCGAGTGTGTTGAAGCGCATTATCCTCTTATTTATGGGTTGGGGAGGGGATATGGGTAGTTCTAGGCATTGTGTCAAAAAAATTGACAGCGACCAAAGGGGTTTTTACACCTGTAACACCCCTCGTCCAACCCTATCGCCGGGTCTAAGCTACAGGATGCCACATTTGTTGCTGGAGCAACTACGATCAATAAAGCAACATACAAGCATTTATACATATGATTAAGTGTTAATCAATTTCAAAACATGTTACACAATCATTTCCGGGTCTTACTCGAGCTTACAAAAGCTCAATACAACCCGAAGTCAAATTAGGACTAAACTGAAAAAAAAAATCAAAATGTGAGAAAAGCAGTCCACTAAGTCCTTAGTTAAGGTAAAATACCATTTGGTATTACGATAATTTTTGTAATTTTTTTACGAATTTTATATTTTTTATATTTTTATAATTTTCTTACGACTTTATAAAATTTTATAAATTTTTTTTATATTTCTATATATTTTATAATTTTTATGATTATTATAAAATTTTACAAATTTTTATATTTTTTTACGATTTTAATAAATTTTATATTTATTTATTAAATTTAATAAATTTTATTGATTTTTATTTTTATCATTTTTGTCACATGTCACGCTGTGGTTGTGACACGTGGTGGCTTTAACTAAAAAAATTAGGTGCAATTAACTTTAATGGTCAAAGGGTCTTTTTTTAGTGGCAGATCTAGAAATAAGACTTGGGGGGAGCAAGGGCGAAGTTAGAAAATTTTTTGGGGGGAGGTCAAGATTAAATTATATATTTTTATGATAGTAAAAATACAATTTTTTCATTTTATGATAGTAAAAAGTACACTTTTGCCATTACTAATTTAAAATTTTATAAATTATAAAGGGTCTAAATAGAAAATTTTCTATTTTAGGGAGAGTTGGGGCCCCTGCCAGCCATCGTTAGATCCGCCCCTGACTTTTTTGATGCATTTCGATAGTTCAAGTACTCAATTTTGCAAAAAAAAAAAAAAAAGCAGGAGCTTAATTGTTTTTTTTATTTTTGAAAAGTTTGAAGGCTTTTTGATGTATTTTGGCGTTTAAATGCCCAATTAAATATAAAAAAATTTACAAAGGTTTAATTAATTTTTGTAAAAGTTTAAGGACTTTTAATGGATTTTAAAACTTTAAATACCCAATTAAATGAAAAAAACAAGAGTTGAAAAAGTTTTTACACCTAACAAATAAACACCCATCATTTTCGCTTTCAAAATTTCGTTTCATAATCATAAATTCTTTTATATTTTGAACATAGGACTTAAATGTAATTTTATTTTTTAGAAATAGAACCATGGAAACCTTGGCTGGCAATTTTATTTTAATTACCTATCTCATTATATATTTGTTTTATAATTGTTTATAATATATATTATGTAATTTTATAATTGTGATATATATATGAGATGATCCACAGTTGATTGTTTAAAAAATAAAAAGTGTGGTAATAAGAAAATACATGTGTTGTGTTGTTCCATTCACTTCTTTAGGTTATTCGATAACTGTGAGAAGTGTGGTAATGAGAAGGTGCATGTCTAGGATTGGCTCTTGCTAGGAAAGACTTGGTTTTTAAACTATCAAATTTGACTTACCTCCCTTTGCTAGGACCCTACCTAGTGCATGATTCACATTCACTTCTTTGTTTTTTCCTTTAAAAGAAAAACTGTGGAGAATCAAAATTGTTTGTCTTTATGATTGCTTGATTCTTGTGAATGAATGCAAATATTATAAAATTGTCATAGCATGCCATGCATATATTGAAAGCATGTCATTTAGATTAGGTAAGAATGTCACTATGACTATTGTATGATCACTCTTGAACAAGACCTACAGCTTCCATTGATGGTCCCACAGTTTCCATTGATTGTCCCTAAGTGATAGCATGGTAAAGTTTCGAGCCAGTTCCTACCATGGCCACATCCCAAGGTACACTTTCTCATGTGGGTTCACTAGATGATATTTCCTTTTAAGGACAACTAGCTATGCATGACTTTCAGAGAGATTGTCCCAAGATGACTCACAAATGAGAGCATGTTTATGATGAGTGTTGAGTCAATGATTACACATTCAAGAAAATATCTTATTAAATAGTTTCCCAAGAAATGATATTTAAGCTAGAGATGATGGCCAAACGTTAAACGATCATTAGTTCGTGTGGAGTCTTGAGAATTAAGATTCACAAACTGATTGGATGTAATCCATGTTCTAACTAGTTAATCGTGGGACCCAAGGCAATATGGTTGAAAGGTGTGAGAAATGACCGTAGCAACGAAAAAATATTTTTTCAAGGTTTTAATACAAGACATATACATCATATTGCATTCTTGATATGTTGCTGAAATGAAAAATATTTGCTTAATACAAATATAGTAATTCGTGAATCTTTATTTTTTTCAGTTCCAATATGTCTCCTACCCCTCTTATTAGTATTCGTACTGAGAATAAATTAAATGGGGATAACTTTCAAGAATGGAAATGAAACTTGTTGATAGTTCTCAACTGTGAGAAACACAAATTCATTCTTGACGAAACGTACCCTCCTGAAGCTTAGCCTAAAGCGAGAAATCACTGGAGAGATTCTGACTCGATTGCTCGATGTTATATGTTAGGGAGCATGAGTATTGTGTTGCAAAAGCAATATGAAAATTTTTGTACTACCAAAAAGATTATGATAAATTTGGAGGATTTGCTCGGAGGCCAAGTCGCATTGGCTCGACAATTCACTATTACAAATTTGATGAATTCTCAACAAAAAACTGACACCACGGTCAAAGAAAATATGCTTAAGTTTATAGGATTCTTTCCGAAAGCGGAGGACAATGGGGTTGAACTAGACGTGAACACTCAAATTAAAATAGTGTTCAAATCCTTAACCAATAAGTTTGTTGGTTTTAGTGCCGCTTACAACTTAAGGAATAAGACACTTACCTTGACTCAGCTAATGAAGGAATTACAATCCTACGAGTTGATGTTGAATGGTGGTAAGTTGGTTCAGGAGAAACCTAAAGCAAACTTAGTTGTGGGTCCCTCATCCTCTAAGGGGAATAGAAAGCTAAGGGAAAGAAGAAACCGACAAAGTCTTTGGTTATACCTCGTGTGGATAGGAAAAAGACCTATGATGGTAGAAGTAAAGTGGTACTCGAGGAATTTTTAGGTGCTGTAGAAGAATCACCAAATTCAATTCTTGAGAAAGTTGTAAAAAAGACCTGCAAATGATCAACAACATAGGGGAATCCGTGGTAATGGGAGAATTTCTAAGAAACCGAACTTCTTCATCTATGATGGTAGTATTTATAATACACTTGTAGACTTACTGATTTGAATTAAACTTATAGGGTATAAGTAGATCTACAGGAAGAAGAGAAATGTGAAAGAGAAAGTAGAAACACACAAAACTAGACTTGTAGGGAAATGCTACACACAGAAAGAATGCATCAATTATGATGAGACTTTTTCTCCGGTAGCCATGCTCAAGTCTATACGCATACTCTTATCCATTACCGCTACTCTTGATTATAAGATCTAGAAAGTGGATGTGAAAATAGTATTCTTGAATGGCTATTTTGATGAGACTATTTACATGGCTCAACCCACTGGCTATGTTATCAAAGGAAAGGAGAAAAAAGTTTGCAAACTACTAAGATTCATTTATAGACTTAAGCAGACGTCCCGCTCATAGAATAAAATATTTTATCAAATGATCAAGACTTTTGGATTTTAGCAAAATGCTAATGGACTTTGTGTTTATAAGCGTATAAAGGACATAAAGGTGGTCTTACTCGTTTTGTATGTCGATGATATTCTATTTATCAGAAACGATGTAGGAGAATTGTCATCGGTTAAACTGTGGTTAGCTCAACAGTTTAGTATAAAGGACTTGGGTGAAACTAGTTATATTCTTAGAATTTGAATCCTTAGGGATCAAAAGAATAAAACGATACATCGATAAGGTACTTGAACATTTTGCAATGATCGATGCGAAGCCAGACGTTCAGCCAACTGTATTAGGTTAGATAATTGTCTTAAGACAGCAGAAGAAAGAGAGTATATGAGTAATATTCCATATGCTTCAGCAGTTGGAAGCCTTATGTATGCGATGAGTTGCACAAGTCCAAATATTTGTTTCATAGTAGGAATAGTTAGTCGATATCAGACGAATCTAGGTATCAAGTATTGGCAAACTATAAAGCATATATTAAGGTATCATAACAGAACTAGGGATTATATGCTTATGTATTTTGGGAAGAACTTTACTCATGTTGGATACACAGATTCAGACTTCCAAACCTGTAAAGATTCGATGAAATTGACATTGGAAAATGTATTCACTCTAGGCCGTGGAGCCATAGTATGGAGAAGTGTAAAACAAACTTGCATTGCTGACTCTACTATGGAGGTCGAGTATGTAGCTACTTCTGAGGCAACGAAAGAAGCAATATGGCTTTAAAAGTTCTTAATCGATCTTGAAGTCATTGCTGGTATGGAAAAAGGTATAACATTGTATTGTGATAACAATGCTACAATAGCTAATACCAAGGAAATGAGATGTCACAAAAGGACGAAATACATTAATTAGAAGTATCACTTGATACAATAGGCAGGAGTTGAAGAAATTGTAGATGTGATGAAAATAGCTTTTGAAGATAACCTTACAGATTCGTTTACTAAGACTCTTGTAACTAGGAGTTTTATCAAACACGTCTAGGATATGGGAATGCAAAACATGACACATTTAATTCACTAGGGCAAGTGGGAGATTGTTGGGAAATGTGCCCATATTGTAGTAAACATGTAATTGTTTTCTATTTATTTGAACGATAAATAAATAAAGTTAATTTCACATTTCACTATTATGTTTTTTTTATTTCTGTCTTTTATATTTTGCATACATAGCGAAATTGTGATAAGCAAATATTAGTTCATTGATTGTCTAAGTTCAAACTAAAGACAAGTGACATTGTAAGAAAGTTTACATTGCGAGAAAGGCAACTTACTTCAATAGATAATCTAAATGAGTCTGTAGTCCCGTAAAAGAATCAAAGTGAGCATTTGATTCAAATACTGAGAATGATAAATTGTGACAAGCAAATATTAGCTCATTGATTATCAAAGTTCAAACTAAAGATAAGTGACATTGTAAGAACGTTTGCATTGCTAGAAAGACAACTTACTTCAATAGATAATCTAAATAAGTCTGTAATCCCGTAAAAAAAATCAAAGTGAGCATTTGATTCAAATACTGAGAATGATTATTATGTCGTCTACAATTCCAAATGGGGAGATGACTAGTCTTGGCTATCGGAGCAGTTGACTCCATGGAAGAGACATAGATGTATTCATTGGTAGAATGATACATTGGACTGGACCCAAGATGAATTAATTCTGAATCCGTTTGTGAATTAATTCACTAGTGACGTTTATGGTGTGATTTACCTCAATCCTAAGTTAGTCACTGACCATGCGTATGCAACGCATGTGTTTTGATATAAGTGGAGGCTTGTGCTCTAAAGATGATCAAGCTTATAGCCAATATGTTAGGTACATGACTTGTGTATGGCATGAATTTATTAGCAACTGTGGAATTCGTAGCTCAATTAAAGAGTTAATTATATCCTCTCATTGACATTGTGTGGATTGATAAATATAGAACGTGACCATGGGTTGCTTGTTCTCGAACGAGCAATTTATCAAAGTCATTTGTTAACAGTGATCATATTAATCATTAAGAAGACACAATGGTGACAATGAGATAAAACAGGATTGTATTGAGTGAATGAATTTAACTCGAAGGAATCAATGATATCATATGAGGGTAACACACACATGACAAGGTCATTAGACAAAGCAGTTGGATGAATTTTTTCTTAAAGAGTATACAATAAGGAGTTTTCAATCATGGTACATTTCGTGGACTAACTGCATGATTAAGTAATTGCTAATTATCGGAACGATGCTTCTAGACATAATTGCAATTACTAGAGCATAATTGTATATGTCCGATTGGTCCCTCCGCTAGCTCAACAAAAGCTCAATCAGATTGCATTTGAATCAAAAGAAAATTCTATGACTTCTAAAATAATTTAACTAAGTCAATTTATTCGATGTGGAATTAAATTAGGTGGTTGTGAGAATTATTCAACTAGAGAATTTAATTAAAGAATTTTCTTGAAAATTTAATTTGGAAAATCTAAGTGATTTTTGGAAAATTTAAATTTAATCAAGTAAAATTATATTAACCAAATTAATTAAAATTTATATTTTTTTTGAAAATTAATTTTCAAGTCAGACAATTGGCCCAATCGACAATTGAACTTGAAAATTGGACCTAAGATCATAAATTGGGCTCGAAAGCCCAAAATCGATACCAAGACCCAAAAACTTGTCGAACCGGGTCGACGGTCCAACCGATGACTAGATCAGGCCGGTCGGGTCGTCATTGACCCAAACTGAACCGGTAGTAACTGAACCGACTCGGTGTGCCGTAAAGGTGTCGCACTTGCATCACCAAACACGACGGTGCCGGCGGCGTTCTGGTGGTCGACGGTGGTTGGTTTTCGGTAGTTGAATAGCGGAAGACTTACACTCCTACTAGGACTATACTAGAGAATTTAATTTCAGTTTAACTACTCCAAAAATAATATTATTTTAATAGTTTAATATTAAATTTAATTTAATACTTATCTTAATAGTATTTTATTAATTTAATATTAAAATGATTATCTTAATATTAAATTCAATTTAATTTTTATGTTGTAGTTAAATATTCTATTATTTTAATAAGATTTAATATTAAATTTAATCTAATATTTATCAATTATATTAATTTAATATTAAAGTGATTAAGTTTAATTATAGTCAAACTCTCTAAACTCTCCCCATATAAAAAGAGTATTGATTCATTATTTTACACACACTTGAATTCAAGAGAGAGTTATAGAGATGAAATTCTCCAAAGAGATTATTTTTAGAAAATTTCTAGAGATATTTTTATGATTTACAGCTTGACCCAAAAGTTTAGAGAAATTGCGAAATTACCCCACTGCTAATTTTTGTAAAAAAATTTCTAATTCGGAGCCAGCCCACACTCGACAGACTCATCCTAGCTGAATCGAAAAGGTACAATTTTGATTAAGTGTTTATTACTTTAGATATCACTACCAAGATCTTGTTTTAGAAAAAAAAAATTAAAAATTTTGTTTTCCCTAAATTTACTTTCCACTGCATATTCTATATCCATTTCTTTCAACAAAGATACCCTAAAGTTCAACATAACAAATTCCTAATCGACGAGTATAACCGAGGACCCATGCCCCTCTCTGATCACGTATAACCCCTTCGATAAAGAAAGACCTTACACCAGGCTTAACGGAACCTTCATAATTGAATACATGCCTGTTATTTGACAAAGGATTATCTAGAATAGGAACAAGTTGTTGATCTGATTCTTCTTTATGAGCCAAAAGATACTGCTTTGTCAAACTAATAGAAACATTTACAATATCAGAAGAGCTCCAAGAAAATCCTTGGAAAATGAAACAATTTTTGTTCTTCCATAATCACCATGCAAACAGACCAAAAAGGCTCGACCAACTAGTGCCATCATTGGAAAACCATATGTTACAACTTAATTTAAAAATTAACCAGTCAAGTAACTCACATGAAGATAAACTATTTTACTGATTGTGTGGAACAAGTTGTAACCAAAAATTTTTGCAATAGAGCAATTTCTAAGCACATGCAAAACATATTTAGAATGATGTCGACATAATAGACAAGGATTGTCTTGTCCAATAACCCGTTTTACACGCTCCACATTAGTTTGAAGTCTTTGTTTGAGGTAAGCCAAAGGAAAACAACTCTTTAGGTCCCTTAAATTTCTAAATAGTCTTCCACGACGAATCTATTGGGTGCTAAGAACTCTCTCGAATGAACCCATAAGCGCTTTTAATAGTGAAATTTCCTGTTGACATAAGATTCCTAATGATCCTATCCAAACCTGCTAACAGATGAGGAGTTGGTATGCTCACAATACGCCTTACTATATCCTCTGAAAGCCAGACCCAGAATAACTCAAGATTCCAAGTACCTTATTCTATTATCATATCATTAAGCATGCAATCTAACTTAATATTTATATGCGAAGGTATGTAATTCACAATAGGCCCTAAATTAAGGATCCAAGGATCCTTCTAACATCGAATAGACCTCACATTCCCTACCGGCCAAATTAAATTCTCACAGAATAATGATCATCCCTTTGACAGTGCCCTCTAGAGAAACGAACATCTGCCTCTTGAAATGTTACTTGGCATCCTCTTTTTCATACCGTACTTACACCGAAGGACATGTACCCACGGAGTGTCATCCTTTGAGGTTAAAACATACCCTAGTTTCATAAGAAAAGAGACATTTTTATCCTCTAAGTGATGAAACCCAAGGCCTCTACAAGCACGAGGTTAACAAACAGAGTCCTAGCTAACTAGAGCTATCTTTTTTGAGCCATTTAAGAGCCCCAAACGAATTGCCTAACCAAACGTTCAATCTCCGCACAAACTCCTTTGAGGATCATCATGGATTGTATAAAATAATTTGGGATAGACACGAGCAAAAAATGCGCTAAGGTAGCTCGACCTACAATGGAAAGTTTTCTGGCATTCTAATTAAACAACTTACTACGCATTTTTCCACCACAAAACTCAAAGTACTCTTAGTAACCTTTTCATGAAATAAAAACACTCCCAAGTAAGTCCTGAGATTTTTCACCCTTTGAAAAGCAAGAAAGTTGCTTAACCTATCTCCTATAGTCTCATCCACCCTACGAGAAAAAGAAAATATTTGTCTCCAAGCATTAATCCAATGCCCTGAGAAATCACAAAAGTTATCAAATGTCTCCTTAAGAATCTGAGCTTGTTTTATATCAGCTTTAGCAAATACAACCAAATCACCTGCGAAAAAAAATAGGATAGTACTGGACCTGTTCAAGATAAATGTAAAGGGCACCATCTATTACCAGAGATAGCGAAATGAATATTATAACCTAACCACCCCATACTTAAAACAAACAGATACGGGGACAAAGGACATCCTTGTCGAATTCCTCTAGTTGGTTTAAATTTCTAGGTAGGGACCCCATTCCACAACACCTGCATAGTAGATCCCGTGATTGCAGACATAATGACCTTCTTAAGCAAGTTCAAAATACCTGCAGCTTGAAGAGAAACATCGATAAAATCCCACTGAATCCTATCATATAACTTTTCCAGGAATATTTTAATAGCCATCCACTTCCTCTTTTATATATTTCATTGAGTGAATAACCTCATGTGCTATAATAATATTGTCCGAAATATTCCTTCCCTCCATGAAATCAACCTGTTCTTGTGCAATAATTTTAGGGAATATTAGCTTGAATATATTAGCAATGATTAAACACCTTTTTAACTTATTCACAGATACTATCTCCAACAATATCCCATTGGCTCTAGAAAAAAACGCACGAAAGCCATCACTTCCTAGAACTTTAAAAGAGGTCATATAAAAAAAAGCCTTTTTTAATTTCTTCATCGGTGATCACCTTTCCTAGGAAATCTTGATCAATCGATTCAAGCTGTGGGAAAGATCGAGGAGGTAAACCCTTCATAGGTGTCGGCATCTCTTTATACAATTGTTGGAAATAAGTAATCGCCTTAGATTTGATATTATCTGGATCATACATCCACTCACCATCTTTATTATAAAGGCCATTAATACGATTGAACTTCCTCATTTGAAGCATATAACTATGAAAAAAAATCTAGTGTTACGATCCCCCAATTTAAGCCAATCTCACCGATCTTTTTGTTTCCACAATAGCTCTTCATGATGTAAAACCAACTCCAACTCCTTTCTAACCTTCATCTCAAGGTGAGTGAAATAGCTCGAACCAGAAAAGTCTAACGCATTTTGGATCCGGGACAAAGAATTAATCAATTTCTTTTTTTGAACTCCAATATGACCATAGATTGATTTATTCCATTCTCTGATATTATTAGTAAAGTAAGAAATAGAATCAACTATGTCCCCATCAAAAGTCCACTTTCCTCTAACAAACTCAGAGGAACTTGGATGTTCAGTCTAACCAGCTAGAAAGCGAAAATGACGACCTCTAGGCAGATTAATATTCAAAATAAGAGTTAAGCGAAGAGGTCTATGATCCAACTTAAGTCTTGAAAGATGAGTAACCACACAATTAGGAAAAACCTTCACCCATGCATCATTTCCAATTGCCCAGTCCAATCTTTCATTAATACTCCCTCTATACCAGGTAAAATGAGGACCCCTAAAACCTTGATCCTACATCCAAGCCATTTATATAAAATCTCCAAATAAAGGACATCGTCTTTCTAGAGAGCTTCATTCTTTCTTCTCATTAGGGGAAAGAATGACATTAAAATCCCCAATTGTTAAAAAAGGAACAGGCCTACTTGGTATGGACAACTTTAACTCATTCCACAAAAGCTTCCTTCTAATCTTATTCAGACTACCATAGACAAAAGCAACGGATATGTTATGAGATTGAGGACTATTGTGCAAGCAAACCAAGACAAACTGTGGATGATTATGGACAACTTCAACCCGGACCTAATCCTTCTAGCCAATCCAAATGCCCCCAGAAAAATCGATCGCCTCTACTCAATGAGAGTTTTGGAAACCAATTTGGAAATAATAACATTTTCCTTTAAACCACTAACCTTCGATTTCAATAAGCTAACAATATTAGGCTTGTGTTTAGAATTGAATTCTTTAAAAATCCTCATAAATTTAGTGCTAGCACACCCTTGGCAATTCCACGAAAAAATAGACAATCTATAATCCATAACAAAAAAGATGAAAAAAAAAACCTGACATATACTGTCAAATGATATCATCCACTTTTGACTACTTTCCAGTTACTTTCAAACTTCCATTTTCAGCCTCATGTTCAAGTTGAATAGAGATGAGTTCAACCATATTATTAACTGAATCTAATAAAGGAATCCGAGGGCTTTCTAACAATATGAAACGAAACCCCAACCACAAATTATCTTATTAAGCTTCTCCCCAACTCTATCATCACAAATTTTGTCCCCACCATAACGCCTTGAAGAAACAATGACACTGTTATCCGAAGCTTCAAAACCATTGAGATTAGGAACACGTAGATTAGGATCTGAATTTTCCTTAAAAACTATCATCGAATGCCTATTTGGATCCAATACTTCGTCCTTCAATACAACCTCCATCTCAATATGGTCATCGAAAGTCGGATTAAAATGAGTAACAGTCATGCCCTGAGAAACACCTAAAACTCAATCCCCTGCTACACGATCATTACCCAAAACAAAATCAACAACTGAGGGAGAATAAGAAAGATCAAAATCTGAGTGTATTGGTTTGTCTCTATTTTGGTCCATCAAACCATTCTCCTTCAAAGCCCGATTCTGAACAAGCAAGCCCAGTTCTGCAGTTTTATTGTCTTCTCTAGGTTGGGTCGAAACCCTTTGTCCGTCCTTGCCACACAAAATTGGCAGCATCCTTTCTTATTTTTCAGTTTAATTAAATTAAAAAAGCCCAACTCATTCATTTGGGCATTCCCCTTGCTTTGGGCCTTAGTACCAATAACAACCCATTTCAAATGAATACTTTCCCACCCGGCCTGTTGACTACCACTAGGCCCTATAGTCCCTTTTTTATTCCCCTGGCCCACGTTAAAGCTTTGCCCAGATTTTACCTTAGCTTTATTAAAAATATCTCTTCTACCACTGCCCTTACCCCTTCTAGTAGAACGATTCTGCTTAATGTTAGGATCCACAAAATCCTCTCCCCATTTTCCGGTCCACCCTAGGATTTCGCTGTTGCTTTCTCTACCACCATCCATAGGCCATACTCCCCGAACCTGTCTGCACCAATGACAAGTTATATATGTTATGTTGATTAAATTCTAGGACTATTTTTCATTTATTAGAATTAACTTTTAATGTTATATTACACGTGATTTTATATATTTTTTAATTCATTAAATAATATATTTTATAATTTCTAATATATATTTGTACTCATTGAGGATTAGTTTAATTTATAGTAAAGGTCAATTAATTTTGAAAAAGTAACTGAGAAAATAAAATAACGCTTTAGAAATAATAAAATAAAAAATTGAATTATATAAAATTATTGAAATAATATAACTATATAAAAATTTAAATATAAAATATATTTACACTAAATTAATGATCATATTTAATATAACAATAAAAATAATTGTTAAAATTTGATTTTATTTTCATAACGTTTTTTACTTGCACCAAACAAATAATGGATAAATAAAATGGATTTAAGATTGTTTGGTTCGCATAATGTAAACAACTTACAAAAAATTTAAAATATAATATCATAATATTATATTGCCTCATCTTCAATTAAAATAATATTCTCTCTCTCTAGTGCTATTGTTGGTTTAATATGATTCGATACTACCTTTTCAAGAACCATTGCCTGCTCCATTCTTTTTATATAATTCTAACTTTTATTGCTTAAAATCTCTAATTTTTATTGGTAATTTTTCCTTAGAAGCTACTTAATTGAATATACCTAACTATTGGATGTTAATTGGTATATAACTTTAATACTAATTAAGTGATAACTAATATGTTTAGAGTTCTATTCAATTAATAATTCTATTTTACATAAATAGAATTAACACTTTTAAAAATTAAAAATCATTTTATAATAATTTCAAAATTAAATTATAATTATTTTTAACTAATAATTCTAAATTAAATTATAATTGTAATAATCATATTTTATGCTAAGAGTTCCATTCAAGTAATAGTTTGATTTTAAAATTGCAACACTCAGTTTACATTAAAATTTTTCAAAATAATAATTGTAAATTAAATTATAATATTTTTAAATGTATAATAATCATAAATTTTATTAAATTATACTTATTTTAAATACATAATTATCTCAATTTCTATTTTATGTCACTTTTTAACTAATGATTCTCAATGAAATATTATAATTATTTTAAATTTCAATTTATTATTATGATAGAAAATAAAAAAAATATTTCTGTTGGTTCAAAAATTTCTCCAAACTCGTCTATATATTATAAATAGGTCAAATTCGATTCTAACTGTAGCGACCTAAAAATTTTAGCACGGATGCTAATCGAAGTGATAATTGAAAATTTGAAAATAGAGTCTTGACTTTATTTAGAAAAAAAAAAGTTGTCACCGATCTTTTTTCTTTAGGTGTGATCGGACACCTACAAAATACTATTTTTAGAAGAAAATTTTATTTTTAAACTTTTCTTAAAAAAAGAGGTAATTTTAGGTCTACGTTAAAATCCAGAGAAAATTTGAGTTCGGGAGTCGGTTACGCGCGAGGAAGGTATTAGCACCCTCGCGACACCCAAAATTGGTATCTCGTTAAGCGTGCGTTGTCTTAATTTTCAAAAATACGAGTTCAATTTAATGTATGATCAAGATCTGATTTTTTTTAAAAAAACCAAAATTTCATATTATCGTAGTATATACATTTTTAAAAAATAAAATTTCGATAATTTACAAATAATCACAAAAATATTTTTTTTATTTCAAACCACGAGAATTTTTGAATTTCTCGATTTTTAGAAGGGCATCCCGTATTTAACACGAGCCAATGATATTCACCCAACATAACGATGAAATCAACGACTTAGTGTTAAATTGGTCCGTTGCCTTATTTATTAAAATTATCTAAATTAAAAATAAAATAAAATAAAATTAAACATATAAATAAAAATAAAAATGCTAAAAATACCAATAATATTAAAAATGAAATGTTATAAAAATACATAAACTAAATTTAAAACGGGTTGAAAAATTACCAAAAAGCCCTAAAATTACGGGCTTGAAGAACGAGCCTTCTTCTTTTTTCTCATTTTTCTTTTTTCCTTTTTCCTTTTTTTTTTTTGGCTTTCTTCTTGGAACGGGCCTGGGGCCTCTCTGCTGGCAAAGCAGCCCATCACTGGTTGGCTCATCGGTCGCATAGCCTGCTAGGCCCTCTTGGATTGGGCCCGGCTTTCTTTGCGCTTGGTCGCTACTCGGGATTGTGCCTTTCTTTGTTATTTTCTTCTTTGGATGGTTCTTGCTTTTTTTTGTTGGGCTGTTGGGTGGTCTGCTTGCTGCTGCTTCTGCAGGGTATGCTGTTCGGGTCGGGTCGAACCAACTGTTTTTAATTTTTTTTTCTTTTTCTTCTTTCCTTTTTTTTCTTTCTTTCTTCTTTATTTTTTTTCTCTCATTTCTTCTTCGTTCGGCCCTCTAGCTCATTGCGCCGTCGACGACGCTTCTTTCGCTTGGTGCAACAGCTGATGGTGGCGCGGTGGTTCTCTCTTCTTTTTCTTTTCTTCTTTTCTCCCTTATTTTTCTTTTTTCGGTTGCTGTTTTTTTATTTCTTTTTCTCTTTTGCTTTTTGCTTTAATTGTTTGGGTTTTAGGTGATAGCGGTGGAGGGAAAGCAATGGCGCGACGGTGGCTATGGGGGAATCGGCCGAATTCAAGAGTTTTTTTTTGCAATTTCTTTGCTTTCTTTTTCTTTTTCTTGGATGCCAATTCTCCTTTCTCTCTTTCATTTTTCTTCTTTTAATCTTACCGATTTTGTCTTCTTTCTCTTTGTCTTCAGGTGATAGTGGAGGGCATCATGAACCTAGGGAGGCTGCTAGAGTAGCTGGAGGTGGTAGGGCACGTCCGGGTGCCGATTGGGTTATTTGACATGTCTAGAACGACTAAACTGTAGAGGATACAAAACTTTTAGGGCAAAATATAATTTTAGAAAAATATGAGGCCAATATGCAATTTTTGAAAATTTTAGGTGCTAAAAAGTAATTTCAAGAAAGTTTAGGGTTAAAATGTAATTTAAAGAAAGTTTAGGGGTTAAAATGTAATTTTAAGAAATTTTAATGGTCAAATTGTAATTTTGAAAAGTTTAGGGGGTTAAAATATAATTTTGAAAAAAACGAAATTTGACCCGGACAAATTTCAGTGATTACAGCTGCCCCTCTTTACTCATTGCTGTGAAACAGGGATAGAGCAAAGACTTAAAATCACTGAATTTTGTTAGACTGTCTAATTTTTTGTTTTTGTTTTTTTTTTTAAATATAAATTGAAAGATACCTCGGCATGTGCCCTAAGGCTCAACTCACCTCTCGCATTATGAGTTGATTTTTGAAAAAATAGAAATTGAAATGTACCTTGGCATGTGCCCGAGGCTCAACTCACTTCTCGCATTATGAGTTGATTTTTAAAAACAGAAATTGAAAAGTACCTCGAAATGTGCCCGAGGCTCAACTCACCTCTCGCATTATGAGCTGATTTTTAAAAATAGAAATTAAAAAATACATCGGCGTGTGCCCGAGGCTCAACTCACCTCTCGCATTATGAGTTTATTTTTTCAAAAAACAGAAATTGAAAAATACCTCGACGTGTGACCCGAGGCTCAACTCACCTCTCGCATTATGAGTTAATTTTTGACAAAAATAGAAATTAAAAAATACCTTGGCGTGTGCCCGAGGCTCAACTCACCTATCGCATTATGAGTTGATTTTTTCAGAAAACAGAAATTGAAAAATACCTCAGTGTGTGACCCGAGGCCCAACTCACATCTCGCATTATGAGTTGATTTTTTCAGAAAACAGAAATTGAAAAATAATTTTTGCAAGAATCAAGGTTTCAAAAAAATCATTAGGTGAAATTAAAAGCCTTCTTTTCCATTGATTCTGTGCAGCTTTCTCCTAAAATTTCTTGCTCTACTGGGAAACCTGTATATGTCATGTATGATGTTATTATGATATGCACGTGTTTGTCCTAAATGCTTTTATGCCTACATGACCATGCCATGCACCCTGGGTTGTTTGTCAAGTGCCCCATTTTTCGTGAGGGACTGCATTCATTGCCTCAATCTTTGACTTTTTCTCTCATGTTTTGTACTCATCTTCAAGTTTGGTGAGTAACCCACATTTCTTCGTATATCACCCTCCTGCCCCCTGTTGAACTTTGTTCTTGCTTTGGGGCCCTTGTACTTATTAAATTCTCATCCAGGTAATGCTCAACGTTCCTTTTGTTTAGAGTATATCACTTTACTATTTATTATTTAAATGAGCCAAACACGATATGCTTGAAAATGGCAAAGTAGGTACAAAAGAAAAATCTCACATTCATATTTTATTTCAAAAGCAACAAATAATGAAAATTGACAAGGAATAGTTCAATAAAGAAAACATCATAAAGAAAGGAAAGAGAACTCAATGGCCACAAATGCTCTAGATATCCAACGCATGAACTTCTCCACGTTTCTTCATCCTAGATATTTTCGAGCACGGCTTCTTGTGTAGAAGATTTCAAGCTTCTGAAAATGCTTCAAATGTTGTAACTTCGCCATTCAACTCTCCGTTCAAGTCGTCTTGCTCCTTTAAGTTCGAACTTGCTTCATTAGGACGCCCTTTCAGGTTTTCATCCTAATCCTTTTTGTTTATCAAAACACCCTTTTCGGGTTTTCATCTTGAATTTTTTAGGCATAATATTTCTTCACAGCATCTGAGTTCACTAGATTAGGAAATTCTTTCCCATCCATCTCAGTAAGAATCAGAGCCCCTCCCGAGAATGCTTTCTTTATAACGTATAGCCATTCTCAATTTGGTGCCCATTTTCCTCGAAAGTCTTTTTGTATTGGGAGAATCTTTCTTAGTACAAGCTCCCATTCACAGAATTCTCTTGGCAGCACCTTTTTGTCATGGGCCGTGATCATTCTCTTCTGGTACATCTGTCCATGACAAATTGCTCTCAAGCGTTTTCCTTCGATAAGGTTTTGCTGATCATATCTAACTTGAACCCATTCTGATTCTTCTAACTTTGACTCCATCAAGACGCGTAAGGATGGGATCTCCACTTTGATAGGCAAAATAGCTTCCATCCTGTAAACCAAGGAGAAAGGAGTTGCTCCCGTAGATGTCCACATAGAGGTGCGGTATGCGTACAAAGCGAATGTTAGCTTCTTGTGCTAGTCTTTATACGTCTCAGTCATCTTCCCGATAATCCTCTTAATGTTTTTATTAGCCGCTTCTACTGCTCCGTTCATTTTCAAGCGATAGGGTGAGGAATTATGATGCTTTATCTAAAATTGCTCACATACTTCTTTCATTATCTTGTTGTTAGATTCAAAGTATTATCTGAAATGATTCTTTCAGGCAGACTATATTGACATATGATCTCCTTTTTTAGGAACCTATAGACTGTAGTCTTTGTCACATTGGCAAACGAAATGGCTTCTACCCATTTTGTGAAGTAGTCTATAACCACAAAGATGAATCGGTGTCCATTAGAAGCCTTCGGGAAAATTGGCCTTATAACATCCATGCCCCATATAGAAAAAAGGCACGGAAAAGTCATGACATGAAGGGGCGAATGAGCTGCATGAATTTTATCGCCGTAAATTTGACACTTATGGCACTTTCGTGCGTAGCTAATGCAATCCCTTTCTATTGTCAGCCAATAATAACCAAGTCTCATCATCTGCTTAGCCATAGTGAAACCATTGGCATGCGTTCCACAAATTCCTTCATAGACCTCTTCAAGTATCTTTCTGGCTTTAACAGCGTCTACGTATCTCAGGAGCACTTGATCTTTTCCCCTTTTGTATAGAATATCCCCATCAAGAACAAATCCAATTGCTATTCTCCTTATCGTTCTTTTGTCATTCTCGTTGTCTTGCTCGAGATATATTTGATTCTTGATATACTGCAAGATATCATGGAACCATGGTCGTCCATCTGACTCCTTCTCAATATTAAAATAATGTGTGGGAACCTCATATATGCTCATTTGGAGAGGCATTATTTTAATTCCTCTGTTTGCTTTGAACATTGAAGCCAAGGTGGATAGGGCGTCAGCCAATTGGTTTTCTTCTCGTGGGAAGTAGTTAAAAGTCACTTCTTTGAACTCTTTGACCAATTCCGCAATGAGATCGCGATACTTGACCAATTTTGAATCATTCACTTCCCAATCTCCACGGATTTGATCAATGACTAATGCTGGGTCCCCGTACACCTCAAAGATTTTAATTTTTCTCTCGATAGCTGCACGAAGTCCCATGATGCTAGCTTCATACTCCACTATATTATTAGTACAGAAGAAATTTAATCTAGCAGTGAGCGGGTAATGGTCCCCTTCCGGTGACACTAAGACTGCTCCGATCCTATGCCCCAATGCATTCGATGCACCATCAAAGCTCATCTTCCATGATTTCTCTTTTGATGACTCACCCTCTTTTTTTGAAATGCACATCAAGTCTTCATCTGAAAAATCGAATCTCAAAGACTTGTGCTCTTTTATTGCTCGACTTGCCAAGAAGTCAGCTATCGCGCTTCCCTTTATCGACTTTGGGCTCACATACACGATGTCATACTCAGACAATAAGATTTGTCATTGTGCCATTCTTCCTAAGAGTGTGGGTCATTCCATCATATATTTTAATGGATCCAACTTCGAAATTAACCATGTCGTATGATACAACATGTATTGTCTGAGCCTCCGAACTACCCAGATCAATGCACACCATAATTTTTCAATTGACGGGTACTTTGCCTCATACCCTGTGAACTTTTTATTGAGGTAGTAAATCATCTTTTCTCTTTTCCCTGACTCATCATGTTACCCCAGTACGTAACCCATTGAGTTTTCAAACACGGTCAGATACAATATTAAAAGTTTTTCAGGGGTCGGCGGTACTAGCACCAGAGGATTAGACAAATACTGTTTTATTTTTTCAAAGGCTGCTTGGCACTCCTCGTTCTATTCTCCCGGATTATGCTTTCGAATGGGTCGAAAAATTGGATCACATTTATTGGTAAGTTGAACAATGAATTGAGCAATGTAATTCAACCTTTCTAAAAATCCTCTGACTTCTTTTTGTGTACGCGGGGGTAGCAGTTCTTGTATGGCTTTTATCTTGTCTAGATCAACCTCGATACCTCTCTCACTGACAATGAAACCTACCAGTTTTCCCGAAGTAGCCCCAAAAGTACATTTGGCTGGGTTAAGCTTCAACTGGAACTTTCTTAATCTTTCGAACGGCTTCCTAAGATTCCCAACATGCTCTTTTTCTTCCCGAGATTTAGCAATCATATCATCGACATAAAATTCTATTTCTTTGTGTATCATATCATGAAACAACGTCACCATGACCCTCTTATATGTTACCCCAACATTCTTTAATCCAAACGGTATTACCTTATAGCAGAACGTTCCCCACATTGTTACAAATGTGGTTTTCTTCAGATCCTCGGGAGCTATCTTTATCTTATTATAACTTGAGAAACCGTCCATGAAAGAAAACAGTGAATGATTTTTCGTATTATCCACCAAAGTATCGATGTGTGGCAAAGGAAAGTTATCCTTGGGGCTTGTTTAATTCAGATCACAATAATCCACGCACATTCGCACTTTGCCATCTTTCTTCGGTACCGGGACTATGTTAGCTACCCACTCAGGATATTTAGAGACTTGTAGAAAGCCGGCATTAAATTATTTCTTGACTTCTTCCTTTATCTTCAACAGCATTTCGGGTCTCATCCTTCTTAGCTTCTGCTGAACAGGTTTGCATTCTGGTTTTAATGGGAGCTTATGGAACACAATATATATGCTTAACCCTGGCATGTCTTGATAAGACCAGCCAAACAAATCATTGTATTTACGGAGCAAGGCGATCAAATCCCGCTTGGTATTTTCTGAAATGGAAGTCCCAATCTTCACTTCTTGTTTTTTTTCTTCATTCCCCAAGTTCACTACCTCTACAGATTCTTGATGGGGTAGGATCTGTTTCTCTTCTTATTCTACATTCTCAGTAATTCAGGGGACGAGACACAATCCTCAGCACTTTCCTTAACTTTGAATTCTCCTAAACTAATAGCCTTCTCGAAATCAATTTCTAGATGTATAACGGGATTGTTCATACTATTGATATCTGAGCACCTAAAAGGTGAAATTAGAAAAACTATAGAGGAGTATCGAGGTATTGGAATCAACGAACACAATGTTATGGAATGATATGAGATACATGCAAGAAAACGATATAAAGAAAAGGAATAGTCACGAAGTTAATGGAAATGAAAAGATCATGACAATATAAAACAAAATGCATCTTCATTAATGTTCATTGAAATGATAAAGAGCAAACATAAACTCTTACAAAAGGAGCCCTACTACTTAGGGACACACAAAATGAAGGGTTAATATTGGGCATTACCCTGAATGAGACTTAAAAACTACAAGACGATCCACAGCAGTCCAGTTGTTCAAAGTAAATCTAGGAGGACAATGGTGTATTACTGAAGCATTCTCAATTGCATCGTCCTCATCGTCAATAGCATTTAGGTTGATATTATGAAGACCCTTTTCAATCAATAATATGATTTGCGGATTGTCTTACCCTTGGTACATTACCCCTGCCGATGTAAATGTTTCTGACAAAAGAGGATATGCCATCGGCTCCCATTCCAATTCCCGACCTGAGGCTCTTGCGATTCTTCTTTCTCAATTTTTCTGTAATTGTTTTCTTTTTTAATATATATTTGGCTCGAACCCTAGACCGCATCGAAACTTGTGGTGTATCGGTTTCAATACTCTAGCTATCCCTTGCTGATATTTTCCCAAACCTTTCCTTGCTCGAGCTCCCTTTCCCACAGTCAGCTTAATTCTCATTTTGGTATTCTTTGACAACTTGGGTGTGGGAACCTTGCTTCCTTCTGCGATGAATGTGGCATTGATAAATTCGAAGGAACGAAAGGAACATTCCTCTGCATCCTTGCTTACTTCAATGTATGGTGTATCAGCAGAGATAGATACGACAATGTCTTCTTCGCCAACGACAGTAATCAAACGATTGTCCATAATAAACTTCACTTTTTGATGGAGAGATGAAGGAGCTGCCCCAGCAGAGTGAATCCAAGGCCTTTCTAAAAGGAAATTGTATGAAGGCGTGATGTCCATAACCTGGAACTCGATATAATATGCACATGGGCCTACCTCTAGAGGAATCTGGATATTTTCCATGACCTCTCGTCGAGTTCCATCAAATGCCCTTACTGTAGAATGACAAGGCCTCAGATAAGACATATAAATTGGCATCCTAACAAGCATGGTCAAAGGCATGACATTGAGTGCAGACTCATTGTCAATGAGCACATTTGGTACTATATAGCCCTTGCAACTGGTTATGATGTGCAACGCTTTTATAGAGCCCCTACCATTTGGCGGTATTTCATCATCATTAAAAGAGATAAAATTATCCGCATTCATATTATTTATCCATCTATCAAGCTTTTCCACAGATACATTACTTGCCACATAAGCTTGATTTAACACTTTTAGCAATGCGTTTTGATGTGGCTCTGAGTTCAACAATAGAGATAGTACCGAGATTCGCGTTGGCTGCTTGTTTAATTACTCTAGGATACTATATTCACCGTGCTTAATAAACTTTAAGAACTCATGCTTGATCCTCATTCACAAGCTTTTTAACTTTTTACTCAGACGGTATTTCAATATCGACCTCAACCTCATACATTGGTACTTTTCCCTTTCGGCTCGGGTCAAAACTTTTTTCTTTGGTTCAACTAATTCGGGAGAATAACATTTCCCGCTGCAAGTAAAGTGTCCTACTCCGTTGAAACCTTCACTCATAACTTTTGACTTTTCACTTTCAGGTACAACGATATTGACATCATATTTCCATGGTACTACCTTGTTGTCCTTATAAATGAAAGGAGCAGACACTTCAATTATCACATTTGGTTTAACTTCTTCCTTCTTTATCTCATAATAAATCACCAAAGGCCTATCAGTGCTATAAGGGAAAACCATTAATTAATTATCAGAGGCACATATTTCTCCTTCCTCGGCCTCCTTCATTCTATCAAAGACCTTGACTTCCTTGTTATCCATCATGTCCTGAAGTAGTTTTCTAAATTCCTTACAAGATTGGATGTCATGCCCTTCGATGCCACGGAAATCACAGAAACCTTGGTCTTTTATACTTTCTTCTTAAAAAATTCTATTGGACAGGCAGAATAAACCCTTTTCAACCATCATCTCTCATACCTTCCGCAAATGTGTCTTTACTTTGGTAACATAACCCTTAGCTCGCCAATCGTCTTCATTTGTCACTGCATTTACATTCCCACTAGTATGGTTAGGAAGAGGATTTCTAGTTACATTGCTAACACCATCAAATCACAGAACGCCGACATCGATGAGACCTTAAACCCTCATTTTAAATGCAAGGCAGTTTTCTATAGAATGCCCTTGATTTCCAGCATGATACATGCAACTAGCGTTAGGATCATACCATTTTGGTATGGGGGCTTCAGGGATGCCATATAATGTGGGGATATTAATTACTTTTCCAATAGCTTCGGGTATAATTCTCTATATGACACAGAAATTGGTGTGAACTGAGGTCTTTCAGATTTGGGTCTTGCTGGCCTTTGTTCATTTTTGGGTTGGCTTTGTGTAGGCATGGTACTTGGTGGGAACATGGTGAATGGTCTTTGGTTATTTATTACATAAATGGGGTAAGGGAGAGGTGCTTGATAGTAAGGACTTTGGAGAGAAAAATAGAAGTTTGTAGGTAGGTGATAACAAGGTCGTGATTGGGCTGGGTATGGATTGGAGGTACAGTGGCTCTCGGTTCCAACCATATAGGTTTTTGCCTCCTTTTTCTTTACGGGTACTACCCTCTTTGAACCCTCGGAGCCTTCTATTCTCCCACTCTTGATGGCGTTTTCTATAAGATCCCCAGATATTACAATGTTTGTAAAGTTTTTTGTGGTGTTTCCTACTAACTTATCATAAAGCGGTGCTTTCAGAGTGTTAATGAAGAGGATTATTATCTTCGTCTTAGTTAACAGGGGTTGTACCTGAGCCGAGATGTCCCTCCATCTTTGTGCATATTGCCTAAAAGTCTTTGTCGGCTTCTTTTCCATCATTTGCAAAGTTAGTCGATCAGGTACCATATCTGATACATGCTTGTATTGCTCACAAAATGCTGATGCTAAGTCCCTCCATGATCGGATCCTCTTTCTACTGAGTTGATTATACCATTGAAGAGCCGAGCCAACCAAACTATCTTGAAAATAGTGTACCAATAATTTATCATCATTCACGTAGCCAGTCATCTTTCGGCAAAATATGATAAGATGCGTCTTTAGACATCTTGTTCCATGATACTTTTCAAAATTTGACGCCTTAAATTTTGGGGGTGGAACCAGATCGGGTACCAAACTGAGCTCTTTGACACTCAAAGTAGAGAAAACTTCAGTACTTTCTACTGTATTGATCCTCTCTTCAAGGATCCTATATTTATCCTGAGCATTATTGTCATCAATTTTTAGCCTTACTATTTCTATAAGGTCATCTAGGTCTGGGACAATGGGATCTGAAGGATTAGCCCCAGGGTTTGATACAAACATTCTTTGTCCTAAGTGAATAGGTTGTACAGGGTATTGCCCTAATACAGTAAATTCCCCTTGGGGATATCCTTTTTGTGTTATATGGGCATGAGGTGGAGTGAATCCCGGGGGATAGAGTAGATCCTGATTATTATTGGCTCTTGACTGGGGCTCTATGGTATCGGGGCTCTACATAGGTCCCTTTCCTTTTATCAAGGCTGTCATCATCTCTATCATTTTGGCCATTTGATCTATTTGCTCTAGTGATTCTTCTCGGGATCTTACCATCAAATCTCTCACCTCTTGCTGTGACTTGGCCAGTTGCTCTTGCAAATCTCTTTGGGTCCTTTCCATCATTTTCATTCTTTTATTGAGTTCAGCATCCATAGCTCTAGCTCTTAGGCGCGTCCTATAAGAGTGACGTGATTCCAGATTCGTAGTGTAGGAACTGTGAATTAGACGATTTTCGCCTTAACGAGTGATTAGGTTGATATGTACATGCAATGAATAAATGGATGACTAATGACTAATAAATGTTAGTTATGCGAAAATATGCAAAAATGGGTGTTGATTTCAAGATAGACCTATACTTGGCGTTTCATTAATCAAAAGAGTCTATTACAAAAAGTTTTGCCATCTTGGTTTAACGGTTACACAAATTTCCTAGCCACATTGTCTTGTTTCTTTATACGTTCTAAGAACTCCGATATGCTTTACCTTTGGCTTGGAGGGTATTGGAAATTGAGAGCTTCTACTTCATCTGATAATTGCACTATTTGCGCAACCGTCTTACGAATTTCATTGATCAAACTATTGAGATGCATATCCTTTTCTTGGAGGGCTATTTTGTAGGCATGAATATCTCTATCATGCTGACCATTCTTCTCTTCTAGAGCTCTCAAGAGGTCATCCAAATGTTGCTGATGAGCATGCAGTGTACTTTCTAGACTTCAAATTTTTTCTTTTAGCTCTTGATGCTCAGACAGACTAGCCATCAACATTCTTCTTTCTTAACTCTATCATAGCACATATAGCTCTTTCTTCCTCCATCGCTTTTGCTTTCCAGAATTCCATCCCATATTTGATGCTGCTTAGTTCCTCCTTCCATTTTGTCGATGATTTGCCCAATCCACTATTCCTTATAGTGCCTCTTAATTTCTTATTTTTCAAATGAAGGTCTCTTAAATCCTTTCTCATGACCTTAACTTCTTTTTGCACTTTTTCAGTTTTAGATTCTTCAATTTGAACATCAATCTTTAGGTGGTAGTTTTCCTCCTAAAGAGAACTAATATCTCGTAACAGTTTGGCTTTTTCACGTTCAAATTCATGTCTTACCATTTCCAGCTCAGACAGCATTTCCTCTGAGAATGGATTCTGGCAAGCATCATCAATCAGCGGGGTTAGTTGACTCTTTACTCGTCGTGGCCTCTATATGTCATAATCTACAATGATAGTATCAGCATAGAGAGCCAATTCCATCAGGTAGATTTTCTCCAAGGATTCGCAGTATCTCGAACCCCTTTTCATGTAACCCTCACCCGTAAAGGCAAACTCTGATTGTGCTAATCCATTGGTAACTAATACAAATTATCGCAAAGCGAACTGTCTTTGAACCATCAACGGAGCATATCCAACTCCTCCCCATAATCCTAGCAAAGGCACCCAGTTTTGGTTTCCACACTTGTATAACAAAGCAGAAGGACGAATCCAAGGTGCTCTTCAAGTTATATATTCAGCACAAAGGTTCTGAAAAACTAAGACCCAGTGCTATTCAGTGACATCCTTTGGCCAATCTTTTTTAAGGTGTGCTTCTAACGGAGCGAATTTTTTTGAAAACATATGGAAATGTGTGCGCTCCCCTTTCCAAAAGTGGCTAAAAATCCAAACATTAAGTAACTAAGCGCATCCGATAAAATGCCATTCCCCTTTCTTCCTACAAGTATTTAGAGATCTAAAAGTCTCGGCCAAGATGGTTGAGACGGGGTTGATTACTTGCCTCAACTTTTCAAAGAAATCCACTACCGTAACTTCAATGTGCCCAAGAACCTTTGGGAAGACGATTAGCTCGTAAACGGCCAAGGAAAACAGATCTACTCTCTTCAAAATATCTGGATGATTCTGTACTAACTTGATTCTTCTTTTTTATCTGTTTTTCAGCCTATGTATCAGTCATCCCTGTCAACTTCATTAGCTTTTTTCTTGAAGGTCATTGGTTTAGGCTCCTTCACATATATCTTGTTGAGTTGTACATTGTCAATGCGAAGCAGGGCGGCATACTTTTCTATGGTAAGAGTTATGTCTTCCTGATTGAAAGTGAAACACTGATAGGCTGGGTCCCAAAATCTAACCGTGGCTTGAATCAACTGCTCGTTCACATTGATTGCTATCAAGTGAGCTATATCCCCGTACTTTTCAGTAAAAATGCCTCTGGTATTTGAGTCCCACTGTTTTCAGATCCTAGTTAAGTTTTCGAGATCATTCTAACAAGCATTTGAAGTCACAGGCTCAGGAAGATTAGAGATGTATCCTTCCTTTAAACTGTCCCCTTTCACTTTCTGAGTCCTTAAAGACCAGTCTCAGACTACGGTATTTTTCTCGGTTACTTGTATAATTGACTCCTCCATTAGAATCCCGTTTTTGGAAACCAATCTCTAATCAACACCTTCCTAATAAGATGCCTATGATGCATGATGAAAAATAAAATGAAGACAAATAACATTGGTTAGTACTCGCAACAAATATAAACGGAGGAAAAACTATGAAAAATCTAACAAATTAAGCTATCTAAATATGCATTTTGGTTAGGGTTAGGGTTTTTAGGTTAAGGGTTAGGGTTTTTAAGTTAAGGGTTTAGGGTTTTTAAGTTAAGGGTTAGGGTTTTTAGGTTAATGGTTAGGGTTTTTAGGTTAAGGGTTAGTGTTAGGGTTTTAGATAAGGGTTAGGGTTTTTAGGTTAAGGGTTAGGGTTTTTATGTTAAGGGTTTAGGGTTTTTAAGTTAAGGGTTAGGGTTTTTAGATTAAGGGTTAGGGTTAGGGTTTTTAGGTTAAGGGTTTAAGGATTTAAGGGTTTGTCAATTAAATTATGGATTTATTTATAAATTATAAATTTATAAATTTTTAATAAATTAGTTTAGGGTTTTCAAGTAATAACTTAAAAAAATTCCTATTTTATTACATCAAATAATATCAAAATATTCAAAATATTTGTACAAATAAATTTAAATACAAAAATCAATGTCTGTGTTCACGGATTCAATGCCACATGGCGACCATCGACTGATTCTGCTACCGGATTCCTCTTTGTCCAAATTTTCGTGGCGGTTGTGGTTCCTCCGGTGGAAATTTTGGTTCTTCCGGTAGGACATCTGGTTGTCGGAGTTGGGACGATGAGCCACCTTGATAGAATAGTGAATGTGGAGGTGTTTGTATCACCAACAGCGACGGTGTTTGAAACCCATACGGTGGTGTGGATTGGTAATAAGAAGAGCTCTCCGACGACCCCTCTTGCGATCCCTCGTGCGTCGTTGGCCTATACATTGGCGATCCACTCGGCGTAACAGGAAATGGAGCTGAACCGGGCCATTGGCTCCAACCTACCATAGGACTCAGAAAAGGAAACATATAAGGGTTAGGATACATAAAAGGGCTAGGAAACGCACCTAGGATCATCTGAAAAGGCGGTTGCGTGGGTATCATCGGTTGAACTGCTAGGTCGGGTGACTGTTTCGGTGCTCTCGTTGGGCTTGGTGATTGAATGGCCGCTGATGATGGCCCAAGTAAATGTCTGGGCCTCATTGAGGGGCTAGCATCGTCGTTCTGTCGTCTTGGATTTAAAGGCCCGCGTCTTTCCATTTGGATACGTAATTACCGCTGCCTCTCCTCTGGCGACAGTAAATACGACTTGCCATGGATCTTAAACCATGGCATATATTCCGGCACGCACACTAACTCCGGAACGATGATCGGTTCCCCAGTAGGTATTTAATCATACCGATCTTCCCATATTTGGATGTACTCGGACCAGAATCTCGGCCAATCCATATTCAATTGTCAAAGGTCAATTTTGTGGTGATCATCAAACACCTCAGGTTCCACGGGAATCGGTTGTCTACATCCAAATTACCGTAACACCCTGTCTGACTGGTGCATCTCCACGGTCGCGTAGTTGATCAACGCGACTTTCGCGTGCCAAGCGTTTGGATTTTGTAAGAACTCATCCGGAATTACTGCCCGAATTACTGGATCCTTTTATGGTGTCCATTGAAACTATATGAACATGATAGAAATATTAGTTATATACATAATACTAAATACTAAATACCAATCAACTAGCGAATGATGGAAATATCAATTTTATTTAATGCTTACATGTGCTTCTGACTGTTGGTCTAATAGAAGCCGTATATCTTCAAGAGAGGTAGGTAATTGAGCATGACTTGCTGGATCGTTCCACCTAATTAAATAAATTTTTAGCTTACTTTTATTTTTAAAAATCTACATAATAATTGTAAAATCTAATATAAAATTTACCTCGTTATGAGTGAGAATGTATATGGGTGGTCCACTCGAGGACCTAGAAATGGAAAGCGAAATCATGCCAATGACTGCAGTAGTGACAGGCAACCTCCGATTTTTGCTTTCTTTGGTCGCGTCGCCCTGCACATCTCTTGATATAACGTTGCCAAGACGGCAAACCCCCAACTCAATTCACCAGCTGCTCTAAAATCAACGAGTTTCAGCAGCCATCTTAGATGTACGCGGCTCCGTGACGAGTTCGGAATCAGATAACCTCCAATTAATTGAAGAATGTATGCCCGAGCATATCGGATTCTTTCTATTTCAGTTGAATCTTCATCCGGATCCGGGAATGTGTCTTGTAACCAGCCCATCTCGATCTTACCTCCGTCCATTTTCTCTGGAATAGCACCCAAAAGCTCGTAGCACACCGCAAGCCAATCGCTAGATTGGGCAGACCAGGTGACTGGGTACTCGTCCACCAACAATCCCAATTGCAGACTGACATCTTCCAAAGTGATAATGCACTCTCCACATGGAAGATGGAATGTGTGAGTCTCGGGTCTCCACCTCTCGATCAACGCACTGATTAGTTTCGGGTCCACCTTGCATCCCCGGCCTACCGTCGCCATGTGCCAAAAACCCGCTTCCCGTAGGTAGTTATCTACCAACAGTGATGGAGGAGCATGCATATTTCGGATATTGCATTCCAATATCCGATCTACAGACTTTTATAACAAATAATAAATTAATAATTATCTAAAAATGCATAAATAAAAAATTCTTAAATAATATTTAAAAATTAAATTTAACGCTTACCATTTTCATTTGTTCCACCAATATGTGCTGATTATCAAGACGAGTCAATTCTCCGGCCACTGCTGAAATCGTACAAATTTTTACGGTTTAAAAAAATTTTAAAAATAATTTTTTTAAAATTATTTAAAAATAGGGATTTAAGAGAAATTTAAGAGGAATTTGAGAGCAAATTGAGATTAAATATGGATTTGAGAGAAATTTGGAAGGAATTTGAGAGCAAATTGAGAGGAAATTTGAGAGGATTAGTTTGTGAAAAAATAAAAGGGGTGGGGGTATTTATAGTTTTTTTTTGGATCGTTGGGGGGCAACGGTCAAAAAAATAACCGTTACCTTTATCACGTCTTGGGGCAAATTAATCCACGTCGGTAGCGGTTTCTTGACATGGACACAAATCGCGCTGATGTGGACGCGATTTGCTGCCACATCAATAAACCGCGCTTACGTGGACGCGATTTAGGGGAAAAGGGTCTGTTCCGGTAAATAATAAAATACCTTGCCCATTTTGATAAATTTAAAAAAAATTAGGCTTTTAATGGTAAATTGCCCCAACTTCTTATTAATGTTAAATGAAGTTTATTATTTTTCTCTAAAAAGAATTTCTTTCAAGATCAATGGATACCGGTTTATTTATTTATTTATTTAACTTTTCTCGTCACCTATTTTTGATTTTTTCAAATTTTTATTTATTTTAATATTTAAATCGGTTGAACCGACGGTTAGACCAGTTGAACTGATTGAATTGAGAATTGATGGTCTTATTAGTTTGGCCATCAATGTGATTCTAAAAACCTTAATCTCAACTTTTGCTAATGAGATTCTAATAAATAATCTTTTTAAAACAAACAACACATGAGATTTCTTTAAAAATATAACTATAAATTTTCATTTTTCGCATAATTATTTTTGAGATGCTCTAATTAATCATGTAAACTAATTAAAGCATGTAAATTAGATTTTCGCACCTTAGGTTGACTCCATTTGACCCAATTCAATTTAAATAATAAAAATATTTTTTAAATTAAAATTTAATTATAAAAGTATATAAAATATCAATTAAAATATAATTTTAATATTTTATTAATTTTAAATAGTAAATGGGTAGTTGAATAGTTGTTTGCTCAACATATTATTTCTAGGGGTGTGTTCAATTAAATTGAGTGAAAAATTTTCGAGTTAATTGAGTTGACAAGTCTTACTTTATCATCCTAACTCGATTTTTTTTCGAATCGAGTCGAGATAAATAAAACTTGAGTCGAGTCGAGTCGAATCGAATCAAGTGAATTCGTTTGAGTTAAATTAAAAAATTAAACATGTCAAATTAAAATCTTGTTACAGTATTATTAATTCCATGATAGAGCATAGAAATTTAAAAAATAAATTCAAAGCAAAATGGTAAAAATATATATATTTTAGTATGATAAACTTGAATTATTAATTAACTTATGTATGTCCCAAAATTATTATTTTAGAAAATTTTAAAAACTTTAACTTTTTTATATATTGTTTAGGATTTTTTAAAATATATATACTTTTTAAAAAAGATAAATTTTAGAATTTTATGAATATTTTTAATTTTTGAATGTTATTTTGAATTATTTTGTAATATTTGTTGAAAGAGAGATCAATTTGCTCATTTTCAAAATTGATAGGGACCAAAAGAATATTTACACCAATCATTATTTAAACTATCCGAATTGTAAAATTTAACTCGAACTCAAAACTCAAATTATTTGTTTGAGTTGACTTGAATAACTTGAACAACTCAATTTAATTAATTTAAAATTTAAATTTTTTCTTTTTTTCTAATTGAAACGAGTTTTGTTTACATCTGATTATTTCAATTTTATGATTCAACGTTGATTTATTTCTTAAAATTGTATAAATCATTTACTGAATAGAAAATATATTTAGATTTGATGAAATGAGACAATATCTTTAGAGGAAATTTTATAATAGACCATTTTATTAAAAAATGTCTATTTTCAACTTTATTTACGGAAATGGGTCACTTAAAATTTTATTTACTAAAATGGGCCAAAAAATCTAAAATGCGCCTACGTGGAAATATTTTAAGGGAAATTTAAAAAAAGCACGTTGACGGGGACGCACTTTACCCCATGTCAGCAAAAGTGCGCTGATGTGAGCGCGCTTTTAGCCCATGCTCAGACTAAATTTTCAAAAAAAAGTCAATTTTAAAAAATATATAGACCAATTTTTTGGAAATTTACGAGAATAAGCCTTCATAAAGACTTAAAATGGCAACATAAATTTTTTTGCGCTACCAATTAATGTGGAAATAAAACTAACAAAACATATCTTTATATAGACCTAAAGTCTCATTTCCCTTATTTTCTTAAGTAAAATGGGATGTGAGATATGCGTATATATAAAGCCATTAATAGGTTTGCAACTTGTTCCTAAACAATGTGGGATTTCTTCCTCTTTTAACTAACAACATAAGATTAAAGGCTATACTATATTTTATAATTATTTTTACAAAGCAATTTCTATTTTTTTATATTTTGTTAACACTTTCTCATATTATAAAATTATGTTTTGAGATCCTTTAATCTTGTTACATTTTAGAATTGTTAGCATATACAAAAGGACTATTAAAAAAGAACAAATTGCACATATGAAACTTGTACATACAGCAATATTCTATTCAATTTTAAATGTTTGAAGTTAATATCCATACAATTCTAATTTTTAAAATGATTTTCCATTACTTCAATTTAGAAGTTATACTTTTAATTTTTATTTATTTATTTTATTTTATGTTATGAATGTTTGATTAATAAATAAATGGTGAGGATTTGGTACTCAAATAGTATATTTTTGTAAATTTAAAAATTAATATATCTTGTTTTAAATATTTATTTTTAATATTTTACTATACTCATTAATTTTTAATCCTAATTTTAATTTAATTTTCATCACCTAATGAATGCTGATAAATTTATTTCGATGTATTTTGACTAGATAGATAATCTATTTAAACATAGTATATACTTATGTTAAATAATTTTTTTAGAAATATATAATATACATAAAATATAATAATTATTTTTCATATTTTTATATCTAGATTAAATTACATTAGTAGTCTCTTAACTATGATTTTTGGTTATCAAATTATAAAACTTACAAAATGATCACTCAACTATTAGTAATTTTTAAATATTTATTTTTAAATATTTTACCATACTCATTTTATATTTTATAATTTGTTTACTTATAGAGTTTAAAAATTTATTTGTAATGTAACAAATGTTAACTTTTGTAAAAAATTTAAACTCTATAAGTAAAAAATAGAAAATATAGTGTAGCCTTTAATTTTATGTTGTTAGTTAAAAGAGGAAAGAATCCCACATTGTCTAGGAACAAGCTACAAACCTATTCATGAATCTATATATACACATATCTCACATCCCACATTACTTAAAAAAACAAGGAAAATGATACTTTGGGCCCCTATAAAGATCTGTTTTGTAAGTTTTATCTTTACATTAATTGGTGACACAAAAAAAATGGTACTGCCACTTTAGGCCTTTATAAAGGCTTGTTCTTGTAAATTTTCAAAAAGTTAGTTTAAGTACTCTAAAATTTTCTCTTAAAATACTTCCATGTAGGCACATTTTGAGTTTTTTGGCCTATTTCGGTAAATAAAGTTTTAAGTGAACTATTTCCGTAAATAAAGTTGAAAATAAACTTTTTTTTTTTTTAATAAAATGGTCTTTATAATACATTGAAGGGCATATTGAGCAAGCTTGTTTATATTTTGATTAGATTGCCTATTTGAGGTGGTTGAATATCCATCTTATTTGAAGTGACTGGTGAACTTTAAGTGAGTCTAAAAATATAACATTTTTGGCTCATACATTGATATGTCATACTAAATACTAATTGTGTATCATTATTTTGCAAAGTTAAGGAATGGTATGTAACTACTAGATCATATATTGTAGCTATATTGCTATTATAAGAAAAATCATATAGACACATAAATATATTATAGAACACTAAATGCATTACATTATTAATATTAAAAATATATATCATGTGCGCGTGTAAATAATAAATATAGGATATAAATACGTATTTAAAAATAACACATCATAAATAATGAAATATATGACTTGAAGCTAATTGAAAATAATAACATATTAAATATATACTATATTAAAATTTTAAAAATAGATTAAAATTATGTATTATTTTTAAACGAATATCTATATTATTTATCTCAATGATATTTTTGTTATTTATAAAATTTAATTTAATTTTCCTTTTTTGTCATTCGTCTCTTCTTTCCCTTTTATCATTGTGTATTCAAATATAGACAGGTGTGCCAAAACAATTTATATAGTTCTCTACGTCTCAACTTCCATTACCAAAGCTCCAATTTCAAAGACCAAAACGGCTGTAAGACGTAAGACAAAGAACTGCCAACCATGAAGATAATGGTAGCCGTAAAGCGAGTCGTGGATTATGCCGTTAAGATCAGAATCAAACCCGATAAGGTAAATAACAATGGAGACCCATGGTTTTAAACCTTAAATCAATTTATGACAATTTCCACAAAAATGTTTTTTTTTCTTTGGGTAGAGTGGGGTTGAAACCCAGAATGTGAAGATGTCGATGAATCCGTTTTGCGAGATAGCTTTAGAAGAGGCTTTGAAAATTAAGGAATCTGGGTTGGCTAAGGAGGTCGTTGCGGTCACCATGGGACCTTCGAACTGCGTCGATACGCTTCGAACGGGTCTGGCTATGGGTGCCGATAGAGGGATCCATGTCGAAGCTGCTCGTGATTTGGTTCCTCTCAGTGTTGCTAAGGTTTTGAAGAAGCTTGTTGAGGTTGAGAATCCTGGGTTGCTCATTCTTGGAAAGCAGGTTTGGTTCAGTGTTGCTCATTCATTGTTATTTAAGGATGTTCTTGCTTAAAGATTCTGAAATGTTTGGTTCTGTGAGTAACTTAAATGTCGTGGTTACTTGGGATTGTTTTAAATTTGGGTGAAAGTTCGTTTTTCCCCTTAGTTGTCTTTCTTTTTAAGGATATTTTTTGCTTAAAGATCTGACATGTAGGTTACATGGGATATAGGTAAATTATCTTGCATGAGTATGCTTCTTAAAATTTTTCAAAGTATTTTCATGGACATCTTGGAAAATATGTCCTACTAACATCTGATATGGGTACTTCAAGAAAAATAAAGAATCAGAGCAACATAATCTGAAGGTGTTGGTTACATTGGATTGTTTTATAATTGTGGGAAGTTTTGATCTTCCAAGTGTTTGCTGAAATGGTTTATATAACAGTGTAGTTGTCCATTATATTAGATGGAGCTGAAAGTGATGATTGATTATGTAAATGCTGATTTTTTTTTAATCTTTAATGAAAGAGATTTTGAATGTTATTGCAGATTTAAAGGATATAGGACTATGTCACTCAGATTCTTGGGTGCACGTATTGGATACTAGTATATGTCCAACACTAATATGTCTAATTTTTCTAAGTTTGTTTATGTATTTGGGAAGTCTTCGGTGGATTATCTTCATACCTATGTCCCAAAAATGTGTTAAACACAGGTACTTGAAGAAAAAATGAAGAGTTGGAGTATTTATATGGTTTTTTTTCCTGTTTCAAATGATGAGTTCGGATAACCAGTGCAGGCACTAGTTAAGGATTAGGATTTTATTCCCATTATTTTTCCTGGGTTCACAAAAAGTAATTCATTAAATTACACTTTCTATAATCATTGCCTTAACGGTTAACATTTCCCTCTTGATAATTACTGAGAACATGGAGTAAACTGAATAAGAATGGTGTTTCCTGTTTTAATGTACTGCTCTTTTGCCTTCCGATAAGTCTGGTCATGATCTCAGTTAATTTATTCAAAACGTTCTCATCTTATCGGAGTTTTCTCCGGAAAAGATTACCCAGTTCCATCTTATGATCATCACATTTAGCTATTTTACATTTTCAAAGTTTTCTTACTTGAAAAGAGGCATTTAGGTGTCTATTTCATTGACAAGAGAGTTTCGTGATGAAGTTTTTCTCTACATTTCAGCCTTAAACGAGTATGCCATAGTTAAATTTACCAGATCTTTGACATGTTAATCTTTCATTGTATATTTATTGTTTTTAATCAGAACTGGCTTCCTTTTTCTTCTTTTACTACCTCTTTTGTTGGAGGAAGTTATATAGAAAATGACTTTCTTATTATCCTGATTCTATGTAGGCAATCGATGACGACTGTAATCAAACAGGGCAAATGATAGCTGCGCTACTCGGGTGGCCTCAAGGAACATTTGCTTCAAAGGTCAGTTCAACAGTCATCTTATTTGGGAACTACCCTTCTATTGCTATTTACTACTTTGCATTTTATCTGTTCTTTTGGTTCATAACATATGTCTTCATAGTTCATATAAAGCTTTAGCAGAACTAGTATTGCTTTTTCTTGGATGTAAAATCACATTCGGTTAATTAGAAACTAAAACCCTTGCCTTTCTTTCCTTTTTTTCTTGAAGCTCACGTGTATGACATGTGTATGAGGATATGATCCTCCAATGACCTTTCAAATACGTGGAAAAAAGTGAACGTACACTTGTCAGACACATTCGTATGCAACACTTGCACCTGAGTCTAAGTAAAATGAGCTAGTACTGACCAAAGGTCATAAGAAGAAAATTTGAGATTGGTTGTTAGGGGTATTAGAATGTCTGTGGGTTTTGTTCTTTTCTTTACTTTTTTTGCATTTATGTTATTTGGACTCAGATGTGAGTGTTAGACACAAGTATGCTCAATTTATTTAAAGATTTCCATCTATTCAGAGGGTCCTTGGAGGATGTCCAAATATGTGACAAACAGGGGTTATTCAAATTTTTGTTTTTAAATGAAGAGTTAGGGAAAAATAAGTATCTAACATCTATGGTAGCTTGTCAAATGTTTTTGTGGTCTTGACTGCTGTGTTTTTTGTAGGTTGTGTTGGACAAGGAGAAACAGGTGGCAACTGTAGATAGAGAGGTGGATGGTGGTCTTGAAACACTCTGTTTAGACTTACCTGCTGTGATAACGTAAGTACCTAATCCGATCAACTTTTCATGTTTATTGTAAGTTATCACTAATCCGAAGTTTGTTACTTGTGTCTGGCACGTTAAAGCTACTCTGGTGACAAATCATACCAAAATTTGTTAGTTTGTGAGAGTAAGCATGTTAATTGTTAACTGTTATACTATTGGAATAGGTGTTGGATATGGGTATATGTCTAACACATGGATTCGTGACTGACTTATCTGTTGAGGGTCTGTGCTAAGTTTGTAAGTCTGATCTTGAACGTTCGTGGTTCAGTTGTGGTAAACTTACGATCTTTTACACCATGCATCTATGTTCTTGGGACTCTTCATTTTGTTTGAAGTACACGTGTTCTACACCCGTGTCCAATATGTATTTGGACATGGGTAATGAGGATATGACCCTCCAAAGATCCTTCAAATACATGAAAAATATAAAAATAATAAATTTGAATGTGCCTGTGTTGAATACATGCTCATATCTAATGTTGGCACCTGAGTTCAAGTAACGAAGTTGTGCACAATGCACCAGCTTAATAAGACAATAATGGGAACCTTTTAATTGCTCTGTCTATAATATATACTTCCATTGGTACCGTATGTGTACCTATGTTATCTGGACTCGAGGCAAGTCTCAAGTATGGGTATGTTTTAGACTCGGGTATGTTAATAATTTTTTTCTAAGTTTTCCCTTATCATTAGAGGATCCTACCTCCGTAGGCCCATACTCATGTCTGAATGTATCATACAAAGGTGTCAGGCACGGATATTTTATGAAAAAATGAAGAGTCCGGTTCAACATAAAGAATTGCTTTGGATAATTTAATACAGTTTTTATAATAGGCAGTCTTCTGGATTCTCATTTCAAGTTTTCTGTGATATGCAGAACTGATTTAAGACTGAACCAGCCAAGGTATGCAACGCTTCCCAACATAATGAAGGCGAAATCAAAGCCGATAAAGAGGTATACTCCGGAAGAGTTGAATGTTGAAATCAAATCTGATTTAGAGGTTGTTCAAGTCACTGAACCGCCCAAGAGAAAAGCCGGAGTGATACTCTCGTCTGTCGATGAGCTGATTGACAAGCTTAAGAATGAAGCTCATGTAATTTGAACATTTCCTCACTTCTGTGGTAAATGGTCTAAGCTGATTCACAACTTGTCCAAATAATGATCTTCAAACTCAAACACAAGAGTTTACAGAAATTTAAGTCTAAACTTCCTGCTCAATAAAGCTAATATTTTTTTATGAAATTGTTCAGCAGAAAGACCGAGCAAACCAAAAACCGAGTTGAACCTTAATGTTCAGTTCAGATACTTAAGCATATTTGGTTGTGCCGTAGAATTCGGTTTGAATCGGTGTCAAGAACATTTAAAAAAAAAATCAATGCCCAAAATTTCATGATGACCATCTAATTCTTGATTTATGAGTTATATCAGTTCAGTATAGAAGAATTTGAATAGTTTAAATAATCAAATATTTTAGTACTTGATTTGGCTGATCACTTTGTAAGTTAAAAGAAAAAGGACAAATTGATTAAAATTTAAAAGTTGATAACTAAAAAGATCCAATTAGAAGTTATATAAATACATGGTAACTGCTGTTATTTGCATCATTTCTCTCAAAGGCTTTATATATTCAATGCCACAAAACCCTTGTGCAAAGCGGTTTAGATCCTTAGGAAGCTGAAGAGTGATGGAGAGCTAAGGTTGCAACTTGAAGTGTGCAAGTGCAGATTTCTCATCAAGTCCTTTGGAATCATAGTAACTAATGAAGTCTTCAACTGTGGTCTCACGGTACAATGGAGGGTTTTCTTTCGACAATAATTCCTTAATAGGTCCATAGATCCTGGTTGAAGGGTACAAATGTGGAGTGAAAAAGCATGCCACTGACACTCTGGGGCCTTTCTCATTTGCCAATACCTGATATTCCACACTTATCAGTTTGTCATTTGATATAAGCTGCAACAACATACGATCAAACAGTATTTGGAGGATCACAAATGCATTACATCTATGTTACTAGGAGTCGAGTATGAATATTCAATAAATGTATGTATTCCGCACAGGTATATTCAATCTTTGAAGCAACATAACATACCTGTAAGAGAGATCCAATGTTAACAACCAAAGCCCCAGGCAGAAAAGGAACATCAAACCACTGATTTTGATGAAAAACTTGGAGTCCACCAATATGATCTTGAAGTAAGATGGTGAGGAAATCAGGATCAGAGTGCTTTGTAGTTCCCAGAGTCAGCTCAGGTTCAGGACATGCCGGGTAATAATGACTCAAAAGACAATGCCCTTTCGAACAATCCAACCCTATGAGGTGGTCTGGAGTTAGCCCAATTGCCTTAGATAGTAACTTAAATAAAGTTGTTCCTAGTTTATGAATCTGTTTCGAGTACTCCATTGTTATATCTCTGCAAAATATGAAAAATATTAACAACATTCGATGGGTTAGGCTTAAATATTAGGGATTTGAGTACCTGCAAACAAGAGGCAGTTGTTGAGGATGAAGAGGTTCAGGTCCCATAACACAAAACAAAGTGTCCCTCCAATTTGCAAATCTCAACTCATATAAATCAAAGTTACTTCCATATATAATCTTTTTCGTTTTCTCCCTAGTATAATACGATTTCTTTACTTCGGTTGGAAGCTCGTGAAACCCACGCGCCGCCGCCAACATCCCTTCCAACACACTTCGGGGCACCCCATGATTGACCACCTGGAAGAACCCAACCTCCCCACCCGCCTTCCGGATTCCTTCCACCACCTCATCGGACCGGGTTTTAATGTTTTCAAGGTCAATCACTGGAATCGTGAACTGGGTTGGGATTGGCTTGACGGAATCATGGTCCTCCACCTTCGGCCGGCGGAAAATCCGGGGAATTTTGGTTATTCCGGCGTCGACGAGACCTTAGACGCCTGATTTAGAGTCGTCAAAGGCTTTGAGCTCTTGGAATCTGTCATAAGTAGTTGGAGTTTGGGTGCCGGAATCTCTTGTAAAGCTAGCAGCCATAATTTATCTGTTTGGAGTTGCTTTGTATTAAGACATGACAGGGATTTTAAAATGACTAAAATAACAAACTTTAACTATTCTCAACTACCACTAAATGACTAACAAATTTATTCATGGATAAATAAGTGTTCTGTTTAAGGACCTTCTGCAATGTTCTGTGCATGAGGAAGGTAAACAGCATTTGGTGAAACCAGTGACCATGGAAGAAGTTAAGAGTGCAATTTTTGAGCAGGGTAGTGGAAAATCTCCAGGACCTGATGGTTATACCCCTCACTTCTTTAAGAGTGCACGGTCTGTAGTTTGGGAGGATGTTTTTGCTGCAGTTCAATACTTCTTTTAAAGCTCTGAAATGCTTCCTGCTTTCAATACAACCACCTTGGTGCTTATTCCCAAGGGGCAGAAACCTAGTAATGTTGCTGATTTCAAGCCTATTTCTTACTGCTCAGTTAATTACAAGTGTGTAACTAAGATCCTTGTGAGAAGGTTGACACCTCTTCTGCCTAATTTAGTCTCACCACGCCAGAGTGCTTTTGGAAAAGGGAGGAGCATATCTGATAATTCTCTTTTAGCTCATGCTTTTAGAGGGTATGGCAGAGGTAAAATTTCAGCTAGATGTGCCTTCAAAGTTGACTTGAAGAAGGCTTTGATTCATTGAGTTGAGGTTTATTCTTGGTGCTTTGAGACTAAGAAAGAAAGAAAACGAGACAATGAAATAGCAAGATGAACTGATTTTCAACACTATATTTCATTTTAGAAAATTACAATATATATCTTTTTGTTTTCCAAACATATCACTAATCCAACTAATATATTGGAAATAAGAAAATTTGTACACAAACTGATTATGAAATCAGCACCTAAACACATCAAGTCATTACCAACTTAGTTTGTTCCTAACTAAGTATCTTAACATAAGAACTGAACAAAAGATTAAACCAAAACATCGATTTTCTGCTTTAAGAAGACAACTAGCACTTCATCTCTCAGTTCACTTTATCTCTGAGTAGCTCGCATTTAGACGGTCTGCAGATATGCTTGCAGTTAGACAGTTCGCCAATGTGCTTAGACAATCCGCCAAGCCTGTCGTAAAAAATTTCTTCGCATGACAGTTCGCATATTGATAGTCCGCAAGCCTTCTTATGCTCGGACTGTCCGTCATGTGACTTAGAGCTAGAACTGTCTGCCATATGTGTTCGCTAATTGGGCTGTTCGCTATTTGTGTTGTTCACCATGTGTGTTCGTTAATGCATGGTTGGTTATCTCGCAACAGTTAGGTAGGGTGATCCATTGTCACCCTACCTTTCTTTACCATGAATATCATCTTGAAACTATTGGACTTGGGAGCAAAGGAAGGAGTGTTCAGTTTTCGTCCAAAATGTCATCGCATTCAATTGATTCATCTGTGCTTTGAAGATGATTTGCTTATCTTTTGCAAGGGTAAAACAGATTCTGTGATAGGTATTTGGAGTATTCTTTCAATTTTTTATCAACTTTCTGGGCTTCAGTTAAATGCTGGAAAAAATGAGATTTTTGTTGCAGGTGTGTCACAAGAAGAACGCAATCTAATTTAAAGTTCCACTGGTTTCAGAATTGGGCAGTTGCCAGTGAGATATCTTGGTATTCCTCTAGTTACTAGGAGACTTCCAAAGAAAGATTGCTTGCCTTTGTTAGAGAGAATCAGGTCTAGGATATTTACTTAAGACTGAAACAATTGAGTTTTGTTGGGAGAATGCAATTGGTTCAATCTGTTATCTTTCAGATTCAAAATTTTTGGTGTAAGCACTTCATTTTACCTAAAGAAATTCTTAAAAAGATCAACCAAATGTGTTCTAGTTTTTTTGGAAGGGTGATGAAGGCTCAGCTAAAGGGGCAAGGATGAGTTGGAAGAAGATTTGTCTTCCTAAAGAAGCGGGTGGACTTGGAATGAAGGACCTTGAGAGTTGGAATAAAGCTTGTATTATCCAACATATAAGAAAACATTTTGGCAAGACATGGATCTCTTTGGATTGCTTGGATCAAAGAGTACTTGCTTAAAAAGTGTTCTTTGAGATAGGTTCCATTTAAAAGAAACATTATTTGGAGTTAGAGGAAATTCTAAAACTTAGAGAGGAAAAAACAGCTGTGTTGGGAAATTTTGAGTTAAATGGGAGGAAGGTCATTGTTCCCAAAATTTGGAAAGTGATCAGGCCTGTAACACCCCTAATCCACATCCTTCACCAGAACAGGGTTACGGAGCATTACCGGAGTTTACAGAATAATTGCACATAATTCCACAATTTACTTATGTTCATATCAAGTTGTCTACACGAGTCATAGTTATTAAATTATTTATATCTTGAGCTACGGAACTCCGAATTAAGATAGCTAAATTTCTTTGAAACTACACTCACATATATTCTTACCATAAAATTTTTAAAATTTATGGTTTAGTCAATAAGTACAGTTTATTCTTTAAAGTCATCCCTATTCTGCTGTCTGACAGTTTCGACCCTTCTTCACTAAAAATTAATTATCTCCTTGTACGGGATTCGGATGATGTTCTCATTTGTTTATATTGAAAATATACTCATTAATAATTTTAAACATATAAATTCTAACCCATAACTATTTGTATACAATTTTTAATGATTTTTCAAATTCAAAACAGGGGATTCCGAAATCACTCTGACCCTGTCTCCAAAAAATTCAAATCTCTCATAATATGAAATTTTTTTGCTTACACCTTTTCTTCTATGTAAAACTAGACTCAATAAAATTTAATTTCATATTTTATTCAACCTCTAATTTGATTTCCAGAATTTTTGGTGAATTTTCAAAGTCGGACTACTGCTGCTGTCCAAAACTGTTTTAGTGAAAAAATGTTGATAACTAAGTTTATAATACCTTCACTTTCTTTCAATTAAACCCTATACATGCCATATAAACCTTAGGATGCACGATAAAATTTACCGAAGTAATCTGGATAGTGTGCCCTGATGTGTTGATCCGATCCACCGATTTCACATCAATCTACAAAGAACATTAAACGCACAGGAGTAAGCTTATGTAAGCTTAGTAAGTTCATAGGCATAGAAAATAATTCTTACCGAACATCTTATAACAATCATACAATATATAATTTCACTAATTCTTCCCTGTCAATCACAAAATCAATGACAAAATTTACTTGATTCAGCTCAATATCAATAAATGATCAATTTCAATCTCTTGGGTCCATTTATCGCTCTCTTTTCTTAATCAATTTAGGGAATGGTTACGGAATTAAGTACTTTGTTTTCACAATACCATAGTATAACTATGGTCTTGCACATAATCACATATCACACACCGAAGCCATAGCCTAGCCATGGTCTTACACAGAAGCATATATCACATTGATGCCATAACCCGGATATGGTCTTATACGGAAATCACATATCACATATTGCCATGGTCCAACCATGGTCTTTTCCGTCAATGCGTATGAGTCACTAAACAAAAGTACTCAATCCAATGTTCCACTAAATTAGAACTTTTATTCAAACATCCATATTTTTACGATTATCTCAGTTTAATAACATTCATATACAATAACATACCATAGCATTCATGAAATTTTAAAGTATAATACAACATTTCCTGCCAATCACAATCTCAAACAATGAATTTACTCAATCGAGCTCATTATTAAATATCAACTTATTTCCAACATTTAGCTCCATCTACACTTACAAGTACTTGTCAAATTAAGGATTGTCTTATGGATTTGAGTACATCGTTTGCCCGGTACCACGATTTGCTTGAATATTTCACAATGCTATAACTCAATATGGTTTTCTTCACGGAAATACCATACCTACTTTTCACAACTCAGTATGGTTTTCTTCACTGAAACACCATACCTACTTTTCACAACTCAGCATGGTTTTCTTTACCGAAATATCATACCTACTTTTCAAAAGTTAGTATGGTTTTCTTTACTGAAACCATACCTACGTTCCACACTTTTCCATGGATTTATTCGTCAATTCATCACTGTTTACTGAACGTATGTACTCAATCCTGCGTATCCCTTAATTTGAACTTACAATCTCATTGTTTTCTCAGTTTTACCATAATCATAATTTAACAAAAATATACGAATTGATACATTATATCATTCCCACATTAACAGTTAATCATAAAAGTTCAGCCGTATGAACTTACCTGGGCCAATTTGTAGAATTTGTAAAAATTTCAAGGACTAGTTTGATATTTTCTCTTTTCCGAGTTTATCTTCGGATTCTCGATCTATAATATAAACCTTTTCATTTATTAACATATAATTCAATACTAATTCACTTCGCAATTTATGCCCTTCAATTTTTGAAATTACACTTTTACCCCAAAAATTACAGTTTTACAGTCTTGTCCCTACTCAATTAACACTTTAATTGAACTAATTTTTCCTCAAATAACACTTTATCTAATAATTTTAGGCTATTATACAACATTTGATATTCAAAATTTTAGTACAAAACCCTAATTCCTAGCTTTTTCACAATTAAGTCCTAAAATCATTTTCTACTAAAATCACTTAATAAAATCATAATATAATAAAATTAAAGCTTCAAGTCTATGATAATTCATCATAAAATTCCAGTACTCACTCATGGTAACTTTCAAAATCATTCATAGAATAAAAACAAATGAATTCAATAGTTGGACTTAATTGTTAAAGTCACAAAACATGAAAAATTACAAAGAAAAAAGAAAGAATTGAACTTACATGATAAAAAATATGAAAAACCATCTTGAAAAATCTCTCATATGGCATTTTGGCTGAAGAAAAATGATGATATCTCTACATTTTTCAATTTTGTCTTTATTTTATATGTTTAAGTTGCAAAATTTTCAATTTTGCCCTTGTTTCTCCTTATTTTCTTGCTGATTTTCTTGCCCAAACCATCCAGCCTATATAATTTGGACCTAATTGCATTTTAAATACCTCCTTATTAGTCACTTAAGCTATTTAATCACAATTTAACAAAATTTTCATTATTTTCAATTTAGTTCTTTTTAATTAATTGACTATCTGAACGTTAAAATTTTCTAACGAAACATTCATACTAACTCAATGACACTCCATAAATATTTATAAAAATATTTATGGCTTGGCTTATGAATTCGAGGTCTCGATACCTCGTTTTAGACCCAATTTACCTATTAAATTTCTTTTAAATCACAAAATCCACTGATTCAAAAATTCTTCTAAATTCACACTTGACCCATAATTATTAATTTATTAAATTTTCAAGCTTACTTGTCGGATTTAGTGATCCCAAATCACTATTTCTAATACCATTGAAAATTGGGTTGTTACATTAAAGTTGAGAAGTTTGTATGGCATAGGATTGTTTGGTTTCCTCTATATATTCCAATACATTCTTTCATCACTTGGATGGAAATTCTAGATCGACTTCCAACCAAGGAAAAGTTGATACAGAGGGGAATGAGTATTGATGGTAATTGCTTGTTTTGTCATTATGAGATTGAAAATACGGATCATATTTTTGCAAAATGTGCATTTACAATGAGTGTGGGAACAAGTTTTGGTGTTATGCAATGTCGAAAGGACTATGGTAAATTGGCAACTTGAATTTGGCTGGATTTGTAGCAAACTCAAAGATAAAGCTCTGGTTTCAATCATTCTAAAATTAGTATGACGTTATTTGGAGAGAAAGAAATAAAAGACAGTTTAGGGGTTTGGTTTGTAATGAAGAGGAGATTCTTAGAAGCATTAAAGAAGCGGTTAGCTTAAGGCTTAAGGCAAGAAGATTAATAGAACTAACTATGTAAATAATATTTTGTGTTTAACTTGGAATATTTTGGAATAGAGGGTTTATAATGTACATATACTCACACCACATTTGGTTGGGGTGAATGGAATAGGATATAATGAAATAAAACTATAATGGAATAGAGTTGTTATAGTATTCTTGTGTTTGGTTGGATGTAATAGATGTTGTAATAGCGTAAAGAAAAATGCTAAAATGACTAAAATACCCTTAGTATAATTTTTTCGGTAGATGATTATTGTTATTAAATTTTAATAAGAGCATTATTAAATATAATTTAATAAAAAATAAATAATTTAATCATATTTTAACATAATAATTATTAAATACAATTTAGCAACATTCTTAATATAATTATTATTAAAATATGAATTAATAAGAATCATAATATATAATATTATAAAAATAATATATAATCTACTTTATTATTTTTAAGATACAATGTGCTAAAATATCATTGACAAAACAAATAATTTAATTATCTTCTAAACTAAAAAGTAAAAGATTAGAAATAATAAATAACTTGAGAATTATATTTTACATCCAAACATAATGTTTATACATTAACAAAAAGTTAGATGATGTCATTAACTTATATGCCATAATCTATATGTTAAGTTTTACAACTTTTTAGATTGTGAGGATCATCTTCAAGCTTTTTCTTACTAAAATTTCTTTCTTGGAGGAAATATTGGAGTTGTTTGAAGGGGTTATGGATTCAACTTTTTTCCAAGGCTCCTTAGAAATTCTACACACCATCTTCATCTTTTCCATCTATCTTCTTTATTTTCATCTTTATTCTATTTTGTTCCTATTTAATTATTCAAATATTTGATTTATTTCATTGTTTTTCTATCTTAATTTTCTATTTTAATAGCTTCCTTTAATTTTTAAATTCTTAGAACGACTTGAATTTGTTTGTGTTTCAGGTTGTGTCAAAATTTAAGTTTCTTTCTGATCATTTAGAGCCCTAAGTCAAATCTACAACTTAGACAAACTTAGGATCCTATTATGCACTCATTCTTTATCACAGAGTTACATATCAAATTCCATTTGGCATGTTGGTTGGAAATAACATTGTCATATACCAAATTCTACTGGATTGGCCAAAAACTTTCTTGAGGATCCCCTTCACTAATAAAAAAGGCAAGAAAATAAAAACAAACAAGAGTGATCTATTTGAAATTAGGATTGATTAGTAAAAGAAATCTTTTTTATGGGAGTGAGTCTAGCTGATGTAATAGAGGAGTGTAGCCTATATACAAGTATTTATATATTTAAGGTTTAAGTTGAATATTATTAATAGAAGAATACACATAGTAATATCATAATATTATAATAATTATTTTACATTAATTCATAATTTAATTATATAGCAATTAATATATTATATTTCCTTAAATGTGTATGTATACTATTTGATATAATATAATATGTACTAAATATAATCAGAGGCAAATCCAGGGGGTTGCAGGGGCCCCGATCTCCTTAAAATGAAAACTTTTTCATTTAGGCCCTTTAAAATGTTTAAAATTCTAAATTAGTAAAGGTAAAATTGCACTTTGGCCCCCTAAAAACGATAATTTTTTTATTTAATCTTTTAAAAATTACATTTTACTATCGTAAAATTACAATTTAATTTGGATCCCTTAAAAAATATTCGGCTTTACCCCGAATATAATTATGTCATGTTACAAAATAAATTCATATCATAATATTTATTTTAATTATATAATTATTAATTAACTTTTTGTTTAAAAATGTTAACTAATTGAATTGATCAAATAATAAAAGGATAATCACAAATTTAAAAATTCAAATGACTCCATCTTATTGTTCAGTTAGGTTTACAAATAGAAAAAAAATATAATTTAAGAAAAGCTACATGAGATTTAAGAGAATAAGATGTTAAATGAGATATAGTTTTTGATAATTTTTTACACATATTTAAATTTATTATTAATGATTCTATTTAAATTTATTATTAATTATTATATTTAATTTATTGATATTTATATGTTATTCATTGGTTAGTATAAACTTTAAACAAAATTGAGGATTAGTTTTATAGTTAAAATATAGCTTTAGTTGTTAAAGGTTATGTGTTGGAATCTTGCAAGAAGTAAAACTATATATTTTGTAATCAATGTTGAGTCGGAAATTCAACGGATAGAGATTTAATTCGAATTCATATTTGGATATTAAAAGTCAAATAATTTTTAGATTCAGATTTTTGGTAGATTTGTAGATTTAGATTCAGATAATTCAAAATTTGCAGATATTCGACCCGCTGCCATCCCTAACCAAAATGAACCAAGTTGTCAAGTTCAAAGCAATATATATATATATATATAATCCCTTTATCAAATTTTCAAATGGTTTAGGTTTTATTTTTCTAAATCATAATAAGATTATGGCATAATAATAAATTTAACCTCTTAACGTTTACTTTTTATTATTATTTTATTTTGGCCTTCAACCTTCAATTTTTGTTAAATTGCTTTTTATCATATGGAAAAGTTAATATGACAACTTGTGTGGTAGTGAAGTTATTAAAAATTCAACAAATTACAAAAGAATCATATATATTTTAAACATATTCATGTTAGTAGTGAAGTATAATTGGAGTATGAAGTAGGCCGCCACATTAATGTCATAAAAATTTTAGTAATTCAGTTAACTTTTTCATTTAAAACTAAACAATATAACTAAATTTTCAAGATTGAAAGTAGAAAAATTAGTGTTAAAGATACAAAAATATAAACGTTAAAAGCTATGCCTAAAAGGGTTCGAGTATATTTGACTTTAAAACGAAAACCTTTGCATGTATGTGAGGTAGTGCTTTAATTTTTAAAAACAAGTTATTATGATAAAATGATTTTGACCCCAAACTTAAAACCTTTGCTTATGCATGAGATGGTCCTTTTCAAATCTTTTAGTTCTTTTAAAAAGTATTATAGTAAACTGGTTTTCAAAAGAGTTTGAATATGTTCCACCCAACCTCTCCAAATTATAATTTTACTATATATTTACTCAATTTTTTAAATCATTAATTGTAAAATTAAATTTTATATTTTACATTTTCGGAGGACCTTACTCCGTTTGCCTTTGCCCTAACAACCTTTTAAATTGTGTAACCAAGCCTAAAAAGAAGTCCAAGTAATTGTAACTTTGAAATAAAAATTTGGCTCTTAAAAGGTTGAAAATGAACTAAAAATATAATTAAGATCACAAGCAACACACTAATCTATAAATACATAAATTATTTCATTGTCTTATTGAAATAAAGTTTTAGACTCGAATAGTTCCAAAATGATTTGACACTTGAAAGATGGAAATAAACTTAAAAGTAATTTGATTAAGTTTACAAACAACACAATAATCTACAAACACGTAATTCATTTCAGAAGTAAAATTTTGGACTCAAATAGTTCCAAAACAATTTGGCACTTGAAAGTAGTTGGATTAAGTTCACCAACAACTCATAACCTAAGGTATTGGAGAGATTTGCAATGAATTCCTTTCGAGTAGTAGTTTGACACAAAGTCTTTCATGGTAGTCTCCTTATAAAGTGGAGGGTTTTCTTGAGATGTCAACTCCTTGATTGGTCCATAAAGCCTCGAGGTATTCTCTGGTGGAAGTTGTGTTCTAAAGAAACTTGCTACTGAAATTCTTGGATCTTTTTTATTAGCAAGCACTCTATGCTCAATACTTACAAATTTGTCATTAGTTATTAACTGCATAAAAATAAGAAAAAGATTATAATAGATATTTGAAAAATGTTAAAAAATTAATCCATAATCAATTAAGAGTAATTATTTTGTCCCTAGTAAAGTTAAAAACTCCATAAACTGGTCTAAAATGATGTCAAATGTCTTTTTAAATTTTAATTATTATTTATTTATATAAGATATTTATCCATCAATTAAATGTTAAAAAGAAAATTACAATTAACAATTTTTTTAAAAAATTGAATAGAATCAATACATTAAATGTTAGAATATGAAAAAAAAACTATTAGTTTAATAAAATCAATGCATTAAATGTTAAAAAAATAACCCATACCGACCATGAAGAAGGAATGAGAAATTTGTAAATTAATTTAGACATTGTTAGACAAAGTTTGAGTAATTCGAAACATGGAGCTAACCAAATTCAACCATTTTAATGCTTAGATTATTCAAGTAGTTGAATTATATATAAAAAAATTATCACACCACCAAACTCAAACTCTAATGTCTATTTTTAACCATAAATTTATAAAGTTCAATAAGCAAGCTCACCTATTTAGTGAGTTAAGCATCCAATTTTATTAAAAATTTGAATGTTGATAATGAAGAGGTAAAAAGAATGTAAAGAAAAAAAATATATAACACACATATTTTACGTGAAAATCTTTTCGGGAAAAAATCAAAAAACAGAGGAGAAGAAAATTCACTAATGTCGAATTCGAATGATAGAAGGGGAGTTTCGACTACATCTATTTACAGGTTAAAAAAACCTAATTTTAATCAATGTCAAATATATTATGCTAATAAATGTTAAATATATTATACTAAATACTAAATCTTCTAGAAAGAAAATATATTTTGTTTATCTTGACTTGCAAGCAATCTCTTATAATTTAGATCATACAACTCTAACAAATTTAATTACCCAAATTATAAAAATTGGTTATTTTAAATTTATCATACTATATATATATATTTGTTAGTAGTGTGAGATTACTAACATTACAAACTAATACGACTCATGTATTCTTATCATGCTCACATCATATGATTATGTCAAAGCTGATAATTAATCAGATTTAGTAAAAGCATTATTGAATACAACTTGAAAAACATAATGAAAACATAATACAACACAAAAATAACATATATGGACATCTCAAAACCTATATAGTATAACATGAAAAGTATACACAAACATGATTAACTTAAACCTATATTGCTTCTCGAGTGTAAAAGATGGATATAGATGTGTTCAACATGGATATGATTAAACTTTCTAAGCTTTTTATGTAGTTAGTACCCTGAAAATCACATTATATATGTATGTCCCACAAACATTTCAGAAAAAAATGAATATTCAAAGCTTCAAATATAAATAATTAATTTTTATCTCGTGTGATGCATGGGTTGTTAGTTTGTTTTATAAAATTATTATTTAAATAATGATATATTAAATAAAATTTTGATTAAACAATATTTAAAATTAAGATATAATCAAAATTTAAAATATACTCAAGTTTTGAAATATAATATATTAGTTTTCTATCTCGTGTGATTCATGGGTTGCTTGTGTGTTTTATAAAATTATTATTTAAATAACGATATATTAAATAAAATTATTGATAAAATAATATTTAAAAGATATTAAAAATATACTTAAATTTTTGAAATATAATATACTAATTTTTATCCCGTGTAATGCACAGGTTACTCATATGTTTTATAATTTTTATTTAAATAGCGATATATTAAATAAATTATTAATAAAAAATATTTAAAATATATAACCAAATTAAAAAATATACTTAAGTTTTTAAAATATAATATATTTGTAAGGTTATGAATATAATTTATGGAGGAAGGAAATTTGAAAGATAAAATTGTTATAATAAAGTTTAAAATAATTTTATTTTTAAAATTTTAATCTTAGAAATCATATTATATGTACCTAAGAATTTTTAATTTTAGAAATAAAATTTTAAATAATATATTTTATGGTTCAAAATAAAGTTTTAAATAACATAAAAGCATATATTTGACTTATTTAAAAATAAAAAATAAATCACTAATTTTTTGGTAATATGAATAGTGTTTTAAGTAGAAGTGAAATATTTAAAATTATTACATAAAATATATTAAATTGCATAACAGTTTTAAAAATTTAAAAACCAATTTTGAGGAAAATAAATAAATAAAATTTATTTGATATTAAACACAATTAAATGCAATATAATAAATAAGATATATGAGCTTAGATTTCAAATATATTTAATAACTATAATTATGAAATAAATATTTATTTATTGATAATAGTTTTTATCTTTATGACAAACATTAAAGATATTTTTAATATTAGGTTTTGATGGGTTTTGTTTTGAATGTGTCCTGTCAGGAATCTCCACCGGAAATATTTTTTGGTTTATATAGTTTTATAGACAGTAATTGGGGTAAATTATCAAAAAAGCTAGTTTTTTTCAAAATTTATTGAAATGGGCCGATTTTTTGATTATTTACCGGAATGGACCATTTTTCGGGAAATCGCGTCCACGTTAGCGCGATGTCGAGAGTGCGATGTCGAGACATCGCGTCCACGTCGGCGTGACTGGCGACGTGGACGCGATGTAGGTCACAAGTGAATAGATACTCAACGGTCAAAATTTTGACCGTTGCCCCCCCCAATGGTAAAAAAAAACTATAAATACCCCCACCCCTTTATTTTTTTTCACAAACAAATCCTATCTAATTTTTCCTTTCTAATCCTCTCAATTTCCTTCCTAAATTCTCTCAATTTCCTTCCAAAATTCTCTCAAACCCATATTTAATTTCAATTTCCTCTCAATTTCCTTCCAAAATTCTCTCAAATCCATATTTAATTTCAATTTCCCCTCAATTTCATTTTTAAAATAATTTTAAATTTTTTTATATTTTTTAAAATAATTTTAATTTTTTATATTTTCATCAATGGCGGATCATTAATTCGTCTTGATAGGAATCACATATCGGTGGAGCAAATGAAAATGGTAAGTATTAAATTTAATTTTTAAATATTATTTAAGATTTTTTATTTATGTATTTTTAGATAATTATTAATTTATTATTTGTTATAAAAGTCTGAAGATCGAGTATTGGAATGCAATATCCGGAATATGCATGCTCCTCCATCACCGTTAGTAGAGAACTACCTGCGGGAAGCGGGTTTCTGGCACGTGGCGACGGTAGGCCGAGGATACAAGTTGGACTCGAAACTGATCAGTGCGTTGATCGAGAGGTGGAGACCCGAGACGCACACATTCCATCTTCCATGTGGAGAGTGCACTATCACTCTAGAAGATGTCCATCTGCAATTGGGATTGCTGGTGGACGGGCACCCAGTCACCGGGTCTGCCCAATCTAGCAATTGGGAGGCGGTGTGCTACGAGCTTTTGGGCGCTATTCCGGATAAAATGGATAGAGGTAAGGTCGAGATGGGCTGGTTACGTGCCACCTTCCCCGATCCGAATGCAAATTCAACTGAAATTGAAAGAATCCGATATGCTCGATCATACATTCTTCAAATAATTGGAGGTAATCTGATGCCCGGCACGTCACGGAGCCGTGTACATCTAAGGTGGTTGCTAAAACTCGTTGATTTTAGAGGAGCCGGTGAATTTAGTTGGGGGTCTACCATCTTGGCAACATTATATTGGGAGATGTGCGGGGCGACGCGACCGAGGAGAGCAAACATCGGAGGTTGCTCGTCACTCGCAATCATGGGCACAGCCACTTTCCATTTCTCGTCCTCGAGTGAACCACCCATATACATTCCCACTCGTAATGAGGTAAATTTTATATTACATTTTGGAATTATTATGTAGATTTTGTAAGAATAAAAGTATGCTAAAAATTTATTTAATTAGGTGGAACCATCCGGCAAGTTATCGTGGATTACCGTCGAACTTAAAGATATACGGCTTCTATTGGAGCAACGGTTGAAGCGTAGTAAGTATTATTGCAAATAGATATTTCCATACATTCGCTAGTCGATTGATATTTAGTATTTAGTATTTAGTATTATGTATATAACTAATATTTCTATCATGTTCATATAGTTTCAATGGACACCATACGAGGATCTGGCAATTCGGGCAGTAATCCCGGAAGAGTTTTTACAAAATCCGAACGCTTGGCACACGAAAGTGGTGTTGATCAACTATGCAACCATGGAGCCCCACCAGACAGACAGAGTGCTACGACAGTTTGGATGTAGACAACCGATTCCTGCGGACCCTGAGGTGTTTGACGATCACCACAAAATCGACCTTCGGCTATTAGGTACGGATTGGCCTAGATACTGGTCCGAGTACACAGAAATGTGGGAAAATCGGCATGAATATCTACCTACTCGGGAACAAATCATCGTTTTGGAGTTAGCGTACGTTCCAGAATACATGCCATGGTTTAGGATCTATGGCAAGCCGTATTTACTTACGCCAGAGGAGAGGCAGCGGCAAATATGTGTCGGAAGGGAAATGCGCGGGCCTCTAAATCCAAGACGAGAAGACTACGAAGGCAGCCCCTCAACGAGGCCCAGACAGTCACCCGACTCATCATCAGCGGCCATGCAATCACCGTCCCCAACGAGAGCACCGACGCAGTCACCTGACGCAGCAATTCAACAGATGATACCCACGCAACTGCCTTTCCCTATGATGCCAGGTGTGTTTCCTAGCCCTTATATGTACCCTAACCCTTACATGTATCCTTTTCCGAATCCTATGGCAGGTTGGAGCCAAATGCCCGGTTCAGCTCCATTTCCTGTTATGCCGAGCGGACCATCGATATCTAGGCCAGCGGCGTAGGAGGGATTGCAAGGGGGGCCGTCGGGGAGCTCTCCTTTTTACTACTCGCCACCAACGTATGGCTTTCAAACACCGTCGCCGTTCATGATGCAAACACCTCCACATACACTATTCTTTGAAGGTGGATCATCATCCCAAGTCCGACAACCAGATGTCGAACCGGAAGAACCACAATCATCACCGAAGGAAGAACAACCGCCGCCTGAAGCTAGAGGAAGGAGGAATCCAACACAGAATCACGACTACCGCCATGTGGAACCGAATCCCCCGGGCATAGACATTGATTGCCGTATTTAAATTTATTATCTGATGTAATAAAATAGAAGTTTATTTAATATAATAAAATAGAAGTTCTATTTGATGTAATAAAACCTAATTTATTTAAAACCCTAACTTAATTAAAACCCTAACTTAATTAAAAACCTAACTTAATTAAAAACCCTAACTTAATTAAAACCCTAACTCTAACCTAATTTAATTAAAAACCCTAACCCTAACCTAATTTAATTAAAACCTAACTTAATTAAAAACCCTAACCCTAACCTAACTTAATTAAAAACCCTAACTTAATTAAAAATCCTAACCCTAACCTAATTTTACATAATTTGATAATTTTACTAACCATTAACACAATTGTTGGACTTAATAATTTTACATAATTTGATAATTTTACTAACCATTAACACAATTTTTGGACTTAATAATTTTACCTAATTTGATAATTTTACCTAATTTAATTAAATTTTTTTCGCTTAATAATTTTACATAATTTGATAATTTTACTAACCATTAACACAATTTTTGGACTTAATAATTTTACATAATTTGATAATTTTACCTAATTTAATTAAAATTTTTTGGCTTAATAATTTTACATAATTTGATAATTTTACTAACCATTAACACAATTTTTGGACTTAATAATTTTACATAATTTGATAATTTTACCTAATTTAATTAAAATTTTTTGGCTTAATAATTTTACATAATTTTACATAATTTGAAAATTTTACTAACCATTGACAAAATTTTGGGACTTAATAATTTTACATAATTTTACATAATGTTAGATTTGGTAAAATGTTTTGACTGGTACTAACAATTAAGAAATTAAACTAATTTGATAATTTTACTAACAATTAATACAATTATCAATTAATAATTGAATAAAATAATTTTTTTCTAAAATTACATTCAACTATTGCATTAGGGCATGACCGACTTGTATGGCCTGGGTTCCTACACCATCCGCACAACTTCTGTTGACTGGCTGTTTCTCGGATATCCATATTGTTCCGTATTCTAGTGGAGCAAGGTCGACCCTTTTGTTTGCGACACAATTCTCTATCCGGTAACAGCTTAAAAGGAGCAAGAGATACGGGCGGCCACTTACGTTCATCTGGGACCGGTGGGAAAACGTGTTTCTATATGTTGTACATGTTTTCTAATTTGTACACTTCGTCCACATAACTCATCGGATCCAGACGGAGTTTCTGACAAGCTGCAATAACATGAACGCATGGATAACGAAGTGCATCAAACTTCCCACAATCACAAGTCCTGTTTCGCAAGTGTACACGATATTGCCCCCAACAACACCTTGGTGCGGTCTGTCAAACTCCGTCACGCGAAACCATAAATTGTCTCGATCGTGACACACTGTGTGCATGATGTTTGCCCTCGCCTTCGTCTTGTTAATTTCTTGAACTACCTTACTGCACCATACATGACCACCCTGCATCTGGCCTGCATAAGTTGCTGCTCGCTTTGGAAATAGCGTCGCCAAACGAAAATATGTCTCTCGCATAACCGATGTTATCGGTAGATGGCGTGTTCCTTTAAGAACAGAATTTATGCATTCTGCCAGGTTCGACGTCATATGGCCATATCGTAGGCCTCCGTTGTATGCTTGTGCCCACTGTTCGAAACGTATGTTACAAATGTAGTCTGCCCCTTCTCCGTTCTGAGATCGTAAAATTGCCAACATCTCGGCAAAATGATCTTTATTTATTTCATACCCTGCCAATATAAGATCATAGTGAATATTTTATACCACTTCTACCAATAAAACTAATTCAAATTGACAAACGAAATAATACAGTTATAGACTAAATACCCATGTTGGTCACTTGTTGTCATTCGCTCTTAGATGGATATTGCCTGTAGTAGTTCGAAGCAACGTGTCTTAGGCAATATCTATGGTGTGTACGCTGCCACAAGCTTCCCTCTCGATCAAATGCAGCCAGTATACCGGTGCCCCGATCTGAAATAACACAGATATCAGGTTGGGGGCACACATGCCTCCTTAACCTCGAAAGAAAGAAATCCTAGTCATCAGACGACTCTCCTGGTGTTATTGCAAATGCAATTAGAAGAATTGTCCCACCGCCGTCCTGTGCCACTGCAACCAATAGCCGATGAGTATAGCTACCGAACATGAAGGTACCGTCAATTTGTACCAACGGCTTGCAGTATGGAAATACGTCTCGGCATTGCTTAAAGGTCCAAAATAAGCGTTTGAACACTTGGCATCCACGTAGCAATCGGCCGTTGTAGTACTCATGTTCCGTTTCAAGGTCTGTGATGGCACCTGGGACGTATCTCTCTAGCACCTGACACCACTGCCATATTTCATTATATGAGGTGTCCCACCCACTATGCATCTTCTCCAACGCCTTCTGCTTAGCTATCCAAGCCTTGCGGTAAGAGGGCGTATACCCCATTTGGCTATGGATATTGGCAATTATCACCGGCACTGAAGTCCTAGGATCTACTTTTATCGTGGGTAGTATCAAGCTAGCTAACATAGTTGAATCCATTTTGGGATGATCTTGTGAAACACCTACAGAGGGAGTACATTAAATAATGCAACATTGCAAAATAAAATTATTATTCAGATACATTCAATCCTGTACCTGCAGCACATGTATGTGGAACTTTGTACTTTTTTTTATCTCCCACAACCCTGTCCTTTTCCTTAACGAGGCGACGATTTTCCATGAACATGTGTCGTCTTGCACCGCGCACTTCGCCTCAAACTTATCAGATTTTGATTTAACGGCATGGTTATTAACGTCGTTTTTGATGCTATGCTGTTTCAAAGCACCAATAAAGCTATCTTTATTGGTAAACTGATTACCAACTTCAAGTTCACCAAAATCTACCCCCGAACTTGTACGATCGCGCAATCGGTGTGGTAGATCTGGAAACTCTAACGCATCATCCGCTGACAGATCAACATTATGCATGTGGGCTGGAGGTGAGTATGCTCTGAATCATGGATTTTCTTCTTCATCTGAACTCCTTTCAGCATCTTCACCCTCTGTTGGAATCGGCTTCGGTTCAGAAAATAATCCCACTTCTGCACCATCCGGCCCGGGCTCTCGAGGTGGATCCACATCGGAGTCATCTTCTAACCCACAATCATCTGCAGCGTACGACGTCCCCTCACTGGTTGACGTCGTAGGTAGTATGTCATCCCTTCTTCTGGGCATTTGATAACGTCCCCAATTGGATGTAGATTGCCATCCACTAGAACTTGATGCAGTTCCCCAATACGTATTTCCAGCATCAAACATCGAGCCACCGACGTACATGTCCCATCCACCGACAGAGTGTCTTGCGGGGGATGTGCATTCGACGCCGCTATCGAACATGGGCTGTTCCTTATTTTGTAACCCGCTAACCGAGTGTCGGCCAGGGGTCGTGTATACATCTCGAACACCGGACGAAAGTACATCAGTTGGCAACGTAAATTGTACATATAACTCAATATAAGTTGCTCCACTAGCAAGATGAGTCTGCACCATTGCCTCGAAGCTACGAGCACCTTTTATGTCGAACGAGTCATATGTCACCGGATCAACACAAGAACAAAATCGATATGTGATTGACAGAACTTTCATTGGCGTCGTTCCGAAGATTTTATGCCTAATTCTTTTACGAAGTTCTATCAAATCTATGTTCTGGTTAAATGACAGTCGCACCGTATTCTCCGACAAAAAAACAACACCATTCTCGGTGTGGCAAACCTCACCATCGTAGTAAATAACAGCACTAATACGTTCACTCATTTTGAAACTCTAACTTTCTTAACCTCTCTAAATTGTTTCTGCTATGACTTATGCATTCTAAGAACATTTTCTGCCTAATTTATAGCCTCAGCCCAAACTTACTACTGTAGCAAAATCGTGTCCACGAGGGCACGATTTCACAATTTCTTACCAAATAGCATCCTGGTAGAGGCGATTTTATACTATTTCCTCAGAAACGTCAAAAAAAAATATTTCTTACATGACCTACTGTAGCAAAATCGCGTCCACGAGGGTGCGATTTCACAATTTCTTCTCAAATAGCATCCTAGTAGAGGCGATTTTATACTATTTGCTCAGAAACGTCAAAAAAATTTATTTCTTACATGACCTACTGTAGCAAAATCGCGTCCACGAGGGCGCGATTTCACATTTTATTCTCAAATAGCATCCTGGTAGAGCTGATTTTATACTATTTGACCAGAAACGTCAACTCGAAATAATTTATTCCGGGACCTAAAAACCCTAAAAAGCCTGAACCCTAAACCCTAAAAGCCAAAAAAACCAAACGTGAAAAATGCGTCAAAATCACGTCCCCAAGAACGCGCCACGTGTCAGGACATCGCGTCCGCGACCTGCTGACGTGGAAGGAAATCGCTCCCTCAAGGACATGATTTCCTTCCACGTCAGCAGGTCGCGCTGACGTGGACGCGATGTCCTGACACGTACCCTGACATAGCGCTGACGTGGACGCGATTTCCCGAAAAATGGCCCATTCCGGTAAATAATAAAAAAATCAGCCCATTTCGGTAATTTTGAAAAAAACCGGCTTTTTTTGATAAATTGCCCCAGTAATTGCTATACTTCAAATGTCTCCATGTTCAGGCTCACAAATGGCAATAGATTTGGGTTTTTCTTTTTTCTTTTCGTTTTAATGAGGAAAAACAGGAGATGAGAAAGCCCCATCCATCATCACCCAAATACTTTTAATTTTTACGATAGTAGAAATGTAATTTCATCATTTGAATAACATATATCTTTAGGATTAAATCAAATTTTTATTATTTTTAGAAAAAAATTAAAAGACCTAAATAAAATTTTTTCTATTTTAGGGGGCCGGGGCCCCTACCAGCCCCTAGCTACGCCCTTGCTTATGATAAATATTTTTAAATTTTGAACTTTAAACTATATTTTCAAAGGAGCAATAAAAAATAATTTCAATTAAATTATGTAAGAAATTTTTTAACTTTAATCTAAATATTAAAATGAATAAAGTAATTAATGGAAAAGTAGATTAGTTAAAATAAATAAATTAAGATGCAAATATGATATTTTTTATAATACTCAGAATTTATTTTTTGACATTATCTCTTTTATGATAAAATTATAATGATATTTTTAAAAACTGAAAATTAAATGAATTGAGATATATAAAAATTTAAAAACGGAGTCATTTTGTATATATTTAAAACAAATCAACTGTACTAAAATTAAATCTAAAATTAAAATATAATTTAAAATCTTATAGAGATCACATTTGTTTTTATTTGAATATTTTATATTTATCTCAAATAATGTAGCACATCTTTCTAAATCAAATAAAATAGGTGTATATGATAAGATAATCCTTTTCTTTATTATTTTACTTTATTCTTAATTTTCTTATCACTCTATTGTTCTTGTTTTCTATTTCAATTTTTGAATTTAATAAAGAAAGAATTTATTACAATTTATCGAAAGATTCGATTCGTTAGAATCCAATCCAATAGCAGAGATTATTAGTAAAAATAGAATTTTTGGAAGATATGGAAAGATGCAAAACTCTATATTTCTATTCTATTTTATTTTCTATTTAAATTATATATACATAAGCAATAGAGGAAGATAAAATTCGTATTTTTGTCTCTCCAAATTTAAATTTCATTTTACAAAAAGAAAAATTCGTTTTTTATCTTATTGCTAGAGGTTTACTCATTAGTAATATCTATTACTATTGATAAATTATAATAACAGGACAAAGCCCGAATAACAAATGTGATTAGTGCAACTCAAATCCAGATCACACCTAGGACATGAACACCTTGATTATTAAGTTATCACATGAGATTCAATTATTTTCTATTTTTTAAAAATAATAGAAGTAAATAAAATTTGTGTGTGTTTTAAATATTTAATCGCGTGTGTTTTTTATAATGTAAATATCTTCCGTGTTTTATTTGAATTGAGGTCTGTTTTAGTTGTATATCATGCTTATTTTAAAATTTATTTTAAAATGGTTAAGTACTGAGATCATTTAAACTGAACTTATTAACAAAATATTAAGTAATTAAAATTAAAAATTACTGAGATAATTTATTATATATTTTTAGAAAATGTATAAATTTAATAAGTGAGATGTAAATAATATAAATATGTTATGCTGGATCTTAGACTTTATAATATAATATAATATATATAGCAATAAAATACCTAAATTATGATATTAGGGTTAAAGTTAAGGTGAGCTTGCCTGCATCATATCGCCCAAATTTACAACAAGAGCTCCACGGACAGGATTAATATCAAGCCATTGATTTTGATGGAGGATTTGAAGTCCGCCGATTTCATCTTGTAAAACTACGGTGCAGAAGCTGTTATCGGTGTGACTGCTGGTGCCCAATGTCAAGTCCGGTTCAGGGCACGGTGGATAGTAATGGCCTTTCACAAACAATCCCTCACCGCACCCAATATCTTCCAAATAACTCCAATTCAGACCCAAGGCTTCCGACATCAATTCTAACAAAGTCTGCCCTAATTGCATCATTTTGCTTGAATATTCTATCATTATATCTCTGCGGATGAAGTTAGCTTCAGATATGATTTTTGCAAATATATGTTCCGTATCAAAATATGTTTCATATAAGTAGCTATTTACGTTTTAATTTCCTTCATTTCATACGTGTCTGATCTATATTCCTAGCAACATTTGCTCCAATTAAACTTAATTAATTCATTCCGGACATTGATAATAGAGGTTATATTTACTACTTACCTGCAAACCGCAGGCAGTTCTTGAGGAAGAGGGTGGCGAGGTGCCATAACACAAGATAAAGTATCCCTCCAATTGGTTGCTTCCGCCTTGTAAAGATCGATGTTACTGTTATAGTACACTTTCTTGGAATAATCTCGAGAATAAATCTCTTTCTTAGCTTTGTCATCCTGTTCATGAAACCTGCGAACCCCATTTATCATTTCATCCGTAGTCGCCAACGGAATCCCATGGTTGATAACTTGAAAGAAACCCCATTTCTCGCAAGCTTCTCCAACTTTCTTCACTATTTCGCGACGTAAATTTGGATCATCGTCGACGCCGGTCAAGTTTATGATTGGGATTCCGTCATTGTTGGTGGGGCTTCCAGGTTTCTGGTTATGGACGTTGTTTCTCTCAAGCTTGTACTGTTCGTCGATGAAAATCGCTGGAATCTTTGACAAGCCCGAATCTACCAGCCCTTTCACTCCTGATTTTGTTTCATCGAAAGCTTTCAATTCCTGTTGTCGATTCACAATGGATTCTTGAGCTCGTTCTAAGCTTATTTCTGCCATGTTCGAGAATTTTGGCTTTTGAGAATCTTTGACACCCTGACTATCTATGTACAGTTATTATGGGGCAAATTACATATAAAATACCCTTTTTTAAAAAATTTATCGAAATGGGCCCGATAAATAATTATTTACCGGAATGACCCTATTTCCCGAAAGCGCGTCCATGTCAGCACGATGTCAGGGGACGTGGCAGGAAGACGTATCCCTGAGAAAGGGTTTTACCTACGTGGACAAAAAGTGCGCTCTCAAGAACGCATTTTCTTGCCATGTAAGCGCTCCCTTGGGGACGCGTTTTGCCCGTGCATGAAAGTAGCAACGGATATTTTTTTGACCGTTGGTGACCCCCCAACGGTAAAAAAAAACTATAAACCCCCATTTTATTTTTTCACAACTAAATCCTTTCTCTCAATTTCTCTCTAATATTCTCTCAAATTCCTTTCAAATTCCTCTAAATTTCCTCTCAAATTCCTCTCAAATTTCTATTTAAAAGAACTTTAATTTTTTAATTATTTTTAAAAAAGTTTTAATTTAGTCTCTATTTTGCAACAATGAAATTTTTACTTATATTAATTGCACCAATTTATTCCGACAAATTTCAATCATATCGATCAAAATGTTGTATACTAATCGATGCATGAATAATTTTAAAAATAATCTATAAAACATGGAATCTAGTCATTTATTAGCATGCTTCATTATATGTTGTGTATTTGAGATAACATATGATATGTTAACCTTGTAATAGGTTATCTGTTATGACATGCATGTATAACTGTAGCAAGTATAATTTTTGTTCTGATTATATTTGCATCGGGGACGGGTTATATTATGTGGAGGAAGTGTTTCTGTGAGAGGTGAAATCTCGTTCATTATACTGGCAGCACAGTTGCAAAGATTTTGAAAAGTTTCTTAATGTCACTAAGTGGTGTGTAGGGTTGGATGGGTGTTTCATACCCCATATGGTGTGTTGAGATGGCGGAGATGGTGTGTAGCGGATGGTGGTAGGAAAGCATGTCTGCTCTGTTATGATTCTGTTATTGTGAAATCTATCTTGTATAAATTTATGGTTAAGTTATTTGTTACACCTTGAGTTTTGAAAACTCACATTCCTTTTGTCTGATATTTTCAGTTAATCCTCAGACTTAGACAGGTCGGTGTGATGGTGATCGGTTATAAAAAGTTTTTTCATTTAGGTTGATTATTATAATTAATTTAATTTGGGTTAAAGTGTTTTTGTAAATTTTGGACTAATTGGACTTTTTGGACTGTTTTGGGTTTGAACGTTATTTTCCGTTTTCCATATTAAATTGTTTAAACGATTTATCTACAACGATTGTTTTTGCAAAAACAAGAGGTTTCAAATAACAAATTGTGTTTTCAAAAATATAACTTTTAAAGAGTTCCTCTGCAAAATTATAAGTTTTTAGGAAATCACTACAGCAAAACAGGCTTTTAGCGGCTTTTTTTAGGAGCACCGCTAAAAGTATTTGCGGCACTTTCACAAGCGCCACACAAAACGCCGCTATAGACAATGTTACTAATTTTAGCGGCATTTTTTCACATAAACACTGCTAAAGAACATGACCTTTAGCGGCGCATTCATCACAAACGCCGCTAAAGAACATGACCTTAAGCGGCACTTTTTCCAGAAACGCCGCTAAAGAAACCTTTAAAAAATATTTTAATTAAATAATATTTATTTTGATGATAAATATTATATTATGTTTTATTTTTGAAATTTAAACTTTAAACTATATACTTTTAAGGATAAAAATATTAATTAAATTAAATTTTCTGTTAAAATTTTAACTTTAAAACTAAATATAAAAATTAATGAGTTTAAATTTAGAATTTAAATATTATGTTTAAATAAATTAGCAATCTACCTCACAGCTCATCTGATCTATATTAACTCGGCCAATTATAAAAGAAGCTACAAAACACGTAATAGTTAACAATCATGGTTAAAGAAGCTAGTACACAAGGTAGCTATAAAACCCTGTTTCAATAACACCAAATTCAAGTTCCGACTAAGATAAACGACCATGGAATGCAACATTAAATAAAATTCCACTTGAAGAAGTGCTAAGCCTTGGCTTTTCCAGCTTGAAGAGATTGAATCCTCTACTACACCATCAATATCTAAAGGATGCAAAATCAAATGATCAGATAAACCAACAAACTTGGTAAACAAGAGAGATGTTAAAAATAAAAAATATATATAGCCATTAAGACTCAAAAAAAATATAACAAACAATTATGTGCAACTTTAGTAGCAGGTTGAACCATACTAACAAACAATCTCAATCATAGCTATTCCATGTGTCTCAAATAGGCATTTTTTCTAATGATTGTCTAAACTATTCAATTGTTTAACAAGGAACAATAGTATTAATTTGCAAAAAGTAGAACAGAAACATGTTCCACTACTATTGTTTAACGTTATATAGAAATGTCTTATATAGCATAAAAGAGAACTAAGGCACATAAAAAAGAAGAAGAACACCAACCGTTTCTCTCTTGCTGTGTTGTTTCTCTTCAAAATCTTGAAGAGATAAATCAAGCCGCTTCCTAAGGACAAAGAAACAAAGTTCTAAAGTTATACATATGATAGTTACAATGTTGCATAAGACATTTCAAAAAATTTTGGTGTCATTTCTTAAAGTAAGTATTGGTAATCATCCATATTTATGGAAAGTCAAAGATATGGGTATCAAATAATAGAAAGTCAAAGATATGGGTATCAAATATTGGAAAGTCAAAGATATGGGTATTGAGATATTGGCATAAGAAATCTGAGATATTTGCAATATTTGGTCCCTAATTGTAAAGTGACTTTGCAAGTTGATCATTGAACCTCAACTATAAATAGGCATAACCATCTCTCATTCTGTATCCCATATTTGCCATTCTCTACTTAAGACATTATTCTCTCTCTCTCTCTCTCTCTCTCTCTCTCTCTCTCTTTGTAAATTATCACTTGTATTTTGGAGTGAAAAATATTTGGTAGTGCCCGAGGACGTAGGCAAAATTTGTTGAACCTCATTAAATTCTTGTGTTCTTTATTGTATTATTCTGCATAAATTGTGAGTGTGATTGTAGTGATTTATTGTGCTATTAAATTACGATTGAGGGATATTCTGGCTAGGAATGACCTGGTACTTAAGCGATCCTTATGATCCACCTCTCTTTCCTGGGAATTGAACTTAGTGTGATTTTTTAGTACAATAATTTTACTCTTTTACACGCTTCCGCACAATAATTGGTATCAGAGCTAGATTCGTACTTGAGGAATACAATCGTTCACGGCACTGTTCACGTACAGTAGTTGGGATTGAGGAGAAAAATGGAAAAGGTATCGTCATCAGCAAAGACTACTGTGACCAATGCAAAATTTGAAATAGAGAAATTTGATAGTACCAATAATTTTGGTATGTGGCAATGTGAGATCCTGGATGTCTTATGTCAGTAAGAGCTGGATATAGCCCTTGAAGAAAAACCTGACAAGATGGATGACAATGAGTGGGCTAAGACCAATAGACAAGCATGTGGAACAATTGGTATATGTTTGGCCAAAGAGCAGAAGTACTCTGTCATGAGGGAGACATCAGCGAAGAAGTTGTGGGATACACTGGAAGAAAAGTTTCTAACAAAAAGTCTTGAAAATAGGCTTTATATGAAAAAAAAACTTTATCGATTCATGTATGCACCCGGTATGTAGATATATGACCATGTGAACTCATTCAATAAAATTTTAGCAGACTTGCTAAATTTGGATGAGAAATTTGAAGATGAAGACAAGGCATTACTGTTGTTGAATTCTCTTCTTGATGAATATGATCATCTTACCACCACATCGCTTCATGGGAAGGATACGATCACATTTGATGCAGTCTGTAATGCGTTGTATAGATTTAAGACTCGAAAGAAAGATAAAAAAGATATCAGAGATACAACTACAGAAGTCTTAACAGTAAGAGGTCGTTCGCACAACAACAAATCTAGTAGAAGGAGTAAGTCCAAAGGGAGACCTGCCAAAAATGAATGTGCTTTTTGTCGTGAAAAGGGCATTGGAAAAAGAATTGTCCTAAGTTACAAAAGGGCAAGGCTATTTCTGATTAATGTGTAGCGGAGCATGATGAGGAGTCAGACTTTAGCTTGGTTGGCATGGCAATGGCATGTCATACAGATGAGTGGCTTTTGGATTTGGGATGTACTTACCATATGTGTCCTAATAAGGACTAGTTTTCTAGTCTTAAAGAACTAGAAGGTGGAGTTGTTTTTATGGGCAATGACAGTGCTTGTAAGACAATGGGAGTAGGTACAATCAAATTGAAGAATCACGATGGCTCAATTCAAGTCTTGACAGATGTTCGCTACATACTTAGCTTGAAGAAAAATCTCATCTCATTAGGGGTCCTAGAATCTAAAGGGCTTACAATCACTTTGAGAGATGGATTACTAAAGGTAGTAACTGGGGTATTGACGGTGATGAAAGGAACAAGAAGGAATAATCTGTACTATTTAAATAGAATTACAATTATTGGATCAACAACAGCTTCTGTGAAAGATGCAGATTTAGAGGCTACCGGGTTATGGCATATCGATTGGGACATCTTTGGTGAAAAAGCTTTACGAGTTTGGCGAAGCAAGGCTTGTTGAAAGGTGAAAATTCTTGCAAATTGGAATTCGTGAACATTGTGTTCGGGCAAACAGTGAGGATAAAATTTGGTTTAGCAATTCACAATACAAAAGGAATTCTAGACTACGTTCACAGTGATGTGTGGGGACCTACTAAAGTGGCTTCTTTGGGAGGTATGCACTGTTTTGTTACTTTTGTTGATGATTATTCAAGAAAAGTATGGGTGTATCTAATGAAAAGAAAAAAAATGAAGTTTTGGATGCATTTTTGAAATGGAAGAAGATGGTGGAGACCTAGACTGGTCGAAAGGTCAAACGACTTCGATCAGACAATAGTACTGAGTACAAGAATGATCCATTTCTACAAGTATGTTAAGATGAGGGCTTGTGCGACACTTCATTATTCAAAATACACCACAACAAAATGGGGTGACAGAACGTATAAATCGGACTATACTAGAGAAAGTTCGATGTATGTTGTCTAATGCTGGATTGGGCAAGGAATTTTGGGCTGAGGCAGTTACATATGCGTGCCATCTAATTAACCGGTTGCCATCAGCTGCAATAAATGGAAAAACTCCTATGAGAGGTGGGCTGGTAAACCTACTACTAATTATGATTCTTTACATATTTTTGGTTCCACTGCATATTATCATGTAAAAGAATCTAAGTTAGACCCAAGAGCAAAGAAAGTATTATTCATGGGTATAACTGGTGGAGTAAAAGGATACCGTCTCTGGTGTCGTGATACAAGGAAGATTGTTTTCAGTAGAGATGTGACTTTTGATGAATCAACCATGATGAAGAACAAGGATTTACAAAAGAAAAACAATACCAGTGGCACTTTGCAGCATGTGGAGCTTGAAAAGGTTAATGATGGTCTAGCTAATATTGAAGGAACAAATAATAAAGAAGTTTCGACCCAAAAACTTCTACAGCAACATGATTCAATTGCATATAGGAGACCAAGAAGAGAGATTCGTATGCCTACTCGCTTTGATGATATGGTGGCCTATGCACTTTCAATTGCAGATGATAATGTTTCTTCTACTTACACAGAAGCAAGAAGTAACCCTAATGGTGTAAAGTGGAAGCAAGCTATGAATGAGAAATGCAGTCTCTTCATAAAAATAAGACTTGGGAGTTGGTGACACTACCCAAAGGAAAGAAGGCAATTGGATGCAAATGTGTATATGCAAAGAAGGAAAGATTTCCTAGTAAGAATAAAGTTCGATACAAGGCTAGATTGGTAGCAAAGGGTTACGCTCAGAAAGAAGGAATAGACTACAATGAAGTGTTTTCTCCAGTTGTAAAGCATTCGTCTATTCGGATTTTGCTAGCCTTGGTTGCGCAATATGATCTTGAACTAGTTCAGCTTGATGCGAAGACCACATTTTTACACGGTGATTTGGAAGAGGAAATCTATATGACTCAGCCAGATGGATTTAAGATTGTTGATAAAGAAAATTAGGTTTGCAAACTGATAAGTCGCTTTATGGATTGAAACAATCTTCGAGGCAATGGTACAAGCGATTTGATCAGTTCATGAAAAAGAAAAAGTACACAAGAAGTAAATTTATCATTGCATGTATTTTCAGAAGCTACATGAAGGATTTTTCGTATACTTGCTCTTATATGTTGATGATATATTGGTAGCATCTAAGAGTAAAGTTGAAATTGAGAGATTGAAGACTCAACTCAACCTTGAGTTTGAGATGAAAGATTTAGGTGAAGCTAAGAAGATTCTTGGCATGGAAATATGTAGGGTTAGAGCTCATGACAGAGTTAGTTTGTCTCAAAAGCAATATTTGAAGAAGGTACTACAGAAGTTTGGCATGAACGAGCAGACACAAGTTGTAAGTACCTCGTTGGCTTCTCATTTCAAGCTTTCTGCACAACTATCTCCTTCGAAAAATACGGAACAAGAATACATGTTACAAGTTTCATATTCTAATGCAGTAGGTAGCTTGATGTATGCAATGGTGTGTACAAGACCCGACATTTCACAGGCAGTTAGTATAGTGAGCAGGTATATGCATAATCCTAGAAAAGGACACTGGCAAGCTGTGAAATTGATTCTACGGTATATTTAGAATACCATGGATATTGGATTACTGTTCAAGCAGGATACTACACTTGGTAAAGATGTTATTGGGTACGTTGATTCTGATTATGCCAGTGATTTGGATAAACGAAGATCAACCACTGGTTATGTGTTTACACTTGCTGGAGGACCAATAAGTTGGAAGTCTACACTGCAGTCTCTCTGATTGCGTTGTCAACCACGTGTGAATACATGGTCATGTGATGAGGTCAAAGGAAGCTATTTGGTTGGTATGGTTAAAACCTTGGAATTGGTTCAGGAGCATATTAACGTGTATTGTGATAGTCAAAGTGCTATTCATTTAGCAAAGAATCAAGTCTATCATGCACGTACAAAGCATATCGATGCACGTTTCCATTTTGTGCGGGAAATTATTGATGAGGGAAAAATTCACCTTCAGAAGATTAAGACTACAGATAATCCCACAGATATGATAACCAAGGTGGTAACAACAATCAAGTTCGAACATTGTTTGAACTTGATCAATATTATGCATGTTTAACAGTTGAAGAAGGCACTATCAAGTGTTGTTGACAAAGGCAGAGAGAATTGTGTGACGATAAGATTATTCGAATCAAATCTTCAAGGTGGAGATTATTGGTAATCATCCATATTTATGGAAAGTCAAAGATATGGGTATCAAATAATGGAAAGTCAAAGATATGGGTATCAAATATTGGAAAGTCAAAGATATGGGTATCGAGATATTGGCATAAGAAATCTGAGATATTTGCAATATTTGGTCCTTAATTGTAAAGTGACTTTGCAAGTTGATCCCTGAACCTCAACTATAAATAGGTATAACCATCTCTCATTCTGTATCCCATATTTTCCATTCTCTACTTAAGGCATTGTTCTCTCTCTCTCTCTCTTTGTAAATTCTCACTTGTATTTTGGAGTGGAATATATTTGGTAGTGCCCGAGGACGTAGGCAAAATTTGCTGAACCTCATTAAATTATTGTGTTCTTTATTGTATTATTTTGCATAAATTGTGAGTGTGATTGTAATGATTTATTGTGCTATTAAATTACGATTTAGGGATATTCTGGCTAGGAAAGACCTGGTACTTAGGCAATCCTTGTGATCCACCTCTCTTTCCTGGGAATTGAACTTAGTGTGATTTTTTAGTACAATAATTTTACTCTTTTACGCTTTCGTACAACAATTGGTATCTCACATTTGATGCGATCATGTCGTTGTATAGATTTAAGACTCGAAAGAAAGATAAAAAGATATCAGAGATACAACTACAGAAGTCTTAACAGTAAGAGGTCGTTCGCACAACAACAAATCTAGTAGAAGGAGTAAGTCCAAAGGGAGACCTGCCAAAAATGAATGTGCTTTTTGTCGTGAAAAGGGCATTGGAAAAGAATTGTCCTAAGTTACAAAAGGGCAAGGCTATTTCGATTAATGTGTAGTGAACATGATGAGGAGTCGACTTTAGCTTGGTTGGCATGGCAATGGCATGTCATCTGAGATGAGTGGCTTTTGGATTTGGGATGTACTTACCATATGTGTCCTAATAAGGACTAGTTTTCTAGTCTTAAAGAACTAGAAGGTGGAGTTGTTTTTATGGGCAATGACAGTGCTTGTAAGACAATGGGAGTAGGTACAATCAAATTGAAGAATCACGATGGCTCAATTCAAGTCTTGACAGATGTTCGCTACATACTTAGCTTGAAGAAAAATCTCATCTCATTAGGGGTCCTAGAATCTAAAGGGCTTACAATCACTTTGAGAGATGGATTACTAAAGGTAGTAACTGGGGTATTGACGGTGATGAAAGGAACAAGAAGGAATAATCTGTACTATTTAAATAGAATTACAATTATTGGATCAACAACAGCTTCTGTGAAAGATGCAGATTTAGAGGCTACCAGGTTATGGCATATACGATTGGGACATGCTGGTGAAAAAGCTTTACAGAGTTTGGCGAAGCAAGGCTTGTTGAAAGGTGAAAATTCTTGCAAATTGGAATTCTGTGAACATTGTGTTCTGGGCAAACAGGTGAGGATAAAATTTGGTTTAGCAATTCACAATACAAAAGGAATTCTAGACTACGTTCACAGTGATGTGTGGGGACCTACTAAAGTGGCTTCTTTGGGAGGTATGCACTGTTTTGTTACTTTTGTTGATGATTATTCAAGAAAAGTATGGGTGTATCTAATGAAAAGAAAAAAAATGAAGTTTTGGATGCATTTTTGAAATGGAAGAAGATGGTGGAGACCTAGACGGTCGAAAGGTCAAACGACTTGATCGACAATAATCTTCGAGTACAAGAATGATCCATTTCTACAAGTATGTTAAGATGAGGGCTTGTGCGACACTTCATTATTCAAAATACACCACAACAAAATGGGGTGACAGCGTATAAATCGGACTATACTAGAGAAAGTTCGATGTATGTTGTCTAATCTTTGGATTGGGCAAGGAATTTTGAATGAGGCGATTACATATCGTGCCATCTAATTAACCGGTTGCCATCAATTTGCAATAAATGGAAAAACTCCTATGAGAGGTGGGTGGTAAACCTACTACTAATTATGATTCTTTACATATTTTGGTTCCTTGCATATTATCATGTAAAGAATCTAAGTTAGACCCAAGAGCAAAGAAAGTATTATTCATGGGTATAACTGGTGGAGTAAAAGGATACCGTCTCTGTGTCGTGATACAAGGAAGATTGTTTTCGAGAGATGTGACTTTTGATGAATCAACCATGATGAAGAACAAGGATTTACAAAAGAAAAACAATACCGTGGCACTTTGCAAATGTGGAGCTTGAAAAGGTTAATGATGGTCTAGCTAATATTGAAGGAACAAATAATAAAGAAGTTTCGACCCAAAAACTTCTACAAGAACATGATTCAATTGCATATAGGAGACCAAGAAGAGATTCGTATGCCTACTCGCTTTGATGATATGGTGGCCTATGCACTTTCAATTGCAGATGATAATGTTTCTTCTACTTACAAGCAAGAAGTAACCCTAATGGTGTAAAGTGGAAGCAAGCTATGAATGAGAAATGCGTCTCTTCATAAAAATAAGACTTGGGAGTTGGTGACACTACCCAAAGGAAAGAAGGCAATTGGATGCAAATGTGTATATGCAAAGAAGGAAAGATTTCTAGTAAGAATAAAGTTCGATACAAGGCTAGATTGGTAGCAAAGGGTTACGCTGTAAAGAAGGAATAGACTACAATGAAGTGTTTTCTCCGGTTGTAAAGCATTCGTCTATTCGGATTTTGCTAGCCTTGGTTGCATAATATGATCTTGAACTAGTTCAACTTGATGCGAAGACCACATTTTTACGGTGATTTGGAAGAGAAATCTATATGACTCAACCGGATGGATTTAAGATTGTTGATAAAGAAAATTAGGTTTGCAAACTGATAAGTCGCTTTATGGATTGAAACAATCTTCGAGGCAATGGTACAAGCGATTTGATCAGTTCATGAAAAAGAAAAAGTACACAAGAAGTAAATTTATCATTGCATGTATTTTCAGAAGCTACATGAAGGATTTTTCGTATACTTGCTCTTATATGTTGATGATATATTGGTAGCATCTAAGAGTAAAGTTGAAATTGAGAGATTGAAGACTCAACTCAACCTTGAGTTTGAGATGAAAGATTTAGGTGAAGCTAAGAAGATTCTTGGCATGGAAATATGTAGGGTTAGAGCTCATGATGAGTTAGTTTGTCTCAAAAGCAATATTTGAAGAAGGTACTACAGAAGTTTGGCATGAACGAGCAGACACAAGTTGTAAGTACCTCGTTGGCTTCTCATTTCAAGCTTTCTGCACAACTATCTCCTTCGAAAAATACGGAACAAGAATACATGTTACAAGTTTCATATTCTAATGCAGTAGGTAGCTTGATGTATGCAATGGTGTGTACAAGACCCGACATTTCACAGGCAGTTAGTATAGTGAGCAGGTATATGCATAATCCTAGAAAAGGACAACGGCAAGTCTGTGAAATTGATTCTACGATATTTAGAATACCATGGATATTGGATTCTTGTTCAGCGGGATACTACACTTGGTAAAGATGTTATTGGATACGTTGATTACGATTATGCGGTGATTTGGATAAACGAAGATCAACCACTTGGTTATGTGTTTACACTTGCTTGGAGGACCAATAAGTTGGAAGTCTACACTGCGATCTCTGATTGCGTTGTCAACCACGGAAGTGAATACATGGTCGTGATGTAGGTGTAAAGGAAGCTATTTGGTTGGTATGGTTAAAACCTTGGAATTGGTTCAGGAGCATATTAACGTGTATTGTGATAGTCAAAGTGCTATTCATTTAGCAAAGAATCAAGTCTATCATGCACGTACAAAGCATATCGATGCACGTTTCCATTTTGTGCGGGAAATTATTGATGAGGGAAAAATTCACCTTCAGAAGATTAAGACTACAGATAATCCCACAGATATGATAACCAAGGTGGTAACAACAATCAAGTTCGAACATTGTTTGAACTTGATCAATATTATGCATGTTTAACAGTTGAAGAAGGCACTATCAAGTGTTGTTGACAAAGCGAGAGAATTGTGTGACGATAAGATTATTGAATCAAATCTTCAAGGTGGAGATTATTGGTAATCATCCATATTTATGGAAAGTCAAAGATATGGGTATCAAATAATGGAAAGTCAAAGATATGGGTATCAAATATTGGAAAGTCAAAGATATGGGTATCGAGATATTGGCATAAGAAATCGAGATATTTGCAATATTTGGTCCTTAATTGTAAAGTGACTTTGCAAGTTGATCCTGAACCTCAACTATAAATAGGTATAACCATCTCTCATTCTCAGATCCCATATTTTCCATTCTCTACTTAAGGCATTGTTCTCTCTCTCTCTCTTTGTAAATTCTCACTTGTATTTTGGAGTGGAATATATTTGGTAGTGCCGAGGGCGTAGGCAAAATTTTTGAACCTCATTAAATTATTGTGTTCTTTATTGTATTATTTTGCATAAATTGTGAGTGTGATTGTAATGATTTATTGTGCTATTAAATTACGATTTAGGGATATTCTGGCTAGGAAAGACCTGGTACTTAGGCAATCCTTGTGATCCACCTCTCTTTCCTGGGAATTGAACTTAGTGTGATTTTTTAGTACAATAATTTTACTCTTTTACACGCTTTCGTACAACAATTGGTATCTGTGTGCGCAGTTGATCTGCGAAACAAGCGATGCGAGTGCAAGATATTTCAAACTCTTCGATATTCGTGTGCGCATGTTCATGCAGCGTGTGCGAGAGCAAACTTAAATGTTGAACAATTCGTAGACGAGATCAACACGTTGCAACACACATTACGCAAATGGGGGAACGAATTTCCTGTAATGCCCGATGTCTCAAACTGGGAAGTTCCACCGCCTGCTTTCGAGATGGTGCCTGACAGTAGTCTCCGCAGACATCCTAAAGGTCGACTACAATCAACGAGAATTCGAAATGACATGGACGTTAGGGAGACGGGTGAACCCAAATTGTGCACTATGTGTCGAACATCCGGACACAACCGATCAACATGCCCACATCGTGTCTACGTTTCTGGCCAATCGTCTCGTAATGCTGGACTCCAAGATGACGACTAAAATATTATTAAGCGCATATTCTTGTAAAAATAAATTTGCATTGAAAATAGAAATTTTAAATATAAAATGAAATGAGGTAAAAATAAATGTTATCAGGCCTGATAAATGTGGTGTCAGGCTCAAAAAATCTAGAAAAAAAATCGATGTTTTTTAATAAGTTTAAATTTTCAATTGACAAAATAATAAATAAATTAAAATATTAAAATCAAAAATGAAATTAGATTTATTTTAACAAATTTAATTTATTTGAATGGGGTGTCACACCTAAAAAACCAAAAAGGGTGTTAGATGTAGAAAATAAAATTGAATGAAAATAAAGGGAAATTAGATGTAAAAAATAAAATTGAAATAAATTAGATTGAAAGAAAAAAAGGGTGTTAGATGTAGAAAAATAAAATTGAAATAAATGAGATTGAATGAAAAAAAAGGGTGTTAGACGTAGAAAAAAATTGAAATGAATGAAAAAAAAGTGTGTCTGATGTTCGCATGCTTAAAATTGAATGAAAAAAAATGTGTCAGATTGAATGAAATAAATCAGATTGTTAGAAAAAAACTGTGTCATAAAATTGGATGCTTAAAATTAAATGAAATAAATCAGATTGAATGAAAAAAAAGTGTGTCAGAAGTATTAAATTTTTTTTCCAATTTTGCCCCACTTTCTAATGGTCCCCCACTATAAATAGGCCCTTCCGTCCACCGCCACCCTCAACCACTGCCGACGACCGCCGCTGTTCACGTTTAACCATCGCCGACGACCGCCGATCACTCTATGGATCCTAATCCGAATGTTCTTTTAAATGACAATGACCACATTGCAAGCATTGTGCACAAGGTAGCCGAGAAATAAAATGTCTTATTTAATTTTAAATATTCTTTTAAATTATTTTTAAAACGATAAATATAACATTCTTAAGAAATAATACAATTATTTTCAATACTAGTTTCTTCACAATTAATCGTCTTCTGCTTGAATCAGGTCTACGTGGCATCGGTACTAGTTTCTTCATAATTAATCGTCTTCTACTCTAAACCTTTTCTTCCTCCATTGTCCCATGAGGTCCCATGAGATACCTTTGCATGGAGACTCTACCAACCGGTTCCAATCAGAACCTAGTTGTGGAATAAACACTATTGCACCATAGATAATGTCCATCTGCATATTGGACAACTCGATTAGCCATCTATGGTGCAAATAATCATCCAACCCTTAATAGCATAACCTTTAGGGTGGACTTGACAGTATATAATTTAACTCTAATAAAATATGACAGTATATAATTCAACCCCGAAATTTGGTTGTACAATACAAAAAACTCCATATACAATCCACTCCAAAAAAACTTATTTGATGGTATACTACAAAACACTCTCATTTTGATGGCTCTCTCAAAAATTTTTTTCTCATTCCATTTACACTATCAAAACCCAAACCACCCACTTTATATAAAGTTTAATGCCGGCCATTGACAGGCCAGCACCGGAAAATTTTTTTTCGCGTAAAGGTAGTGCCGGCTATTGGCAGGCCACCACCAAAAAAAAAAAAATTTCCTGCCAATGACAGCCCAAAATGTAAAAAAAAATTTTTACATAAAGGTGGTGCCGGCCATTGCCAGGCCACCACCAAGTTTTTTTTTTACATTTTGGTTGTCATTGGCCGGCACCAGTATACGAAAAAATTCAAAAATAAAAATTTTTGGTGGTGGCCTGGCAATGGCCGGCACCACCTTTATGTAAAAAAAATTTACATTTTGGTTGTCATTGTCTGGCACCAGTATACGAAAAAATTCAAAAAAAATAATTTTGGTGGTGGCTTGGCAATGGCCGACACCACCTTTATGTAAAAAAAAAATTCAAAAAGTTAAAATAAATGAGATTGAATGAAAAAACAGGGTGTTAGATGTAGAAAATTAAATTGAAATAAATGAGATTGAATGAAAAAAAGGGTGTTAGATGTAGAAAAATAAAATTGAAATAAATGAGATTGAATGAAAAAAAGTGTTAGATGTAGAAAAAAAATTGAAATGAATGAAAAAAAAAGTGTGTCAGATGTTGGCATGCTTAAAATTGAATGAAAAAAAAAAGTGTGTCAGATTGAATGAAATAAATCAGATTGGTAGAAAAAAAAGTGTGTCATAAAATTGAATGCTTAAAATTAAATGAAATAAATCAAATTGAATGAAAAAAAAAAGTGTGTCAGAAGTATTAATTTTTTTTCCAATTTTGCCCCCTTTCAAATGGTCCCCCACTATAAATAGGCCATTCCGTCCACCGCCACCCTCAACCACTGTTGACGACCGCCGCTGTTCACGCTTAACCATCGCCGACGACCGCCGATAACTCCATGGATCCTAATCCGAATGTTCTTTTAAATGACAACGACCACATTGCAAGCATTGTGCACAAGGTAACCGAGAAATAAAATGTCTTATTTAATTTTAAATATTCTTTTAAATTATTTTAAAACGATAAATATAACATTCTTAAGAAATAATATAATTATTTTCAATACTAGTTTCTTCACAATTAATCGTCTTCTGCTTGAATCAGGTCTACGTGGCATCGGTACTAGTTTCTTCACAATTAATCGTCTTCTACTCTAGACCTTTTCTTCCTCCATTGTCCCATGAGGTCCCATGAGATACCTTTGCATGGAGACTCTACCAACCGGTTCCAATCAGAACCTAGTTGTGGAATAAACACTATTACACCATAGATAATGTCCATCTGCATATTAGACAACTCGATTAGCCATTTATGGTGCAAATAATCATCCAACCCCTAATAGCATAACCTTTAGGGTGAACTTGACAGTATATAATTCAACTCCAATAAAATATGACAGTATATAATTCAAACCCGAAATTTGGTTGTACACTACAAAAAACTCCATATACAATCCACTCCAAAAAAAATTATTTGATAATATACTACAAAACACTCTCATTTTGATGGCTCTCTCAAATTTTATTTCTTATTCCATTTACACTATCAAAACTCAAACCACTCACTATATCATTTTTTTAAGTCTGACACAATTATCAGGCAATCATGGGTCCAAAATACCAGGTGGTGCCGGCCATTGACAGGCCACAACCCCATTTTACTGTTCATTTCAGGTTATTTTGGTGATTGTTTTTTAACCTGAGTTATTTTTGTAAATATAAATTTTTTTTTGGATTGTTTTGGTAAAATAGCTTTTGATTTCAGTATGATATAATAGTATTAAAGCCAACAATATTTTAATTTTGACTTATTACATTTAAAAATATAATTGTAAAGTCAATTGAATCTTAAGTTAATTAGTATCAATATTATCATCAATATAAAAGGATATAGATTTAAATACGTTGAAATATATTATCTTTCTATTTAATAGTTGAAAAAGAAATATGAATAATTCCAAACAATATATATAAAAAAAACAAATATAATCCAAATTTATAATAAATCTTAGGCTATTTTACATAAATAGTCCAAAAGAATATTATATTTACAAAAATAACACAGGTTTAAAAACAATCACCAAAATAACCTAAAATGAACAGTAAAATGGTGTTGTGGCCTGTCAATAGCCGGAACCAACTCGTATTTTGGATCCATGATTGCCTGATAATTGTGTCAGATTTAAAAAAAAAAATTTTGGTGCCTGTCAATGGTCGGAACCAGTGTATTTTTTTAAATTGTATAATACTTATATACAAAAAAGAAAAAAAAAAAAAGCACCCCTGTACATGGAAATTTTTTTTTTCGAGTTTCGGTCTTCGTTGTTGGAGATGTTCTTGGTGAGTTTTTTAGCTTTAAAATCTTTGTTAATTGAGCTTGTTGATTCGAAATTTGATATTTTTATGCGTGTGGTTTTGCAGTGTTCAATTTCACTACAGAACAACTATATGATGTTGCAGAGGTAATCAATTTCACTACCGGACAACTACATGATGTTGCAGAGGTAACGAAAACTGCTTACGATGCGTGCAACACTACCAATAATATATACACCGTCAGCACCGGACCGGCAAGTATTCCTCTTAACAGGCCCGAAGTTTTTTACTTCACTTGTACTGTCCCCGGTCACTGTTCCGGCGGGCAAAAGCTCCACGTCGAAGTTAGAAATGGGAACAACCGTACCGCTGCGACGCCCACCTCGCCTGGAACTTCAAGTCCTCCTTCTGAGACCAACTCAGCTTCTTCCCTTGTTTCTACTCTGTCTCCTGTCTTCTTCATGGCCATTGCCTTAGTTTTGATGTGCTGATTAGGTTATTAATTCCATTTTGCACTTTTTGTTATTTGATGTTATGTGAGATGAGATCCATTGTTTTACTATGATAGTGATAATCATATTTGTAATGTTATTTGAATAAATTTTGATTCATTTTTCTACATACATGTCATTTTATTTTGTAAAATTATCGTAGAGGTCCCTATATTAAAAATTGGATTACATTTTGTTTTTTCTATATACAATATCAAAGAACAAATTGATCTTTTTTGCTAAAATTTTATCCATTTGTACTATTAAAAAATGATATGGCTAACAAAATAAACAATTAGTGACATGTGGCGTATCCCATATACCTCACGTTGACCTATAAGAATCAGTTTTAATTAACAATAATGGATAAATTTGTTAACAGAATGACTAATTTGCTCTTGAGTCTAATTTACAAAGACTAATTTGTCCCTTTTTTAGTAGAATGAGCAAAATGCAATCTAACTCATAGTATAAGATCCTCCAAAATACTTTTATCCACTTTGTTCTGTTTTAATTCGTTGGCCAAATAATTTATAAATATAACACAATAATTATTTTGTATTAAAATTTTGGGGTTAACAAATCGAGTTTTAATTTAATTGGTATTATTGTTATTAAAACATTTAAGAGAATGTGAATTCAAAAGCGGATTTCAGGGTTTAGAGATTTTGAATAAAAATAGACAAAATATATATAACTTTAGAGTTAAAATTAAATATTTTGTATTGAAAGAGTTTAATGTAATTATTATTTTCAGAGGTACCAATGATATATTTGTTTCATTTTACCAAGGAGTTTAAAAGCGTAAATTAAATTATTTGAACAGATTAAAATTTAATAAAATTTCGAGTTTAAATTTTAAAGATGAGAAACAGAAGCTAAAAACATTTTAACTCATTTAAGATTCAATTTATTTCACTTTATGTGTCCTTAAAAATGATTTACTAATTTTAGAAGAGACTAAAATGTAATTTTTATTTAATTAAAAGGGTGGCTATTTTACCTAAATAGTCCAAAAAAATATTATATTTACAAAAATAACCTAGGTTTAAAAATAATCACCAAAATAACTTGAAATGAACAGTAAAATGGGGTTGTGGCCTGTCAATGGCCGGAACCAACTCGTATTTTGGACCCATAATTGCCTGATAAATGTGTCAGACTTAAAAAAATGATTTTTTTGGTTATGGCTTGTAAATGGCCGGAACCAGTGTATTTTTTTTAAATTGTATAATACTGATATACAAAAAAGAAAAAAAATAAAAAAAATTTTGGGTGCTGGCCTGTCAATGGTCGGCACTCCTGTACACGGAAATTTTTTTTTCAAGTTTTAGTTTGTCAATGGCGGCACGAATCACGAAAAAGTAAAAAAATTTTGGTGGTGGCACATAATGGTCGACACCACCTTGTTTGGGGAATTTTTTACTTTTTTGTATCAATAAATCTTACAACCCATCAATCTCATGAGAATGCATTTACCTAAACCTTCCAACCTCTCTTATTATTATATCTATTTATTACACAATAAAGTAATTTTTAGTTTTCGCATCATTATAAGAGTAAAAAGAAAACAAACAAACAAAGAATAGTTTCACTTAAGTGTGTCGAAACCACTTTTTTGAAACAAAAGTTAGTTGTCGACTTTAAAAACAAAAATTGGAGTGGCCACCGATCCTTTATTGGGGTGTGATCGGCTCACCTTAAAAACGATTTTGGTCTGCGAAATATGAAAAAACAGGTTTGGGAGTCGGTTACGCACGAGGAAGGGTTAGCACCCTCGTAACGCCCAAAATTGGTACCGAATTGATTGTTTAATGTCTTAGTGTCGAAATTTGGAAAATATTTTAACATACAATCCTTTTAACTTGAATAAATTGAAAATAAAACACTCTTATTTCAAAGAAATAAAACGTCATACCCAGTAAGTTAGGGCGCAACATTTTTAAAACCCATGCATTTTGAGAAGGATATTTGGTTATTTGGGTAAAATGAAAAATCAAAACCCAGTAAGTTAGGGTTAAATTTCCCGAAATTCCTAAATACCGAATATTGCCTTTATTTTTAAAATCCTTAATTCGAGTTAGCAAAATGTCATATCCAGTGAGTTAGGATCTAACATTTTGAAATCCTGAAAAACTTTTATTTAAAATTTGTATGGTTTTATTGCAAAATAAATACTTGGCTATCTAAATTTATCGTAAAGAATTGAAGCCCAGTAAGTTAGGGCACAATCCTCTCGAGAATCATGAAAAATGACCATTTTTAAAAATTTATCGAAATAAAATGATTTAAATGCTTCAGTGAAACACCATTTTTAAAACAAATGTAATATGATTGAATGTCGATGTATGATGTACAGATAGTTGAATGAGCAATAGATAAATGCAAATAAGAATAGCAACAATGATTTTAATCACATTATACAAATAACAATATCAAAACTCAAAATCTAAATAAATCTATCATCTATTTTGAAAGGTATACTAAGACAAAAAAAACAATATAATCAATATATTCTATATATAAAATTTTACAATAAATTATATACATGACTTCCAAATAGACTTAAGGAGAAAAATAACAACATTGAATAATAGTATTTAAAAAGAAAAATATTATGCAAAAATTTAGCATATAGATATACAAAATGAATTTTAAGATATAACCTAAAACAAAACATTAAAATATATACAAATTATATCAAATTCTTATAAAAAATATATATTAATAAATAATGAATCGAATAATAACATGTTAAGTTTGGAAATAAAAGTATATAATAGACTAAAAATAATGCATGATAAATTTAAAACATGTTAATGATAATTTAAAAATAATAGCATACTACATCTTAAAATTATAGTAATAATAAGTTTAAAAGTAATGTCAAACTAAGTATTAAAATAGGCTATAAATAAATATATTAAAATAAGTACTAATTCGATTTAAAATTATGCTATTAAAGACCAAGCTAGAATTAAGACATAATCTAAAATATAAAGAAGAAATAATAATAATAATAATAATAATAATAATAATAATAATAACAGTACAAAAACAACAGAAAGACTAATTTTGAAATCAAAATTGAAATTGGAGAGCCAATTCGAAATAAATACAAATATGCGAACCCCACTAAACACGCGCATAACAGAGATGGGTCAAAAGGGAAATTAATCCCTGCCCTCCAAAATGCTGCGTTCCAATAGGGATCGAAATACAATCAGCAGAAAATTGTATGGCCAAAATTAAAGTAACAAAACAAAAAAAAAACTAGATTGAACTACGGCACAAAAGCAAAAGGACTTGATGCGCAAATATCCCTCCCCCTGCCAAAATGCGCGGATCTAGCAGCATTTGGGTCGGGTCATCGGTATGGCTCAATACGGCACCATTTTAGAGACATTGACACAGGCCCTAAACGGTGTCGTTTTCCCTACTTTAAATTGCCCTTTTAAACCCTAAAACCAGTAGCCACTTCTGTGTTTTTTCTTGCTGCCGCACAGACTCTAGACCTTCCACTTTCAGCTCCAATTTGGGATGGAGCAAGCAGAAATTTAGATGGTGCACACAAAGGTAATCTCACCCTTTTTCTTTTATATTTTTCGCATCTAAAATGAAAACAAATCAAAGAAAACGAAAGAATAATAATAATAATAAAACGAAGTCGAAAACCACCTGAAATGATTTGTTCTTTACTGGCTTTTGAAATTTTTTGTATTTCTCTATTGCTTTTCGTCTGTCCCCGTAAAAAAATACAATGGCTTTCTGTTTGTTTTTTATAGCCAAATATTTGAAAAAATACAGATAAAATAAAAAATACAATGTTTTTCTCTTTCTCTGCTGCATTGTTTTCATCCTATTTGTAGGTACGGCTTACGGAGGCGCACGTGGAGGCAGGGGCTCGGCACAAGTGGAGGGACTTGGCTCCATGCTGCGTGCGGCGGCTGAGGCTGAATGCTAGGGTTTTCGGGTCTTTCTTTGGCTGAAAGTTGGGTTGATTTTAAGCCTATCTGGGCTAGGGTAATTGGGTTGGTAGTTTAGGTATGGGTTTTAGGTTTTGGGTTTTAGGTTTTAGGTAATTGTAATTTGGACTGTTTTTTTTATGTAAATGGACTTTTAATTTTTTTGCTTTTATATTGGTTTTATTTATGGACCGGGAAATAATTGGGTCTTACAGCTGCCCCTCTTTACTCGTTGTCGTGAAACGAGAATGGAGTAAAGACTTAAAAAGAGCCAATTTTGCCTGGTCTTGCCGAGTCTTGACCTCTCTTGGTGCTTCTGTTCTTCAAATAGCCTCATTCCGCTTACTGCATCTTCAGAGGTATAGGAATTGGTGCTTTGATCCACTCTATTGTGACGACAGGGAGATAGGATTTGTAACTCTTCGAGGGAACATTTGTTATCTTCAGTCAGCTTCACTGCAACTTCGAGGGGACAAGACTTGCAGCTTTAACTTTTTCACTGAGGTTTGATGCGATCTCCTCTACTGTAATTCATAGAGATAAAATCTATGATTTTAATCTGCTTCACTACAACTTCAGGGAGATAGGATCTGTGGTTTTAACCTACTCCACTGCTGTCCAGGGAGATAGGACTGGCGGCTTAAATCTGCTTCCCTACTACCTTGGGAAGATAAGATTCACCGTCTTTGATCTGGTCCACTACTGCTTAGGGAGACAGGATCTACAATCTTCAACCTATTCCACTGCTGTCCAGGGAGATAGGACTTACAATCTTCGACCTATTCCACTGCTGTCCAGGGAGATAGGACTTACAATCTTCAACCTATTCCATTGCTGTCCAGGGAGATAGGACTTACAATCTTCAACCTATTCCACTGCTGTCCAGGGAGATAGGACTTGCAATCTTCAACCTATTCCACTACTGTCCAGGGAGATAGGACTTACAATCTTCAACGTATTCCACGCTGTTCAGGGAGATAGGACTTGCAATCTTCAGCCTATTCCATTGCTGCTCAGGGAGATAGGACTTGCAATCTTCAACCTATAACACTGCTGTTTAGGGAGGTGGGACTTACAATCTTCAACCTATTCAACTACTGTTCAGGGAGATAGGACTTGTAATCTTCAACATATTCTACTACTGTTCAGGGAGATAGGACTTGCAATCTTTAACCTATTCCACTGCGGTTCAGGGAGATAAGACTTGCAATCTTCAACCTATTCCACTACTGTTCAGGGAGATAGAACTTGCAATCTTCAACCTATTCCACTGCTGTTCAGGGAGATAGGATTTGCAGTTTCACCAATCTGTTCTCTGAGAAACATGACCTGTATAATCCACTTTATGAACCTAATTATGCCTAGTGATTAGGATGACATGATCAAAATGAATCCAATGCTCCTAACTATTCGCATATGAGTGATGTTTGTATGAATGTAGAATGTCATTTTTCGAGAATGCTCTTTCTTTATCTCTTTGGTTCTCATTGCTCGAAGTTTATTAAGGCTTTATCACTAACGTGCTACAACACCTTCTTACTCGACTAGCGTCTCTAAAAAACCATTTAGTCAGATTGCCCTTATTGTAAACCTCAAAGTTCAATCCACTGGGACGCAAAATTTGTACCATCATTCTCCCACTGTAACCCAATGGGTGAAAAATATGGCTTTTTCTTAAACTTCTCCCATCGTAATTCAAGGATACAGAATGTGAAACTCTTTGGTCTTTTACACCATTCCCAGGGTGTCATACCAAATGCTCATGCACAAATGAAGAAGTTTTTTCTTCGAGGAAACCTCTTCTCGTTGCTTGGTGATCATCACCATGACACATTTTCATTTTGTTCAATCAATGTTTTGGCAACAAAATCCAATGAGATAGTCTTAATTTATACTTTTCCCTATTAGATTTTCAACCTTTAAACTTGGTGCGTTCTAAACAATAGTCCTGTTTCAAGTTTCCGTATTATTTAGAAACTTCCAGAGTAATATGCAAAACTTCCCTTGTGAAAGTATTATTAGTCCATTAATCATTATTCTAATGCAACATGCTTGCGAAAAGAACATAACGATGGATAAAATAGAATTGATTTGAGAGCATAGCTCAAAATGAATATATTATCAAGGATAATAAGAATAAGAGAGGAATTAATTAGGAACTTGTATCTTGAAAAAGAATGAAGTATTCCAAGAACAAAAAATTCAATATAAATAGTATGAAAACTAGGTGCCCCAGATATCGCAGCTTGAACTTCTCTATGTAAACTTTTTGAAGACCATTCTGAGTTTGACATGTGTTTAGGAGATCTACAGTGCTCAGTCGATGCCCCAAGATGTCGCCTACCCTTTCCTGTTGATTCAGGTATAGCAAGACCACCACATGCCCCAACCTGATCAAATTTTGAGTTGCTCTGATCGCCTCGTGCCCTATTCTGATTCAAAATTTGAGCCATCCTTTTCGGGTTTTCAACTCAAATCCCCTTTGGTCTCAAGGCGCCCTTTGTGGGTTTTCACCTTGGCCTCTCCATTTTTACTTTTTTTATTTTTGACTCAAAGTGCCCTTTGCGGGTTTTCACCTTGATCTTTTCTTTTTGAAACTCAAAGCGCCCTTTGCGGGTTTTCACCTTGGTCTATTCTCCTTCTTTAGGTAAAGTATTTCTTGACCGAATCTGAGTCTATAGGATTTGGCAGGTTTTCCATCCATCTCGCTCAAAGTCAAAACTCCTCTGGAAAAGGCTTTCTTTACAACATAATGTCCTTCCCAATTTGGTATCCATTTTTCTCTAAAATATTTTTGTAAAGAGAGGATCTTTTCCAATATTAGGTCACCTTCGTGCAATTCTCTAGGACGAACCTTGTTGTAATAGGCTCGCATCATTCGTTTATGGTACATCTGACTATGATGAATAACTTTTAGCCTTTTTCCTTCGATCAAGTTCAACCTTATCCATTCTGCCTCGTTTAGTTCTGACAAAACTCAGAGAGAAGGATTCTCGACTTCAATGGAAAAACCGTGATAAGCCAAAGAGAAAGACATTGCCCCGGTAGAGGTTTTTATTTCTTTTTTTTTGTTCTTTATTTTTTTTCTTGATTGAATATACACTCATAGGATTAGACAAGTCCTTATTATCCCTTTGATTAGAACCAATGTTTTTCTAAATAAAGTCTTCCACATAAGATCTTCTATTTTCATCTTATATGCGAAAAATCTTCTTTGATATCAGATTTCTTTCATAGAGCCTTTTGGGGTGAAATTTAACTATGACGAAAAAATTTTGGATCTTCCTCTTCAATTAGGATGAAATCCAACAAAAATACGGAGCAATTGACTTCAATGGGCAAAGCTATGATAAGTCAAAGAGAAAGGCATTCCCTATATTCTTTAACCTGAATGACCTCACTTTATAGCAAAATGTTCCCCATAAGGTGATGAATGTGGTCTTTCCTATATCTTCGGGATGCATCTTTATCTGATTGTATCCAGAGAAGCCGTCCATGAAGAAAAACAGTTAGTAGCCTACCGTATTATCCACTAAAATGTCAATGAGAAGCAATGAAAAATTGTCTTTTGGGACTGGCTTTGTTCAAATCCCTGCAATCCACATACATTCGTACTTTCCTATCTTTTTTAAGGACTAGTACGATGTTGGCTACCCATTCTGAATATTTGATTGCTTGTAAAAACCCAACATCAAATTACTTTTTGACTTTTTTTAGCACAATATTAGGTATCATCCTCCTGAGCTTCTGCTGAACTGGTTTACAATACTCTTTTATAGGAAAGTGGTGCACTATAACGTCAGTGCTTAACCCGGGAATATCCTAGTATGACCATGTGAAAACATCCTTGAATTCTTGGGGTAACTCAATGAGGTCTCACTTCGTCTTTGCGATCATGTCAATTCCAATCTTTACCAAGCTTACAATTTCTAATGATTCCCTGTGATGTAGGATCTGTCTATCCTCTTGTCTACCATCCTCAACAAGTCCGGAGATAGACTACAATCTATGTCATCTTCAAAGTCATGAGATCTCTCTAAACACATGTCTCACTCAAAAGGAGATTCTGCGTCGCTCATGTTATTGATATCTGGGGACCCATAGTAGGTACCAAAGAATATACAAAAGAATGTATTAATTTATGAATACTTATTTTTACAATATGGTTATGAATGAATGAAAGAATAATGTGGAAGAAAATCTAAAAGAATGAAAGCATCAAATAATTATTCGGAAAGAATGAAAAAATATTGGCTCCAAAATGATTGCAATGATATATTTCATTAAAATAATGACGTTCAGACATGAGTCTATTTCACAAAGGAATTCTTATTGCCTCTAGGCTAAAAGCAACAAGTATGTTTTGAACATTACTCTAAGTAAGCTCTAGATACTACAGAGATTTCTTCTACAATTCGATTATTTAGAACACTCCTAAGTTTATAAGGGTGGATATCTAACAAGACCCTTTTCAGTTGTCTTCATGTATGACATTGATGTGAACGCTTCTCAACACTTCTTCATACATCGCATTCACCCCATTATCAATGTGGTTAGGTAGCGGATTTTCTGCACTGGATGAATCATCAAATTTGACAACACCCATACTGATAAACCTTTCAATCACTTTTTTAAAGGCAATGCAATTTTCTATGGAATGGCCCGTAATTCTTGCATGATAATCTCATTGTGCATTCGCGTCGTACCATTTAGGGTACGGAGGTTGTGGGGGTTTTGAGTAGAAAGAGGCAACGATGTACACATCGAATAAGCTTTGATACAGGTCCTTATACGACATCGGAATTAGCGTGAACTGGAGCTTCTCAGTGTTTGTCTTCGTGTAAGATTTTTTATTTAAAGGGCTTTGATGGCTGGTGGTTTCTGTCTTTAGCCGACCCACAGTGATTGGTTTTGAGTGGCCCTTGTTATATTTGCCTGCATTATCCCCCCTATTCCCTTTCTTCTTCGGGGCCTTTATAGTATCTGGATACTCTGCCCTCGCCTGTTTTATTTCTACTAGATTATCAAGAGCAACAGGATTAGCTAAATTGTCCCTCAGATTGGATCCTGGGCTTGTCAGGCAATTCATTGGTGTTGAAATACTGGTATGATATTGTTGGGGTCTGATAGTAAGGGGTACTTCTTGTGGACGCGCATCTGGCTGGACCTGGACACTTATCGGGGTAAAACCTGGGGGATGTGCAGGGTCTTCCTTATCCTCCCCAAAGTGGACCACTAGGTTTTTTCCTTTTTTCAGCCCCCAACCAATAACTGGGTTAACTGGCTCATCAGATTTCTTTGGAATTCTAGCATCTGATCTTTCATATCTTGTTGAAATTTGGTCAATTGCACTAGCATCTGTATTTGCATTCGCTCTAATTTCTCCAACCTTTGGTCCATTTCTCTAGTCTTTGCTTGGGTAGCGTAAGGGTGTTAGTTTTCCAAATTAACTGAAATAATTTTACTCAATTAGGCTCTTTCAATGGTATGTAATGCATATGATGCGATGCATAAAATGAATGCAAAAAGGCGTCGATTCTAATTCAATTTCATTTAGAAAACTTTACTAAAAAGCAAATTCCTTTACATAAGATGGACTACAAATAAGGCTTTTCCCTAATGCTCAAAACTTTAATCTTCCTAAGTAATGAAGCTAGTTCTTGCCCCCGATTTGATTCAAGTTCATATTTTACACTCAGCGTATCGGCCTGTACTGCCAAGGTCTGCAAGTGATCGGCTACCCCTCGAATCTGAACCATGGACTCTTCCATAATGTAATCCTTATTTCTAACTTGGTTCTGAAAATAGTGAAGCTGTTCATTCTGACGTTCTTCGCTTACCTCAAGGAGCTCAATCCTGCTTTCATATCTCTGTAGTGTAATTTCTATTTATTCTATTCTTCTTTTCATTCTTTCCATCTTACTTAAGCTCGTTCTCAGCTCCCTTGTGAAATTAAGATTTCGGCATTGATGAAGAGATCTTTCTAATTCAGCCACTCTGGCCCTTAATTCCTTTTTTCCACTTTGGCTTTCTGACAAAATTTTTTCTAGGTCTCATTTCGCGTTTGGGCTCCCTGGAATTTCCTTTCCCATCTATCAATGTTAGCCTTTTCCTCTTGAATTTCTTCACGCCACTGCTCCGAAGTTTTTCCCAACCCGACAGTTCTCATTGATAGGCGCAGCTTCTTATAATCTATCTTCAAGCTATCTAAATCCTCCTCAGCCTTATTTTTCCCTTTCCTTAAAGTTTCAGCTTCGAGTTTCTGAACATCTATGTCTAACCTCAAGTTCATCTTCTCTTCTTCCATTTGTTATATCTTCTTTTCTAATTCTGCATTTATTGTTTCAAAATCTTGTCTTATGATTTCTAGCTCAAATGGGACAACCCATAAATGTTCCTCTATTGACTGACTGTTTTCTTGAATTGGCTCGAGGATATTATCATTGATTCTTCAAACCCACCATTCATTATACTCGGGTGTCGTCATTGGACCTGCTGCTAAACTCTTCATCCAACGAGTCTGGTTCCAAGCATTGAATATCTCTCGAATCTTCTTTTTGCTACCATTACCCTTGTACGAGAATTCACACTCATCTAGTCCCCGAGTTGTGGGTATAAACTGCCTTGACCTATACTGCCTAAGCACTAGCAACAGGGCATAACCAATAGCTCCCCAAATTCCAAGCAAAGGGACCCAGTCAAAATCACCGCACCGATACAAAATCATATCCGGAAGTAACCACGGAGCTCTCCACTCAACGTCCTCTTCTTGTAGATTTTGAAGAATGACCATCCACTTCTTCTCCGAGATGTCGTCCCTCCTCGATGTAGCTATTATCTCTTTTAGTGGCAAATAGTTTTTAGAGAAGACCAAATATGAAACCTTATCAACTTTCCAGAAATGGCTGTGGAACCATGCGAGTAATAACTACGCACATCCGATGAATCTACCTTCACCCGCTCTCCGGCAGGAATTTAGTGACCTGAATGTTTCCGCCAAAATCGCCGGAACTGGCGTAACCCTTTTATCAAGTCGGTCGAACAAGTCAGTGGCCGCCTCATCCACATGTTCCAAAGCCTTGGGGAAGACAACTAAGCCGTATATACTCAAAGCAAAGACATCTACCTTCTTTTTTTTATCTGGATGTACTAGGATTAAATCCTTCAAGTTCTTCCAAAGAATGCATTTGCTATCCCTCTTGTGTTTGATTTGGGCTGCAACCCACCGCTTACTCATCCCGGTTATGTTCATCAACTTTTTAAAAAAGGTTGGTACACTTACGGGTCGAGAGTAGGCTCTGTCGACTTCAATCTTCAGACACCGAAGTAAAGCCGTGTATTCTTCTATCGTAGGCACTAGATCGACTTTCTCGAACGTGAAACAACTATAGGCAGCATTCCAAAACTGGGCGAGAGCCCGAAACAGGCGCTTGTCTACCTTCATATCAAGCAGATAAGGCAAATCTCCATAATTAGAGTAGAATAGCTGTCTAACTTCATCGTTCCACTGATATCAGATTTTCTTCGAATCCTGTAGACTATTTTGAATTACACTAATACGGTAAAGTTCCATAATTCTGATACATATCCTTCGGCCAAGCTGTTACCTTTCTCACGTTGTGTCGCCTCGGACCAAGTTCGAACAGCCACATTATCCTCTACCTTATCAAGAAACCCTTTTTCCATGATAAGCTTTCTATCTAGCAACCGAATATGAACCAACGCCTTTCATAATGAAATGCCATGTGGTTGAAATGCCATGCAATTAAAGTAAAACACCAAAGGTCAGTAGCATGTATAAATATAGAAACCAATACAATCAATAAATAATACAACACTTATTCGGGTATTTACTAGAGTTTGGGTGCAGTTCTATCTAGGGTGAATTCCTAAGGTTCACTACATGAGGTTTGGCTTCTAGGACAAAGGTACCTGAACCAGGAGATTCCTCAATCCTCACCCATTATAGGCTCATGAGGACTGAGTTCGGTTCAGGGGAATACATTTCTCTATGACTATACGGAGATGAAAATCTCATGAAGGCATAGGTACAGATGTATCCCGGAAGCGATCCACTATCCTATAAGGAGGTGAAAACCTCACGAAGGAATAGTTTCTCACTCCCACTTAAAAAGGTAAGACCAAATGGTCCTTATACAATATGATGCCAAGATATGAAACTCAATTTATAGTAATCATACCATAAATAAATGCAATGAGAGGATCGTAATTTTTCAAATCAAATTTTCAATTTTCAACAATAAGATAGAAAACAATCAAATTTACGGCTTGACTCTCTAAATGTCCCCAGCGAAGTCGCCAAGCTGTCGAAACCACTTTTTTGAAACAAAAGTTAGTTGTCGACTTTAAAAACAAAAAAACTTTTCAATTGTTCAGTAAACTTAACAACATAGTGACTTAAATAAAAACATTTCAATTGTTCAGTAACTTAAAAGAAGATTTTCAAAAAATTCAGTGACTAAATTGTAACTTTTTTTAGTAAGTGACTAACACGAATACTTATCTATAATTTAGTGACTAATGATGTAGTTAACTCTTAATTATATTTTAGTGAAATGGGATTGGAGAAAAGTTGCCGCCTATTTTGAATCAAACATGTGGGGATATGTATATTTTAAAGTTCATGGCTTATTTTCGGTTTGGGCCCATCAAAGTTTGACAATTTTACTGTTTAATCCTTAGTTCATTTCAGTTCACTCGTTGAGCACATAATTTCATTTAGTCCTTGGTTGAATTTCGTTCACATATTTTATCCCTTTTTCTGTTCATTGGATGTTAATTGTTCTCGTATGTTTAAATAATATTTTGGATTATTTAATTTATACATATATATATATATATATAGGTGATTATGAGCTAATAATATTAAGGTGTTGTTTATTAACTGATGGTAAAAAAAGCTTTAAGTTATAGATTCTTTTGCGGGTGTAAATTGGTTAATATTATTATGATTAGGAATTTTTATAGAAAATTTATCCATTAAATAATATTGCTGACAAAAATAATGAAATCAAAATAAATATTATAAAATTTTAAAAACTTTAAATTTATAAACATAATTTTTAATTTACTATATGAATTCAAATTAATTATTATTAAATAATTTAATAATTTCCATTTCTATATATTTTTCATATTATGTATAAATTTAGATATGAATATAGATGAAAATAAAATTTATAGTTAATAATATAATTAGATTGTCTTCTCGTTTCGTCACCAACTTAAATTTTATATAATCTTAATTATATTAAATACTTTAATATTAATATATGAAATATTTATATGTTTTAATATAAAAATTAATTCAAATATTTATATGTTTTAAAGTACATTTTAAATAAAATTTAAATAGTAAAATTAAAATTTTAAAACCAAATCATAAATACTATTTGGGGGATTATTAGTTAATTTTATATTTCTTGTTAGTGTTTATTATTGTATAAAGTTACTTTTGTGTTTAGTTTTCAGTTATTAAAGTTAAACTTAGTCTTAGGAATGAATCCTACATCATTTAGGAACAAAAGACAATATGATTATTCAAGTCTATATAAAGACCATATCTCACATTGCTTAGAAAACAAGAGAAAAGGGACTTTGGGCATATAAAGACCTATGTTGTAAGTTTTATTTGCACCAAAACCAAATATCGAGTTTTCTATTTGGTTTCTTATAATTCCTCCTTTATTTTCTTATTTTGGAGTGTTAGGAGTTGTAGTTAAATATTAGTTTAGTGGTGTCATGGGCGTGAGTGTTCTACAATTAACATCAAAGCTTGGTTGGAGGAGTGAAAATTCTTTTAGTATGCTTCGTGGTTGCAACATCGTTTGATCTTCCACATCAAAAAGAAATTTCATAGCTACTTGAAGATTATCCTTGGTTTCTTAGTTGTTGGAGGAAGTGTGGTAGTGTGAAATTGCATGTCTAGGAAAGGTTCTGGCTAAGGAAAGACTTAATACTTAAAAGTGACCATCGTGACTGACCTCTCTTTCTTGGGAACTTACCTGGATAATTGTTCACAAACTACTTTCACTATAAATTTAGGTATTCAATAGTGAGAATGATTTGTTGATACGACGACAGACTTACAAGTTGTTGTCAGAATGAAGAAGCTTAATAAAAACAAGTACAATACTTGGTCAACTTGCATAATGTCTTATATGCAAGGACAAGACCTTTGAGAGGTTGCTAACGATAATAAAGTGACACAACTGGAAGTCGAGGATACAAGTGACACACTAAGAAAATGGGAAAATAAAAGCTGGTGAGGTAATGTTCACCTTAAAAACAACAGTGGAGAGGATGTGTTAGAGGACATGCGTGATACCAAAACTCCGAAGGAGCTTGGGATACACTCGCCAAGTCGTTTTCTAAAAAAATGATATAAAGCTCCAACTTCTAAATAGTGAAATGTTGTTAGTGGCACAAAGAAATATGTTAATAACACAATATTACCACAAAGTAAAGACGTTATGTCGAGAGATTTCTGAGTTGGATCTTGAAGCTTCTATCAATAATGCTAGAATGAAATGAGTCATCATTCATTAGTTGAAGCTAGAATACATGAGTTTTGTTGGTGCTATACAAGGATGGTAAAATCAACCATCACTTGTTGAATTTGAAAATTTGTTAGTTGGTAAAAAAGCATTAGCTAAACAAATTGGAGGAGTCTTACTAAAGAATGAAGAAGTGGCACCCTATGTTAGTAAATGCGAAAGGAAATTTAAACTGTATGACATTAGCGGGTCCCAAAAAATGATGACAAGTCAAAAGGTTATCAAGGAAAAGGAGCATTCATGAAGGGGGAGTTTTGAACAACCACAACAACAATAAAAATTTTGAAGGAAATTTTTATAATTGTGGGAAAAGAGCTACATGGCAAGAGCTTGCTAGTCGGAGAAAAAGCCTATGGAAAGTAATATTATTTCTTCCAACAATGAAGAAGCTTGGGATCTAGAGGCATTATTTGGTAATGAAGAGAATGTTAGAGTAACTGCTAAGGCAACTGTTTAGATAATAGTTGGTTGAACGGTTTAAGTTAGTTGAAGTCTGTTGAAGTAGTTAAGTACGTTACTTCTAACTTGTGTATAAATGCATGAGTTGCTGATGAATGAATAGAATGAAAGATTTATGTTATTGGTATTCAGCTTAACATGGTATCAGTTGTTCCATTTTTTTCCTGGGGTTAGTGTCTTGAGTTTTTTTTTAATGGCCTTGCCTTCTAGTTCGTCTGCTGTGCAATCCACTACACCAGTAATGGCTTTGAGTTTCTCTGATGGTGTTGTAAATAATCGTTTCTTTTTACTAAGAGAGTCAGATGTTGTTTGATGATAATAATTACCTATTGTAGTGTCAGCAAGTGCTTTGTGCAATCAAAATGTACAAGCTTCAGCATTTTCTTGACTCACGCACTGTTCCTCCTCCTCAACAGGTTACGGATGATGGTGGTGTTTTGTAGGAGAATCTTGAGTTTGCTCGCTTCGAATAGCAAGATAGTGCGCTGGCCTCATGGCTTCAATCATTTGTAAGTACTGCTGTTCTTCCTCATCTTATAGGGTTGGACACTAGCGCCCAAATCTGGACTGCTATTACTACTTTCTATGGTAGCAAAATCACGTCTAGGTTAATGTTTTATAGACGAGCGTTGCATTCTCAAAAAAGGTGATCTTTCTATGAAAGATTTTTTAAGCGACAACTTGGCTAGCTATAGAGAGGTTATCAGTGATCATGAGCACGTTACTGTTATTCTTAATGGACTGTCACCAGAATATGAATTAGTGATTACAATTGTTACTACTAGCCAGCTACCTTACAATGTGCAGGGGGTCACTACTATACTTCTTGATGCTAAATATAGACAACAGATAACGGTTCTTGAGACTCCTAGTTCAGCTAATTTAGTATCTCATCAGTCTCAATCTTTGGCGGTTGACAATGGTTCTGTACCAGAGTATCGATGTACCACACCAGCTTGAGGACGGGGACGTGGTCGCTCGTATGGATCTTGTGTCCAGTGTCAGCTATGTGGGAAGCCTGGTCATCTTATTGATAGATGCTATTATCGATTTGATTATTCATACAAAAATATAGGGTATAGACCATCCATGCCGCTACAAGAAAATCTTTATATGTTTGGGTCTGGTTCTCCAGTGTTACCTTGGATGCCTTCCGTGGCTGGTTCACCCTCTAATAATTTCGGTCCTTCATCAAGTTGGTTTTGTCCTTCTCTACCTGTTACCAGCTGGTCTAACCCGTTTGTTCATAATGCTTCACAGTCTAGTAGTTCTTCTTCACCACTCCCTCGTCTCAGGCGTGTCTTATAACTCCTACAACAGTGGCGGACAATGCATGGTGTCCTGACTCGGTGCTACTCATCATCTCACAAATTCAGATGCTTCTTTAGGTGAAGATATGAATTACAATGGTCCAGGTAAAGTATATGTTGGAAATGGTTCTGCTCTTCCAGTTATGTTCACTGGTCAATCATCATTGCTTACTCGATCGCGACCTTTGTTCATGAAATCCTTATTATTTGTACCTAGCATAACAAAAAATCTACTGTCTGTATCCAATTTTACTAAGGATAATCAAGTGATATTTGAGTTTTATCCTACATAGTGTCTAGTTCGTGATCTAAAGACCAAGGAAGTTCTTATTCGAGGCTCGGTGCATGATGGGCTGTACAAGTTAAGCTTTAGTAATTACGCATCACAATGGTGTCTTCTGACTCAGCTTAATGTTTCCATACTAAAATCACAACGCCATTAAGTATTTGGCATGCTAGATTGGGACATCCATGTAATGGAACTCTTAAAAAGGCTCTGCGATAGTGTAATATAATGTTTGATACAAATAAAGATTTTTATTGTTGTGTTGCCTGTCACTTAGGGAAGGAGCATAAGCAACCATTTAATCTGTCTTTGTCTGAGTATGCTATGCCATTGTAACTAGTGGTTGTTGATGTTTGGGGACCATCCCCGATTTTCTCAAATGGTTTTCGTTATTATGTTGCCTTGCCGATGTTTATTCTAGATATACCGGGTCTATTTTCTATAGAAAAATTTTGATGTCTCCAATGTTTTTCCTATTTTTCATAGACAAGTTGAACGGTTGCTTGGGTTCAAATTCAAAGCCTTGCAAACAGATGGAGGAAGAGAGTTTCAAGTGTTGAAGAGTTACTTGTCTCAACAGGGAATTGTTCAGCGTGTTACGTGTCCATATACCTTAGAGAAAATGGACTGATTGAGCACAAGCATCAACAAATTGTTAAAGCTGGTCTCTCTATGTTGGCTCACGCGTCCATGCTTGTCAACTACTGGAATGATGCTTTCAGTAGTGCAATTCATTTGATAAATCGGCTACTATCCTCTCCTTTGGGTGTTTCTCTATATGAGAAATTATTTTAGAAACCACTAACATATTCACTGTTTAGAGTTTTTGGCTGCCTATGTTTTCCCAATCTTCAACCATACAACACGTCCAAGCTGCAATATAGGTCGACACCATGCACATATTTAGGGTATTCTTCGTGTCATCAAGGATATCGATGTCAAGCTAGTGATGGGCAAATATATGTCTCACACCAAGTGACATTCCATGAAACCGATTTTCCTTTCAAAACTCAAAATTCCAAGTCAGTGCCTCTAGTGTCATCCTTACGGTCTAGTTCCAGGCTACTTTTCGTACCATCAGCTTGTCCAGCACATGCTGTTGTGACTGGTCCTGTACCTACAGTTAATTCTACTACTTCAATAAATGCGATTTATGTGCCTCAAGTTACTAGTCCAGTAGTATCTACTAGTGACACTATTGACTCTAGGCGATCTAATTCGGTTGCACCACACGTGTCTGATTTGGTTGCAACACACGTGTCACCTCTACCACCCTTTGCTCCTGTTAATTCACATGCAATGGTTACACGTAGCAAGGCGGGTATTTTTAAACCCAAAGCATACTTAAGTGCAACAGACTGTTCATCAGATGATGTTTCTATTACTATTCATGATGCAATGTAAAAGGAATGTTGGCAAGTCGCAGTACATAAGGAGTTACAAGCGCTTCTTCAAAACAAAACATGGTCTCTCTATTCTCCACCTGTTCATCGAAAAGTTATTGGTTGTAAATGGTTGTTTAAAGTGAAAAAGAAGGCTGATGGGCCAATGGACAGGTATAAGGCTCGTTTGGTGGCTAAGAGGTTTTATCAGCATGCATGACTTGATTTTTGAGACACTTTTAGCCCATTGTAGTTAAAGCAAAAACTATATGAACGGTTTTTCCATCGCTGTCATGAAAGGCTAGTCATTGAGACAAGTTGATGTGATAATGCATTTCTTAATGGGGAGTTAACAGAAGAAATATATATGGAACAACCACCCAGGTTCGAAGTAGCTGGTGACAATGGTCAGAAACTGGTGTGTCGCCTAAACAAAACCTTGTATAGACTAAGGCAGGCTCTTCGTACATGGTTTCAAACATCAAGTAGTATCTAGTGAATAACTTGAGGTTTCATGCATCAAAAGCTGATCCTTCATTTTTTATTCGAACCTACTTTGGGCAGCTACTTTTACTCATGACTGATGTAGATGATATAGTTGTCACAGGTAGCTCCGTTGCAGATGTAGACATAGTGATTCAACAACTTCACAATAGGTTTGCTCTTAAAGACATGGGTAAACTTAGTTTTTTCTTGGGTATTGAAGTACAACATGTGGCTAAGGGAATTGTGCTTAGTCAAAAGTAGTATGTTTTAGATATACTTCATAAGACAGGGATGATAGGTGTAACGCCCATGCCTACGCCTATGGTCGTTACTCCCAAACTAGTTGTGTCAAACGGTAGTCCACCATTTGCTGATGGTCCTCTGTATTGGAGTGTTGTTGGCATGCTTCAATATTTGTGTATTACGTGACCAAACTTAGCTTTTGTGTTAACAAACTAAGTCAGTTTATGAATTCCCCTAGTGATACTCATTGGAAAGTTGTTAAGCGAGTATTGAGGTATCTTGTAGGGATTATGGATCATGGTTTGTTTCTCACGAATGGACTGTTTGAACCGGTATATTATTCTGATGCTGACTGGGTTGCTTTTGTTGACGATCGACGGTCAACCACAGGATATGTTGTTTATCTAGGGTCCAATCCAATTGCTTGGTGTTCCAAGAAGCAAGCTGTTGTGTCTCGATCTTCATCTGAAGCAGAATATCATGGCTTAGCTAATTGTGTGTCAGAGTTGTTGTGGATAAAACAACTGCTAGATGAAATTGGTCTGGCACCATGTCAGACATTGGTGGTCTGGTGTGATAATACGTCTACAGTCACCATGGCTGCCAACCCCACACATCATGCTAGAATGAAAGATGTCGAGATTGATCATCATTTTGTTCATAAGAAGGTTCTAGATGATGTTTTACAGGTCAATTTTGTGCCGTCTACAAAGCAAGTTGCTGATGTCCTCACCAAGCCGATTTTGCCAAAACAATTCACTGTTTTTAGACAAAGCTTGCGAGTTCGTTCCAATGATCTTGATGGTGTTGACTGTCAAAGTTGAATGTTTAAATAAAACCAGGAGAATGTTAGAGGAACTGCTAAGGCAACAATTTAGATAATAGTTGGTTGAACGGTTTAGGTTATTTGAAGTCTGTTTGAAGTAGTTAAGTACGTTACTTCTGACTTGTGTATAAATGCATGAGCTGCTGATGAATGAATAGAATGAAAGATTTATGTTTTTGGCATTCAGCTTAACAGAGAAGGCATGATGGAGAATCAAGGCGTTGTGACAATGGGCAAAAAAGCCTCAAGAGAGAACTCAAAGGATGTGGCATCGTCTATACAAACTAGGCTAATGAAGGTGCAACAAGCCATGGTGAATGTCCTATAATGTAAACACAACTTCAAGTAATTATAACTTTAAAACATAGAGCTCCACAAAAGATGGAAATAAGCTCGAAAATAGTTCAATTAGGTTCATGAGCAATTCATAACTTAAGGTATTGAAGAGTTTTACAATCAAGCCCTTTGAAGTAGTAGTTTGGCACAAAGTCTTTGGTAGTAGTTTCCCTATAAAGTGGAGGGTTTTCTTGAGATATCAATTCCTTGATTGGTCCATAAAGAATTGAAGCATTCTCTGGTAGAAGATGTGTTCTAAAGAAACTTGCTACAGAAACTCTTGGGCCTCTTGTATTAGCAAGCACTCTATGATGAACACTAATAAATTTGTCATTAGATATTAACTGCATAAAAGTTAAAAAACAATTAGAATAGATATAAGAAAAATGTTAAAAAGTATTCACTTTCTAAAATCACAATAATCTAGAATCTATTGAATAAAATGTACATTATATATAAACGTCTCAAAATCTATATACTGGAATATAAGAAAAGTTTATACAACCATAACTAACATATATATCAAATTACGTATTTTAAAATTCATGAAAATCATAACTCGACCTTAAAATATGAAAAAATGAATATTCAAAGCCTTAATTATAATTAATACCGACAAAAATACTGTAATTGTCATATTAAGGTTAAAGGTAAGGTGGACTTGCCTGCATCATATCGGCCAAATTTACAATAAGAGCTCCATCTATAGAATTAACATCAAGCCATTGATTTTGATGGCGGACTTGAAGTCCGCCGATTTGATCTTGTAAAAGTATGGTGAAGAAGCCACTATCGGTGTGACTGCTAGTGCCCAATGTCAAGTCCGGTTCAGGGCACGGTGGGTAGTAATGGCCCATCACAAACAGTCCCTCACCGCACCCAATATCTTCCAAATAACTCCGGTTCAGACCTAAAGCTTCCGAGAACAATTCCAACAAAGTATGCCCTAATTTCATCACTTTGTTTGAATATTCTATGAATATATCTCTGCAAATTGAGTTGGCTTCGTATATGAGTTTTAACGAAATGAAACACTGGAACACGTCAATAATAATAATAATAAAGAATTACCGGCAAACAGCGGGCAGTTGTTGAGGAAGAGGTCCACGAGGTGCCATAACGCAACTCAAAGTATCCCTCCAATTGGTTGCTTCAGCCAAATAAAGATCGAAATTACTATTATAATACACTTTCCTGGTTATATCTCGAGAATAAAACTCTTTCTTAGCTTCCTTATCTTGTTCATGAAACCTCCCAATCCCATCCATCATTTCATCCAAAGTCGTTACTGGAATCCCATGGTTGATAATTTGAAAGAAACCCCATTTCTCGCAAGCTTCTCCAACTTTCTTCACTATTTCGCGACGTTAATTTGGATCATCGTCGACGCCGGTCTAGTCTATGATCGGGATTCCGCCATTGTTGGTGGAGCCTCTAGATTTCTGGTTATGGATGTTGTTGTTTCTCTCAAGCTTGTACTCTTCATTGATGAAAATGGTCGGAATCTTTGATAAACCTGAATCTACCAGGCCTTTCACTCCTGATTTTGTTTCATCGAAAGCCTTCAATTCGTTTATCCGATTGTAAATGGATTGTTCAGCTGGTTCTGATTTTATTTCAGCCATTTTCAAGAGCTTTGACTTTTGTTTTGAGCCTTGAGTGTCTCTAACACACCGATTATCTTCTTCTTCTTCTTTTTTTAACAATACTGATTATCTACATTTATTATGAAGATAAAGATCAGATTCTTTTGTTTTTTTTTTTTGGATCTAAAGATCGAGACTTGGGTAGAAGTGTCCATTGCATGTTGGGCCTAGAGTTATTTAGTATATTTGATTCGAAAAAATTAGGTACCTAAGATTGGTTTCTTGGTTCAAATGGGTATATGAACTTATAGCACGTTTGGTTCGCTGTATTGGATTAGAGGTGTATTGGATTAGAGGTGTAATGGAATAGAGGTGTAATGGAAAAGCTGTGTAATAGCAAATCAACTGTTTGGTTGAATGTAATGGAATAGAGGCGTAATAGTAATCCCGTGTTTGGTTGAGTGTAATAGAGGTGTAATAGCATAATGAAAAAACTAAAATGACTAGAATACCCTTAGCGTAAATTTGTTTTGGTAAATGATTATTGTTATTGTTATTTAAATTTTAATAAGATTATTATTATCAATAATAAATAATTTAATCATATTTAAACATAATTATTATTAAATATTTTTAATTAAAATATATAATTTAATAAAATTCTTAATAATTAGCATAAATTTGTTTTGGTAAATTATTATTGTTATTGTTATTTAAATTTTAATAAGATTAATATCAATAATAAATAATTTAATCATATTTAAACATAATTATTATTAAATATATTATAATTAAAATATATAATTTAATAAAATTCTTAAAATTAATATTCTTATATGAATTTACTCAAATCATAATATATGATACTTGTAAAATATAAATTAACATAATTATTATTAAATATATTATAATTAAAATATATAATTTAATAAAATTCTTAATAAATAAAATTCTTCTATGAATTTACTCAAATCATAATATATGATACTATAAAAGAAAATTTCAAATAATTAATATTAAATATGATTTAATTAAATATATGATTTAATAAAATTTAAAATTATTATAACTAATATGATTATAGTTTATGAATTTGTATAATTTAAAATAATAATTATTACATATAATTTAATAATAATATATAATTTCATAAAATTCTTGATAATAAAAATTTTCTTATATGAATTTATACAATTTAAAATAATTAATATTAAATATAATTATATAGTGATATATAATTTCATAAAATTCTTAATAATAAAATGTTCTTATATGAATTTACTAAAATCAATATATAACTTGAGAATTATATTATGCATAAACATAATTAACTTATATTAAGAAAAGGTTAGATGAAAATGAAATTGTACATTAAAATCCATATGTTACATAGTTTTACAACATCAAAAGTTTGAACATTGATATTTAATGGTAAGAAAGAAATCTCCTAACCCATTCCAATCAGACAACTCAAGGTAAACTAAAGAAAACGATCATTTGAGTTGGATGGTCGGAATTTTACTCAATGCATCATATCGCGATCGTCGGTTAAACCTTCAATTGACCATAAGGTGAATATAAATTTGAAGCTCTCTTCCATATGTTGTTCGACTTCACGAACTACCACCTGGAGGCAAAACTCCTCTCGATTTGATCGCCAACGGCTGGATTTTCTCCCGAACAAAGTGGCAGCCTCATTAAATGAAGAAAACACATTATCACGAGCATCGATTTCTTCTTTCTCTTGTTTGAAGATGAGGAACCCCCTTGGTCTCGATCTCCTCGTGGATCCGTACCAGAAACATCCATGTCATCTAAAGAGACGTCGACTTCAGCATCATAGAATGTGTTTCTCTCTTCATTCATATCTGTAGTAATGCTCATCATCAGCATGTATTTCTTCAAGAACATCAAGAATTGTTTGAGCATCTCTCCCGCTTGCTCGATCTCTTGCGTATAAGGTAGTAAGTTTGGTCATAGTAAGGAAAGTACGAAATCAAATTGGGCGGCTTCTTTGTGACTCTAAAAAATGAGGAAATCATATTAGTCGTAAGTTTGGTAAAAATAATATAATAAAGACTTGAAATAATCTTACCTTTAAATAGGACTCCCAAATCGCATCTTCAAGAACAACGAGTGCTTATGCTCGTCCCAACCAAAACCGCTATTGTTTTGGCCATTAAGCATGTCGTGAGACGATTGACCACTCCTTTTAAGTAACCTAATCCTTGATTCAATATTAGGTTTCGCCTTCAACATTGCATTTGGTAAAACCGTTTGTAGCATTCTTTCCAACTCGTTCAAATAACCGCTTTGAACCCGTATCGACATTAAATGTTCCAACATTGTGCAGTCCACCATCTTTGAAACTAATGTTGCATCTTCCTCGGGAACCCATTTTCTTTTGCTTCCTCGAGAAGCTTGAGCATTTGATTCTGGAACACCTGACATAATGATCTTAAGAACAAAAAAAAAACAAATTATATTAATTACTATTTTAATATCATGATTCAAAAGGTCAACACTTTATAAAATCTAAGTAATTAAGTTGAATATCATGAATCAAAAGTTCCATAGCACAAAAAATTTAAAATTATAACACATGCTGAATTAGAAGAAATTATATTATAATTTCTGTAGTTTAGTACAATACAAAAATCAATACAAAAGTTTCACAAAAGTTTCACAAACCAATTTCTAGATGCTTGCCATTCATCGAACATTTGGTTGGCTAGTTCCATCCTCCAAGTAGCCCAAGCATCCGATGGATGAATATTTGTGATATTCGGTTCATCGTCATCCACCACATTAATTGTAGGTAATCCTTCTCCCACCTCCGCTTCAATGGGATCACTACTCATATGGGTTCGAATAAAATTATGGAGCAAACAACATGCAATAATAATTCTATTGTGCACCCATACAGGATAGAACGATGGACTCCTAAGTATTCCCCATCTAAGTTTTAATAAGCCAAAGCATCTTTCAATGACATTACGTCTTGAGGCATGTTTCATATTAAAAACTCTTGCGAGAACTTGGTGATAACCACGACGCCACTCGTTCAAATGATATCGTTGTCCTCTAAATGGTGCAAGAAATCCTCACAATTTGTGTATCCAAAGATCAACTAGATAATAACAACCTATAAAATAAGTTTCATATTAAAAATGATTAATTCAAACACAAAGTGTGATCTTAATGAATAAATCAAAGTCCTCTAACTATACACTTTACCATGAGGAACTTTTAATCCATGTCTTCTACTAATGGCATCTCAAGAACCCGTCCATCAAGAATCGAACCTTCCCAACCAGAAGAACATAAACAAATTGCATCTCGGTGTACAAACACCTAGCATATTTGTTGCTATGTCACCTTTTCGTGTCCGATATCTAGGTTTATCAACTGTTGGAACCCTAATCTTGATGTGGGTTCCATCAAGAGCACCTAAGCAATTCTATATCACATGATATAAAACCTTGAGTTAGAATACTAATTTAAATCTAAATCAAGTAAATGTTGTTGAAGCTATATATAAAACTTAGTCCTATACCTTAAACCATTTCTACCTTGTGTCGGAAGAATCGATCGTAATTGGCTCCGGGTTTTAAATAACACATCTTGCAAGCGTGTGACAAAGATTTAAAACACTATGAAATGCTCGCTAACAGCTTTCCGGACCTTCTAAAGTGATGCTTGATAACTCGATTTTTCAGGTGATGGGAGATGATATGTAAAAACATTGCTACTTGCTCGTCAACAAGCATGAACCTTGTCGACTTCAATCCCCCTATCGATTCTAACATCTCACATAATTTAAAAAAGGCACTCTATTCATCCTAACTTGTTCAATACAGGTCTCGTCACTAGCATATACAAGCCTATTCACATAATCCCGTTTTGCATAAAAATCTACGGTATAGGACCTAATCCTTGGTCTATGTAGGCTAAGGCTGGCACCCATTCTAAATAAGAACCAAATCGCGATTCTCTGATTTCCAACCATATTGTCACAAAGAATACTAATTCTTTTCGCCTCACACTTTGTGCAATTAAAGGCGATTTGAGCCATTCTCGCAACATTTTAAAATTAGAACACACTATCAAAGAATTGAAGTTGCAATTACACATTATCAAATAAAATAAACAGACAAATTTAGAACACACGAAGCAAAAAATTATCTACTAAATGATATCGTTGCAACTTTAATTTCATTTCTTTATCAATCACCCAAATAATAATGAAAGAGTATATTTAATTACTGATGATTAGTTTAATTAAGGTTTTCTTATTTCAAAATAAGTAAAATGAAGAATGAGGATTTGGTTTAATAATGAAATTGAAGTTTTATAACTTTTATAACATTTTAAATGGTAATTTCATTTTGTAAAAATATATATAACTTTGAAGAGGACTTATTTTTACAAGAATTGTTACTTATCTTTCTAGTATCAAGTTTAAAATACATGTTTAGCATTTTTCATCAAAAATTATTATTATTAAAATTTCGAATTCTATAGAATTTATTAATTTAATGACCAAATTTGACTTTTAAGTAAAATTTGTATAATTTTATTTATCATATTATATATCGTTAATTTTAAAAACTTCCTTACACTTTCACAATTATAATTTATGTATTATAGGAAATCATATTATGAATGAGGAATATTTTATGTATAATGTAATTGACTTAAAATCTAAGATAGAATTAGACAATAATAAATTTCAGTCCATTTATCCATTTTATAATTAAGATAACATTATTTCCATTATAGGGAAAAATAATGTTTGAATCAATTAACATTTGTTTTAAATAACATGTATTGCGTGCATAATTAGTTAATTATAATCCATGAGCATTTAATTTCTTCAAAAACTTATATTAAATTTTAATATATTATGTATAATTGAGGTAAAATTAATTGAGGTAAAATTTGAAGGTTGGTATTTGTTAGATTATAACTAAACTCATTATAATTTGGACATTTAAATATATTGATTAGTTAATTAAAATCACCCAAATTAATTGACCTAAAATGATATCGTATAAATATATTGATTAGTTACTTAAAGCATGTTCAAAGTTTGATCATTGAAATTTTTTTATTGATGATTAGTTTAGTTAAGGTTTTCTAATTTCAAAATAAATAAAATGAAGAATGAAGATTTAGTTTAATAATGAAATTGAAGTTTTAAAACTAGATAATAACATTTTAAATGGTAATATAATTTCATAAAAATATATAACTTTTATCTCATTTACATGTACAAATTTATTATTAACAGATTGTATTTACATGTACAAATAATTGTGATTTGAAGCCCATTATTTGTAGGCATAATGCTCTTTAAAAAAATGTTACCTAATAGTAAAAACATATAACTTGGCTGATAAATTCAAAAAGAACAATGGTCATGCAACAATAACCATAACCATACAAACAAAAGCTTTAATGAGCATTACAAACATACAAACAAAACCATATTCATTTGGGAAACAACAGAACCTGCTACATCAATACTAACTGTAATGCTCAAATCTGGGACATTGCGATGTGGAAGTGTTGGAAAAATGTTACTGTAATGAGAAAAGTGCTCGGATCAACCTTTTTTTTGGGGAAAATATTTATGCTATAGCTAAATATAGTATATCAAAGCACGTAACAACCATACACCAATCATCATCCATGAGCCATATTTTAAATATGATATCGATCAAAACAAGATCTAGATAGTTTATTAAATCCCTTGCCTACCAATCATCAATACTTACAATTATGCAACAATCACCTTTTAAGTACTTAAATGGACCGTTAACTTTCTAGAGTAGTCTTACCTTCGCTCTATTCCGGAACTTTGAGAACTTTCTTATTAACCTCTCTCTTCTGCAAAAACATAAGAAAAATAAAACATTTAGCCATCGGTTATAGGCTTATAGCAGATAATTGATAAGCGAGAACACAAAAGAGGAACTATGAAACTATTAAATCCAATTGCATAGCTTTCAAAGGATTCACTGGATTTTCTTTGTTCGTATGATACCAAAGCGATAAACCATTAAACCCAATTCCAAGTTCAATAACCTACAACGAATCGCCTCCTCATTTCCCTCATTATTTGTAATTAGTTCTCACCTCCCTTTTCTTCCTAATAAAAGGCCGAACCAAAGAAGTGTCCTCTTTTCATTACAATATGAGAAGACTAGATAATAATTTTTCTTTTGTTTTTCAAGAATCTTGGAAGCAGTCATGGCACAACCATAAAACCAACCATATTAAGTAAATTCAGTGCCTAACATCCTACATGTAGTAAGTTGCACTCGGTTAATACATAACAAACCACGGCCTCTAATTCCCCACATTCATCCCCATTAGCAAACAACACAATGCGGCATATGTATCATCAACCGAGCAAAAAGATTCAAACTAACTTCAAAAGTGATTTGATGCTCATAATTTATCCATCAAACCTAATTTCAAAAGGAGACAACAACAATTGATAAGCTAATTTAGCCAATGATTTGGTGAAGAATGTAGGAGAAACATCATTTGCTTTAGATATGCAATCATCAAACATGACCAAAAATTTCTAGTTCATAGCATGAGCAATAGCATGCAATTATCTAGATTCTAGAGGTTCATAGTTAAGACAAAGCTTAGCATCGAACAAAGTAAGCTTCCAAAATTTAAGAACAAAATCAAAAGAGTAGTTCAAAACCAAGTAAATGACAAAGGTGACACTAAAATGTATAATCACTTACGAGTAAATTAATAACGTTTTACAACCTTACCACAACCGAAACTATTAACCATAATATTAAACGATATACAAGAAATTAAAAAAACAACGCACCATAAACAATTAAACAACAAAGAAAACCACACGAATTTTCACTAATACAACAAAAGCTTCTTTTTGATTTTCATGGACTTCACCGGTTTTCACATATCGCTTGCAGTGTTTGTGAATTTGACAAATATAAACAAGATATCTACTCTCTCTAAATCATATTCTTGAATTCTGGAACTTTAACAAAACATAAAAATATTGCACGAATAATGTGCCATCTTTGGTCGCAATGAGGAAAATAGAAACTCAACTCATGAATGCAAAATTTGTCATACGAAAATGGAAATATGATTTATTGAAAGAAGTATATGCTTTAAACTTTTGATGTTGCTCTTTGAATAAATCAGATTTATAAATTACACCGCATATAATTTATATGAAATCACCATCGAAAAGCAAGGGATATTAAACCTAGAAAACTTTCGTTAACTAAAACTACGAAAGAGTAAAAGATTCATAACCATGAAATCAACATTAAACTCTTGAAGAATAAAAGCCACAAGTGCAATTATACAATAATTCCAATGAAATCAACAACAATTTCATAAAATAAAATAGCAATTTCAACGAAACTCATCAAGACTAAAGATTCATAACCATGCAAAAATATTTGATAAAAGATTGTCGAACAAAAGAATTGGCAGATTAATTTGGGTCAAAATTAAAACTCACCCGATCTTGGATTAGAGGTGATGACCAAAAACGCTTCACTCTTTTTCAATGGATTCACTATCGTATTTCCAATTTTGTGAAAATATTGAAGAACAGAGAGAGTTGCGATAGGGTTGGGAGGAAATGGGAGGAGACAGAGATCAAGAAACGATGAGGACGAATAATAAACAAAAGCGGTGGGAGATGGAAGGAGAAATTTTGAGGACAGAATAGGAGAGGGTCGGGTAGGGAGGGAGGGTAAAAGCAGAGCGGGGGACGGAAGGCGGACGTAATAGGTATTACAGGATTTGGGAAGGGATTACAAAAGCAATGAAAAAGGGGATTAGGTCGGGATTGGTTTACGCCGTAATGCCTATTACAGCGAACCAAACGCCGGATTAGAGGCGTCATGTAATACGCGCGTATTCGGCCTGTATTGTATTAGGTAATACACTGAACCAAAAGCCCTCTTAGTTTTTTCGTCCAATTAGCACTTAGTTATTAGAATAAATTTAAACTACGAAATCAAGTTCAGGTATCATTTTGAACCAAAAAGCTAAGTTTATGTATTTAAGTGGACCAAAAAAATTTGAGGTACCAAATTGAACCTTAAAATTAACTTTAGGTACCTAATTGGACAAAAAACCTTAAATACTAATTTGAACCTTGAGACCAAATTTACATACCAAAATGTATATTTATCCTTTTAAAATAGAATGGATAAACACAAAAGGAAAATCCACATTTTCGACCCTAAAAGATAAAAAAAATATGACAACAATAAAAATCTAAAGTTAAGTTAAAAGAGAAAACTTACATAAAAGGAAACAACTTGAGAAAAACAAACACACACATTTAATATTTGATTGAAAATGGAAAGTTTTGTTATAAAAAAAGCAAGTTATTTTTTAAGCAATTTTTTATTATGTGGGATTGTAAATTAAAATTAATAAAAACTCCTATTTTAAAATTTGTAAATAATAGTTGTAATCATTTAGGTTCAAATAATAATTAGTTATTGTATTTGTGTTATGCATTGCATCGAGAAGAGAATTCGGCTCGAGTCTCTCGACTCTGTCTAGCATGCCCTTGTACATCATGACCATGAGTACTCATTATACTAATCTACACTTTCAAAATTTTTTATGAGTTAGCTTAGGTTTATTAAAATCCTAGGCCTAAAGCTTTAGCAGTGGTTTTCACAGAATTTCCACAGTCTTTAGCTAGGATAGAGTAATCCTAGCACTAAAGTTTTGCTAGCTTATCTAATATAACTAAAGTAAAGGTACTTACAGGATCGACGTCGGAGTCTCGGATTCTTTTTTCTAAGACTTGAAAATAATCAAAATCTAAACACACTTTTCATAAACCAAAATATCAAAGTCAACCAGAAGTTCATTGTACTTGAAACATTTTTCAGTGAAATTTTTGAACCCAAAAGCCATAGCTCGAGTTTTGCAACTTGACTCTGATACCACTAAATATAACAGCCCAAACTTGGCCTAGAAGTTGTGGCCGAATCTGAAGAGATTACATTGACTCATTTGGAAAAGTATTCCCAATAAGTATTTAGCAAATATGAAAATGGAAAATAACCATTGAAAAACTATCTATTCATTTACAGAAAATACTTAGGAAACTATTTAATTTGTAGTGGAAAATCTTTTCGGAGTTTTATTTTTGAAAACCAAAATTCATTTTGTCGACTCTAGTAATTTTGCATTTTCACGCTTGAAAGTATTAGTTACCGACAAATTAACAAAAACCCAAAATGAGTTCAAAAGATGTTTCAGATTACAAACCCAAAAGTTCAAAACAAATAATAACATAAATAACCATATTTACATTAAGGACGAAAATATCCGAGCTCTCACACGTCATTCGATTCTAAGTTAGAAGTTTACCTAAACAGACAAAGATAAAACAAAGGGGTGAGCTATGAAGCTCAGTATATAACTAAACTCAAACGGAGATTAACAAAACACAATATACAAGTTAGAGAACGCAGAGAATTTCGTATCAATCATATAATCGGAGTGGAACAAATCAGAGTATCACAGAGATTTTCATAACAATTTTATAACATAATAGAAGATATATGATTATGCCAATGGGGTGTTTTTCGGAAAATTAGGATGCAGATTATCAAAAAACGTCCTACCCAACTCTACTACACACCAAAATAGAGTTCCCATAACTCATCCAACCAAATCACACTAACAAATAATTGTAGACAATGCCACTAGAATTGCAGTTAAAATTATTAGATCAGATATATGTGGTCAAGCCATTATAATTGCAGACATGTTGCCAGATAGAATTGTGGATAACCCACCGATAATACAAATCATTACACTGCCAAAAAACTTCTTCCGTTCACATCATTCCGAAACCCATGCAATATGTTATGGCATGCATATTCAGAATCAGAATGATAAGCATGTAGGACATGTTGTCGTACAATAACAGAAACATGGGGCATGGGATTCCACGCTTTGCAGGATAGATTGATAAAATATTAATGAATCATATCATATTTGCCATGAAGTCACATGCATGGTTACATATTAGAATTAGTACCATACACAACAATATATTTGGGTATCACATGTTCTCATCTAACTCAATAATATAAAAATGAATCATCAAAATTAACAAAGCACGGATCATACATGAATAAATCACATACCTTAAACACGTCCCAAAAAAACAACTTAGACGCTAATAAATCATACTTAGCTAATATCATATCAGACATACATACAGATAATGGATTATACGTCAATCAATCATCGATTATCAAGTTTTATAGCTTGTTTTAGATCATATAGGTCCTATAGTAAGCCCACGTTTGACTCGAACAACGATTACGACCCTAGGAAACAAATCCTATTTTTGGTCCACACACTCGTATGGATTCACACGGTTTAGGTGGCTAGCCCATGTGGTCCACACGGCCTAGCACATGCCCATGTCTCTAGCCCGTGTGACTATAATTCCAAGATGGTGAGTTACTCAACTTGGACACACATCCGTGTCTCTGGCTCGTGTGACTCTAATTCTAAACAGTGAGTTATACGACCTACCACATGGCCTAGCACACAGCCTGACACACGGCCATTGTACATTCGCATGCCATGTCCGATCCTCATCTCATTTATTACTTGGGAGGTTTGATGTAATTGGGTGAGCTAACTAGCTCAACGTGAGTCTAATCAATAAGCACATAAAACAATTGTTTAGGATCAATCACTTAGAACATCCATGTAACATATTCATCACAACCATTTCAATAATATCATAAGTTATGGACATTTCATAATGCAAGAATGAATTCCTACCCCAAGCATTCGCTAGACATCACGAGTTCTCCAAAACTCGTCTGCCAAAATCCAAATAGTGTGAGCAAAGCTTGATGTGGTTAAACCACCATATAAACATAATGCAAATACTCTGCCAATTAAGATATAATGCGATAAAATCACCAATCTCCACAGTAATTTTGGTGCAGTGCATGATTACAAATAAATGCGGGCTAAATATCCCACCCCACACACATGCGATGTGTCATACAATATTTCAATCAAATGCACATTTCATATGTATTCTTTCAGTAGCATAGATTACATGCCATCATTATAATCTTCACAAATCAATTGTTCAGTTTCATAATCAATATGGTGACATTTAATCATTTCATCAATCATTAATACTTTGGGAAAATATTTCCAGTGCATGTATACCAGTTTTTCCATTCAATACTTTACATGACATTTTATCCAACAAGATTTCGAGCATTCAGTATTAATTTCCAAAATAAAAAATTCTATACATACAATCAATCAGACATCATCGCAACAAACCTTTTATATCAAAATCAAACAATTAACTATTAAGTCAACCAAACAATTTTGCAAATCTGCCATTTAGTCGAGGCTAGTAACGTACCTCATTTTTCCACTTTAACACATTCACTTAGTCAATTAACTAAGTCCGAAAAACAAACTTAATCCACATTTAGATCATATATAACATTATCAAAACATTCAAGTTAACAAGTTAGGACCCACACTTTATTTTGCACTCTGCAACACACTGACAAAACCCACACTTTCTCTTTAAGACCTTAAATCGAGCCTAAATTAAAAAGAAATATTTTATTGAATTAATACACCTTTTAATCAGTCGTAAAACACCCTCGTATGGGTTCAAATCAAATAACATATTTATGAAGATTTTTCGGATCCAAATTAACTATGTCTCTTACACTAGTTTGATGTGAAACGTACGCGCAAACGTCTAACGGCTTCATTGTCAGTTTAAAGAGTTTGGATCGGCACCTAACACCATTAAATATTGAAAAATAAGTAGCTATATAATCATAAAATTCTTTAATCTAATCAATTGTCAATTTCCCCAACAATTAAGTCAAAACTATGCAATAGCTGACAAACTACCACATTTTCACGTCCCAAATTGTCAGATCTGAATCTTCAGATGATCAAGATGGAATTTCCATAAGGAACATATGATTAAAGAGTGATTAGTTAGGGTTCTTGGAACCAAAATATTGCTGGAAAGAGATGGAAGAAATTAAAGAAAATACAACAACCTTTTGGTTCCTCTAGGCACGACACACCACCACCAATGGTGGCAAATCTGGGTTGATTTAGAAAGTCAACTAAAAATAATTTCATAGGCTGAAAAAGTAACCATAAAATCATTAAAATTTCCCCTAATTCTAGATCTAGAAAATTAGGTATTCCATTAAAAGATCCATTAAGAAAATTAACAAAAAGAGGCACTTACATAAGCTAGAAGAGAAATGTGGCAATGGTACTTCTTGGGCTACAATGGGGATCGTTCTTGGAGGTCAAAGATTTTTAGATTTATGGCTGGAAAAATGAGAAAAAATGGAAGAAAGAATGAGGGTGAATGATGCAAGATCTTTTGGCAAAAGAAAAGAAAAAGAAGATGGTGGTTCAAGGTGGTTTGGGTAACGACAACAAGAGGAAGAAAAAGAAAAAAAATTGAAGAGAAGAGAGGAGAAGAAGAGGGAGGGCAACTAGGGTGTAGTAAAAACAATTAAGGGCTGATCAAATTAATTAAAAGTAAAAAAAGGATTTATTGCAAAATTAAATTATTTGCAAGGGAAAGGAATTGAACTTGGGACTCAATTTAATTTTCATGCTTCCTCGTTTTTATTTGAACCACTAGGCTAATTACTCATCTTTGAAATACTTTGCATTCCTATTAAGCTAAAATTTTGGATGTTATAGTAATTGCACGTCCTCTAGAGTGATAGTGCATTAGCCGCATGGAAGGTGGAATGTGTGCATCTTTGGTCTCCACTTTCCACCAACCTGCTTACAAGTGTGGGGTCCAATTTACATCACCGACCAATAAGGGCCACATGCAAAAATCTAACATCTCTTAAGTAAAGGTTGATAAGGGTGATGGAAGCGTAAGTAAATTATGAATATATGTCTCCAAAATTCAATCTTTCACCTATATATATAAAAACATACAAAATATTAAATTCCAATATAACAATAAAGTATTTAAATTAAATTACATTAAATATAATAAAAAAATTCTTACCATTTGCAATTAATCGATGAAAATGTGCTTCTCATCTAAACGGATTAGAGATTGTGCCATTGTTAATTTCAGAAAACACGAAATAAATTGTAATATAAAAAGTATTCTATGAAAAACTTAAGACATTTTCTTTTAAAAATATTGAGTTGGGAGAGAAATAAATTTTTAGTGAGAAATCATAAGGAAATGAGAGAAATTTAAGAGAGATTTGAATGTGAGAGAGAGTTGAGATTGAATTGAATAGAAAAATGGAATGGGGGTGTTATATAGAAATGAAAATATGACTATTATGGGTAGGGGAGCCATTGGTCCCAACAACTAACTAAATAGTCTTTGGGGAAAAAGAGTCTTTAGAGGTGTTGATGGTTGGGGAAAGTACTTCCACTTGGAAGCGTTTTCAGCTTATATGGCATGCACTTCTAGCTAGAAACATTTTCTTGCATATACGCTGAAAACGCTTCCACATGGATGCACTTTTCTGCATTTCACTTGAAACGTTGCTAGGTGGAAGCGTTTTCATAAAATTGGCCTATTCCTGTCATTTTTCGAGAAAATGGCCTAAACACGTAATTTTTTAAATTTTCGACCTTTTTTGGTAATTTACTCGTGGGAAATAGTAGTAGAAGTTTGAATGTAATGTAATCATTACAATCCAAAAATAAAAACCAATCTAATTGTTACAAGGATCTTCAGTATTTTCCCTAAAAGATGTAGGAAAATTTTGGAAGCATATTTTGAAGAGTTAAGATTTATCCTGAGTTTATTGGTTTTATGGGAAGATTGATTTTAATTGATATAGTATGTTAGCATGTCTCAATTCTTTATAAATTGAGGGACTTATATAGGTGATGTATTGATCAGAAAACACTTGTTCTTGTCCATTGAGAAACATTTCTTGTGAGTCCATTAAATTCTAAATCAAGTGTGCTAATTAATTATTGTACTAAGTTTTCAAGGGGAAAACTTAGAGGAGAATTCTCTAAATCTTAGGTGCAAAAACTAGGAGTCCAATCTGGTAAGTGTTAGAGGTTTAAATCACTTGTTGTAGGAGTTACTAAGATAGTGGATTATCTCTCTAAGAAAAACCTAGCATACATAGGGAAACCAAACTATGTAAACACATCGTGTTTCATAGTTTCCTACCTTGTTCATCACTAGTGCCTAAAGTAGTTGGCACTACTCTTAAACACTACTTCTAGCACTGCTTGATTTTGCTTGTAAATATTGCTTCAGAGCTTTCACAAGTTGATTATAGCGGTCACATGGGAAACTATTTTTGGGTGGATGTGAGATCGATAGTGGTATACCAATACTTTGGAGATGTTGTCACTTTTGATGCTGTATCTAAAAAGTCATTATGGTATGCCTTTTGCAGTATTCACTGGGGTAAACTATCATCAATAATCAATAATGTTTGGATGTGTTCTATTAGTAAATGAAATTGTAGAATCTTATATATGGTTGCTAACTACTTGGCTTGAGATGATGCTTGGTTATGCACTGACTATTGTTATCACAAATGAGGACAAACCTATGGATAAGTTAATTGCACATGTATTGCTTAATACTACTCATAGATTATCCATGTTTCATATTTACAAAAACTTCAAGAACATTTGGCACATATATTATATATATGTATATGATAAATATCCTTTGTTTCATGATGAACTTCACTATTGTATTCATGATATAGTTACGATTGATGAGCTTGAGCTAGAATAGAAATAGATTATTTGTAAGTATATCTTGAGGGAAAATAATTGGTTGCAAGATTCATATCTTTCTTATAGAACAACATTTTGTATCAGAATGTTAATAATATAACAAAATGAGAGTATGAATAATTTTTTTTAAAGTTTTTGTTTATTCTAGAACATTAGTAAGTCATTTCATTTATAAGTATGAATAGAATTTAAATGCAACACAATTTAAAGAGAAAAAAATGAAATTTGTACCACTCTATACTCGACCCAGTCACCAAGTCTGAGCTACAATGTGCCATATTCGTTGTGGGAGTAATTACGATCAAAATAAACACAATTCAAACAATTTAACATTCAAATGTAAACATTATATGAAAAATGTAAATTATACATTTTGGGTTTTATATGAGCTTATAAAAACCTTTAAAGTTATCCCGAGACCAAATTAGGATTGAATTGTAAAATATTCAAATTATAGGGTTAATGTCGTGACATCACATTTTCACGTTGAGGCGTTGTCACACAATTTGTCACATCATGAAATTAAGCAACTTGATGTCATGACGTCACTTTCTATTTTGGCCTCATCGAGGTGACAGGGTTTCTAGTATCAATGGGACATTCTATGTCATTTCTCATTGTGACGTGATACGTTTGACGTTACATACCGGTTTCTACAAATTTTCCATTATAGTTAAAATCTGCAACTTTCCAAACCAGTTCTAAACATACATATTATACTCAAGCTTCATATAATGTAGAATGATATAAATACGCAACAATTAAAAGATTCTCGAATTATAGAATAACAAACCGAAAACTCCGAGCTATTTGCCGACAACTTTGGATTTTCCTTTCCCTCTCAAAGAATTTGAGTCGATGTTAGCTAAGAATTAACATAAACATACAACACTATCAATATACAACCAATTCATAATCAATTATCAATTTATGCAAAATTTACAATTTATTCAATTTAGTCTCTAACACCGGGATTAACCTAAATTTCAATTAAAAGCTCCAAATTGAATTCTGATTTCACTATTATTCATTAAGTACTTCCTATTTCTTATTTCTATAGTCAATTTTACAATTTATTTAGTTTAGTTCCCAATGTATAAAACTATCAATTAAGCTTTACAATTTAGTCATTTTTCACATCTAATAATAAAATCTATCAATTTAACACCTAAAACTTTAAGAAATCAACAATGAAAACTTCCTAAAGCTTTAAAAGTTTTAAAAATTGGTACATGGGCTAGCTAAATCAAGCTCCCATGACCTAAAAAACATAAAAGTTACAAGGAAATGACTAAATTGCATTAACCAATTTTTGGTGAAAGGTTTCAACTCCTTAGGTTTTCTTTCTTTAGTTTGGATGTTAGATGAAGAAGATGATGAGAATCATCTTTTCTTCCACTTTCTTATTTATATCTAAAATTATTTCTTAATTAAACTAGTTTAAATTAGTAAAATTTTAATAATTTTCTTAATTAACCATTCCCCACTATACCGTCCACTATGCCATATTTTAATATGCTCTATTTGCTATTTTAAATCTTTGGTTAATTGCAATTTAAGTCTTCAATGCATTTTCTAATTAAAAATCTATAATGATTGGACTTTACAATTTAATCTCTAGGCCATAATTAAACACTAATTCAACTAAATTACTTATCCAAAATATAATTCACCTATTTAATAACTCTAAAAATATTTTTATTTAATATTTATAGACTTAGTTTATAGAAACAGGGTCCCAAAATCATATTTTTTAACACCACTAGAAACCAGGTCGTTACAATTCTCCCCCATAAGAAGTTTCGCCCTTAAATTTACCTGAAAAGAGGTGGGGATATTGGGATCTCATTGTCTTTTTTGATTCCCAAGTCGCTTCCTCAATGCTTTGACTTCTCCATAGAACTTTCACAAGTGGCATGCATTTATTTCTCAACTCTTTCACTTCGCAAGTTAAGATTTCTAAAGGTTCCTCCTCATACGAAAAGTTGTGTTGAACTTATATTTCTTCTACCGGAATAACATGAGTAACATCCAATATTTTTGGTTTAAAGAATGTAAAATTGTATCAAGAATGAGCTATTAGCTTAGTTATTAAAAATAAAATAAGGAGACAATGTAATTTTCTCAATGATTCAAGTTTGATTCTATTCCCTTGCAAAATAGCTTAATTTTGCTAATTTTCCTCCTTCCCTATTTTTGTGCCGCCCATGCCTAGTTAACCTAGGTATAAATATCAATTTTTCATTTATTTTTCATCTTTTAGTCATTCTTTTTCCAACCTTATCCACCCCTTCCTTTTCTCTTTTATCCCTTTTTCAATTTTCTTCTTTTCTCCTTCATCGTGTCGCCCACCAAACTCATTTTTCCTTAGCGTCCTTCCCTCCTCCACTGGTGCTAATTTTTGTCATTTTTCTTCCTCCTTTTGATTTTATTTCATTATTTTTTCAGCCTTGAATTAGTCTCTTGAACCACTCAAAAATTGGATCCCACTGTTGCCACAAAGATCTCCATTTTCGCCCCTTTAACTTGCTAGAGTAAGTGCTTGATTCTCTCATTTTTCTACACCATTTTCCTATTTTTTTGTTTTCAAAATCATATCTTAAAATTTCTATTTTGTATACTGATTTTAAAAATTATTTCTAGCCCTAAATCATTCCTTTTGAATCGCCAAAATTATCCCAAAAATTGCCACCGTCGGTGGTTGTTGTTACCCCTAAAGTTTTACTTTTTATTGAGCAAAAGTATGAGATTTATTTAGTAAAATGCACTACTATTCCAAACTTGATTTTTACTAATTTTCAAGTCTAAAGATAGACCTTTATTAGCTTTTAAAAAATCTCCTTGGTGTTTTGTAAAACCGCCCCTTTGTGGCCAATTATGCTGGTGCTTTGCTCCTAGATCTGCCATTAAGAGCTGCTAATTTTTCACATTTTTTCGAGTATTTTCCGGCAATGGTAGATCTATCCTATCCTATCCTAATCAACTATTGATTAGCTACTAATTTTAAGGTTTTAAATGGATGATTAGCTACTGATTTTTAACATTTTAATGTGTTAGGCATTGATTTAAACATCCTAGAACAACAGTGAAGCCATTTTTCGTCCGCGCTCTCGCTTTGCACCATATCATTGTAATTGATTCAACCGATTTGTATTTGTAATTAAGGCCTTGTAACACTGATTTGGACGAACCCTTAGAGGGTGTTTTAAGGCTGGTTTGACAACATCTTAACTCGATTAAAGTTGGATTTTGGTTTAGGTACGTTTAAGTTTGGTGAAGGAAGCGTAGATTTCACAAGTAGTACTGTGGTTTTGTGAAATTAAGGTGTGTGTTCTAACCTATAAACTTGTCTGTTTAAATTATATTTTTAGTGGTTAAATTGATGTTTAACCTTGTTGGCCTAACTTTTTAAATGGCTAAGAAACGATTTTAAGGTGGTCAAATCAGGTACATTTCAAGCCCTAATTAAATGGAATTCATGTAAGATTAGCATGGTTGAATGACTATTTATACGAGTGGTATCAGTATGAAATAACATGGATGATTTGAAAATGAAATGATTATTGGTTGAATGCATAACATGTATTAATATTACAAAAGTAAAACTATTGAATGGTTGAATTGCATGCTTAAGTGAAATGCCATGAAATGTTGAGAGCTTGTTATACATGTATTGAAAAATTCCTCTTGTAGCATGTTAAATTGCATAAGAAATTATTATGAAAATGAGGCATGTTATAATTTTATTGAATTGATTATGAAATGGAATGCTTGATAAGTGTTGTAATGCCCCAAAATCTAAATTTTGATTTGTTAAATTTTGTCTTAGTAATTGATTTGGTTCAATGGTTAAATGCATTGGATGTGTGTTTGAGGTCCTATCCCTACCTCTTTTTATTTGACTTAAATACTATTTCCACTAAATTTGTGATAAAATAAGCCTGTTGGTTTAGTGGTAAGGTGTCCTCTGTTTATTCTCCACTTTCCTCTCCTTAGTTCCCACTTTTATTTTTTCCCAATTGCTAGTTTCTTTTCTTTTTTTTTTTGCCGTTCTACACTTTGTTCTTTCCCTTTTCTTTATGTAAATCCAATTGTCATTAAGCGTAATCTATTACTTGTGTATGTGCCATTAAGTTTTCTCTTGTATTAAGTGAGTTTGTTCTTATTGTTCTTTTTGTTAGTTGTGGGTTAAATATGTTCTATATGATTAATTGTTTGACTTTCTAGGTGAAGTTGGCAAGGCAATTAATTCTTCGAAACCTAGAATCATTGGTGTTTTGCTATTTCTTGAAGATAAGGAGTCAAATTGGGGTTTTAGGTTGAAATTCTTCGTTTAAAATTTAATGTTTGATATATCAATTTTTGTGAATTGGGTTTGGGAATCGTCTTAATTGGTGGTTTAATTATTGTTTTTAGGTTTTGGAAATCTCATATTGCAATCGAATCAAAATCAGATGAAATGAGTAACAAAAACTCAAGAAATTAGCAAACGACTGAAAGCCAAAATTAAGACTGTAAATGCTACATGGGAGTGTGGGCCCAAATTCTGAAAATTTTCCCTAAGGTTATGGTTGTCCTTCGAATCGAATATAACCTTTCTGTAGGGTCCGTATGGTATAAAATTACCTATAAACCATGATTTTGATACTCTGTTATTGTTTAATATGACTAGTAAACGGATGAGTAGTATGTTATATGTGATAGCATGATCTGTTATATGCTAAGTATGATCTAATCAGATGTGAAAAACATGTATGAAATACACATATGTGATATCTATCTAGTTTTGCATATGCATTGGGGTGAGAAATATGTTTATGGAGGAATTGCTGATAGTTTAATTTATCTGCCTAATTTCGTGGCTCATAGCTACGTATATCCATATTTGGCGGTATATCGCCTATTGATCTTGTAGCTAGGCTACAAATATTCTGAAAAGTGTCATACATACACTAATTGGTGTGTAGGGCTAGTTGGGTATTTAATACCCTAATTGGTGTGAAGGGATGGTCAGAGCTGGTGTGTAACAGATAGGGGTAGGAGATTAATCTGTATCTGTATCTGTATCTGATATGCATTTGTTTCTATTTCTGTCTATGAAATTCGTCTACTTGGTATCTGAACACATGTCTGGAATTTTATCTACTATTTTAATTATAGTAAGTTACATACTGCTTGTAAGCTCATTCTCTGTTAGCTTGATTCTAAGGTAATCCTTAGACATAGGACGGGTCGATGTGACGGGAGCTCAGATAAACACATTTAATTTGTGTTACTTTAAACTTTGTTTACTCTATTTTGATACTGTTGGACTATTTTGGACTCTTGGGACTATTTTTGTTTTGGACTTTTGGTTTTCTATTTTTTTGAATCGTTTAATCATTTTAAATTATAATTACTCTATCAGCAAAATGTTGAATTTTTGAAAACAATCCGCGTTTCTCAAAACTAAATTTTACTAAGAGTTTCATTGTAAACATAAGTGTTTTATAAACATAAATTTAATCAACAAAATTTACAAAATAAGTAAAAGAGATGGGTTTTCTTTAAAATAAAATAGGGATTGTATTTATCAAAAACTAGCATTTTCTACAAGCCTCAATTTATTTATGAATTTTCATAATTGATCATGGTGACTTCTCTAGATCTAGCCATAATGTTTAGGTTGTGTTTGGGGTGTTACAAGTGTCATCACCATATGGAAATGAATGATAATGAAGGTGTGAAAATCATGCCTCTAAAATGTGATTATAATGGAAACAAGTTCTAGTTTGCATCTCATACGACATAATGCATATGCATGGGATAGGATATTGTGGATGACGGAGGAGTTTTATGGAGTAATGGGGGAAAATTAAGTCCGCATTAATGTTGTTAGTGCATCATATTATGATTGGCAATATAATTGCATTGTTTATAATGATGGTTTAACCACATCGAGCTCAGCTCGCAATGTTTGGAGTTTGGTAGATGGGTTTTGGGGAACTCGTGGTGTGTAGTAGATGGATGGGTTGGGAATCATATCGCATTGTGACAGTGACTTTCTTGGTCTACAACCCAAGTTTAGGTTATATTCAAGTAACAAAATCTCGGGAGTCCGAGGTCCATCCACAGAGAAGTTGATTAGAACTTACAAGTTTACAAGTATTATGCTAGAACATAAATTTAACACTTAACTTTGGAATAAGTATTGATAATGAAAATAGTAGCTATAAATACTAAAAATAAAAAGTCAAAACAAGAAAATAAAAACAAATACTTGGAAGAAAATATGCTAAGGTTAGAGGATCAACTCTTAGTGTCATATTAATATTAAAATTTAATACTCAATGTTATTACTCAATTAGAATACACACATAAATGGAGGTCCCAATTGGATGATCTAGCAATGTACGTCCGCTAATTAAGAATATGGATCCATGAGCAAAGGTATGTCCATCAATGAAATGTCCAAAATTATTGTCCAATAAGTCCAAGAATTTAGCAAATGAATCCATAAGCAAAGGATAGTGCAATATGATAGTTCAACTATTTAAGTTTAGTCCAACCATATGGTATTATAATCACCTGATAACTTCAAAACTTATAAAAATATTTCAAATATTTATTACACCAATTTTTATGTCTAAAAAAATCAAGGTTAATTTATCCAAGCATTCATTGTGCCATATATTGTCTATAACAAATAAAATATCTTACTTTAGAAGTATGATTATAACAAGTGATTGATAATTAATTTTAGCTCAAATGATGAGTATGAAATTTACCTTAATATTTCCCAAGAGTTTCACCCTTTCACCTAAATATTGAAAACTTAAAATAACATAGCAAAAGTAAACAACTCAAATTGAGATGAAATAGACATATTAGATATAAGAAACTTGAAAATTTACACGAATAATGAAACAAACAAAAACTTAACAAGAAAATGACCTTGAACTCAACTTCAAGATGCCTCCTATTTTGAAATGAAAGGCTATTTATAGAGATTTGTGAAGAGGAAAATGAAAATACAAAGGACTTGCTAATAATAAATTTCTAGGCCTACTTCTTTCTCATCTTTTGAGGCATTTGTCACATGTTAAAAGATTATTCCTTTTGTCCAAGTTAACGACTCTTAATGGGAAAAGTCAAAGAGAGTTGATTGATGGTCTGTATTGTGTCTATATATTGTAAAAATTTCAACTCCAAATTCCAATTTTGTTAGGAGATATGAGCCAAACAAGAAAATGCATCAAAACTATCCATCAATGTGAAACTTGTAACAATATCTTTACTTTTGGATTTCTTCTTGATGCATTTTGGTTTTGATGTTCCAATATTTGAATAGAACTTCAAATCCCCTTTTCAAAGATATAAGGTACACTCAAAATGGAGTCCTAAGGCTCGAGGCATGATCGAAACACTATGAAGTGTTCCGACTGAAAGTTCTGAATGTGTTCAAATTAAAAAAATTTTAATCTTTTGAGCTTTGAACTTTCACTCATCATCTTGGATCAACTTTAGTCTTAGTGCATTTAATCTCACGGTTCTATGTATTGACATCTTCTTCCCAAACTTGTTTTACATGCAAATTCCACATGGAATATTTTGTTGAAACTAAATGCATGAAAACACTAAAAATACACAATATTTGCAATACAAACAAAAAAGAGATCAAATCACTAAAATAAATTTAAAACATATAAAATGCTCAAGAAACCAAGCAAGTGTAAGTAAGATGTAGTCCAAAACAATCACATGGTGATGACTCATCATACCCCCACACTTACATTTTTACTTGTCCTCAAGCAACAAGACAAAAAAGAAAATTGTTACTACCCAAAAATAGTACACAAATTAAAATAACATGTGAACAAAGTACAAAAGTATTATAAAACAAGAAGTTATGTTGAAAATAAAATAATAGATGCTAGACAAAATATAAATAGTCACATGAATATTTATATAATTAGGCAAAATTAGAAACCTTGGACCTCCGTACATGTGTGCAATTACCTGTGTGCAATCTTATCAACACATTAAACAATAATAGATTGTAAGTTAAGCATAATAATCATGATTTCATAAGTCCATTAAGAGTTCCCCTCTCCTTTAATTTGATTCCAATATGAATAACAAGTTTACTAGGTCTTTTGGCTTGTAACATTAGGCTAGGGCTAAGGTAGGATGAAAAGTCAATTTAGGCTTAAATCTTAAGCATTAGTTACTTATGGATCATAAAAAGCTTAAAGTATCATTCCCTACTTCCCCTATATGAGCACTAATTATATTTTCAACTCCCTCTTTTTGTTTTTTTTTATCTCTTTATTTTTCTACCTTTCAAATAAAACATGGATAAAATAGGTAAACAAAAAAAATAGTCCTTTTCTTTTGATTTTCCACTTTCTCTCCATGATGTAAATACAACGTATGGTGAAGCCATGCTTTATTCATTTTCTCACCTTAAAGTATCCACCTTAATATTTCTACTTATCTCATTTAATACTTAAGCTAAAGGAATATGCCTGATAAGCACTAAATACTTAGGGTAAACAAAAGGATTAAGATTTAGCAATTAAGGCTTTATAGGCTAAGATAACACCATTAAACGAAAAAAAATCTTAAAAGGCTAAATCAGGGTACTAAGAAATTTTATGCAAGGGTTGGCTTGAAAACCTCAAACGATCTAAAGAAATTGCCTAGGTCTTCCCTTATCATGTATTTGGAACTACCCATTATATTTAAGGGTAATAAGCCAATAGATTCTAAGATCATGATTAATATATTACTTACAACCCATTACAAGTCATGCATATCATCTAAGACAGACAATGTATAAAAGAAAATTCAAAAGATAATTTTTTCAAAGAAAGTTCAAAGAGGAAAAACCCAAAGTCCTAACAAAACCTAATTACAAATAACCCATGAAACACATTCTATAATAGATTAACAACTAATTTTTCGATCATCATCAATTATTCAAGCTTACATACTTTAGTACTTCGCAAGCATGTTAAAATCTCAAAAGTACTAGATATATTAAATGATCATGCAAAACATTTTCTGACATCACACACACACACACACAAAAACAAAATTGATAAAGAATTATTTTAAAAAAGAGAAAAAAATTGAAACATGGGTGTCAAGATTACTCCTTATCCTCCATTTCAACATGAAATGATGCAATTCAAGAATGCTATTCACTCCTTACTTTAGTTTTACAATATATATTTAAAATTAATAATAATAATAATAATAATAAGGGTAGACATTCTAATAAGGTGTAGTCTCAAGATTATTTTCCATACCCTATCACATTGATTACAATAACAACCTTTAGTGTTTTTTTTTAAGAGACTTAGGATTTTCAAAAAAGTATCCCCTACCCTCTGCCAAATTAGGATATTGTCCTCAATATCAAAATCATAAGTGAAGTTTAGAGGTGATAGTTGGTCAAGATTGCTACAACTGAAACACGACAATGTATACATATATAAATGTAAATATAAGATAAACCCAAAAGTTGAATAATGTCACAAAGAAAAAGTTAAATCCATTTCTTGTTTGTCAGAATCTCTTTTCTTTTTCTTGATTCAACAATTTATTGAGTGATTAGATCTAGATGGTACTAAAAAGCTTGAAGCTTAATGAATAGTTCATCAACAGTTGCGCAACAATCAAGACATTCCTTGCCTCTGAAAACACAAATCCACTTTCCACAACATTATCCAAAAATGAGAGCAAATTGTTATAATAACCATTAACATTAAGCAAACCTATGAGTTTTTTATGTTTGAAGAAAGATGAACTAGAGGTTATGCAAAATGTTTCCTCTAATGTACCAAAACCTCTAGGTAAGACAATGAATGCATCTACAATTTCGAACATAATAGCTAACCGTTCATGAATACTTCAAACTTGTAGTTATTTATTGATAGTCGGTCAACATAGTTCATTTTCTTTGAACACTCTTGGGATTATTCCCAAAACTGAACTCCCTTTAATATATGCCGATGTAGCCACTGGTCCTATCAAACCCATACTTCCCCCTCCATAGATTAACTTAATTTTTTCATTGGGTAGTACTCCCAATTTTAATAGCCATATCTATAAAATTTTTTCTTTTCTTGGATAAGATCCACAAAAAAAAACACAAATCTTTTCACACTTTTGAGTTGAAGTACTTGCCATATTTTTTTTGAATGTTTGAATGTGAATGAGGAAGTAGTAAATTATATAAGGTTTGGACCCCACATAGAGTAATAATAAAATAGAAAGAGAAAATAAGATGTCAAGAAAAAAATCAAACAAGTCAGAGGCAAATATTTTCGAGAAGAAAAATTTTAAAAATTCAAGAAAAGAACATGTCACAATTAGTTATCAGGTACAAAAAAACATGAATCTTGAGATAATAATACGGAGGAGAAAATCATCACACGTAACAGAAAATCTAAAAACAAATAGTAATAAAATATTGATATTAACAATCACCTTTTTTTTTTTTATTTATTATTATTTTTCAAATAGTTGAGATTAAGATAAATAACATAGATACAAACATAATGTAAAATGCAAAAACATATGATTATTGCAAATGAAGATTAAATATTGAGAATTATTTACAGTAGTTGTGATTGTGGCTCACATCTTCCTCCGATTTTACGTCCAGTAATGGCTTAAATGCCTTTTATGAGTCCCATCCAATTTTCCTATAAACTAGCAAACAAGGTATTTGATCATCAGATTTCCAAGACGATTCTATTCATATTGTATCTAAGACAATAAATCAAGAATTTCTTTTGCACAGCTCCACTAGGATGGGTCTCAAGAGAAATTTGGATATCTCTAAAATTCTCCTTACTTAATCCTTAATTAATGAACATTATTTTATCTTCTCGATTTACAAATGCCATTCCAATAGATTGACACTAATCATTATAGGTCTATCTGGGACACTTGCTACAAATCACTCAAGGCACTTTGCTCTTCGCTTTCTTGCATAACTGCTCCTACTTGTGCCAGGTAAATGCAAAACATGAAGATATTTCTCAAATCATACTTTTCCTTCAATGATCACTTGAATGTCTATAGGTATTCCCTTATGCATGAGCATCCTTAATCTCTCGCATCTAACCTTGTAAAGCTTCACTATCATATTTCTGGGGAGACAAGAAAATTGTTTGTGCAACTTTGAAACAATGTTATCCATTTTGAAATCAAAGAAAGTTTGAGAAAAAGAAATTAGATTACTTTGAAAGCCAAGAAAATGAGATGAGAGAGAAGAGTACAAGGATTTAGATTGGAGAAAATTTAAAAGTAAGAATATATTGTATTAGTTTTATGGGTAGTTGATAGGATCGACATTAAAGCCACGGAGTACCATTATACGCCATTTAACCGGGGGTAAAAAAACAATACAAAAAAAGAGAATTGTAATAAATGGTATAACGCCATTTAACGGATCGGAAGGAAAAAATTTCAATACAAAAAAAAACAAAAAAAGTCAAAGAATTGTAATAAATGGTAACAATAACAACGATAATAATATGAATTCCTAATTATTAAAATATATATTTACACCTAAACATTATTGTAACAAGGATCAGAAAGACAAAGAATTTCATCTTGAGCAATTTGATTTTCAAGGAATAATTTGAGTCTTTTTTCCATTAACCTTGAATACATAACAATTATTTGGATTCTCAATGTCGACTGCCTCATGAGGGTACACATGTTTTATAACAAATAGACCACTCCACCTTGATCCTAGTTTTCCAGGAAATAAGTGAAGTCGGGAGTCATAAAGCAAAACCTTTTGTCCAACATCAAATGTCTTTCTTAACACCATCTTGCCATGAAAAGCTTTGGTTCTTTATTTATTTATTTTTGAATTCTCATAAGCATTATTTCTAAGTTCTTCAAGTTCATTAATTTGCAACTTTCACAACTTAGAAGCATCATCAAGATTGGAGTTAAGCATTTTAATAGCCCAATATGCCTTATGTTCAATTTCCATGGGTAAATGACAAGGTTTTCCATAAACTAGTAGATAGGGAGACATGACTAATGATGTTTTAAAAGCAATTCGATAAGCCCATAATGCATCATTAAGTCTTAGAGACCAATCTTTGCAAGTTGGGTTAATCATGTTTTTCCAAAATGTTCTTAATCTCCTTATTTGCAAGTTCTACTTGTCCATTTGTCTGAATAAGGGGTTGCAACTGTGTCTAATGGTATATTTCTTCATTAATGTTTCAAAAATGTGTGCGCTCATCACTTATAATAGATCGAGGAATCCCAAATCGACTTAAAATATTTTCTTTTAAAAACTTAATCATTGTTTTGTGATCATTATTTCGACATGGAGTTGGCTCTATCCATTTTGAAGCATAATATACTGCAACAAAAATGTATAAAAACCAAACGATGATGGAAAATGTCTCATGAAGTCAATACCCCAACAGTCAAAAATTTTAATCATAAAAATTGGATTTAATGGCATCATGTTTCGTTTTGAAATGGATCCATATTTTTGGAAATTTTCACATGATTTGCATAAATTATAAGTGTCCTTGAATAAGGTTGGCCAATAAAATCCACATTGTAAAATTTTTGCAGCAATTTTCTTGGATGAAAAATGACCACCACATGCTTCAAAATGAAAAAAAAAATTAATGACACTATGTCCTCATTGTCAGGTATGCATCTTCGAAAATTTTGATTAGGGTAGTATTTGAAAAGACATGAATCATCCCAATAAATTTTTTACCTCAGAAAAATATTTCCTTTTATGTTGTAAACTCCACTAAGAAGGAATTTTTCCTGTCGCAAGAAAATTAGTAATGTCAGCAAACCATGGTATAACAAAGATATTTAAAATTTGTTCATTAGGAGAACTATTATTAATTGGGAAAGTTTCAAAAGATTCCTCACAAACAAGTCTTGACAAATGGTCAGCCACAAATTTTCTACTCCTTTCTTATATCGAATGGTGATGGTGAATTCTTGAAGAAGAAAAATCCACCTAATCAACCTGGGTTTGGCATCCTTTTGGAGAGAAGATATTTTAAAGTTGCATGATCACTAAAGACAACAATAGATGATCCAACAAGGTAAGATCTGAATTTTTCCAATGCAAAAACTACTACAAGTAATTATTTTTTAGTAGTAGCATAATTCATTTGAGCACTATTTAAAGTTTTACTTGCATAACAAATGACATATGTTTTCTTATGTTTCCTTTATCCTAACACAACACTAAGAACGTAATCACTAGAATCACACATTACTTCAAATGGTAAAGTCCAATCTGAGGTTTCATAATAGAAGCAGAAGTAAGCATACTTTTAAGTTTTCCAAAAGTCATTTCACACTTTTCAGTCCATCCAAACACACTATCCTTTAATAAGAGATTACACAAAGTCAAATGTTGACTTGTCTACCTGAATCCCTTTTGAAGAAACTATGTGTCCTAAAACAATTCCTTTAGTGATAATGAAATGACATTTTCCCTAATTAAGAACAAAATTTTTTTCTTTACATCTAATTAAAACCTTTTCTAAATTAGATAAGCAATCATTTAATGAATCACCAAACAAGAAAAATCATCCATGAAGACTTCTAAAATGCATTCAACCATACCACTAAAAATACTAAACATGTATCTCTGAAACATGGCTGGTGCATTACATAATCGAAAAGGCAAACTTCGATGTGAAAAAGTGCCAAAAGACATGTAAAAGTGGTTTTCTCTTGATCCTCAAGTGAAATTGTAATTTTCTTATACCCAAAATATCCATCTAGAAAACAATAAAATTCATGCCCCGCAACTATTTCTAAGATATTATCCATGAAAGGTAAAAGGAAATGATTTTTTCTGGTCACTAAATTAAGTTTCCTATAATCAATGCATATGCGCCAACCAATAATAGTCCTAGTTGGGATCAATTCATTATTTTCAGTTTTGACTACAGTAACCCCATATTTTTGGGTACAACTTGGGTAGGATTTACCCATTTGCTGTAAAAAATAGGATAAATGATTCTATTATCCAAGAGTTTAATGACTTCGTTTCTCACCGCTTATTTCATATTAGGATTAAGAATTAGTTGCATTTGTCTAGAGGGTTTAGCATTTTCCTCTAAATAAATGTTATGTGTGCAAATCAGAGGGTTAATTTCTTTTATGTTAGCTATGTTGGTCCATCCTAATGCATTTTTATGCATTTTCAAAATTTCAGTAGCTTACCTTCTTGGTGTGCATCAAGTTTTGAGGAAATTATGACTGAAAAGTTTCATTCTCACCCAAAATGAATATTTCAGATCACATGGTAGTTGTTTCAAATCAAGCATGGGTGGTTGATCAACTAATGTGTTAAAACATCTTTAGTTGTTGGATGTTCCTCAAACTTTTGTTTCTAATAAAATTTCTTATCTTGTCCTTGAAAATTGTTTAAGACAGGATTAATGCATGGATTTTTTTTGTTTCGTCATCAATTTCAAATTCAGTTAAATAATTTTCCAAAGGATTGAATAGTTTGGAATTGATGAATTGTTCAAGGACAAGTTATTCAATGAATTCCACTTCATGTACATCAGAATCTTTAGCAGGTTGATTACAAATGTTAAACACATTTAATTCTAATGTCATGTTTCCAAAATACAAGTTTAGAACACTGTTCTTGCAATTAATCAAAGTAGTTGAAGTTGCAAGGAATAGACAACCTAAAATAATAGGGATTTGTAAAGTAGAATCTAAGACAGGATGCGTGTCCAAAATAATAAAATCAATTGGAAAATAAAAATTGTAAATTTAAACCAACACACTTTCTACTATCCCTCGAGGAATTTTGAAAAATCGATAAGCTAACTGAAATGTGATAGATGTTTGTTTAAGTTCACCTAAATCTAATTGCTGATAAATAGAGAAAGACAAAAGATTAACAATAGCACCAAGTTCAAGCGAAACACGATCTATTACGGTGTTCCCAATGATGCATGAAATTGTAGGGCAACTATGATCTTTGTATTTAGGTGGAGTGATATGCTGAATGATTTAACTCACATGTTCAGTTAAAAAGGCTCTCTTTTGCACATTATGTTTCCTTTTCACTTTGCACATATCTTTCAAAAACTTATCATAAGACGACACTTGTTTAATCACATCCAATAAAGGAAATTAATCTTGACTTGCTTGAAAATTTCTAAAATTTTAGCATTTTGATTCAAATTCCTTATTGGTTGTAATCTTGGAGGGAAAGGAGCAGAAACCCCATATTTTCCTTGTCTAAGTTGTTAGAACTTTTAGGCTTGTAATCATCCTTACCACTACTTAGCAAACTGAGAGAGGGCTCTTGGGCTTTGGAAGAAATACTCTTGTCGATGGCCTTACTACTTTGAAGAGTTGTGATAGAATTCACATATTCTTTTTGGATTTCTTTAGGACAAGAAATATGACATTGAGTAGAAGGATTAGGTTGAGGTTGAGCAAGAAACTTACCTTTTTCTTGAATGCGCATTGAGGCTATCAACATAGAAAGGGTGCTCTTGATTTCATTGATACCTTGTGAAGTCTGATTGTTGACATTTGTTTGTGTCTGCATGAATTCTTACAATGTATCCTCTAAACTTTTAACATGTGAAGATGGTTGGGTCAGAGTGTTAGGAGGTTTTGGAGAATGGGGGAAATGAGCACGATTATTATCCTGCCATCTGAAGTTAGGGTGGTTTCTCCATTGAGGGTTGTAAATGCTTGAGTATGGAGAATGAAAGGGTTTTCTGAATGTTTCCACAACATTTTCTTGTTCATGCAACATTTCTTTGAAAAGTGAAATGTTTGGGCATTCCATAGAAGAATGTCCCATGATTTCACAAATACCACAAATTTCTTCAGTTTTTCCTGGTTTAATTTCTTGTACTTTCCTAAACTCCATGGCTTAAACCTTTCTAGTTAAACTAGTCATCCTAGTGTCACGGACTTAGAGTTTTCCCACGCGATCCATGCGGCCTTAGGCAGTTTCTTTGCTCAAACGCCTAAGTCAGCCTAACTCACAACAAATTATGGATTCAACAAAATTTTTTTTAAGGCAACCACGAAGAATAGTAGAAGAACGAAGTAAGAACGGACTTTGAAAGATAAACAAAAGCAACAAAAAGTAAGAACACTTGAGAGAAAAGTTTGAGTGAATACTCTCAAGATTCAATTAACAACTCAATAATTTACAATGAGCAGAGAGTCCTCTATTTATAGTTGAGGCTCTCCAAAATCAACGGTCTAAATCAAAATACATCAATGGCTACAATTAAAAGTTATCACAATATCAAATCTCTGAGATTACATAATCGTATCTTCTAAAGATTTCATTTAATATCTAGGATCACATATCTCAAAAGATCACTTTCCATATTTGCCAAGCATATCTTCAAAAGATCACTTTCTTTATTTGCCAAGCTCCGGAGATGGGCTTTTAATTCCTTCAGGCAATGGACCAGTCCAATTGGGCCAAATGACCTCCCTCGAATGCGATGGATCGTATGAATCCGTCATGGTTGCGAGATCCCATGCGCAACCCATGCATTCTCCTCCACTTGTTCTAGCGACGCCCTCGTCGCGTCCTCCTCATGGAACTGGTCAATCTTTCCTTGAAATTGCCACAATGCCTCAGCAGGTTCCCAACTTGCTTCGCTATCAGGAAGTCCTTTCCATCGAACTAAGTATTCATGACGCGGTCGATGGTACTTTTGTCTAATCACACGGTCTGCCTCAATGGTTTCCACGTCGCGGTCGTAAGAGACCTTTACCCCCATTGGTGCTCATTTAGACATGCCCCGATTCAGATCTTCTTAGTCCCAATGAAATGGCTTAAGCATACTTACATGGAACAATGGGCGGATTTTAAGTTTTGGAGGCAACTCAAGCTTGTATGCCACTTTGCCCATTCTCTTCACAACTTTAAACGGCCCCTCATACCTTCGCACGAGCCCTTTGTGCAAGCCCGTATATCACAACATCAATTGTAGTTTGGCAAGGACTGAGTCACCCACTTGAAATTGCACGTCTCTTCGGTTCTGATCGGCCCACTTCTTATTGCGCTTGCTTTCCTTGTGTAAACAAGCCCTAGCCAAGTCATTCTTCTCTTGCCAATCCTTCGCAAAACGATAAGCTACTGGATTTGGTCCTGTATAACGGGTTACCACAGCATTGGGTGTGAGTGGCTGTTGGCCCGTCACTATCTCAAACGGACTTTGGTTCGTTGCCCCACTTCGCTGCAAGTTATATGAGAATTGAGCCACATCCAATAACTTTGGCCAATCCCTTTGTGTGGCACTCACATAGTGTCGCAGATATGTTTCTAACAATGCATTTACTCTCTCAGTTTGCCCATTGGTTTGCGGATGCATACTCATGGAAAAGTTCAAGTCTGAGCCCATTGACTTGAACAACTCGGTCCAAAACCGACCTATAAATCGCCCATCACGATCACTGACAATAGACTGTGGCACGCCCCAATATTTTACCACATTTCTAAGGAATAAACGAGCTGCCTCCTTAGCAGGACATTCCTTGGTGGCCGGAATGAACGTCGCATACTTCGAGAACCTGTCCACCACAACAAGAATACTCGCAAACCCGTCAGACTTAAGTAAACCAACAATAAAATCCATGGATAAACTTTCCCATGGTCTTTCCGGAATGGGCAAGGGTTGAAGCAAACCAGCTGGGGTCTTTTACTCAACCTTGTCTTGTTGGCAAACCAGACAAGTCTTCACATAAGTTTCCACATCATCACCCGTGTGAGGCCAATAATAACGTTCTTCCAAAAGGGCCAAAGTACGGTGCATCCCTGGGTGGCCCGCCCATCTCGAGTCATGGCACTCTTTCATGACTTCCTTACGTAGCTTCCCATAATGAGGCACATAGAGGCGACGCCCCTGGGTGTATAGCAGCTCTCCATCAAGCCAAAATCTTCTAGTTTTTCCCTCCTTGGCCAACTCCGTCAGATTTTTGGCTGTGGGATCATGGGACAATCCTTCTCGAATACGTTCCAATAAGGAACCATCAGGTTGGCTAATTGTCGCAAATTCCATCTTTCGACTCAGTGCGTCAGCCACAATGTTGGCACTCCCCGGCTTATACTCCATGGTAAAGTCAAATTCAGCTAAGAAAACATGCCAACAAGCCTGTTTGGGAGACAAATTTTTCTGGGTTAGAAAATAACTGTTGGCAACATTATCGGTAAGGACAACAAACCTGGAACCTAATAAATAATGTCTCCAAGTGCGCAAGCAATGCACCACCGCAGTCATCTCCTTCTCTTGGACCGTATATCTTCACTCCGTCTCATTAAGCTTTCGAATCTCGAAAGCAATAGGATGTCCATCTTGCATTAGGACTCCCCTGATAGCATAATCTGATGCATCTGTGCATACCTCATATGGCCTCAAAAAATCTGGCAAGGCAAGCACAGGTTCCTTCGCCATCTCTTGCTTCAATTGATTAAAGGCCCTCTTACATTCCGGATTCCAATCCCATACCTTCCCTTTTTTCAACATGTCCGTCAAGGGTGTGGTAATTCTCGAGTAGCCTTTAATAAAGCGTCGATAGTAATTTGCCAACCCAAGAAAAGATCTCAACTCCGTCACCTTGGTTGGGGGCTCCCACTCGGAAATGGCTCGAACCTTGCTCTTATTCATTCGGATCTTACCCCCTCCCACAATGTGGCCTAAGAATGATACCTCTTGTTGGGCAAATGAGCACTTCTCCTCCTTAACAAACAACTCATTTTTCCTCAAAGTTTGGAACACCTCCCTCAAGTGTCCCACGTGCTCCTCGAGAGACTTGCTATACACCATAATATCATCAAGATAAAGAACCACAAAACGATCAAGAAAAGGTTGGAGTACCTTATTCATTAGGGTGCAGAAGGTAGCTGGGGCATTCGTGAGTCCGAAAGGCATCACAAGGAACTCATACGAACCATATCGTGTCACACAAGCTGTCTTTGGTTCACCCCGTCGGCTATTCGAACTTGATGGTACCCTGATCTCAAATCCAACTTGGTAAACCATTTTGCACTACCAAGTTGCTCGAACAAATCTGTAATAAGAGGAATAGGGTACTTGTTCTTTACAGTGATCTTGTTTAGAGCCCGATAATCAATGCACATTCTCAAGGACCCATCATGTTTCTTTTCAAACAACACTGGCGCACCGTATGGGGATTTAGATGGTCTAATGAATCCTGCATCCAATAGCTCATTCAATTGTTTTCACAATTCTTCTAACTCTGGCGGAGTAATATGATAGGGGGCCTTGCTGGCGGCACCACGTTGGACACTAACTCAATTTTGTGGTCTACCTCCCTCTTTGGTGGCAAACTTTTTGGCAACTGAGCAGGCATCACATCCCAAAAGCACTGCAACAATTGGCTCACTTCTTTCGCGATTTCACTAACGGACTTAACCGTATCCTCTATCTTCAAGGTAGCCAAATAAGAGACTTCATCCCTGCGCACTCACTTAGCAAATTGAATTGCTGACAGTGTTTTCCCCTCTAAGCTTCTCTTCTTTGTCATTCTTACCATGCATGGATGGTTCGAACCCGCAATCACCATGTAATCACTCGAAGGGGCAATAAGTGCCTTAACCTGATCAAGAAAACTTAGTCCAATCACACAATCATAGTCATCGAGTGGTATTACCTTAATGGATACCTTGCCGGCCCAATCGCCTAGTTGAAGATCCACTCCCTTGGCAACACCCTTGATTGGGACACTTTCTGAATTCACTGTTTTGATCCGACCCAGCTCATTCTCTACCTTGAGCCCAAGTTTTCGAACTGCCTCTTCAGACATGAACAAATCAGACGCCCCAGTGTCAACCAGCGCATTCAATTTTCTACCGGCCACAATGATGTCCACAAACATCAATCCATGACTCGTTCTATCTTCGACACCCCCTAGTATTGAACCGATATTGTTGTCCTCCACATTTGACTCCCCATTTGTTTCCATAGCCGTGAGAGCGACTTTCTTTGGGCAGTTCCTGATCATATGTGGACCATCACAGTGAAAGCAACTTATAGGCCCACTCTTTCTCTTGTCCCAAGGTTTCTTACTGTTGCCATTCCTAGCGGGCTTTCTTTATCTCCCCCACTATTACCCTTTTGATTGAATCTGGGCTTAGAAGAATTCGCATTGTCTTTTTTCCCACCAAATTCAGCAAGCGATTCTGCCAAAGACATCGCCTTGGTAAGCTCTTGGACTCCTCGACGTTGCAACTCTTGCTTTGCCCATGGTTTCAACCCATCCATGAAGGAAAAGAATGCTTCTTTCTCACCCATATCTGAGATTTGAAGCATAAGTTCGCTAAATTGCTGCGCATACTCCCTCACAGTGCCTTGTTGCGTAAGCCGACGCAACTTTGCCCGAGCCTCATCCTTGGCATACTCTGGGTAAAACTGTGCTTTAAACTCACATCGAAACTCCTCCCAAGTTCCAATTTCAGTCCTACCACGACTCACATCAGTGGACCTACGACGCCACCACAACAAAGCAACGTCAGTGAGATACATAGCAGCAGTAGTTACCTTAGTGGCATCCTCCATAATGCCTTTGGCACGGAAGTATTGCTCGATTCCCCAAAGGAAGTTGTCCGCATCTCTAGTAGACCTTGTTCCCTTGAACTCCTTTCTCTTGGGAACATCAACACTGGGCTTGGGTGCTAAAGCAGCTAACCCTCTATTGCCTAAAGCAACCTTGTAGATTGTGAGTTCACCCTTGAGCTCCGCAATCTCCTCTTTCAAGGCTGTTACCATAGCCTCAATGGCATCATCCCTGCCATTCAGTTTTTCAACATTATCCAACACATACTCTTTGAGTTGCTCCTGCATGGACTGCAACCCACCATGGAGCCTATCATCGACATCATCAATCCTCTCATTGATGTCTCCCACGGAATCCTCGAGAGTGATGACTCGATCCTCCAAAGCTGACAGTATGTCTCTCGAACGACTAGCTTTCCTAGCCCTCCCACGGGTCTCCATTCCCTCAACATTCTCAGCAGCTTCTTTTGACATCTTTCAGTGGTACCTACAAACACTGGCTCGGATACCAACTGTCACGGACTTAGAGTTTTCCCACGCGATCCGTGCGGCCTTAGGCAGTTTCTTTGCTCAAACGCCTAAGTCAGCCTAACTCACAACAAATTATGGATTCAACAGAATTTTCTTTAAGGCAACCACGAAGAATAGCAGAAGAACGAAGTAAGAACGGACTTTGAAAGATGAACAAAAGTAACAGAAAGTAAGAACATTTGAGAGAAAAGTTTGAGTGAATACTCTCAAGATTCAATTAACAACTCAATAATTTACAATGAGCAGAGAGTCCTATATTTATAGTTGAGGCTCTCCAAAATCAACGGTCTAAATCAAAATACATCAATGGCTACAATTAAAAGCTATCACAATATCAAATCTTTAAGATTACATAATCGTATCTTCTAAAGATTTCATTTAATATCTAGGATCACATATCTCAAAAGATCACCTTCCATATTTGCCAAGCATATCTTCAAAAGATCACTTTCCTTATTTGCCAAGCTCCGGAGATGGGCTTTTAATTCCTCCAGGCAATGGACCAGTCCAGTTGGGCCAAATGACCTCCCTCGTATGCGATGGATCGCACGAATCCGTCATGGTTGCGAGATCCCATGCGCAACCCATGACACTAGCACTTAGATCATATTCTAAAATAAGGTGATATTTTCCTTTATTATTAGCAAGATTCGATCTAATGGAATATTCAGAAGGGTTAACTATGTGCCAAGGTTGTGAATTTTCTGCCAAATGCTCTAGGAAGTCAAAGGCCTCTTCAGGTTATTTATCAAGGAACTCTCTGTTACACACTATCTCAACAAATTGTTTAGCTTCAGGAATTAAACCTTCATAGAAGAAACTGAAAGTCTGCCAATTTTCAAAACCATGATGTGGGCATGAACTTAACAAATCTTTGAAACGTTCCCAACATTGAAAAAATGGTTCATTTGAATTGTGCAAGAAATTTTGAATCTGTCTTTTAAAAGCATTGGTGCTTTTGTGTTGGAAAAAAATTCTTTGAAAATCCAGTTTGCATTTCTTGCCAAGTACCAATTGATCTTGGTTTTAAATTGTTAAACCAAATTTTCACCTTTATCTTTTAAAGGAAAAGGAAATAATTTGAGTTTATCAATTTCAATAGCACAAGGTGGATTTTTAAAGGTGGCACATACTTCTTCAAAATATTTAAGATGTAAGTAAGGAATTTCATGCTTCTAAGCCATGAAAATTAGGAAGTAAACTTATGATTCCAGATTTGAACCAAAAATTATTTGCATTCAAAGGTAAAACAAAGCAAAAGGGTGTTGAATTTTGAGGAGGTTGCAAGTAATCAAGCAGGGTGCACACTTGTTAAATCTCATTTTCATCAGGAGCTTTTTCAATCTCATCCATGATTGGAGAATGTGGAGGTGTCTCAATCAAATTACCAAAAAGGTTTCACAATTTTTCTAACTAAATGACGAGAATTAAAATCGCCATGCCAAATATGCATAAACAAATTAGGCGGTAGAACAAGCCAAATATATGTACATAAAAATGATACTTATAAACTTGTAACCTAAATCTTAACTTCCTCGGCAACGGTGCCAAAAACTTGATAGTGAATTTCTAGTTCTACAACCCAAGTTAGGTTATATTCAAGTAATAAAATCTCAAGAGTCCGAGGTCGATCCACAGAGAAGTTGATTAGAACTTACAAGATTACAAATATTATGCTAGAATAGAAATTTAACACTTAACTTTGGAATAAGTATTGATAATGAAGTAGTAGCTAGAAACACAAAAATAAAAAGTCAAGACAAGAAAATAAAATCAAATACCTGGAAGAAAATATGCTGAGGAAACTAGGGAGCAATATCAAATTTTTCTTAAGCCCGATATCATGCATTATTTGATTATTATGCTTGAGTAATCCATGCATGCAAAAATCCCCAAAAGAAAAGTTACCAAGCCATGGACTAAAAATAATTAAAAGTTACAAACCAAAACTAATAGAGACTGATTAATATTTATTAAAAATAGTCCCAGGGCCAAGGTGATTCTCCAAATGTCGAGTTCGGTCCTAATTTCGAGGTTTACCTGAAAAGTTAAACACTATTGGGGTAATCTTATGAAAAGCTTAGTGTGAGTCGAACAATTATTTAAACGGGAAAAAGCATAAAATACAGTGAAATATATTAGCATTAACGGAAGAAAACAGAACCATCATAGGAATTTCATATCTTACATAGCCATTATCAAATTAATGTCAAATGGTGTATGAGCATGGGGCATCATTCATTTGAGTAACAATCATTAATTTCAATACCATTCAATACAACACAATACAACACATATCACAAATCAATAACATTTGAATATGTCGTGAGCATGACACCGATAACAATATGCAAAAAATTCTACAAGTAAAAATGCAGACAAGCTACCAGTAAAAATGCGATAAATTGCCATTCCCCTTGGTACTCCATGTACAGTGCACTGACTACGAATAATACGGGCTTAATATGTTGTCGGTACTCCATGAAACTCTTCTATGAACCACAAAATTCCAACCCAATGCATATGCAATATGTCACACAATCTCATATATAATCATATCTTAAGACTTTTCACATTCATTCAATATGAGCGGCATGTCCACAATAATCACATGCTTTCAATAAATGGAAATAGTGTTCCAATCTTTTAAATTACTATTGTGTTGGTATCAATCGATATCGTTCAATTTTACATATTTTACAGATTTTCATTGTGCATAAGTTGCACCCTTTTCAATACACAATATAACAAATATCTCATGCATTTAAATTATACATAAGCTTAATGTAACACCCCGAATTTTGGGCCTAGAAGAAATAGGTTTTGAACAGGGGAACAGTTAGGAGACTGCACATAAATATTTAGTTGTGCAAGGAAGTGACATAAGTGAATGTCTGTTTCAGTGGTTAAGTGATTTAGGAGTGTTTGGAAGTGTTTAAGAAGTCAGGGGTTCAAGCCTTGGTTATGCAAAAAAAAATTTTATTTTAAATGAATAAAATCCTTGGATCTAAATAGTAGGTTCTTAAACTATTATGGTTAAAATATGATACAAAGGAGTTGTTGGTCTAGTGGTAAGGGGTGTGTGGAGTGTACATGGGGTCTAAGGTTCAAGTGGTGGCGCATCAAAAAAGGGGTATTTATTTTGCTGCTTAGTTCGTGTGGGTGGTAGAGTTGGATTGAAATACTGGTAAATGGAGTTTGAACTGGTTATAGAGATAATTAAGGAGGGATATTGGGATTTGAGGATAATTGAGGAGGGATATTGGGATTTGAGGAGGTTGTTGTTGTGGAGAGCTATATATATCATCTCATTTGTTCCTTGTTCTCGGTAGGAGATCGGTGAGGTTTTCAAGGTTTTCGTCGCTTTCTCCAACTTACATTGCTTCCATTCCTAACTGGTGGTGATCGAGGTTGATTGGCACATTGCCTGAGAACCAAGGGTGCGATGATCATTGATTTTCCTAATAAGAGTGTTCAGAACAAAGGGAATCTGCAAATCGCATCAGGTGTGTAACCACCCCACTGTAACTGTAGAATGGCAAAAGCCGAAAAGCTGAAATACGACGTTGAGACCACACGAGTGTGCGATCGCTCGTGTGGAAAGCCAAACCTGCCAATCATGGGTGATAAACTGTAGAGGCCTCTATGAGCATTTCCATGGGCTTAGGCCGTTATAGGCCACGTTGGGCCGAAATGGGCCATGTGGGCTCATTGGGCTTGTGGGCCCCACATAGATGAAATCCACGATTTGTGGCAAATACTGGACGGGGCTAAGTAGATCTCATTTCCGTGGCAAATTTGGGCTGATCGGGCCGCACAAGCGTGTGGGCACACTTGGATCGTGCAATAGGCCTTGGGCCCATTTTCACTGTTGTGACCTTTTATGTTACCTGAGTCGCTCGAGGTGACTGCGGACCTTTTGAGAGGTCGATATCTGCATCAAAACCCCAAAATAGGTAAAATGACCAAAATACCCTTATAGGGTAGAATGACCGAAATACCTCCATAGGGTAAAATGATTGAAATACCCCAATAGGGTAAAATTACCAAAATACCTCCATAGGGTAAAATGACCGAAATACCCCCATAGGGTAAAATAACTGAAATACCCCTATAGTGTAAACTGATTAAAATACCCCCATAGGGTAAAATGACCGAAATACCCTCGTAGGGTAAAATGACCAAAATACCCCCATAGGGTAAAATGACCGTACTGATAAGGTTACACAGGTCGCCCAAGATGACTGTGGACCTACTAATGGCTATATTGGGTAGGACTTCTAATTGCATATCTGCACTGATTAATGATATTGTATTGTTAGTACATCGATTAATGATATTACATACTGTTCACTGCATAAATGATATTTGTTACTGTTGTGGGCCAAGGCCCCACTGATACTATTACTAAAGTTGGGCAAAAGCCTACTGATTACTAGCATTGTGATGGGCTCAAGCCTAATCATTTACTGTTACGAGAAAGGGCTTAGGCCCACACTGAACTAGACTATTACTGTAACGGGCTCAGGCCCAAACTGCATTTATCTAATGTTTTATTGACGGTTTACTTGTTAGGGGATTACACACTGAGTTTTCGTAAACTCACCCCTCTGTCTAATTGTACATGTAATTCCCAGTTGTAGGTGAGTCGGTGCTGCGAGGGACTCGATGATGGCCATACAACCGCTTCAGCTTTCGCTTTTAGCTTCTGATTTATAAGTAACTGGATTTGGGTATTTTTATGTAAAAAGGCCTCTTTAAGGTTATAAACTTTAAATTGGGGTTTTTATTTAGTTAGTTTGATGTAAACTACTAGTTGTAGAAAAAGACGGGTTTTCAAAAGGTAACTGTTTTCAAAGACACCACGTTTTTATAAAATACAGTAAAAGTTTCCGCATCAAACAACGTGTTAAATATAGTAACAAACTAATATGATCAACACACTGCTAAAGAAAACTTGAGTTTTCAATACACGTGAATTAGTATGGAACGTGTTTTCAATGAAACTATGTTTTTGAAAAACACTTCAATGTGATATCGCCAGATTCGACCATAACGTCTAGGCCGAGTTTGGGGTGTTACACTTATCTCAACACATTATTATTCAGTCAAACATTCTCATATCTTATAACTCAAATATACAATTACAAACTCAATTAAACATTCATACTATCAAACTAACAATTTTGCCAACATGTCAATCTTTTAAGGCTCGAAACATACTTGGTTCGGCTACTCACAAAAACAATAATTTGGCTATTAATCCAATTCAATCAACAAGATAATTTATCAAATATAACATGATATTTAACATTTTCAAACAATTTTATGAGCTTAGGACCCATACCTTATTTTTTGCTTTCTCGCAGCACAATAGCGAATATTCCAAATTTCCTTAATAATTCCTTAAATGAACAAAAACCAAAATTCAGTATAAATTTAATAAATTTACCATTAAACCATACCCCAAACACCCACTTATGAGTTCATGCCAATTGTTGAAATTATAACTACTTTATGAATCCAAACTAGTTAGATTCCTTACACTGTATCGATGCGAACCATACGTACAATCGTTCTTCGCCTTTACGAATGATTTAGGGTGTTTGGGTCAGCACCTAATTCAATAATATACTTGAAAATCAGTAGCTATTTAATGATTAAATTATTTCATTTAATCAATTCATAACCTTTACCCAAAAACTATGTCGAAATAACAAACTAGTTATCCTTAATTGCACTTACGCTTCATGATTTGTGGGATCCGATTGGCTAATTGATCAATAACTTCTTTACATAATTAACATGTGATTAAAGGCTGATTAGGAGGGTTTAAGAACACAATTTAATGATGGAAAAATATGGGCAAGACCAAAGAAAGAAAACAACCCCCTTTCTTGTACATAAGCGCACGCACCACCACCCATGGTGGCTAAAATTAGGGCTGAATTTTAAAACGATTTGAGATCTCATTAAAATCTGGAAAAATAAATTTGAAATTAAAATTCACCAAATTCCAGATCTAGAAATTTTGGTTTTTAATTGACAAGATTAATCAAGAAATTGAAGAGAAAAGAGATTTTACCCAAGCTAGCTAAGAGAAACGGAAATAATACTTTCTTGGCAATGTTTGAGATTGGTCTCAGGGTTCAAGATTTCAGATATGGGGCTGATTTAGACGAGGATAAATGGAAGAAATAGAGTAAATGAGATGGTGCACAATCTTGATGCAAAAAGAAGAAGAAAGAGATGGTAAAACATAAGGTGTAGGCAACGACAACAATGGGAGAAAGAAAGAAAATTGAAGAGAAAAGAGGAGAGGAAGGGGATGAACGACTAGGGTAGGGAAAAATTGATTGAAAGGCTGAATTTTTTTTTATTTATACTTAGGGTTTAAGGGTATGGATGGCACACATATTAAAAAACAAGGGATTTTGAAAATTTTAATTATTTTGCAAAGGAAAGTATTCAAACTTGGGACCTCATTTAATTTCCATGATTTCTCATATTTCTTTTAACCATTAGGCTTCTTCCTCATTCTTGAAATAATTTTGCAATATTTATTTGAAAAATAAGGCATGTTACAAACTAGGGTTTAAGGCAAAATCTGTAAAATAATAAAAATGGTGAGAGAGAAGGAATTTGAACTTGGGTTTTAAAGAACATTTCACTAACACTTAACCAACAAACTAATACCTTATTTATTTCCTAAAAATACATATATAATCTTCAAAATTAAGGCTTTACCATTTTATCTCGATTCACAAACTTGATTCTACTAAACCATAATTTTTGGGACGTTATAATTTTTTTCATTTTGGGGTTTTATGTATGCATATTCATTTCATTGATTGGATTTAAAAACGTGTTTTGAAATTGGACATTGCATGCTACTCGATTAACTAAACTTTGTCATAAATTAAGTTTTCTATTGCAAAAAAAAAGTTAAATTTTTGTTGAATGAAATGACGAGCAACATGTTTTCTAAAACCATGCTATCACTAAGAAAATGACTTAAGACAATTGTCTTAAATTATGAACGTTTTCCAAATTAACACAAGAGTACACCATAATTTTTCTTAAAAAGAGTAGTTATGGTTTTCAAGGAAATGGTCGGTCTTTCAGTCACACAAGTGGCTAATCTGGTTTTCACAATTAAATCATAACGTCTAGCCCGGATGGGGAATGATACAACATGAGACGGATCCAAAAAATATCATTTGAGCATGGATACATGGAATAGAACATGAGTCTTTTGCAATTTCGACGGTAGGGTAACCGATATGCTACTGGTCCAATTGTTCAATAACTTCATACGACACGATAAATCTGGGACTCAGGTTCCCTTTGTGACCAAAACGTAGAACCTTTTCCCATGGATAAAGTTTCAAGAATACATTATCTTCCATTGTATACTCGATATCTCTCATCTTTAGATTAGTGTACGATTTCTGTCTATCAAATGTTGCCTTTAATCTATCATTGATCAACTTGAAGATACTTTCTACTTCTTGAATCAATTTTAGCCCAACGATCCTTCTTTCACTCAATTCTGACCAACAAATAGGCAATCTATACCTACAACCATATAAAGCCTCATACAGAGCCATTTGAATACTTAATTGATCGGCTATTTAACGTCATAGCAATAATGTGCAAGCGTACACTATAGATGCAAGTATAGTAGACAGATGTGAGTTTGTCATATATCGATTCCACAAGGATGGTAGTCTTTTGTGTATTAATGTTTGTGCAATAACTAGATATAAACAAGATAAATTTTGAGGATAGTTGTTGATACAATAACTTGAAAACAATAAAATAAAATATGATAATAATAAAATGGTATCCCGAACATGAATCTTCAACAAAATACTAAGTGCATACAAGGTATAAAAGTATAGGTGATTGTCGAGGCAATAAAATTCAATGTATATCTTACCCAACATTACTCCTCTATTTAATCTGAGACTTAAACATGAATATTAGCCTCACCTTCCGATGATGGTAATATGACATTATTAAGAACAAGTGGACTAAATTCCTCTAATCCTCACTCAACTTCTGTTGTAATGCTTGTTGGCTCAAACTATCACTACACTTTCCAGTATCAGTGACTGCAATAACACTTCCATGTTAAAAAACATTAAAACCCCAAGATTAAACAATAAAAGCAAGATTGAATAAGATAACACTTAACCAAGAATTCATGTGTACTTCCATACAAACAGAAAATAGAGAATAATCACCAACATTTAGAAAGAAATAAGAAAGAATCGAATGGAGAATACTATTCTTAAACAACTTGACTGAATCTCTCTATTCCCTCTTATCTCACACTTAGGTCTCCTCGTCAGGAGCTAGTCTGCATATGGTTTTCATGTTAGCTCACCTATGAGAGGCTTAAGCTACCATGGCCACAAGCTTCACGGTTGGATGATGAAGATGATGGAGAAAAAAACTCTCTTTTTTCTTTTCACGCCACCTTTTATGTCCCCCTCCAACAGTACAGGTGTCCTTTCCTCAGAATTATTCTGTCCTTATACGTACAGGGTGGTTATACTAGACTGGATAGTTCACGCAATTTTTGTTCTTATTTGGACAGCTGTCAAGTGGGATGACAATTCTGGACGCAATCTGGAATTAACTCATACAACGACATTGATGCAATAAGCTAGCAAAATTAAGGATAAAATAGGTTAGGATTCACTGAGTTATAAAATGCAATTTACTAAACTGAAAATGCTAAAATGTATGCTAAGGATAACTAAATGGGAACAATTTAACCAATAAGTAAGGGGAAAACCTATGTTCTTTCTAGTGCTAACACACCCTAAAACTTGAGTTTTTACTTGTCCTCAAGTAAAACAGAAACTAGCAAGGCTACAAATATTTTGCTAAGGTAAATGATTATTTTAGCAACTTGAACACTCTAAATTCCCAATGGATGAATCACATTCAGGTGAAAGAATATTGCATAGATAATTCATAAGCATGAATGAATAAGGTTACAACTTCATCAATGTTAGCATCATGCTTTAAACCCTAAGTTCTATCTACCATTACAACATTTATTGTATAATACTAAGTATTTATATGTTATAAATATATATACATATTTTTTTTCAGAATAAGAGATATCGTTGCATTACTGTACCCTTGTTCTTGAAAAGTAACGATGGGGTGCAACAAAACCCAGGGAGTACGTAATTGCACCGACACAGACTCATGCAGCAATAGTCTTTGGCCAGATTGATTTTTCTAACGCTTGTATTGGAGTGTTCCCTTTTTAACATTTCATACTACACCCACTTTGGAGTGTCTCTACTTTATAACTATATATACATATATAAGCAGCTGTAAAAAGCAGATTCATTCAATATTTAAGGAATGATGGCAGTCATCCAGTACTAATGCAACCTAATCCATTCATCAAATAATTGAAGCTACAACCTTCTGTCAAATTTATCCAACTCATCCATTGATAATTTTGATGATTTAAGAATTAAGCATCGAATGTAACAAAAATTTTCAAACAATTTTCATTAACTATAATTAAACCTTGTATGCTTCATTTCTAAAAAAAATTGAAATATGGGTGCATTCCAAGCCCTATATGCATTCCCCAAAACTTAAAGTTCGCATTGTCTCCAATGCACTAACATGAAAATGGAATGACAATAAAAAAAATGCAATGACAATTTATACTTATCAAAATAAAACCTACAGCTACATGTAATGCATGAATATTATAACTAAAGCTTAAAAGAAACTAACTCAGTTATCCACAATCATCGATGTGGCTACATGATGTTTCGTTCTTCTCCTCCTTCTTTCATATTTTATTCTTGGAGCGCTTCCTTTTCTATTCTTTAGGATTTGCATGGTCTTCAGATTGCTCCTCAGTTCCAAACTCTTCCTCGGTATCATCGGTTGCTTCTTGTGTAGTAGAGGCCACTTGGAGTGGTCCAATGTAGACCACTTTTGCCAATGAATTGCATTGCTCCTCACTAGTTACCTCAACAACTTCCACTAGTCTTGCTTCAAATAGCTCCAAATTAGTAATATTTGCATCCACAGACTCGGGTGCGATGACAGTCTTCTAACTAGAATCTTCTTCTTCTTTTTCTTTCTCATTCTCAGTAATTTCTTCTTCTTCAGCAACAACTTCCTCTTTTGCAGTAGCAACTTCCTTCTCAACAACAGTGTCCTCTTGATAAGCAAAAATACCATCCTAGAACAAGCTATCAATCTTTCGCAGGCATTCTTCAATGTCCCTAGATTCCTCGTCTTTCTCATTATCCGAGACTTGCACAATGGGTGGGGATGCCACCGATCTATCTTGGTCTTTTAAGTCGTCATCCGAGAAAGATAGGTCATAATTTCGAATGATTAGTGAAAACACTGAGAATTTCGATAGTGGGGATTGGCTTAGTTTGCCTAATGTAGCTACAATAAAACTGTTTCAGGCTCTGGTATTAGCATAAAACAGATTCTGGGATTTCTCTATATCTTCTACTATAGCAACAAACTTGATCTGCCTATTGTTGATGGAATTTACCATTTTTTCGACACCCTTCAGTTTGCGCCATAATGATATCTCTGCATTCAAGTTTGTTCCTTTATTTTCAGCTTTGGCTTTGCCCTTTCTTGTCTTGTTGGTCATCGCCTCCTTCATTATCGGTGTGTCCTTGCCACGAGTCATTCTTTCTACAGAGGCTTCATTGATTTGGCCCTTATTTTCCAAGACTTCCTCACTAGCACGAGGCACGGTTCCCTTTGTAGGCACAATAACATCACCATTGATGGGAAGACCAATATCTCAATCTGCCTTGCGGCGTAGTCAGCAATTTCTTGGTGAAGTATTGTGCGTATATCAATCTTTCTTCCCTTGATGATTGAATGTATCAGACACATTCTGTCGAGGGTGACTGTGGTGCTGTGAGTGGAGGGTTTAAGCCTGCAGTTGACAAAATGAAACCAAATTTTACCTTGCAGCGTCAGGAAGTGACGGTGTATCGTATAGTTCTTTCGATGGGAGCCCGTCCACACTACTCCCTTGAAACACAAGTCTCTAACCAACAGGTCTCATTTTCATCTGTGATGTCATCAATGAACTCAAGTGTTCGTCCATCGACCTTAGTGTTGTACAGCTCATTGATTATTTTAGCGTCCCATGGTATTAAACCTTCTCGAACAAAAATGAACTCTAACTCATGATTGTAGAGATTAGCTTAGAACTCACGTACTAGTGGAGGCGAGTAGCTTCTAGGATGACTGCAAAAGGTTTCCCATTTTAACTTCGAGATGGTTTTGGAGACTTGCTTACCTAGGTCTTGTTGTGGCAAAAGGGAAATACCCTGTTTGGGATTGAAGTTCCACTTCAACATGTTGTCGCAAAATCGTTCCTTTGCCGCTTTATTCAAGAAGATTATTGGCTCTTTTGTCTATACTGGCCTGGGGGATTTCGATTCACGAACCGTGGTAGCAGAGGACGTATGTTCTCCAGCAGATTTGGTGGCTTTCTTGACCAAGCCTCTTTTTTGGCCATTTTTGTTTGAGGGAGAACGATTTATAGTTAAAAAGATATGATCTTAAGAAAAGAAAAGAAATAGAAATGGTTACTTGAATGCCTTATAGTCGATACAGTGGAAAAGGATTTATAGTGAATGGAAGAGGAAGATGGAGAGGCGTGTTGTTTTGTGGAGAGGTATAAGGCTAGCAGGAAGAGTTGTGTTCAATAGAAATTGTGCTCGCTCAGAAGGATCAAATGACTGAGTGGGTTTTGATCCAACGGTGGAATCTAAATTTCCCTAAATTTTGATAAGTTATAAATTGTAGTACAGACTTATGGAATGCGTTGACAGTAAGATTTCAATGCGTTGACAGTAAGATTTCAATGCGTCGACAATGGTACCTAATTATTCGCAAAAAAAGAAGGAAAACAAACTTTAATAAAATAAACTAAAATCAAGGAGTACTAATTAAAAAATTAAAACTTTTCAACCAATTTAATGGTCTCTACCTGCTTTTTATCATTGTTGCCAAAATAGTGTTTTAGCCTTTGTCCATTTACTTTGAATTGGTGTCCATCACGTAAATCTCAAATTGTGACTGCATTATGAGGAAATACGCTGACAACTTAAAAAAGTCCAGACCAATGTGAACACAATTTACCTGAGTGCAATTTTAAGTCGAGAATTGAATAATAAAACCTGTTGACCCGTGATAAATTGTCGCTGCAAAATAATCTTGTCATGCCATCGTTTGGTCTTTTCCTTGTAAATTGTAGCATTTTCACAAGCATTTCACCTCATCTCCTCTATTTCAGTGATACCAAATAGTCTTTTCTTTCCAGTCGCTTCATAGTCCATGTTAACTTGCTTAATTGCCCATATTGCTTTGTGTTCCAGTTTGACTGGCAAGTGACATGCTTTTCCAAAAACCAATTGATACGGCGACATCCCTAATGCCCATAAAGTGTTATCCAATCGAAAGACCAATCTTTCCTCGAAGGGTTTACAACTTTCTCAAGAATGTTCTTAATTTGTCGATTTGATACTTCGACTTGTCCATTGGTTTGCAGATGAGAAGTAGTAGCCATTATATGATTAAATCTATATCTTTCCAGTGCAGTCGCCACTTGGTTGCAATGAAAGTGTGTACCCTGATCACTAATCAATGCCTTTGGTGTGCCAAAGCAGGTAAGTGTATGCTTGTGAAAAATTTTAGCACTCTGGCTTTGCATCATCCTTTGGGACTGCAACAGCTTCAACCCACTTTGAGACATAGTCAACAGCTACTAATATATAAAGATTTCCAAATGAACTTTACAACGGTCCCATAAAATCCATACCCTAAACATCGAATAATTCAACCTCCATAATTTGCTGCTATAACATTTCATTCCGTCGGGATATAGAACCGATACGCTAACACCTATCGAATTGATTCACAAAATTGTAGGCGTATTTGAATAATGTCGGCCAATAGAATCCTGATTGGAGAACTTTAGCAGTAGTTCTCATACCACCGAAATGACCTCTATAAGGAGTAGCATGACAATGCTTTAGATTGAAAGTATCTCCTTTTCAAGAACACAACGTCAAATAATGTTGTCATTACATACCTTGAATAAATATGGCTCGTTCCAATGATACTTCACTACGACACGAAGAAATCTTTCTTTTTATGGCCTGTGACACCCAATGGGAGTTTTCCACACACTAGATAATTAATAAAATCATCATACCATTGAGTTGCATCTACAACAAATATCTTATCATATGGGAATTCGTTGACAATTTGAAGTATGTTTCTGTCTTCGTTGCCAATTTTCAATCGAGATAGATGGTCTGCAACTTGATTTTCTAAACCTTACGGTCTTTTATCTTGATGTCAAATTCTTACAACCATAATATCCAGCTTATCAGTCTTGGTTTGGCATACTTTTTCTCAAAGATATATCTCAACGCCGAGTGATCAGTGAATGTTGTAACCTTTGCACAAACAAGATAGTAAAGAAACTTGTAGAAATCAAAGACAACAACCAGCAATTCTTTCTCTATAGTGGTATAATTGAGTTGAGCCTCTGTAAGAGTTTTTCTAGCATAATATATGGCATGAAATATTTTTCACTTCCGTTGTCCTAGCACTGCACCCACAAACATAACTTCAAAAGGTTGAGACCAATCTGGTGCAACGACAATGGATGCATTCACTAGCATCTTTTTAACTGAATAAAGGCATCCAAACATGCATCGTCAAAAAATAATTTTTGATTCTATTCCAGCAATGAGCACAAGGGCTTTGCAATTTTTTAAAAATCTCTAATAAACCTTCGGTAAAACCCCGCATGTCCCAGAAAACTGTGAATACCCCTCACGTTTGTTGGTGAAGGTAATTTCTCAATGATTTCCACCTTATCTTTGTCTACTTGAATTCCTTAACTAGAGATGCGGTGTCCTAACACAATAACTTCAGTTTCCATGAAATGACATTTTTACCAATTCAGGACAAGATGTGTGTCCTCACAGCGCTTCAGTATTTTATCCATATGAACTAAGACTTCTTTTGTAACACCCCTTACCCGTATTCAACACCGAAATAGGGTACGAGGCATTACTAGAACACATACACTTGTAAATGTATTTAACCGAGTTATAAAACTTCATCTAAATTAAAACTTTCAAATTATTAACATGCTTTTAAAATTGTTCATAATATATCCTAAAAATATTATATTCATAATAAATAGGACCTATAAGACCCGACACATATTCATGTAGTTTACAAGTCTTAATAATTCAATGCTTCATTTCCATTTCATTCAATTCACAAATTTCTCATGTTCACAATTTAAATCATTAAGTTCCACTTTAATACGTATTTACCATTTAACTGAACCTTTATCGATTGTACCTTTCATTTACACATTTATGAAATTATCAATTTTGAAATGAAAATATCAATTTAGCTTAAATAACAACATCAATACAACTCATCATCCTAGTATAAATTCACTACTACTTATCCGTTTACTATAATTCTTTGGGGCCCATTTTTCACTTACCATCCTTAATCAAAGTAGGGAACGGTTACGGAAAATTGAGTACTTCACTTCCACTTTGCCATAGTATAACTATGGTCTTGCGTATGATCACTTAGCACATTCCAAAGCCATAACTCTACCATGGTCTTACACGGATCACATTTATCACTTGTCACTGATCAGATAAGTGTAGCTAAAGCTACCACTTATCACTTGTCACTTGTCACCGATCAGATAAGTGTAGCTAAGCTACCACTTATCACTTGTCACTTATCACTGATCAGATAAGTGCAGCTAAAGCTACCACTTATCACTTATCACTGATCAGATAAGTGTAGCTAAAGCTACCACTTATCACTTGTCACTTATCACTAATCAAATAAGTGTAGCTAAACTACCACTTATCACTGATCAGATAAGTGTAGCTAAAGCTACCACTTATCACTTGTCACTGATCAGAAGTACTCAAATCCGACGTTTCGCTCAATTTGATCATTTATTTGGTTTTCGTATTGTTATTTTATTCTCAATTCCTCAACAAATATATATCATCATACAATATATAATTCATGAAATTAACATGTAATCATTAAATTTCAACCATATAAACTTAATATTTTATTACCTTTCTACGCTCGTTTCCTATGCATATCACACAAGATATAAACATATCATTCGACCATAGCTGCAAGCTAGTGTATCTAAACATAAATCTTTTTTGAACTAACCACATGATAAACTATTTCACTAGAAATTACATAATTTAAATCTTACCACCCTTTTTTTATGATCACAAGCATATTTCCAATTAGGCACTTACCATTTCAATGCATAACTTACAAAATTTAACGTGGCATAATCCAACCACTACTTGGCCAAAGCCTAAGCATGTACACCAAATATGTTGGCCAAATACACATATAGCATAAGCATTATAAGCATGGATGAGCACAACATTTATTCATGTAAATTCAAGCTGTCTATCTGAGTCAAAGTCACTAATTTATTTATATCTCGAGCTACAAAGCTTCGAATTAAGATCCGTTAATTTTTCATGAAACGATATTTACATATATTCTTACCATAAAAGTTTCAGAGTTTTTGGTTTAGCCAAATAGTACAGTTTATTTTTAAATTTTGCCCTGTTTCACTGCTCGACAGTTCTGACCTCTCTTTACTAAATATTAATTATCTCATTGTACAGATTTCGTATATTGTTTCCATTTGTTTCTCTTAAAAATAAATTCACTGAGGATTCTAAACATATAAACATTATCCCATAATTATTTTTTTACAAGTTTTTACAATTTTTCAAATTCAGAACAGGGGATTCCAAACTCATTCTGACTCTGTCTAACTAAATTCAAATATCTCAAAATATATAACTCTTTTTCTTGATATGTTTCTTTTATGTGAAAATACACTCATTCAGCTTCAAGTTCATATATTATTCAGCCTCTAATTCAATTTCCACCATTTTTGGTCAATTTTCAAAGTCACATAGCTGTTGCTGTCTAAACTGTTTTGTTGCTAAATGTACTCTTTCATAATTTCACTTTTTCTCACTTTTCTTTTTATCGATCAAGGTCAATTTCTCGTCTTTCTTGATTTATAACAATACATTTAACTTATTTAACACTCACATTATTCAATTTAATTCAAAAATCACTGTTTAAAAAATTACATTTTTGCCCCTAAACTTTTCATTAATTCCTATTTCGTCCTTAGGCTCGAAAAATGAAATTCATGGAATTCAATCCCCTTTTCAAGCCTAAAAAAATTCATATGTATTTGTAACAGTTCATAGATTTCACAAAAATTAGAATTTTGCCTTTGAATTTTACAAGTTTACCATTTAGTCCCTAAATCTCAATTTCACCCAAAATCACTTTGTAAAAGTTGTTTATTTACTAACAACCTTTCATTTTCTACCATAAATTTTCAATTTTCAGCATGTTCATCCATGAAACAATTTTCATACCTTGATAACTTTTCAAATAAATCCTCAAAATAAAGAGAACATGTTATCTCGATATCAAAAATATAAAATTTATTAAAAACGGGACATGATTACTTACCAATTTATGCCAAGAAAGTCTCTTCTCTCTTTCCTAGGGTTTCCATGTAAATTTTGGGGAAGAATATGATAGAAAAAGATTATATGTCCATGTAATTAATTATCATCTTTTAATTTCCCCAAATTCCAATTTAGTCCTTTTCTTTTCTCAAATTCCATGGATGATTCATCCATAAAAATCTACCATCTTTTGATTGATAGTCTATTTACCATATAAGGACATCTAGTTTTGAATTTCATAACTATTTAACCCTTCTAGCTTCTAGAATTCAATTTCTACATTTTATACAAATAGGTCCTTTCCTTAATTAATCACTAAATCGATAAAATTTTCATATCAGTATTTTCATGCAACCTTCCTATCATGATGCAACCCATGTCATAATTTTAGAATAAATGTTTCCTCGTCGGATTTGTGGTCCCGAAATCACTGTTTCGAGTAGACCCAAAAATCGGGCTGTTACAACTCTTCTCCCCTTTAGGGATTTTCGTCCTCGAGAATCTTACCAGAAGAGGTTACTTCCAACTCTCATGAAACACTTTCACTAACTTTCCAGAATCATTAATCAATTTAATCTCGTATATCTCTTTTCAATAAATATATCTCTATATCATACTATTTGAAATATAACTTTTTCATTCCGACTATCTGTCTTCACAATCGTGAATGCATAGAATTTATTCTCTTAGCTAAGGACATGCTTAAATACTTATAACTCAAATCACATCTTGATAATTCAGTTCACTTTAATAAAACAACTGAGTTGATTTCAACTATCAAACACTAACATATCAAAATACTCTTTTCTTCATGCTGAGGATATAACTGAAACACACAATCTTTCAACATTTTCTTTTCTATTTTTTTAGCATGCGAATCAGAGATCCTTTAAACCGTATTAGTTTCTGATTGAACTCATTAACTATATTCAAATTTACCTGAGGAAAAATTCCATCATACAATTTTAAGCTTATGCTCTCATTATTTATACCCTTGCTGATGACATTTCCTTACACAAAAATCAGAAAAGTCTAGATACCAGAATCACCACATTTTAGCTCTGAAATTTCATCGTAGCGAAACAATACACTTTCTAAATATGCATGCAAAACTGAAAAATAACCGGTCATAAACCAATCAAACCAACAAGGCTTTCGTCTAACATCATAATTAGCTAACATTCTCACAACATAAGAACTCTATCAGAACTGAACAATTATACACATATCTCTTAGGATAAAAGAATATATAGAATATCCAGAAAAGATCATTGTGTTCATTTCGATTGTAATCGTCACACATAGACATTTTTACCATTTTAATTATCATTTCTCTGACTAATTATGTTATCACAAACCTCACATTATTCTATTCACTAACAAAAATTAATTCAGAAGAACTTCCAGTTAATACATACATTCTTTAGGTAACATACCTGAATATTTTGTTTCATCGAATTTAACTTATTCTTTAACCATGACATTACGTAATCCGTATAATCTTTAAAACAATCTGATATTTGTTTTAAAACTGAGTTCATTTGTTACACTATACTCAACTCTGTTCGCATTACTAATTATTTGACCACTGAACTCTTTAGCTCACATTTATGAGCTTATTCAACATGATTCTCGTAAAAATTTCATTATAAAGTAATACTAATAAGGGGGTGATGGTGAGGTCATAAGGCCTCTAACTTACTTTCATAAATACATATATCCATACATAAGCATACAATTCGCTATTCTTCTTGTCAATCACAATTTCAAATGACAAATTCATGTAAATGAGCTCAAAATCATTAGCTGTTTAATTTCTGTCACTTAAATTAACATACACATAATTTATTAACATAACCTGTCAAACACAATCTCTGAATGATGAGATCACATGAGCTCAATTTCACTGTTCAATATGGTTTCTCACATAAAATTTGCTTAACACTTACCACAATTTGTCAAATTAGAGAACGTCTTACAGAATTGAGTACTTCGTTTTCACATTGCCATAATATAACTATGGTCTTACACATCATCACATATAACACACCGAAGCTATAGCCCAACTATGGTTTTACACGGAAGCAATAATAACATTTTCACATGTTGCCATGGTCAAACCATGGTCTTTTCCGTCAATTCATCACATATCATTGAACGAAAGTATTCATTCCTGCGTTCTACTCAATTTGACCTTTTAGTTCTTCTTTTTCTCTTTCTTTTTTTATTCATATACTTGAGTATCATTTTCAACATTATCGGAATTAGCTAGATTGAGAACGCATTCCTGTTTATGAATAAAACAAATCTCATTAGAGTCGAGAGATATCAGTATCATAGGTTATATAATGGCATGTATTTCCAAACTTCACATATGCTACGTTCGGTCCAAGACTAACTAAACCGTAGCTCTGATACCAATAAATGTAACACCCCTTACCCGTATTCAACATCGGAATAGGGTACGAGGCATTACTAGAACACATACACTTGTAAACGTATTTAACCGAGTTATAAAACTTCATATAAATTAAAACATTCAAATTATTAACATGCTTTTAAAATTCTTCATAATATATCCTCAAAATATTATATTCATAATAAATAGGACCTATAAGACCCGATACATATTCATGCAGTTTACAAGTCTTAATAATTAAATGCTTCATTTCCATTTCATTCAATTCACAAATTTCTCATGTTCACAATTCAAACCATTAAGTTCAATTTTAATATGTATTTACCATTTAACTCAACCTTTATCGATTGTACCATTCATTTACACATTTATGAAATTATCAATTTTGCAATGAAATTATCAATTTAGCATCAATACAACTCATCATCCTAGTATAAATTCACTACCACTTATCCATTTACTATAATTCTTTTGGGCCCATTTTTCACTTACCATCCTTAATCAAAGTAGGGAACGGTTACGGAAAATCGAGTACTTCACTTCCACTTTACCATAGTATAACTACGGTCTTGCGTATGATCACTTAGCACTTTCCGAAGCCATAGCTCAGCCACGGTCTTACACGGATCACATTTATCACTTGTCACTGATCAGATAAGTGTAGCTAAAGCTACCACTTATCACTTGTCACTTGTCACTTGTCACTGATCAGATAAGTGTAGCTAAGCTACCACTTATCACTTGTCATTGATCAGAAGTACTCAAATCCGATGTTCCGCTCAGTTTTATCATTTATTCTATTTTCGTATTGTTATTTTATTCTCAATTCATCAACAAATATATCTCATAATACAATATATAATTCATGAAATTAACATGTAATCATTAAATTTCAACCATATAAACTTAATATTTTATTACCTTTCTACGCTCATTTCCTATGCATATCACACAAGATATAAACATATCATTCAACCATAGTCACAAGCTAGTGTATTTAAACATAACTCTTTTTGGAACTAACCACATGATAAACCATTTCACTAGAGATTACATGATTTAAACCTTCCCACCCTTTTTTTTATGATCACAAGCATATTTCCAATTAGGCACTTACCATTTCAATGCATAACTTATAAATTTAACGTGGCATAATCCAACCACTACTTGGCTAAAGCCTAAGCATGTACACAAAATATGTTGGCCAAATACACATATAGCATAAGCATTATAAGCATGGATGAGCACAACATTTATTCATGTATCACGCTTATCAACATGTGTTAATTCATAAACCATTCATGACATTACTTCATGTCAAATCATATACCGAATGTACCATACATACATACTATGAAACTTTATTTTCACACATGAGCTTAAACCATAACCAATAATGAACAATTATAAGCATCATTTCTATTTCATCGTTTATCAATTATAATCAAGCATATGACCAATTATACACAAATCATTCATATATTTTCCCAATTTTTCTCCTCCTCCTCTCCATTCCACATCCTTAATGTGTATAACACATTTAAACAACATTTTCCATACTATCACTATTTTCCTGTATGTAAATTCAAACTGTCTATTTGAGTCAAAGTCACTAATTTATTTATATCTCGAGCTACAGACTTCAAATTAACATCTGTTAATTTTCCCTGAAACTAGATTCACATATCTTCTTATACAAAATTTTCAAAATTTTTGGTTTAGCCAAATAGTAAAGTTTATTCTTTAAATTTTCCCCTGTTTCACTGCTCGAAGGTTCTGACCTCTCTTCACTAAAAATTAATTATCTCATTGTACAAATTTTAGATATTGTTTTTGTTTGTTTGTCTTGAAAATAGATTCACTGAGGATTCTAAACATATAAGCTTTATCCCATAATTATTTTTTTACACTTTTTGACAATTTCCAAAGTCAGAACATGGGATTCTGAACTCATTCTGACTCTTTCTAACTAAACTTCAAATATCTTAAAATATATAACTCTTTTGCTTGCTCTGTTTCTTTTATGTCAAAATAGACTTATTCATCTTCAATTTCATATATTATTTAGCCTCTAATTCAATTTCCACCATATTTTCTGAATTTTCAAAATCACATAGCTGTTGCTGTCTAAACTGTTTTGTTGCTAAATGTACTCTTTCATAATTTCACTTTTTCTCACTTTTCTTTTTATCGATCAAGGTCAATTTCTCGTCTTTCTTGATTTATAACAATACATTTAACTTATTTAACACTCACATTATTCAATTTAGTTCAAAAATCACTGTTTGGAAAAATTATATTTTTGCCCCTAAACTTTTCATTAATTCTTATTTCGTCCCTAAGCTCGAAAAATGAAATTCATGGAATTGAATCCCCTTTTCAAGCCTAAACAAAATTCATATGTATTTATAACAGTTCATAGATTTCACAAAAATCAGAATTTTACCTTTGAATTTCACAAGTTTACCATTTAGTCCCTAAATCTCAATTTTACTGAAAATCACTTTGTAAAAGTTGTTTATTTACTAACAACCTTTCATTTTCTACCATAAATTTTCAATTTTCAGCTTGTTCATCCATGACACAATTTCCATACCTTGATAAATTTTCAAATAAATCCTCAAAATAAAGAGAACATGTTATCTCGATCTCAAAAATATAAAATTTATTAAAAACTGGACATGATTACTTACCAATTTATGCCAAGAAAGTCTCTTCTCTCTCTCCTAGGGTTTCCATGTAAATTTTGGGGAAGAAGATGATAGAAAAAGATGATATGTCCATGTAATTAATTATCATCTTTTAATTTCCCCAAATTCCAATTTATCCCTTTTATTTTTCTCAAATTCCATGGAAGATTCATCCATAAAAATCTACCATCTTTTGATTGATAGTCTATTTACCTTATAAGGACCTCTAGTTTTGAATTTCATAACTATTTAACCCTTCTAGCTTCTAGAATTCAATTTCTACATTATATACAAATAGGTCCTTTCCTTAATTAATCATTAAATCGATAAAATTTTCATATCAGTATTTTCATGCAACCTTTCTATCATAATGAAACCCAGGTCATAATTTGGAAGTAAATTTTTCCTCGTCGAATTTGTGGTCCCAAAACCACTGTTCTGACTAGACCCAAAAATCGGGCTGTTACATCTTTTATTTGCCCTTCAGGTTGAGCCAATGATCGATCGGGTAGTCGTAATGTCACTACAGTAGATTTCATGTGACCAGTTCCCAACTTTCTGAAAGTAGATAGTGGCATTAGGTTAATGCTAGCTCCTAAGTCGCATAAAGTCTTACCCAAATAATGATTGCCAATTGAGCATGGGATGGTAAAGCTCCTAGGATCTTTCAATTTAAGGGGGCAACTTGTTTGTCAAGACAGCACTACAGCCTTCTGTGAGTGCAATAGTTTCAATATCAGTGAGCTTTTTCTTTTTCGACAAGAGGTCTTTCATAAATTTCCAATAACTCGGAATTTGTACCATAGCATCTACTAAAGGAACGTTGATCTGCAGTTGCTTCAGTATGTCCAGGAACTGCTGATACTGCTTGTTATGCTCATTGCTCCTAAATCTTTGTGGGAAAGGTAGAGGTAGAGATACATCTACTGGCATCGATATCTTTGATTGCGTCGACAATTTCGAAGGTCGGACAATAGGCATATGAGTGACAATTTGTGGAACTTCTTTGTCTGATGTATCGATAAATTCTTCAGATTCAACCTTCTCACTAGTGATCACGCCATCCGTATCTTAAGGTGCTACAGTAGAGTCTAGAAATGGTTCACCAGTCTGTTTACGACTTCTAAGATTGATAGCCTTAGAATGTTATTTCCCCCTTGGTCTAGGATTTTCCGTGTCACTAGGTAATGAGCCTAGGTGGTCGAGTATTTAGATTTGAAGCAAGTTGTCCTAGTTACGCTTTCAATGCTCGAATGAAAGATAAATTCCCTTGTACGATAGCTTTTGTGTGAGTAATAGGCTTCCGCATTAACGCCTCTAGAGTTGCTAATGGTTCAAAAGTAGAAGCTTGAGTGTACGGTTGTTGTCGATGTCCTTAAACATGCTGATTCGGTATTGAAGAGTGTTGTGGCTACATCAGATTTTGGTGTAGATGTGTCTAGCCTTGTTGTGGATGCATCTGAGTGTGCTAATTGTAGTTCTACTGTTATTGATTGTAGTTCCGTTGCCTAGGATTATAATTGCCCTGAGTAGATGTATTCTCATATCTGAATTTCGTAGCATTTTATCCAGCATTCTGAGTTCCCTAAAACTATTGGTTACGTGCAGTGTTGTTGTAAGAGTTACCATAAGAATTGTTGCAGATGTACTAATATAACATGCATTCTTTGCATGTTGTGGAAAATTTCCATAGCTATGGTTGTCATTACAAATCTCACAAGAAAAAGTAGGAACATCAACTTGCTGAGCGACTTGTATAGATGCAACACCACTCTCCCCTTGCATACTTTTAATCATGTTTGTGAGAGAAGAAACTTGAGCACTTAATGCGGTTATTGCATCCAATTCAATAACTCCTAGAGCAGGTTTTGCTTGTACAGCTCTGGGGATAGGGTATTGGTAATCATTCTGAGCAATTCTCTCAAGAATTCTCACAGCATCATTATAAGTACAATCCATCAGAGGTCCATTGGCTGATGCGTTGATAGGATTCCTTGTATGTGGATACAGCTCATTATAAAAAATCTCAATTTACGTTTCTGGTCGAATGACTTGTATGGGACAACGTCGGAGTAAAGATTTATAATGTTTCCATGTGGTGTGATGATTTTCATCATCCAGCTGATGATAAGCAGTAATATCATTTTGAAGACGAGCATTCATTTTTGGTGGGTTAAATCACAAAACAAATGTGTTGCTAGTGCATTCTAATAAGTAATTGATCCGGCAGGTAGTCAAAAAAAGCAAGTACAGGCACTTCCTTGTATGGAATAAGGATATAATTGCATCTTCAAGGGATCATCAGGATCGCCTTGGTGACTAAAGGAAGCACAGATCAATAAAAGGATTTAAGATGTTCTCTCGCATCTTCATGTGGCAGTCCAGCATATTGTCCACTAGAATTCAGCATTTGAAACATTACTAGCTTGAGTTCAAAATTCCCAGCTCGGATTGTTGGCCTAACAACTCCTTGTTGTAAATCCTCCAAGACAGATGCTACAAAATCTTGTATAGTCCTATTTTCTATGTGAGCATCTTGCGGCAACAATGGGTTATTAATATTTTGTTGTTGCATCGGGGCTATGGCTACATTGTTCCCTGGTAGAGCCATATTTCTTTGTTGTCGAAGTCTCTTCCGAACGATTCTTTCAATTTTTGGATCAAAATCGACAGTAAACTGTGAATTGCTTCGGGTCATACAACACCTAAAATAAAATGTGAAAATAGCGACAAAAAGAAAACAAGTTAGTAACAACTAAATATTATGAAATAAAAACAAACATCAAACAAACACCATCCCCAGTAAAGACGCTAAAACTTGATTAGTCGTTTAATGTCACATCAATAATGTGCAAGCGTACATTGTCGATGCAAGTATAGTAGACAAATATGAGTCTGTCAGATATCGATCCCACTAGGATGGTTGTCTTTTTTCTATCAATGTTAGTGCAATAAATAGATAAAAACGAGATAAATTGTGAGAGTAGTTGTTGAAGCAACAACTTGAAAACAATAAGATAAAATATGATAATGATAAACTGGGATCCCCAATGTGAATATTCAACATAATACTAAGTACTCACAAAGTATAAAAGGATAGGTGATTGTCGATGCATTAAATTGCAATGAATATCTTACCAAGCTTAACTTCTATATTTAATCAAAGACTTAAACATGCACATTAGCCACACCTTCCAATGATGGCAATGTAACACTATTACGAACAAGTGGATTAAATTCCTTTAATCCTTAAGCAACTTCCGTTGTCATGCTTGTTAGCTTGAACTGTCACTATACGTTCTAGTGTCAGTGACCGCAATAACACTTCCATGCTAAAAATATTCAAACCCAAAGATTAAACAGTAGAAGCAAGAGTGAACAAAATAATAATTAACCTAGAAATCATGTATACTTCTGTACAAACATGAAATTGAAAGTAAACACTAGCGTTTAGAAAAGAAATATAAAAGAAACAAGTGAATAGTACTATTCCTAAAAAATATCGACTTGATCTCTCAACTCCCTCTTGTGTTGCACTCAGGGCTCCTCGTCAAAAGCTAATCTGCATCCCTTTCACGTTAGCTCCTCGTAGGAAGCTTAAGCCGCCATAGTAAAAAGCTTCAAAAGATAGGTTGAAGAAGATGATATCCCTTAAAAAACCTTTTTTTTATTTTCACATGAATATTTATATTCTTCCAAATAGGCCAGGTGTCATTTCATCAGAATCATGCTCCCTCTATACGTACAAATTAGTTATACCAAACTAGACAGTGTACGCATCTTTGTTCCTATTTAGATAGCTGTCAGGTGCGGCGACAATTCTGGGCACAATCTGGAAATACTCATGGAGCAACATCAGGACCAAAACATGACAAAATTAAGGATAAATAGGCTAAGATCCACTGAGTTATAAAATGCAAGTTACTGAACTGAAAATGCTAAAATATGTGCTAAAGATAACTAAATGGGGACAAATTAACCAATAAGTAGGGAGAAAACATATGTTCTTTCTAGTACTATCACACCCTTAAACTTGAGTATTTACTTCCCTTCAAGTAAAACAGAAACTAGCAAGGCTACACAAGAATTCACTAAGGCAAATGATCATTCTAGCAACTTGAATCATCTAAAATCCCAATGAATAAGTCACATTCAGATGACAGAATATTACATCGACAATACATAAGTAAGAATGAATAAAATTGCAACTTCATCACAACCAGCATCATGCTTTAAATCCTAACTTCTATCTACCAATACAACATTTATTGTACAATATATGTCTCCTTTTTTTGTTAATAAGGGATATCATGGCATTACTGTACCCTTGTTTCTGAAAAGTAACGATGGAGTGCAACAAACCCCAAGGGAGTACGTAATTGTTCAGACACACACTCATGCAGCGACAGCCTTTGTCCAGATTCATTTTTCTAATGCTTGCATTGGAGTGTTCCCTCTTTAAAATTTCACAATACACCTACTTTGGAGTGTCTCTTATTCATAACTATATATATATAGCAGTTGTAAAAGGTAGATTCATTCAAGATTCAAGGAATGCTACTAGTAATCCATTACTAATGCAACCTAAATCATTCCTCAAAGAACTAAAGATATAGCATTCAGTCAAATTTATCCAACACAATCATCGATAATTCACATGATTCAAGAATTACGCATCAAATGTAACAAAAATTTCAAACATATTTGCATTAACTCAAATAAAGCTTGCATGCTTCATTAAACTCAAATTTGTTTTTTTGAAATGTGGTTATATTTTCGAACCCCATATGCATTCCCCCAAACTTAAAGTTTGCATTGTCCCCAATGCACTAACATTAAAATGCAATGACAATAAAATGCAACGACAATGTACACGAACAAAATGAAAATTCCAACTACATGCAATGTATGAATACTAGAGTTGAAATTTAAAATAAACTAACTTAGTTTTCCTCGGCCATCAATGTGGTTGCACGATGTTTCTTCTTCCTCCTCTTTTCTCCTCCTTCTTGCATTTTTTATCTTTAGAACAGTTTCTCTTCTTTTCTTTGGGATTCGCACGGTCCTCGGATTACTCCTCAATTTTTGGTGCCACCCTAGCATCATCGGCTACTTTTTGTAAAGGAGGGGTCACCTTGAGTGGTCCGGTATAGACCACTACCGCCAATGAGTTGTTGTTGCTCATTGGGTACCTCTGTAACATCTGTTGGTCTAGCTCCATCTCGCTCCAGATTATCAGTAGTTGTACCCACAAACTCAGATGCATTGACAATATTCTTAGTAGCTTCTTTCTCATTATTTTCTTCCTCGGCCTTCTCATTCACAACTGCAACACAGACTTCCTCTTCTCCCAAATCAACTTCCTCCTCAACAGCAGGTGCTTCTTGACTAGAAATGAAGTAATGCCCGACCAGGCTATCAATCCCTCGCATACGTTCCTCAATATCCATTGAGTTTTCTTCTTTCTCATCATTAGATACATGCATAATGGGAGGGGATTCCATCGATCTGTCTCGGTCCCCTAATTCATCTTTCTTGGATGAGGGTTCAAAATCTCGGTTGATTGGTGGGAACACTGGAAATTCTGGGAGTGAGGCCGGCTTAACTGACTTAATTTGGTTACAATAGAGTTGTTATAGGCCTTGGTATAAGCGTAGAACAAATTTTGTGATATGTCTATATCCTCTATTATAGCGACAAGCCTGATTTGCTTATTGCTGATAGAATTGGCCAACTTCTCGAGATCCTGCATTTTGCGCAACAATGATGTCTCTGCAGTTAGGTTCGTTCCCTTGGTTTCTGCTTTGGTTTCGTCCTTCCTTGTCTTCCTGGTCTCTGTCCCCTTCATTGTCAGTTTATCTTTGCCACCAGTCATTCTTTCAATAGAGGCTTCATTTATCGGACCCTTATTCTCCAGGACCTTTTCACCATCATGGGGCACAATCCCTTTCTATTGGCATAATAGAACCACCAACGATGGGAAAACCAAAATTCTAGTTTACCTTGCGGCGTAGTTAGAAATTTCCTGGCGGAGTATTGCGTCAACATCAATCTTTCTGCCCTTTACAATTTAATGTATCAGGCACATTCTATCAAGGTTGACTGTGGTGTTGTGAGTATAGGGCAGTAGCCTATAGTTGACAAAATGAAACTAGATTTTGCTTTGCAGTGTTAGGAAGTGGCGGTCCATCGTATAATTCATTTGATGTGAATCCGTCCACAAAGCTCCTTCAACACATAAATCTTTCACCAACAAATCTCTTTTTTTGTCCGTGATATCCTCAATAAACTCAAAATGTTCATCTACATCCACTTTAGTGTTGTACTGCTTTTTGATTTTTTTAGCACCCCATGGGATTAAGCCTTCTCGAACAAAGATAAACTTTAACTCATGGTCATAAAGGTTAGCATAAACCTCACGTACCAATGAAAGAGAATAACTTCCAGGATGAGTGTAGAAAGTCTCCCACTTTAGCTTAGAGATGGTTTTGTAGAATTGCTTGCCTAAGTCTTGATGTTGTGAAAGGAGAATGTCCTGTTCGGGTGGAAATTTCGCTTCAAAACGTTGTCTTGAAACCGGTCCTTGGTCGCTTTCTTTAAAAATATCATTGGCTCCTTTTTTCTACATTGGCATGGAGGATTTCGATTCACAAACTACAGTTGCAGAGGATGAGTGTTCTTCAACAAGCTTGGTGGCTCTCTTGACTGATCCTCTCGTTCTTGCCATATTTTGTTTGTTTTCTGGAGTGAAGATGGTTTAAAGTTGTAAAGGTACGAGCTTGGGGAAGATAAAGTGAATAAAAATGGTTGCTTTGTAGTTG